>NC_139407.1:34678749-36059999 GCF_905368555.1 Meleagris gallopavo
GTTAGGTTATTTTTAGAATTCACAATGCAGTAATGGGCTAAAGGACTTTTGACATGCAGATTACTTCTTACAAAACCACAAACATGGGCCAGCATTTTTCAGGAGCCATCAATTCATTATGTGACATTAATAGGGAAGACTGAAATCAATTAAAGGTTGGTTAAAAGTGGTTGTAGATGGTTCTCAGGGAACTGAATCTATGCCCAGTGGTATCTTTCTTCAAGTGAGCAGATCTGTTGAAGGTTTGTCCTCAGAACAGTGAATTTTCCTTTCAAGTAAGAGTTTGGGATTGATTTTATGTGGGAAGTAAGTTTCATATTTGGCCTCCAAAGAGATTATTTCCTATAAATTTACATTCTTGTGCAGAATACATATATTCTTCTCAGATTTCTTCTCAAGGTGTTTGTGTAATTACACAGATTCGGTATGGTATATTGTTCATTTGTTTCTCAGAATCACATATCCCCATTTTTGGAGTTGCATGTCTCTGAACTTGTTTTCCACTTGGTGTTTTTGTTATCAAAGAAACTTAAGAATTCTCGATTTTATTTGTGTTAACTTTCTGTAGAAAAGACATGCCCTTGCCTACTACCAAAGCTGTCCCCATATGATGATGGAAACTTCTTTCAGAAGCTAAAGCCCAACTTGAAAAAGATTCAGCACTATCATCACTGTGAGAAAAATATCAATTAGATTTCTTATGTAGGATTTTTTTTTTCAATTTCATTAGGGAACCAGTTCCTGCATTCAGTGGTGCAAATCCTTGGCAACCATCTTAAATGAGTTTTTGTAAAATTGTACTGATGATGTCAGTGGTCTGCTTTTTACGTTTCCAGTGTTTGGATATTTTCTAGTGATCCAATTAACTTGTAAGTTACAAAACCACATAGATCAGTGTTTTTCAGTAACTGTCATCTCACCTTTTTATTCAGGCTGTGACATTAACTGGGAAGTCTAAAATAACGAGTAAAAGGCTATAACAATTAAATGACAAGTTAATTAGAGTACTTCATGGCTGAAATGTACAAAACACATCAACAATCAGTTATTCCTTTTTTTAAGTTAATGCTAAAGAACTGTATTAGAAATACCATTTCTTTGTTACTGCATCATCAAGATGAGTTGTGACCTTATTTTTCAAAAGTTTTATTATTGACTCTTGTTGTCATACATAACCTCATTACATGAGAATGAAAACCATATGATTAATTTAAGCAACTGTGAACTTCAAAACTATACCACATCATAGCTGAGGAAGTGTTCATGTGTTATACCAATTTGACCACTGTGAAATACAAAATATTACAGTAATGTTTGTGTATCTGGTGTGTAATTGTTTGGGGGAAAAGTTGTAAGTTTGATTCACTCTGCATTTCTTCAGTTTTTTCCTTTATCTGATACTAGTCATGGGCAAAAGATTGTCAAGGGAGCAGATTGACAGTTAGTCTGTAGTTTGCAGTATTTATGAAAGGTGTATGATAGGTTGGAAACTATTTTTACCAAGTATTAACACCAAGCTTGGAAGTAACATTTGCCACATTAATACATCCAGATTACAGCATCTTCAGACAACCTCTTTAAATTTCTAAGACATTTACTCTGTCCAAATAATTGTGAATTCAAGTACATAGCTGTTAAACATGGAGAATCAGAGACCAAGAATTGTTCCGTATTTTGCACAGTTTAAAATAGAACAAGGAATATTTCACACTTGAAAAATGCTTTATTCCATCTTAATGTTGTTCTTACTTCTTCACTGATTAACCTAGCTTAGAAGCACTGCATGACTAATGGGCTTGTTAGATGATTAACAGAAAACAAAACTCCTAGCTTATATTTTCCACTTTACAGGAGTCCAACCGTGCCATGGATATTTTCCATTCTTAGTCTTGATATCCTACAGGTGTACAATTCAAAGTCCTTACACTGTATGGGAGCACATCATGGAATTGTGCATGTGTTTCACTTTCCTGAGTAATTTCTCCATTACTTTAACCACACTGAATGTGGGCATTGTGCCCAGTAAAACAGTACTTGCTGTACCAGTGCTTTTATACACTTTCAGATGAGGCTTATCTGCAGAATCAAATCAAAACTGCCAGCTTTTGCAGATTATTTACTTTTCCAAATTCTTCTTTTTCTTAGAACAGTGAACAGAAAGGGAAAATTTTGAATGCTAAAGCAGTAATGAGGGAGGTCTGGAACTTCATGTTTTCTTTACTGTTCCTCTCCCTCAAAAAAATACACTGCAAAAATCGAAGTCATTGGTGCAGGACTTGGAGCTTTACTGGATGGAGAACCAAGAGATTAAAGTTTATTTCCCCTAGAAGTTAGTTAATCCCTTTCATCTGAACCCTGACAGAAGCTGTTCTTCAATGTAGTTTCACTGGGAAAAATAATATATAGAAATTAAAACCATAGAATGCTTTAATTTGGAAGTGACATTAAAGATCATCTGGATCTTTAACCCCTGCTGTTGCCATCCACTAAATTAAGCACTAGATCAGGCTGCTTAGGGTCCCATCCAACCTGGCTATGAAAACCTCCAGGAGGAGCATCCACTACTCTGGGAAACCTGTGCCAGTACCTCATCACCCTCTGAGTGGAAAAATTTCCCCCTGACATCTAATCTAAATCTCTCCTCTTTTAGTTTAAAACCATTCCTGCTTGTTCCATCACTATCTACCCATGTAGAAAAATCAATTTCCCTCCTGCTTATATGTTCTCTTTAGGTGCTGGAAGACTGCAATGCAGTTCTTAAATTTTCTTCAATTGATTTATAGTTTTCTTGTGTATGGTAACTGAGTCATGGCCTGACCCACTGATTGAGCACCTGGGGAAAGGACCCAGTCAGCCCTGGGAGCACAGGTGAAGGCAATTCAGCTGTGAGACTGGAAGGCATGGAGCCTGGCTGCACCTCTCTTGGACCTCGTTGAAGGGCTGACTGCCACTGGGGAAGGATCTCTTTCTGGAGATCCTTCCTTGGTGAAACTTTCCCCTGCAAACCTGATTCGGGTGAGCAATATTCTTCCCTTCCTTTATAGCTAGCGCTTTTCTATTGTGCTGGTCCTTCTGTCACCACACCTTTGTTGTAATGCCTTTCCTATCATGTTGATCTGTCAAATTGCTACACCTTGATACTTATTTTTGGACTGTAAGAATGTAATTGTACTAGTTGTTAAGCATGCACTGCTACTATAAATAGTGAATTACAGGTGAAGGGAAGAGTCAGGTATGTCTTCATTGGAGTCTACTGTCTAAAGAGCCATGGGCAATTCATGTGATTTTTCATTGTCATATTTTCTTCCATTTGTAAAGTGAGATAGTAACATCTATCCATGGTATTGAGGTCAGGGATAATTTGCTAGCATCTATGTGGTGGGAATAAAATAGCATGCTATTAATGCCTCCTATCTCTTCTTATTTAGCTCAGTTTTATAGCACTCAAGTTCCACTTCTGTTATAGTGTAAATGAGGACTAGCTGGTAATTACCTTGGTTGGTGTCTGGTGATCTCCTCTAACTCTACTGCATTTTCTCTATTGAAATAGTCCTTGTCACTGAGAGCCTATAGGTTATTAACTTCATGTGAATTGTGTACCATTGCCCTCTATTGGGCAGCACTAAACTTTGTTCAAGTGCTGTTTGTCTTGCTGTTCAGAGCTTGGAAGTTGGACTCTGAAAGAATGCAGTGAATATCTTTTCAGGAGTGTCAGTGATTTTTGATAAAGGTAAATACTTTGTTGGAACCTGTGCACTTTAGGATCCTTCCTTTCCTATTAATGAAAATTAAATTGCACTAGGAGTAAAGATTTGCAGAAAACTTTACATATCACTGCTTATGGGTACTCATTTACCAATTTCCGAGCCTGAATTTTGTGTCAGATGCATCTGTGTTTTTGTCAGCTAAGGAAACAGAAATAGTTACAACCAATTCCAATCAAACCACACATTTTTGGAAAAGTTTGAGATATAAAAAACATGATAGTATTCTGTAAGTAAGATTGAAATGTTTAGTGACAAACTGACTGTATTTTAGCAGAAAATAAATGAAATTTACCAGCCAGTTTATTTACTGCAGCTACTTAAAGGTGTGTATAGGTTCTTCATATTCCAGGGTGTGTTTACAGAATGCTAGTCCATTCAGCTATTTCATAAAAGAAGATAGGAAAAAAATCCCAAAGATTTATTTTTATTGTCATGACTTAATTAGGGCATGGTGTCTCCAATGGCACAAATAGACATAGCAAGTCTTTTCAGAGTACTTACCAGAGTACCTATTGATGAGCCTTTTGCCAAGAGCTTGTGCAGGGCCATGTGTCTGCACAGGATCTGGTATCACGTGTTCTAGAGACCACCAATCCCTAAAAAAGCGTGGGAAACTATCACATCCTGCAATTCCTTTTTCAGCAAGCGTACTTCTTCAGGAAGTATGTATGCTTTGTCAAAAATGTGTTTCATACAGAAGAAAAATCATGAGTAATGGCAAATATTAAAAGGAGAAGAAAATAATAAATACTGAAGATGCAAATGGTCAAATTCATATCTGGAAGAATACATTGTGCCTTGGAAATGCTTTTACTGTAGTTGCAAGCCTGATCCTAAGTCACTTTGATTTCCACTCTCTGGTATACAGTTCATGGCAGAGCATTCAATGGAGTAAAAACTATGACAAAGGTCACAAGAAAAAATAAAGCTATCGTTGATAGTGTTTGAATGTTACCCATCTACCAGCTGTCATCCAACCCTGTATTTATACTGCTATTCATTTGAAGTTAAATACAGAGCAATCATATCCAACTCTAATACACATCCAAAATAGAGCGTTCTGTGTGTAATTCTGCCAGGATTAATAGCAGCTTATTAAAACTCAGAAAGAGATGGCTTTTTAATGATCCCTTCCTCTGAGAAACCTACATGTCACTTTTGAAAAAATATCTGCTTAGAGCTCAAGTTGTGTATGGCTACCAAAATAAAAAACATTCAGTATCCTGATTATCTAGTTTGTTGGTAATCCATATGACAAGTACAGAACTATCAATCAGACCTCTGCAAACCAAGATGAGTTTGGAGTGGCATAACAGTATTTAGGATCTAAGGTCTTCATTCCTTATTCTAGATCAAGTCTAGCTAGGTGAGGAGCATGTTCAGGTTATTTCTCAGTCTGAGCTGGTACTGCATGCCCAAGTGGTATGCTTTTGGGGCTACTAAGTCCACTGAGAACTGCTTGTACCAGGATACACTGTAATACAAAAGCAATTTAGGTCTGGAAAGCAAGGCATATATTCTGTTTCTTTGTTTGCTCAACTTACCTTTGTATTGTACTATCTAGCTTGTAACTTAAGCATGTACTTATCCCAGTATGACCAAAATTAAAATGTCACTTCCCATAATAGCTTCAGCCTTTGGTAAAAATCTTTTACATGCCAAATATTTCACAATATTTGTACTTAAGATAGATCTGTATATTTAGAAAGATGTGCAGTCACTTTTCTGTGCTCTTCACACTGTCACTAGCTCTTTAATTCTCATCTGTCTGAATAGACTGTTGACTTAGCATCAAATCCACCTGATTTAGCCATGTATTTATGGATGAATTGCTTTTTGAGTATGCTTTTTCATACTAATTACACAGGATACTGATACCGCAGCTTGAGCTTGAAGAGTCCCAACTGAGATGTACAAAATATTTTTGTACATTGAAAGCAGCAAATTGCTAATAGAAGATTATGTTAGGAAAACTGATTAATACCCCTTGCTACTTTGTCAATCACATTTTTTTGAAACAGTAGGCTTCAAAACACTGTTGAACAACTGAACATCAATTAGTGATTGTGAATTCATGACCTGTTTTAGTTTGTAGTCCTGCACTTTTCTCTGCAGGTGAAATTGTCACCCTGCTGACATCAGTGGTAAAACAGTGAACCTCCTATTGTCTTAGCTGGGATTAGGACTTTGTTCCATGTAGTTGGAAGATTTTTGTTGCTTTGTCGTGTTTCTGAGTTTTCTTTGAGCTGCGTTTTTCACAGGATGTGCTTACTCAATAGGTAGATTTATCCTCTATTATTTTGTTGCCCTTCTTTGAACACGCACTAGGATCTCATTGCCTTTCTTGTAGTGGGGAGCCCAAAACTGAACACAAAACTCAAATTGTAGTCTCACCACTGTTGAGTACAAGGGGATGATCACCTCCCTAGTCCTGCTGGCTACACTGTTTCTTATACAAGCCAGGATGCTGTTATGCTTTTTTGGTCACCTGAGCACACTTGTGGCCCATGTGTACGTTGCTGGCTCATCTACACCCTGCTGACTCACTTAAGGCAGTGTAGAATTTTGATGGCACCTGAAGTCATGGTTTTGAATTGTTCTCCTGGTCCTGTAACTCTGGCATCATGCAACATGGAAAGATGGAAAACCCTGGAAGTGAAAAAGTAAGGTGTTAAATAACACTGCTGCTCTCAGTAAGAGGACAAATACAAGCTGAAAAATCAACAGAATCCTAAGTAACTGGCAAGAATTGGATGTAGCTGGCTTAAGAGGGAAAGAAGACCTGAGAACAATATAAGTACCTCCTTGTTAAAAGCAATGAGAAATGCCTAGTAGGTCCAATCAATAATACATCTGGCCCAGAATTTTTCTCTGAAAGTAGGAGATGCTATGTAACAGGAATTTGTGGCTCTAGCTATACACTGCCATCCCTTTCCCTCACAAGCATCCTTAATTGCAGAATTAGGAATATTAGAAAGTACATGCTTGCTTGTCCTCTTTAGTGTTTCTTCATAGTCCTGTCATCTATGAATTTATGTAATCACTTTTGAACTATCTTGTTATGCTACTCTCCCCTCCTTGACTCTAGGACTTTGCACTAACTGTGCACAAAGAGGATGCACATAGCCATCCCATTCCCAAAAGGGAGAGCTGTAGATCAGTATTCAGAGCAAAACATCCTCAGACTTCAAACGTGTGCAATCTAAGCTAAAGAATGTAGATGAGGCTGTCTTGATGTATAAGAATTGTTCAACACAACTTATTTTTAAAATCCAGTAGTGAATCCAGTGAACAATGTGAAAAGCATTAATGTTCAATTTGAGAAAAGACAGGTAGTGGCCTGAAAATACCCACACTTCTTTCTGGACCCAAAATGACTCAATATATCAAATATTCAGATTCAGTAACAGAGCAGTCTGATGTCCTGTAGTCACTCTAAAAGCTCTTGAATGTTGATGAATGTATCAGAGAATCTAAGGAATATCGAGAAACTCAAAGTATATTTTCTGGATGGTGACACATTATACAAAAATAGCACCTATTCGCCTGTGTAGTGGGATTTTTAAGCCACTGCAGATTGCTGAGTTCAAGGATGTTGCATTAAAATGAATCTGATTTATGCTTTCTTTGTTTACAATCTGTTCAAGAACTTCCTACATAAAATGAAAGTTCTGCCTGTAACCATGAGAAGAAATAATACTGATTTTTTTGCAATCTTGAAAACCCTTTATGTTCCTTAGGTATTTAAAGATACTATTTTCAAGTTTTATCATTTTCCCAAGTTTTACATGCGCCAGTCTGTTTTATAGAAGGCAACAGCCTTCTTGCTTTACCAATGTAAAAACTGCTTGGTGATTCATCAGGCCTATTCTCTTAAAGAGCGGAAATCTGATCTGAATGTTCATAGCTAGGTTGTCCATACTTACATCCTTCAGAGCTGTTCGCTGAATAGTCTGAACAACGTCAAGATGGGGTTCACGATTTATTCTCAGTTTTAATTTCTTTTTGAGTAGTATGGCTCAATTAAGAATAAATAACAAGAGAATACGGAAGTGCAGCCCTTCTAAACAAGCCTACAGTGAATGAACAGAAGTTTAGATGCATGAAAACGTTCAAATGATTAAAAAGTCTGACCATATTATTTTACCTTGGTAGACTGTGCTTCACTGTTGCCTTTCTCTGCTTATTCAGTATGAAAATGAAATTCTGCTGAATTGACATGCTGCCATTTGACCTGATGTTGGTTTAAGCTTTTAGAAGCTCATATCAGCCCAAGGTCACTGACAGGCAGTCAGTGAATCTAAAAATAGTACAGGGAAAAAAAAAAGAGATTAGTCTTTGCTTGAGTTCAGATTATTCAAAACAAGCAGACAAGAATTTAGAGAAAGCAAAATTGTGTTTATCATCTGATAGGTCAAATCACTTTATTAAATGATACAATTTACATCTCTGGTGTACATTCTCAAATAAAGTGTCTTTTGCAGTGAACAAAAAGCCTTTAGAAATGAGCAGCCTTTTATAAAGACAATGCAGCCTTTTGTGACTGAACAGAAATGCAGTGTGAATAGATATTTGGTTGCGTTAAAGGGAACCAAAATGAAAACAATTATGAACAATAATCATGATTGTCATCATCTACTGTAACTGAAGAAAGTAAATTTTTAGTTATGTATTCTAATCCTTTCCATAGTAACAGAAACAATGGAGAATAAACAGAAGAACCACATTTAATATATCAAGATATTTTTTCCCCATTTATTGAACAGATCTGTGCAAATGTAAGAAAAACTGGTATTAATATATTCAGAACTCACACTCAATAGTTACAAATATTTGTGATAGAAAGATGCTTTGCTAGTGGAGGAATAGGGTGAAGAACAGAGTGAGTGATGCTCTGTGGTTATTCATAAAGCTATGTATGCATTACCATTTGAATTAATAGTCTGGGCCTGCTGCTTCCATTGAAATCAGTTCACTGTCTCAATCTGGTTCTGGCCTGATTTCTTTTGTAAACAAGGCTACATGATCTGTCTTGCTTCCATGTGTGTCTGTCCTCTCATTAATACTATTTAAAATGTTTGTTTTTTTCTATGTGGCAGTGGAATAGACCTTAAAAATAATCAATTTCCCACAGGCTTCTTAAAAATAGGCACCTGAGTGGAGGATGTATACGCTTTATTAGTGTTGCTATTGAGGGAAATGCTTTAGGATGAACTTATCTCGTATGAGACATGAGAGAATCCATATGGGAAGAACTAGCAAATCTTGAGCAGCAGGAAAGAAAAATCTGTAGATTATGTTAAACACCCAAGTTAATCTATGATAAAGTGCAAATTCATAGGAAACGCAGCACCATTAGTTCTCATCTTCATAGAAGTACTTACTGATTAATCCCTTCTTATCAATAGAAGAAAATTGTCATGTTATGTTTGCTTTTTTTCTTGGGACACTGAAAGAAAGTCAGTGATTCTGTCTGAAGCTCTCTTATTCCGCTATTCTTAAGTGCTTGGTGCCTACTTGGGTGTTTTTTGTAAAGCTTGATCCTGAAGTAAGACTTCCTAAACTGCCATGTGATCACAACATTAAGTCACTCCTAATAGCATTCTACTTCTCAACTTTTTTGAAATATAAAAATTTAGAACATTTTTTGACAATTTTGAATTGCATGTACCAAAAAATTAAGCAGACATTTCCTTTCCTAAGCACTCAATTCCTTCTTCTACACATGATGTTAGTATTCATAACATTATTTTTCAGTGAGAATTCAAAAGACAGATGCTTGATTATGAGAATTAAAATAATTGCATTTGGTTAAAAAAAAAAGTCTTCCTGCAAACTCATTAATCTAGTTTCTAGTTCAACAGTGTAAAGGATGCAGTTTCAAACAAAAATCTGAACTTGTCTTGGATACAGGGAATCATTTTTATTACTGTAATACATACCACAGTTCAGCAAAATATGTAAGCATTAAATAATTTTCAGAATGTACTTGTTCTGTAAAATACATGTACACTAACATTTATTGAATACTAAGACTTTAATGACTTATAAACATAACTGCTAGGTATCGATTATGCTGAAATCAGGTGAAAACTTGCATGTATTTCTAGGGAAATAGGCCTGGATCCAAATGCATACTCTTAAGGCTAACAGAACTACTACAATCCCATTGGTTTCAGTGGCAGTATTCCCAATAGTGATGAAAAAGGGCATTATGGAGTGCTGCAGAGAATAATGTAGGGTTTTTTGTTTGTTTGTTTTATGTGGCAGGAAAACTTAATCAGATTATGTAAGTGTATGACTCTCAGGTGCAAAGTTCATTTTCAGACATACCATGGCAGCCTTGTTCATATAATGTTTCTAAATAATCTTTGTTCTACATATTCATAAGTTATGAAATAAATTTCTAAGATGCTATAGCAATATGACCCAAATTTAAAGATTTATAGCTTCCATGTCTTCATTTCCTGATTGATCAAAAGGATCAGTTGATTTCAAGGAGTCTTAAGCTCCTTAAAGGTATCTTTGTCTTGCAGTTAGTTGCTCCTACAGGAAGTTTCAGCTCAAATGAATTTGGTTTACTTTTCTTCTTTTCTTTATACTAATTGTGTTTCATAATTTCTATAATGGAAGACTGTTTGCAGATGGGAATGTTTTGTAGTATGTTATTTTTTATGTATCTGTTTCAGTCCTTTCTAATTTAACTACTTTATGCAGAGCTGACAACTTTATTGAAAATAAGGAGAGTTAACAGTGTTTCTGTAGTAGCTGTAGTTGGCTGTGCCCAACGGCTCCTTGGAGAATGCCCCAAAAAATGAGGAGGATGCGGAGAGCTTTGTAAAGCTTGGAGTATTCATTTAATGCCTTAACAACATCTAAACTACCCATAAGCTTGCAGTGCATATATTTTTAGACACACATGAGTATTGCTTAAATAAGCTGTAAATGCAAGGTATTTATCATTAGCAACAATTATTTGCCATCTCTTCAGATCCATCAAGATAGCTTAACTCTAACCAACTGTCCGAATATTTGTTACTTGTACTAGACTCACACCATTGTAACACATATCATAAACCCTCTTTCACAAACCACCTTCTACACAGATACTGTGCTTGATGAACAACTTACGTTCATCAACTTCATGTTCGCAATCAACTTAGTGTTTTTGAACTGAGAATACAAATCAAAAGCCTTCTAAACATTGAGCTACCTAGATACTAAGAATAACTGCCCAGCCAGTCAGACTATTAGGTGCTGTAAATGTTCAGCGAGTAGTGCATTTCACAGACAAGTAAATGCTGTTCTAGACTCCCACTTGAGTTTATTACAAAATTGCTTTGCTATCCAGTTTAAATACAATCTGAACACTTTCATCATCCCTTTTGTTGTTATTCAAGTATCATGGTACCGGTCTGAGTTGTTAACACCTTTCTTCCTTTGTATTCAGATTCCTCAATTAGTTACAACATGTAAAAATTCATTGAAACAGTCACAAAATCAATCTGAAATGTATGACTGTGTAAAACTAGCATATACCTCCATGTTGTAGAAGTTCAGGTACCATGAACACAGATGTATTTTAAATGCTGCCATATTGTAACTATTCACTGATTTACTTTGCTAGCTCTTTTGAAAAATGAAGTGAAGAAAACTTAAGATCAATAATCTACTGTTCCTCAATCTTCAGTTTTCACTGGAACTTTCTCAAGGCTGGTTCTATCTAGTAATCTGGAACTCGAGTATCTAACACATCCAGAAAACCTGCAAGATCCTGTAAAATACTTCTTGCCTTTAAAATACCCTTGTTTTAATTTCTTTTTTTCTTTTCCACATTAACTTAACTGCAAATGCTTGTACAGTCTCCATCTAACTCCTTTCTGGATTTTCGTAATGGGGATATTAGTTGTCCCACCTTCATTCTCATCCCACCTGCAAGAAATATGCAATTTTCTCCTTTTACAAACAGAACTATCTTAGGTTAGGTGTAAAACTGAGTCTATTCTAGCAGCTGCTAGCCCTGAAGTCATGTGAAAACTGTGCTCCATTCAGTTTTGCCTCCTCATTTCTTTAGTTCAGAGATGGTGAGGCCAGCAAGAAACTTTCCTTCTCCAACTCAAATCTAAAACTTGTAAAGTTGGAAGAAGGGAAAATATGCCAGGCCCTTCTGCTGTTCATGTTGGACGCCTCCATCCCCTTGGCTGTGGATTGTAGTTTGAATCAGCTGTTGACAAGCCATAGTCAGACCTGGAATCCATGGACATTATATCAGGATCTGTTTGGGACCGTTGACTGCAGTAAGCATACTGCTGCTGAGAGCCAGCCTGTGTGGTGGCATTTGACACAGACAGGGAGCTTTTTCGGGCTGATGTAACACCTGATTGCTTCCCTCCTAATAAGGCTAGGCTAGCACTTGGGCCTGGAGGCTCATAAGAAACTTTCTGTTTCCATTCATCTGGTGGCTCAGGGAGTGTTTTCCTGTGTGCAGCTGATACTACATTAGCAGCAATGGATTCCTGCATATTTTGTGGCCTGAAAGCTTCATCCACTAGACCAAGAGGGGATTTTGCTGCTGCTTCCCAGGGAGTCAGTCTCTTGCCAGGCTTGTCAGCTGCTGTGTCTGGCTTGCTGAAGTAGTCAGGGGCAGGCTGAAATATAAGAGGAGAAGTAGGAGATGTGGCTCGAGAAATGAATGAAGGTTTCCCAGGAAGTGATAATGAACGTCCACTGCTTCTTTCCTAGGAAAACAAAATACCAAATATGGATGAAGTCATTAAACAAGAAGAGCAGAAGCCTCTTTTGCTCACTGGAACAACAAACCCTGTAAGCACATGACATCCTAGCAATCCTGTTTTATATCTACTTTTTTAATTTAATGAAAAAAGATGAAGTATGAAAAAGGAGGTGAAGAATCAAGAAGGAAGAGCAAATTGCATTTCTTAGGAAAGTAAATGAACCAAAGGCAAGCTTTTGTTACTGAAAAGGTACAATTCTGTTGGCAGTGGTTCAGCTTTACTTCCACCTTCACTACTTAGCTAGTGTGTCTTGTTCTGAAAAAAAAACCTATTACTGATAATGATAAAGGAACTCGTGTTGCAACAGTTCTTTGTGTGTTTACATGCAGGCACAGACTAATTTACTTACAGGTTCTGTCTAGGACATCTGTCCAAGAGCATATCTTTTAAAGAAAGGCATTTCTTACTCTGAAATCATTAAATTTTGGGTCAAAAATGAACACAAAATTAAAAATGTTAATGTAGTCATTTTCTTAATACCTTTACAGGACACTACTTAACCTGGCTTCTTTAGAAAACAATGCCCTCAAAATTTCAGAACATTCTGACCCATTTATGGGAGCAATCCATTCATATCTGACAAATCCTAATCTTCTTAGTAATGCAGTACTTTGAAACAGAAACTCTGTTTGTGAGAAGGTCCTGCCCACAACAGTCTTCATTTTGCATACAAAAGAGTTAGAGCCTTTTCCCCAAATCAGATGTGTTCTTTGTATTGGACAGATCACATTGTTTTTACCAAGTAGTGTCCATACAAGTGGTTACTCAAGTAATTGATTTACACCCACTAATTCATATCCTGAGATTTAAATGCCTCTAATTCTGAAATCCTGTGTGAAATTCCAGGCTCTTTTGACAAAGGCTGTGCTAAAATTTCATTTTAACAAAGTTGACGTATGTTAATTTTCCTAATTAGCTTCCAAAACTTTTAATATTGAGAACATAATCCAGATGCCAGTCAGTGAGTACCTGATCATATGAGGAAAATCTTATTCAGCAATGGTTCACATAGAAATTTTGTGTCTTACAGACTTTTCCACCACAAGATCTTACTTTAATTAATTAAATTAAAAAATTAAATGACCTCTACTCCACATGTGCTTTTATGTTGTGTTTTAATGTAAGCTTGCAAATGAGAGAGAGAAAGTGAGAAAAAGACCACTGGTTGCATTATTTTCAGTCAGTTTGGTGCATGGTTGAATCTATTAAAAGCGTATAATGATACAAAGAGATCATGTAGTGATAGCTTTGACAAGATTCACAACTAATGCTTTACAATAGGACTATCTTACTTAGCCACAACCAACTGTTCCCATTTTGCTATCCCAGAGAGGAAATTTCCTAATGTTACTAATCCTACCACCACATACTTCTGGTACATTTTCTTGAAGTTCTACATTTAACTGCAAAAAGTACTTAGGTTTTGGTGAACTAGCACAGTTAATTTTTAAGTCTTTACTTAAACCATGATGTGATCAAGCATTAAAGATGTGGTCCTGTCAGTAGACTGCAAACTGGTAGCATATAAAAAGCAAAAATATTTGGGAGGTGAATGAAAGAATATGCAGAACATTTTTTTTCACACAGATGAAGTGATATGCAATCAAGCATGAGTTAATCTTTTCCAGATTTTCTCTTAAGGAGGGATTCATACTTCCATAGTAAATAAGAGTCCAGGTAAGAGATCACGCTTGGAACCAAGGAGTGGTAGCAGTCCCAGATAGGCCTATCTGAATACTTTTCTTTCCTCTAATGTATTGCAATTTATTTCTTCACTGAATCTACAGAAAGTAGCTTCTTCAGCATGTCTGATAGTGCATTTTATTTAAATGATCAGTATCAATTTTTTTAAGGTATGAAATCAAAGTAAGTATGTAAAGTGAGGTACAGTTTCTATTACAAAGTAATGTAATAACCAGAGCCACAAAACTAAGAAGATAGGATTGCGCTGAGGGATAAAATAAGTTGATCAAACAGGTTCTGCTAGTTAGCCTACCTGTCATAGTTGCTCTCTGAGTGGTTCTAGACTGTGGTCTGTGCTGAATAGGAAAACATCTTAATGGAGATTCCAAGCCCTGCTAGTAGTACTTCATAGGATTCCAGAGATGCAGAGGGAAATGATTATGTTGACAGAACTGTTATCACTGAATGTCACTGACATTTCAAGACAGGTCAGATGAAATGCTCTGCGTAGTCTGTCATTTTAGAGAAAACTTCCGGTTTTCACCAAGTGACAGAGGTATCTTTTAGGCATAACTATTGGTAATAAAGCAGGAGCTAATTTTTCTTGACAGTTTGATTACAGAATTGTGAGTTAGGAAAAGTATTTCTGTATTTTGTCAGACAAGCCATTCTACTATTTTACAATGGTAGAAGCTTGTAAAAGCAGCAGTACAGTAGACAAAACTAAGTGTGGTGAGTTCTGGAGCTTTTTAGCACAAGTTGCCACTTGTATGTATAGCTATATACAAGTTACCACTATATGAGATTTGACAGATAATCTAAATCAGTAATGAAAAATAAGATAATATTCTGTGATGCTGGAAAGTGTTCTAGGAACTCTTTGTTATAAATAAAAGGCAAAGAAAGGGAATTGAGACAGCAGAGCTAAATGAATTCCTAGAAAAATTCTCAGCATGAGTCAATACAGTATAAAGGGGCTAGCACAGTTTGGACAAACAGACTTGAAAAAGAATGCTTTACTGTCTTGAGGATCTTAGTTTGGAAGACTTCAGTGAACAAATGTTTGTACTTCAAGTCATATCTGTCCACGGCACCTGCATTCGGATCACAGATTCAGCATGTACAGGTTGTTGCAGAAAAAGCAGGATCTTGAATATTGATAATCTGGAGAATATTGTATTTGCTTCATAAGGAAAAGATCAAATAGCATGAAAAGCTTGCATATGAAAGATTATATTCTCATAGGAATTCTTTTCTCATTTTAGTTCTGAGTTTTGTTTTTGTTTTTGTTTTTTTTTAGCTTTTGTGTAGTGTGGGTCTATATTTGTCAAGAACACTAGGTCTTGATAGAAGATAAACAGTCAGAATAGCTGGAGTGTGAGTAGCACCTTGGAATGAGGTTAGTTATACTAAAATTACTTGAACTCATTTTTTTATTTCATTTTTAACTATAGTTATGCTCACAGGGATAAAATGACTACGTAAGAATCCAAATAGTTCACACCATCTCACAGATGAAGAACATTTCCTTACGTAAGGATGGCTTTTCTTAGCTACAAAAGAAATGTACCCAGTGATCACTCTATTAAATGAAAATGTCTGTGATAGATTTTTCCAACAAAATTTGATTTAGACTCCCAGCTGACTTGGAGTAGCAGTTTACCCGGGCAATAAGAGATCATTCCAATTAATTTGGAATAAATTATTTCTTTAAAAATTGATAAGTATGCTTTTTTTCTACTCTAGAACCCCAAGAATAGCTATTTCAGGTCTTGTCTATTTTGCCAAACTATTATTTTTTCACTGATTTCAATTTGCTAGAGTATTTTGCACATTTTTTTCATTGGTCTCCTGGGTCTCACATAATCATGTTAAGTTCTAGACATCATTTTCATAGCTATTGTCAGAGATTTAACTTTGATGGAAAAACAGACCAGGTGACAAAAGGCTGATTTCTCTTGCCCCAGTAGGCAGCTTTGTTAGGTGCAAAGTATCTTCCTTGGAAACTAGATACAATGGATACAGTGAATGCATTCAGTAAGATCTTTATCACAGAAGGTAATCAATGATTACTGCATTCTGGATGGATGATCAACCTATATCTGAATGACAGCAACCAAGTTCCCTCTGCAAGATGAAAATGATGAACTATAGTATTTGTTTTGGTGTTCCAATTTTTATTTTTAATAAATTTAGGAAAATTAAATAGGAAAATCACTTCGGGCCTGAAGCAATTTGTCAAGTTCTGTGAAGTGACTGCACCTTGAAGCAGTTACAACCTTTTGGATTCAGGATTCATTTGTAATTCTCTTGGCTCTTTCACAGAAAATTATTCAATTTCTTTTATCACCCATGAAAGAAATAAAGCAAATGCATCAGTTATGTGCACTGTGCCAAAATGCCTCAGTCTTTACTCTAAGGAGGAGGAATTTAGTCTCTAAGACAACTCACTGATTATATTGCTATGGTGGTATCTATTGCAATGCAAATAACTTGAAAGCATGCTGCACAGCAGATTTTTGATTTTTTTTTTAAATAATCAATAAACATTGCATAGTGACATACTATTGGGATAATCTATATAGTCTAATATTTGTCTATGCCTACCCCAACTTTATTCTGAAATTGTTGTAATCTTTGGCATTTTTCCATACCTTTAAATATTTGTAGAAAAGCAAGCTTTTCCTTCAATACAAATGTCTCAAATGTAAGAACTGAGATATGATTAACGTTGCCTTTAATTCTGATTATTGGTGGTGAAGTTCATAGACTGAAAATCTGGGTGTGAAAATCTCTAAACTCATAGCAGACCTGCATTTGATATTCATAAACTGATTTCTAACAAACTGTGAAATCAAGGCAACATTTAATCACCAGAATTCATCATTCCTTTACTAGATAGCAGTGGCCAATCATGGTGATACTTTCTATTATTTTTCCCTTCCTATTTAATATGTTAAAATAGATCTTTTGACATGCATACACTAAAAAGAATGCATAAACCTTTGGTCATAAATGAGATAGAGGGGAAAATGGACAGAGGGAAGTGCAAATGGAGGAAGGCTATTCGATCCCATCACCGTAAAATGTAAGATTATAAACAGAGGGTTAAGAATCTTCTATTCTTCTTCTCACAATCAAAAGAGAAGGAAAAGTGATGTGATAACAGAATTATTAAATTATCACACACTGTATTACTGTACTCTTTTTGTAAAACATTAAAAATAATACTGTACCAGAACACAAGATGTTTTAAGGCTACAAAACAAAAGGGAATGCCATACAGTGATTAACTTGCCTTTTTCTATTGCCCCTTCCGAGAAAAGGGAAGGCTTTTTCTACTGTAGCTATTAAAGGGAAAGATTCCTGGATGCCAATAAAAGGAAAGGCAGTTCAGAACTGTCCATTGCAGCCCTGGAACACTAGCAAGAACTGCTGACTGCTCAGGTGTCCATGTGGAAAGATTCAAAGTAATGCTGATTAAAAAAATGTAAAATGTTTATAAACTGGTGAGTGAAGGACACATTTATTGTAAGCATTTATAGCACTTAAGAGATGTGTATTAATAAGTAAAACTAAAATAAATGTAATATGATTGACTTTCTAAATCATTAAGACATTTTTATTTTTTCATTTTAATCATGAGGCTTATGCAGGTTCAAATGAGAGTTAACATTAGCATCTGGTTACTGTTTACACTAAAGGGAAACAAAGGAAAAGGAAGTGGTTAAAACAACTGGACTGCTGTGGAATGACATTGTCTTTATAAAAGTTGAGGGTTACATTTGTCACTTTGCTTTTTATTGCCTTGTAATGGCTACTGCAGTTAGAGAATGAACCCAAGAGAAGATGGTAGGATGAAATAAATAATACCTGATTTATATATATATTTTGTTTCAATTCTTTCATTCTCTCCAATTTCTTAAACAGAAAACAAGCATTTCAGATTTTTAATTTGACTTATATATAGAAGGAAGATGTTACTAAGCTTATTTTTGCTTTTTTTCATCTGAAACATTTACAACTTAAACTTTATATAGTGAAGAAAACAACTTCTCTGAAATGCTGCCAGCTTTGCTGTAAATGCCATGGCTACTTTACAATATAACTTTCATTATTTTTTTTTTATAAAGGGAATAAAATTAAAAATGCTGGAAATAATTTGTAGCAGGCATAAATTGGAATGCAGCATTTTGGTCCTTGGGTCTTGGAATGGACAGTTTATTTCCCCTAAGGAGGAACATTTGCTGCCATCTTCTGGACTTAAATATTTTACAATTTCCTAGGTCTTAGAGCACGAAGCCTTGCTTCCTTTTGGATAGAAGTTTAAAAACAAGTGCAAAATTGGTCTCAGTTTCTGACATTTCTATTTTTTATGGACAACAGAAGAGTTTAGTATTAAGGAAGGTTACTGATATTTTTTCTAAAATGAAATCAAGTAAATACTGAATTTATTGTACTTCTTGGAAATGGTGGCATTGTTTTTTTTCTGAACATTTCCAAGTGAAAAGATAGCATCCAGATCCATATAATTTCCTTATCAAATCTTTCAAACCAAAATCCTCTGTCTTGTGGTTATTATTTCATCTCAAATGATTCAGCCCCCTGAATTGCAGTTTAACCAAGTGAACCCGTATGGCTCAACCACTTAAGAGTGAGAATAGGAAGAGGAAAAAAAAAAAGCTTACAGATACCAAAAAATTCTAGACTCCTTTTCCTTTAAAAGTAGTACTGCTTTATGCTTTAGAACTGCTTTGAGACTGATCTTTGAATCTGAAGTGTCTCATACATCTATTCTTATCCTTGTCTATTTATGTCCAGGCCAAGTGGTCCAGTAATTTTAGGTAACACAGGTTCATCAGGAATGTGAGGCTCAGTAGGAACACCTTATCTGTTTCCCAGTTCCTGCAGTGTCCTGCCCTCCCTGTCAGACCTGCAGGCTATATGTATCTCCATAGGCTGGAGAAGACCTGTGAAGATAGTGAGGTGTATCATAGCTCTGGCACTTGCTGTGCAGCTGTATTTTCATTCACAAATGTTGTGTGTAGACATATGATGCATACCTGTGTGTCTTCACAACACTGGATCTGAATACAGGGCTCTACACGGTCACTTTTTAGGACTGAGGTGTGCTGCACATCACACCTGCCTCTTGACATAGCTCAAGACCTCCTGTGGGGCCAAAGCATCTTTGAAAGGGAAAACATCTGAACTGAATATACTGGGGCAAGAATAACTCCAGCAGAATGGAAGAAACCAGTAGGTGAAGGACTGAGGAAAGTCTGGCCAAAACAAAACAAGATAGTAATACTTGATGCAGAAGGAAAAACTGTACTCAGGACTGGCTTGGAGAGTGATGAGAGTAAGTATTGATGGCCAAGTTTCACAGGCCTTGATGAGAAACTTAAGGAGTAGAAAATTGACCTGTTTAGTTTGCAATTAGGCTATGAGGAGGAGGCCAGGCCAAGAAAAAATAGAATGATGAAATAGGGCCATGAAGGTACACCTGAGGAAAAGAACCTGTGTTTACTGCTGTGTACTTTCCTTCAGAACTCCAGAGAAATTTCTTCCCCAGAGGGATGGAGTGTGCCCTTCCTTGATCTCACTGATATCAGAAAAAACTTAAGAGCCCTACTGGAAACTGTGCCATCCTCCTGGTGCAGATTCACAGCCAGGTGTCAACAACTGGGGACATGGACAGCCTGATCTGGTGGTTGGCGACCTTGCACATAGCAGGAGGTTGAAACTAGATGATAATTGTGGTCCTTTTCAACCCAGGCCATTTTAGGATTCTAGGATTTAAGTAGCATGATGACAGTTGGTGGTCCGAGCCATGCTGGAGGACCCTACAGGTAACAGTGATCTGTGTGATAGTATTTTGAGGTTTGGTTTGTTCTAAAAAAAACCTCTTGGGTCTTAAACACACAAAGTTACCTTGAAGCAATGGAATTAAATATGGAAGATAAGTCTTCAAAAGCTATGAAATGTAAACGTAATTGCCTAATGCATACATATCTTTATTAAATTTTAGCACCGCTGCCCCATCCAGTGCAGTTTTAACATTTCTTTTAGCAAATTGTATGATAATATAACAAAGGAATATATTGTGTGAAAGACATTTTCACTGGCTGGTCATTGAGGATTCCCTTTTCTGGAGTTCCACCTGGAGAACTGTAATCTGTGAACGTTCACA
Source organism: Meleagris gallopavo (assembly GCF_905368555.1). Taxonomy (NCBI): domain Eukaryota; kingdom Metazoa; phylum Chordata; class Aves; order Galliformes; family Phasianidae; genus Meleagris; species Meleagris gallopavo. The sequence continues at coordinate 34,699,188 of NC_139407.1, forward strand.
GACTGTTAAGGAGAACTATGCTTTTGCACAGTGACTAGTTCACATCCTATTGGCCTTGATGCTAAGTGTCTTGAACTCGGAAGCTAATGCTAAGGAGTACCCTGGTATCAGTGCCTCCATCTTCATTTACTCATTCATACAGTAGTGGAAAAACAAGTTACAGCTTCTGAATCAACTAAATGCTAACAAAAAAAGCTTTGTGGAAATAAGTCATTCAGCATGAAGAGCATACTTTGAAGAGCATGCGTTATATAAGGAATGGTGCTAAGAACAGAACAAGGTCAATACAAATTAGTGAAGGGCTGTTCATTAGGTGAGCGGTACCGTTGTGTGCCCTAAATTGAGTTGGAAATTCTATGAGAAAAACAATGGCAGGTGATACGTTACTTTTGCAGCAGTGTATCTTTCAATTGTCTGGAATTACCTTTTCAAGATGTCAGTCTCAAACCATATGAAAGAATCAAGGATTCTTGTTTGAAAACACTTTGACCTGATATACTGAATAACCTGCTCACAAAGCCTTCATCTACTTTGTCCATCTATAAACATGGTTCAGTAAGTTATTTTTCTCAGAGCTGTTTCCTCAGCCTAAGGGAGCATACAGTTACTGTTATAAAGTACCACTGCATAACTTTGTAATGGTTTCACATGCATTGAAATTAAAAACTGTTTGTCAAGATCGTTACAAGCAAGAATTTTTTCCTCTGAAAACTACAGAGTAACAAGAGAATTGATTACCATCTTTTATAAAAGTCCTTGCCTGCCTTACTCAAGGATGCCAACATTTAAACCATGGAAATATCACTATGTGGTTAGCCTTAGCTTGTAAAACAAGAGCTCAAATCTGTTTCTGTAGAGAGCCTTCCAATACGTTATTTCCTTAAGCTTCAGGATTACTTTTTAATCATTTGATAAAAATCCTAAAATTCTTCCTGGAGTAAGGCTCCAGCCTAAAAAGCACTTGTCAAACATAGCTTGTGAATGATTCCAGCTCCTCCCAACTGTAATTACATGCAGAAGTAATGTTTATGATCAAATACAGTTCTTGTCATGGGTACTATGAACTTGTGAAGGTGGCACCAAGTAAATACCAGGCTCACATATTTTCCCAAGAAACATTTCTACCAGCAGTATGTTCAAAGATTCTGAATCCAGAGTTTTTTTAATATCTTGTCATCGAATTTCTTCTTTGTATAACATTTCTCATTCAAACTGAGCAGATTCATTTTACAATAACATTTTGCCAAGCTGTGTAATTAAGGTTTGCACTTGCCATGCTGAACTCACAAAACGATCAGTGGAATCCTGGACATTTAACTTCAGACAAAGTTGTATCGTTATATTTTGAAAAAGGTCATACTGGAAAAGTGGATCTTTTTATAACCAATCACTTTGCATTCTGCAAGCTAGGAAATCTGGATGAGGATCCTGGAAAAAGAGAGGAGAAAGATTTTGCGAATTGTTAGATGCAAAGATTGCTGCTGTTTCACTGGCATTTCCCTACCTCATGGTGTAAAATTCCCTGTGGAGAGGCTGGAGCAGCAGGACATGTCGTAAAAATGGTCGCTTGCTGGTGTGTTGTCTTGGATACTTGCTAAACATTGCTCCTCCCAAATCATCTTGTGTTAAATTCTCTTTATAGTTGCTTCTCAGTGTTGAAGGGCACTTCACACTATCTTTTATCAAAGTTCACTTTAGCATTTTTGACTTGTGTATAGGAGCAATCTAGGATAATACATTTATACATATGTTGCCTCTCAGTGCAATACTCTATTGATAGGGTCTGTTTTTATAAAAAGCTCACTTTTCTGTTTTTTGCTGGGTTTGCTGCATTTCCATTCTTTCACAATCCCTATTTGTAAATAGAGGGAAAAAAACCATGCCCAGTGATATGAGCACTCTGTCATCCAAGAAGAACCTAGAAAATTTCAACAAAAGGCAGGAAATAGTCAGCCACCTCAGTGCAGACTTAAGCCCTTCTTACTTATTTTCTTCTCTTATACCTTCAGTATGTCTTGAACCTCTGACAGAACTGAACCTCTGCTTTTGTTCTGGAATTTCTTCCTTACTGCACATCTCCAATTCTAGATTTTCTTTTCTTTTAAAATTACTGCTCTGTCACTGATCAGTAACTTACCAATATGAAACACATACCAGCCCTTCACTTCCTAATTGCTGTAGCCTGGAGATGCCTTAGCCTCTTAGTATTTCTTCAAGTACAAACACTGTGAATTCTGAACATTCATTTTTGGGTGAGTATTAACAGCCCTCTGCCAGAAAGGAAAAAAAAGCCTTATTGCTGCACGATTGCTATGGTGGCAGCAAAATGGGTCACAACAGTTTTAGGGCTGGCTTTGTGTCTCGACTCTTGAATGTCTCAGGAACTTTATTCTTGAATAAAAGCAGGTGTATTTTGGGTCAGTGCAATAGGACTTCAGACAAAAATGAATGGAAACTTCTTGGTCACTGGTATTGTAATGGCAATGGCTTGATCTTGTAGTGAATTGTCTGCACATCTAGAAGAGAAATGAGCATTTCCTACTACGGGTATTAATATGAGTGTTTATAAAGTCCCAGTTCATAGACCAGGAGCTTTTGACACCAGGCAACTTGTCACTGGATGTTGTCACATCGTAGGACACTGACTAAATGACTTCTTCCACAAGAGTGCAGAAAGCAAAAGTTTAAGATGTACTTGTGAAAGATGGTATTGTTTACTCTGTAAATGTCTCTACAGAAAAAAAAAAAAAAAAAACCACAAAAAAACGAACAAAACAACTTTGGCTATCTTTTTGTTTGTTTCATAGTATGTTCTCTTTTGCTGATCAGGATCTTAATAAGAGTAGTTCCCCTAGAGAAGGGAAGAGAAGCTTGACAGTTATATTTTCAGTAATCACATTTTGTTTACTTTTGTAACAAAAATTTAATTTCTTGTTTAAAAGCCACTCATCTCCAAAACAAAACTGTTAAATTCAGGTTTTATAAAGAGGTCTGGAACTGACTCAGAAACTGGAAGAATATAAACCCTTCATTAAAATGGCTGTTTTCAAGGAAAGGCTATCTCAAAACATGAAATCCAAACTGGTATGTTATAATACCTCTTGTATGGACTATAATTAAAAGCAATTAAATAGATTTTTTATTGTGAGTGCATTAGAAGCATTGTTATAAGGAATGGCCTAAAATTCACTGATAAATGTGCTCATATATGAAGCACAACCTTGCATCTTGGAAAATTATCATATTATATTAAGATGATTCTAATAGATTTTTTGTGGAAAAGAAAAAAAGCAAAAATTCCTTTCTCTTATGGAGAAATTTCAGATGTCTCCACTCCACTTTGCAAACAGTTCATTTTCTTTGCCTTTCAGCTTTGCTTGATGTTATCTTTTAACTCTCAGTTTGTACTCATGGCAATGAACAGCTCAACGTTCCTCTAAATTTAATCTGCATCTTGAGAGATTACACTTTGTGTAAAACTGTTAATTTAAGTAGGACAGTCTTCTGAAATATTAGTGAGAATTACAGACTTACCGATTGATAAAAGCCTTGAAGCCAAGCTGGATCCAAGCGCAATGCATGTAGAATAGTGTATGTGTATAAAATTGAACTCAGACTCAGGCTTCGATTGGGGTTTTCAAAAGATAACTGAGTTAAGAGCACTATTGTCACTGTGGCTGTTGCTTTTATGATACTGATGCTTTAAAAAGTTATTCTGTCATTGCTACTGGCCATATGAAATACCTGTGTTTAAATAACAGCAAAAAGTCCAAATCTAACCAATAGCCAAATATTTAGCATATATTAATTTCCTTTCCTTCTGGCCAGAGTAGAGAGAAGGTAGGCTAATTGCTGTGTTTTATACAGGTACCACAGAAGCTGACTTCTAGTATATAGCTGTAAACGTGCAAATAATTTACACGATGTCCTAACTGAAATTTTGGTTTCTGCTGAAAATGAAAGGCATACATAAATATTTTACAAGCTGATAATTACACACTGCTGTCCTTCAGGTGAATTCAGTTCTAGACAGATGTTTTAGGAGACTGAAATGCTCTGTTTTAATCACAGCTCTCCTCTAGTTCCCATTAACTTGACTTTTGTCTTTCTGGATTTTCTTTGGATGAGAGGTATCTCAGCTCTACCTTTTTTCACATGCTTATTATTAGAATAATACTGCTTATTATTTCTTACTTGGAAAGTGACACGCAGGCATATATTACGCTAGAAACTAGATTTCAGTAATTCACATATTTCACACAGGATGCTCTGGAGTGGTGAAAACCTCCACAAGTTACTGACCCGAGCTTGATGTGACCAGGACCATGCTGTGTAAGACTCTGTATCTTGTTAGTAGACATGTTCATCAACCTCAAAACTGTAGTGAAAGTACAAAACTGCTAAAAATCTCCTCATTAGGGAAACACTTGTGTGGTGAACAGGTACAGAAGTGTGGTTATAATTTAAAGTTAGAGTTTAAAGGAGTGGGCTAAGTAAAGATATATAAGGCAACATGAGGTTCTCTGAAAGGAGTTAGATTTCTGTGTAGCTCTCCAGTAGCACTTTGTTACCTTTGACAGGGTATCTTTATTCCAAGGGAGGTGGGACAGAAGGAAAGGAGGAAACTGAGAAAATGAATGGAAAGGGAAGGAAGGAGGGGAAAAGAAGGGGAGAGGGAAGAAAAAGGGGAAGTGGGGAAAGGGCAAGAATTGCATAGAAACAGAATTGCTAGAAAATGGATTTCCTCTAAAATGCTGTCTGTCTGTATATATAAGTGGAATAAGGGGGGAGAAAAAAAAAAAAGAAAGAAAGAGAAACCCAAACAGGCAGAGAAGAAAGGGTCAAGTTTAATGATGGAAGAATAATACAGATACTAGTAGTGGAAAATAGAAGGGAGATCTCCAGAGGATTAAAATATTGCTACTCTTATTTCCTGGAAAATGCAGTATAATTCTTAGTTGAGTTTTCCAAACTGTTTTTCTTAAGATTTCCCATCACTGTTCTGAATTTTAAGAGGGAGGTGGATCACTTGGTCATTTTCTTTTAATGCAGTTAGTATTCCAATCCAGAAGTGGGAGTGGAATTTTGAAGGTCCAAAATTAAAAGGAGTGATTTCTATTGACTTGATTCCGATCTGCCTTCTGTATTTACAATGCATTTATTAGTTTCAAACTTTATTGCATTTTCAGTATTTCAGTACAGACTGAATGTAGTTGATTCTGTTCATACTTGGGAACACCTTCTTCATCTAAATAGATAATTACAATAAAAGTGTATGAACCATTACAATATATAAATCATCATTTGTGTCTGTAGCTAGCTGGATGGTAGCTTAAAAGTAAATATACCAACAGATTCTGCCACCTTTATTCGCTTATCAATATTTTAATCTTTGGTGTTGCACTTGGGATGAATTTTGATAACCTGAGCTGTGTGAAACATTTTGTCTGAAACATTTTGTTTCAGACAGCTCTATGGATGTAAACAAGTCTCCTTACAGAACAGCATGCTAAACTGTTCAAATATAGCCCCTGGACCTTAGCAAGACTGTGTATTTTTTGCAGTATCGTGCAGTAGGTTTCAAGGCCACGTACTACTGTAGCAGTATTTCAATCCTTATGCCCAATACAAGTAAAAGTGAAAGTATAAGACAAGTAAAAAGAGTGGGAAAAAGCACTGTAAAGCCCAAAGTGAAATTAAGAAAATGTGTATGAGACCGATAGGAAGACAAGGTGATATTTATGATTCAATGTTAAATGCTGATTTTTGAGGCATACACTACTCTGGTTGCAAGACTTTCAATTATACGTATCCCTTCATTTCTCAGTTGCTACGATTTCACAAGAAACTATTGCATTACATTGCAGCTGCAAAACCCAAAAACCCATCTCACCTCTCTAAGTCAGTATTTTTGATTTTGTAGTTTTTGTTACTTACTGGATTCTAGGCAAATTTTTGTCCAAATATATGTCTGCACTTAGGATGTCAAATTTCCCCAAAATGGGAAATCTTTAACAATTTTTCCCAGCTGTCATTCCATCTACTTTAAATTAGTCTTCCACAGAATACTCTTGCATCTCTTATAGCACATTCTCTGTGAAATCACAGAGGCAATTGATGATTTTGGATCACAGCTGATCCACTTAACTTGCAAACAAAGCCTCTGACCGATTGATCAGATTCCTATGGAAGGACCTTTGAGCCAAGACAGATTGTGACTGAAGTCGGTGGGACTCCATGCATACCCAAAGGTATATCCTGCTGTATTCTGCTAGTGATCAGTCAGAGTCTAATACTTCACCTATTTTAGACTATGTATGTTAGTAATACATGTTATTATTAATAGCATTTAATAAGGCACTTAAAAAACAAGTCCTCAAATCCCTAGGTCATTTGGACATAATTAGGGTGGGGGATAGAAATAAAGCTCTTCTCTATTAGTTTGATAAACCAGGAGTACTGCTTACTGTTGTTTCTGTTGTAGTCAACTTAAAGCAAAAACCTAGTGTCCTGCTTACTTAACACAATGGTGTCTATTTATTGCAGGATTTTATGTGTATAAAGCATCTGATAATGTGCATAAATATGCTAAAATTTGTATCTATTTTGATTCCTTAAAAAAGTTCAAGTATTTTGGACCCAGATTTGAGGTGATACATCTGAAGATATTACGTAAGCTAAGGAATACTCTTGACACTCTTTGTGTGCCCAGCTACTACTGCAAACAATAATGCATTGCAAGCAAGGTGGACACTAAGTTTTAGCTATAATATTTACTCTTCAATAACAGATGGCTTCCACACCTGTGCAATGACGCCAGCTTTCTTTGCTGAAAATTTTGGCCTCGGAGCAGTAAACAAAGAGGATGTAGTGGATTCTGGCTTAGAAAATGCAGAATAGCCTGTCAGTGTATATGATTCATTTACTGGGGTGGAGGCATTTGATTGGAACGACGGTTGCGAACTGTAGGCTGGCACAGAGTACACTGAAGATGCCCGGACGTTTGTAGGAGATGCAGAACCAGGCAGTCGTAAGGATGTAGCTTGCTTTGAAGTGGGCAACTTCGGTATTTGTTTAATACCTAGGCTTTCCTTATTACTAGGAGGTTGAAAAGTAAATAATGATGCATCAAGTTGATAAGGTTGATGTTTCATAATATCCAAAGCATTGAGACCTTTCTTAGGTTTTCTTTTGGTATTTTTAGTAGCAGCAGTGGACTTAGGGAAAGGCTTGGTAGCAGCAGGAGGATAAGATGGACTGTGTATGGGATTATAAGCAACAGGTGGAGGTGCTCGGACATTAGATGAATATTTCCAAGAAGCTGGTAAAGATGGAGTTGGAGATGAGGCTCGTGCCATGTTTGCTTGCACAGTCTCTGAATCAACCACATATTTCTCCATTCGAGAGTGTCTTCTGGCAAATAATTGTGCTCCTTTTCCCCTCATCTCTGGCGGCATCTCAAAGGGTTTTGTTTCGCCAGCACTTGGAGTGGTTGGTGTCTTGGCTGGGTGGTTTGGACTCGCTAGGGTTGCCTGAGGCCCTTTGAAGGGACCGGATAGGTTGAGAGTATTTGGAGGATTGGCAGAGGGAGAATGAGGGTACTGTGGGGATTTGAGTGGTGCAGGGTATGCTGCCTGCGGTGAAGCTGGAGCTGGGAAAGAAGGAGCCTTGTTAGAAGCCACAGCTGGTGACCAAACTGGTGAAACTGGGGTACCAGCAGCAGGAGAGACCTTGAGTGAAGGCTTTGGAGCAGTAGGAGGAGGGGCCTTTTGCTTAGACGCTTGACTCTGCATGAAGTTGCAAGCTTCTGCTCCCAAACTGAGGTAGTCTTCTTCGGGTCCTGACTCAAAACCAGCTCCAGAACCTTTTTTGCCTTCTGCATTGTGTACAAGGGACAACAGGGCAGGATTCGGACTTACTTTGGGTGCTTCTTTGAAAGAGAACATAGGCTTTGATGTGCTCCTTCTTTTTGCCTCTTGCAGTATCCCAGTTCTTTTGGCTGGCACTGCAATCCTCTCATCTCTGGATGCTATGCGTTCGGTTGGCTCTGTGTGTGACCAGAGAATTGGCGCTGCTTTGCTTGCTGCGGGAGCTGATAGAGGTCTGTATAAAGCCTCTGGTGGTGGGCTGATAGAGCAGTAGGGAGGTGGTGCTGGTAAATCTGAAAGAGGACTAGTGACATTTCTTGTGGGTGAAAATGGTGCAGCTGCTCGGTTTTGAACCCCAAAAGGGAAGGGTTTAGCTGTTCTGTTCAAAGATGCTGCTTTTTGAGCTTCAGAAGACTGAAAAGAGAGGCTTGTGTCTGGTGCTACGCCAAACCCATTCTGTTGTACAATTTTACCATCATTCTGGCTCACATCTGCATAGCTTTTGCTTATGCAGGGTTGCTGTCTTAACATTTCTTCCTCTTTTGTTTGATAGGCTGAAGAGCTTACTTTCTGGAAGTTCTCTGACACGGTGACTTCCCTTTGTTCCTCTGCATGCGCTGTGCGTGCCTTCATCTCCTCTTGCTCAGCAGTAATCTGATCCATCCTCTGCCGTCTCCTGGCAAACATGAGGGCCCCTTTACCTGTTGTCTCTGGAAGCGTCTGCATCTCGTCTCCACTTTTTGTCTTCTTTTCAACCTCAAGTAGACCACTGTCCCAATCAAATGTCACAATCTTCTTGTCGTTGTCAATATCAGAGAAGAAATCTTCATCTATTTCTGACTCACTTGTTGCAAGCAAACTCACTTCAAAAGTATTTTCTTTGTCCCCCTCTTCAACTTCACCTTCTTCACCCTCGTCTTCGTCACGTTCCAGCTCCCCAGTCCCGTAGCTGACTAAAGTATATTTCCTCGCCCTTTGCCGACGCTTCTTGAACATCAACACCCCCTTGGAATTGGGGTTGGGAGCTGCCGTCAGCAGCAATGCAATACTTTTACATTTAGATTTGGCTTCTTTAACCTGCTTCTCTGACAGGCTCTCACTTCGCCGGAGTCCTGTGGAAAGAATCAACATGCATGTTTAATTGCATGCAGCCCACAAAAATACAAGGGGTTTGTCAGCAAGTGGTTATGCATGTCTGTAGTGGAATTTGCATATTGCCTCTCTCCCTCATATTAAAACATTTCTTTTCCTGTGCATGGAGGAGTTGTTATGCATAAGCTTTGCCCGCAGTAACAACTGTGGTATAAATTCCATATCCAGCATTCCTTCCTTAGGGCCACACCCAGACAAGCTCAAAGGCTACATCACTTTCTTTACTTCAACAGGAACGATAGGTGTGTCTTCTAATTTCCTCAATTTTCATTCCCAGCAGTCATCTCAGCAGCAATAGGTAGGCAGTATTTTCTCATTTACTCAATTTCTATGATCTGGTATGTAGCAAGTGTTTGACCACAGTTCCTAGGCTTACAGCAGATTCCCAGCTAGCCAGGACCTGGCTGTCTAACATTTGAGAGTAAATAAAACAGTGTATTGTGTCTGACAGTAGTAGCAGTTTCTACCATTTAAGAGTTTATAGAGGCATTATAGAAGCTGTGTAGTTGATAAAAATAGGTATATTTATATGGATTAGCTATTTAAAAGCAAGTATATATCCCTGGAAATATACAAAGATATTATTAATTTTCAGCTCCCTCCAAGACAGTGGAAGCGCAAACATAATCCCAAATTGTATAGGATATAAAATATTCAGAACATTTATTTTTAAAATGTGGCAAGAATGAATACACATTTAAGAACTGAATGGAGGAGGCTTCTACCAAAATAAAACATATTTCTTAAAGCATAAATTATTGGTTTTTATCAAGCTGTGGGGAACGGGAGTATCTGCAGCTATAAAGCTGATAGATGCACTGTACATCAGTATGACCACCTCACTAGCTTATCTCTTTTAAAAAGCTAGATTTTAAAATAAAAAGCTAACTCTGCCTAGATCAATGGCTCCCTTCCAGTTATTTTCAAAAGGAAAAGGTGTGCCTCTGATTTGTGAAAATAAACCAGTTAATCATTATCTTCTGCTAGCACAAATAAAGCAAACTTGTTAAAGAAAGCACTGTGATGTATTTTCTATTAATGATTCTTTCAGCTATGTCAGAGGATGAAGCCTGATACTTCTCCTATTAAAGACACTTGGAGTTTTGCCATTATGCCAGATGACAGCATGACTAGACCAATGGTTCTCACAACCATAAGAGCAAATGGTTCTAACAACATAAGAGCAAAAAGAGCGCAGTGCCTTTACCAGCAATTTGTAGTATTTTATTTTGAGAGGTTCAAATCACCAAATCCTTGGCTCAGTTCTTTGACAAGTCAAATGCTTACATTGCTTACCGGAGACAGTCTTGAAATTATGGCCTGTATCTTTATAGTGACTCTGCAAACAGATACGGTCGCCCTTCAGCATTTAAGTTCCATGCTTTCAAATAAGCTGCTTTTGCATAAGCAGTAGGGAGTGTTTTTCTAGGAGGGGAATTCAACATGAACCCATAGTATTGTGGAAAGCAAAAATTGAAACTTTTCATTTTGCTAGTGTATCTTTTCTTAACTCATCTGCAGTTACTTAATCAATAGATTTAGAAGCTTCCAGAAGAAATATTAATCAGATAAATATAGTCTAATTATTATTTACAGATAAAATTTATGGTAAGGAAATAAAGCACCTGTAATAAATATTCTTTTGTAGTTTAGACTGAAATGCTGCATTGTAACTTTTAATTTGACCAAAAGAAAAAAAGTCTTATATGCACGGTACTTGCTGCATGCAGACTATTCCTCTGTGCTTAGCAATGTGGTAATTCTAATGTGTAAATCACATTTTAAAAATAATAATAAAAACAAATATTTTGATAGATTACATCAACTCCTAAAAATAATGGCGTGCCAATAAGTTAAAAAGAATTAAGAGTGTCATAGTTGTGATGGGAAAAAGGCAAAGTATACATCTTACTTGAAAGAAGACTGTCGTGTAATATGTAGTTCGTTCTATATACTCGCCTTATTAGAAGGGCAATAAAATTCTGAGATATACAGGCACAGTCCCACAGATGGTTCTAACTTCGCAGCCAAAATGTAAAGTATGTGCACTCTTCTTATACGCTCTATTTAAAATGTTAAAATATGTGGATTGGAAGCAGACACTTAGGCATAAGTAACTGCTTAATCCACTTGCAAATAAGATACAAATGGTTATCATGCTAAAAATATGCTTACAGTGGAATTAGCGAAGGGTTAGCAGACTAATTCCAACGCTGCATATGAAATAGTTTGTTGCTACAGTATATCATTGCACGCATTCAAGCAGCTTTGCCATACTGTTACTAAATCCCAGGTCAGGATTCTTAACATTGTTGGAAAAAAACAACCCACTAATAAAAAGGTATCAAATTAATAAAATAATAAATTAATTTTACGTATCTATACTTGATAAACTGACACTGGATTCAGTTTCAAATTTGCTTTCATGTAAACTTCTTGGACGGATTTTGTAATTGACCTCTGGGTATGGGAGTCAGAAGAAATAGTAAGTTCATTTTACAGTCTAGAGAAGTCCGACAAAGCTGAAAGGATCATGTAACAGTTATACACATGCTAGTGTCTGTCAAAATCTCGTCTGCAGGCAACATCAAGCTTTACTAATAGCCTTTTTTTATTTTCAACTTTTAAGAGCAATACCATGGCTTTGATTTTAGATGATGCAAATGATAGCACAAAATTTTTGCTGTAAACAGAAATCCACAGGATTCACTTAGACGTGTGCAAGCAACCTGGTTTGTTGGTGTTTTCTTTTTTTTTGTTTTTTTTTTTTTGTGTTTTTATTCTTTGTTAATATTCCACAGATTGCCTCTTAGTGTGTATGTGAGAACCAGCAGAATTTTAGCCCTTTCTGGAAATAAAAGTATTTTTAGTTGGACAAAGTCATTAAATGATTTCAGAGTGGAAGTCTACTAAACAAAGTTATTCAGCACAGTTAAGGCATGGCTTTATTCTTGGCTCATTACCAGGAACATTGCATTACCCTGAAAAATTATATAAAGCAAGAATTGTTTAGAAGACAGAGAGAGAAAGTTAGAACACTGCAGACAAAACTCCTTTTTCTAATGCAATCTAAAATTCTGAGATGATGTTTCAAGTTACAAAGTATATCCTCAGGCAATGCAAATGATTAGATGGGACGTACTTACTTGCGTGCCTTGCCCTGTGCTTGAGAGGTCTGTGATCCTTTTCCGAGTGCTGGTTGTCTTCTCCCTGCTCTGTGCCTTCTGATGAGATTGCAAAGGAGGGGAGAGAAGGAGGTGCTTCTGACTGCCCTCCTTCCACTTGAGAATCAACACACCCCCTTTCAGCTAGAGACTTGGGTGCTTCTTTTTCTCTGTCTGAACAGTCTAGGATCACCTCCACCCTGGGGATAGATGGAGCTGCACTTTGGATCATCTTGACCTCTTTGCTACTAGAAAACTGGACTACTTTGCTTGACCACTGGATGTTGCCCTCTTTCACACTCAGGGGAATTGTGATTACAGGGTTGGTCCCGTCTTCTTGTACACTGGGTCCTCTTCCTGAAGGTGTGCTTTTTTCTGCCCCTAAGAGAGTCACAGAAGGAGCGTTGGTGCTCTTGTGACCGTCATTTGAGAGGGATAACTGCAGCTCAACCATATTGCCTGGCCTTCTTTCTTCTATCTTCCCTCTGAAAGCAGATTCATCAGTCACAAGCGCTTTGGAGGTGCCTATCACTTTAGGAGTAATTCTGTGACTTTGTGTGGTCTCTTGTTTCATTTCAGAAAAGTGTATGTTGCTTTCTCCTGCTCCCTGATGAGTCTCACTGTATATCTCTGTGATGCACAAATTTCCATGGGGTATCTCTTTGGCTGTATTAATCTGCAGTGTAGTGCTCTCCCTATAGTCCTCATTTTTTATGTTATCGTGCTTTCCGTTTTCTCTTTCAGCACTCAAAGTTTCATTTATTTCACTGGAGGATCTGCACATACATAAACAAGTAATTCAAGATATTAAGCTGCTGTAAGTACAGTAATTGTAAACACAATTGCAAAGAAAAACAATTTCTGTATAGTATTTTCCCCCCACTGTTACTAGTACCTGCTAGCAGGACCATTTAAGGAGAAGAATTTTCCCAGAATGCAGAAGTCTCAAAACATCTATGAATATTTTCAGTTCAGTGAGAGCGAAATTGAAATGTTTTCTCAGACACATTTCTATTATAATGATTCTACGGAGACTTCTAGGACAATGCTTCTTCATATTTCACATGTGCATGAGAAAATTAACTTCGCATGACACCAGAACAGTGCCTAATTTTTGGCACTGTGGCTACTACCCCAGCTGTTTTAGGCACCACACTCACACATAGTTGCTGTTTCAAATAGTTTACTCTCTAAGGAATAAACTACTGGATGAGAATAAGAAGGAGAGACAGAGAAACCGGGGGGGTGGAGAGGGGGGGAAGAGGGAAAGGAATGGATACTTAAAATACACATTCAAAGAATTCCTGTGAGGATCGTAATCCAAATATACAATGGAATAATTAAAACATTCTGGCCCTATTTTGATGGTCCAACAAGAAAAGTTAGTGAAGCCATGCAACATTTTCTAGTTAAAGGGAAAAAGTATTCCTGATTGTCAAATGTTACCGTGTCTTCACGAAGTCTGCAACATACTTCAGAGTAACTCTCCTGAATTATTCATTCCCCTGGACTTGGCTGTTTTACTGAGTTTAGGATTCCCAGCTTCCTTTTTCAATACCCTGGGCCATAATGGCTACTTATTAATTCAAGGAGAAACCTTTTTCTGCATAGCAAGATTGCAGTATGCTATTTAGGCTTTCTGTTGACTAGAAGGTAGCAAAGCGCGTTTTCAAATGAGAGGAGTGGTAGGTATCCTCAGTAAAGTACTCAGATCAAGTATTACAGTGATTTCTGAAATCAAAAGCAAGTTCCAAGTATTTTGAAACTTTGGAACCACTCTACAAAGAAAAGCTGGAAGAAGGGATAGAAGAAATATATCTGTCAATATATAGAAGAAACTTCAATAACACTTGCATTTCTGGCCATGTAGCATACTGTTTGTAGAAGTCTTGATCTGCCTCAGATAGCACAAAATGTGTAACATCCATTACACCACATATGGAGCTATGTAAAGATCAGACAGATTTTGATTTAGGGAGCTCCTTGTGAGTGTTGCTGGATTCCATCATATTATGTTATTTGGATGATCAATTGCACTGCTTTTAAGTACAGATAAATTACAGAAATCCATAAACATTTCCATGTAGGATATAAGACTGGGGGATGGGCCAGCTAAATGTTAGCCTTTATTGGTAGCTGAGTGATTGTGTGAGAGGAAAAGATTTCCACCTTAAAAGGCCCTTGCTACTTATGGATATACTTCTACTCTATATAGACATAAATGTGTGTCCATGTGTCAAGAGGCAGAGTACTTGGTCTGATCTCTTAATTGTCATTTATGATTTTATTTGGACAAATTATTACTTTTTTTTCGTGTTTTTCCAGCTCACTGTAGGAACATCATCCCTTGTATAATTCCAGGAAGGAAGCAAATTTCATAGAGTCAACATAGCAGGATTTGCCTCAGAGTCATGTTTTACTCCCTACATGGTGTATTTCATTTAGGTATGCATTGAGCATACTCCCTGCTTCCACCTAGAAAATCTTCTTTCTAGACTCAGCTGACGCTCAGGAGTTGCTAATGCTGATGTGAAAAGGGCAGGGTAGCATTGCTGGCACCACTCTCAGCGTTTCCCAGATACATCTGCTCAGTGTTTGTTGGGGAAGGTCAGTAAGATGCTCCCCAACAGGACATCTGGAGGGTGTTTGCCCTACAAACCAAAGATTTTCTGGGCACTGTTGGTCAGTAACTGTAGCTTACAGATTAGAAAAACTTCTAGACATCAAAGCCCAAGTAGCATCTTAAAACCTGATTTAAAAGCTATTTTTTCTTCCAGTGAGTTCAGTAAGAACAGAATTAGTTCAATGATGAAAGCTTTTGAAAATCTGATCTTTTATGCACGTAGTTCAGGAACAGTCAGAAGCTTTCCAAGAAGAAATCATAGAGTCATAGAATCATAGAATTGCTCAGATTAGAAAAGACCTTAAAGATCATCGAGTCCAACCACAACCTGATTATACTACCCTAACTCTAACAACCCTCTGCTAAATCATGTCCCTGAGCACCACATCCAAAAGGTTTTTAAACACATCCAGGGATGGTGACTCAACCACCTCCTTGGGGAGCCTATTCCAGTGCTTAACAACTCTTTGTAAAAAGAGTTGTAAAAAGTTGTAAAAAAGTTTTTCCTGATATCCAACATAAAGTTACCCGGTGCAACTTGAGTCCATTTCCCCTCATCCTGTCACCTGTCACCAGTGAGAAGAGACCAACTCCACTCTCGCTGTAAGCACCTTTCAGATATTGGAAGACAGCAATAAGGTCTCCCCTTGGCTTCCTTTTCCCCAGACTAAACAGCCCCAGTTTCTTCAGTCTCTCCTCACAGAGCATATTCTCCAAGCCCTTCACAAGCCTTGTTGCCCTTCTTTGGACCTGCTCCAGCACCTCAATGTCCTTTCTGTGCTGAGGTGTCCAAAACTGAGCCCAGTACTTGAGGTGAGGCCTCACCAATGCCAAGTACAGGGGCAGGATGACTTCCCTAGTCCTGCTCACCGCACCATTCCTGATACAAGCCAGGATGCCATTGGTCTTGGCCACCTGGGCACACTGCTGGCTCATATTCAGCCAACTGTCCACCAGGGTCCCTTTCCATATATGTTGGCTCCCAACATTATTCATTCCATAACCTTCCCTGGCACCAAGGTGAGACTGATAGGTCTGTAGCTACCAGGATCATCTTTCTGGCCCTATTTGAAGATGGGTATCACAATTGCCAGTTTCCAATCTGCAGGGACATCCCCGATTAGCCAGGACTGTTCAAGGATGATGGAGAGTGGCTTGGCAACCACATCCGCCACTCCCTCAGCACTTTAGGGTGCAATCCATCTGGTCCCATGGACTTGTGAACGTCCAGCTTTCAGAGCAGGTCCAAAACCATCTAATCACAAATCATTCAGGGCCTATTCTTTTCCTCATCCCTAATTCCCAGTGCAAGGGGCTGTGTGCCCAGGGAGTAACTAGTCTTACTATTAAAGACTGAGGCAAAGAAGGAATTAAGTACCTCAGCCTTATTCTGATCTTTGGTCACCATGTTGCCCTTGGCATCAACAAGGGATGGCTTTTCTACCAGCAAGAGAAGCTCAGATTCAGATCACTGTTGGAAAGCCACTTTAATTAGGCATTATTCCTTTCTTATGATTCCTGGCCTTTTCTTGAGATGGCTAACAAGTGGCTCCTTGTGAAAAAATGACTTGATTCACATTGCTCTGAGTGTGCTAAGGCATTTACTGAAAAATCCTGGTGGTAATACTGAGAGGGATATTACCCATAAAAGAGGTTGCAGAGGAGGAGAAGGGTTTCAGTTTAATCTTCCCCACCAGGAAAGTTACTGACACAAAGTGCTGTGATTTGGGAGATGAGCTGATGAGAAGTAATTCTCAGATTCTCATAGTGAATTCCATTAGAAAATTTCAGAACACTGTTGAGCAACTGCAAGTTTCTTAAAATTTCTAAGAGACACAGAGTTTCATTCCATGAAACACTGGTCCTTAATACTTTGACTCAGCTCTAATTTTCAGGAAATTCTTGCTGTTTACCATACATTCAAGAAGAAGCAATTGAGTGAGTAGATATGCTGCCACTTTGAGCTGGAGCGTAATGGAACCTTCAGACCAATTGAAATGTCACTTAAAGAACAGCAACAGCCAGGAGTCAAAACATATGGAGGTATTGTATGGCTGCAGAGAAGGCAGCTGGTTAACCACAAATATCATTTTTACAAGTGCGTTTATTGTTGTCATCTTATGAATTAAAAACAGGAATGTAGTTACCACACGAGGAACACTCAAATTATATGCTACTGAACCAGAAATAAGAGCTACATAACATGTAGAAAATAAGCCATAATGCTCAGCTGTCATTGTTCCCCTAATCTCATCACATTGATACAGTGCTTTGCCCTAAACAAGATGCACAGGCAGACCATGCAAAATGTCTGTTACGAGTAAAATGAATATTCTTTCAGAGCATTTTGTTTTGAAGGCAGATAGAAGGCAGATAGAAGGCAGACTTCAAACTACTAGGCACTTTGGAATTTTCCCTTGCACAGGTTGCAGAAAACATAGAGAAATGTCACTTGCTTTTTTAGGCTTCCTTGGTAATAATAGGCAAGTTTTTTTTGCAGCAGTCTTTTCAGCCTTTCCAATGACGCTGTTAGCTGTTGTGAGGAATCCTGGCCCTGTCTGTCCTCCTGCTCCTGCCTTTGTGAGAGCAGATACAGAGGACTACAGTAATTCAGGAGGCAGCCATAATTCCCTACAAGGAAGGGAAAAGTGTCAGGTCTTTTTGCTCTTCTTAACTGCACTGAAGGCAATTCAGACTTCATCTTGTCTAAATGCACAGTTTGGTGGGTATGTGTTCACTGTCAGTGGTTCTGAACACAGGATAGTATATATTAAGTTGATGATCATTATAGGACTGACCTTGCAGATGCACTGATGTGCAGTCTTCTGGCTTCCTTGTAAATCTACATGAAAGTTCTCTATTCTAAGAAGCTCTAAGCATTTTTTGAAGAAAAATGAACTTCACCGTCACTTTTTGTAAGTGGAGAATCTGAGATCCAGAAAGACGTAAGTGACTTGCCTTGCCTCATTTAGTGGAGTGATAATGTTTACAAAAATACAGTCCATGACTTCCGAGCCCTCTCTCTCTCCTGACTGCTACACATTTTGCTACCCAAGAAGACCATTTGCCATGTCACCATCAAGGCATATCTGTCTAACACACTTTCTCCATCTATTCAGCCTTTGCTTATTTTATTCCTCACTTCCCTATCTGTGGAGAATAACAACACTTCACTACTTCAAAGGAGTGGAAAGGATAATTGAACTCAAGACTCTGCAATGTGCAAATATGGTAGTGGACTCCTTTTAAATACCGAATATTGTTAATAAGAAATACAACTGTTATGTTTGGAAACTCTACCCTTCTGTATATAAACTGTGCTATTTGAATTCTGTACATTAATTCCTTCAAATATACTGTCCTCCCTCTCTTTTCAGTGCAGACAAACAGAATTAAAGACACAAACAGTAGGACTATCAGAAGCTCACAGTGTATATCTGCAAAATAATTGCATTCAACACACACATTTTCTATGTGGCACGCTGAACAGAATTGCACCAAAGCATTCTGAGCATTCCTGTACCTCTTGATAAGCATCTGCAGGACGTCAGTCAAGCTTTCCATCAGAACGATAACTTCAGCGTAGGTTAAGTCTCCACAGGGTTTGCCATTGATAGACACCACCTCATCCCCCTCACACAGCCCAGCCTTAGCTGCTTTGCTTTTGTTGCGAACCTGTGAGTTAAAAACAAAATTCCATATTGCACATTTAGTGTTCATTTGAAAACAGCAGCAGATATGTCCCCAACTTAACTTTGTACAAAAAAAAAAAAAAAAAAGAAGAGAGAGAGGCACAGAAGTTAGGGACAACAGTCAGTTGATTAGCACCTAGCAGAAAGGCAAAAAATCTCATTAGCTTCTCCCAGAACGGAAGACAGCTAAGTCAAGATTTCAAAAGAAGAGTATGTAACTTCAGGCTACTCTAGGCAGAATGTCAATATCTGCTTGCTGTTAAAGCTACAGGTTTACAAATTCCTGGTATATTGGACACTTTTCCTTAGATGCTCAACTAAAGGTTTAGTTGCCAAATTATAAAAATCTGAATGGCTGAATATCCTATTATAGTCATCTGAATAAGATCCCTGATTTAGTAAAGATTAATAAGGAGGTTTAACCTCTCCCATTAAGTACTCATTCAAGAACTCTCCACTGTTTGTTTTTTCCTGTTTCACTCTTTTTTTTCCACTGGCAGCATGTTATAGCTTATCATAGTCTTTGTATAACAAAGTCTAGACAGCTTCAACACCACTCAAAGTATGCCATACAGTTGACTACTAGTTTTAAAGTACATATTTGGCAAATACATTATATAATACGGTACATTATATTAACCAGAATGCTTGCAGAAGTACTTTACTATGACTTATACACTTATAAGGGCATTTGATGGTTTAAGATGTTATCCAGTCTATTATGAGGGTGAATAAAATCATCAGAACATTTTCTTGGAATTTTTTCTAGAAGTAGCATAGATCTACCACACTTAGAGCAGCTGAGTTAATCTCCATTGACTCTGGAAGAGCACGTTCTCATGTGTACTGGACTTGAGGGTGATGTATTCCCATGGACCTATAGAATTATCCCTGGTATCCTAACAGGCCAGTAGGCTAGCGCCTAGGAAGCATTTCTGAAGGCTGTTCTGAAGTTTCTTGGAGTCCGAACAATGTGTAGAATAAAGAGTGAGATTGCACTTTTTTTTTTTTTTTTCTGTGGTGGGGCCATAGGTCTTTGTTGTTTCAATTTAAGCATATCTGTATGTCATATTATGGCTTTTTGAGCAGTGAAAAAACAGATGGCTCATGCATACAGAAGCTGGTTACTACCTTGCAGAGGAGTTAACATTTACAAATATGGAGTGGTATGCTGCTATGTTTATCTTCCCCTAGGCAAGAGCATAAACATCCTTGTACTTTGGGAAGAAATGACAGTTCAGGCAGTGTTTAGTATTTTACTTTATACATGAGCTATGATTTGGGTTGATTTTTTGTTACTGTTTTTTTAAATAGAAAGGTATACTATTAAAACTGTACAAGGCATTCCAGGCCTATATGTAAATATTTAATGTGTATGCTAAGAAGAATCTAGAATGACTTTTTTTCAAAAGGCACATAAGCACATGTCAATACAGAAATAGAGTAAGATGATACCGACAATGTGAGAAGAAAACTTGTTTCTGTTTTTTTATTAAGTGAGAATTTGGGATTAGTTCTGTCATAGATTACCTTTGCAACTGTCTCAGGAGAGAAATTGTTACCCATTATTCCATACTTTCAGTGATGTATGTCAAAAGAAAAAGTTCAATTGTATGATGTTAATATATCTCTATAAATTATTGGACAGTGCAGACAGTTTCATTATTTTCTAATAGTCTCCTAGGTAGCATTCAAAGAAAATAGAAAAGGACGCTGAAGTTTTTTTTACTGTTCTTGAAAGGGCTCTTTAGTCCATTTTGCTCCCTGGTGAATTCTTGAAAGATCACAAGCTGTGAGATACTTGTACCTATATAGGAAATCTCAGCACTGGCTATGCTGGAAAAAAAATTGCTGCAAGTCATTATTCTTCATTATCTGGTAGCATTGCAGTTCATATGCATATTAGAGCAAATTTCCTCTCATCATTTTATTTCCAGGTTTATCCGCATTAATCAAACCTTTAACACGATTTTACCATGACAAGATCACACTGCACATGCTGTACCTATTAATGGTTCTCCTGACTGTATGTCAGCCTTTTCCCTAACCTCAAGATAACATCAGTGTTATCTTCTTTTTGGTGTTTCTGTTGGAGAATTAAAGGGGAGGGTGAACTACAGCACCTTATTTAGTGCATTGTAGCAGATTGATGGTAGAATGGAAAAGTATCATCATTTTAGTTTCAGAATAGGACCAGGTTACTCAGCTACTCATAGACAACCTCGATTGTTTTGGGTGATTTTTTGTTAAAAGAGATTCTTTCGAAAGTAGTGGTCGTTCCTGTGTTACACTGCAGCCCAGGTCTTCCCAGTTACTTGTTGCTTCTTTCTGCTTTGGGATGGACTTTTTTGGGGGGAGTGAAAGATGAGGCTTTTTTACCCTAAAATCTGTGAATGGGATCTACTGGAAAAATATGCAAAATTTTCTTGATTTCTCAGTGCTTGCAATGCTGATATAACACAGCAAAGCTGAGCCTGTAGCACTTGTGCTGAACCTGTCTAGACAACAGTTGCTTCTGGGGACAGTTGAAGCACTTCACAGAATCACAGAATTGTAGGGGTTGGAAGGGACCTCTAGAGATCATCGAGACCAACCCCCCTGCCAAAGCAGGTTCCCTACACCAGGTCGCACAGGTAGGCGTCCAGGCGAGACTTGAATATCTCCAGAGAAGGAGACTCCACAACCTCCCTGGGCAGCCTGTTCCAGTGCTCCGTCACCCTCACCGTAAAGAAGTTCTTACGCACATTCGTGCGAAACTTCCTATGCTGCAGCTTATGTCCGTTTCCCCTCATCCTGTCTCCACATACCGCTGAAAAGAGACTGGCCTCACCGCTATGGCCGCCACACCTCAGATATTTATAAACCTGGATCAGGTCCCCTCTCAGTCTTCTTTTTTCAAGGCTAAACAGACCCAGTTCACTTAGCCTTTCTTCATAGGGGAGATGCTCCAGGCCCTTCACCATCTTTGTGGCCCTCCGCTGGACTCTTTCCAAAAGATCCCTGTCTTTTTTGTACTGGGGAGCCCAGAACTGGACACAGTACTCCAGATGAGGCCTTACCAGGGCAGAGTAGAGGGGGAGGATCACCTCCCTCGACCTGCTGGACACGCTCTTCTTAATGCACCCCAGAATGCCATTGGCCTTTTTGGCCACGAGGGCACACTGCTGGCTCATGGCTAACCTGTTGTCCACCAGGACGCCCAGGTCCCTCTCTGGAGAGCTCCTCTCCAGCAGCTCATCCCCCAGCCTGTATTGGTGCATGCAATTATTCCTCCCTAGGTGTAAGACCCTACACTTGCTTTTGTTGAACCTCATTTGGTTTCTTACTGTTTTTTCCTGGTGCTGTCTGTATTACTTTTCTGCTCCTGCCAGGACTTTTTATTATTGCTGTTTATACTGTATATTATATATAGTATAGTACTATAGAGGGCTGCTCTGAAAGTTATGCATCCTGTTTTATTATATTGGCCCATGATGTCAGAGGGAGAAGGTGGTGGTATGACAGTAGAGGTCAAACCTTCCCACCAATATTCTGTTATGTGTTATTGCAGTGTGACGGATGACAGTAAAGGCCCAATCTGAGAAAATAGCATCCAATATGGAAGTGTGTATGGCGCAAAGATCTATCACTGAATTTCTCCATGAGAAAAAAATTGCATCCACTGACATTCATTGATACTTGCTGAGTGTCCACGGAGACCAAATAGTGGCTGTGAGCACAATGAGGTGGTGCATTTCAGCAGTGGTGACATTGGCTGTGGGTCACCTCCACTAGTGCAGATTGTTACAAGTGCAGCATGCATGCTCTTGTTCATCACTGGTGAAAATGCATAGCTAACATTGAGCCTCTGTTGAGAAATAGTGTTCTGTAGCTGATGGTTTGCACTATCAAATAAAGTTATTGTGCTCTTTGTATCTATAGTAGTTTCCATGGAAATAAATGAGAAGCATTACTTTTGGAGCAACCTATGTGAACTATAGTATTACATATAGTACAGTATTAGCATATGATTTGTATATTAATATAATAATATTGTTCAATATGTTACTTATTATTTATTACATAAGTTGTATATAGTGCAGTGATTAAATTGCTTTATTTTTCTTTTAAACCACAGTTTTTCCAGTGAAGCGGCAATGAGGTCTGGTAGAGGATTTCTCATTCCCCTCACCTGGCACTTCATCACTCCGTGGGAGTGGGGCATGGGCTGTTAGGAGCATGTTCAGGATCGTCTGTCAAGACTGGAGCTGGAAACTGTGAGTAAGATTTTGGGAAGATCTTGATTGTCAGAAACTTGACTTAATACGAGATTATTAGTCTAAAAGGCTGATAGCAGAAAATATATTTATCTCTTTTTCCTTCTCTTGTTGGGAAAAAAAAATAAGTGGCAAAGCAGCACCAGGAAGAAAAAAGACACAATGTGGGTCCCCCTGAGATGGGATTGTGGGTCTTTGTGTAGTAATGTACTGGTGAGAGGTAATCCCAGAGGCACCGGTCTGTGGAAGAAAGCATGCTGTGTTAGCTAATTCTGGATTTGTGGTAGCTGTGGCATGCTGGTAGGTCTGGGGCAGTCCTTGGTGCTTGTAGCAGGTAGTAGTTAACAGTCACTTTCTTATCCATTGAAAGATGAATAAGCAGAGGGTGTACACTGTGGCTGTTTTTGCTGTAGTATGTGGTAAAGGAGAGGTTTTGTAGAGAAAGCTAATGCTGGGTGCCAATCTTCTATGCTGGGTGCCTTGTAGCATTTCTACTTTAGACAAACTCTAGTCTTGTTATGTGACCTGCAGACCCCTTGCCTACTATTGTGTTTTACATGTGCTCCTTTCATTTTATTTGAAACCAGTTCAGTTTGTACAACTCAAATCGTTCCACGTTGCAAATCAACATGTAGTAAATAAGGATAGCAGAGAAACATGCTGCAAAAATTGTAGCTCTGATGAAGCTGAACAGCTAACTTAGATGCACCTGTTATTTACTGTGGACTGCAGGTGGATGCATAGAAAGCAATTTGGGCTCAAATTACCAGCTGACAATCTTGGTTGTGTATCTGAGTCCTGTAGTGTGCAGATTGAAGAGTTGAGGTATGCTGAACCTGATAATAAGCTCATTGGATTGTAGTGTATCAGAAGGTAATTACATGCGAGGACACTTCAGTTGCCCAAATACAAAATGTAGTAGAAGATATCATAATCTTGTTTTTACCAGTGACTTCTTGGAAGGATATCTAAATCTTATTCTGGTGTGCTGTTGGGATTACAGTCCTGTATCTTAGAGAATCTAAATGAGGTGCTTCAGCTGTAGCCTGACTGAACCTTTTTTCTGAATGAGAAAATAAGCAATCTGGGCATGAACATAATTCTTTTACTCTCTACCTTTATTTTTAATAAGTATGCTTTTTGTGGCTTTAAAACACACATATGTTTGCATAGAGGTATCCTCAATTTAAAGCAAGCTTTCTGAAACTTGAATTGTTTTCACAGCATTCTACTGATCATTTTCCAGTTTGTCAGCAGGAAACAGATAACAAAACAGAAAATATTGCCCTTGGATGTAGTGGAAGTGCTCTTCTCTCCTACTGATTATCTTTTTCTCATACACATGGCATTGTTTTTTTATTTGAGGAGTCACCTTGGGAAAAGTGAACTCAGTTGAATATCCTGAAGCCTCTTCTGAACTCTTGTATGGCTTGTTGTATGTTGAAGCCAGTAATAATAAACTTTATTTACACATGTAAGCCTTCAGTGAAACCACAGTTCAAAGTGTTGGTCTTGAGCCTTTGATGATTGGCCTGGTGTTTCACTGTGATGGGGCAAATGCAATAGCGCAGCTTAACAGACAGACAGACTTCTGTAG
Organism: Meleagris gallopavo; assembly: GCF_905368555.1. Classification (NCBI taxonomy): domain Eukaryota; kingdom Metazoa; phylum Chordata; class Aves; order Galliformes; family Phasianidae; genus Meleagris; species Meleagris gallopavo. The sequence continues at coordinate 34,723,540 of NC_139407.1, forward strand.
GTCAGCTGCCCATCTTCATTATTGTTTACTACTTTAGTTACATCAGTTTCAAGCTTTACCATCAGTGGCTTTGTGGCTTCTTTTAGAGTGATGATAAAACATCAATAACAAAGAGTGAAGAACGTTTAATGAGGATTTGTTCTTTGACTACTCTTTTGCTCCTGTTGAATAATGAATTCCAGTTTAAGGTTTTTTCTCAGATCTATTGAATAACCAGCTTCTATAGCAGCATTTTTTACTACAGTAGGAAACTGTGCCCTTAGATGTCTTGTCGTCATCAGTAAGGCACAATTTTGTTAAAAAAGTACCTGTTAAATAGATCCTTTTTAATGAAAATAATCATTAACATTAATCTGGGGATTACAAACAACCTTTATTCTGTATAGTCTCTTCAATCTCATCATTACCTAGTAGAGTAGCTCTGTTTAAATGTGCCTGGAGTTAAAGTCTTTCAGTTTTTTTCCACCGAACTGGTGACTTGTTTTTTGTTTAGAAAAAATATAATCAGTCTAGGCCTTCTGATTACACAGAAATTGTATAATAAATGTATTATTCTATAAGCAGTTTGTATCTATCTGCCACTTTGCAGGTCTTCTGTGTAATATTAAAATATAGGGTCTTTCTGGCAGGTAAATGAGTAATAATTAGTTGTATTCCTTTTTCTTTTACAGGGTAAGGTTTGTAAGGTAGTCTTTTCTTTTTGTTCTTCAATATAAATAAGTTAATGTAATCAATTCTCAGTTTAATTTTATTTGGCATTAGCTCATACTTTCCAGAAGTTATATTCCTCATTAACTGATCAGATTCGTATTAGTCATAAAGTTCAGGAATCAAAGATACAGCATTTAATAATCAGAATGAAAAAGCACTTCATCTATTTTATTATAATCTCCATAGCAAAAACAGAGGCTTAAAAAGCATATTTAAATATATTTAAAAGTTATCTGTCAGTCTAATAGAATTAACAATGTACAATATTTTCTTAGGAAGCAGAAGCACTGAGTGGCACAATTACTAGTGTATTAGTGGTTCTAGTAGTATGAAATTAAGAAGTTTAATATTAAGCTAGAAACGAACTTAATTCCCGTACTGATTATCAAAAATTTAGGTCTAGGACTTTGTTTTACTATATTTATACAACATGGAAGTCTTCTAGACAAAAAAAAGTAGGCTTTAGTTAGCAAGATTTTTTTAGATAGAAACATCTATACAGTTTAAGCCTACCTGATAATGGGTTTGGGATTTTATTCTAAACAAAGGGGGCTGATATTTTTAGTAGGCCAGAGCTCAAACTTACGGGTTAGATCTTAAGCACGTATACCACTGAGATAGCATGGTGTCACACTAATGGTGCAGACAAGACTGGGATGTCTTGTCTTTGTAGAGATACTCAGCGTACAGATTATCAAAATCCATAATGGCTACATAAACTGTATTCTTATAAAGGGTATCTTTAGATGGCACACCAAATTTCAGTGTTTTCATTAGCCATACCTATATCTGAGTCTTGAGTCTGCTGCATGATGTGGCTCAAACCAGTTGTATCTGCACTGCCTGAAGGTAAGTTTATATCAAGTTGATAACATTTCCCCTCCCTTCTGCACTGAATTTCCTCACTAGATGAGCCAGTTTCTTTCAGATTCAATCACAGCAAAAGCCACCATAAGAAGCCTTCAGGCAGGGCAAATTCAGCAGGAGTATGAGATCCAAACTCCTGGTCCTGCCAACCTCTCTGAAATCATGGGCATGCAGTAAGGGTGCTTGTCTCTAGAGCATGTTAGATGTTAAAGTTGGAATGCTGTGACTTTAGCTAGTACAAATCATCCAGTTTCCTACATTTTATAATTCACTGTGTCCTATTTTTTGAGAATATATGTAGAATTTGTACCATAAGACTAGTGAGATCATGCAAAAGTCTGTTAAATAATTGGGTTGAACAAAGATACTGCTAACTATCTCATGAATGTTTTTGAATAATTAAGTATCTTTGGTTTGCAAGATAAGGACTGAAATATTTCCTATCAGCAAATTCTTCCCAATAGTCAGGTGTAGGGGAACTGATTTGTCACAGCTTGAACTGATGACTGAGCACCTGGTGGAGGGGGTGACTGGCTCAGAAAGCGCAGATGCAAGCAATTCACCTGTGCTTCCCATGTGACTGGAAGGGGTGGCCCCTGTGTGTATCCCTTCTGGGGCTCATTTAAGGGCTAGTCTTCAAAGGAAGAAGGTCTCCTGGTTGAAAGCAGCTTCCTGAGAAGAAATGTTCTGTAGCCAGAGACCTTTTTCACTCATCAGGTGAGTCATTTCTTTATGTGACTTTTGATATTCCTAAATAGGTTTTAAAATGGTCCCCAGCTGTAAGGGAACTGTTAGATCACAGCCTGTATTGATGATTGAGCACCTGGTGGAGGCTAGCCCTGGTGCCAACAATTTACCTGTGCTTTCCATGTGACTGGGAGGGCTGGACCCTGGTTTCCCTGCAACACCTTGTTGGGCTCATTTAAGAATTAGTCTCTGGTGGGATAATGTCTCCTGGCTGCTTCCCGAGGAGGAATGTTCTGCAGCCAGAGACCCTCATCACCATCTTGGTGAGTCAACTTTTTTCCCATATATTATTATTGGTGCTCCCAATTATATCAAGAATGTATTCTGGTAGTTCCAGGAAGTGGGGTAGGGTACTGTGTTTCAAGCTAATAAAAGTGCTGCAATGGATTATTACCAGGATCATCACTAGGAAAGTTGAATTATGTTGTAAGATTATGCTAGTTTGTGGCAAAGTATGTGACATAGGTACTTCTTAACTTTATAACCCATCAGTCTAGTTGCCTGAAAGGTTCTGGGTTCATCTAGTGATCCGTAGCTCAAGCAAAATGTTAATTAAGATTTATTCGTATACAAATTCATGGGTCATACAGAGAATGCAGGATGTATGATCTTATGATTGATTTACTTGTTGTACAACTGTCTCCAATTAGTCCTTCTGTTGCTTTTGTGTTTGAGGACAGTGCACTTAAACAGGTCACTTCTGTTGGTGCAGATTGTTACAAGCACAGCATGTAGGCTCTTGTTCATCACTGGTGTAAAGTTGCTAATGTTGGTGCCTATGTTGAGGAATAGTGTTTTGTAGGTGAGAGTTTGAGCTCTCAGGAGTAGTGTTACTGTGCTGTTTGTATCTGTAGTAGTTTCCATGGAAATAAACAGAAAGCATTATTTTTAAAGCAGGCTACATAGATAAAGGTTCACTTCTCCTCATGGTTTCTTTGACAAATGCACCCTGCTGCCAGAGTTAAAGAAAATGTTTGACCGTCTAAATCTTGACCAAGACCTTGTGACTTTTGGAGCCAGAGAGCTGGCTAATTGCAGTGAAAAGAAAAGCTTGCTCAAATTCCCAAAACTCATGCACTAGTGTATCATCTTTGCTGGTGGTTCCCATTCTCTGGCAGAAATCCAAAAATAACAGCTGAAGAAGGGATGAGATAATGATCTCTGAAATATTGATCTGGTATGCTGGCGACACAGCAAATTTCCCAATAGCAAGCTTGGGTACAGCACTTGACACCTCTTACTCATTTTGCACAACAGTTCTAGCATATAGCCTGCCTAGCAGTGGATTATAGTTTCACTGGAGTGTACTATTCTGTACTAAGTAGCTCGTGTCAAAATTAAAATGTTATCTTTATTTTCTTTTTCATTAGTGCTGCATATGACTTGGTGAATATGTGACAAGAGGAATGCCACCTCAGTAGTGCGGCTGTTCCTTACCTGCTCTGTTTTCCTTCTTGCACTGTTTAAATGGTGATTGACTGAATGCTTCCTGGCTTCTTCTTAAATCTTAACCAACTTTGATTTTTTTTTTTTTTTTTTTGAGTATTGTAGCTGTGATCTTTTTATTTTCATCCTTGTGTTCCCCATTTGCAGAGGGAGAATTGGATTGTCAGTGCTTCTTTACTGGGTTCTTAGTTATATAGCTAGCATCAAAATTCTTTTCTATTCAATGTATCTTTTGGTCTGGAAAAAAGAACTTCTATGGTGAGTCTTGACTAACGAGAGGCTAATACGGTTGCTGAGAAATGTCTGTATCAACCACTGCAGAGCAGTTGGTAATAAAAACAGAAGTACTACAACAGACTGTGCTTATGGTAAGCATACCTGCTGCGTAATCTTGATATGAACTTGTCACTAATACAGCAGTTCCACTGCCATATATTTGCACCATTAGTATGATCTAAAGACCATAGGCTAGGTGTTTCCAGCAGAAAAAGCATCACATTTCCTATTCTAAAATTGCAATCAAAAAGTAGGTAAATGAAAGGTAAATACAAAAATCTGCTACCTGAAAGTAGGCATCTTATGATGATACTAAGATAATACTTGAATGTTTGTACATAGTTACAAAGAGAACAACTTTTTATCATAGGCTTGTCACAGCTGGGAGAAGAAGAATAGTATGTGAGAAGTAACTAAAAACTTGTGCACTTCCATATGTGAAATTCAGTTTCTTTAGAAAGACAGTATCTTTTATTTCCTGTAATTGTGAGAGAATGGGAATAACAGGCCATATGCTTCCTCTTTGCTCAGTTGAGTCTTGATATCATATATCAACTAAAAAAAATTTAGTTCTTTCTGTGGAGTTTGTATATCATACATCACTGTAATAAAGATGCACAAGATATCTGCAGAAGTAGAAAGTGGGATAACTGTATGAGAAAGATATTGAACAGGCATGCCTGATCCATGCCAGAAACTGCCAGCCTCTCAAAGAAAAGTTGCAGGTCCTTAGAGACAAATGGAGGAAAACAAAGAGGAGACAGAAACTGAGGGTGGAGTGCTGGAGTCAGGAGACTATTCTTGGTGGTAAAATATATTTGTGTGGCTTCAACTGTCAACTAGAATGAGTACATACTGTTAAGCATTTTAGGAATGAGCTGTTTGAAATTTCTCGGGCAAAATCTGTGGTGCCAAGGCAAGTCCCTTAGAAAAAGCATGTTACATCAACATGATTATGTTTCCTTGATGGAGTTAATCTTGCTGGGAGACAGCTCAAGTATGTGGTCCTCTATTGAGCAACCCTTCATAGTCATTAATTGCACGCTCATGATTCTTTGAGTCACTCTACAGACTGCTCCATTAACACAGAGCTTATACCAGAACATACAAATACTTGTGTTTACACTTCTAAAATACTGTTGAAATATTCAATTTTTCTAGGCTTCTGACACTGAGCACTATTTTCTGACAATGAAAATCAACATTAGCTATCCAGAGGCCTGTTGAGACAGTGTTCAAAACTTCTATAAATAACTTAATGAGCAAAATCTCTTACTGCTTTTGCAACCTCATCATGTGTGAAACTTGCTGATGTGGATGCTGAACTTTTTTTTTTTCTTCAGTTATATGTAACTGTGGAACCAATGTTCCAGACTCAGATCAGGGTTAAAGGAACAGCTCAAACTAGTATTTTTGCTGTAATGAATAAGGACATCAGATGGCAAAAGAACATTCCTCCTGGAGAGGGGTTTATGGCTGGCAGAGCCTCAGAGCTTAACACGGCATTCATAAACTGGGTTACTGATTGCCCCTTTCCAGTACTGGAGACTCCGTTAATGAGTGAGCTCTTCCAAGCTGTACTGTTTTGGCTAATAATTGATAACTTTAAGCTGCAAAATGCAGGATAGAATTTGCTCTCACTTACCTGTGGTGGAGGTTGGATGGACCAGCAGTTAGCGGTGACGGAATTCGAAGTTAAGGGCTCCACAGCCATTAAAATTGTTCGTAGCACTGAAACTGTGGTCAATGCTGAGACCAACTTACTGTCTCTGGCTAATGTAGTATTGTTGCCAAGAAGCTACTTGAGTTCTAACTTGAGGGCAAGTTAACATTGATTTTTAACTCTATTCTGTACGATTGGACAAGAGAGCAAAGTAGTGTTCAGACAGAGCAAGGTTGCATTCATCCATCATGAAATGGGTGGTTCCTTGCTTTGGCTGGACTACTCTGTTGGTTTTTGTGAAGTCTAGAGCTGTTGTCTTCCTTGAGAGAACTGTAGAATTTCTGAGAAATGTTTGTGAATGAGATTTGAGGAAGATTTGCAGGTCCCATCTGTGGTGCTGACAGAGCATGCATAGCTATTAAACTGGGTCTGATAATAGGTAATATTCCTGCAGTATGCCATTTATCTGATTTCAACCGCACACCTGGGCAGCAACAGAGGGTACATCATCTCAAGAACATCTTTGGGAGATTCAGACCACTTTTGGAATCCTTGTGTATCAAAAGTAGTAAAGAGAAAAGGCACAAGAGAATAACCTGTTATCCTCTGGAATGCTATGTGATAGGAATAGTGTGAAATCAGCCTGTCTTAAGGGAAGTATGGTGAGGTGGGAGGGAAGGAGCTTGCTGGAAGTCTTTGTGCTTTGTTTAGTTTAGTCTGAGGGGTTTTTGTAATTTGATGTGTTTTCCTATGATCTGCCTTTCAGACTAAGCAATAGGGAGGGGAGGAGCAACTTGGAGGGGACATGGGGAACTGGCCTATTAATTAGTAACATAAAGGCCATAAATCCACCCTACTACCAGGCAAGTGAGCCGCTCGGCTACCAGTGTGTGCTTTGTCAAACTCACTCATTCCTTGCTTCATATCCTGTATCAGTTACAGTCCTATGTGGCTACCCTGTCTCATTTTCATTCCATTGGTCATCTGCCCAAATTCTGTCGAAGCAGGGGGAGGGGAAACAGGCTGAAAGAGGAAGGAGCGAGGGTTCTCATTACAAATGTGGGTAATAGACAACATATTGAATCCTTAGAGCAAAACTAGTCCAGTGACAGTTATAATGAAATCATTTTCAGTCTCATCAGTCCATTCCCAGAAATGGTTTCACGACAACCTCTTAACATTATATCATGAGCTTGGAAATATACAGGTATGGTGTATGTGATCACCTGTTCAAATGGAACAGTGAAGGCAGCAAGAAGAAACAAATGCTGTCTTGCAGGTTTCTGTTTCAGTGAGGGCTGTGGCTGTCCATGCCAGTGGTATCAAGGTTATACTGAAATGTGTGCCCCATGAGGTATTTCTTGCTACTTGTCTCACTGCCTTGGTAGCGATTCAGTCAGTACCAAACGGATCGTGAAGAGGTAAGCAGAAGCTTTGCCTCACTTCCAGTGGAGATAGCAACAGCAGTGCATTTATTAAGAGAGCTTTCTGTTTGTATGATGCTTTGTACAATTGGGCCACATTTCAAATTATAAGGCATGGGGGCTTTTGGAATTTCCTTAAGTGCAAATGAATCAGATTGTTCATAGAAACCCAATAACATGTGCATCTAGTAAATGCAGTATCTAGGTAATTTAAACAGTTATTTTAATATGCACAAATTGAGGACCAGTGCCTACTCTTAAAAGGAAAGCACAAAGCTCCAACTTGCAGGAGAAGTTTGAGTCAGACAGTGGCTCAAAGTCAGCTCAGAATTCTATGCAGGAATAGAGTTGCAGCTCCCATTACTTTAGGTCATTTTTCAGGTTTTTAAAAAATTGCACAAACTCTGTCTTCTACGTTATTTAGTGTCCTTCACACTTTGGGTGTGATGTTTTGAAATAACTTTTCAAAACAGAGCAGTAACAGACCTATTCATCTTATTATTTACAAATGAAAGCTCTACAAATCCAGGTGAATTTTCTGAATGCCAGTACACTCACAAAGTATGTTCATATAGATGTCTTCCAGTGTCATATGTCTGCTGTCCTGGACAGCTTCTGGTGACTCATCAGGGAGCTGAGATGTTCATCAGCCATATCTCTCTCTCGTGACTCAAATAAAGCTGGCTGGGACAGCAAAAGTGATGGCTCAGGAAGTGTGTGGACACCAAGAATATGCATGCCTACAAGAGGAGGTCAGTCGTCCTCTGGTTTGCTCTCAACAGAGAAGGCAAGGCTTCTGTATTTGTGCAGGAGGCCCAGATAGAGAAAATGGTGGATGTGGATTCCCAAGTATTATTTCCAGGTCCTACAGGGAACTAGGAGACAGATGCCCTCTGTGGACTTTGCCACTCATCTGATAACAACACTGAGTTATTTAGACCTGTACTTTCAATTAATTTGGCCTATTCCTAATTAGGAATGAAAACTTACTTATCTGAGTTTTTTTTGTTGTTGTTGTTTTGTTTTTTTGTTTTTTTTTTTTTCCCCAAGCTTTACCTTAGTTTAATTCAGTCAAGCTTTAAAATCGTAGTTGAACTGATCAAGTTCTCACATAAAATTCTTCCTTCTTTTTCAGTGGCTTGTTTATATGGCTTTTACCCAAAATAATTATGAAAAATAGGAGTGAGTATGTCTATTGCAATGATTTACTTTGGCACCATCTCCTTGAACCCATTTGTCAACTTGTGCACGTGTCATAAAATTGACATGGAGATTAGTATTCATTGACTGCCTTTCAGCTCTTAATAAAATACCACATAAGGCAATGTACCAGAATGGGACCAACTGGAGGAAAAATGAATTATCTTGCAGTGAATGCATGAGACTTTCTATAGGACTGAAGACTGGAAGACTGCAGCATAGTCATGTCTGAGCAAGTCTGATAGAGATGCTGAGCTCTGTGTAATGCTCCTGGATTTAGTGCTCTGAGGAATCAGACTTACTCCTACAATTTCCAGTTTAGGCATGCTGGCAAAGTTGATGACTTTTAATTTCTCTGACTTTCGTAAGAGCAATCTGTCAGCATTTTTAGAAGCTCAACCAAGAGGATTTGTGTTCCTTCTGCCCTTTCCTTTATTTTTTCCCAAGGGGAATGACTGCTTGAGAACTAGAAAATCTGCAATGCTGACATATGAGATTTGTCTGCTTGTTTTCATCTGCCCTTCTGTCCTCAGTGCAAGTGTTGGGCTAAACTCAGGGTATCTTGCCCAGTCAGGCAGTCTGGGAACGTTTGGCAGTTGTGTATGAGGGCAGAGGGAGGGGGAAAGAAAGGGTGTTATTTTGCAGAGCTGTAAATCCAGCACCTTTTGCCAGTGCTGCTTTTTTTTTTTCTTTTTTTTTTCTTTTTTTTTTTTTTATTGCTTGCTTCAAAGAAGCTGTTGCTGCAGTAGCCCTGTCTGCAAACAAAATCTTTTACCCAAAGTTCACAACAGGACAGGTTGCACATGTTGCACGTTTGTGGGACACTTGTAGATACACAGAGTGGCTTTCCAAAAGCTTCAGCTTGAAATGCAACAGTTTCCATGTTGCCTGGCACTTCAGTGTCAAAGAGATTTCTATTTTTAGAGAGAGATTCTACTCAAAGAGCTATATAAGGCTGTGCTGGGGAGATCATTACTGTTTTAATAATACATGTTTTTATAATATATGAGAATACGATGAGGGAGTAAAAGGACCTGATTTGTGTATGCAAAACTGAAAAAAAAAAAAAAGAAACAAAGGTACTCAGATTTCTGATATCTTGTATGGGGAGGGATAATAGCAATCAAAGATTTAGATCTAATATTTGGGTTTGAATGCTACTCAGAACTTCTCTCAGGTTCTTGAAAATATCATTACAGCCATTAAAAATGATGAGGAGGGCTCTTTATCACAACTGATGATGCAAGAGGGAAGGGGTGGTTCCAAGCATGGTCTGGTGCCAAAAGGCAAGTTATTGTGCAAGGAGATGACAGCACTGGAAAAATCCAGCAGATTGGTGTCATGTCCCTCATGAGGAAGTAGGTAGAACTGGGTGTTATACATTCAGTCTTTCTAGCTACAGTTTCCTTGGTTATCCAGAGTACAAAATATGCCTAAGCTGATTGAATGCTGAAGAAAAGCCAAGCAGTCTGGTGGGGTAAGAGTAGCTGTTGCAGTTAAAAGTAGAATAAAGGAAGTGTCTGAAATTCAGGCATTAAGTATGGCTTGCTAGACAGCCTTCTTCTGAAGCTCATTTCTTCCTGCTGTAGAATCATCCAGCAAATGCATAACTGTGTTACCTTTAGTACCTAATTCTATTATGAATAGATAGTAAAAAGCATTTGAACAGAATTTCTTTAAACTGTTCTCAGTAAACTTTCTCAGTGTCATTTCTGCTGCTGTTTGGCTGCAGGAAATAACTTGTTTGTAAAGCAAAGGAAACCCTCAGGTCTGGTGGAGCCATCAGAGGCAGCCCAGGTAAAATTGGTTTTAGCAGCTGTTGCAAATGTTACTGCAGCACTTGAGGCCAGAATGACTTTGCTTGAATGAGGACTAGATAAGGTAGCAGTGCTAATTTAAGGACTCTGGGTCTGTGTTTGCTGCAGTTGAACATGGCTTGTAACGTGAATTCTAAATGGAGACAGAAGCAAAGGGATTTTAGTCTTAACTTCCCTTGGCTTTATGCTTTTGTTTTTATGTCATGTAGCTAGCTGTGGTGTAACTTGTTGGACTCCGGATGAATAAAAATATGGAGAGCTAGATTATCTGAATTTGGCATGAACAAAGCACAGCAACTGGAAATGGTGCCTGCACTCCAGTAACAGAAAAAGCAGAAGGCAAGACAAGGCAGACTGGTCAGAGGCAAAGCAATTGCCAAATAGTTCATACTTGGAATTTTGTTATCTACCCAGTACACTGAACTGGGAACAGCAAGAGAAACAATACTCTCTGCTTTTCAGATTCTTTGGAATAAGCTGGCGTGCCAGTCTTGGCTTATTAAAGGTATGAGAAGGAATTCAAGTAGATTGGGAAGCTATGTTCTGGTCAAACTTTTGCATGTAAGTACCGTTGCAGCTGATTTCACCTTCATTGGTGAAATCTGATTCATGTACGATCTATATTGTTTTTGAATATTTGGCAGGAACAGAAAGATTGAATGGCCCTACTAACATTTCATTGTTATGTTGGAAGTATAGGAACTGCATTTAAAGGAGAAATTAGCGATCAGCTAGCTGGGGGGAGGGAGGTGAGCGGTAACAGGTCCCTGCGCTTTCTAGCAAAGCAACGCTGCCCCTTAGTGGCTGACTTGTCGGCCACATCGAAAAAAAAATGCCAATAACTAATCTTTCAATGGCCAAGTTTATTTTCCTATATCAGATGGGTCTACTGAGAGAGTTGAAAGAGATGAAAACAGAGCAGACATGACTTGAAATTTTAGTCCTCATTGACTGAACATCTGAAATTGTAAGTTCTAGCTCTGCAGGATATGTATGAAGCCATTTGAATGGGCTTTCTGTTTAATTTGCAGATACTTATTTGATACTAACTTCAAGATTTGATTAAATACAATTAGAAATTTTTTCTGAAGTGTTTTCTTCATCTTTAATGTCTGTCTTCCGTATATTGCTAAATAAGCACACTTCTTAGTTCATAGTATTCTCATGACTGGCAGTAAAATATTCTGTAAAATTAAAGGAAAAAAGCATTTAAAGCTCATAATGAGGGAGGTAGGTGGGAAACCCAGTCTGTTCTTTAGGACTTCTGAAAAAAGCAGCATTTCTTGTGAAATACTGCTGTAAGAGGAAAATAAGATTGAGCATCAGTATAATGCTGTAAACAAACACCATTAATCTGTAAGTTACGATTGTACAGTGTTTTGATCAGGCCTCCTCTAAATAGCTTACGGTTAAATCAGCCACAAAAAATGCAGAGTTATAGAAAACAGCTGTGATGTGTGCATGCGTGTAAACCTGAATTTAGTTAAACACAGAAATTTGCTTGAAAAACCACTCACTTCCAAAATATTTATAAACATATTAGTAATCTTGGAAATATTTTCTGTTTATGTCTTTTAGGAAAAAAAATGATAGTACTTATTGAGAATCCAAAACAGAATGCATGAACCAAACTGAGGAGAAACAATGAAACTGATAGAAAATGTTAAGTCATTTTTCTTTAATAGAGTACGTCAGAGTATGGAAGAATTAACTGTCCAAGCAAAGCTTGCAATTCCTTTGTTAATTTAATATTAATACAAAATGAATAAACTATTTAAGATGATGTGATTGATATAATGTAGGCAGATGATAATTTAAAAAGAAATTTGAGGGGTCCAGATATGGTCACTGGAAGGAGTTGTACTATCCTGTTACCAGGAAGGTGAAGTTCAAAACCTTCTACAATCTCTTTGAATTAACTAGCCAGTCTACAAAGTAGTCATAGAGTGGTTTGGATTTGAAGGGACCTCAAGGATCATGAAGCTCCATCCTCCTGCCACAGGCAGAGCCACCAACCTCCATATCTAATACTAGACCAGGCTGCCCAGGGCCCTATTCAGCCTGGCCTTGAAAACCTCTAGAGATGTACTCAGGTTTTTATAAGACCAGTCTCATGAGCATATTACTCAATGTCTTTATACTTGGTGGTCTCGTTATGCCCAGACTGTAGCAGTTCCCATTTCTCAAGTATTCGCCCTTTCAAATTTCTTTTCTCAGAGTGAATAAAGATTTCTGGTAATTTCTTGGACAGTCTTGAGTGTTTGTTTCAAGAGAAGAAGAGTCTTTTTGGGCTTGGATTAAGGATTTTTTTTTTTTTTTTTCCATACTAGTCTCACAGATTTCACAGATTCTCAGTGTCTGACATCAGCGTGATCTTCAATGACTTCTGGCAGTGTATGTTTGTTTGTTGTGCTTGTTGTTAAAATGGAATATGTAGACATCATATATAATGACCACAGGGTAAATGCGGGAGTATGTATGTCTTTCACCTTACTGTTCTTGCTTTCCTGTGATATAGGAAAAAAATTATGATAAAAGTCATATAGGATTATCATGAGATATATGCATAAAACCACAGCTGACACTATTAAAACAGTACTTTAACTACTAACTCTATCTTTAGTCTTATGGAGGCTTTTTAAGTAGTAACTGACTGCTATATGGCAGTGAAAGAATAACTGTACGTCAGAACTATACTTGCAGGATATATTCTGAGATCTTAGTGAAGAGCTGACTTTCTTGTTCAGCCATGCAAATACTGAACATTTGGACAGAGCATCATAGTTTTCTTAAATTAAGGAAGCTGTATTTTTATTATGAGAACCATGTTACATCTTTGCCTCAGTGTAATCCCAAGGATTACTGTTTGTCTGGTCTCTCTCTTCACCATCAGTTTCTCTTGACAAGTTCCTGTGATCCCCAGGACACATGAGGCTGTAATGTGACACTATGTGTATGTTTTGAAAGAGTGAGAAGTGCTTAGATTGTGGAATTGGGATTTGTGTATTTGCAATATGTAATTATGCTATTGGAGTAGGTGTCAAAGCACTGTAACCAGCTGCTAACTTGGTGATATACTTGTGATATTGACCTTCTTACTGCCCGTTACTGTTATAGTACTAGTGAGCTCAGCAGTCTGTGTACTTTTACATTACATTATTAAATGCATCTAATGTATTTAGTTATAAGTCACAGTTATTCAGTAAAATCTGTGCTGTACTGAAAAGCCCCATACTAAACACTGTTCAAAATCTGCTTGCCATTCTGAATCTATGTATCATGCTGATCAACACCTGAAGACCCAAATATCTGTCTGAACAAGATAAACTACCTTTGTTATTAAAACTAGGGTGGTGGAGTTCAATATTTTTATTCAACCTTGAGTTATATTACTTTATAGTGAGGTGATATGTTGCATCATTCCAGTGCTTGAAGAGCTTGTCCAGAGCATTTGCCTTTTCATTGCATTATATGGACACGCAACTTGGTTTCAGATGTCAACATCTCATTAGTTATATAGACATGTTTATAGTCAAAAAAAGACTAAATGTCATTTTACTCTTGAAAAAAAACACTTGTGTTTCATCAAATGAATATACTGACTAGTTCCCCATTTACCGTTAGATCTGAAAGGTTGAGATTTTTTAAATAGTAAATGCTGGTGAAGATCTGAGACCCTGCATATCACAACTTCTTGACTACTGATGAAGTTTTTTTTTTTTTTTTTTTTACTTCCTTGCTTGGGTTCATACACTGTGCCCATTGTACAAAGCAGTATAGTGTAGTTATACTGTGGTTCAAACATTTTAGTTTAATGAGATAACAACAAAGGCCTTCACTCTAATTACATGATATTTTAATGGAAAGCCTTTCTGCTAGTACAAAGTTGTATTCTTAGGAAGCAGATGAGACTGTTTTCTCATTACAGGTTTCCCAAGTCAAATTGTATTACAGTCTACTTGTCAAGAGAAACTAAATTGCTCCTTTGTGGCTTTTGCTCACATCTGAAGCAGCAGAGGGCAGTGAATACACTGAAGAAAAACTAAAATGCTTTATTGTAGGAAGATGGTTGTTTTCTTTCCTTACAATTGCACTTTCTAGTTGTACTTTATCAGAAATGGCTATTGTTGGGCATGTGCAAAGTAAATTGCAAATCTGTGTAGTTACTATGATGACTTCATAACTTTTTATTTAATGGTTTCAATATATGCACTATTAAATGAACTGTGTTTATCTTTTGTGTAAATTGTACTTGCAAACCAGAGTGTTGCTTGCTACGCTGTTTATGCATTTTAAAACTATCCTATGAATATTTTTAGTATTTGTTTTGGTATGCAGTAAAAAGGAATAGAGAAACATGTCAGAGAGAAGAAGAAAGGGAGATAAGACCAAAATTAAATCTCAAGAAAAGTAGCATTGAAGACGCAATGATTATATTATCTACTGCTACAGTTTGGGGTAGATTTCTTCTAATTTGCCATATTTGAATTTATTTTGATAAAACTGAAATATGAAAAAAGAAAACTTGGGAATTTTTCTTATGAAAAAGCAGACACTTCCTACAAAATACTGATTTTTTTTTTTTTTTAAGTCTTAGCTTTCCATAGAGCAATATTTTGATGTAAAATCTATAAAAAAGAAAAACTAAGCAACTATACTAAAAGCTGTCCTGAAGTAAGTTCTGATAGAAATATAGCCTTATTCTAAGACATTATTTGTATTGCCCATTAGAAGTACTGCTATTTATTCAGGCAGTACCATTTTCATATTTCTTAATATGAATTTTAGAGTCCCTTTAAGCTAATGGTAATAATTAGAAACTTGATGTTTATATACAGACGTGTGTTTATATATATCAGCTATATCTACTTTCTTCCTTTTTTTTTAATTTATCCTAAGTTCATTCTGATACAGCAGTTTTTGTGCTGCTTTGCCTTCTGATGTGTTATTTGATGTGGGGCTTTCAGGATTTTCACCAGTGCTTGTAAGTAGAAAAAAAAATCCCTTTGGAATTGAAAACTAGCTGTTGTCATTAATGACAGCTCTCCTGTGAGTTTCTTTATCTCTTGCACAAAGCATGTCTTATTTTATTGCAACAACATTCCAACTTTGATAAGACAACTATTAACGTTTTACTCAAGGAAGCCAGTGAAGGATTTCTGTTACAATGCTTTCAAGTCATTTATCATTATTGTCTGGCTGTACTTTGCAAGGTTAGGTCCTCTGGAAAGTTATATGTTTTAAAAAGTAGCATTCTACTTTGACACTAAAAAGATATTTCCAGAAGTATTGCAGGCTTATATCATGATTCCACCATGACTCACTTCTTCCATTTTTTTCTATTGAAGAAATGTTATACAGATAAATTTGGCTAATGATAACTAACTGGGTGTGAATGCAGGCATTATGAAAAAGCAACATTCAAGATGATTTAGAAAATGGAAGACAAAGTGAAATAATATTATTCATTAGAATATTGATGACAACTACAATTTTGATGGAGTAAAAGTCGTAAGTTGATAGATATGGTGTGATTTTTTTCGGAAATCAGTGCACTGTGTAATCCCTTGATATGCGGGTCTGTTTGCACCTCAGTGCTCACCTAAATAACCTTACTGGAAAAAGGGGGCAAGTCTGCAGACCTTATCAAATCTGTAGTTGCCACAGTTACAGACTGGGCCATACAGAACCATAGAAAGATAAACAGATCTTGAACTCTAAATATAGCTGCATTACATCTTTGGTTTCTTTTTTTAGTTGTTGTTGTTTTGTTGTTGTTGTTGGTTGGTTGTTTTTTGTTTTTTTTTTGTTTTTTTTGGAGGGGGGGAGGAAGAGTGCCTTTAATATAAATCCTTTAAAATAACAGCCAAAGCAGAACCAAGTTACCTCTGTGTTGGAGAAAATAGCATAAAAAATAAGTATATGTGTTCTTCTCTGTAATAAAGTAGTATGGAGCTCTTTGGAGTTCATAAAGTCCACACTGATTTTATGTGAGAAGGCAGCAACCAAAGGAGAGCATACAATATGATTTTCTCCCATCCCATTTGGGGCAATGCAGGAAGTTATATTCTGTGCTAGTGGGGATCCTGCAGCCATCTTACAAATATGTTTGCTTTAGTAAACCTGTGGGTGACTATAGCAAGGTCTGGTTATGAAAAGTTAGAATCATATAGTTCCCAGTGTTTGTATCAGTACATTTTTGCCAAATAAGTTAATTGACCTTAGAACACTTCATGTTTTTGGGATTGTAATTACCTTTTCAAGCACAGCTAATATGAACTAAGTGGCAGAATGATTTAATGAACAAGAGTTTGGTTGTTTTTTTGTTTTTTTTCCCTGACCCAAATTCATATCTAATACAGAGAATCTGGAGTGATTCTTAACCTCAGCCTAATCCCTTGGAAATGCCAGTTTGCCTCACATTTGGAGAATGCTTCAGCATTGAGTCATCTCTAGTGAGGAGGCCCTATATTGAGAGAAGATTGAAACTGAAATATTGGAGGGACAGCAGGCAGGAACATTCAAAGAACCTTTGAGAATCTCTTGCTGTTACTGCAATTACGCAGCAAGGTGTGTGGCGGGGAGGGGGGAACCAATGCTTCCTTGTATGGGTAACTCAAGGCCAATAACTATTTTGCTTAGCAGTGCTCTCCATTCACTTGATCTGTATCTAGACCTGCTCTGAGAAGCCTTGTGTCATAATGGCAGTGCTGGCTTACTATTTAGACAGTGTAATACTAATAGTTTATTTCTGGTGGAAATAGAGGAAGGCATGAGGATCATTACAGCTAGTTGTTGGTTCTTTTTCCCCCGTGCTAATGCAAGCCAGCATGCAATATACACGATTTTTGCCTTGCAGAAACAAAAAACCATGAGCAATGTCATGAAGGCAGTCTCCCTATCATCAGACATGGAGTAAGTTATTATTCAGAAATCTATCATGTCAAAGTACCAAGAGTTTTTAATTGTAAATTACTTCGCTAGTGTTCGAAGGACATATGGAAAGTTCTAGCCAATCTCTGTTGCCAGTTCAAGCCAATACTGCGCTACAGTATTGTGCTTAGTAGAGCTGAGAATGAGTTCTTCGGGTTGTGAACTGGAAAAATATTCCACTTTCTTCCGGGACAATGTTTGCTCTCTGCATTTCATTCTTGCCTACTGCCACACTCAAATGTGATGAAGTGAGAAATCTTAGACAGATATCATGAAATTTTCTTAAAATCAATCACTCTGGAAAAGGAACATCTGGTTCTGAGTAGGCTAAATCTATGGAAGAGATCAGAAATGGAATGACATCTTAGAGCAGAGCTGTGTCTTAATGTAAACAAATTACTCTCCTATTTGCTTTGGAACTCTGCTGTCCCAAGCCAACTATGAGAACAAACAAGACGTTAGTTATAACCAGTACAAAAGTCCCTTAAGGCAGTCTACTGTGAAGAGTGGGTCTGAAAGCCGCTGCCATTGTCTCAGCCTAAGCTATTGAGTTTTGTTTAATTTAAAAGGACGACGTTCTAATTTTAGTAAGTTTTAAGTAGAATTGTGAGAACTCAAAAGAGGATTGAATTTCTTCGGTCTTAAAGAAATTACTATTAGCTTTTTGTCTTTAGAGGAAGTTTAGATTAGAAGAATGTTGATGAAAACTTTGGCATACGTTCCATAGTCCTTTCTATAGATTATGAGATCGTCAAATAAGATGATAAAGTTTATTCTTAGTAGAGTCTGAGAAAGAGGTGTTGTAAATGCCATCACATAGCTTACGGTCATTACTGAGCTTCCTGCCACATCTGCAAGTACAGTAAGCCATCAATAGGAAAATGTATCTTTACTCAGATCCTACTTGTAGAATTTAGCCTTTCCCTTGCTTTTAAGTTTAAGCAACTCTAGTTACTTTTGTTGAGTCAGTAGTGTATCTTTCTTAAAGAGAAAGGAGTGAGCCCTGTAACAAAAGTCCTCTTTTTTTTTTTTTTTTTCCCTTTTTGTGTTCAGACTAGATTAGAAAAGCTGAAGTTTGGCCTGAAATCTCACTGCACACCTACAGTATAATAGCCAAGCAAAGAAATCTTCAAAAAGTCTCTGGAGATGATTATCCTAAAATATAAACTTAGTCATTTAAATTCCGTGTGCTTCGTGGCCTATGCTTTTTCTTTTTTTGTAAAGGATGATATTAATATCATTGAATCATAGAATGGCCTGGGTTGAAAAGGATCACAGTTGTCATCTAGTTTCAACCCCCCTGCTATGTGCGGAGTTGCCACCACCAGACCAGGCTGCCCAGAGCCACATCCAGCCTGGCCTGGAGTGCCTCCAGGGATGGGGCATCCACAACCTCCTTGGGCAACATGTTCCAGGGTGTCACCACCTTCTGTGCGAAAAACTTCCTCCTAATATCTAACCTGAACCTCCCATCTCAGTTTAAAAGGAGGGCTTGGAAACCCTCCTCACACCACTCCCCACACCCTCACCTAGAGGCTCATGGTCCTGGCAGACATGGGAAGCCTGACTATGTGGGAAGACTGAGGCAAGGTACTCATTGAGTACCTCAGCTTTTTCTATGTCTGAAGAAGCCAGCTCCCCATTACCTTTCATCAGAGGGGGAACACTCTCCTTGGCCTGTTCCCTCCTACCTATGTACTTGTAGCACCCCTTCTTGTTATCTTTCACATCGCTCACCAAGTTCAGCTCCATCTGCACCTTGGCTTTCCTAATCCTATCTCTACACACATGGACAGCAGCCCTGTATATGAATTTCTTTGTGTCTTATCTCCAAGTAAAACAGAGTTAACAGATCACTTTTCCAGTTCTTCCTTTCTCCACAAAATAGAGGTACCACCTCTTAGGTGAACTTACAGTATCTGTATTGGATGTTTGAACAGGTTGGATTGTTATTTTAATTGAATTTTGAAGGTAATTTTTTCATCGGAGTATTTTTTGACCTTGTATATCCCCTTTTGTGATGTGCTCTTAAGGCAGACAGATTAGATATTGAACAGATATTTTATTCTACTGTTACAGTGAATGTGTTGAGCAACGTTACCTGTCCTATGTAATTCTGTGATTAGAGAACATGCCAAGATCTCCCAATCCTCAAATAAGTGACTTATCCTGATGATCAAGAGATTTATTGACTTTATTTTTGACTACTTATAACTACTTAAACCTATGAGGGAGAATTTCTCTCTCAAGTAAGAGTAGAAAAATGTGGAGTGCAAAGACACTCAACACCCATGCACAATTTCTGATCATTTCAATTGTTGCCAAAAAGTAAATGGTTCCAACAAATCTGCTTAGAATTGAACATAACTCAATGCTGATTTTTCTGAAGCAGGCTATAAAACTAGGTTATAATTCCAGTCTGAATTGCTCATAGCTCATATTCTGAGTTTCAGTAGAGTGGGGCTTACTGTTTGTTATACATATCCTACCTCACTTCCCCTTGGAATTAAAAAAAAAAAAAAAAAAAAAAAAAAAAAAAGGAAAATGGTTGTGCAAACCAATAACAGAAATAGTTTCCTTCAGTAGGAAACTGTATTGACTGGATATCAGTAGTACTTGTTCAATTTCCCCACTTTACAAAATACTGTACAAGAAAAAGCAGGTCTACAGGAAACTCTTGACCATGTCATACACAGTAGAGACTTTGTTTGGGAGGCTGATTCCTCACAGTGCATTAAAGCTAAACAGCAGGAGATAACAAGTAAGTCATGTAAAGAAGCAAAGCAAGTTGGCGAACTTTAACATTCATTAAATTATGTACAAAACTCATCGTTACTTCATTAGTATGGCTTCTTTCTCTTCAGATAAATCAGATAAAAGCAAGCAGCCTTGAAATGTAAGGAAAAGCTTGCAATGACTGCAAAGGGAATAGAATCCGCCTTGGGAACATTAGTTTCACATTTGGATTAGAGATATGTAAACAATGCTTTCCAAACTTTTGTGTAAGCTTCCATTGTGGTAATTTTCAATGCTCAAACAACTGCAGTTAATGTTACATGCAGCGTACATTTTCATATGTAACTCTGTTCAGGTACTCAGCTTTAGAGAAAACAGTGCTGTGAGTTTCTTTGAAGGGACTGTCCTGAGTTATATCCTCAGCAGCAGTTTCAAATTGGAGTGTGCAAGGAACTTTGGAGAAGTATTCTGGATAGAATTAATTAAAGAAAATAAATCCTCCCTGAGATAAGCACGTGAGGATACCTCAGTATAGGTGTTACTATATTGTCCCAAAATGTTTTTTCAGTGCATGGTTTCAGCAGCTTCCCAAAAACACCACAATGCCACAAACTTGGAGAAATCCACTGGCATGTTTATGCTGAAATATCTGTAGAGGCAGAATTCTTTTGCTTTAGAGACACAAAATTTAGTGGCTGTTTACTGTCTCCTAACCCTGGTAAAAGCAGGGCTTTATTGAGGTTCCCATGCCATAAAGGTCAACAATGTTACTGCCTGAAGGTACCGAGCTATTTGGCTACTTTCTTCAGCAACTGATGACCTATGTGAGATGCCCAAGACAGAGGATGCTTACATGGCTCATAGCTTATACCTTTACACTTTCGAGTTGGAGAGGATTTAAGCCTTGTTCTGTGGTAATATAGTTAACACAAGAAATAGTGAAGAAACCAGCATAGTATGAAAGGTAGAAAGGGCTAAGGCGATCTAGGCCTTGATGTTGTATTATATGAAATAACTAAAGGCGTCTGTTCCTACACAGATATTAGCAATGGCTATGCAGTCAGTGCTTATGCACTGGTGAATGAAAGGTCTAAATGCAGCCTCTGTTATGAATTTTCTTTCTAGAACCCAATTATTTCCCAGACAAGAACAGTTTTGCTGTTCTGCATGTTCATTCACCTCTGACCTTCTCATATCTTCCTTTCCAAGTCATTTATTTTCCCCTAGGTGCTTACACACACAAAACTGCAAGAAAGCTGACAAAAACCTGGTGTTTAGGACCTGCCTGTGTGAATAGCAAGCCATAATAGCAAGTTCTGAGGGGCATGTGAAAGTAAGAACTACTGCAGTGGGCTGATGAATTTAGACTTCAGGACTGGGCTTAGGAGGAAAGGAGGAAGTAAACTTAAATTTATAATTTCTTGAACTGTAACATGAGAGTGGGATAAAGTTGTGATTATTTTCAATTGCACACTCTGCTAAAGAAATATGTTATTTTTGTGGCATGGAGTTCTTCATGTGAATCCATCTTTAAATGTTGAAGGTAAATGATAATGAATGATAAAACCTACTGCTCTGATTAATTGTGCAAAATAACTATTATGATTCTTCTGAGTGTACTTTCTCCATGTCTCCCTTTTTAAATCTTATGAAAAGATCTGGGAATTCCCAGATTCCTCTAAATTCTCGTGGCTGGGATGACAAAGCATGTCTGTACCTGGATGGCCCTGGATTTCTACTATAGAAACCTACCTTTTTGAAGTTATTATCTCTAGGACTCAACAATTCCCTGGTGGTTTCTGTGAAGCTGTTCTGTGTTTTCTATTCTGTCCTGTTCCTTCTCTAGTACTTGTAGGAGTTTAACGCTTGAAATCAATTTAAGAGATTAAGTTTAGAACTCAAGCTATGATTCTTTCGTAAATACTTGAGACACTAAAATGTTGTGCTCACTGCACTGGTATAGGGAATACCACCAGTTTTAAGTTGTATGGTCTCATATGATTATATGAAAAAAGCTTGGTTTTGTGGCAGTTTAATGCATATAAATAATCTTTTAAATTTCTTTTGGCTCTATTTTATGCTTCAGTATTCTACAGGAATGTAATTATGTACTGTCTAGTAGTTATATTTGCTGTGGTTTACCCAAGTGTTTCAGAGGGAATCTAATTCTAAACAGCCTTTGCATTAATTAATGTTCATCTATTTATACAAATTATGTGCTGAAGCACTATGACTACTGTAGCATACCATATGCCACTTCTGACTGAGAAGGTAGATAAGAGTCAGTGTACAAGAGCTGAAGTCAGCCTCAAAAGATCTGAAAAACAAAATTCCCTACAATTTTTGAGGAAAAAAGTTCTCTCATATACGTGAACAGCATAACTGTCCAGGCTCTGTTGATTTTATGTTTTCACGGTTAATGCCCATACATTGTTGAATGTATATTCTACAGATGTCACTGTAGTACCTGTGGAAAGATGCTTGTTTTATAATTCCAACTAATGTTAAAGTTTAAGAAATTGAAGACGGCAGCTCTATCTTGTATGGGTATTCAAAAAAGGGAAATAGATACTATGCTTATTTAAATATGAACTTTCTAATACATAGCTTCTGCAAGTCGCATTCCAAAGTCTCAAGTAACTGAAATGAAAACTTAGTTTTGCCTTCTGTGTATATGCCCATGTAAACAATTTGCATTCCCAGTGATTCACATTGAAATTGAATGAATTAAAACAAAAATCCTGGCAAAATTCAATTAAAATTGCTCTGTTTCACTTAGTTCCACCTGGAAAATGGAAAAGAAAAACAACAACAACAAAAAAAAAAACAGTCATTTCAGCTCATTTGAAATTGAGTGAAGGTGCTTATTTGGGGAAAAAATCTGGACTACTATATACTATGCAATCTACTGTGGATATTTGACATTCCTTCAGGTGATCCCATCCACAGGAAAACTTGTTTCCCACAGAAAGTGAAACCACAATTTTAAAAACAGTATTAAATTACTGGCTTTAAATTGTTTAATTATTTTTAAAGTTTTTTTTTTTTTTTTTACATTTTTCTAATTCAGAATTCAACATTCAGACAATGTAACTTACTCTTCATAGTCATGGAAAATTATTAAGATTGAATTTCTTTCTGGGATTCATTATGTATCACTCTCTTGTGATTCAGTGTATAGAAGTATTTCTGCACCTAGAACTACTAGGGTTTCAACAGATTTTATAAACTGTAATGTACTTTACAGTGGCAACACTGTTTAGACTTCTTATATGAGGAATTTGCACAAAAACTACTTGTGAGTAGTTTTTCCTTCATAACATTGAGAAAACTCACATGTGCTTATGGACAGATAACAAACTAGAAAATCTCTATTTTGATCAGTGTTTTATCAATTGAGTCTTCTGCCCACATCTTTAAAGAAGAGGCTTCTGTGTCTGACAACTTTAGGGGCATGGGAGTTCAAGATAATTTTTGTGGCTGTGCTTAATATATTTAGAGATTTTGTTCTGTATGCTGTAATTAGTCAACACTGATTTAGAAGTGGATTTCTTATTGAAAATAATCATTCAAAGATATCTACTGTGAAAGTCAGAAAAGCATATATAAGTATCTGGTACTCTTAAGTAAGAAATAGCATTCAGAATATTTCTTATTAGAAGCTGGAAGTAGTAACTGTAATAACTTAGGTATTATGATCATGCTGGAGGATCTCACTTCCATGTTACTTGAAATCTTTCATACTTTTCCCCAGTTCTTGTTGAAAGGACTGAATATTCAACAGTGGTGATTTTGTGATCTCTGGAATCATAGTCACCAATGTTGAAAAGACCTACAAAATCATCCAGTCCATGCATCTATATCACCAATAGTTCTCACTAAACCATGTCTCTCCACGCTGCATCTAAATATTCCTTGAACACCTCCAGAGTTGGAGACCCCACCGCTTCCCTGGGCAGCCCATTCCAGTGCCTGACCACTCTTTTGGAAAAGTAGTATTTCCTGATGTCCAGCCTGAGTCTCCCCTGGTGCAATTGAGGCCATTCCCTCTAGTCCTATCACTGGTTACACGAGAGAAGTAACACTGCTGGCTTGTGTTCAGCTGAGCATTGACCAGTACCCCCCAGGTCTGTTTCCTCTACAGTCTTCCAGCTATTCTGTCCCAAGCCTGTAGTGTTGTCTGGAGTTGTGGCCAAAGTGCAGGACCTGGCACTTGGTCTTATTGAACCTCATCCCATAGACTTCAGCCCAGCTATCCAGCCTATTCAGATCCTTCTGTAGGGCCTTGCTACCTCCGCACAGATTGACACTTCCAGCCAACTTGGTGTCAGCTGCTACAAACTTATCAAAGTTGCATTCAGTGCCCTCATCCAGGTCATCAGTAAAGATATTGAAGAGGACAGGCCCCAGTACTGACCCCTTGGGAGCACCACTTGTGACCTGTTGCCAGGTGGACATGACTCCATTCGCCACCACTTTCTGGGCCCAGCCCTCCAGCCAGCTCCTTACCCATCAAAGGCTGTAACTGTTCAAGCCATGGGCTGCCAACTTCTCCAGGAGAATACTGTGGGAGACAGTGTTGAAGACTTTGCTGAAGTCAAGGTAGACCACATCAACAACCTTTCCCTCGTCTACCAGATGGGTCACTAAGTCATAGAAGGAGATCATGTTGGTCAAGCAAGACCTGTCCTTCACAAACTCATGCTAGCTAGGCCTGATTCCCTGGCTGTCCTGCACGTGCTCTGTGATCTCCCTCGAGACAATCTGCTCTATAACCTTCCGTGGCACCAAGGTCAGGCTGATAGGCCTGTAGTTCCTTTGATCCTCCTCATGGCCTTTCTTGTAGATGGGAGTTACATTGGCAAGTCTACAGTCTTCTGGGACCTCTCCAGTTGACCAGGAATGCTGATAGATGATGGAAAGCAGCTTGGCTATCACCTCTGCCAGTTCTCTTAGCAGTTTCAGATGGATCTCATCTGGTCCTGTGGACTTGTGGCAGTCTAGGTGGAATAGTATGTCTCTGACTGTTCCCCCTGAACTGCGGGGGTTTATTCTGCTCCCCATCTGAGACTTCCAGGTCAGAGAGTAGAGTACCCTGAGGATAACTAGTCTGACTTTTAAGGATAGGCATAAAGAAGACATTAAGGAAACTCAGCCTTTTGCTTATCCTCAGTGGTCGCATTCCTGGCTGCATCCAGTAAAGAATGGAGATTCTCCTTGGTCCTCCTCTTCCTGTTGATATATTCTAAAGAGTTTATTGTTCTTTTTGACTCCAGTGGCCAAGTTGAGTTCAAGCTGTGCTTTTGCCTTTCTAATTTTCTCCCTGCGCATCCTAACAACTTCTGTGTACTCTCTCTGAGTTGCCCATCCCTTCTTCCACAGGAAGTAGATTCTCTTTTTCTCCTGGAGCAACAAGAAAAGCTTCCTGTTCATCCATACCTGTCTTATTCCCCACTGGCTCATTTTATAACTCAGGGGGGTAGCATGTTTCTGCACCTTTAAGACTTATAAGAGGATGGCTACTCAGTCCTCCAAGACTGAATCCCAAGGGACCCTCCCTACTGGTCTCCAGAACAATTCTATGTCCACCCTCTGGAAGTTCAACGTAGCAGTTTTGCTGTCCCCTTGCCTGGGGTTCCGTAAGGAACTGAGGACTGTGATACTTCATGGTCATTTTTTCCAAGACAGCTCCCAGCCTCTACATCTCCCACCAGACCTTCTCTGTTTGCAAACAGAGAAGACTTCAGTCTTGGAGATTTTAGTCTTTAGAAATGTAAAATTCCTGGATAGGATTTTTTTTTCCAGGGTTTGGAAAGGTGCATAGAGGTTAATGTGAATATAAAAATTCAAGCTAGCATTATCAATCAATTTATGTAAGTATCTCACTGGACTGAGTCATCTCCAGTGGGGTTTCAAAAACTTGAATCGATGCAAGGCTTGTGTTTGATCAGAGCAACTGCTCTAGAAGTAAATGATGATGCTAGGACTGAGAATTTAAATGAGAATCACAGAACTATGAATGTTAATAACTGACTGACTTTTATTAAAGCATTTGTGAAGATCTGAGAGAACAAGACTGAAACCAAAAAAACTTTCTTGTGAACTCTAAACAATTAAACTGCAATGATGAAGGTAGTGATCACCCACAGGCCCTTGTATCTTTATAATAACATGGCTAAACTATTGTCTTATGTTGAACAGACCTATAATCTTACTGATTTTGTCATAAAATGGATATAAATCCAGATTAGTTCTTTACAGTTCTATTGAAATGATTATACAGTTACTTTTGGTGGTGACAGTTGTGTGTTACCTTCTCTTTTTTTCTTTTCATGACTTGTCCAATTTCCCCAGAGAGCTTCTCAATTTTTTCTCTTGCAATATCTGTTCCTTTCTGTTTTCCTCCTCTCCCTCCTAACCATCTGCTTTTGGGGGACTGGTAGGGGCAGGAATAGCCACTCTCTTATACTCTCTTATAACTACAGGGAAAATAAAAGGCAATGGCAACGTTTACTTCTGAAGAAGAGGGTGGGAGATCCAGCTTATGGGAAAATATTATTTAGTTCTTGGATTTAAAAGGAGAATGACCACTCCTCATTCAGGACGAAGGCTTGTGTTTGCAATAGTTGTTCTTAACAGCACGTATACATGATATTGAGGGAGAGTACAGAGGAAAATCTCTAACAGAGTCAATGCTGAATATTTTCTTCTTGCTTAACTCACAAGTCAGATAAAGCTTCACACCATGCATTCTCCTATATATAATGGTCTTGTGCATGAGTTGAACTAAGGAAAATAAACAGTCTCTACTCCTTTCTTTACTGAGATTCTTACTGCAAGTGCTAGGATTTTTCTGTTTTACTTACAGGCAGGACACACATAAGATGCAACATATGTATATGAAACAAATGTTCGACAAAAGGAAAATATTTGTAACATTTCATACTTTAATTCTTGATCTTATTTTTGATCTTGCTTCAATTTGACAGTTCTGTACCTGGTTCAGGGCTTGAACTGTGACAGAGAGACAGAGTTCAAGAAAATGTGACCAACATAAAGATGGATTAGCATAGTCTTAGAAAAGGCTTTTTGTGTGCTTAAGGAGAGCAGGCAATGCACTAGTACAGAGTTACAAAAATGAACTTGTTTCATGTGGCTTTAATCAAAGCTGGGATGTCTGGAATTAAGGGTCATCACCCTGCGAGGCACCTTGAGAAGAACTGCTGTTTCAAATAAAGCCATTGCTGACATGAATGTGGATGGAAAGTTATGCTTTGTTAGAAACCAAGCATAACAATCAAACAAAACCAAAAAGAAATGAAAGAAAACCCACATGTCAACAAACTATCTCAATTTGCATTTTACACTAGTCATCGTACTTTAAAGGAGGAAGATCATTGTCCAAGAAAACAAGAAAATTAACTTGTTCATGTATATCTAATATTCTACAGTAATTATTCCCAGTAGTTCTCTAGCCAAGCCATAGTTGAAAAAAATGGCAAGATCTAGCCTCTACGGTATCCACATCATACTGCTCCCAAAGTCTGCTGCAGTGTCCTCTTGCCTTTGCTGCCTGCAGCAATAACACCAAGCTTAGGCTAATAAATCTGATTCAGAGGGGGAATGCAAAGGAGCTAGATTAGGCCAAATGGTAGCTATACATTTAGGTTCCTTGGAATCCAGATCTCAAAATAGAATTATATTTACTATTACGTGATGTGTAACAGAGAGAAAATAGAAGGAAACTGACACACTTCTTCCCAATACTTCCACTTATTTATCATTCTACGGGAGCTACCATGCATAGTGGTGAGGAAGTCCCAGCCGTGCCTAGGTGTTGGCTCTTTGCTCGAGATGATACTGCCAGTGCTGGTGTCAGCTTGTCCTAACTCTGTTTTCACTTTTGTGTGTGCTTCAGGCATATGAAAGCCAGTTACTTATGTTGTGAGATGTCACAGTCCTGACTTAAGCTGAGTAGCAAAATGTTCTGAGTACAAGCAAATAAAACACTTCAGGAGGGGCTCTTTCCAAATTTACTTGCAAAGGAGGAATTATATAGATTTTTTTTTTTTTTTCCCAGAGCGTTGAATACAATCCAGCCTATTGAAACTGCATGCTTAGAACATTCATAATGTATGAGAATTTGATACGCTCTTTACATGTAAGTGCCTTACTCTTTTGTGTGCAAATGTACTAAATCGGTAGTAGTAGCAAATTCTGTCTGAAAAGAGCTGCCAACGCACTGCTTTCTTTCTGGTCCAACAGACCTTTTGCAATCCTTATTATGGTCATCAACAAAGTTGCATCTGTGACTGTGTTCTAATACTGCACAGGGAATAAAGCTTTCTGTTATTTTGTGTCAGCTTGCAGTTACATACTGAATGCAAACTAAGCAATCTAAACAAAAACATTTCCTAAATAGGACAAGATGAGTACATTGGTTAATGCTGTTGAATCCAATGTGCTGTAGATTGCCAGAATATATTTTTGTTTTTACTTCTCCCTGCCAAGCATGGTTAAATACTGAAGCATACCATAACTGGATATTTCTATTTGTTATAAGTGTTATAGGTAATTTTTGTTTGGAACTGGCAGTGTTAATTCTGTTCAGTATATCAGTGCTTTTGAAGGTGTATTTGGCTGATAGTTATTAGAATACATAACATGTAAACTAATCCTTTTGTATTTTGTATGTGCATACAATAATATTGTGTGACTTGACTGTTTAAGCAGTTTATGTATTGGGATATAGAAGTACTTACACGACTCCTTTTGAAGCTGTTTTGGTTTGGGTGTTCTTTTGGATTGAGGGAGAGAAATAATATTAAGATTCTTTTGGAAACTTTTAAGTTTTGGGTTTGTTTTCTTGTTTTGTTTTGTTTTGTTTTTAAAGGATAGATGTTCAAAGCTGTCTCGACTGTACAGATGTGTTTGTATTATGTAGTCCAAACAGTTTCTTAGACCTTGCCCCCCCAGTGGCTGAAGTAAACTTATTCAATTGTATAAATGAAAAGGAATGTCATACTGAGTATCTTTGAAGGCTTGTGAACCAAGTTTAACCTACTGTTGTTATCATTTATATCTTTTTGTGCATACAGTGTGTGTAGCATACACATTTAGTTAAAAAACTGAAATTGTTGTTCTTCAGTGTTTGATAATCCTCACAATCTCAGATAGAACTGCCATAATGTAGCTTTCCAGTGCATTTATACATTACAGATTCATTGAAATACACCTGTGTAACTTTTTTTCCTTAAAGCACCTAGCACACAAAGGAATGGGAAATGTCAAACAAGATGTATATATTCCAGTAATGATTAAACAGTAGGGAAGCATAATAGAGCTGTTTCATAAGATAGGAATTTCCAGAAAAAAGGATGACTGATGTTTGGTATATGTGAATGGACAGAGAGCAGAATAAAGTAGGGTAATGCGTGGTTTAAGAGGTAACTAAGGTTAAACAATGCAAAGTATTTGAAGAAAGATTTTTTTTTGGACAAAGATTATTTAGAAGTGGATTGTTCACAGACAGAAGTTGCAATCTCATGTCCTTCTATATACCAGAGGAAGCTGGAGCACTACTCTGCAGGTGTTAAGAGTCTGGGGAGGGATGATGGAAGGTGAAAGATTAGATACGTTTCTGACTAGGTCTGTTTGGAGCTGATCCACTTAGTATCTCGGATGTGATGAGAGGCAGGTTTGAAGATAAAACAATGGAAAGTGGAAATCTAAAGTCATAAATATGTACAAAATGAGCTGTATTGGATGTCCAAGGTTAGATCCTGGTCTGTAATACTAAATGGCACTATTCTGTGTGGGCTCTTAATTCATCCCTACCCTTCATCGATTCTTTCTGTCTCCTGCAATGGTCACTGGAACTAAGGCTTCCACTGTAAGCTTTTGGCATAATTCCATTGATAGTAATCACTCCCCTGATTACATTAATAGAAAAGCTACACGTGTATATAGAAAGAATTTACTGGAACAGAACCATGGAAATCTATGGTTGCCAAATTTTTCAGCAATCTCACCCATGTTGCAGAAGTCTGAAATGGATTAAGGGAGAAGTTTTGAATAATATTTCTGACATCTTGTATTGGATTCCATGGATATTCTCTTCAAGAACACAACTTAGGACACTTAGATTACTAACACATACTGCCACTCTTGTTCTGTGCATCAGGCTGTTCTGTGTCATGCTGTTCACTGCAATTTTAATTTTAGATATTTCAAGATGTGTGCTGAAAAACGCTAGTTTATGAACGTGGCCATATTTGCCTGTGTACTGTCTGAAATGGACTAGGACTAGCTTGCCATTTCACATTTCAGCTGCTGGGAAGAATTAGGTATTTGTCAGCACTGCTGATCCATAACCAAAAAAGGCATTACTGTTAAAAAAAAAAAAAAAAAAATCTTGCAAGCATTTTCAGTTTCTATTTCTGATTGCCAAAAAAAAAAAAAAAAAAAAAGGAGCAAGCAATATTTTGGATTCTGAGTGTGGATATTTTCTTCCACAGAAAGCACATTTGTATGTATTAATTTGAACAAAAGTATTCTCACCAGTATTTCTGGAATACGTTCTGAGGGATTGTTCTTTTTTTTTTTTTTTTTTTTTTTTTTTTCTTTTGAAGAGGAACATTTAGATCTCTAAAATATACTGAGTTGGAGTTTTATTGGTGCTGTGTGCAATTTCATTGTGCTGGGGGCTGAGGATACAAAATAATGCTCAGAAGAACTCAGGAACATTTCTGTATTGGAACACTAAGATGTAGCATGGGAAAGGAGCAGGACTTCACTTTCAAATTGCAAGTTTCTTTGTCCTTAGTTCTGTGATTTTTTTTCAGTCAAACACATCTACAAAATCTACTGTCAAACAAAAACGTTCTAGCAGTCTGTAAATACACTCTTACATGTTCAAAAAAAACCCGCTTGTCACTATTTCAGGTGATACTTTGTAATTGCACCCAGCCTCCTCCTAAGTTTCTGTCTTTTGTATGAAGTTCTATGTCTGTTATAAACGAAAAGCAGGTAATTGCTTGCTGATGAATGCCTAAACCATTCCTGAACAAATTTAATCTACAGGCTTCAGGAAATGCTCAGGATGCTTCCTTTTAAGTATGAAAATTGCTCTCATTAAATCAATTAGTTGCCACTCAGTGGAAAAAATGATCTAGTGTATCTGAAGATATTAGTAGACTGTTGCTTTATATCTGCTTGATTAAGGTTATTTCCTGACCAATAGTTTGGATGGGATATTTTGAAAATCCAAAAGCATTCCTCTAGAGGAACCGTTATGGGTGTTCACAGAAGTCCTCTGCAGAGGAAAGAAGCAAAGGTGTGCTCACAGTTCTATACTCTTATACTGTTGCTTCTGTTTTCCTTTCATCCACAAACTAAAACAACAGTTCCTCAATAGGGAATTGGTTCGTTGTTGCATCACCAGCTCCTATGGATCTTGAAAAAATACCAGCATCAAATGAACTTAGCTGGGCCACTGCCACATGCAGTCTTAGATGTAATCATGTCCTGAAGACACTGCAGATGTGTTATGTAGTGGCTCATTTTACATAGCACTGATAACTCAATATACTGTAAAACAAGTCTTTGAAGACTGAATCCTGTGGTCATAGCCACTTCTGCTTTAGGGGGCCTGCTTATTTTACTTAGTTCTGCTGATGTAATCTAATTGAATTCAACTGAATTATTTCCTTCTTTCCTGTCTCCTGCCAGCCTTCTCCCTCCCTTAGCTCCTTGGCACCCAGGTCCAGGGCATTCCTTTAAAGAAGTACAGGCTCTATTTTGCAGTCTTTTGCAACATCACACCCATTGCTATCAGGTTGAGTGCTGGATAAATGTGAGGGGAATGTCCTATCCCACCAGGTCTCCCATTCACAGCAGCAGAACCCCATAATGTCCTCTCACAGCTACCAACCATGCAGGCCCCAACACTGAACAGCACTGTGGGGCAGTAACAGTTTTGCCCCTGCGTTTGTTTCTTAACATGAAGTCTGCAAGTATGTTTTTTAAAAGTCTATTAAAACTACCCAAATTCTGTGATTCTCTCTAGGCACAACTCGGTGCATTTGGTTCCCTCCTATGCAGTGGTAAATTATGGCTGCAACTTTAGGTCTCTTATCACATAAGGCATCTCAGTGCATATCTTCCTGAGCTACACTGTAAACAACAGAGCAGTCTGAAGCTATGCAAAACTCTTAGATTCTCCAAGAAATAAATACTTGCGATATATGCATGAACCTTGAGTCAAGATGTTCTTAGCTGATCGAGCATCAGCAAGATGGAAGGGAGGTGAGAAAGGCTTTAAAGCAATTTCTTCTTTTAAAATCTAGTGTTGTAGACTGCAGTCCTTATATGTATTT
The DNA here is from genome assembly GCF_905368555.1 of Meleagris gallopavo. Taxonomy (NCBI): domain Eukaryota; kingdom Metazoa; phylum Chordata; class Aves; order Galliformes; family Phasianidae; genus Meleagris; species Meleagris gallopavo. The sequence continues at coordinate 34,755,737 of NC_139407.1, forward strand.
AAAAGAAGATTCAAGTGCAAGTAGTGTCATGACAATGTGAAATGTTTCACATTTTCCCGTAAACTTTCTAGGAAAAGAAATTTAAATAAATGGACAATCTTGCCAAAATACTGTTCTGTTTTTGCTTATGAAATGTGAAACTCCCATTGAAATCACGCAGTCGCTTTTTGTTAAATTCAGTCTGTCTTAGAAGGAACAGTCGAAAAAAGTTTCATAATGCTAAAAGCAGGAGAGATTAAAGAAATCCAATTGGCACATTAATTAAATGGCCTATATGTACATGTGCTTTTACTTCAAAGTGATCTCATGAAACAGTTATTTGATACTTAAGGGAACTCAGAAATATAGGTGCACTAAGGGCTAACAGTCAAGTTTGTGATTCTTGTCACTGCTCAGAGTGAAATGCCTGTGATTTATTAATGCAGAATATGCTTGGGACTGCAGAGTGAGAAGTGTCTCAATTTTATTCCTTCAGGATGGATTACAGCTTTAAGGCAAAATGGTATATTGTGTTCCCCTCCAGATAGTTCCAACAGAATTTTGACGGACACATGCAATATTAGCACGGTTGCCATTCTATTCTTGAGCACTCTAAGTAGACAAACCTCAGTTGTACAAAAATTATAACAGACTGTTCAGCAGAACTTTAACTGTCATACAGTAAATAGACTATCCAGTTTTTCTCATTTAGGGTTTAGATGAATGCTGTTTAAGAGTGGGCTACATACCAGACTTGTATAGTTCATAGCACTGTGTGACTATGTCTCTTGCTAGAGCAGCAATATGTGAAGTCTAAGATGGGGCTCCTGATGATGCAACGATCGCTTGAATACTGCCATCTTCTTTCTGATCAGCCTCCCCTTAGAATAACATGGCAAGCAAATACTGTGAGGTATGTGGCTACCTTTTTCATACATTATGCTCTGCTGAACATTTCAGTTGCCAAATCATAAATGATAATGGATGCTTAAGATGAAAAGGGCTTTTTTCTGTCCTAGCTTTGTTATATCCTTTAAGCCGTTAGGAGAACAATAAAAGTAATAACAACCATTTTTACTTGTAGCATTTGCAGTCTCTAATGTCCTCAGCATAGCTGTTTGTGTCATGAAAGCACTTTCGTTTTAAATAATTTTATTACTGTGAACAACTGGGCTTAGAGTGTTGGGGTTTTGAGTAGGTTCCAAGAAGCTGAAGTAAGAGGGGTGCGGTAGAAAAGTATCTGTGCATAGCTGAGAGAGTGATGAGTCCTGTGATCGCTGTGTTTTTCGCAGTCAGTGATTTGCATCAGTGGGTGAAGGAGCTTGCTTTCAGGCCAAACCAGAATAAACAATGTGTAAAGTCTGCATATAGGAGACTTCTGTCTCACGTGTAGAACAGAGAGGAGGGATAAATGTTTTATTTTTCCTGACTTTTTTTCCCTCTCCTTTTAGAACACTACTATATTATCTTGATTTATATCGTTCTGAAAAATCTGGTATTTTGCACTTTAAAACTATCCTTATCCTGCCCAAAGCAGAAAATAATTGGGTTTGATTTTATTAAAGTCCTTTCTGAACTTTTTACACTGTAGCTATTCTTCTCAAATGAGTCATACAATAACCATTCCTAGTTTGTAGCCAGATCTCCAAAGAAGCAGAGGAAAAAAGAAACAACTTCCTTTTAAGGGAATGAGACCTGTTTGTAATGATAAACCTCTCTCCAGTTCTATTTGAAGACATTCTCCATAACCCAAGAATTGATAGTTATAAAAACACTACCTACTCTATTTGGATTATAAAAACACTCATAGCTATAGAACATTGTTTAATGTTAGCCAAAACATCTGTATATACAGTCACACACAGGGATGATGTTGAAATTACACATGACATGTCAAAGCAGCATCTAGTTTACCAGAAATGCATAAGAAACGGCCTGGAAATTGTTTGATTTCATTTTACTTAATGTTTTAAATGAGTGAGTTTAACAAAGAAGTATTTAATATTCACATACAATATTATCCACATATAATAATATTGTCGGTGGAAAGAAAACGATTCAAGAGTGTATAATTGTATAAGTAAGCTAACACTGCAAGTTCTGTTAAAGTGCTGTAAGATTTCCAAAAATCAACACACTCTTTGAATGCTGAAGTATTCTGGGATTCTTCTAGAATGTAGGAGAACAACGCTGTATCACTGGCCATTGATGTAAACTCTGAAAACCACTGTTGGTTGTTTTTTCTTTAACAGTAGCTATGTTGTACATCTCCCCAGTTTCTGTCCATAGAAACTGTAATTGCTTTTGAGGTGCCCTGAAGGTGTATTACGTTTTCGAACTGACTGTGGTCCTTCCAAGCTTCCCCTATTAGTCTACAACTAGTAAATAAAAAATTTTTGCAATATCACATGAAAAATAATTCAAGCATTAAAACCTTGGAATTGTTTGATTGGTGGGTTTTTTCTCTCTCTTTTTTTTTCTTTTTCCCTTTTTTTTTTTTTTTTTTTTTTTCCTGGGTGGAATCATTTGAACTTGAGGCTATTCTAGTTTTAACGTAGGCAGTAAGTCAGCTTACTTCAGTAGCTGATACTATAAAAAAAATGTGCACATTCTGGGACTTGCATGATTTTTTTTATAAGTTGGCAAGATAGTCGTGATTATTTCATGGTGATTTTATTATTACCATTTTCTTTAAGTTATCTGACCACAACAGATATGTTTTATCTTTTCAGGATGTTAATTTTAATTGTGAAAAGCAGATGTTATTGTATAAAATTTAAAATATTTCATTGGATGTGCCACCTAGATGGGAAATTAGAATGAAATTATAAAAATGGTAGGGGCTGGATAGAGAAAAATTGTTTTTACATTCAGATGCAAAAGTAGAGATGCTTTAATTTGTTTTGCTATCCATTTAGCTCTGAACCTGATACTAGAGTTTTTTAGAGAGGTGGAGACAATGATGTTCTTTGTAACACTGATTTGTATTACCACAGGAGCTATAGCAGAATTCTTCCGTATTGTTAAAATAAACTAATCAAAAACAGTATGGGAGTATTCTTGAATTTCAATGGTTGCATTATTAACGAACATTAAAGACTGAATTTTTGAGGAAATCCAAAAGGTGTGTAGATTGGAAAACAGCTAGTTGTTTTTTTTGTACTGCCATTTTTAACAATTCTGGAGTAATAAATGAAACTGAGTATTGTTTCAGGCAGATCTTTGACATACATTCTCTATTATTTCATTTAGCTATTTTTCTCTGAAATATTGTTATTATTTACTAACCCAAGCGCAATATGGCATCTCCCATCCCTCTCTGAAGTGCTTTAATGACCTCTGGCCAAAATCTGTGCCAACTTGAAGACATGCTTGCTGACTCAGAGATTCTATCTCACTATTTTTATTTTCAACACATGAACGTTTTATGAAAACATGCTACTAAATGTGAAAGACAAACTTGCTGCTATTGTTAGTATTTTCATTAAATGATGCATGGCTCACAAATGAAGTTGACTGTAGTCTACCAATGATACTGTCACACGTAGCAGATATGTGGGCACATCTCCTCCACCAAAAGACAAGGAACTGTGTATGAAAATGTACTTTTCATCTTAATATAATGGAAGAGCACGTGTGAAAAGCTTTGTGATTTTTTTTTTAAAGACCTCGTAGTTCCTGTGCATTGCAACTTTAGTAAACTTCCAGGAGCATTAAAGCTGATTAGTGAAGACAAAACCTAGGACAAAATTCTACTTGCTTAATCAATTTAGATTAACTCAGGATTTTGCTGCTACTGAACCTTCATATTTTAAAGTCTTATAGATCTAAAATCTGCAATAAGAGCATGACAATACTGAAGAATGCTCCAATTCTTCTTTATCACCTTTCAAAGAGTTTTGTGACAGTTGTGGCCTATCCTATATGGTGTTATGGAAGTAAATACTACAACTTTAAGTCATGATAAGCTACTGTCATTTTTACCTCTTTCAAACCTATAAATAATAGAAGTAACAATTAAGAAAGATAATTGAAAAATGCTGTTGGACTAAAATAAAAATTTTCAAATCTTACCCGGATGTTAGAATGAGTTTTAAAGAATTTTCTGAAAATAGCAATGAAAGAAACAAGCATATGACAACAGGACAAGAAGGATAATCTCATTTTTATCAAGCATCTGGAAAATATAAGCACGTAAACTCTTTCTAAGGATTTAATTTTATAATGCACCTCATTCAAGAACATTTACGTATGGCTGTAAAATACCTACTTGCCATTCAGAATATTTCACCCTAACGTAGTTGTAGAAAGCTTTTTCATAGATCTGTGGTTATATTATTTTAGGACAACAACATTCCCTCTTATTTTGTGAGGTGCCTGTTGGTCCAAATTCTTTATAAGATATCTTGCATATTTTTCAACTGCTAAATGATCAATCTAACTCAGTTGCATTGTTACAGCCATATGGAACCTCCAAGTAACTTTAGTTAATGTAAATCCAAAACTGCCAGATGTTTACAACTTGGTTTTGAGACCAAGCACAGCCTTTTTGATAGAAGAAAATAACAGAAAAACTATGCTTTGTACAGAGTTGAGGCGCTTTTTGTAAATACATGTGAAATTAAGGGATTGGCAGTTACTAAGGCAAAATCCTCCTGAGTATTTCCTTCAGATGTACAGAAAGGGCTCCAACTCCCAACAAAGGTCAAATAAGAGCTTAAGAAGATGAGAAGCAAGCAGAACAGGAAATGGAAATCACTGTATCTTCTCATATGCATGCTTAGTAGTGAAAGAAAATATAAAATAATCTAAAGGAATATCTGACAACATGTCAGTATGTTATTCATGAAGGATTACTAGGAGTGTCAGGAAACCTTGGTAATGGTAAAGTCAGCCCTAAACCGCAGCACTCTTCTGAATTTAAATCATCTAATAAGGACAGTGGAGGCTAGGAAACATGTGAAGACCTAGCTAGAAACTGGAGAGGTATTTGTGTGGATCAGTTCTGTGTTTTTGGATTTGTTTCTTGAGCAAGTACTTTATAATTCATGTTACTTTGTGCATTAGAAATTGGAGCAATGTGATTACTTTCTCATTGTGCTGTTTCTTGCTCTTTAAGAAACCTTTACAGTCAGGTATAAATTTCAGCATGCTGGTCATAAATCGTTTAAAAGTCAACTGAAGATCAAGAATGGCGTTTAAAGCTATTAAATAGAATTGTAGAAATGTACAGTGCTGTCTTCAGTATAAAAGAAAATCAACTCAGATTGCCCTAGAAGAGTTATAACTTTGTTGACGTCTTCATTGTTAATATATTTTGAGGGTCAGGGCCTGCTACAGGAACTGCTAGTGTCTTCTCAAGTTTCCTTGGGATGCACACTTTTTAAGGATTGTATAGACTTTCATCAGATGTCATAGGTCAATACCTTCATAAATTAAATTCAGTGTTAGAATTGGTGTCCAGTTTCCTTTTCTCTTTCTTTATTATTTTGTCCTGAAACTTATCTTTTTCATATTAACTTAAGCCTAATAAGTAATTTAAAGGAAACACTTCAGCAAGGGTGTATTCATGTCACAGTATCAGGGGGGATTGCTTTTTAGTTATTTTCTTTTTGCATGGAAGGAACTAGAAAGCTGTGTGTTGAAGTAAACTGTATCTCACCCTCTGTGCCTGAATGAAGAATCCTTGCTGCCAGAGATTACTGCCTTTTGTGAGAAAAAAATCTAAGACCAAGTCCAACCTTGAGCTGCCTCCAACCTTCACCTGCCCCCAGCCACAATGTTCTTACATGTACTGTATAGATATTTTCTGAAAGAAATGATCTGTGACCAACAACACAGGACCACAGAAAAGCATTCTACGTTGAAAATATGAGATAGAAGAGGGGGGTCGAGAGGTGGAAGGGATGTCTCAAAATAGACAGTCTCAGCAGATCTGACAGGCATGTTCACAGTAAGCATTATTAGCTGAAGGATGGGACTGGGGCCTGCTTCTAGGACTTTACCTTATATACTCCTTAGCTTTCTCCAAGCAAAGCAGTCATACAAATATATTTTTGACTGTCCATACGCAGCTGGAATTGTATTGGAAATTAAAATTTAGATTGCTACTAAATCTGTTAAAATGATGGAGAAAATAGAGGTACACAAGGCTTGAAGGAGCCAAATGGAATACTCACAGTGAAACATACATGTTAAGATCATCTGGCCCGAGAGCATGTTACAAGTGTAAAACTAGAGAAATTCAGAAGTTCATGTAGTTTTTTAAATCACATTAAACCAACAGGTAGATTTTTGCTTTAAGTGATGTATAAGTTTAATATCAGATTATATGAATCCCTAGGTGAGATCATTGCTTTCCGTACCACTACAAAATTATAAAAATAGAGTTTTGTAGCATAACCTTTCCTCTCCCGTTAAGGTAGACAACAGTGCTGCAATTCCAAAGGGACCTATTAGAACAATAGAAACCTATTAGAACAGCATTTCCACCACACGTAAACTGATGATTTTCTCCAGATACTAAACTCAATCCCACAGTCTGTGGATTACTTAAGATCCTAAAGTCTTAGGAAGCTGTCAGTACCCTATCACACACAGCTCACCTGAGAGCTCGCTCATTATCAGCTGGTGGAAATCTAGAAGAAGAAACTTGTCAGTTTAAGGACAGGCAAAGAAAAGGTACTGTGTAGGACTGGCGCAATAAATAACTGCCCTTGCAGTCTGTAGAGGAAAAACTATGACTAGTCAGCGCGTCCACCTAACGTGGTTCATCCGGTCATTGAAATACATTTGTTACTTGTTCTTAATGGAACACACCAGCAGAAAAGCATAGAATAAGGAATATTTTACATCCTTTAAAAACTATTTGGGCCGGGAGCAGCAGTGGGTTTTAGAGGAAAGATTTAGTTTGGCTATTATTTTAGGTGTATTTAATTGCTATCCTGTAGTCTAGAACACTTCAGAAGAAAATGTTTTTGTTTTTCATAAGAGGAAGAGAACCTTCCCACCCTTTTCAGTTTCAGCTGGGTCTGTGCTAAAATGTGGTCCAGTCAGTCACTGCCTCTATTTTTATCCCATGACCCAGCAGCTGTTGAACTGTGCCAGGGTTTAATTTTTCAGAGCCTGATGATGCAGGAATCCAGAAGGCCTGAATTCAAGCCTAATTTGAACAGGCCAGTGCATCTTTAGCTTTTGCTTGAGCAATTAGCAGCCTGTATCAATTTGTGCTAATTGTCAGTCTCTGCAACTTTTCCAGGCTTCTTATGCAAATCAGTACTGGAAGCAAACAACTGAATGACCCGTGAGGGTGGTACAGAGCCCGGCACCATTGTTCTCAGGCAGTGAATTTCAGTGCTTCATTTGTTCATGGACTAAAAAAAATGCCACAAAGATAACTATCTCCTCAGGCTTAATTATCATACCCTTTGTATGTTTTTGCCTGTGCAGAAAAAGAGACATGCATGGTCCTTGCACTAGATTTATATTGTTTCTCACTGTTGCTCTAGGTATAGAAGAAGAAAAACGTTAGCTCTAAGACTTTGGAAGATATATGCTGTCACAGATTGATAAAAGTTTTTAAAGTCAAATTCTTTCTGTAGCTACAGATTGTGTTGTGAATTCAGAAACCTTTTACTAATGTTATGTTGGTGATCTGAGAATGTAGCAAGTGTCAAAGCTGAATCAGAGCCTTTAAAGAAGAAAGATGCAGTCAGTGAAAAATGGTTGGATCAGACTTGTACTGTTCTGTTAATTTCAAAATATTGCAGTGAAAATGGGCAGAAGCTGCAAAACTCGGGTAGATTTCCAAGACCCAATATTGTTCAAGGATGCATCTTTTAGAAGAGCTAATATTGCAGGTTGAGAAACTGACACACACACACACACTCACACACACACACACACACACACACACACACACACACACACACAAAAAAAAAAAAAAAAAAAAAAAAAAGAGGAAGAAAAGAAACAGAATAACAAGGAGTTTAGAAAAATTAACGTTTTAGAATATTTCAAAATTCAATTTAAATTGGTTAGAAGATCTGGGAGACTTCTTAGATCTCCCTTTGCTCCCAGCCCTGGCCTTTGACATATTGAGCTGGAAGAAACTGAGATTTCATGTAACTATTTTTTAAAATATTTTTTTATTATTATTTCACTACATGTGTATTCAATAGTAATGTATAGTATTGCTACCAAATATTCATAATATGATAAAATATAGACATAGACATATTTTTGTTTTCTTTTTAAAGGATTATGGCTGCTTCTTCCTTAAGTCTTTATGAAATATTACTTTTTAAAGTTACTTTTTCAAAGTAATTGTCCTAGTATTATAAACTCACAAATAAAACCAGCACAAATTCGTGGAGCCCTCCTTCGAGGTATTATTTTCTGTCTGTACACTCAGATTATTAAGTAGATGTGATAGGAAGACTTGGAATGACTTGAAGAAGGCTGTGAGGGAGGTAGTGCTTGATTGATTTGGTGTTATGTGATTCTTGATTTGTTTACATATTTTTCTGGGAGGCATTATTTCTGCGCTTTGAAATTATTCCACCTTGGAGATGTTGAACTGAACAATACTTAAAAGCTTTTGTAAGAAAACACTAAACTGGCAACCAGAATTTCTCCAAGGCATATCTATCTTTACATTTAGTTATTTATGCTTTTGCAGATTGTGAATAATAGCACCATCTAGTGATAATCAATAATATGCCAGTATCATAAAAAGGCTGTTACTCAGTCTTAGAATCATAGAATTGATTGAGTTGGAAGGGATCCTTAAGGTCATCTAGTCTAACTGCCCTGCAATGTACAGGACACCTGTAGCTCGACCAGGTTGCTTAGAGCCCTATCCATCCTGACCTTAAGTATGTCCAAGGATGCGGTTTCCACCACCTTCTTGGACAACCTGTTCCAGTGCCTCGCCACCCTTACTGGAAAAAAACCTATTCCTTATATCCCATCTAAATCTCTCCTCTTTTAGTTTGAAACTATTTCCGCTTGTCCTCTTACAGCAGACTCTACTAAGGAGTTTATACCCTTCTTTCCTTCTGTAGCTCCCCCTTAGATACTGAAAGGCTGCTCTCAGGTCTCCCCAGAGCCTTCTCTTCTCCAGGCTGCACAGCCCCATCTCCCTCAGCATGTCCTCATAGGAGAGATGTTCCATCCCTTGAATCACTTTTGTGGCCCTTCTCTGGATGTATTCTAATGGGTCCACATCTCTCTTGTACTGAGGACTCCACATCTGGATACAGTACTGCAGGTGAGGTCTCCCCAGCACAGAGCAGTGGGGCAAGATCACCTCCCTCACCCTTCTTGCTGTGCTTCTTTTGATGCAGCCCTGGATATGGTTGACTTTCTGGGCTATGAGGGCACATTGTTGGCTCATGTCCAGTTTCCTATCCACTGGTACTCCCCGGTTCCTTGCAGCAGAGCCCCAGCTTGTACTGATAATGTGGGTTGTGATAAGACCTTGATCTTGAATTTGTTGAACCTCATGTGATTCTCCTGAATCCACTTCTTAGCCTGTGTGGGGCCTGTATGAATGGCATCCTGTCCCTTGGGCGTGTCATCATTGAGCCGCTGACCACCACTCTGTGGATACACTCTTACAATCAGTTCCTTGTCCATCTAACAGTCCACCCATCAAATCTGTATCTTTCCAATTTGGAGAGAAGGATGTTATGGGGGACTGTGTCAAGGGCCTTAGTAAAGTGCAGATAGATGATGTCAGTGGCTCTTCCTTTGTCCACTGTCACAGTTACACTATCATAAAAAGTGACAGGATTTGTTAGGCAGGACCTGCACCTGGTGAAGCCATGCTGATTCTCCCATATCGTCTTCCTCTTTTACATGTGCCTAGGCATGTGGAGGATCTGCTGCAGGGTCCTTCCCAGCACAGAGGTAAGGCTGACAGGTCAGTAGTTTCTTGGGTTGTCCCCTTTACCCTTCTTAAAAGTGGATGTGATGTTACCTTTTTTCCATTCGCCAGGGACTTCACTCGATTGCCATGATTTTTCAAATACAGTGAGAGTGGTTTGGCAACTATGTCAGTCAATTCCCTTGGGACTGTAGGATGCATTGCACACCACTAATTCACTTAACAAAGGGATTTGGGGGACTCGAGAAGGAATAATACTCTAGTTGTGATTTCTAGCTTAGTTTTTTGACTGGTATCTTTCCCTGGATTCTCCTGAACATGCATAACACATCTAAATGCAAACTTTGGCTGGTAGTATGGGTTCCATGAAATAACATTTCATAAGCTAATTTGTGTAATTTTGTTATGCATTGTAACTAACTCCTCCAAGGCTGCTAATGGCTTGTTTTGTATCAATTGGCATAATAGTATTCATGTCACTGACAGAATTTAGGTGAAATCATGCTAATTTCTTATTACTTTTTTTTTTTTTCTGAATTCTAAAACAATTTTTCTAAGTTATAAAACTGTTTTGTTTGTTTGTTTGTTTTTTTCCACAGTGAGAGATGTGAAATAGCTGCTTCTTTGTAAGGATCGTAGGCATTAAATAATATTATATGTTAGACTTTGCTTAAAACATCCTTGATTAATGATAGCTTTTCTAATTTGAGGAATTTTGTAATCAAGTATTACACTACACGTTCTGGAAGTATTATTTCCAGTGTGCAGGGGGATCATAATGAATACATGATAATATATAAAGCAATTTATCCCTTTCAGATTATTTCCATATGCATCCTCTGTAATAAAATCAGTAGCTTATGGCAGAAAGTCTTTGAACTGATCTCTGCAGAATAGGAAAATTTGGGGGATAAAATGCTGATCAGTATATTCCAGCCACATCTGTTATGCTCTAGCAGTTCAGAGATTTCAGTGATGAGTTTACTCAAAGCAGAAAGTTTCCTTATTTTTCTTTCTGTCCGAAGGACTGAAAGTGATGGACGCTATTCTAGCTGAGTAGCAAGGTTTCTCAGGCATACTTGGCCTCAATTTTCAGTAAATTCACTGAAAATGAAGCTTAAGTAAGTAGCTGTATTTCTGTTTTTGCGTAAGCGTACTTCTGAGAGAATGATAAGAGAAATCAGAGGAAGAATTTCTGGTGCAAGAGGATTAAAGATTGTATAGAGAAAGAGTTATATAATGCCTTCAGGACCACCAGGAGTAGTGGTTGAGCTAATAAAGCTAATAAAATTCATGAAATTATTCCCTTTGAATGCAGTACATCTAGGAAGTACTTGCTATTATACAGACATAGGCAACTATTGATAATAACACTGCACAATTCTCCGTGTAGATGCTGCTCTTCTAGAAGAAAAGCAGAGGATTTTTTTGCAGGGCATTTAGAGCCTCTTCAGTATGAAGTCAGATAGACAATTGAAAGTGCTTCTGCACATTAAGTGTGCCAACCAGGAGTTACTGCGTGCCTTGTCCAGCCACAGCTGTGCACGTTGAAAAGGTTGCCACCCAGAGCTGCTTGGCACTCTGCTCTTTGCTCCTCCCTATTCTCCTCTGGAGATTTTTACACTTTAAATTTTTCAGAGCAGCTGCTCACATTATTTGTCCCAAAGCTCTCAGACAAAATGAGGTGAGTTTGCAAAGCCCTAGTATTTATATTAAGAAATACCTGCTCATTTCAGTTAGTAAAAGCCTATCTATTTTCACAGCTGAAGGAAACAAGAGGAGCAGTTGTAAGGTCCCTTCACCCAGTACATATTTGCAACTGAGATATATGTCCGTAGTTTAAATTCCTCCTTAGCTTACGGTTATATATTATGCCCTTCAATAAATGCCCTCTAGTTCCTAGTAATGTCAGTCTAGTACCTATTGTCAGCAATCATTTCACTTTCTTATGAATAAGCAAACTGAAATGTCTTAAACTCAAGAGAATATCTTTGTGCTTACTAAGACTTCCAAGAGAGCTTGGGAATGAGATGTGCAAGTACCAGATAGCCTGAAAAAAGTTACACTGGTCAACAGTATTCAACCCGAAAGTCTGTTTTTATTAAGGTTTGTTTTCCTTTGAAGGGAATGACTTCTGCTAGACACAGAATACTGTAAGAAACAGATCTCTAGCAAAAACTGTTACACCCTTCCCAATGAGGATTTTTATTCTCAATGTCTGCTTCTAATTAAGTATCTATACTATATTATACATTCTAAGGCTCAGTCTTTTACCCTTTAAAGTCAGTGGCAAATTGCCCATTGAGTTCATGGGAAAAATGCAACTCCTTTGTTAAGGCTTCCTTTATAGCAATTTCAGCTGCTTGTTTTTTAAAACAAAGATTCAGCTTTGCCACCTTTGCCGATAGATAGCAAGCATCTTCTGATGCTCTTTATATTACAGTACTAGGAAAAGGAAATTTGGTCTAATTAAATCATACTCACCTACCTGCCATTTGGTTTGCGTTTCTTTCTGTTCTTTCTGTTACTACCAAGTGCCACAATGAACTCTTGCATTATCTTTATTTTATAGACTTTTTCTCTTGAAATTCCATATTGTAACAATTTATGATATAAATGACATATTTATGCATAGAAAGAACATACCGAATGAAAACAGCAAGGCAAACGATCGGCATAGGAAACCATAGCTGATCTAATTTGCTCATAGTTTTGACCTATCAGCAGTTCTTCTGCAAATGAATTGTAATATAAAGCATGCTTACAAAAACGAAAGCATTCAGCTTTCTAAATGGGACCATATTTCTGAAATATACTTTAAAAAGGCAAATTTATAAGACAGTAATTTCACACCTTCCCTGTTCAGGGTGACATAACTCCTTTGAAGGAAAATACCCATGCATTAGATGCCCTGACCAAGATGTAACAGGAGGCACCAAAGAAGGAATCTTAAATGATTCAGAATAACTTTCTGTGCAGGTAGAAAGGAGATAGATAGTTTGTGCTTCCCTTTCTAGACACGAAAGGTTCCTGTGCTGTGCCCAGGACTGCAGTGCATTATATAGAGCTCAGGGTAGGAGCCCACTGGCTCTGGAGAGCTTAGAGATAGTTTTTCATTGCATTTTACCTTCCATATAAACAACAAATAAAGCAACTGCTTTGCTGTTCTCAGTATCTCTCTGTGAGAAAGGTGCTGACATATTCTGAAGATTTTTCCTTTCATGCTTGTTGGCAAGTAACCAAAGAATAGCTCTTTTTTGGTGCATGCTGAAGTGTTTTGCTCTAAATGTGCATTAGTCTTATCCTACCGTGCACTCTGCCTATGGACAGCAGATTCTAATGAAATGGGACAGATGGGAAAAATTACAGAAAAGGAAAAAGAAATCCACTGTGTAACTTGTGTACAATAAGTCTGAAATTTAAAACCTTCAAGCTGATATCCAGGGCTTTTCCTTACTGCCAGTTTCATTCCATCTAACAAACAGTACTGGTTGCAATCTAAATGTTATCATTTTTGTTCAAAGTTAATTCCATGCACAGAATCATTCCTTTTGAAGTATAAACCGTCTCTGTGCATCAATCTGGCTTTATAGAGTGAAACTATATATAAGCATTTAACTGTTGAAGTATGGTCCCTTACACTATTTTCTGCTCCTGAAAACAAATATGAAGCACACCAAATTCTGCATTTGGCAGAAAGCCCTTACATGATTTGCATAGATCTTTAGCTGTATCCTCTCAAATGATCTCACACAATCCCAAAGAGTTTTGTAAACAGCATTTCCTGCTGTGATATTTTACGGTGAACTTAGCCAAAAGTCTTACTATTGCATTCACGTTCACAATCAAAAGTGCAGTGGCAGAAGATACAGAACAATGAAACATAATAATGTCATACAAAGTACTTCAAATGTTTCCAGCAAAGAACCTAAACAATGAAACAAAGCTCTATACGAAGCAACTAATGTAATTTAGTAGGAGTACACTGGGTTTTTTTAACTTGTTTGGTTTAAATCAGTATGAATTATGTTGTTCATTTTATTCCATTGAAAACTCTTCTAGCATGAGAGCTGTAAAAGTATGTGTTAGAAACAAACACAGAAGAATACTTCTGTGTATCCAAAGCACGCTTGTATTTGCCTAAATACTGTGGAAGGCATGCCAAAATCAGCTTGGTATGTAGGTCTTGTATATCCAAACCAGGGTGTACAATCATGCGCTAATTCAGCCAGCAGATTTTAAACAACTTAGATGGAACTACAGTACTAAACATTTCCACTTGGCACAATAGCTGGAATGCAAAAGTTTGGAACTAGAAAATGCAGAGCCCTAACCTTGGGGGGAAGTACTTACAAGCCTTTGCTGGTATATGGAATTTTCTTTCCTAATTATTTTTCTGTCTGTAATTAGCAATGAGAGCTTTCCATAAACAGTTATTTAGCAGTAGTGTATTCTAGTTAGATTTGGGGAAATTTAAACTGTTCCTTCATGTTGCAATATAAGTTAACCTAACATCTGTAACATCTACCTTCTTTCCAGTTTGTCAATGGAAGTTTTGTCATTTACTTAAATAGAAGCTGAAACTATGTCATCCGAACATGTAAAATGTATCAGTTAAATTGAGTCAAGCGCTGTAAAGGATTCAAAATTATCTTCCGTAAAGATATAAAAAAAAAAACAAAACATAACTTTCCTCATTACTCCTTATGTGAAAGAATATGTAAATATGCCTTATAGGGTTTTCTGAATACTGTCAGATACAAGCTGTGTCAAATGGTCTGATGGGTGAATTTGAGAATAAGAGCTTGTCCAGACAGTGAAAACAAACTATGTTTGGAAATGTATTAGCTAGCAAATTTAAACAAACAGTTTTAAATACAGTCCAAGTAAGGCAAGTTGTGTTTAAAATCTTGTAGGTTAACTCCAAACTCCCCTCCTTTGCTGCCAGAGTTTAGCCAGCATGTTTTAAACACTGTTTTTCTCTGTCTATATTAGCCTAAGGTTGTATTCAAATTCTGTTTAAAATGTCAGTTAATACAAATAAAGAACAGTCAGCAGAGTCATGGTTCAGTACTGAGCGTCTGCACGTGTATGCATCTTCTTTTTCGAACATTCTAGCTTACAGTGAGATCTTACTTGAGTATGCATTAAGTAGTATAGTTCAGAATCAAATGGTACCAAAGCAACAACTCCAACTCAAAGATAATTTTAAATGTCATCTGGAGGTGGCATTAAACAAATTCTTTCCTGTGTCTCATGGGGAGGATGGTGCTTTTATGCTATCAGTGCACACAGGTGAGCAAAAAACCACTTCTTCAGCAGCTGCTGGTTTATTCCCGTTTATGTGACTTGGCACTGAAATGAGCTGGGAGCACAGGTATAGCAACAAGTATATTTACCATGTCTCAACTAGAATGTAGCGAGCAGAATCTCAGCTTTTACTAACCCATTTTTTCTGCTTGTCAGTGTGAACATGTGTCAGTGGTGGAAATGTAAAAGAACAGAGGCTTGAAAAAGTTTCCTTACACCTAGCAGCACTGGTATACTTTTTGGATGAGCCAACTGTGTGCTAATGTAGCTCTCATGCACATGACAGTGACGCGCTTTTCCTTACTTCAGGATCAAAAGCATAACTGTGCTGACATATCTTATACTGTTCCTCTTCTCTATTAAACTAACTGTAAAGGTCAATTTGAGGAAAACCTCTTGAGCACGTTCTGCACGTGTCAGGTATTTCAAACATGGAGAGAAACTCGAATGGCCACAGTAGAGCCCACCTCTGTAAACACCCAGCATTAATCAAATCCAGATACTACTTTTCACACTGTTCATTCAAGTTGTTGCCAGTTCTTGGAGTTTCACTTTCAATTTCAAGATCTATGAATCCAAAATGATTGGATTGAAATCGGAGGGTTGAAATCAGATGCACGCATACAAAATGACCAGGCAGCCAGCTATCATATATCATTACTAAGGCAAAAATAAAGCCACTAACTGAATAGCAGCAGCAGCAGAAGCCTATTTCAGAACCTGGCAAAATAGTCACAAAATGTAAGGGTTTCGCATGTGGCCTAGCTGAGACTGTTGGATTTGAAGCCTGAATGAAGGCATATCATAGGATTAATTTGGAGCATAGTTAACATTTACAAGATAATGAAAATTGCATGATATTTTGCATCTTCTGACGTAAGAAAATTTCAATTAGAGCATGGCAAAGATTGAGTTTCAAAAAAAGTTTTTTAAAAAAAAACAACACAACTTTAAAATAGCCATTAAAATTTTCCAGATAACTTGAAATGTTAGAAAATAGGCATTATAATTTGCACCAGCAAACTGGTATGGTTGAAATTAAAAGAGGGAAAATGTTACTATTCTGTTTTTCTAAAAATGCAGTTTTAAAAAGTTTCTGAAAAATTATCTAAGATTTATCAGCAATTTAAGAATCCACTGCATGTTTCTTCATATCTTTGTGATATCTCAAAGATGTAAAACAGGACATGATTCCCTTTGAAGATGTATTTCTTGCTGACGTATGTAGAAATGTATGCGTATGTTTAGTACATATTGATCAGAATAGTTCTGGAACTGACAGTATCTGAAATCACTAACAAGTGAGGCACCTCACTCAGTCACATCAGTTCCTCCAGTGTCTCAAGCATGAAAATCTGTGATGCCATTGGTCATAAGGATTTTTAAGCACCTGCTCATTTTTGCTTTTAGGATAACAGTATGAGAAAGAAGACTGAATTTCCTTTGAAGTGATTAGAGGTCTGAGTAAAGGGATTTATCACTTTGAATACAAGAAATATTCAGATAAGTTCCCTATCTTAAATTACCTATACTTTGATAGCTTAAAAACAGTGAGTTCATCAAATTGTTGCTTTGGTGCAGGTAATGAATTAATATGCTGAACATAATGTATAACATAATGTATTACCAGGTAATTTTAATGCAGATGCATCATGATTGAATTATAAACAAATATCATCTATAGGCAACTCCATTAAATTACTTGTTGCAAAAGAGTCTTAAAGGATACATCTTCAATATATATAATGTGGATGATATTGTTAAGTATTAGTGGAAAAACTCATTTTAAGTGCTAGTCCAGAAAATCATCTATCATTTTGTACCAATAGGTTTTATATAGTTTCATATATTCTATAAGTTAAAAACTGCAACAGTATTTACAAGGAAAGAAAAATCTGTGATATTCAGGAAAAAAGCATTCTTTCATGTGTGTCATGGTGGAAGCAAAAGGCATACCACGTGTCGCTTTGCTCTTATATATTTTGAATTCTTAACCATCTAGGGTGACTACTGTATTGAGATTTCCTAACTGCCTCTTGCTTTGGTGAAGCTACCCTACGGTGCAATACTGACATGCTTTATTGTTGTGGTGCATACACAGCATAGCCAGCTCTACCACTTCTTCCCTTAGTGTAATACTCCCAGTTATCTTGTTTATTTCCAGAACATTCATTTATGAGATATTTTTCTTTAGCACAATGTCTCCTTTGATACTGTACTTTAAAAAGATATTTTAAAGTCATTTTTATGTATTTGGTCAATATGAAATTATGCAATTTCTTTTTAATGGAAAATATTTTTTCATTAGTTGCAACATTAGTGGACGTAACAAAGTAAGTTGATTTCAGGATCCAATGTTTGAGTGGGAGAGTGGGTTAACATTTTGTATGCCTCTATGAAAGAAGTATCAACTATTTTTAAAACTTATTGTTTTGAGTAAGAGTTATAAATGGAAAAAGTAGTGTGGTACTTCGTGATACTTTAAAGAAAATGTCCATTTGTGTCAATCTCACATTTAGCAAATTATTGAAGTATTTTGAATCTTGTAATGGTTCAAAAATTATTTGCTGATGAAAATTTCCTATTTTATGTGCTGATGAGAAAAGAATACCAAGATATTTCTTGGGAAGGCAAGAATTTTGTCTCTATCTCTCTATTAAAACTTAGCATGATCATTTGATATGATATTTTACACTACAGACAAAACTCATTGATTTTAGTGGGAATCCTACTTACATATGCATTTTTAGAGCTAGGCAACAAAAAAATAGGCATATTTGATGAAAAAAGAAATTTTAAAAGGGAGTATGAGTAAAGATGGTAAAAGTTCTTTCTGGTAGTGAACTATGACTTATTTCATTAGTTTTAAACACAGAGCTTTTCCTTTACCAAATTGTAGATAAATGTTAATTCAGGATTTCTGTATCCTGCCATTTCTTCCTAGATTGTCTCACTTCCCTCTATGATATATCCCTCTCTCCTTTAGATCTGTATCACAGCCAGTGCTCTGCTTGTGACCAGAGCCTGAATGTACTTCCCACTGCAGTGATCTAGAGATTTACAGCACTCAAGCTGAGTTTGGCAATCATGAGAGCAAACCCTCTGCAGCTCTCCCAGTATCTGTGAGCTGAGATACTGAAAGCAGATGCACGCATTTCTGGCAAAACCTCCACTGGTGTACATTGGCAATTGGATCTACATTCATATACCCCAGTAGAGTACTTATATATATTTATAAACTGTATTTGGGAAACACCATCCTTGGATTTTAGAGCCAATGGCAAAAATGAGTATGCAGTAGTTGGGGAATAATTCAATCTTCCATTTGCTACTAGTGTCAGTTTTCATGGATAAGAAAAGAGAAGCTGAAAACATTGTCTCTCTGCAGACCACCCGCCTCGCAGAGCTTCAGCCTGGTGCTGGTTCCTGACCCGCAGACCCAGGTCTGCGTACCTCTGAGAGAGCCCAAACTCCCTGGGAAGGATGGCGAAGCCTTCCGACAAGGTGAGTTACAAAGAAAGCTGTGACCTGTCAGCACTAAGTTTCAGGTTTTTGGCCAGATAACGAGTGTCAATTTTCAAGTCTCACTGATCTCACCCACTAATAAGTATGGAGAAATGAATGATCTGGAATTCACAAAGTCCACCATGCTTATAACACATATATGATTAAGTGTGATATTGGCCTTGTGATTGGTTTCATTGTCAAGAGAACAAACTCATGCTTTTTAGTTCCTAAATAGCTTCCTAAGATTTTTCCCATTGGAAAAAGTGCAAAGTCACAACAGTTACCGTGCATTTCCTTCTCAAGCCCCAACTGGTAAGATTGATGCCAGACTTCAGGGCTGCTGTCTAGGATGTGAACATGAAAAAGTATCTGGTATAGCCTATTTTTTCTTGTCAGAAAAACTTATTCATAATCTTGTGTTCAAATTTCTATGCTTTTTACTTTTAGTTTTACATAATTAATGTCAGTTGCCTTTCTGTTACTTATAATTTTTGAAGTTCTAGCTATAAATTTTCACTAGATGGCAGGACTCCACTGTTATCTATTACCAGGAGCTTTACGTGCAAAGCAACAGCTGCCTATCGGTAGGAAAACTTTTGAAACACGTTCAAGTTTTGCAAAATATTAGAACACCAAAAAAACCCTCACTAATAAGAAACGGATACATATACACAATAAAAATAGTTCTATTATTGTATATGGTTAACACTATGGACTTAAAATCATTGAAAATAATTGGGAAAGATGTTGTTTCCTTGATCAAGGAACTAAAAAGACTTTCTTTTATAAGATGAAATAGATTTTCACATACTGTTATGCTATTTGTGAAAAAGTTAACTGATCCAGTAAATTAAATGTGACTAATTAAGAAGTATATTGACAGGTTAAGAAAGTTAGAGCTTAAATAACTGAGCTACTGACCTAAAATAATATAAATAAATTCAGAAAATTTAACACTGGGTGTACTGGGACTACCAAGAACTAAAAGGTGATCTGTAAATCCCTCGGCATCTTGTTTCTCTGCCTATTTTTCTGTATTTTAATCTCTCTCAATTTAATGGGGCAAAATTCACTGCATGGTGAGTAGTCCCAGTATGGTCTCAGCCAATGGTATTTTGCTGATCCGAGTGATCCAGACAAAATTTGTCCCCCTTGTTTAGGAAAACAGAACACAGCCCCATACAGTTACATAAGCCTCAATAACTATGACAAATCGTCATTGTTGCAATGGAATGAGCACTGATTTTTAACAGCACTTTTAAAATACTTTTGTCTCTGAGGGTTACCAGTTCTTATTTTTATTTTTTCTGAACTTCTCTACTATCTGTTTTGCTTTCATTTTATACATGAAGATAATTCATGAGCCATTCAATAATTTTCAGTGCTGTTCATGAAATATAAAAGGAAATGTTTGGCTTCTATTAAGGCTGCTCCTAAGACCAGATAACTTTCCAAAAACAGAGATAACTTGGTATAATTCTTTCTGGGATTCCCAAAATAGTAAGAACATTTTCTCATGATAAAGCTGTACTTATTCTTTGCCTAGAGAGGAGAAGTATCACAAATAAATGACTGAAACAGCATTTCCTAATATGAGATTTGGTTTTGCAATATGCTGAGTGCACTCAAAAACATACGGCAAATCGTATAGGAGCTGAAAGGCATACATCATCTCAGTTTTAGATCTTTTACATTTAGAAAACGTTTGCAATACTTGTTAACTCTCAAAAAGTAATCAATACTTTTTATTGAAACAAGCACAATCAGCCCCAGTATAATCCTTGCGAAACATGTTAGCACAGTCAAATAAACATTTCAATACGATCCACACCAACAATTTCACTGGAGACAATATATAGTTAGCAAACTATTCACTCATGTCCACAAAACACTGACAACATCTCATGATCCTACCTTGGCGATTTGCAAAGGCTGTTTTTGCTCCTTGCCACCTTGCAATCTAAAGCCCCAAGGCGCCCCTCCGCTCATAGCAATGCAGATATAATCCCCTGTGCCCATTTTCCTGGTGCAATTAGGCAGCATTCATTTACAGAACATAAAAAAATTGTCTTGCAGATGTTCAGCGAGCCTGAGGCAGAGCTGGAGACCCAGAGCACCACACTGTTGCTGCTGCTGCGTACTGCACTAGCAAATGTATTCATTCAGAAGAATGTTAGAGCTCTCAGATCGAAGGCACAGCCCACTCTTTCGTCAGATTCCTATGCTCAGCCCACCTTCAAAGTAAAGTAAGTAACACTTAGGAAGTGCACACAAAGAGACTTGGCCATGAGGCAGAAAAGCCTGCATTTAAACATGAGTCTCTCACGGCAGCTAAATCAAAACAAATGCAGAAAGAAATGTATATTTCCCAGTGATGATTTAGGACATAGGTTTACTTTAGTAAATGGTGCCAGTCATTTTAAAATTTACCCATTTCTTGCGTTCATACTCAAAACAAAGAAGAAAGCAGAATTTCAAGTGAAGCATTGTGTGCATCCTCTGAATTAATGATATAATTATATTGAAAGCTTTTTTAGGATTTTCATTTCCATTCTGCATGCACTGACTGCAGCACTATAGGTATGTCCCCTTCTCAAAAAAAGGAAAAACTTCACAATTTCCCAGTCCTAAAATTGCTTCTTTCACTGGTTCTCTGTAGCCTCAGTATAGTTCAGCATCCACTGCTGTTTTTCAATGATCTGAAGCATTGTTAGACCCTAATAATACCTGTTCTTAAGCAGACTGCTGACTTTTCCATCAGGGAGAGGAAAGGAACTGGTGGAATGAGATACCAGTTATACCAATTCTCTCTACTGATGCTATCAACAGCTGGTGCTATCAATAGTAGCAACAGAAGGTAACCTTATCATAAGCATAAAAAGAACTGATTCTGTGTGAAGTTTATTAGTGCTGCATTACAAGGCCTATATGCAGTTCTGCTCACAGTTGCTGACTTGGAGTAGTCTAATTGTTGATACCTGAGCTCCTGTAGCTTTAATTGGAGTGGTTTAAAAGGTGTCAGTACAAAGTGGTTTTGGATGGCTAGTTCAACATATTCAGAGATGTTGGGACAGTGGAAAACACTTGGTTTTTAAGTTACTAAGTAACTGATAGCTGTTGAGGGCTTAAAACTAAGCCTATTTGTCTGTCAATTCGATGTCTATGGAGTGATGCTTCCAGTTGCTATAGCAATGTTCCTTAAAAACCAGTAGGCAAAATACTGAGGTAGAGGCAGTCTTCTGTTAGACTGAAATACTATGGAGAAAGTAGGTAAGCTTTAAGGTACCTGAGCCCTTCATCAGACATGTAAAGACACTAAGGTAACCCAAAGACTGGGTAGAGACAAGTTCCCTCAACAAACAGAGGAAAAATGTCACTATCTCAATGTCAGGATTTATTTGAAGACAGTGTTTTCTTTTACTGACTACAAGTCAAAGGCCAACGAGAAGCAGAAGAAGCATGGTCTGACATAAAATTAAATACTTCAAAAAAACTTTGCCAGACAAACCATACTCAGAAAGGGAATAGTCTTTAAAGGAGGTTTGCTAGACAACATTTGAGTGAAAAAAAAGCCTGATTTAAAATAATAATTCAAGAGGGCTAGCTGATTCTTTCTATCTTCTGCAATGTTGATCTGTTGCTATAGCAGACATTTTTTTTAATCTTTCCCTGAGCAAAATCTTGCTGTAGATAAAATTCTCTCCTTTTCTTACTGATAGAAGTTGTTATAGATACTTTTGTGACAGTAAAATCCTTAGGCATATAGCTGCAAAAAATGTCCTCCAACACCCCGGAAAATACAAAACTAGGGTGTTTTGGTTTTTTGTTTTGTTTTGTTTTTTTTAGGAAAACAAATCTTACAGGATATCAGCCTTTCATATATTTTACTTGGAAGAAAATTTATATAGTAATAATAATAATATAAATAATTTATATTACTGCTAGGGTGCTTTTGAGTTTGTGCTGGGCTATTTTTTATCATTTTGGTAAAAAGGAATAATCAAATCTGATCTCTGTTTATGAATGTCTCAGAAAACTTACTGTAGAAAACAAGGTAAAGTGTACCATAATTAAACTCTTCTGCATCTGAATGGTCACATAGTTGACAGGAACTTTTACTAGATATAGATACTTTTATCTCTCTTGACTGTACAGGAGAACTGTGTAAAATGATAATGTGGAACAAGCTTGTTTAATCATCACTCAGCTGGAAAAAATAA
This sequence comes from Meleagris gallopavo, assembly GCF_905368555.1. NCBI lineage: Eukaryota > Metazoa > Chordata > Aves > Galliformes > Phasianidae > Meleagris > Meleagris gallopavo. The sequence goes on from NC_139407.1 coordinate 34,778,642, forward strand.
GTCAGAAGAGTTTGATTTTTTTTATGTGACAAGTGAAATATCTCCATCTAGTTGGTGAAATATCAGTAGTTGGTCTTCTCTGATGTTAGTCCCACCTTTAATCTGTTTGCCATCTTTGAAGCAAAAGAGCAGAGAGAAGCACTTCAAAATTGATTGGTATAGCAGAAGACAACAGAAAATTGATATGTAAAATTATGTCAATGATTTTGGCCAAAATCACCGCGAGGAACATTGCAGAAATTTCTCTTCAATGACAAAATTAAGTTTTATATAAAATTATGTGCTAGTGTTTTTGGATTCTTAAAGCTGAACATTTCAGTATTTGTTTAACGTTCTGCTTTGTGAAATCTACGTGGTGCTCCACAGTTCAGTGGAAGCAACAGCAAAAGATAATATCAGTGGCGCTAAGACCTCTGATCTCCACATAGAAATTCTTTTTTAAGCCCTGAGTTTTTATTTATATTGTGTAGTACTGAAAGCTCTAGGACAAGCTGTGAAAATAATATTAAAAAAAGAAAGGAGTAATCAGATGTGATGGCAAAGCTTTTGACTTGGAACACTTACACTGTGGTGTCCTTTGCTTAAACTGACAAGGATGAAGGTCCTCACAGGAGAACAAAGATAGAAAAAAATATATATTTCTTTCCTAGTAGTCTGTTGAGAGGTTTTTATAACAACAGTTCCAAACAAATTGCTGTTTAATACTTTTTTCTCGTAAGAGAGAACTTGTTGCTTGTTCCTCAATTAGAAAAAAACAACACATTTGAACTCTGTAACTAAGCTATTGCCATAATGGGGAGATGCAAAGCTCCCTGTGTCCTAATCTCTATCAAATAACGTTCCATAGGGCATTAACTACTCCCACTTGCCATATATGACTTTCTTAAATGTTTATGCCTCAGCTTATCTTGCTTTTTAATAGTATTCTTATCTTCTAGTGCATTCTCTGCATCCTTTGGGATTTCTAAACGCTGGTCAGAACACTGGACACATTATCATAAAAGTGGAGTCATTTGTGGAGTTTATGACATTTTGGTTGATATTTGGTCTCTATGGCACAAATAAATTGCATTGTTTCAGAGATAATTTTTGGAGATCACTGAAAACTTCAAATTTTACAGGAAACACAGACATTTAAGCATTGCCCTCATCTCCATCATTTTCTCTAAAACAAAAACATTCGAGTGTAGGCAATGACTGATAAAAATGTTATGCAACAAAAATTAACTTTAGAAAGTCATCACATTACAAATGCCAGAGCTTACCCAACATTCATCTGTGCCCAAATACAGGCAAAACTTTAGCTTGAAATTTGATCTTCTGTGATAAGATCTTTATGAAGAAGAATCCAGGTCAAACTCCGAACTGCTCATCTGCTTTCAAGAACTGCCAGTCAAAAAATTTAGCACAATAGCATTGATGAGCCATGGTAACGTAAAAGTAGCTTAGTAGTAGTACTTAGACTTAAGTGATGTACATCCTTGCAAGGGGTAAAAAGATGACAGTTTATGAAAAAGAACAAGAATATGGGACATGTACACTACTGTCCTCAGGTGAAATTCAGCAAGTACCACTCAAGAAATTCTTCAGCCAAATACAGTTCCTGTGTATTTAATAACAGTTATGAATTTCTTTTCCATGATTTATTCCTGCTTGCTTTTGAGCCCACATAACTTTTGATATTGATAGCTGGTTTAGAAAGTAATCCCCAACCATACATGATATGAAGAATCACCTCTTCTTTTTGAGTCTGGATCCAGTGGGTTCATTTGACATCCCCTGCGTCTTGTGCCAGAATTAACAGTAAGTGCCCAGCCACCCTAAGCTACTTATTTTATAGACAACTGTCATATTCACCTCAGTCATCCATTTTCAAGGGAAGATAAACAGAATAATTAGTCATTCTTTATAGAAGAAGCTGTCTCATACTTTTTTAAATTATATTAAAAAAAAATAATCTCCAGTGTGCATCACCTTTATACTTTTAAGCTGTGTTACAGTAATGGCTGTTTAGTTTTCTTAAAAGCCTTTGGTGAAGGAATTTGTTGAAAGCCTTGTGTAAATCCAACATCAATTAGATCACACTTATCCTTGTGTTTCTTGATCTCTTCAAAGGACAGCCTTACAGTTGTGAGTCTTTTTTTTATGAAAACCATTTTAACTTCCCAGATTCGTATTTATCCAGATGGTCAATATTCCTCATTATGGTTTCCAGCTTTTAGTTTTGTGTTTTATTGACATTGATTTTTTTGTAAAATCTGATGTGAATCAAGAAAATATGTAGCTAGATTCAGAAGACATTTGACAAACTTGTAAGAAAAAAAAAAAGTTAGTATTTCATTTTGCAATTAAAAAAAAGCTGTCATTTCACCTATAGTTTCTTTCAAAAGTACCCTACAACTGTGGATTGTTTAAAAATGCAGACCTTTCCATCCATTCCTTAGTAATGAGAAATAGAGAGAGGGAAAGGGGATATCTTGATCTCTAATTTATGGGCAGCATTTTAGTGCTTAAATACCTTGATGGTATGGTTTTCTCCTTTTTATGTATTTCATTCTTTTCAATCTGATTATTTTTTTTCATATAAAATCAACTAGTTCCCTAAAAATTCTTTCTTGGAGATTCTAATTAGATTATCTGTAAACAATCTAATAAAATACACATTTTGTTTTAGTATGTAATTTCAGCCAAAGGGGAGAATCAGCAGGAAAAATGAAAAAAAAGAAAAAAAAAAGAAAAAAAAAAAGAAGGAAATAGGGAAAGAAAACAGATTTGCAATGCTGTTTGTTTTGTTTGCATATTAATTACACAGAAAAAAAACGCACACTTGCGTTAAATGGAAAAAAAAATCAAACCATGCCATTCAAGAAAACATGAAATAGAGTCTCTTCCAAATGAATTGAAAATGGCCTCATCTAACAGATCTCTTCAAATGAGTTTTTAAAACAAAGTGGTATCTGCAAGCTAAAAGTAATACAAGGCAATGTAGCCTGTGTTGTTGTCCTGAATCATTGCCTAATAATATTCCTTGTTTAACAGTAATATAAGTCAGTAGTTATATAAGGTAAAAGCAAATTTTGAATGCAAAGCTACGTAACATTTTCCCCAAACCTTATGGAAGTAGAAAAATACGTTTCTGCTTAATTTCTAGCTTTAATTTTGTTCTCTTGGCTTTAGAAGCAACAAGAAACAGAGCCACATGGAAAGGATTTAATTTTTGGAAAAGCTTTAAAATGATGGACAAAGCGAATGAAATATGTTGATGGAAGGTTCAAGCTCCAGCTAACATTCATTAAAGCTGATTGCTCTTCATTTTTCCCCCATCAAGTTTCTCTTGTCCTACAAGAGAAATTAATAGACTCCAGATGTTTGATTGCGTGAGGAACTTAGCTGTGCACTGCAAACTAAATAGGGTTTGCTGACTGAAAGCACAGACATGTGGTGGTAAAGATACTGTAAAACAGTAATATGAAGACTTTAGTGAGGAGAAAAGAAATTAAAGATAGAACATTGTTAGATATTTATTAGATGCCTCTAAGGCCAGACAGGAAATATCTGCCTGCACTCATAAGAGGCATGAGCATTTTCTCACTGGTAAAGGTAAAGCCTTCAAATTTTAATCCCTATTGTGCATTATCAGGCTAGCGGTTAGAATTTCAGAACTAGTCCCACGTTTTGTTATTTTTTTCTTCAAAACCAGCAAATGAATTGCAGTGGAAGATGCAGAGAAATGTTCTGAATCTGGATCTGATTTGAAAGAACACTTTCTCAGAAATATAAAATAAATCCAGTGATGCTTTAGAATCTGAGATAAATCTCTTTCTAAACTGAAGTACACAGGGTTGCCCTGTAGTTTTGTGAAAAACTGTAAGTCCGCAATCTGCCAAGTGTTGGGGGCAATGAAGAATAGTGCTCAGCCACACCTCTCTCAAAGAGGTGAAAACTAATTTGTTTTTGTTCTCTGCTGGAAACAAATTACCTCACCTCCATTCCAAATCAGTTAAGGCTGACAAAGTTTTAGATACTGAGGAAAGGTCAAACCTTTGCCTGTTTGTCTGGCCCCTACCTCTTTGTTCCCTGTCTTGTTCTTTGCGGAATGAGTAATAGTAACACAGTAGTAACTCCAACCATGAGCTGAAGTTTATTAATGGCGAATGGAAACTAAGTTAATATCCTTTAGGATTACTGATTGATAACACAGTGAATAGCAGCAATTCATACAAAGTGTTTCCTTGTAACTTTACAGTTCACCACGCTAGGATATGGAGTAGTGAAGACATACACTCTAAGGTTATGCCTAGGTGGGTGCCAGTGTGTCACACATCATCTGTAGGCACAGACTGATCTGGAATTCTGGTTTCCACATATCATTCTGTTGCAGTTTTTACTTACCACTTGACATTAGCAAGCAAAAATTTCTTTTATCTCATGATTAGGGAGAGACTCTTACATGTCTTTCTCCATTTCAACTCCCAGGAGATGAGGTGACTGCATTTTGGCTCCAGTAGTTGAAAAAGCTCTGATGAAAGATTCTAAATTTTGAAAAGAAAACTCTATTTTCTTCCCGGTTTTGGCATACATTCTTTTTAACAGAGTCTACGGGAATTGAAACTGTACCTTCAGCACAAAAGTTTTTGAGTCTTGAATGTAATTTAAATGTAAGTAGATGTTTTATGTTTATTTTAATCCATCTTAATCCATCAACTCTGCCATAATACTTCACCCTGCTCTTCAAAGATGTCATTTAAAGATGGGTGTTAATTTATACATTATCTTTTGTCTATTAAATCACCTTAGGCAGTCTACTTTTTTGACCTCCTTTCTTCCTTACCTAAGTATACAACACTTCATGCCTACTAATTGGACTAAACAGATACACTATATTGAACACTCCTCTGATGTGCTACAGTGGCATAAATCAAGAGCAACCATATCATATTCAGTTGAAAAATAGATTTTAATCACCTGAGATAAGAATTAAGCTTCAGTGGTGTGTTAAAATTTTAAAGGATGGTTTAGCATGGCACTGAAGATTGAAGATCTTGAAGATTTAAAATTAATCTGGTGAGTTCTTAAATTTCATCTTTTTTGGAGATTTTTTTTTTTGTGTTAGGTAGCATAAAAGTGATTCATTCCCTTTGACTAGTTGCTTTTAAAAAGCACAAGTGATTGCATGCATGGCTCACATCCAGCATAAAAATCAACTATTTTTGTACTGCAGTTTAAAGCACGCATTGTTTTCTACTTGGAAGTCTCATAAGAATGAATTTATGAAAATAAGAACAGGAGAATCAGAGGAAAATTGTGTTATAATAAAGTATGGGCCTCGAGAAACTTGGGTTCAGTTTTTACAGTAGTGAATTAACATCTAACTTTTGATCTGGGCCTTTTAAATGGGGAAAATAGCCAATCTACAGTATAACTTTGAGAAATCTGTTTGAACTTCAGAAAATGTCAGTGAATGGTTTGAGAGTTTTTATCCTTCTATAGTACCCCATTCTTCCCTCTTTCCTTGCATAAGATAAGTTCTAAGGTTTGCAAAGTGCTTAATATCAGGCACTACCCAAATATTGTATAGCATCTTGTTCAGTCTTCCCCAGTGAGCCTGATGTTGGTGGATCTAGCTACAGCATCTAGCAAGGCGGCAGCGCACAAAGAGTTGCTGCAGCATCAAGTTACAGCTGCGTAAGGCTACCAGCATTTCTTTTTCTCTGCATCTGGATGGTTCTGTGTAGATTTTTACCAGAGAAACAGTAACAACAAAGAGGATACAGCAAGGACCGCCCAGCATGAAATCTTACCCAATATGCAAGTAACTTCAAAAGATTAAAAATCAATTCAGTTATCTTCATTCATGGCTGTCGGAACAAGAATCCCAGGTCTCTGCTTTGATAGCTAACTCCTTGCCAACTACTACAGCGTACTAGAAAAGTCAGCCCTCGAAAAACACCTTGATGTTTAACCCCTGCTGATCCTACATCCTTTCCTGCTGCGCTACATCTTCTTTCCAAGAACCAGTTTCCAGACTTCATATTTTCTTCTGCCTTTGACGCAGGCTTCTGCTTTTGGTGATAATCTACTACTTAGCTGGTATTGGCACAGACCTGCTGGATTTCCAGACAACTGTCAATGTCTGCAAATCTTGGACAAGTTGGCAAATCTAGCATGCCTTTTGGTCCTGCCCTTTCCTATTTTCATGCCAGCTGCCATTCCTTTGTTGGATCTATCATATACAGATAATGTGATGGATTTTTAAATTTAATAATGATTTCTTTTTTATTTAATTCTGATGTGGGTTTCTTCACTGGTGATGGGGAAGGAATCAAATAGTTGATATAAGAGGTATATCTAAACAGTCTCAAAACAGCATTCTGTTTTGGAAAGGAAAAACAAAACAAAACTTCTGTAAGAAATGCTGATAGATCAATTTCCTTTATTGTGCCTAGTCCTGATATTACTTTTCCATGTTCAGGTAGTAGATTTCTTACTCCTACATTAAGAGTGGTGTAGGACAGAAGCACAGTGAAGATGAGTATGGATAAACACAAAGGCATCAGCATCTCATGTGCTTTCTTAGCAATTTTGAAAAGCTGTTTTTCTTATACAGTAGATTCATTCAGCAGTTAGGAATATTTCTGAGTACTAACAAGTAGAAAACAATCCTGCTCATCATATCAACCAAGAAGAGGCAGAGAATAAAATTATATGAGATGCCATAGGCAATCCATTATATGAAACAGAAATTATATGAAACAGCAGGAGTTGTGTTGAATGGTCACTAGAACTGGCTGAAAAGAAAGTGAGTTATTAACTGGGCAAAAGGAAAAGACAAACTTTGTAAACTCATCCCATGTTTTCCAATTAGAGAGCAGAGAAAATTAATCAAATAGTTTTCTATGAAGTGTTTGGCAGCTTCTTGCTCAGATATAATTTCCTTTTGTTTTTATGACAGTACACTTGAGTACTCTTCTCTAGCAAGACTCTACTAACACAGAAATTTTATACACTGGCAAGAGATATAACATGAACGCCAATGAAAGTAAGGCTACTTCAGATGCTTTTGAATGTAAAAGTGAAATGTATCTAAGTTTCAGAAATTCCATACTTTAATCAAGCAAACATGGAAAGGATCGCATAACTTTCTGCTGTCCTTTCTCAGACCATCAGCAATGCCTTAATGTTTATTCACAGTGCTTTATATATCATACATTATTCATCAGGTTATAATGAGAAGTTCTCACCTGTGTTTTTATGTTACAGCTTGTTATGTAGCAGTTAGAGCAGGATAATCAGGTCTTGTGTTCTTTTCTTAAAGAACTAGCAATGCAGTCTTCCACTCTCATGCATCTTAGACAGCACTAAACTAATTGGAAATGATAATTGAAATTCCCCAACTGAAACATCACAGCAGTTTTCTCAGAACACTGAGTCTATCTCCTGTAAATGTTCCAGATCAAGTTGCAAGAATGTTGATTTCATTAGAAAACCAAAATAGCAACAGCCACTGAGAGTAAGCAGATGAGCCTTGCAGTTTGCAGACACTGAAAAATCCAGAGGCTTAAACTAGCCAGAAAATCTTTCCTAGCAAAGCAGCTACAGTGACTTTTCAAAAGCACATTTGTTTTTATAATATTTGACTTGCATAGATCTTGTGGTCCTTAGAACATTTATAATCATTTCTGGTTTGCCAAGTTTTGGGGAAAGAGTGGTTTTACCTAAGAGGACAAGTTAACAAGAAATCAGTAACTTAGCTTTAAAGCAGGTGCCCTATTCAGAAGACCCAGAGAGAGTCTCAGGGAAATAATGGCATTAAACACCATTTCACTTACATATCATGCTTTATCTATATAAACATAATTTTATGTTTGCAAATGTGCCAGTAAACTTTACAAATGTTTTTTGAGGTAGGCAAGGATTGGACTGTCCTCTGTGGAGGTTGGTTTTTGTCCTCTGTTGAGGACTGTAAAGGCAAAAGGGTTTATCACTGGGGATTTACCATTTGCCACTGTTGTTTAAAGATGATTGAGACTGAGAGGGAATGACATATTCCCAGCCCTTCCTCTCCTCTGCCAATACAGATTCTAACAAAATGCAGCCATTTCTAGGGCAGAACAATGCAGCTGTTCAGAGGCAACCAGCAACTGTACAAGTGCAATAAGTCTTCAGTTCACAACAGGGAACAGATATTAATATTCAGTTAAATGAATTTGCAGAGGAATTCAGACAGACAGGCTATAATTTTGTGAACTGGAATTTCAGCAGGGTGCTCGGATTTACAGCTTTACATCTTTAAAATATTTGGGAAACTTTAATGAGTGTGAGGGGTCAAGACCTCTTTGTATATGGTATGCTGCAAGCAGCCTGAGATAGAACTGTTTTCCATCACGATGGAGCAAGAGGTCCTCAGTCAGATAGTGAGTAAAGAAGAATCTCTTTTGTGATCCTGTGTCCCAGTGGCCCCTCTGTTTGGCCAGGCTTGATTTTGGGTCTAGGTACTCTGACTAATCAACTGCTTCATTAGTGTCTGATCATGGGGGGGAAAAAAAAAGAAAAAAAGAAAAAAAAAAAGTTAATTTGTCATTTAATGTGAAATAAGACTAATGGGTAGTGGATAGTCACTATATATAGGAAGTATCTAATTAAGACCAATTATTTAAGAGAAAATTATTTACCAATAACTGTATGCCCAAGATTTTAACATCACCTGTGTTATTTCCTCCAAATAACAGCAGCTACATCAGCCTTGTATTCTAAAAACCCTTTTCTGGCTGTGCTTTTGTTATATATAGGGCAATCATTAAAGGGTGTACTTTAATAATATTTTCTAAATGCTACTGAAATTGTTTAACTGAGAGATCAGTATTCACTTCTATTGTAATCCTATTTGTGATTACAGAGTGCCTAGTTTTTTATATGAGAAATACAACAAGTCAAAGTACTGATGTGTTTCTTCTTTCAGTAGGGTGCTGTTTCCTGAAATACTAATCTTTCATCTTTTTCACATTTTTTAGTCTGACCTCAGTCACACTTCTTTTTCAGAAAAAAACCACGATCCCTTCAATATTTCATTGCTTTAAAAAAAAAAAAGTTGCCTATTCTTTTGTTTCAACAACATTGTAAATTTTCATTTCCATTTTACTTCTAAAGTAAAATGCTTCACAGTAAACTGCTGTCCATAGATCATAACTATACAGAAGACAAAACATTAAAGACTTTTGTGATTTATTATAAGCAACATAGGAAAAGGACATGTAAGCACCTTTTAGGAGTTTTAGATGCTATGCAAAAACAAACCTGTTGTTATGTCTGCAGAACATACACGTGAAATTAAGAGAAAAACAGTACCACCACCACCAAAAAAAAAAAAAAAAAGCCTTTTAATATGTAGAACTTTGGGAGTTTTATGAGCCATTCCTTGTGATAAACCTCTTTTCTTAAAGAACATACCTGAGATTGTCTTCATCCTGCCTTAAAGAAAGGGTTTAGAATATATTTTGATAGAAAAAAAATGATATAGCACTGAACTGCAGATGTTAACTGAACAGCTGTATATTAACACAATAAATGTTAATTGTCTTACTGTAGCTATCACCAGGAGAGATACATGTCTGTATCTCAAACGTATCATATAGTTGTTCTCATTCTTTTTGGCAGCTTCAGCTAAGGACATTTTTTAAAGACATCCTCTAAATGGGAAGATTAGGTTAGGATTTAGGTTTCGCTGAATCATACGTTGTCTTAATGTAGTGTGTTATAACATAGAGACATGGAGTCTGTTTGCCCATGAGGGGCTTTTTCTTGGCTGCTGGTAATAATTTAAGGGAATAGATCAGTCTCAAATGATTAAAGTCAGCCGGGGGGGTGGGAAAAAAAAGAAAAAAAAAAGAAAAAAAAATATTGCTCTTTGAAGGATTGAATTAGTCTTTTAGAGCACTCTTGTTGATTCTGTAACCAATATCTCCTACAATGACAGAAGACTTTGTTTTCTTTATTTCAGATCTGTTAGAAAAAAATATAATGAGAACTTTAAATTCAAGGTTTTGGAAGCAGAGGATTTGCTATTTTTTTATCAGAATGAAAAAAAAAGCATCTAGATTTAGAAAAAATATTCTACTTAGTTTAATTGTAATAACTCTAAATTAGATCTCAAGTATCTGAAATCATATTCTTTTTCAATAGTGTTGGTTGCATAGGTACAACTTCAGGATGAAATGATTTTAAAGAAAGGTAATTTAACCTACAAAACCTTCAACACCTATAGAGAAGAAAAATCTGACTCAGATTTTATGGTTTAGTTAAAATGATTTAACTAAAATGAAGTTTAGCAATCCTGCAGTATATATATATATATTTTTTTTTATGAAATTACTTTCCAGATCAGTAATGTACTTAAATCTTTAACGATGTTTCACATTTCTGAAATAGAAGACCTTAAATTACTTTTAATGTTTACAGGTGGAAACTGTAGATGAGTGTTATTTGTAGCTTCAGAATGTCAGGATCATGGCACACTGGACGCCTTTTGTCAGCATTCCATGCAGATGGAAGGAAAAGCTGTGGTCTCCAGAAAAGAGCCATCCTGAGCCATCCTGAAACAGGGGAAGAACTGACCATAGCAATTGCTTCTCCTTGCTATCTTTTGCTGATCAACCTCACTAGAGCTGATTTCACAGAGGAGAAATCTGATAGTAAGTATTCAGTGGCAAAGTAAGTGAAGTGCTCTTCTGTGCTGAATTATCCACAGCTGCTTACTGTTAATAGCTGCAGACTAGACACAACAGGGTTGGTGGTACAAGCAAGCCTGTCTCTACGGCAAAATAGGGGACACCCAAACTTAATATCATTATTTTCCTCTCAGTAGCTTGAGATTTCAAAAGAATTTTGAATAAGGTAATTGTATGTGTCCATATAACCAGAAAAAGAGGGAGGGACAACTGGTGAAATGTCAGCATAGCGGTGCTGAAAGGTATTGTTTTGCATCCTGCTTATGGAAGAGTCACTGATACTCTGCAGCCAAAACCATATGCATATGATGCTTGCACCTCCTGGACTACATTTCCATTCTGGTTAGATTGAGAGATCTGAAAAGTTTCAGCAGATTTTTGTTGACATATCCAATAGTATTGGTTCCAGTAATGGCTAGAAAATCACTTACGTTATTCAGTGGTGTATGAAGACAGGTCAAGACTGATTCTTGTCACTTTGTGTTGCCTCTTGAGGCTTCAATCAACTCATTCATGGCAACGATACTCCTGTAGACTTCTTTTGACATCTATTTAAAAGGCACTGGGATGTTTTTTCATAATTCTTTTGTATAGTAATAAATGTTTTTGACAGTCTTGTCCTGAGATATATGTTACTGAGATCTAGCTCCATGTAAAAACTATTCAGCCTTTCAAAAGCTTTACTGGGGCTGTAGAACAAGCATTCAAAGGATGAGAAAGCCAGTAGACCCTGAATTCCAGGTGCACCTGAATTGCAAAGCTGCCTTTAGCAGAATGAGGTGTTTGGTTTGTTGGTCTTTTTTTTCCTTTCCTTCTCTCTTCTCTCCTCTCTTCTCTTTCTTCTCTCTTCTCTCTCCCTTTCCCTTTTTCATTCCCTTTCCCTTTTCCCTTCCCCTTCCCCTCCCTTTCCTTTTTTCTTTTTGTCTGTCTCCCTTTTTCTACTCTTAACCCCACAAAAATTTGGGGTTTTGACTTGGACCAACACACCTTTCTCATTTACTCTCATGTTTCTATTGTGTTAATTAGAAAAACATTGCTTTTATCCTGCAACCAAGGCAGGAACTGAAACTGGGGTAGGCAAACACATGATGTTCCTATATTGCATTTTACTCTAGATATTCAGGTGGCATAATTTTGTGTATATGTGTGTAATGTCATAGATATATGTTTTAAAAGCATGTGAGAAAAAGCATGAGGGCCGCTCCAAAAGTAATGCCTCCTGTTTTATGTTGCTGGCCTACAGTGTCGGAGGCAGATGGTGGTGGTGTGGCAGTAGAGGCTGAACCCTCCCAACAATACTCCATTACATGTTGTTGCTGTGTGACAGATGGCAACAGAGGGGCAGTCTGACAAAATGGTGTCTGACATGGAAGTGCACATGGAGCAAAGGTGTGTCACTGAATTTCTCCATAAGGAAACAGTGGCACTCGCTGATACTCGCTGATGCTTGCTGATTGTTTGTGGAGACCAAACAGTGGAAGTGAGCACAATGAGGGGGTGGGTGGTGCGTTTCAGCTCAGAAGTGGCAACAAAAGCAATGGGTTACCTCTGCTGGTGCAGAATTTTGTTTGCAACACATAGGCTCTTGTTCCTTGCTGGCCAAAATGCGTAGCTAATGATGGTGACTAGGTTGAAAAAGAAAAAAGTGTTTTGTAGCTGAAAATTTGTTCTATCAAACAGTGTTACTGTGGTCTTTGTATCTGCTGTAGTTTCCATGGAAATAAGCAGGAGGCATTACTTTCGGAACGACCTACATATCACATTTCTAGGACTTCACTTTGGGTCGGAAGGGCCCCTTCCCGATTTTCCTCAAAGCCGGCAGCTAGCAGCCAGGTCCCGCCTCAGGCCGGTAAACGCGGCAAAAAAAAAAAAAAAAAAAAAAAAAAAAAGTAGTAATGAAACGTGAGGCGGGCGCCTTTTCCCGGCGTTTCCCTCCTAGCCGCTAAGGGCACGGCGTCGCTGCGGGCAGTGCGCAGGCGCTGCCGGGCGCGTTCCCGGGCGGGGGGGCCGCGTGGCGGTGGCGCGCGGCGGGCTCAGACGTGGCACTCTGGTGAGCGGGTGGCGCGCGCTCTGTCCGGTGAGGGCTGCACGCCGCGCCCAGGTAACGGCACTAACGGCCGTCCCGGCTCGCGGTCGCTGCTTTTTGCTGGGGGCAGAGGGAGGGAAAATCGTGGCTGCGCCCGTGTGGGGAACAGCGGATGCTTCGTAGCTGTGCCGGGGTGCTTAGGGGTCGCCCTGCGAGCCGGCCCGGCAGAGGGAGATCGGGGGAGCTGGTGGCAGCCCTTGTGCGGGGGCATCCGCCCGTGTGTGGGGGCACGGCGGGCGGGCGTGTCTCACGCGGGGCTCCGAGCAGCAACTGGTACAGTGCTGACTGACGTGCGGCCTCAGGTAATGGGGAGACAGGTGCTAACCGTGTGCCGTTTGGGCACGGAGCTGGGGTCGGTGACACCTTCTGCTTTCTTTTTCCAGAATGTGTGTTATAAAAAGTAAGTGTAATGCATGTAGCTGTGCTCCTTTTATATGTCTGTATGTGTATAGGTATGCGTACCAAACATTATTTGCAAAAATGATGTTGTAGAGTGCTCTGGGGAGGAGCAGTACTTCTTTCCAGATGTTACATTGCCAAGCATGGTGTCTCAAAAATAATATAAAGTTAACAGTTCCCCTTCAGGTAGCTGAGATCATGATGCTTATTCTTAACTCTGTTATCCTCTACATGTACTTAATGGAGTGTTACATCTTCACAGCGGTATTGGTGCAGCAGAGCATTGCGTAAATAGAGCAATCCTCTGGATAAAAAGATGACAACCAGTCCTCTAGTAGCAGTTTGTGGAGGAGTGTTTGTTTTAGTGCTGTATAGGCCTTGGGGAATTAAGTAAACTGGGGCTAAGAGAGACAAGAAGTTTTGTCCTGTGCACTGATATTTGTAGTGAATAAACCTAGGGAAAGCTTTCAGGTTAGCACATCCTCTGATCTTTCTCGTGTGATTTCCAGACAGAATCTGTATGTCTCTTGTTAGAACTTAATAAAATTCAGGCAGTCAGTTCCTATTGGTATCATAGGTGTTGCTGAAGCTAGTTCATCTTGAGTTTCTCTATGCCCATATCTTTGGAAGCAATTAAATATGCTTGGTCGTAAGTAGAATCTGGAACTGTGCTCTATAAGCTTTTTTTGTGTTTGGTTGCTGCCTCTCATCAGCATAGCCTGCATGTGTTTATGCTGTCTGTGGGAAGTTCGACGTGGCAAGATTTTGTGAGTGAGTAAGCAATGGAGGAAGTCGTTTCCCCTGGATGCTGTCATAGCTGAAGGTGTTGGCTGTTGCTCAGTGTGAAAATCTCTTTATAGATTTAAAATATATATACGTTTATACCACTGTGTAGTTAATTTAGTACTGATTTATTGTCTTTTGGAGTAACTAAAACACACTGCCATGTCTTCTCAGATGGGGGTGGAGAAAGGAAAAAAAAGTATGGCTGACAGCAAGAAGCCTCTCTATGTAAACATATTCATTTTTTTTCTTCTTCCTATTCTGATCTTATCTTCTTAACTAAGAAATAGGAGGCAGTCCCCCAGGTTTACCCATCCAAAGCAATTTAGTGCCATGCTGACAAGCGTGGCTTAGTACTATGGACAGGTTGTGAGGAGGGTACCCAGTTCAAAGTGATTTCTTGTCTGATGAGTAAGATTAGTAGAACTTTTTTTTTCTCCAGTGTGGTTAATAAGAGAATCCAAGAGATGGGTTTTCTGATGAGTATAGTTTCTGTCTACTGCCATGTGATAGTACAGCTTGAATACATTGTGATCTTGGAGGTGTACCTAATTCCGAAGTGCCTTCATACATGCTTCTGAAGCACGACTCCTTGAGCTGTTTGGATGCTTAGAGACCACCCCATTCTGCAACTCAGAGAATATGAAATACAGATGGTTGGGAAAGCTATTTGAAAAGAACGTTTAACATCTGAAATACTAGTTTATTTAATGGATCTCTAGTTCTCTTAGAATGCCTGGCCTGTGTACTTGGGTTTTTACAGAAGTAGTTCACTGGGTCAGATCCTAATCATTTCTCAAAAAAGTTTTAAATTGGACATAAATAAAATCAGTGGAATTATGTTGTTTTATGTTTGTTTTTTTGGTTTTTGGTTGTTTGTTTTTGTTTTTAATTCAACATTAAATTGAAGTAAATATTTTTATCTGGAAAAGTGGAAATTAGCATTGAAGGCTTCAATGTATATAACCTCAGTAATTCTTCAAAACCTTTGGTGGAAAATTCTCTGTATTTGAAAACTGATCATGTGAAATAGAATCATCTGGTTTAGCATTCATCAGATTTCCCTGTTTTTGAAAGCTTTCTTAAAGTATCTATTAGAACAGATCTCACAGTGGGAAAATATGTTATTCAACTGTTTATTCTCCCTTTCTCTTAAAACAACAAAATCGAGATACGAAAGCTTAGGAAAAAGGTGCATGGAAGCAGCAAGGACAACATATGGTACTACTGAGGCCATAACACTTTCACTGTGGAATACTTTGTCATCTAAAATAGGTCTGCTAGGATGGGAGACAGATTGACTAGAGGAATTTGGTACTCCAGTCACTCTGCTTTTTTTGATGTTCCAATCTGTTCTTTGGAATAGTTAGTATTTAGAGTATTAGACTTGCTGTCTTTATTTTTCGGTTGTATTAGAAGTTTAGATTTTCCTGTTAAAGGGAACACTTTTAGAATTTTCTTTTTACTTCCACATGCACATCCTCAGAGTTTTTCTCTCCATGGGCCAGGGAGAGGTTAATCTTGTTCACATGATTTCAGTGATTTGTTTAAATTCACATTGTTGAGGAAACTAAGCAACCTGTCAAACAAGAGAATTGTTTATCCTGCCAGGTCAATTTTTACCTTCTAATGTGTCTTCTGTCTTTTTGGGAATGTAATTCTCAGCCTTCTAAAATATTCCAAAGAATGAAGAGTAATAGCAGGTATCACTTTCTCTTTTGCAGATTCCTGAAGAGAACTCCAAACTTGGAATGAGAATATTGCCATCATGAGTCAACAAGGTTATGTTACAGCTCCTCCATATTCCCAATCCCAGCCAAGAGTGGGAGGCTTTTCTGCAGGTTTTGGACCACCTAATTCTTCACTTCATTATGGGCATTATGGAGACCCAAACTCCTCACATGCAGCAGCACCTCAACCAGGTACGTAATTGTCTTAGACTGTGTCTTCAGACTGTACATTTCTGTGCTGTTTTGCGTCTCTTCATCGTACTTACATCAGCACACAATGTTCAGTTTTATACTATACTATACTAGTGCAACAGGCTCTTGTGCTAGATTTGCCTACATTGTTGTTGTTCAGATGTTAATGTAAGGTGCCTGGTAGTGAAATTCTGACCCTTGCGTGTGAAGTCCTGTCTAGGAAGCAGTATGTAGCAGCGCTTAGTGCAGTGCTATGGTTAACTCCTAGGACAGAAAAATAAAAATAAGTGATTTCTGAGAATAGAGCAATAATTCTGAACTGATATGTGTTAATGGCAAGCAGACTCTCAGAAATGTGTTGTATTCTTCGCAGTAGGACCTGTGCCCAACCAAGTTCTTGAGCACAAACTTGCCTATGAATACAAGTTGATATTTTCCTACTTAGTCTTGCATGCTTTGTGATATGCTTGGACAATGTATGGTAAGTGGAGCCCATCTGCTTTCTAACCACTTAAGAGACAATTACTTTCTACCAGGACAGGAAATTTGGGTAGCTTTTACAAGTAGATGAGTTCTTTTTATCTCTGTCGGTATGATTGTGCTTCAGATGACGTTGATGGCCAAAAGGTAAAACTATTATCGTCTGTCCTTCACACAGCATTAATTTTCTCTTGTTATGTGATATGCTTCAAATGTTTCAAGAAGTAAAGTAGTGAACTGGGAATGTGGAAAATATCTAAAAAGTAAGATTTGCTCTTCCTTCTATAAGTCTATTAATGATATATGTAGGCTAAATAGGGAGGAAGCAGTGGACCGTCTCGATATGGTATCGTAGAAGGAAATTACAATTAAAACAGTAAAAAAGTCTGAATAATTTTTTAATACCAGATATATGGTGATTACTTACATTAAACTCAACGTAAGTGTTGGAATACAGTAATAATAGAACTAAATATCCACAATATTAAAGAATGTGGTCTGCCTGATTTTTGTGGTATCATTAAATTACAGAAAAAGCTTTATCCAGTTTCTCTTAGAATTCTTATTAAGCAGGAGTTGTTACTTTAGCCCAATGCTGAATATAGTCAGAATTATTTCTGACAAGAACATAAGTTATAATAAGTTGATGTTCAAATTCTGAACATCAAAGAGTTATCTTTTTAGCATAGTTTTACTGGATCTGCATATGGAGGCATTTTTTAAAGGCAGCTCCAAGTTCTCTTATTGGCAAAAGTCTCTCAGAGCAACGGAGCCTCTTGCTTTCTCTGCAAAGGTAACAGGGTAATAGGGAATTTCCAGTAACCCAGAATGAATCAAAGGGTCTATTCCTCCATCTTTGCTTCTTTCTTACTGTCCCCCTTGTGTTCTTTTTCTGAAAAGCTAGCAACTGCTATATAGTTGCTTCTTACTGTCGTTTTTCATGTCTGCTTCTGTAGCTGGTCAAAAATCTGCCCATTCTTACAGAATTAGAAGATGGCTGAATTTGGAAAGAGCCTCTTGAGGTTATCTTGTCTGATCACACTGCACATGCATGGCCACCTATAGCTGATATTCTCATTGCCAGATCAGAGCTGTACACTTGTATTTCTTGATGATCTTGTGCATTTTTTACAGGATTCTTCCATAAAAGTACTTCTTGTTTGGCAGGTATGTCGAAATCAACTGTGACTCTTGGATCTTCAGCTCCCCTCGGGCCTCTGCCACCTGGTACACATCAGGTCAGCCAGAACAACTTCCAAAGTGGGCCCAGTGCAGCAGGACAGCAGCCACATAGGTGACTTTCAAGAATTAATACATGAGATTTGTTTGACCTCTGTTTCCTCTCTTTGGCTGCTTCACTGCCATTTAGGTATGGCACCTCTTTTATATTATGGCAGTTCTTACTCATTCTGCTTCTGAACTGGATCTCGTAGTTCAGTTTCCTGTGATATTAAGATGCCTGATCATAGATTATAACTCATAATCCCATTAATTCAGTTTTTAGAGCATGTCATGTCTTTATTATGAGTTGCTTTTTATTTTTAATTATTTTTCCTCCTTCAACTTTAGATTTATTGTCTATAAGCAGCAGTAAGGTGTTATGATTTATTTTTTATATATAGAAGCTGCTTTTTTAGTTATTTTTTGGTGTCTTAATTCTCCTTTGTTGTGAGGTACCAAAAAGTTTGTAAAAAATTAATAGTTGTCAGTGAGCTTGGGCCAGAGTCTGGTACATAGGATCATAGAATTGCTCAGATTGGAAAAGACCCTCCAAATCATCAAGTCCAATTGCAACCTAACCATACTGTCTATCTCTAACAACCCTCCACTACATCATGTCCCTGAGCACCACATCCGAAGGGTTTTTAAACACATCCAGGGATAGTGACTCAATCACCTCCCTGGGGAGCCTATTCCAGTGATTAACAACCCTTTCTGTAAAGAAGATTTTCCTGATATCCAACCTAAACCTCCCCTGGTACAACTTAAGGCCATTTCCCCTCGTCCTGTCACCAGTGAGAAGAAACCAACCCTGCTCTCACTGTAATCATGTCTGTAGAACCGTAGGTTTTTCCCGCCTTTTAAGGTATCTTTGCTTCAATGTTGTGGGAGCTCAGCTGAAGTTCTGTAGGGTACTTTAAAGACATTTTATAATGCAGGTTTGGCTTTCAGGTGAATGACCGTTGCTTTTTTGCTCAGGCCTGAGATTAACAATGACAATGCTTTAAGTGTTGTTTTCCTAACTCCAGAGCTTACAAGAAGAAGTGTAGAAGACAGGAGTGGGTGAAGGGAGAATGCCAGGGACAGTGGGGGCTATAAAAATAAATCTTGGAAAAATTGTGGTATGAGGGGTTGAAAGGATTGGGCGGACAAGCTTGATTACAAAATGTTTGTCTTTCAGAGGATTCTAAGTGGGTGAACTAATTGTTTGAATTCCTGCTCTAATTCTGCATTTTTTTAATTGTGACATAGTTACTTGTGTTTAAGTACAGGCACGTGTGTTTCATGAGGCGTATAAATATGAAAGCTTGTTGTCTGTGTGTTATCACTGTGTGAAAAGGACCTACAGAGACTGGTGATCCATTGTAAAAGACAATGTACTAATGAATAGGGAGAAGTGTCTGTTGTTCTGAAGACCTGAAAACAAGGAAGAGAGAATCGAGTTGACATGACCAGCCCAGAAAAATGCTGATTCTCTCCTATTTTCCTTCCAGTCATTGTCCTGAAGCTTTTGATTTTTCTTCTTTTAATCAGATCTTGTTTAATTCACAGATTGCTGAGTGTTCTTCTGGCAAAGGAAATATCCACATTGAAGTTTTCTTTTGGTATACCTAGGACCCTCTTCAGTTTTAGAAATGGTTGTAGGTAAAAGAGTGTAGATCCTTGAGAGAGAGCCTGAAATCTCATTTGTCCAGAATAAAACAGCATCACATGTATTGCCTCCTCCTTTTCTTCAGAGCTTCATATTTTGCCATGTCTGATAATCATGCAGCAGGTTTTCCCACCTCCATCTTCCTTTTCTCTCTACAGCAGGGAACTCCTTAACGGTTTCTCTGTTGCTATTTTTTTGCAGAGACGCTGAATATGTATTCTCTGAGTAGACTTCATTCGTCCGCAGTACAGAAGTTTCCTTTCTAAGTATATAAAGGGGATGAAGAGAGAGTGTTCAGAAACTTAAGTTCCTTACTTCTCAAATTTTCATATAGTTATTCTGTCCTCTATGGAATACGTTCTTCTTTGTTTCTAGTAACTAAACAAACAAACATATTCTTTTTTATTGTGTTTGTTTGTTGCTTTAAAAAAAAAAAGAGGGGGCATTCTTTCTTTGTGGTTTTAACAACAACACGCTTTTTCTGAGCAGAAGATGAGAAAACTCTGGAGAGTTTGATCATCCTAATTAACTGTTTCAGCATGACACTTGAAGCATGACATAACACAGAAGGTATCAGACTTTCTGGAATTATGACTGGTTGGTGTAATTGCTTGCATAACTGCACTCATTTTTCCATTTAGGTTTCAAAGCCCTCTACCTCCGAACAATACAGGACCTTCCTATCCTCCTGGCAGTCATCAGTCACAGCCAGCTTCCCCAAATACTGTATCCACTTCATGTACAACACTTGCCAACCAGCTGAACAGCATGCAGATAAATAGCTATGGTAACAATTTTATCTGTTTGACTCTTTTTTCTTTTAAAGCTTTTAAGACTGTGATAATTAGAAATGTACTGAACTTCTATATAAGCAGATAATAAAATCTTTCTCATTTTCACTTACTTAAGTAATTGTTTTTAATCTTATCCTATTTCTTACATCAGTGTTGTTGGGTTAGTTCTGAATTAAAGCATGTTAAGCTTTCTGTACATATTGGCTACCTTATCAATCATTTCTCATTATTTGTTTATGCTGACAATAACAGCCAAGACATGATTAAAAATTTACAGTTTCATTTTTCTGATCTTTTTATAGTTTCCATTTCAAAACAATCTAATTCTTTTTTTTTTGGTCCAAAACTTGTAAATTTTTCATCTAAACTTGTTTGTATTTAATCCAGTGTTAGAAGTAAACTGAGGTAAGATGTGATTCTTCCATGTAAATCAATTCCATTTGTAATTTCTGTCTGCCTAGACCTGCTTTTTCTGAATATTTCCAGGCCAAATTTACTGTAAGATTGAAAAGCAGTGGAATGTAGTCAGCATTGTGTTTTGCTGTGGCTGTTATGGTTGTGAGGATGAGACTGTTAAACTGAGATCACTTGGATCATCAATATCTCATTGAGATATGAATAAAAATGAACTTTTCGGTTTAGACTGTGTGGGTGTTCCTTCTCTGACTTTACAAGGTACTGATTTAGTTAAATAAAAACTTGTGTAATTGCCGAGGGTCTGACCTCTATTGTACAATTACTTGTGAAAACTTACTTTGCCGTAATAAAAATAATTTAGACTTGACTTCAGCCTTTCTGTACTGAACTGCAAGTTCACAACTAAGTCCGACTGTTCTATGCAGGGTGAAGTTTGACCCAGCACCTCTACAGCAGCACTTCATATACAGCAACTGAAATTATTTAGAGAAAAAAGAACTTCTTTTCTTTCCTGCCTTCATTATATTGCCTCCAGCAATGATTATGTAAAATGTAATGTTCTTGCTTATCTTACATGGAGGAGGGTTGAGATACCCTTCAGACCACTGAAGGCATTGCTTCTTTACAACTGTGCCCTCGTGTTCAGTTTTGTTGTTATGGTTTTTGCTTAGATGTAAGCCTAAGTTCTGTAACTTGGAAGAGCACTGAAGTGGATAGCTGTTAAGACTTTTGGAGCAGTGTTTATTTCTACCAGCTGAGAATCAGAACTTGTTTTCTGTGAAATTTGTTTTCAGTAAACAAGTCTGATAGAAGATTCCAGTACATGAAAGGGGCCTACAGGACAGCTGGGGAGGAACTTTTTATAAGGGCATGTAGCAACAGAACAAGGGGGAATTATGTTAAACTGGAAGAGGGTAGATTAGGCTAGATATCAGGAAGAAATTATTTACTGTGAGGGCACTGAGACAATGGAACAGGTTGCCCAGTGAGACTGGAGTTTCCCCCTCCCTGGAAGCACTCAAGGCCAGGCTAGATGGGGCTTTGAGCAACCTGGTCTAGAGGTGTCCCTGCCTGAAGCAGGAGGGTTGGAACTAGGTCTTAAGGGTCCCTTCCAACCCAAACAATTTTATAATTCTAAGGTGCATTTCAGTATTTGTTTATTAACATTAGTCATTTTCCTGTTTTGCTGTTGTTCTTTGGGAGATGTTTGACTAAAAATGTAGGTTTCAAAAAATAACATTTACAGATTTTAAGTCTTAGAAAGAAACCACTTGCAGGATCTCTGAATTTTAATTGGAATCTGGATCTTACTAACAGCATTCCTCACCAGTGTGTGCTAAGTAATTTCCACATTTCATTTTTTAGCATCAATTCTAGAGAATGGTTGTAAACCAGATCAAATGTGTTGGTTCAACTTCCATTAAGTTTGTCATGGTGAAATGGGAACAATGTACTAACAAAAAAAGTAATGTAATAAAAATTGATTATTAAGCCAAAAGGAATGTTTCATATCATAAAATTAATTATAATATCAAAGGCAAATAGTGATTTACATGTATTCTAATCAAGAATTGTTGAAGTGGCCTCCCTAATCCTTTTCCCCATCCACCCCAGCTGCAGGGTTTTATTGATAATAAAGTCAAAGGAAATGAACTTGAACATCTGAATCAGTTCAGGCTTAAGCTGTGAAATCTGATTTGTTTTGTAAACAGACGTTCAGAATCTACCTGATAAAGCACTACCAGTATGAGATAAGTATTTGTTGTATGTTGCAAATGTGTTTTTCACTCAGTACATCTTCCACACCAAGCTAGTAGACTATAATTTTCTAACTCATTTGATATATATATAATTTCTTGCTCAGGTCCTGGTGCTATCCAGAGCTCTCACACATCTGGACATCCAGCATCTTTTCAGGGTCCACAGCAACTGCCACTGACACAGCACCAAATGACTTTACAACCTGGACCACAGATTCCTCCACCAGCAAATAATTTCAGTGGCCTTTGTGCTCAGTCATCATTGCCTAGTATGTCCAGACAGGATGGGATGCCTGGATCTGGACTTCCAAATCCTAACTTGCAGCAACTTCCAGGACAGACTCCAGGGCCTGGATATCATCATCAGCAAGGTAAAGAAGGATGTTTGGTATCTAATTGAAAACAAAAAATGCTCTGAGAATCACTGTTGGAACTGTGACCTCTCAAGTTTGATGTTCTGCTGGCTTAAAGAAAGGAAAATTTAATCTCTGTTTTGTAGAATAGAAGGTTGTTACTGACAATCAGGTCAATCCATTCCATCAAAATTCCATCAATTCCATCAGAAGAGCGGTGGCCAGCAGGGACAGGGTGATTGCCCCTCTCTACTCTGCTTTTGTGAGGACCCATCTGAAGAATTACTGTGTCCAGGTCTGGGGCTCCCAATACAAGAAAGACAGAGAGCTGTTGGAGAGGGTCCAAAGGAGAGCCACAAAGATGATCAGAGGGCTGGAGCACCTCTCCTACAAAGATAGCTTGAGGGAAGCTGGGCTTGTTCAGCCTGGAGAAGAGAAGACTGCAGGGTGACCTCACTGCAGCCTTTCAGTACCTAAAGGGAGCCTACAAACAGGAAGGGAGCCAACTCTTTGAAAGGGTAGACAATGGCAGGACAAGGGGAAATGGTTTTAAGTTGAAGGAGGGAAGATTTAGGTTGGATATCAGGGGGAAGTTCTCTGCAGAGAGAGTGGTGAGGTGCTGGAACAGGCTGCCCAGAGAGGTTGTGGATGCCCCATCCCTGGAGGTGTTCAAGGCCAGGTTGGATGGGGCCCTGGGTAGCCTGGTCTGGTATTAAATGTGAGGTTGGTGGCCCTGCATGTGATGGGGGGTTGGAGATTCATGATCCTTGAGGTGCCTTCCAACCCAAACCATTCTGTGATCAGAGCATTCAAGGCAGGCTATACAACAGGAAGGAGTCATATACTCCTTTTTATATACTCCTCTTTACTATAGGGATAAAGGGTTCAAATTGAATATGCTGAATTTGTAAAAGAGCATGCTTTATTTTACCTGACATTTGTGAGTAAAACAGCTGTTTTTTTTTAATTGTCAAACTTACTAGACTAGTTTTCTTTGACTGACAGTAACAGAGAAATTCTCACTAATGCAATAGCCTGGTCTCTAGGTGTAGTAGCTGTAATAACCCGTTCTAGCTAGTCTTATGTGACACGTACTAGAAAATGTCTGAAGCTAGATTTGTCAATCTAGCCTAGTTTTATGCTTACTTTCAAAAAAGATGCTGTGGACCAGAACCTATTTCTGATACTTGCTGAAAACAGAAAGTAAGAAGGAGCTGCATTTAGCTGAAGTAAAAATGATTTGTATGACAAAAGTTGATGTAAAAAATGGATAACGGAACTTAAATACTTTAAATCAACGGTCGTTTGTAACTGTGCAGCAAACTATGGCCTTCAGATGGCAGGATCTCAACTGTCTTACCCTGGTGCTTTTCCTGGAGGTCCAGCACAGCTCTCCGGTCCACCACAGAAGAAGCTTGATCCTGACTCGATTCCAAGCCCAGTGAGTAACAGGCCACTAATTTTTTATGAATTTCTGCTGCATTGAAGACAAAGTAAAGTCAGTGCTAATATTCTAACTAGAACAATTTGCCTAAGCGTCCTTCTAGTTGTTACAGCCTTGTAAGAATTTCAGTAGCTTAGAATATAATCAGTGCTTCAGCTTCACACAATTCATAAGGCTCCGTTGTTGAAACATGCCTGAATATGCTCTGATGGGACTTTGCTGCTTCTTTTTAGGGTAATGATAGAGGAAAAATAAAACAAGGTATAGTTTGACCATCTAAGAAAGCAGTCTAAGTATTACCCAAAGAGTATCTTGTTAGATTCAGGATGTAATTAAATTGTTTTTTATTGGTAACAGTTGGTCGGGAGGGGGAGAGTGTACTGAACTCTTGGGGAGAGCACACACTGATGCACACAGTTCTACAGGTTCTGGTGATCACTTGGACATTTTGAAAGGTCTTTGGCGAGGTCTTAGGGCTCTTGAAGCAGACTGTCTTGAAACTATAGGCCAGAACTTTCTACTAAGCTCTTCCGAGTGAAGGAATCTTCCACTCCTTTGCTGAAGCAATACAGCTGTACAGGAAAGGATTTGTGTTTTACTGTGATGAGGGAAAACCCTGTCTAGCAGAGTGTAGCCATGCTTCCTTCTAGGGATATCCCTTTGTTTTATCCAATGATGCTTTTACTGGAAAACTGAAAATATCTTACGAGTAACATTAACAACTGCATTTGCCTCCATTAAATGCAGTTTTCAAGTTAGATGCAATTGAAGATCACTGCGCGTTTTAATACAAACAGACAGAAAAACAAGGCATGCTCACACCAAAAAACCAAAGTGTCATAATTAGCAAATGAAGGCAGTGGTCTTAATGGTGTTTCTGTATGGTATTTTGGTGTGGTAATTTTACATAAGAAGGATAAAATCATCATGTCTAATATATTTAAAAAAAAAAAAAAAGGTGGTTTGGAAGGATGGAGGTCTGGCATGAAAACATGGACTGATGTCTTGTTTCAATTATGCACATAGAATAAACTTTACTATGACAGTGATGCTAAAATAGGTTAAAAGGTTTGTTTTAGCAGCACAGAGAGGGTCAAAATGATATGTTTAAAAGCTACACCATCTGGGTCAATGTCTGTAGAGGGAAAAAAGCTGATTCAGAATATTAAGTATGATCGTGTGTAACAAATTCTTTTGTTATATTTACATTATACAATTACAATAGTGTTGCCAGATAAATTTACTTCTTTTCTGTAACCATTGTTGACATATGTTGTTTTATATATGTTGGAGGTTGCTATGTGCTCTGACAGCATCTATGAAAATCAGCATCTGGTTTCCAAGAAAGATTATATTATTTCCAAGAATGATGATATGTTTAGGTCAGTTAACTGCAGAATAACACAGTGCCATGATCCTTTGCAGAGCTGAGTCTTGAAAATGGTTTGCTTCCTTCAGCCAGTGGGTGTTTTTAGAACAAAGCCTTTTTCCCTATTAATGCAAGAGTTAGCAAAAGTAGACTTGCCGAACAGGCAGGGAAAAGTAATAAAGCAGAAGATAGAACAAGCTCTGAGGAATATATTGTATGTTTAAATAGCTATACAAAAACTTAATAGAGAGAAAAATTTACAGGCCCCAGATTATTTCCAGTGTGTTAGGAAATACCTCTTGGACAATGATCAATAGACTCTGCACTGACCAGTTTTGTTTTTCTTCTCTGTTTGCTTTCCAACTGAGGCTTCTGAAATATCCCAGCTATTATTAGAAAATGATGTGCAGTGTAAAGATAATGTGCATAGGATACCAGCAGCAGTGGCAAAGGCAGTTTCAGAAATTCCCAGTCTCCTCTCTTTTTTTTTTTTCTTTTTTTTTTTCTTCTTATAGCTGTTAGGCTACACTCTAAAATGTGTTGCTGGACAGATATCTCCTTTGAGCAAAAAGAGTAATAATGGTATCTCAGTGATCCAGTTTATGATGTGGACCAGTGTACAGCTTTATATATTTTATTCTGATAAGTATCAAACAACATGAAGGACTGCATAGAAGTGACAGTATTAGAAAGTATATATAAAGGGAATTTGTTCAGTACTAAAGCCAGCTTCATGAGTATGTAATGAAAATACATCATAGCTTGCTGTAAACTAGGCATCAACCAGAATAAATCTGTACATGATCAGAGCTACCTCACAAGAAGTTTTCTGTGATTGCTCTTCTTTATTTTATCCTGGGAGGAAGCTCACAACATGGGGCTGGCTCAGGGATTGAGAACACTGAGCTCCAGTGCTGAAATACTACTTAGTGGCCAGCAAGAATTTCTTGGGGATTGAAATTACTGCTTTCTAAATGACAGTGCTGAAAATAGCTCAGCAAGGAAGGTGGTGCACTACATAGGTTGTCATTTAAGTCTTAACCGTCCTGTGGATGGAGTCTAGCAGAGGAGCTAAGGGCCAATTCTTCTCACTGTTGCAGTCTGATAAATTGCCTGCACATTGATTTATGAAGAGCAGCGGCTGGCACAACTGTGGTAATAGAAAAGATAACCTGGCATATGTGGCATATGAGTCAGGTGATGCAACCTGTTGGCACTTTAGTTTGATTTCAGAGTATGGAAGAGCTGATGCAGTAGCAAGGGTGTATTTCACGTAATCACTTTCCTTGGTTTGCTGTCTAGACTTTCTTGAAAACATTTGTCCTCCTTGCAGTCAACATACTCTAAACAATTCACTTGCTCACTACACAGTGGTCTGGTCAACCCCTATGTGTAACATTTTCTCTGCAGAGTTCCAACAGGCAACTTTCTCTTTAAGTTATACTGTCTAGTTCTTGACTGCGCTAGAAGTTTGTATGTGATAAGTTAATGGGACATCTGTATAAGAAAATGTCAATAGATTTACTTGGTGTAGATGTTAATGGTTTATGAATGTAACTGAATGCGTGGCTAACCTTTTTCGTACTGTTCTTGCTTCTTATTCATCAGATTCAAGTAATTGAAAATGATAAAGCTTCTAGGGGAGGGCAGATGTATGCTACAAACACAAGAGGACAGGTTCCTCCTCTTGTCACCACAGACTGCTTAATCCAAGATCAAGGTAGCTGTCTTTGTTACTGCTTTGGGAATCTTCTTAGGTAAAAGCAAATGAATATATGTATATATGAGTAAATTCTCACATAATCTAGAAATGGTGCTCCTTAGTGTTGAATTGAGCATGGAATAGGAAGATCGTTCCCTTTGGAGGGGTGGAAAAAAGGAGAAGTGGGACAAATGGGAATTGAATTCTTGCACCTTTGGTTAACTCTAGTGAAATCCCTGAGATTGCCTTACCCCCACCTCTATGCTTGCTG
Source organism: Meleagris gallopavo (assembly GCF_905368555.1). NCBI lineage: Eukaryota > Metazoa > Chordata > Aves > Galliformes > Phasianidae > Meleagris > Meleagris gallopavo. Next base: position 34,806,018 of record NC_139407.1, read on the forward strand.
ATATTTAATAAGAATAATTGACACAACATTTCTTTTCAGTTTGAACATTTTCAAGGTTTTCAAGTTGAAAAGCATCTTCAAATTATTCTGAAATTTTAAGAGATAGATGTTAACAAGAAGCAACGAGCCTGGCATTGTTGTATGTTAAGTTATAAATTTTGGAATGTTTGTTCAGGTTATAGGGACAGAGCATGAACTGCCTAGTTGACTTCATGTTTTCATTTGGTTAGTGTATCTTGTTTGCTTCTGCCTAGAGCCTGTAAATACCATGTTGCACGTGTTGTTCCTGGCAGCAGACTTAATACTTTAATACAAACTAAACTGATGGTATAATTTGGACCAACATCTATTTATTGGTGTTTGGGTAACTATACAAAATATACATCAGGTTTTTTTGGATATTATCTGAGAATGGGGTAATGCAGTTTTAATGAACAAAGAAATGCCTTTTAAGAGATTAAGCAAGACCTACTGCCCAGTGGTTGAAAAAGGAACATAAGGAAGCCAATTTCTGACCTCCCTTTTACTTCCAGAGCTCATGTACTCTTCCAATACATAGTTTCTCATTGAGGGAACTAAGTGTGCTACAAGAAATGGTGGAGTGATTTTAGCACACAAATTTTTGTAAAATAAATGAGTGAGGTGTTGTTAATACTTATATACTATCTTCTGAAATGGAAGTAGCTAATTAGAGTGGTCTTTACAGTGTATATACCTGTTTGCATTTTGTTGTATACTGTGTTGATGTTGCCACTGAGACTTTTGTCTGTATTATTTCCTTTTAACCTCTCAGATATAGATATTGTCAAGTTAATCTCTATTAAGATTCTTATTGCAAATAACAGTACTTTTTTTTTTTCTTGATACATTTTAAATACCTGCATTAAACTCAGCCAGAAAAAATCTGCCTATGGGGGGAGGCAGTAGTCTGACGTAAAGAGATGAGATGGGCAGAAGCTTGCATGGAAGGAAGGAAAGCATACATTTAATTTAGGAATTGTTGCTTTGTTTTCAATCTTGGTATGTTTTTGGAACAGAAAGACTCCTTTTCTCTCTCATTGTGCCTGCTTTGTTGGGTGTTCTAGGTCATGCCAGCCCTCGTTATATCCGATGTACTACCTACTGCTTCCCGTCATCTTCAGATATGGCCAAACAGGCTCGCATTCCACTGGCAGCTGTCATCCAGCCTTTTGCTATTGTTCCACAAAATGAGGTAAAGTCTAATGGAGTCTCAGTCCCATGTGATTTTGTCTTCTAAATGTTACTGACTTCTCTGAGTGGGATGGAGGGTGCCTTATCTCTATCTGAAGGAGTTAGAGACTTGAGAGAGAGCCACAGGAAGGCTATGAGTTGCACTTAAGTCAGGATGCAACTTTAAGGGGTAAAAATCTTTGGAAAGATGCAAGAGAGATATATATAGTGTAAACTACTACGTTCTTGTTGTTGCCCCATCAGTCCCTACTTTATGTCATCACTGTCAGTTGCTGGAATTAACTATAGGTATAGGCAGAGACGTTGAAAGAGTATAGTCACGAGATTTATCAAGATATTGTAGGGTTCATATTATTACAAGGACAGTTACTTTCAAATTATCATTTTTCTATTTTATTCTTTACAATTTGTAATGCTGTAACACAATGCAAAGTGTAGCAATGACAGCATATTAGCAAAGTCCTGGGCTGCAGCAGATGAGGATGTGCCCAAATGCAACATCTGTAGATACAGAAACAAGAGAAAGAATCTGCTTACCCTTGGAAGGCCGGTATCTCCAGCAAAATACTGTTGCCTTCACTGCCAGCCCTTAAATGAGGTCTGGGAAGGGGTGGATCCTGGTTCCACCCCTTCCTGTTACTCAGATGCATTACATGCACCTGAGCTCCCCTGGGCTGGCCTTGCCCTCCCACCAGGGACTCAGTATCTGGTTCAGGCCATGACTTAGCATTTCCACTACACAATTTGCTTAATTTCAAAATAGCCTAAGATAAGAGGGACATTTTCTACTTGGTTGAACTGAGCCATAGGAAGAAGACAAATGTAACCACACTTCTTGGTACTCATTTGGAAACATTAACCTAGTCAATTGATTTTCTTGCATTACCATCTTTAATAGTCCTTCATATTCCAAACACAGCCCTAGTTTATTTGCAGAATATTTCCGCAGATTGACGGTGTCCTGTGGTCTCAGGGCAGATACACAGATTTTCTGGCATTCCTGGTGGATTGTATCAGTAGCAGGGATACAACCAGTTCTTAAATGCAGCACTTAAATGCATCATCTGTAGGGCTGTCCTTTCTTATCCTTCAACTGGCTTCCTCCTTCATTGCAGAACTTCTGAGTTCTGCAGCTGATGTCTGCAGACAGCATTTTCTTTTTCTGTGCAACTCTTACTAGCTTTCAGAGCATTGTTTGCTAGAAAAAAAAAGCAAACATGAATGTCATGTATGTTATTGTATTTGATTGTGTCTTCACAAATTCTTTCATAAAACACAGACACAGAAAAGCCTAATTAAAATTACACAGACTTTCAGTTTTTGCAGTTGTTGATTTTCTTGAATTTTGTTTTATTGCTTGTAAATTCTTTGTTTGTTTGTTTGTTTGTTTAAATAAGTTAGAAAGAAAACAGATCTTGTTCTTTATCAGGATGGATAACTTCAAATCCAGCTGACCTCTGTAGTTTGAATTAGAAGTTATATTTTAGCAGAGCAGTATGTAGTTATCTTCTCTGGGCTTTCACAGAGAAATAGGATGTATTACTTGCAGTTCTGCAGATTATATGTGTCACCATTTGTCTACTAGATAACAATTTTGATTTTTGTTCTAGTTCTTGAAGAGAATGTGTGGACCTGACTTCTTGCCCCTCTGCATTTATCTCCTTGATGAAACTCCTGCTGTTGCTTTCCCACCTCTTCACCTTACCAGCCAACCTTTCTTCTTTAGTACTCTTTATCCCAGTTTCTGTACCCACATGGCATATATCAGCTCTGCTGTCGTGTTGGCCCTGTTTCTGTCCTTTCCTTTGTCTGCTTCTAGTCATTTATGCTTACCACGTGTGGCTTCACTGTCTCCTGTATAGTGTTTGGATAGGGTGATCAGTGAGTTGCTGAAATCTAAATCTCTTCTGCATACATAAATTAGCAGTATGTGCAAACAGTTACACTTGGCCAAGTTCAGGAGGATTTTCCCAGGGTTGGCAAAAAGTTGTGTGTGGTGGCCCATTAACTCTGAAGAGTTAGTGGAAAGGTCAGCAGGATTCATTAATCTGTAAAGAGCAGTGTGGTTTTCACCCTGCTTCTTTGTCAGAAGGGGCTAGAAAACTTTGTCTGAAAAATCTCTCTCATAAGTGGCAAAAGTCCATTGTGGAAAATTTCCATGTGAACAGTTGTAGCTTGGTAAAGTTGTAAGAACTGAAGAAATGGTGTTACAGTAGGAAGTACTGGAGAGTTTTAGCTGAGACAGTTTTTCCAAGACTTGCCTATGCCCTTTATTTTCACTGCTGCTGCCAAAATAATTTCTTACTCTTAAGATCTCATAATAAAAATGGTCTTCCACATGGGGTTTATAACCACTTTAATTCTGTAAAGCCACTTGATTTGAAAGAATGGAGCTTTTTATGGAAGTAAAATATATTCAAGGGTTTGTTTGTGTTTCTGAATTTCCTACTATGGTGCTTTCTGCTTGGAACTAATGACTGCAAGGCACAGAGTGTTCTTCCTTCCCAAATATCTTGCCTATCTCATGGATGCTTTTTTAACAGTGCTAGCAGGTGATGTTCAGCACGTTATAGAGCTTTGTTCTGAGTGCAAATCTGTCTATTATCTCAAACTATTGATAAAAAGCATGGCACATAATAGTAACTTAAAAGTCATGATCTCTTTTCCTAACCTTTTTGATTAATAATTCTCATCCCTTCAGTTTTGTTGCAGCCTTAGCTGCAGATCTGCCTCCATTTCTAATATGTGCTAGCACACAGAATTTGAACTCTATTTCTTTTCAATGAAAATGAAGAAAAATAATAGTTATAAAGGGATCTGTGGACCATAAGCTGTGAAATGCCTACAAGTGGTTTGTGCAGCTGGTAATGTGATTAGGAAGAGTTGAAAAACTGACCTATCTTACTTGAACTATCTAGATTTCAGCAAATCCATGTGCTCTGCAGAATTTATGATGCACTTTGTGTAGAATCCATTTTTCTGTGTTGGTAAAGATGTGTTTAAAAAGCTATATACTTTCAAAGTGATTTGAGCAACTAATACACTTGAAAGTATTCAATAAATATAACTCTTAATTATTTTGCTCTTATGGTCGATGATGAATTTGAAATAGTATATAAAATACGTTTGTATTTTCAGTGGTCTTATTGTCATAGAACGTATGTCATTATTCTCTATGCCATTTCCTTATTAGGACAATTAGAAATAATGGGAAAAAGCTTACCTTGCCTATGGATAACTAAGCATACAGTATGGTCTTCACATGACTTGCTCACCCTTCCTGCAAGGCAGTCTTGAGTGTGGATTTCAGTTTACTGAGAGGACTGTTGTTTGCATGAGTGAAGCATGATGGTTCTGTTCAGGTGAATGGCATTGAAAAGTATGGGCCATCTTTTCTCACATCTGTGCTTTATGGATGTTTCAGCACAGTGTGATCTGAATTGCAACAAACATTCATTTAAAAAAAAATTAATAATAGGTAAGTCTACTCCCACCAATAGATATAGATGTGTGTACGAGAAGAAGAGCACAATTGTACGAACTTTTTTTTCCTCTCCTTAATTGAACACAGTCACCATTTTGATATGTGACTTGTAAGTAACTTGGAGGGTTATGCACTCTGAGTGTCTCCTGCTGGCTGTAAAGTGTAAACGTAGAATAGCAGAGCACTGTGTTGAATGCTTATTGCCTCTGCAGGCAGGAGGAAGGGAGTGCCTGAGGGATTCTTCATTTATAGGAACAGGGAAGAAAAGGCAACTGGGCTCCCGGTGGAGTTGTGTGTGTGCTGGAGATGATAGCCATCACTTTGCAGTCAAATCTGTTTTGTTCCTGCTCCTCATCAATAAGGAGATCCTCTGAGAAATTTCACAAACTAGCTCTGTTTGGAGTTTACTGGCAAGGAAGCTATGTTAATTTGTGTAGACTACTGTTCTTAAATTAAACTAGCTTCTACATGTTATGCAGCATTCTATTCTCACAAACAGGTTTTTACTTTTTTTTTTTTCCTCCCCTCTTTTCATATTTTACTCAGAAGATTCAGTAGTGTTCTGTCTGACAGAGCCTGGAATGTCCCCAGAAGTTTTGGAATTCATGCCTATCATGAATACAAAAAGCTGTTCGATTTTATTTCTGGAAACAGCAATCAACTGGAATTTCAGCTTTACAAATTTGGTTTTGATCCTGTGAGTTTTCAATTATAAGGTTTAAGTCCAGTAGTTTTCTCAGGAATATCTTTTCCAATGTGAAGGTCCAGTTTGGACAAAGAAAATTTCAGGGCTTCAGCATGTATGAGAAGCAGATTTAAGTTTAGTTAGGTCACTGTGGATTCTTGTGGGGAAGGTGGAGCGTCACACGCACACACACCTTGGGTTCCATCTCCAAAAGTGAAATTAGAATTGTTGCCTTCTGCAGGGAAAAGATTATTTTGTGAAATGGAGTCTAGGAACAAATCCCTTAGGAGCTGAGAAATACAAAAGCTTGAACTGGGGTGTTTTTTGAAGATATGTACAACAGATATCTCTTATTCTCATTAAAGAACGGGATACAAGCTATCCCTGTAGATAGGGAGTAGATAAGATCACAAAGTGAAATCAACACAGTGCTAGGTAAAGATGTTAAATGTAAATATTCATACCTTTAAATCAGTACAGCGTGTTTCATTAAAAAAAAAGACAAGACAAACCACGCCAGGATTTTTCTCTGCAATGAGAAGGGATCTTGAAAAATTAGAGAAATATTGTGTGTAGCAATTGGACAGATCAACATGATGGGAAAGGCATTACAACAGAGGTGTGATAACAGAAGGACCAGCACGATAGGAAGGTGCTATAAAGGAAGGGAAGAAGATTACTCACCCAAATCAGAAAATTCCGGATTTGCAGGGGAAAGCTTCACCAAGGAGGGATCTCCAACCAGAGATCCTTCCCCAGTGGCAGTCAGCCCTTCAATGAGGTCTAAGAGAGGTGCATCCAGGCTCCACCCCTTCCGGTCACACAGCTGAATTGCTTTCACCTGTGATCCGAGGGCTGACTAGGAGTCCTTTCCCCAGGTGCTCAATCAGTGGCTCAGGCCGTGACTCAACAATTCCCATACATTGTGGATTGAAAAGACAGAGATACTGTGGCTAAAGATGCTGCTAAAATTCCTCAGGGAATGGAGACCCTGTGGAGTGGTGGTATGTCTGAGAAGTTCCATAACATCTAGAAGTCTGGAAGCCCTGAATGAAGAGGACATGAGACTGGCTTAAGTGAATACAGATAAAGGCATAAAGACATACTATTAGGCTGCAGTATTAGTCTTCAGATCGAAAGAGGAAAGTCAAATCAACAACAATTAAAATGAATGAAAAAGATGTAGTACAGCTAAGTCAGGTGCTCGCATATGACTTGGTGCAATTGCAAAATGAGGTTGTTTTAGAGAAGTTGTTTATGGAAGACTTAAATAGATCCAAATTGGCCTTGCTGAAGCAAAACTTGGAGGGTTTATTTCACTAGTGGTAAATCACAAGTAAGAGCTAATTTAAGTTGCAAGCATAGGCCACTCAATAGCAATCACTGTACAGTTGTGTTTGATGTTCTGAGGACAGTCACACTTTGCACACAGACACTGGGCTTCAGAAGAACAGAGAAGTGAAATGAACTTAGTCAGAAAAGTCCTCAAATTAAAAGAGAGGCAGAGTCCATGGAAGCCACACAGTCTCTCACATAGATTACTACAAAAGACAAAAAGCCTGCCACAGTCAATCTACAAAACTATGCTAGGGAACTTTACGTACATGCTGTGTATCATTAGAAACAAAGGTCATTAGAACACTTACGCCTCCCCATCCCTGGTCAGTGTCTAAGCGTCTCTAGCTGAATCTTATTTACATTCAGAATCTTATTTCTATATCTTAACTGTACTAGGTCCTTACTTATTGTGTCTCAAAAATAACCATTCATTTCATTTTCCTCATTTGGATGATCTATGTAAAGTATTTGTTTGTTTGAGATTTTGACAGTACAGTATCACTGTTTAACAGAAGCTATTTTTAGTCCACAAGTGCTTTAGCAACAGTCCATAAAAATAAACCTGCTCTCATAGTTATCATCATGGACCAAGCTCTAAATTAATTTGTTTTGGAGATGCATGACTGTTTCCAGAGCCTGAATAAAACCATGTGATCAAAAAAAAAAAAGGCAGTTAAAAGAGTATTTCGTGTTTTAAAATCAAATGTGAATAACTCTAAATATATATAGTCTAAATATTTAAATATCCTAAGTGATTTTCTTTTTTTCTTCTTACTATTGTTTTTTTATAGTTTTCTCTACAATATTCTGTCCTATTTATTTTTTCCTCATAGAAATACTTGGTAGTGGGAATTAAATTTGTCAGTTTCTTTTTTCTCCTTATTTAATTAACAAGATAAAAACATATAACTTGAATGGAATTACATCTCAGAAATGCGGTGTTCATGAGCTGAAAGCCATTTAACCTTTTTAGAAGAATATTGAGATTTGATTGTGACCAATCCAGCTGACCTGTTTGGAAAGCCGTAATATTTACAGGTATGATATGAAATTTCCTAGGTAGGGTTGTGTCAGTTCTATAAGCTAAGCAGAAACTAGAAATTGAATGAGGTAAATAAGTAGCACATGATGCAAGGTCAATTTTTTTTTTCTGTTTCAAGAACAAAGTAGCAGAGCGTGAATTATCTGTTAGACCCCAAGACTGTTCCTTTTGTTTAAAAAAAACCCAAAACATTCAGGTGTTAATTAAATTTGAAAAATTAAGGGAAATCACTGCACTCTTTTAATCTAGCATGGGTTCAGTGAGGACTCGGGTTCTGCAGTTCATATTCAGTGGCTATTAATTTTAGACAAGCAGGCTGTAGCTTTAATTTGATGCACATTATTATTAAGCAGATGCATTTTATAATTGTTATGTGCTTCTGCAGAGCACTGGTTTGAGGGGAGTGGGGAGTGGGCAACACTTAGTTTCAGGCCACATAAAATGACTTAAAGGAAATATCTTACTAATTGCTCCTTTCCACTGGGAATATTAAAAAGCAGAATAGATCTTTGAAGTGCTCACAGATAGCATCTACCCACTGTAAAATTTGTCTTTTTTTTTTTTATTTAAATTTTGCCTTTTGTTTTCTCTCTTACTTAGTTACTCTTGGGAAAACCTTCCCCAATATTATGTGAGAGCCTAGCTAATTTAATGGCTTTTCTTGAGGAATTCTATTAAAAGATTTTTTTTTTTTTTTTTAAGAGTACATTATATGAACTAGATCATGCTTATCTGCGTGCTGGCTGGCCCTTGGCAGAATCCAATAGATTGTGTCATGACTTCCCTCCTCATGAGCCACATCATCTCTTCCTCTGTGTGTACTTTTCATCAACGTGTCTTTTGATGTTCTCCTCCACTGTAACATCTACCAGTTTGCTTTCTGCAGAAGTAAGACTTGCTGGTCTCTAGCTCAAGGATCACCCAGAAGTTCTTGTAAAGTTTATTTTTCTATGGGTGCCACTTTTACTTTTGGATGCTGAAGCTCATGTAAGCATTTGGCTTTATGCCATTCAGCAGTTTTAGACTAGGTCTTTTTAGACAGAAATTGTATAGTTAGACAGTAAAACTGTCCATACTACTAGAAGGCTTTTTTAAATAGCAAAATATGGTAGTATTAAAAAGGAAAAAAAAAAAAAAAAAATTCTGAAGACTGTGAAAAGCGATTAGCATTTGTTTTGCCCTGTTCTCTGTTTTGAACTATCTCACTCTTCTGTGTTGGCTTGTAATTCAGTAATCCCCATAAGAACTTGGGATTTTATTAACTGAGATTTCTCTTCATGTTTATCACTGCTGGAAATGAAATGTCAGAGCTTTTTGAGTATTTCATGACCTTTTTGCTTTGAGTAGGCTACATATCACCCTTTATATTGAGGCTTTTGTTATTGTTTCATGTATGTTATCAATACTGGATTTTTCCTCTAGAGTGTAGGTAATAAAAGCTTATTACAGAAACAGCAGCTGTTGACTAGTGAAGAGATAATATTTTGCTATCTTTGAATATTAAGTTGGGTGTGTTGCATTGCCTGCTGCATGGTTTTCTGGGTTGTCAAAGATCCAGCAACATACGATTTTTGTCAGTTTGTTTTGGACACACTGTCAAGCAGTTTGTGCTTGTTTTCATGTTCTTCCAAAAGATTGTGAGTTTGGAAGCCTTGTTCACCTGTTATAATTTAATAGTTAGGACACTTAGTTTGTCTGTATTGAAATCTTCTTCACTCTCCAGGAATCAGGGGTGAAGAATACCAAGCTACCAAGCAGTCTGTACAGAAGAGTTAATTGCCTCTATTTAGACTTCTGGAGATGGAAGATGGTGGGCCAGAAAAAAAGTGCACGCGCACCAGTACTGCCTTGTAGATTACAGCTAGGCGAGTAAACTTAGAAGCAAGGCTGTGCTGTAGGACATTGCTCCATGTTCTTAGATCTGCTTTATATTTACCATGTTAATATGTTTATATGTACCATGTTAAATGTGAGCCAAGTATTCCTATTTCTTCTATTTTCCAGATATTAAAATAAAACATATTCCAAAGCATCCCTTCTGACACCTTCATTTGAGAGAGAGGAATGCTAGACTCTCGTTTTGTAGTTCGGTCTGAATTCTGGAGGAGGATGCTGAGCTTTGTTGCTCTATCAGTGTTTATTGTTTTGTTGTTGTTGTTTGTTTGTTTGTTGGGGTTTTAGTTTGTATTTGTTGTTTGTTTTCTTTTTTTTTTCTCTACTGGCATGCATGGTATGAGCCCAGAGTTCATATGTATCTCCAGATGCTTCACCCAGAGAGCTTTACATCACTTTGGAAGCCAGCTCTTGTAAGCTAGGTTTTACAGTGCCTAATTTAGAGATACGTAAATCCTGTATTAGATAAGGCTTTCTTTATGGAGTATGCTTTGCACTACTCTTCATTTGGGAGTAAAACATTTGGAATTGGATTGCTTCCCAGGACGACTTCATCTAGGAGAAGGTTTTTAGCCTATTGGGCTGTAAATACAGTCTAACTAGAATGAAGAGCTAAAGTTAGCAGGAGTTTTAGCAGCAGAGCTTGTCCTAATTCAAGTAAATTTTCGTATTTAATTCTTTTCCCTTTCATCTGTAGGGTAAATTTCAAAACGCTGTTTACATTTCTGTAATGTTGTTCCATGCATTATTGTTATAACAATGGAAAACTTGGAGACAGTGGATTGGAAAATTGACATTCATACATATCTTGTTTATGTTTTAATCAGAGATCTGGATAAGTTTGTACAGATTTGAAAGGTGCATTTCTAAAGATGGAGGTTAATGTGATGTAATTAGTTTTCTGTAAGCTGGAGACTATCTGTTCTTCAGAATGATAATGCAAGAAGAAAACACTGACAAAGCAAAAGTGAATACAGAAGGCAAAGGGGATTAAAAAATAATCTTCACAGCCACATAATTGTTATGCCAACAAAAATTACACTCAAGTAAAAAGTGGCTTTGCCTATCAGTAGATATATCTGCAACTCGAAATAGCAACTTGAATGTCATCTGACATTCTTTGTGTATGTTTTCCTTTACAGGCTGCGTTTTATTCTCCTGAAGTGGTGTTTTCCTCCTCTTACACTCTAGCTAAAGTTGATCATAGCAACAGCAGTAAATTAAACATTCTAAATTTGCAAGCTGTAACATTAAGCCTTCAGAGGTGTTACTGAGTTACCTTGGAAACTTCACAGGGTCAGAACATGCTGGTACTTAGTTCAGGATGAAAAGCTTGTATTTTGCTTTTTAAACTGAAGTTATTCGTGCACATTCAGTTTGTGCATATTTTATTTATCTGCCCAGTAGTACAGAATCATATTTTGAATGGATCAATATGAAGTATGTAATTCCATAGGAAAAGTGAGGTTTTGTTAAGCTGAATACGAAGCTGATGTGGCTTGATTTTATTTATTATTATTACTTTAATGATCAGATTTTTTTTCAGTATCAGTCTGCACCAGGTTATGCCTAGGGCTTAATCATAGAAGGGTCTAGAGCTGTCCTGTATGGCTTCAAGCTGCACCAGGGGAGATTTAGGCTGAACATTAGGAAGTACTACTCTTCTGAAAAAGTGGTCAGGCACTGGAATGGGCTGCCTAGGGAGGTTGTGGATTCGCCAACCCTAGAGGTGTTCAAGGAACGTTTGGATTTTGTGTTAAGGGACATGGTTTAGTGAGAACTTCTGGTAATAGATGGATGGTTGGACTGGATGATCTTGAAGGTCTTTGCTAACCTTGGTGATTCTGTGAAAGTAGGCGAATCTAAGCCTTCTTTTATGTATGTCTCTTTATTCTGTGGGAAGGAAAGCTGCTCTTGTAGGACAGGAAATAGATGGAGGAGGAAGCTGCTTTTTTGCTTTTTTTTTTTTTTTTTTTTTTTAAGTGTTTAACAAAATTTGTTCATCTGCTTGCTAAGTAGAGGCGTAGTTTACATCCCCAGCCCTAAACAACAGGAGCAATAGTACAGTTTTGTTCTTCCCAGACTTCTTAACTCACAAGTTTCTGCACAACCCTCACTTGTGACATGCAGCAACAAATCAAGCTTAATAAAAGAGAGGAGGGTAGCTGCATACAACAGTTGTTAATGTTGGAAGGCTTTGGTTTTGTTTTTGCTACAAAAGCTTGGATAACACTGAATGCTCTCCTGTGGCAAAATTTCATCCAGGAGAAGTGTTGCTTTAGAGATTACAACACTACACTTGGATTTAATTTTTTTTTACAAACTTAAATACTCATTCCCTGAATCTAGAGTTATACATTCCATGAGCACTGTTTGATGTGTTACTTGATTGGCTATCCTAAGGATATTCTAGAGGATGTTAGAAGCGGTCACAGCTGTGTTTGTGGTAAGTGGTCTTTGGCCTTCTGAAACAGAATTGATATGCCAGTTTGCTTATTATGTTTGTATGTAAGGGACTATGCCTCTGTTTTAAATTACAGTGTTGGATGTATCATGTATTTAGCAGTCCTGAGAAGTTTTATGCAAGAGCAAAACAACATTAATGTGACCATCCAGAACATATAAAGAGACCGGACCTGTCAGAAGGTCAGTGGTAATAATATTTGGAGCCCAAATTGCGTCTGGTCTTGTAAAAATTCTTCAGGTCTCTCCTGTAGTGATTTGCCAAAAAAAATTAGCACTGAATGAATGTTGAGCCAGCAGAGAACAAATCAGAATGTCGTCTTGTTGAAAATCAAACTTCCAATTCTATTGTAAAACATCTGTGGTCAATAAAGCTAGACTACCTCCTCTTGTAACTACTACTTAGCATTTCTGTACAGAAGCCAGCTACAATTCATCTGTCTTATTTTTCTATGTTTTTACAACTGTGACAGTAATGCCAGAAATTCTCAAACAAGGACTACAATGCTGGACCATGCATGATACTGATGACTGAAAAGTGGAGCTGTGGATTTGTATGTGTGCTTTAACATGCGCATGTTGCCCCCAGCATTGCTGGGGGGAGGTGATCTCCTAGAATAGCTTTGTCTCTCTCTTACTCCTTCCATTGTGCTCTTCTTGTGCATATGCCTCTGCACCAGCTTGTCCTTTTGATAGGATGGACTGGTAGAGATCCTGCATTGTCTGTACAGTTTCTTGATTTACCAATTTCATGCTTCTGCTTACATCATCAATGAATCCTGGCTGCTGACCTTCACTTGAGATGCAGCATGGCCAAATGTCCAAGTAACAGTCACCACCTAAAGCTGAGAAGTGTGGGAAAGCTATGACTTGTTATCACTTGGTATTTCCATTCTGAGATCATGAGCAGGAGAACTTGTGGTGCCTTTCTTAAGCATATATAGTACACCTTTTTTTCCCCCGTTCTTTTGTCACTGATACAATATGGAAGTTTTAAAGAAGTAAGGTACCTAGTTCTCAAGTTTCCTTGTGTCTAAACTTTATCGTTATTTCATGTATTTTCCCCCATCCTCAGTCTTTTAAAAAATCCTCTACATATGCTTTTTATGGTACCAGCTCTATTCTATGCAGCACTCTCCTTAAAAAGAGGAATGCTGACATTCTGAGATTGATTCACCTTTCTGTTCATTTTTGTACACAATGGATCAAATCCAGTGTGAGGTGCCAACTTGAAGCTCACCTGCCATGGTACAGTATTTCTCATACTGCCATGTAGGTGAATGTTTGGGCTGGCTGTGGAGGATTTTTGAATAAGAAGGTTTGAACATGCATCTGGGATTTTAATGTGTTCTGTAAAAATGCATCGCAGCGCTGATGCTGTAGCTGTGCTGTGGTCATGCAAACAAAGAAAATAAATGAAAAAGCAGTATGACAAAAAATACTTAAACCTACTGTGAACCTTGCAGAGGATGCAGTACAAACTGTCTTGAGTCCTACCAGCTAAGGAGTCTGATAGAATTCAACATCCGAAAACCAGGAATTGAGAAAATTTTTTTTGTCTTTGAAGGAATGGCTTCTGATAAAAGACAGCAGGAACAGTGCAAAAGGAAATGCTTTCCTGATGTTTTTATTTGAATCAGTAAAGCAGCTCAAAACCCAGGGATTATTTGTAGAGTGGTTAATCTTTCTCAAAGCCAATCTGTGGAAGTATAATAAAAGAAAACAAACCCCTTCAGCAGTCCTAGGAAACACAGGCAGTTTGGTTCATGACCTGGAGTTTGTTGGTGCTTTGTTTGTTTGTTTTCAGAAATAGCATCAGTGCTACATTTCAAAATTCTTTGATTTCCCTGAGGACTTTTTCTTTGTGTCCCTAGAGTACTGATTAAGCACAACGTTTCAGGGGGCAGTTGCACATGGCCAACAACCATCTCCCCTGGTGATTAGAAAGTTATATTGTACAGCCTATGTTAAAATTCTAATTTAAGTGTTTTAATAATTAGATTTACATAAAAACCATTATGAATAATATCTCTAGAAACAATGCCTTTGAGGATTTCGTTGTCTTGTACAACTTGTTTGTGGGGTGAACTGCCTGCAGTGAATAGCTGGCAGTTGAGTATTTCTGATAATCAGCTATGCATATACAGAGTGTTTAATATTCACTGTACATAAATATAAAACATTTTCTCTGCTGCAGTACTGTTGATGATAATTTTAAGGAACTGTCATATTTGAAGTCATCAAGAGATGCAGATCTGTGCAGCTTTTCAAAGCAGTGAGGTACTCTTCAAACGAGTAACCCTCATCTAAACATCTCCATTGACTACTGGCCTGTAACCTCACTTTCTCTGAATCCGGATTTTTCATAGGGTGTGCTTTCAAAGTCATCTGTCCTGAGATAATTTGTAGTTGAACAGGCAGGTTGTCATGTAATATACAATGTTGGATTGTGCAGTGACTCTACATAAAGCGGTGAAGTTCTTCAGAAGTATGTGGGAAAACTGGTGGCCAGTTCCTTCTCTTGTGGGGGAAAGTAGGAATGTGATAAAAACTGATCAAATTGAAAATTGATCTCTTGGTGTGAGATCTTGTGTTTCTCTTGGATGTAGCCAAATTTGTGGACTGTGGACCTCCCTTCAATTCACATTCCTATCATTTCAGCGATACAGTGTTAAATGCATCCAAACAATGATGAAGAAAATCTTAGGGCAAAAATGTGGCTCCTAATGCAGATTCATCAGTGTACTGATGGGATGTATGGCCAGGCATGGCTAGGAATCCTTCTTGGCCGTGGTGGGTAGGCAAGGCTCTGTGTACACTGTATATGGAGATTCAACTTGAAGCACAGCTGTAAATTGTTTTCTTGCAGGCCTGTATATTTACTTGAGTCTGGCAGTGAAAACAGATGCTGTATGTCTTTTATTCTGTTGTATGATAAATAGCTAGTTTTCTTCAGTATTTGCATATACCTCTTTCGTTCTCCAGAGTCTCTCTTCTGTTTTTCTCTTTAGAATGCCTTTACAGAGATGTGCTGTGATGGTCCTGAGCTTCATCGCAGTCCTTATTCATACACTTAAAGTTTCCAGCTGAGGCCCTGATCCTGCAATATGAATACAGTGATACTTTGTAAGGAACCCTCAAGAGTGGATCAGGTCTTTATTTTTTTAGCAATAGTAATTCAGCTTTCTGAGACATTAAAGAACAGGCTGTAGTCCCTTTGACAATTTTTATGGATGCATTTCATCTTGGAAATGTGCCACCAACGTCTGTCTGTTGCTTTGTGATATAGTTCTGACTCCTGAGACATGTTCTTGCTGAAATATTTCCAAACTAAAACTCTTGCTGTCTCAGCTACATTTGGATGAACAGTGGGATGAGTTACGGTTTATCAGATCAGCTTTCAGGATTTGCTCTCTGGTGAGGCCCTGCGTTTTCAGAGAATGGAAAGTCTGAGCAGGTCTTTTACAGCATTTTCCATCTCTTCTACCCAGACCACCTTTTCTTTAACATAAAACCACACTGTTCTGCTTCCCTGGGCAACTCATTCTTTCTGTCTCTCCAGTCCTTCAGCTCACATAAATTTTAAATGCCCATTCCAGGTCAGATTTATGTTACTAGGTCTCATTGATTTTGATAAATATTTTTATTTGGTAGTGCTGGAAAGCCAGCAATCAATATTTATTTGTCTCTTTTTGTGAGGTATGTCTCTGCTCTCGACCATGTGGTCCAAATAGGCAAATTGGACAAAACTTTGGGAAGAGAGAGGGGGAAGAGAGGTGTAAGAACAAAACACACTGCAGATGTTCAAATAGTTATGGTATGTGCCTGAATTGCTTCATTTATTGTTAGTAGAGAACTGAAGGAGGAGAGAAGGAAAATGCTAGCATTTTTCATCAGTTTTCTAATATACCTATATGAAAAAAATATCAGAATATCAGAAATCAGATTATTTTGTTTCCTTGCTTCTGTGAAAGTTACCACTGACTTCTGTGGGATTGTAAACAGATCTCTGTCTTCTGGTGGTCAGTGGCATCTGCAGAAAGGAGAGCATAGAAAGCAAGTATTTCCTGTGTAGCACCATTTCTTTTCCCATTTCCCTCTGAGGTGTAGCTATTGAGAGAACAAGTAATTTCACTCTGATGGAAGTTATTTTAACAGGTGGAAATGCAGAAGCAATTTACCCAAATAGAAATGAATTTATTTTGATGGGTTGAAAGTAGTATAGTGATACAGTGCCTTGAAATATTTCAGCTCTTTTTGATATAAAATTTCTTTCTCAATTTGTTGTTCACATCAAAAAGTGGGTATTGATACTTTCCGTCTGAGTCTTTATTCAGAAATTGTCATATAAATTGCTTTAGTATTAGATGTATTTATACAATATTCTTTGTTAGACAAAATCCTTAATTGCATGCATTTCTTGGTTTGGGCATAGCTTCATTAATTGCTTAAAAATGTTTCTTTTTTAGCAAGATTACTAGGAACTGAAAATAGCCATCCTCTGCAGTACAGTTGTGTTGGTATTTCCTTCTTTATTTCTGTGGGCAAGGTAAAGCAGAACCAAGCCTGGTACATGCAATGCTTGCTGATCACTGCTTTTGGGTTCTGTTGTCTTGAGGCTTTAAGCACATTTTAATCATGCACAGCACATTATCTCATTGACTCTGAGTCCATTTGATGCACAAAGTTAAATGTGTGTAAATTTTATTAACCACTGGTATATGGAGCTCTAAAACTGCACTACAAAGGGACTTTGTAACGAACAATTTTTTTAAAAAAAGAAGCTGAAGGAAGAAGGAAAATAAATTTTCTGTTCCAAAATATGAAGAAAAAGCACTAGTTTTATTTCTGCTGTAAGTAAAAAAAGATAATAGATTAAGTATGTATAAGAAAGTAGACAGGAGTTATTTTAGGGCGTTCTTTATTTCCTTATTGGTTCAGATACTATAATGATATTACTAACAACAAACTAGATCCAGGACTCATTAAATTAATACAACAGAAAGATAATGAGAAAATTGCCAAGTAATGAAAAAAAAACAGAAGTCTTAAAACTTATTAAGTGATTGTGGCTGGTGAGCAGTCTTTGTAGTCAAGGGTCGTGTGTCTGAAAAATGACCCTGATGGTTTGCCAGCAGACGTTATCTTATCTGGTAATTTGTGTTAAACTCAATTTTTGTAGAAGAAAGAGTGCAAAGCAGAATGTTGCCTCAGTGGAGCAGGAGAGATCACTTAAAACTCATGTAGTCAAATCTACTCATAGGTATAAAAGCTTTGGAAAAAGCATCAAAAGCTTTAAAGAAATAAATGAGTAAAATAATTGCCTCTCTACAATATAAACAAACAATAAAACACATGTAAGCAATGAATGCAAGAAGGACATGTATGATTTTGTAGGTAATCAGAGATTTATGCTCCAATAAAAGATGAAAGTGTATAATGGATGAAATATGTCCGTTCTATAAGAAGAGAGAATAATTAAAAATAAAGAAGTGCACATTCCACTGGAAAAATTTTTGCATTCGAGGGCTGTCTGTATTCTTCCTTGTGCCGAGTTCCGTCATGTGGCCCAACTTTGGGTTCATTTCCTTACTGTTACGGTAAGAGATTTTTAGTTGAGGTCGAAGAGAGTACGAAAAAGAAGAAAAATACAAAACATGTTTATGCTCTGGAGAGTTTCACAAATAATTGAACAAACTTCTACTTGTGTAGTACTTTCAAGTACAACTTTTCTAACATAAATTACAATTACAGGAATCTTTGATTGCTGTACAGTTATTACTGAAGGAGGCATCTGGAAAATGTCTTCCATTAGCTGTGCTTTTTGGCAGAGGTTATAAGCAAGCATGGTCAGTGTAATTAAGCTGACAAGTGTTTAAGATACTGTGTTTGTTTACTGCATGTACTCTCCTTCAATAAATATTAGTATTTCTTCTAAATCCTCTACTCTAGCTGGTGACCTTGACAACATTTAAACTGTAGTATAGCATGTAACACAGCTATATGAAGGGCCAGACATTTAGCAGAGAAGCTTTCTTTTGCAAATAGCTGTTGGCTGTAGTCACGTGCAATACATGAGCAGCAACAGATTTTGTTGGGAAAGCTCAGACTGATAGAGAAGGCAAAATACCTGGACCTCAGTGATTTTTCCCGAGTAAGCTCTAAAATTCCTTTGGAGAAAGTCAGCCTGGGACGCTAAACTTGCAATGCTTACAAAATTTTCTAGGTTTTTCTTCCTTTCTTCCTTTTTGTTAAGCATAAAAATAGGGTTTGTGAATAGGTTTAGTCTCTCAGGGTACCTGAGAATCAGTTTTATTGTAGAATTTGCGTTCATACTGGACAGTGATCTCTTGATCAGATGAAATTTAACAAAAGTTAAGACTGAGCAGCAGCTTTCTAACTCACTTTATTTGATGTCAAGTTTGCAGTGCTTTTTATAATTTCATTTACTATTTTATTTAGACACCTCTTTATGTTGTAAACCATGGTGAGACCGGACCAATCCGATGTAACAGGTGCAAGGCTTATATGTGTCCTTTCATGCAGTTTATTGAAGGTGGTAGAAGATATCAGTGTGGATTTTGCAATTGTATAAACGAAGGTAAGTGATGTTTCTCTGATTTGTGATTCCTGTAAGTTCAGTAAAACTAAAAAGGAACCATATATCTGAAGTGATTTTCTTGACTTGCTGTTATGAAACTGCAGTAAGGAGGCCTATTTCACAATATCAAAACAAAACAAAAAACACTTTAAAAAAATTGGAAACACTTTTTCAATCCAATTTTTAAAAATTTATAAAAAAGCATAATGCTGAATTGTGAAGTCCAGTGTGCTGTGATCAAAATTTATTTTAAAATATTATATCAACATAGGATAAAAAACTGTTTGTATTGCTATCCCAAAGCAACTTTTGTGTAGAAAAATTAAGAAATGTAGATGTTCAGAAAAGACCAAATATTTAGAAGCATGTTAGACTGTCCATGGCTGCGGATGCAGTGGTTAAATAAGCTATTAATCTTTCTGTGACAACTGTTGGTTTTCACAGAAGATACCATGCCATATTTGTTCAAGTGTGCTGCGTGTGACTCATAACTGTTCTTGTGCTCTTGGCTAAATCCCAGCTCTTTGCCAGAACTAGCCTTTCTAGACATTTGTATCGAGTTGGATTTCCTCAGCTGGATCGCAGTGCTATAGTGCTTTCCCTAATACAGTAATATTTTCAGCTCTGAAACAGGGACCTTGACGAGCTAACTGCAGCTTCTTTTCTGCCCAAGGCTCAGATGTTTGAGCAAGCATAGCAGACAGCAATTTTCATAGTTTGTTAGCAATTTAAACTTGCATAAAGAGAAATTTGAATGCATTATGAACACTTTAAGAAAGTATCATTTTCAGTTATGCTTTGTATGAGTACAGTGTCCTTTATCCAAGTAGGAAATCACTTGAAAAAAAATAAAATTAAAAATGGAGACCTTAGATGTCCTACAAATTAGGAGGGCGTTCTGCACCATTCCCCTCCCTTTCCCCCCCCCCAGCTTTTAACAGGCACAAATTGTGAAAAATAATAATTCTAAATGTACATCGATTGAGGAAAAAATAAGCTAAAATCCAGATATGACCTTCCCCAGTGTGACCAACCTTCAGATTAACCACATATAAATCGTTGGTGACAAAACCCTTGGTTTCTTAATGCGTGCTTGGGAATTTTGCATCTTTTATCTGTAGCTACAGGAGGTTCCCAGTGCAATGGACTGAATGCAGTTTGCTGTACAGTAGACCAGGGATGTGAACATTGCAGAGTGTATTTTTACATAAAGCAGCCCAGACTTTCGAAAAAGTGCTGTTTTTAACTCCAGTGTCTTGAATTAAGCTTTGAGGAGACAGTGTCCGCTAAGAAAAGAGCCATCATTTTAGCCTGTATCCTGAGGATAGCAGACACCTGCCTGTGGAGGTAACCTGAGTCAGTTTGCTACTTGAGCTTAATGGATACACTTGACATATATGGGGGAATATGCCTTGTTCTCCAAATACAAGAGGACGTGGATTACCAGAATATAGATTTTGTTTGTTTTCATAGATGGATGTAGGGATAAAAGCATAACCTAGCTGAGTGTTTATGATCTTCCCTTTCTCAGTAACAGAGTGGGCTACGTTACCAGGTCATGTCTGTGGAATGGAGCTGTTGGGTTGTTCCCCTCTGCTACAAAATACAATTTTTTTTTTTTCTGTTCTTGCACTGATTTTCAGTCCCTCCATTCTTCTTCCAACATCTGGACCACATTGGCCGGCGGGTAGACCACTATGAAAGGCCTGAGCTATCTCTGGGATCATATGAATATGTTGCTACTTTGGATTACTGCCGAGTGAGTATCTTCAGTATGCAAATTGTTATGATTTGATGTCAGCACAAACAAAATCCTACAATTACCTACCTTAGAGTAAGCATGCTTATAGGCTGAAATATCAGTGTCTGGGAACATTTTAGAAAATGTACAGATGTGGAGAATTTAAGCTTACAATAATATGAGTTGTTCTTTTGTGTGACAGGAGTATGAGCGTAGCAAGTAATAAGCAGTGCATCAATGTCCTGGATCACAAGTCTTCAACTGGGATGCTGGTTTGGTCCTAGCAAGTGTGTAGAGGATGTTTTGGGGATATAGTTCAAATTCTATTGCATTGTTGCATTTTAACAGCATGTTAATCTTCTGTTAATTTTAAGGACAGACAGACACCTAAATTTCCTTCTCAGCTTTGCAAACCTTAGCATGGGAATTTGAGTCTTTTCCTGACACGTAGTTTTAGTGTTCTGACCAGTAAGTTACAGTGGAATGGGTTCTGTTTCCTGATACTAAATTACTTAAAAACTTGTTCCAAAGCCCACTCAAGCCACTGGAACTGGAAATGTTTGTAATTGATTTTATTAGAGAGCTGTATTTGATAATTCTCATAGCATAAATTAGTCAAGCTTTTTGAAATTCCTTACAGAATTTTCCAAAATTCCCAGTGTGGCTTCATCTGCCTGCAGTACAGATGTATTTCTTGGTTCTTGCTGAACTCAGGTAGAATTGTCTTTCTGTCAGTGGAATGAGTTAGTGATAATACTAGGAAAGTAAGTTGAATCTGAAAAGTCTTGAAGTGCGTACCAGTAGCTTCCTCAGGTGATCAAATTCTTGCTGGCGTGAATTAATGAACAGTTGTTGTTCAGTTCTGCTTTCTCGCAGGCATACTGCTCTAAAATCCAATGAAATACCTGAGATTGCCTCTATGGATCGCATTGAGATCCCAGATCACAAGATGGCAACTCAGTGTCTGCAGTGGGCATTACATGTATACCATGTAGGATACCCAATGTGTATCTCATGTAGCTTCATCAGTTTTGGTTCAGCTTTGCTGATTTCTGCAGCTAGACTTTTGAAAGCGTGTGTACTAAGTAGCTTTGTGCCCAGCTTTAATTCTTCTCTCTTCTAGAGTTGTAACCCTGCATGATACATTCACCACCACAATGCTGCTTTCAGCACAGTGACTTTCGGCATATAGTTTAAATCAGGGAGTTTCTGTGATAAATCATCCACTGTGGTTTGTCTTTGTTTTGCAAAAGCCTGTTTCATAGATGAAATAGAATGTTAGGAAAAAAGAATTTCTTACAAAATTAGCACATACACTGGAAATGCTAAGTTTCAGAGAAGTTAGCATTAAAGTTAGAAACGTTTAATTCTTTTGTAAATCAGTTTAAGACCAAAACTGAAAAGCCATTTCCTTTTGTGCTTATCAAATGACAAGGATGAACAGCTACAAAAAATGTTAACAAATAACAGCTGTTCTGCATTATTGTGCTCCTGCTAAGCGGATGTGGCAAGAGTACAAGTTCTCATTTCGGCCATATATTTGTCAGAAATTATGCAGGGATTCTTTACAAACAGCAGCGTGCTATGAGAAATTTTACAAAGTAGTGTTTGATATGGCTTATGAAACTAGAATCCAAATATAGAACACAGAAGAGCTTTTAAAAATACTGTCTGGTTTAAGTTGACAAGAGTTAATCTTGATTTACATGATTCATATGAGGTGAGATCAAGGCTATAATGATTAGCTTTAAGCGTTCGGAGACTACAGTAAGTCATAATTCAAAGGATAGACGATTTTTTTTCTTACACAAAGTTTTCTGAGGTCTGTTTGTAGCGTGTGGTTTGGTAAGTGGTCAGAAGTCTTTACATGAAGACTATGAAACAGTGTATGTAACAATAATGGAAGGGACAAATTTGTTTAAATAACTGAATTCCATTAGAAAATGTTAATATTTAAACAATTTAACAGTTTAATCAACTGTTTAAATACTGTGTGCTAGTAGGATGCTACTTTCTGGTAATACTATTTGCTTCCAAGGATAGACCTCACCAATCCATCATCTTTCTGTAATAATTACTATTTTTAATCCATAGCATTTTTCAGATGACTGAACACTGTAAGTAGATTGTCTTACTGTACCATTTGTAAATCTTTTTTACGTATTGGGACACTGTCTTAATTTTCCCTGTTAATGATATTTTTTTCTGTAGAATAACAAGCCTCCAAATCCACCTGCTTATATCTTCATGATTGATGTATCATACAGAAATATAAACAGTGGCCTTGTTAAACTCATATGCGATGAACTGAAGACTCTTCTCGATAAACTTCCTAGGTAAAGAAACATAAATGTGTTTGGCTTAACTGTAGCACAGCAAGTTATCATGCAGCTGTGCGTGAATTCAGGAAAGCTAGGAAATGTCACAGTTTACAGTACAAGCATTTTTGAAGTGACAGTGACCAAATGGTAGTTTGTTAATTTTAACATTGCTGGCAATTTTTGAGAATCTTAAATTGATGTCTGGGTTTACTGCTGTGCGAACAGAAAGCATCTGTTGAACTGATTGCACATGCAGCATTCTTTCTTTTCCTTTCGTGCAGTGAACTCTAGTGGTGTTATTAATGAAATCCCAGCTCGTAGTTTTGACTTGCTGCAGTTCCCATGCTGGGAACTCACCCTGTGCTAAGATTTCTGGGAGCCCACATTCTTTAAGAGAAAAGAATCCTCGGTATCAAAGCAATGTGTGTAACAGAAGGAGCACTGCTATAAAGATGTGTAGCAGAGAAGCCTGGAAGAGGATGAGGAGTGAGAATTAAAACTAGTGAATGGATTGAGCCAGGTGGCTCCAAGACCTCTTGCAAAGGGTTTTGTGCTTTTGCAGACTACACAGTGGAAAACACTATTTGCTTGCTTGAAATGTTAGGATAAACATTTTCAAACTTACTTATTCTAAACCAGGACCCTGACTATTTAGAGATATAAGGAGAAACACATTTGAGAAATTATGCCCACAAGCTCAGAAAGTCAGGTTAATTAGTTGTGCCAGTGTGATTTTTAGACACATAACTTAAAAACATTTGAACATGCGTGATACTGAGATCTCATTTTGAGACTTGAAGAACAGTGTTGTGTGTTGGTTGCACAGGTACCAGCTGCTGTGTTTGCAGCTGATCTTTAAATGATGAAGAAAAATGGGATTGTGCAAAGTGTGCAGACCATCACAGATAAGAGTGCTATCTGATAACACTGTCCCAGTTGCCTGCTATGTAAGAACTCTGGGACCAGTGGATGATGCAGCTATTTCTCTCATGAGTAAGAAAGCGCTGTATGTCCTAACTGAGCTCCTGAATGATCTCTGTTAATAGTGTCACTAAGAAAATAGCAGTGTCTGAGTGCTTGGAGTGTTCAGAAACATGCACTCAGAAGTTATGCCTCTATGTGAGTTATTGAGTATCTTGGAGAAATTATTTAAAATACTTCTTTATGGAATGTTTTCAATATAGAATATTGATTTCTTTTAGATCAGAGCAGCCCCTTTCTCATCCAGCACTGTCTCCGTAAAACAGCAGTGGATTAACATTCCATATTGACATGAATGTTGGAGATCGTAGATGAGAAAAATCTTTTCCCTCCCAAGCTGAAATTTTTTGATGAAACTTGTGAAAGTAACAGAAGGTGCTACTGTAGATGTAATTAGGACCAATTCTTTTTAATAGGATCACATTTTACTACACTGAGGGCTGTAAACCTGGTAAGGGTCCAACTAGTACTAATCGATGCTGCTGCTAATTGCACAGTAGCTACTGCTTAGAGGAGTTCTCTTCAGGAAAACAGGCAGTGAGTGAGCTTGCAGCTCGCAGTGTTCTTGCAGGTGTAGCTCAGAGCAGTAGTGGCTGCCTTCTGTTGGTCTGGTAACGTACCGGCCACAACAAGCCATTTGTACAGTGCATTTTGTGCATGATACGCAGCTGTGAAGGATCCAAGAGCTTTCAATGCTTAAAAGCAGTCCTGCCAAAGCGAAGGCTTGATCCACCAAAGTCAAAAAGTCATCAGACTTTTTTTGAGCCTAGTTACTATTCTTACTAGGTATCAATCGTTACTGTCACTGAATTATAATGTATTCTGAATAAAGGTGCTTTTCTGATTATATTTTGTGCTAACTGTCCGATCCTCTTTTCCATGTCTTGAAGACAACATGGTTTATTATTTGATACTTTTGACTTCTCAAATGGGATGCAGAGTTGATAGGGAATAAATATTTTTTAAATTTACAACAGTTGATTTAATCAGTGCTTTTGATTTGATCCAAGGCAAAGATTGGGGTAATTAATTACATCTTCTTGGTTGTTGTTTGTTTTGTTGCTCCCAATATAGACAGCGATCTGCAGGAGCCTTGCATTTCAAGGTCAGAGTTTCTAAATTGTAATTGTCGTTTTTTAATTCTTCTCACAGAGAAGAAGAGGAAGAATCCTCAGCAATTCGAGTTGGTTTTGTCACTTATAACAAGGTCCTCCACTTCTTTAATGTGAAAAGTAACTTAGCTCAGCCTCAGATGATGGTGGTCTCAGACGTTGGAGAAGTTTTTGTTCCTTTGCTGGATGGTTTCCTTGTTAACTTTCAGGAATCACGATCTGTTGTTCACAAGTAAAGTACAATTATTCCATATCTGAATAAGACCTGGATGCTATAAGAAGCATTTTTCCTTTTAGCTCATTGTCTTGGAGAGTCTGGGGGATGCATGTGCTTGTTGAAATGCTTCAGAAGTCATCGGATGCTTCGAGTCCTGCACTTCCCTTTCTGAGGCAAAGCAAAAGTGCTATCGACTCCACAATGCTGAATTTGGAAGCCTATTTAGGCCAGCTCTAAACCATGCATCATCAGCTGTGCCATTTCAAAAATGGGAGAGAGAGCTGCGGCTTTGTGCCACGTTGCATGTTTTTCCTTCTATGTATGTGATAAATATCTTAGTGTGTAATCCTTTATGTTATCAGCTTTGGAGTAATACATTTCAGTAGAATTTTAAAATTCAAAAAGAGATTGAACAATCAAAATTCTTTTTTAATTTGCTTGGAAAACATGAAAAACATCTTCCTCTGTGAAGACTTGGTATGGTACATTTTGGGGGGTTATCAAAAATACACTAAGCAGTTGAGATGCTCATTTTTTCCTCTTCCGTAGCTTGTTGGACCAGATTCCTGAAATGTTTGCAGACACTAATGAGAGTGAGACCATCTTTGCTCCTGTTATCCAGGCTGGCATGGAGGCACTAAAGGTTAGAATGTTCCTCTCTGAAAAAGAAGCAGCTCTTTAATTAGGACTAGGCTTGATAAGCTACCTAAATTCCATTTGCTAAAGGGCAGTGATGAATCCTCCTACAAATTGCAGTGGGAAAAGAGAAAAATCAGTTTCCAGCACTGATGTTCCATTATTCTAACAGTACATATGAACTTTCTTAGTTGAAATGAAAACACTGATTGGCACAACTGTTTTCAAATTCTTCTCAAGGAAAACAGACCCCTCAAGAGTCTGTTCCATATTGGATGTTCAAGGAAAGATGGAGAGCAGGAGTTGTTTTTTTGTTCAGTGTTTAGTTACTAGAAAATTGATAGATACTTGGGATGTTTGCACAGATTTGTTGTCTTTGCATGTTTCAAAGGCAGATTAAGAACTGGTGTAAGGTACAACAGCCTTACTCTGCCTATTCTCCAGCTTCTGCTGACTTTGTACAAAATGAGGTATTTATGACTACAGAATTGAGTGGGAGGAGTGGGTGGGTTTCTACTGAACTGCCAGCTTCTCACAGCATGCATACAGCTGAAAATGAAACTGTGGATCAGATGCATCCCCAGGAGCTTTCTGTATGTTGGGGATAGCCCTCGAAATGCTGACATTTCCGTGGAGCTCTGCCAATAAAAGAATGCCATCACAAGATTTGTAGGGACAGAAAAACAGCCAGAGTTGTTTTCCAGTAGGTGATTTATCTGTGAGCTGTGTACAACTAAATCACAAACTGTGAGTAAAGAAATCTGTTAAACCAAAATTACACAGCATTTCTCAAATTTGTTTCTTAAATATTTATTTTCTTCTTACTTATTCATAGTACCAGAAGGTGTATGTGCATTTGGTTACCAATTCTATCAAAATGCTTTTTCTTGGTATTTGACCTCTGCAAAACAAACGTGAATTTTCTTTTACTGTTGCTCCTATTAAAAAAAAAAAAGCTTTTTTATTTAACTCAGTACTTAAAAGTGATAATTTGCAAGGATTTTCACACTAAATTATTAATACGCACATACACATGTTCAAGAAAACTAACCTTGTCTAAAAAGAATAAAATGGATTCTGTTGCTCTTTGATCAATCAATACATTTTTTGAAATAGTAATTTTAGACAGTTTCCCAATAATTCCTGATGGATGTTATTAGTAATGGGTGTGTGCTCAGTCAGTCTTTCACTCTTTACAGAATGCTTTGGAAAAGTTACAAAAAAAACCTGGTGTTCATACTTAAAAACTACAATGCTTGAACTAGTAGGGGTGAAATTTCATCTCTGTTAAAAGTAAGATACTGTCTTTGATTGCATTTCTGCCATAGCAAACAAATTTCTACTTTTCCCAGAAGAATGCCATGGCGTATTTTGAGATGTGGACTTATCTTGTGTGCATCTTTAGATCTGGAGGGGAAAGAGTTCCGAAGCAGAGTAGTGTCGGTAGTCTCAGGTATTGCATTTTTAAACTAGATGTGTTGGTAAGCCTGGAGCAGGAAAAGAACAATTACTCCCTTCCCTTCTTCTTTCCTTTCACCCAGTTTAATACTCAACGAATTCACAGTTGCTAATAAGCGATCTCAATAACAAGAACAAAATTTCCTAAATTTTGTTGGAAAAGTTTGTTACAGTACAGAGTTGCCTATGGTACTGCTGCTGTTGCTGTTCTCTGGAATTCAGGTTTTCCTGTCAGCAGATTGCCACTTAGCAAGTATCACTGCCTCATTATAACTGTAGATAAGAATTGAAAACTTCGGCTAAAACTGGTATTCACTTCGTTTCTTCGTGAAAGGAGAAGTTCAGCACAAGTTCTTCTGCTTCTACATTTTAGTTTAGGTTTGAATGCAGAATCCAGTAGAGGAGTGTAGTTGTCACTCTTTAAAAAATATAATGACCAAAACTGAAATAAATGTATTTTCCGTTAAATTACATTTCCTTTTAATTAATTGTATCTAATTTAAAATTCGGTAGGAGAGGTACTTCTTGTACTCATTGAGATTTTAGCTTCCTATGTAGAAATTACTGTACTAATGCATCATCCAGCACATCTGTGTTAGACTACATTATTTACTGACATAAAATTCCCAGCTTTGGGAATCCATCAAATGTTAAAGACTCCAAGTGAATTATTTAGCTCTGAAGAACCTTTGCAGAAATGTTACTGTTCTAAGAGAAACAAGAGTGTCTGAAAATTAGGCTTGTTAATCTTAGCAGTAGATTCAATGCCTATATGGGTGTCTTTGCAACAGGCTGCAGAATGTGCTGGGAAACTGTTCATCTTCCACTCTTCATTGCCAACTGCGGAAGCACCGGGAAAACTGAGAAACAGAGATGACAAAAAGCTCCTCAGCACAGATAAAGAAAAGGTATTTATATATAAAGGAAATCCTCATTTATAAAGGAAATGCAGATAATTCCACCCATCAAGTCTTTGCTACCTACCTGTTCAGTGAGTTAGTTCAGTAAGAATATAAAGAGTTTTTGATGCATATGTGTATCAGTGGAACATATGGGCAGGGGCAGTGTGGTTTTATTCAAATCCACGTCTCACTTAAGGAGAACATTTGGATTGCAAGTGGTTGCCAACAGTATCTAATGTTACTGCATTTCTATTTTTTAATTTTGTGCAGACACTCTTCCAG
The DNA here is from genome assembly GCF_905368555.1 of Meleagris gallopavo. Taxonomy (NCBI): domain Eukaryota; kingdom Metazoa; phylum Chordata; class Aves; order Galliformes; family Phasianidae; genus Meleagris; species Meleagris gallopavo. Next base: position 34,834,386 of record NC_139407.1, read on the forward strand.
CCTCAGGTAAACTCTTATGAGTCCTTAGCCAGAGACTGCGTGGCTAACGGCTGCTGCGTGAATTTGTTCCTCTTCCCGAATCAATATGTGGACATAGCTTCCCTGGGCCTTGTCACCATGTACACTGGAGGCACACTGTACAAGTACAACAATTTCCAGGTAAGTGGTGCAAGCTCCCAACCAGTAACAGCTGGGGACTGCTTGTTTTTATTTCAAAGTCTTTTTTGGCAGTTTACCTATAAACTGCTAAAGTAACTGTAGACAATTTACTTAGAAACCTCAGGGGACAAAATTCAAACTCAGAGATGGCAGGTTATGATAAAATTGAAGTGTTGAAATTGTAATTTTACTTTTGCATAAATTGGTTGGCACCTTAAAATTGAACTGACTTACTTAAGTATGCTGACATCTGCAGGGAAGTCAGTTACTCTGTACCTGTAGATAGAAATGCTTACAATAAGGTAATAAATAAAGTCACAACACTACTTGTTTGTTATAAATGTCAGGGAAATATTTATGGGGAATATAGGACTTCCCTTGTGTCAGGAGCTGAGCGACAGAAGCATTTTTTGTGAAGTGCACGAGGCTACTCTGTAATTCTTAAGGCCACACCATATAAACTTAGTTAGGATGGACGTTACTGGAGATGGGTGTGACTGAACAGAAACTCTGCATGTCTAAGCCTGGTGGTGAACCAGTGGATACTTGTACAGCTCTGTTCCTGTTAATAAAGTCTCTTCTAAAGGAAAAGAGACGTCAGGGAGGGGGGAGTGTTGGATTTCTGCTCGTTTGCTGCCACCCAGTGGTGAACTGCAACTCTTGCTTTTGCTTCACCTTTCTAGCTCAATTCTGATAGCCCACAATTCCTAACTGACCTCAGGAGGGACATAGAGAAAAAGACGGGATTTGATGCAATAATGAGGGTTCGAACAAGTACAGGTAATGGTACCCGTTGGGAATGAAAATAAATATGAGAATATATAATTCTAAGTAATACAGTGCAAGAAGTGCTATACAGACCTGTAACAGCAGGCTGCCCATTTTATCTTTGTTGTGTACCTTTTGGAAAGTACAGACTGAGCAAATGGATGTGTATCCTCTTACTCTGTATGTCTACATAAATCTGCAAATACCGCTAAGTTCTGATCATTATGCATGCAGCCTGCAACGCAAAGCAGTCTTAAAAAAAGAGTGTGGTTTGCCCAAAGCTTATGTGTGTTTTCATTTTCTAAATACTTCAAATTAAATTAATGCTTCTGCTTTTCAACCATTAGTTCTTACTTTCAAATGCAGAGCATAAACACACTAAGTGGCCCAGTGAGTAATGCCAAAGGTGCCCCTGAGTCACTGCGCTCCTCGATGGCCCACACAGATTCACTTCTTCCTCTTACGCAATGGACAGAAAATGCCACCGGCAAGGAGGATTGGTGGGCACTGCAACCCCCTGAGACTACACACCCTTGAGGGAAAATAGTTTGCATTTCATTCAGCAAAACTGAAGTTAGAAAATAGTATCTTTTTCTTTGTATATTTATTTGTGTGCTTGCTTTTTCATCTGCCTGTAGGCTTCAGGGCTACTGACTTCTTTGGGGCCATTTACATGAACAACACTACAGATGTAGAAATGGCAGCAGTTGATTGTGACAAGGCTGTGACAGTAGAGTTCAAACATGATGACAAACTGAATGAGGACAGCGGAGCCTTAATTCAGGTAAAAATGCACTGTGTCATTTATTGACGCTGTGAGCAAGAACCTTTTTTTTTAATATGACTGCAAAATGTTAAACTGCAGGACTGATGGGAGTGATGCATAGCGTGCACAGTTGCTGGTGTTGTAGTACCACTAATAATGTTTAACTAATTCGTCAAAGAATGCTACCTTGAAATGCCAGGCTGTTTCAAAGCTAATGAAACCTGTATTTCCCTTCTCATTCCACAATATGGGATCCCAGCAGTAGTTCCTGGAAATGTAAATTGGGCAATAATTAAAACTGGCCTTTCTGTGCCTGAATTCCAGTGCTTGGGATACGCTCATACCTAGCAGAAGATTTATCCTAAGATTATCAGATGATGTGAGGTTGCTCTTTACTGTTCTAGATGTTCTGTCATGACCTTGTGACCTTTTGCTATTTTAATGACAGAAAATGTTACAGCTTGAAAAGTTACACACAAACCGTAGAATTATCTGAACTTTTGTTTTTAAGCTCCTTAGCTTTTATCATGCCCCCATGGATACTTTATAGGTTAGCAGTTAATCCTTGTATGAATACAGCACTGTGCAACATCCACTTTGGTATGTCTGATGTCACTTATTGGAGACCTGGGGTAGCAGCAATGATGGGAAAAGTGCATGGCATATGGATGTTGCAGTTAAGTCTCATATGAGAGTTTCTTGTGGAACATGCAGCACAAAGCTGACTAGTTAGTTTACCTGCAGTTGGTGTTATGCCCTGCAGGCTTTGGCAGGCTTTGGCTTGTATCTGCAGACAAGGTGATAAAATTATTTTTTATTGTGGTGGTAGGAAACAAATGTGCCAGGCAGATGCATGCAGTACCAGTAAAATGCTAGTTAGCAGTTGGGAAATCTAAAGTGCAGTTCCTTTACGTTTCATTCTTGTGAAGTTTTCCTACATGCTAACATTTATTATACAAAAGTAGAATTGGAGTCATAAGCAATTTTTTAAGTCATCTCTCAAATTTTATTATCTAAGCTAATGGAACAGGCAAGATACGGGAGTGGATACAGTAGGACCCCATTTGGGCTTATCAAGATTAGCAAGTTTTTCTTTGTTGCTTTTGACAAAAGCTAAGATGGGCAGAGTAGTACTCAGCAAGCTTCTGAACTCTGGTATAGTGTGTTTTCAGCTGCATTTCTTTGGGGCATTTTTCTTGATAGCATATTCAGGTATGGTGTACAATCAAGCGGTCTCTTATTTTCAGATGATACCAGCAGCGTGTAGCATGAGAAAGCACTAAGCCTTCCCAACAGCCATCATTTTCATACTTTTAAGGCTAATAACTTTTATAATGCATTTACATGGCTAATATATTTACATAAAATTTTGAATCTGTTGCTCCTTTGGTTCAATAGTACTGAAGCAGTACCAAAAAGCCTGCTGTTCCTCAAAAGTAGTTCTGTGCCTTTTGTAGGTGACTCTTATGTGATGATTATTAATTTTTATTATCATAATATTATAATATAAATCCTGTAATATCATAAATAAATCCTATAAATCATAAAAATAATTATGATTATTATATGTTTTATTATGAATACTATGATTTTTGTTTTAAAATGGCAGTGAAAGATATCTGGCTCCTCTGTTGCAGTGTGCTGTCCTCTACACATCAGTAAGTGGGCAAAGACGACTTCGCATACACAACATAGGTTTAAATTGTAGCACTCAGTTAGCTGATGTCTACAAGACTTGTGAGACCGATGCACTTATCAACTTCTTTGCTAAGTCAGGTAAAGTCAGAATAATTTTTTTTTCCTCTGAGCTGAGAATGAAAGGAGGTGGAGTGATATCTAGTGGGAAGTCATGCTTTGTAACTTGCTACTGCCATCTCTCTTAAAAACGATAATGATTGAAAAAAGAACTAGATTGTAAATTTTAGATATACGTGCCCTAAAAGAAATGCCTGGGAAGCTTCTTAGAAACAGGTAATGCACAAAAGTGTATAGGCACGGTATTATTGTGTTAGAATTTTTGTTTGATTTGAGGTGGGTTGGTTTTTTTTGTGTGTGAAAATTAATAAATTCTCTAAAATGACTTAAGAGTCAGAAAAAAATGGCCATAGACATAAGCTTAGTAAAACCTAGCAGAATACTTTAAAACTTTGCATTTGTCATGCAAACAAGTAACAGAACCCATAACAGGCTCTTTTGTTCTTCTGTCTTTGTAGCCTTTAAAGCTATCCTAAGCCAACCACTGAAGGTTGTCAGAGAGATCCTGGTCAGTCAGACAGCGCACATGCTGGCGTGCTACAGGAAGAACTGTGCCAGCCCCTCAACAGCGAGCCAGGTAAGGACGTCCCCAGGTCTGCCCCTCTTTGCAACAACCACGCTTGCACCACCAGCAGTACCAGAAAAGAATGTTTCAGACATACAGACTTTTTGTTTTCTTTCAAATATGATGACAGGTGGGATGCAGTGGTAGCAACACACAGTGGCTGTTGTTTTGGGATGAATGACAGTGCCACAGAGGAAGGTGACAGCTGTACCACAGAGATGCGAAAGCCTTTTCTTCCTGGTAGAATTACGTGCTAACTCTTAAAAGCTTTCACTTTTTTCTTCCATTCCTGCAATGATTGTAGTGGTCTAATTTTTTGACATGTAACAACTGTTATTGTCAAAAGACAGAGAGAACCTAGTTAACATCCTGAATTTGCATACAGATCTGTCAAGAATGCTCTACTGCTAAAAATCTGACATTGAGACAGGAACAAACTCCTACCAAAAAAAAAAAAATCTATGATGATTAAAATATGATTTCTTAATTCCTTTATTTACCAGCAGGCAGTAAGAAGCTGTGGGTCCCTCATTACTTTTGTTCCAAACTGCTTGAAAATTCTCTCAAATTAAGACACCTTATTTTCAAATGCTGTCACATTTAGTAATCTACTCACTCTGTAACAAACAGTAAGGTAAGGTGCTTTCAGATCCTTTTAGCAGCTGTTCCTGATACAAAACTTGTTCCAGTTCAAAGGACAGTCCTTGTCTTTGGCTTGAACTGAACTCAAATCCCATAAAGCCTTTAACGTCTGTTTTTCTTACAGCTCTCAAAATACTGTGTCTTCCTTCTGGATTTTGAGATACTGCAAAAGTGGCTTCTTCCTCACTTTTCTGAACTGCAATTGGCAATTTTCTACTTCAGTACTGAGGTTAATAGTGAAGAACTCCCAACAATATTGGAGGCTTTCAATTTACACTGTTTCCTTTAGTCTCCTTTAAACTATGTTTTCCAACATAGCTTTTGTGTACCATTTAATGCTTCTAATAATCACAAGCCTGGGCAATGAATTATTTCTCTCAGTGAAGACCAAATGTTTGAGACAACACCAATGAGGTACTTATTGTGAAAGAAAAATATTAGTTTGAAAGTCCAGCTGTCATTAAATAAAAGTCTCCTCTGCCTCTCAGCTCATCCTTCCAGATGCAATGAAGGTGCTGCCAGTGTACATGAACTGTCTGTTGAAGAGCACTGTGCTGACTGGCAGACCAGAAATTCCAACTGATGAGAGGGCGTATCATCGACAACTGGTCATGTCTATGGGAGTAGCTGATACACAGCTGTTTTTCTATCCCCAGCTTCTGCCGATTGTAAGTATGTTATCTGCACATCTATTAGCTGTCAGTAGAACTGTTTTCATTTTAAATTGCTGTGATGTTTTAAATTGTAAAGATGTAGAAGATTTTCTCTGTACCACACAACTGTTATATGGCCAAGCTGGATTAGTTTTTTTTAAAGTGAAGTAGTTGCTAGCTGAACTAGAAGTAGGAGGGAAGAACCTCTAGTTTAAAGAAAACAGGGAAGTAACATGATCAGTCCTCTTATAATTCCACTGTACCTTTAATATGAGCCTGGTTTTTGACCTGGCTAATAAAAGATGCCAGTTTTAGTTAAGCTCGAGCTTTGTATTTGTGGAGAGGTACTCTTTAGCACATAGTGTATTAATGGAAAAAGAAGTGACTCCTGATTTCCTCCATCTGGAAAGGAACCACCAAAGTGTAATAAACCTGTTATTACTTTACAGTGTCTAGTTAGAGCATTGCTCACCTTGAAGTCACCATGTTTGCAACTTGCTTACATTTTGCTCTACAGCACAACCTGGATTTGAAGAGTGACACTGTGCCAGCTGCAGTGCGGTGCTCTGAGGAGCGTCTCTCAGAAGGAGGAGCCTTCATTCTGGCCAATGGTCTGAGCATGTTCCTGTGGCTGGGGGTCAGCACGCCCCCTGAACTCATCCAAGGGCTTTTCAATGTGCCGTCTTTTGCACACATCAGCACAGAGGCTGTGAGTATATGGAGGGAAACCAGTCCATTTTTCAGAACTCATGATTTAGTAAGACCAGGCCTCTAATTAGAGAAACCAGAAGGAACTTGGAGCATTCATCATTCAGCTAAAAGCAGAAATGGGTGCCAGCAGAAGCTGTTAAGACCCTATAAGTAATGCATAAAACTGTCGTAAACTTTCTCTCTGAACAATTACAAGACAGAAGCTTTCACAAAGTTTTCAGAGTATCTTAAACTTATGTTATGACAGATATTTAAAATCCTACTGAATATGCATTGGTGAAACTGCAACAAAGCATTCTATCATAGCTAAAGCTTCTCCTGTAGCCTGAACTTTTCCTGATAATGAATTTTAATGTAGTGATTATTTTAAACTGAAAAATGGCTTAAAGACAGATGGATTATTCTAGAAGCTTTTGCAAAGGAGATAAAGCATTTCCCACTTTAGAATGACACCCGCAGTAATACACATCATAAATACCAGCAGCTAGTCTTGTGCAAATGTTTAATGTGACTGGAATGTAACAACCAACCTGTATTGCTTCATTCTAACAGACATTACTGCCTGACCTGGCCAATCCCTACTCTAAGAAAATTAAGTCAATAGTGGAGCACATCCAGAACCAGAAGCCCTACACTATGAAGGTAAGAGTTCTCTCAGCATCAACCTGTCCTTACAGCTGTTCAGAAGAACATTACAGGCTGAGACAGATTTTCTTGTAGTTGTGAAAGGCTTTTTACATACCAGGAATTTCCAAGTATGCCACTGAATTCCAGCATGCATTCTAGACAGAAGCATCTCAAATGTACTTATTATCTATTAATAATTATTACTTTATTATCCATTCAGGATTTTCAGAAGTACCCTGAAAGGTCTGTTTTATTCTGCAAACCTTCCTTTACACTAGCTCTTGGTTGCACATAAGTTGCTCTCCTGTGTTTCTAAGTACAGCTACTCAAATGTCATTACCAATGCATTGTTTTTTGTTTTTTTTTCCTTCAGTAGCATTCCATAGTAGATAGAAGAAAATGATACTGCTACTTACTGTGATTGTATCCTAGAAATATGTACACGTATCTCTTTTCAGCTGATGATAGTGAAACAACGGGAGCAACCAGAGATGCTATTCCGGCAGTTCCTTGTAGAAGACAAGAGTATTCATGGAGGAGCTTCCTACGTGGATTTCTTATGCTGTGTTCACAAAGAGATCTGCCAGCTTCTCAATTAAAGAAACTTGAGTATATATAATTTGCCAGTTACATTCCGATTTTGCAGGAGGGACAGTCATTTGTGCCTGAAGGCTGGCCCACAACTTCAGTGTACCCAGACATCCTGCTGTGCTTTACCAAACTTTTTCTGTGCTCTTTTTGTACAGTTTCATTCCACTCAGCCACTCACCAAATATTTAGTTTACTTATTAAGCTGTAGAATAGAAGTTCTGCACTCAGGTATTAAACTTTGAGGAGTCCTGACTCTAAGCTGAATTGCCAGATTTCAAATTGTCAATGTTTAAGAGCATTATCAAGTATCAAAATATAATTTAAAAAGTAACTATTCCTATTACTAGCCATAAATCGTTTAAGGATCAGGAAAGATGCTAAAAATCTACACAGAAGGAAAAAGTTGTAAGATAATGCTTTTTCTAGAAAGCACACAGCTACATCAGTTTTGCAGCAATCCTGCAGTTCAGTTTGAGAATTTCCAAGTCCTATGTGTAGAACTAAGAACTCTCGAAAATAATTCCCTTTTTCCCAGAAAGGGCAAGTATTAATTTTCAACAGAAACAGAGCTCTGGGTACCTTCTACACCCACAGGTATCCAGGGCATAAAAACGCCTCCATTTTATAACTGCACTTCAATAAATGAGTTTAACAATGGACCACAGGACAAATGGTAGTCGAACTATGCTTGTTCTAAGCTTGGTAGTTAGCGGCACACTGTTACGGCACAATCCTCTAGTCTTCAGGGCAGCAATTAATCTAGCATGCTATTTAATTACATTTTCAAAATTGAACATGTTGTGCTTTATTTAGCACATTCGTTAACTGGAATAACTCCCAATAAAACTTACTTAGCTAACCATCTGCTTCCCTCACAATCACAGTGGCAGGTCAACAGTAAGACAGTTGACAAGTTAACTAAAGGTGAGTTGCAGTGCTATAAAAGGAAAGCCTCGTGTTTAACAGCTGTCCTGTTACAGGGACTGATGAATAAATCAGTCATCACTTTGAAAATTAGACTTCTCTTACTATCAATATTTAAGGTAGAATTTAGAAAGCCAGTCTTTGGCAGGAAGAGCTGTTTACCTCAGTACTTCTTCATTCTGTAGGTTTAAGACCAATGCCTCTACACATGACATTTAAACTTCTCCAAACTTGAAAAGCTGTTGTTAGAAATATCAGTATTTCACAGAAGGCAAAACCAAAATAAAACACAGCCTCTCAAGAGAGTGTAAGACATGGGCCTCATAAAAAAATAAGTGCCTTTGATCATGATAATGTCATTAATTAGTACTTATCCTTTTCAGAGATAAAATAAGCAGTCCAATGCACATTCTTGACAGCTTATCAAAACAGCTGCATCCTTGTGCACCAAGTAACTCTTAAAACAAATGGATATATTACAAAAGCATACTCACACCGAATTCAGCTGTCAAAATAAGCACTTTGCTGAAGACATTTTACTTTGTAAAAAGTATTTGTTGCCTTTCCAGATCAGCATACTTTGTAAAAATGACAGCAACAACTCTGATGTGTAAAAACATAAGGAATTATTAAATATAACGTGTTTATTCTAAGACAATGTCTCACCTTTTTTTTTATTTTTAATGCTATCAGCCTCTCTATCAAAAACTATCCAGTACCTCTTAGACTGTCCCATCTAAAACTAGCACCCACCACACTACAGAGGGCGGTTCTAGGATGACCAGCAAGGGAAACTTGCTTCAGTTCACACAACTCCTTCCCTGCCATTTCTCCCATAAGCACAAGACGACAACAAAATCATCACACTGACCAGGAAACAAAGCAAAGTTAAATGCACAAGAGCAATTAGTTCCTACAAAGCAGAAGTAACATTCTGGCACACATCCAACAACTAGTGAATATTATGGGGTGGCCAGTGTAGCTCATCTACTCAAGGAAGCTTACTCTGGATTATAGACTTCTCAGCATTTGGTTCCTCTGTCAGCATCAAGCTCAGTCTATGGTAGAGAGACTCAGTGGAAGGCTGAAGTTTCTCTCCAATGTGCCAAAAAACAAAAAAAGCAGAATAGCAAGGCAAGCCTGGTTAAAAAAATAGTATGTCAAGTAAACATTTAGAAATAACACTTAGGTGAATCAAGAAATGGTAGAGATGCTGGGATTCTCACAGATAAAGGCACTGTAATTAGGGAAGTGTCTGTACTTAGCTGCTGAGCAAAGAGTTATTTTCAGCTGCAATGAAAACATTCCCCCTCAGAGGCAGGGCAGAGCTGCTCACACAGTTGGCTCCGGCTACAGCGACGCTTGCTTAGAATCTGCTTCCTTACCTTATGCCATTCAGTTTACTGATAGCCAGAAGACTGCATCTGTACCATGACTGTCTTCTCTTTGGTCAGTTCAGGCCACATAAATAACAGCAAGAGCTTTAGGACACCTGTTTCACATCTACAATTCTCAAGCAAAGTGCCAAACATATTTCCATATTGCATCTTATTTCGGACCACAGCAGCAGCAAATTCACCATCACTGCTGTAGCTAGCAGCAGGTTTACCACTTCCCCAAATACCACTTGACATTACAAACATAACTGAGATACACGTACAAAATTAATAAACAAAAAGTGTTTAGTGGTAGTACCTTTGCTAGGCAGTGAGCAAAGCACCTATTATCATTCCCACGTCATTTGCATCACGTAACAGAGTTAAGAGGTGAAGGATTATTCTGTCTGAACTTGCCTTTAAGGAAAGGAATATCTGGTTGTGGTAGCACAGAAACCAGGCAACAGTTCTTCTCTACTTGCTTGCAGCAAGTGGGTCAAAAGGGCACAAGAGCACCATGGAAAGGCAGCAGGCAGTGGCATCCTACTCCTGTCCACTGCTGACCTGTTTGAGCTGCTTCTAATTACAGACACTCCCAAACTACACTACCCTCAGCATCACCCCCATTAAAAGGGGAAGGAATCGGCCAGGCTGAACACCAGAGTTGTGCACCTACATTCAACAAACCTTTCCTTCTCTTTCATAAAATAGAGACACCAACAAACCAACCTAACTGTGCTAACTCTGCCCTTCTCTGAACAGAAGTCAATAAGAAGAATGCAAAGCTCAGCTCTAACAGTTCCTGTTTTTGCGTATTTTTTGTAGAACTAGGCACTGGCTAAACCAATTATTTTAAAGGTATGAAAAAATGAGATGTGATATATTAATCTGAGAAGTTAGTAAAATGTATTTATTATATTGAAACGCACTTTATAAACTACTGGCCTGGCAAGTCAGTATTACGTATTAAAGAAAATCTTTAGTATGCTCTTTGTGCACGCACAGCCCAAGAGTGCAAGCATCTCCCCTGAATTTGAAAGAGGCAAAACCCGAGCCATTTCTTTGGCTGCCTGGAAGAATCACAGCAGTGTCTGTGTAATCACAAGACTACCCTGTTTATTTGGTTTCAAGCACAAAGAAGTAAAAGCTTTCAAAATTACACTTCAAAAAATATTTATTTTAGATACCTCTCCCTCTATCCTGCTTTCTCACAACTCAGATGAACGTAATGGAAGTATAAGCAATTAAGGGAGAAACTTTTTCTGTTTGAAAGATACAGAACAGCTTTTCCTTTTAGTATACAACTGTCCTTTTTATAGGGCATAGGTGTTCAACAAGTTGGTGTTTTCCCATTGCGTGATGACATAAACATGTACAGGTTTCTACCTTAAAAGAGTTAAGATTTGCCAAAAGAAAGCAGAGTTCCTTCATGATCAGTGTGCAGTTCTACTTCATCTGTTCAACACAAATCAAGTAGGAAAACCTAGTGAGACAGCAGTACTGTTACTTGCACCCACATACCCATTCTGTACTGCCACTATGACTATTATCCAGGCAATACTCAACATGCTACATGTAATTCTACACAAAAAAATGCTCTAAGTACTTCATAAAGCAAAATGAATTTTATGCTCCATTGGGAACACACCCACATCAGTTACCTGTCTACTTAAAGCCTGTGGAGAGAGCAGGAGTTCATATGCAGAGCTGCTATCCAGAACAAAGTTTTAACAAGATAAAGGTACCTGCATACCCCATTCATCAGAGCACTAGCCTTTCACATACCGTTACTTTTATCTACGCTAAGGTGTCACAGTGACTGACCTACCACTGAGATACATCTTCATGTGACGTACTGCAGCTCCTGCAATGACCATGAAAGTTATTACACAGACATTTAAGTAGTGCAATTCTCATCTCTGGCATACGTGTTAAGATTATAACACTCAAAAACTTTAGTTAATCATAGCTAGGACTTGTTTTTCCCTCTCTTTCTTTCATTGCTACAGTAATCACACTCAAATTATTCCATGTTTTTCCACAAACTTACCTTGCTTTTTCAACTATGGAAACGACCCTATTACATGCAGGTTAGTAAGCTTTCCTCGCCTTTATTACATTGACCTTCACCCGCTTATATTAGTCAATTCCCACTACAGTAATAAAGGTGCCAGCATTACCCTTTGGGAAGAAGAACATACACAGAAACAGGGGTCTCATTACCTGTCACTTCCAGTTACTCACTATGTCCTTAAAAAGCCATGTTCAAAAAACAAATGTGTATTTTCAATGTCTCAGTGAGCTTCATCTTTAGAACACATTCTGGATACTTCTATCCCCTGCCAATGATTTCAGAAAATCGGAGTACTCTAAAATTAATTCCTTGACTCAATGACATTTAACTATCATTTTCTGAGCAAAATCGTTTGCAACCTAAATTCCACTGACTAAAGTACCTATGAACAATGAGCCCATGTTCATGATACTGCCTAGGGAAAAATCTTAAAAAATTCTAAAAGCATTGCCAACTAACTTACACAGATCTCTTGCATCTCAACCAATTTATCTGAACTGACCCTGTCAGAATGGAAGGAATCCTTAGGTTGATGGCTGGATTTGCACACAGTCATTTGCAGCTGACTGGTATTCTGAAATCCCTTTGAAGCTAAATGCTAAGACATTTCAAGTATCTCGCCAATATAATTGTCAAACCCTTCACCTGATTTATACAGGGGGTCTATAACATATTCCAAGTCCTATAAGCCTCTTCCAAAATGGAAAGACATGACAACATCAAGACAGGCATCCCAAATCAGATTGGTGGCTTTATGTTTTCATTAAAGCTGGAAAGGAAGAAATTTGTTAGGCTTTTTATCTTCAAGGATAATGTGCTGAAATTAAGGCAACTGCAGCAAATGAAATATTCATGAGTTCATTGACTATGATTGTTATCCTACTTCTGTTAAAGTGTTAAAACTGAGAAAACTGAAAACTGGTAGTGGAATTCAAAGCTTTTCATCTCTAGTCACAACTTCAGATGTGGCCCAAATTAACAGCAATTTAAAAAAGCAACCATGTGTTTTCACTATTTTAAGTGGGGGGAAAAACAGCAGTAACTCACTGCAGCATTTTCTATCATCTCAACCCCAAGGATGTTACAGTTATGTGCTACTTTGTTACCTTTAGAGGCAGTCCATCACTGTCGAAACACCACCTTCAGAATACCTCCAGTGAGCAGCTTTTCTTCAATGATGACACGCAGAAAAACTTACTTCCTTGCCAGTCACCTCAATTAGAAAAGTAAGGAAGGTTGCTTGTTAACAACACATACATTGCAATTCCTTCGTGAAGATGGTCCAGCCAGATAAATAAAATCTACAACTCATGTATCACACATCACATACCACATCACAAGTCTCAAGCAACATCCTGGCTTCTGCAAACTAATACAGAAACACAACTCAGCTACGTTTTTCTGAGTCTCATCTTCACTGCAGACCATACTTCTACAGTAAGATCTAAGCACCAAACAACCACCTGTGGACACAGAAGAAAATGGTAACTCTCATTTCTCTCTTAGAATTCTAACTAAGGAAGAAAAAAAGATTTACCACTGGTACATAGGGCTACCTTTTTAAGGTTAAGTGTCTTCAGTATTTAAGTTCTCGGTAAGGACATCATTAGGGCAAAATCAAAAAGAAAATGTTTCTTACTGCAGCACAACATCTACCAAATGCTGCTCTAAGCAGCGTTCAGCAGACTGCTGCTAAAACACACTCTCTCCTCCCAGTTCCGGCCACTCTTCAGCTTTCCAAGTCTAACAGCAAGAAACAAAACATAAACAATAGGTGAATTTCATTTATCCTTTAACAGCCCCTTAATAAAAACACCATCAAGGCTATGAAGTTGACCACACCCTACAAAAACCTGCATGCTAAGATTTCATGAACACTTTAGTGCCTCCTCTTTTCTAATAGTAGATAGGAAACCACAATAAAACTTAACTTATTCCAAAACCTTAAGAAGAAAGTAAACTCACAAGAATATTTCAACATTAGCTTTGATAAACAAGTTTAATAATTCACTACTGTACAGAACAGTTACTTTAAAGTTAGACTTCAACAGATAAACATTTTGAGACTTAAAATCCAATTTTCCAAAATCCATACCTAAAAGACTTCAACAGCCAGATTTGTTCTGTCTGCCAAGTGTTCTGGAAGTTCGGAGTTGCTTTGCTAAAAACAAGTACTGTACATACCAAATTGCTTTCTTTCCATCCTGCATTCTGGACCTAATCACCAACAGTCTATTTCCAATCCACACCAGGTCAGCAGGCAAAACAAAATCCTTGATTTGGTTGCTGAGACTTCATCATTCAGGTGATTACTTTCAGGAAGCTGTCACTCATAGCATCACCTCACATTTCCAATGTGGCCCCTTATGAGGTCTTTCTATTATATACAGTGCAATTGCTCTGCAATGAAATTGGGTTTCCCTACTGAAGATGATGACTATTAAAAGTAGGGTGAAAATCCTTACTCAAGAAGCAATCCAGACCTACATAGAAGTTCCGGACAGGATATAAACACATAACTTGTTACTCTTCATGAAACACAACATGTGACTGCACAGAATTAACACTCTCTCCATTACAGGCATGAAAAGCAAGTGCATCTACTTCACAAAACAAAAATAAAACTTGTTCCTTTTTTCCCAAGAATAATTCAGGAAACTTAAACCAAATAAGAAAAAATAGAACTCTATTTATTCAATTTGCTTCTTGGTTTAAAAGAAGTTAAAATTGGTGTCAACATAGACACAGCAGTTTTTCTTCCATGAGTAAGAGAATAAGTCTGCCACTGCCACACAACTCAGAACTGCATTTCATGCCTATTCCACCATATTAATGCAAGTCAGTCCAAACCTGGAACTATAAAGAATGAAGAAGAATCCATGTTTTGGAGAAAATTACCATTAAAAAAAAACCCCTAACTTGCAAGTACTTGCAATACAGGAACAGCAAGTATCTTCATTTCAGTCCCATCTGTAGTTTGAAGAGATGGCTCTGCTTTGACAAACAGATGCTGTCAGGAGGCCCAGTTTAGCACTTTCAGGTGCTGCTGTCAAGTGAGGTGATCTGCCTGGCCAGTCACTGGAAGACAGACTATTTGGAATTGATTGCACCAAAAATAATTTTAAAAGTCGTGGAGCTTGTGCCTCAATAATAATTCACTTTAGAAAAAAAATATTAAGAAGATTCAGAGGTGGGACAAGGGACTGGGGGAAGAAACAATTTCCTAATAGTCATCAGCGTGTGGGGAAGCCTCCCCTGTGAGTACCTCCTCGTCCCCCTCTGAAGCCACCCCTCTCACCCCGAAAATTAGTTCTGTTCCTCTCTCTGCCCCGTTCTCCTCGGCCTGCTGAAGTCCCACCTCTTCCTCCTCCCCTCGGAGCACCACCTCCACGGTCAGACTTCGATTTAGGTGGTGGTGACTTGGGGCGAAGTCTCTCAATCTCTTCAGTGCAGCCAGTCAGGTGGGAATTTGGAGCAGTGAAATATGAAGAGTACGTTTCTGCATTGAAATTACTGTTTGTGAGGGTGGGTCCCACAGTCAGCCATCCTAAGGAACAAAACCAGAGTCAATGAAAGCAAAAGCAAATTTCATGCTTGGAGGTTTTAATTTCCTTTTTCCCATTAAGTGAATATTCAAGTGATAGGAACAGATACTTATCGACACATTGGACAGAATGAAAAAGATCATCTCTAGGAAAGGCACAGTTGATAAAAGTTGATTTTACATTGATTTGTTATGGCTTTTTGTGTTGTGTTTTTTTTTTTTGTGGGGGGGAGGGAACATCCAGGTTGTAGTTTTGCAATACCCCTTCCCTCTTGTTCCTATGCTACATCTTCCAGTTTCCCTGGGACTGCGCTGTAAACCAGATCAATAAATTCATCTAGTTTAAAGACAACCTACACATCTCCCTTTTCTGCCTCTTTCAAAAGGTTCTTGTCTCCAAAAAACAATTAAGGCAGCACAGCCAGAAGCACAGCATGCTGTAAACATGCATCTGAAGACAAAATAACAATGCTGCTGCTGAATCCTATGATATGCAAATAGAGCTTAGAGTTAGGTCAACCTGTTTATGTACAAACGTAGCAGTCAGTGAACCCTTCAGCTTTACCACTTGAACCAAGGAGGCAGGCATTTAAATCAAATACATTCTTATTTCTTTGCAATATGAACTAAAATTGGGTTGGACTACTTGAAAATGTCACTGGAAATTTAACTTTAGTTCATCATATTAATGAAGAAAAATGTGGCTCAGTGATCTCAACAACGTATTTTAGGGAAAACAAGAATTCAAAAGAACACCAAAAAAAACCCCATGTCTGTTTGTTCAGGTTTTCATAGTTCACAAAGCACTGTGAAGATCCACAAATTCAAGATTGAGTAATTCTACACTCAAAATGCTAATTGGTAAGAGCACTGTGCTCTGCCAACTTCTTGAATGAAGAATAGGAAATTTAAAGTATGCTATCTAATAGCAAGATAACCATTACATTTAAAAAACAAAAGACAATTTTACAAATATGGAACAATGTGACAGTAACTTACAAGACTTTATCTACAACAGCACTGAAGTAATGCCTAAGCAATATTTTTCTACTTGAAACAAACAAACAAACAAAAAAAAAAAACAAAAAACCAAAAGCAACAACAACAAAAAAAAAACCCAATGCATATCAAGGAAGAAATCCCAGCAATGCAATGCTATGGGCTCATCAAAGAATAGCTGATAATGTCTCTCATTTCTCTATAGTATTGTGAGCAGAAGTGGAAAAACACTTGGATATTATCTTAAGTAAAACGCTGCCTACAGCTCGCCTACTGATACAGCTCCTTTTCCAACAGCCATAAAAAAAAGCAAAATTTTTTCTATCTTATGTATTATTAGCATTCACATTCAGCAAACAGGCTGTGGCTGGACTTGCATCCATTTCTCCTCTGCCATCCAAAATACTAGTCTCTAATTAGTGGGAAACACTGCTATACAAAACTGCGAGAAGAATCTAAACCAAGGGCAACCACAACATTTTCACCTCTCCACACCTCCTTCCCTTTATTTCCAAAGGGGCATGTTGTACCATAAATGTTGAGAGACCAACATAGAACCTGTCTGTGTAAAGCATAAACACACTATCCATAACATCAGGTACAAAGACACTGTCTTCAAACGCTCATGGATAACTGAAAGAAACTGGGCAGTTGTACTCTATTCCACATTAGATTTTAAGGCAGAAACAGTAGTCTATCCTCCTGCAGCGAAATTCCTTCATCAAGTACACGATAAATTGAAAAACCTGACTAGTAAGACAAATAAAATGCAGTGACCTTCAATCCAAACAGTACATTTATATGTGTTTTCTACCGTGTTAGATGAAACACTCAATGTAAGACTGCATCTTGAGATAGTGACAGTAGGACTGGCACCACGCTCAAGGGAATTTAAAATCAGTTTAGGAAAAGAAATAATGCTCCTATAAAGTATAACCCCATGTAATATGGGGAAAATGAGATGTCAGTTGATTTTTTTTTCTTTTTAATATGCACTGATGAATTAAAGACCAGAATAAGTGAAAAACAATGGTTAAAAAAAACAACTCTGAAAATGTGATAGTTGTCACAGACCTGCCAAACAACATGGCTTCTGACAGAAAGATCTTCACATTAATTAAAAATACAGCTCCTGGAAATCTATTGTCTGCCACATTACATATCTCAGGAAATCTCTCTGGGATATTTTTAAAAGCAGAGAGATCTGCTACTGTGACTTGTAGTGAGAAAGACATTTCAATTTTTATAGCACATTCACTTCACTACCGTAATTCCAAAAAGCTGAAATTCAGTACAACGGAAATATATGGAGTGGGACCTTACAAGACAGAAATCACACAGTTCAGTACTCCAGTAGAATACTGAACAATTTCAGCATTTACCTTCAATTAAAGATATGGGGAGAACAAAAGCCTAAAGCTCTTTCTTATTGCTCTACGTTTACTTCTAAATGCATTTATGAAAGAGAACAGAAAGCAGTGGTAATTTTCATCTGTGATGCGGATTTGTTCCTATATGCAACAGTAATAGCAGAAATTGGAACCATAACTGTAATATTGCTTGTTATGGTTCTGTATGAAAGCCATGCACATGAGATCTATGGGTCTAGCAAAATTTTCTGCTATCCAATCATGTGGGACAGAACATTAACTAGATCAGAAGTCACTTTTTTACTATCTAAGGACTTAATACCACTAAAGTACTATCACAGCAATGGGAGAATTGTCAAGTGATGCCGAAGTCTTCTCTGCTGCTGAACACTAGGATGGTTACTTGTCTGGGAATGCTCTCCAGCCAGGGAGGGAGAATTCTCTCACTCCCTAGTATATGCTCACCACAGAGAAGTAAGCAAGACAAATACTCTGGCCCATGTGACTCCTTGTTCAAAAAGCTCAGTGAAATCTATTTTATTTTACTGTCTGAAGTTGCAGCTACTGCAAAACCTCACAGAAAAAGTATGCAGTAAGTCTAAATATTATTATTTTCTCACCTTCCATCAGACCTCATCAGGTGGTCCCAGATACTGAAGAGGGTTATTAAAGGAAACTAAAATTTAACTATTTGACAAACATCCAGGTACCTGGTCGAATTGTACTGTCCCTTCCAAAAAGATGAAGACGCCGTCGTCCAAGGCAGAAATGCTCAATGATGTGGAAAATCTCTACAGGTTTTTCAATATTGCCAATTTCAGGCTCTTCAGTGATAATGAGGTCAATGTCAACATTAGCATGGATGAAGTCACCATCTGTACTGCGACGCACGGTTCCTTTAATGCCCATGAGGCAGTGCTCCTACATACACAGGAAAGAAAAGCACCTGTCATGCTGCACACATAGGCATGTTGTTTGAGGAAAGGAAATTCTAAACAGAGTAGATCCTATTTTTAAACAGAGAATGTCCTGAAGCATGAACTAGAAAAACAGAACAAGTCGAAACAACCAGCAGAGCCTTTTGAAAACAAAGCAGAGTGTAGTTACCTGGCTTGGTTGGTGAAATACACTACAAAGCACTAGAACTCAAACAGAAGTTGAAGTAAAATATTTGGACCTCTTCAATAACAGCAAAATTGGAGCTTTAAACTAGAAATGCTGAGAAGTCATCACAAGAAAGTACATGTGGTAAAGGTAAGAGTGAGGGAACAGTTTATTTCATCAACATTCTGATCCTAACTTCATTCATACAAATAATTTTCAAAGTTCCCAGTCATATAACAGTGAAGATCAGATCTAAATTTTGTAGACTGTAAGTTTAAAAAGTTGTGTTCATGCTCAAGATTAAGGGAAGTGATCCTCCCCCCCCTCTGCTCTGCCCTGGTCTGGCCTCACCAGTGCCCACTTCTGGGCTCCCCAGTTCACAAAAGACAGGGATCTTCTATAGAGTCCAGGGCAGGGCCACAAAGATGATAAAGGGCCTGGAGCATCTCCCCTATGAGAAGAGTCTGAGCAAACTGGGTCTGCTCAGCCTTGAGAGAAGACGAGGCAGAGAGGATCTGGGGGATCTGATCAATGTCTATAAATACTTAAGGCGTGGGGGGGAAAAGGACGAGGCCAGACTCTTTTCAGTGGTGTGCAGGGATAAGACAAGGGGAAATGGCCACAATCTGAAGCACAGGAAGTTCCACACAGATGTATGTAAGAATCTCTCCACAATAAGGGTGACAGAGCCCTGGAACAGGCTGCCCAGGGAGGTTGTGGATTCCCCTTCTCTGGAGATGTTCCAACACCCACCTGGATGTCTACCTGTGCAACCTGCTGCAGGGGGCCTGCTCTGCAAAGGAGTTGGACTCGATGATCCCCAGAGGTCCCTTCCAGCCCCTGCAATTCTGCAATTCGTATCTAGAAGATACTGCATCAAAAACTCACTATCAAACTACCTAAACAGCCTCAGTAAATTCTGTCAGCATTAAAAAAATGTTTGCGAAGTGTAACAAGCACTGCTTTCCTTTCTTCTAAGACATTAAAGACCTATGGAACTGACTAGTTTGTAGGAATTATGAATAAGAAAGAAATCACTTCAACTGGTACAGGACAAAAATGCAGGCTCTACATGTTCATTCTCAGGTACTGTTTATAGGAATACTAAACTCAAATGAAGTATTTTCCCCTGATATCATAAAACACTGATTTACTAAGTGTCACCAGATGACCATAAAAAAGTTGCAGACAACAATGTGTGATCATTTCCAGACTTTCAGGAAGGCTTTTTAAGAGTTAGTAATAAATATGAAAGGAAGAACAGGTGACCCATCAAATACATGCAGCTGATCAACTGTGTGGTTATTACGTGGTTTCTGGACCTTGAATGTGACTAAATAGAAAGGCACGATATGATACCCATTAAGCAGAACCTCACAGATCTAGCCTTTAGAATTATCCAAAGTCTTATTTTTATAACATGTGAATTGTTACTCATTAGTACCTTAGATTCTATAAAAGGTGACATGGCACAAAACCTCCATCTAGAGAGATACCTAATCTAAACCCAAATAGATAGGATTTGATATTGTAACTGTTGGAAATCCATCCTCCACAAAGAGCTATTCATTTAGTCAAAACAAGCTAGTTCAATTTTAATGTTTATTACATCACGACCTCAGCCCGACCTTTGTTCAATAAACAGAAAAATCCTAACAACAGAATCTATTCTCCTCTGTTACCAAATGGAATGTCTCCAAATCCTCCTGTATCAGTTTTAGCCTCTCCCTCATGGGCGAGCTGCACAGAATTGCAATACTATACACATAAACATACAGTGCTTACACTTAAAAATGTTCATAGTTAATACATCATACTTCCAAATAAGATTTAGATTAATGTAAATGCAAGTCAAAGAAAAACTGAAGATATCTTAAAGGGAAGCTTATACTCCGAAAACTTGCAAATCAGAGAGTTGAGGCTGTTTAGCACTAATGAATGATTAATGAAGATAGAATGAGCCCTGAGGTTAATGACACTTTATCAGTCAACTCTCTACCTTAAGTAAAGCTGCCGCAGTTGCACCCAGACACACACAGAAAACTTACTTACTAATCCTACTAGCTTTTTTCCTAAGGTCTTGAATAAGATACATTCCAGTCTCTTAAATCAGCATACTTTTCTTTTTTCCCCCCTCTGAGTCTCTTCCAGTACTGAACCTCTACAGCACGTACCTATGAAACAGCTTAGTTAAAACTAAGCTGACTAACTCTATCACTAGTGTGGGACAGTACTGTCAGAAGCCAGGAGATGCTAACTGACCTGATTCAAGCTCAGGGCATATACATACGAACCATCAGTTGATCATCCAGAGTTATTTTTCATGACTACATCAATTTAAATATTTAAAACTGTGAATTATATTTTGACTCTAAGTTCAGTCAAATTCTACTGCCAAGTTTCCTTTCAATCAAAAGACATTCCTCTAGCAACAACTTCACTAGTCTAATTTGGAAATAGGTTTGTGTATTACACAAGAGGCATTACTAAAGGACTAGATGCTTATTTGTTATTCACCCTGGACTGGAACCACTCAGAAGACAAAACAACATACATCGCAATATACTGCAGCTGTTTCCATTTTCACTCTCAAGATCTCATTCCTGCTCCATCTATCTATGAACCAGCTCCAGCAGCCTTCAATACTTCAACAAGGTATAAGCATATGACTTTTAGAATATTGTAACAGAAATTTACCAAGCAGTATTAAATGCAGATGATACCTCTATATTTCACACTGGGTGAAGTCAAGAGAGGGACAGAAGTTCACCATGCATCTTAAGAACATGTTTATTTCCATACAATGCATTTTGTGAAAAGGAATTGATGTCCTGCTGTCTACCTTTCTGAAATTGGGTCACCAACTGTTGTGAAAGCACCAGGACTTTGGTTAGCATCAAGAGCCCAAACAGGAACAGAGTAGAAATTGAACCAAATCTTTACCTTGGTTCTTTGGAAAACAGCCTTAGGGTCCAGAGTCTTGGTCTTTCCAGGATTATTCTTATTTGTTTTAATCCAACAAATATCTTCACATCTTCTGTAACCCCATTTGCGCAGACACTAAATGGGACATAAAACAGTTCATCAAAACATCAAAAACTGAAGTAACCTAAACTGATAATGAATTTAGGTACTTGATTTTTCGTACCTGGAAGAGAAATTTGATACAGATGAAATAAAGTTTCCTAGCATGACTATACTGTACTTTGTTGTCAAAACAAAATGCACACTGACTTGTCCATATATCACTTTTTTTTGTTTTGTTTTAACCTTGTGACACATAAAAATTTAATCAGAACCAGTCTAAAGAACAGCCTGGCCCTGCCTTCACTGGAACCTACACTCAGGTAGTGACTCACATCAAAGTAAAATTCTATGGAAGATAAAAAGCCTTTGCTATCACTTTGTGATTTACCTTACATATAAAAACAAAACAAAAAACTTATATGTTGTTTTTACCCTTAACTCCTACTAGCATAATCATGGAAAAGAAGGAAATTGAACATCAAGGGCTCAAGCTCATTTGGCTGTTGCTATGGTCAAGAACTGTCTGGCTGCTATGAATGTGTGTGACCAAAATCAATCCAAAAAAGCTAATTTAACCAACCTCAAAATGACAAAATAAGACAATAAAGCAAACAGATTAGTAATCTTGATTGTTGTCCTTTAACAAATATCATATGGCTGTTTTAGTAGAAAACACTGTTCAAACTAAGAAAATAATGTTTCACCATAAGAGCCTATTGGAAATTCGTATTCCACTAGCTCCAACACAAGCACAAAGACTGTAACTCCAAGATCTTCTAGAGTACTTGACCTTCATAAAGCTAAGACTTATTAAATCTACTTATTAAATCTACTTAAACTCCAAGCGATGTCTGAAAACAAACAGTGCTACACACAAAATTTTATCCTACTTTATGAAATAATAGTACCCTTTACTAGTATTTCTGGCAGAAAACTATTAAGATTTTTAACAAACAAATAATGATTTAAATGCATTAAACATGACAACCTGCTCCTACTGTAACTTGCATGCATCAAGAAAAAATAGTAGTGCAGCTTTTAAGTCATGAAAGAACAATGCTTCCTCACACAGTCACAGCAGCTCATCTGCAAAATATTAGTATCTAAACGGTTAATGCCACCCCACCTACATTTATTTACTCCACTTAAAATTATACGCTACTACAGTAACAAAACATCTCTGAGCATTTACAGCTGAGACTTCTATAAAGAGAAAGTCAATGACAAAAATAAACTCTTAAATATGTCCCTGATAAATTGAATTAAAACACTGTCTTACCACCCGGCCAAGATCCAGACCCTCTCCTGAACCACACCATAGGAAAACAAATGACCTTGGGGCAGCAATTTCTTCAATTTCTAGTTTCATGATCTAAAACAATGATAAGCATTTCTGAATTAAATATTTCTTATTTTTTGTGATTTAATCACAGTTATGAGGAAAAATAGTTAAGTATTGAACATTAACACAGAAAACCATCAGGAAGCACTTCAATAAAAGATGGAAGTCTAGATAGCATTATATTTTGGCTGTCGTCTTAAAATTGTTTTCCAGAAAGCATGTTAGGTACTGATAAGGTAACCTACACAAGTACACACTTCCAGTGTAATTGATGACCAGACTAATCATTCTTCTCAGCATAAGTTCTATCTATACAGAAAATGTTAGACTTAAAAGAATAACACATTCTACATGTTTGTGTGTTTTCCCTAAACCACTGCTTCATTCCTGTGGTAGCAAAAAGATTTAATAACATAGCAACAATGGTCTCATTCTTTTCAGCCCTGCACTCACTCCTCGGAAGCTTGTGAAGACAAACTAAAAAAAGAAAAAAAACAAAAAAACAAACAAACAACAACAACAACAAAAAAAAACCAACACACCCACAGCATAATTCCTATTACCATACATGCTATCCATTTTCACTTTCAGGGAAAAAAGAACAAACAAATTTATCAGGACAGTGGTTCAGCAATGACAAATAAGAAACATTCAGAATGAAGTAACTTCAGATGGAAAGCATATATGACTCATTACAAATTGAAGAGATTCATCTGCAACTTGCTAACACATCAAATCAAGTGTCATTCAGTGCCACAGGGAAGATATGTAAGATGTATAAAGCATTTTAAAGGGATGTAATTCCTGACTAAGAGGATGACTCCTTACTCCAACACTTCCAGTTTTTTTTGTTAGGACAGAATATTTTTTCCTTCAACACTGTTAGGCACCAGTTTTGTGTAAAATAACAGGATGGCTAACAGAGAAACTACGTATTCCTTAACATGCAAGTTACCTTATCTATTATCACAGACATCAATGCCCTTGTTTTCATATTCATTCCTTAAAGGTGGACTGAATTTTGTACTGTTCATATGAACCTTTCATTTGACTGATTCACTTGTGAAGTTTCAGCCTACAGAACAAACTAAATCTAGTTTTAAAAAGAAGCCGTCTCCCCAGCACCTCCTCCTCCAAACTGCACAGAACACAGAAAATTTCAGCTTTAACTTCTTCAATTCAATGTTTTCAATTCAGCATATTACCATCAAATCAGACTAGAACCAGCTTATCGGTACGCAGAATTTGTACAGTAAGACTTTGTATTCAATATCCAAGTGAAGGAACGCTCAAGCTTGTCAACATGCTTTGTGTCATCCAATTGTTGTGCTTGACGACATCGAGCACTTCAGTGCCTCTAGGCCTCACCTTGCTTTTCTAGAGCTGACTCTATTGCTTCCTTTTCAATATGGAACAGTTACTTGTCAGCAAGTATTTAGCATTTTCTTCTTTACATCTATATGCATTACTACAGGAAGAATTTAAAACTTCTTCTGGAACTCAGTTCCCTGGGGCACAATAAAACAAAGAGATTGCATCTTACACGTTGATATTTCTCTTTACACCCAAAGAGGGGATGGAAATTAACATGGCTTCAAAAAGCCTTTTAGGTGAATTAGTTGCAAAGGAATATATAAATACATATATATAATAAACTTCAAAGATAAGACTGATCTTCTTTTCAGAAGATCTCGAGATTACAATTGGATTATTAAGTTTCATACCTGATCAGTATTCTGGAGAAAGGAGGTATGTCAGCAAAGTATATTCACCTACTCTTTTGACTAAAAACCAATGCATACAAAAGCATACTTTAGAAGTCTCTTCGAGAATTTCAAGAAACAAGGGAATATTTACACTAGATACTGTGAATTTCAACAGCAGAAATCAAAAAGAAAAAGAAAACTCAGAATTTAGAGGCGGAGAGAAAATCTGTTTTTACATTTAAGTTTTCAGTCAGGCTCAGCAAAAACAAATAGTACTTCTAATTCATAAAATTCCTAGCAAGAGAAACAAGAAGTCTGTTAACACAAATAGTGTAGGTACACATGATAAAAACACTAAGTTTTCATAAGAATCTTGTCATTTTGTTTTGAATTTTAATTTAAACACCTGTAACACTTTCTGCTACAAATTACATTTCTCCAACTATTTCCTTAGGTACATGTACAGGATCTTTCTTATTGCAATACTTACATCATCCCAGGTCCAGCACTTCTCATTTGCAGTAATGCCAGTCTCTCTATAGTATTCTTCCAGTGGTGGCTCCAGGAGAATCACATCAAATTTGGATTTCAGTTCCCTAATATCAAAAGCTTCCAAGTCTGCTTGCAAGTACCTATTTAAACAAAAGTTGACAAACCGCTTGAAGAAGTTGTAACAATGCTCTGAAAATTATACTTCACACAGCATTTCTGCGTAGCAAGGCAAGGGGGAAGGAGGGAGCCTCTTATTTAATTCATAAAGCTTAAATGCACTAAAATCAAGGAAGATCCATAACGTGTTCTTGCTTAACCTGCAGTGGATGCTGCTGCATTAGGGTTTTTTAAACATAGCCCTCTCTCTCACTACAGTCAAGGACTCTTCTTTAGCAAGCAAGAAACAGATGCCCAGAAGACTGTACAGCAGTATCTAGTACAGAATCACTGAACATTTTGTACAACCATGGACTACATAGGAGAAAACATTAACATTTAAGAAGCCAGCACTCAGTGACAGAGCAACAGACTTCCAGATTACTTCACAAAAACAGTGTATTTTTAGAATTGTCATTTACTTTGTTATGTTCAGAAGATTCTGAATACTGGAAATGTGGTTACTTTTCACTTAGCAGAAATGTATTTCTCTACCTATAGCAAAAGCACAGGTCCCTAACACACTTTTTTATCACAGAATCAGAGAATGGCCAGGGTTGGAAAGGACCTCAAGGATCATGAATCTCCAACCTCCCTGCCGCATGAGATTCAATCCTACTGTTACACCTGGCATCCACACGTTCCCACCAGTCACAGTTTTTATCGCTATCTTTTCCCCAATACCCTTAGATCTACAAGATTTGATTAGCAGACTACCACCACCCTTCTTCCCAAAAACATATCTGGATGAGATTGTTGTTTCATGACTTTATTTGGAGCTATCAGAAGGCAGCATTTGATTATTTGTTATTCCCTTTTGTGCTTTAAGGTTAAGAATGCAAAAAAAAAAAACAAAACCAAAAACCCAAAAACAAAACAACACCCACAAACTTAAGAATAGCAAGTCGTGTTCTGTAGTTTGTGTATCAGTCATTCAGATGATTTATTCGAGGTTTTTCATGGGACTAATTAATACTGCTTTTCTGAGTGCTGATTAGGACTGCAATACATTAAAAGCATAAAGTTCAGACTCCTGTAACATGCTGCATGCCTACAATGAGTCTAACATTCAGCAAAAACTGAGAGGTCATTTGTCCTATTAATTCTGAATTACCTCCTGCCAACCTAAACTTTTTTCATCTTAAACTATATGGTAACGTCTCATTGAGGGATACCAAGATGACAGCTGAATATTACACAAAAATGCTTAAAAGAACAACTAAGGTTATATTGAGGCCAATTTTTTTTTTAAAGGTTGTGTTGTTACTGCAAACTACATGATGAAGAGATCTGTGATCACATGGTGTGTATCTTTTCATTCCCAATACATGAATGCTGCCCAACCAGTTGGCAGCTCAGTCTTAAAAAAAACAAAGCTTCAGATACTATAATTACACTCTAGAAAATCTTTTCTACATACTACAATATCTAGATTAAAATAATGAAAACAAGCTGATTTCAGTCTTCTGAAGTTTCCACTGATTAATTTGTATATACAAACAGAAATAGAAAATGTAAATTATGAACAGACACTAAAGATAAGGATTTGCAAAGCAGATAGCTAGCTTCAAACCAGTCTGGAGAAGAAAGGGTGTTTTCCACACAAACACTTACATGGGAGGAGTGTTAGATTTAGATATCAGCTCATCCTTCAATCTGATGAGCTCTCTAAGTTTTGGATATTCTTCAAACCTATCTGCTAAGCCTAAGAAGAAGAAAACATGGAGTTAACACGTTAATACTTTAGCCTCATTTTATTTTTGTTAGAACAAACCAAACCCTTCAAGCAGTTTTCTGTGCAGTACTTCACAAAAGCCTCCTGCCTTTGCCAGTTAATTAAGATTAATGTTGCTGGAAGATACTGAATTCAGTGTCAATGTTCTAACCTTCTCTAGAGTGATCAAGAGTTCAAAAAAAAACTTTTTATCAGAAGAAAACAATCTCTCATCATTCTTCCTCTCGTGGTTTAAATGAGACAAAATTATTTTCTCATTCTTTCCATCCATAAGTTTATATTAAGATACAATTAATACTCATGATTCTATTTCCTACTAGTCTTGATCTTTAAAGATTATTTCTACAGTGGCAACTGGATTGCACCTGGTTCCTTCATCCATATACCTCCCTTATACAACAATTGCTAATTCCTGTAACTCATGGAGATTTGAACCTATGTATTTTACTTATTGGACTTCGAGACTTATTTATTGACTTTGCTCTATGATTGCTCATTTTCAAATCTTTTATACATACAGAATGCACAGGGGAAAACCCTAATGAGGTTTTCTGCAGTAATATTAAAAAATATTAAAAAAAAACAAAACAAAACAAAAAAAAAAAACACAAGTAAAACTATTTCAGTATATTGCATTTCCTTTCCAAAAACATTATCCAAACCAGTATATTTGTTATTGTGAACAATAGCCTCAGCATAAGTTCAAACTGTAAATATCCCAGTCCCCAAGACACATCAGTTCAACTTGCTTATACAGCTCTATGATCATTCCTATTTACAACTTCAAATGGAGAGAGAAAAGCAAAAAGTTTCCTTCTCCTTTACTTCAAACTTGTGAACTCCCAAATCTCACATCACATTAGTAAATGAAAAGTTCTTAGTATGTGACATTGCCATCTTGTTATTTGTACATAAGAAAACAAAAAATATTTTCTTTTTTTTTCTCAAGTATCTAACATCTTAAAAACAGATCTGATATCCACTGCTGCAGCCAGTGGAAATCAAATACTCCTGACCAAAGAACAGGCAAACAAAACCTCTGGGCTGGCACCTATCAACATGCCATTCTTACCCCAACAATCACAAATATGGTAAAATATGGGCTGAATGAAATATTTCAGACAACCGCAGACAGAGAGGTGTCTTGTTTTGTTCAAAGTTCAGCAAGGGCCAGATGAATGTAAAATTAATAAATGACATCCTCTAGACTCAGTAGTACATTGAGTCTTCTAATGAGCTGTTAAAAGTTTACTTTATAAAGTAAATATTATCCATATTGCTTAATACATTAAATAATTCAGTATAATCTGTACTCTATATGCTACAAAAATTCATAGAGGTAACACAGCCCAGGAATGGCTTAACTACAGGAGTTATTTCAATTTCCAAAAGTTTCAAAGTCTGCTCATTAAACTTGTCTGCTTTATGGAATAACAAGAGCTTCGTTTTGAAAATCTTTTCCTGGCTAAATACTTTCAAAGAAATTCCAAGATAGCCCTTTGGTAATGCTTATTTCCTAGATTATGATTAAGAAGTCATTTGTATTGATTTACACACTGACATGTATGTACATAGAGGGACAAAACTACGGTACATCTACATTATCTACTAACTGTAAGAAATAAAAAATGGGAAGAAAAAGGAGTGACAGTGAATAAAACAAGACACAGTAGCATCAATCAATAACTGTGACATACCAACATCTCTGATGAAGTTCTGGGGTCTATGTCCTGTATCCACAAAATGCTGGCAATAATCATTGTGTGGATTTAAGCTCTGAGTACCCTAAAGAACAGAAGGAGTTGAGTGAGTTGTAAGGAGAGATAACTGAACACATGCTGCAATGTGTTAGTCTGAAAAATGAGAAAATTGCTGATTTTTTTTCTTAACATGCCTTTACTTGCTAAACACTGTCATTCTGTTTTTCATCTCCAACTAGACTCAGCATTGCCACTGCTCACTGTTACAGCTGTATGTTTCACAAGGAAACTTTCGTACCTGTGAACTGCAGTTATCTCCTTCAGCCTTTAAGGCTGTGTTTCAAATACAATCAATTGCATGAATAATTTAACACAACAATATACCTTTAACTATTCTTCTAATCGCAAAACTGCTCACCTTAAGGAAGGTACTGGAATCTTTGTAAATCTCTTCTTCATAGGGTAGATTCTCTTCATCTTGCTGCAGCTCTACTTCATCCTGGGAAGCAAAACAGATTTCATAGAGTGTGAGATCATGCTGTTTCCTTCTTGACTATGAATCTGCTTCTCAATGGAAGTCTCCTGCAACTGTGCATCATGGACAGTTCCAAACAGGTTTCAAATTTTGGGCAGAGGGGGAAATGACCTATTGCAAAAAAGGTCTGCCTCCCATCACCGAGAACAAAGTTACTGGAAAAGCCTCAGAGAGGAAAATAAAAATACTCATTTCTAGGCTGTGACTGCATAGGCACTACTTTATATGAAACTTTCATCCCCTCAAATTTTACTCCTTGAATTAAAGCAAGAGAGAGATTCTGATGCAGTTCTTCACTAGTAGAACATTTCAACATTTGTATCTATTGAACATCTCTTTTGTTTCAATCTTAGCAGCTGAAACCATCTTTATATAAATCCATTACATATACTTTGAAGAAATACTACACAGTACAAGCTGATATTTCATTTGGACTGTTCTTAAAATTAACTTAAAACTTCCAACCTAGTAGACTCAAAATGAACAGAAAAGAGGAATTTTATCACAGATTTTTTCCTAGTTAGTGTGTCACCAATTGACCATGAGATTTCTGGAGTTCAGAGCCCTGTCATGCTGACATACTCTGAACTTCCAATGTAGAATTCACAGAGATCAGAAATAAAAAAGATGATTCACTCCCATATTACTTTCTATTTTGCTGTTCATCCTGAAAGAGCCCATTATGTATAAATAAAACTGAAGACTCACTGAATTAACACAATCTACCATATTGAGTAGATACTCTCACACATTGCTGACTACTACAGAAATTTTAATCAGTTAATATAGTGTTTCACATGAGGAGAAAAGCCATCTTGAGGCTGAAACATAAAGAGATTTTAAGACACTGAAGTAAAAGAAAAGACAGAGAACCAGTTTTCTTACAATAATTCTCCTCTTCACCATACATATTAAAGTCAAAAGCTATGGAGAAGGCTGTTACTATTTCTGCATTTACCCTATGACACATAAGAACAAAAAATAGTTTTCCCTATTTTGATCCCTCCAGTTGTTGAAATTATGAAATCAGCTCTGCATTCTTTTCAAACTGGAGCTTAAAACCAACTTAATTTTAGCAGATATTTCAGAAGTGGTAAGAGATTTCATCTCCCGCACCCCCCAGTTATTGATGTATATAACTTAGATCAACAGTCTTATTTCTTCTTTAACTGAAGAAATAAAAAAGGAAAAATTGCTACTAGAAACAGCAGCAGTGTTTACAAAGAAAAGGAGAACAGAAGACACGTACCAGCAAGTGTCATTCAGGAAAATATGCAGAAAGCTCAAGTTTTACTAAAAACTGCTTACGTGATCATAAGCCTATATTGTTTTCTCTCTCCTATTTTCCCTAATTCTTAGCCTTCTGATGGTAAGCACTTGTTAAATACCTACTTCTGAGTCATCCCAGTCCTCTTTATGCCTTCATAATGAATTTGAAAAAATCTTGCAGCCACAAACAAAAAAGCCTACAACATCAGCTTTCAAAAGGCAAAGTACACAATAGAAGCAGGTACCAAATGAAATTAACAATACAAGATGAGATATTCTTGTACTTGATTAACAAATCTGTTTTATTGTTGCCAAGTTGAGGAAACAAAAGCTAACTACAATACTGAAGCACAAAGTTTTCTTAAACAACTAATTAAAAATTAGGATGATTCAACATAATGTTTTCAACATTCAGAATAATGACAAGAAAGCATTCCAAGGTCACAGGCTACTGTATGCCAAAACTAAGTGAAAAAATGTCTGTATCAAGTTCGGGTGGCAGAGGACAAATCTGAACGAAAAGTATTTTTGTACTTAGTAAAAAGTTAAAACTCTGGTATTCTTTGCCACAGGATACTGTTAATAGCTGACATTTATACAGGCTCAAGCAAAACTTAAATTAATTCAGATTGAATTCATACATGGGGGAAGGGAAAGATAGAGCATCACAACTCTCAGATGCCTATGCAAAGCTTAAGCCCATCCAGTTCCAACTCCCTGCCATGGGCAGGGCTGCCACCCACCAGATCAGACTGCCCAGGACCTCTTCCAGCCATTCCAGAATGGCTCCAGGAACAGGGCATTCATCCCCAGCTTCTCTGAGCAGCCTGTGCCAGTGCCTCACCACCCAGCCAGTACAACAGTGACAGTGCCACAAAAACAAAAGTACTGCAGAAGTTCTTCAGAACCACAACTGAACTTTCTGGCCTTAAAATATTCATTATCCATTTCTGCCAATGAAGCATCCCTCTCTACAACCTCTACCTCCATAGTTTGCAATGCAGAGCCCAAGTCAATCTGGCAGTGGGAAATTTAACATGGTCTGCTCACAGCCCATGAACTCATCAGTGAGTAAAGCTCCCAGCAGCTGGAGCATCCTCACTATCTGGCTTCAAGTGCTGGTGGATGCTACTGTAACAATGAGTAAGGTTAGGAAAATTCCAGTAATATGTAAGTCTTTTACTTCAATTTAATCTACATTAAACTTTTACTCATTCTGCATAACTTTTATTTCTACTTTTATTATTCTACTTTGCTTCTGATATTTGTAAAGTCAGCCTTGTGAATCATACAAAATAAGACGTTTTCTTTCAGAAAAATCAATTTCTCCTAGTTTCAAGAAGACCACCTTGTTCTCCTTTTCCTTTCTTCTTTATGAATACTTTATTTTACTTGGTCAGGCAGATAGCACAGCTAAAAATATACCATGAATATAAACTGAGGATATGATAAAACTGAGATGCAGAGGACTTCCCTAAGAGCAGGAACTATCCAGGAAAGAATCCACCTTCTAATTTAACAGCTCCATCTCAATGCACTTCATGACATTCTCGTGACAAATACAATTTTGGGATTTTTTAAAAAGGTTAAAAAAAAAAAAATCTAAGGCAGTACAGCATTTAATAGGGAAACATTAAAGACACAATACTTGAGATGCAACAAGTTTGAAAACGCTGATGGAACAGTTAAACTCCATATAATTTTTTATTTATTTATTTATTTCAAATCATCAAGAGAAACAAGAAACAACGAAATGTTTCAGTCACAGAATTGCTCAGGTTGGAAAAGACCTTAAAGCTCAAGTCCAATCACAACCTGACCATACTACCCTAACTCTAACAATCCTCTGCTAAATCATGTTCCTGAGCACCACATCCAAATAGTTTTTAAACACATCTAGGGATGGTGACTCAACCACCTCCCTGGGGAGCCGCTGGACAGGACTCAACAGAGCCTAGACCCTGCTGGTTTTCTTCCAACTCTTTTATTTTGTTTAATTCTACAAGCAGTAGCAAGTACAGTTAAAGAGTTTCGACTCTTTCAACAATACAAAGAAATCCCCACATTTCATCAAGAAAAACATCCTATTCTGTGTTTTTACTATGTTGCTCTCTATTCTCCTGTCAGTCTAATCTTTATTAAGAATCACCATTATAACATTTATTTTATAGAACAAACCAGCTGCAAGGGAACTGTTAAGTCAGGGTTTGAACTGGTGATTGAGCACCTGGTGAAGGGGTGTGGTTGGCTCAGGGAGCACGGGCAAATTGTTTGCACCTGTGCTCTCTGGGTGACCAGAACAGGTGACCCAGGGTAGAGCCAGCCTAGGTTTATGGCCAGCCACTAAGGGAGGGTATCTCTTAGACCTGGGCTGCTCCCTGAGAAAGAGTGCTGCGTATTCAGAGATCTCCTTTGCCAGTTGTGTGAGTTCTAGTCTTCTTTATATATTTGACTATTGGCCTACCTACGAATACTCTGATTGGTATTGCCAAGAGCCTCTCAGAAGCAATTCTGCTGTTTCTTTACAGAAGATGAACCAAACAACAACAAAAAACGCTTCTTTGCATTAGAAGTTCCTAAAATGTCTGAGAAGATTAACACAACGCTTCACAAGAACAGCTTAAAAGCTGTTCTCAGACTTCCCACAAATAATGAAAACATCAATGTCACAGCTCAGATTTCTCTGAAAACAACATCAGTGTAAGGCATTTGGAAGACTCGGAAGTGACCCTTTGAAATATCCAACTACATATACAATTATTTAAAGGTTTCATGTTCACATCCAGTGTCTTCACGCTGAATTGCAGCAAATGACAATATTCTACATTCACAGTAACCCACCTTTACCAGCAATTACATCCAGAAGCTCAGACTTCAGCTAGAGCAAGTAAAGTTTGAGAGTATCATCGTTTTCACCAAATCTAAGGTCTGGGTACAGAAAAACTGAACCACTACAGAAGGATTAACTGACAGCAGAACATAGAGCCCAACAATACTGCAAATCAGGGTGTTATAGACACACCAGTCACTTTACATCAAAAATATTACCTCTAATTTTCCTTAAAAATGATAAAAACAATAAATATGTAATATTTTCTGTATCAATGACAATCAAGTTCATTATAACTTTCTAAGGCATGTTAAATTCAATCCAGTAAGGCTTGATACCATGAAGATCTAGATTTTTATACCAGTTCATATAACAAGACTAAATTTAAACATGCTCGAAATACTAATGAAAAGGTTACATAAATACACAGAGGATTTTACTAAGTTCTTATGTCCTTGCCAAAATAGACTTAACAAGGTCTGCAGAAACAGCTGATGGCTCCATTATAGATTTTTAACTTACAGGTTTCAAGTTCACTAAATCTAATCATCTGCTAGACTGAAGTTGATGTGAGATAGTATCATTTTTCAAGTCCAACAGTACAGAAAGAGCTTGATCACTTGTGACAGCAGCCCATACAGGGTAAGTCTTCTGCATGCATATAATAGGATTCACACGCTTTGATAGTTAGAGTGACTTACATATGTATATTTCACCAAAAAAAAAAAAAAAAAAAGCTGTTTAGTCACATGCTACACAGTATTGCCAGCAGGTCACCACAGGTGATCTTTCCTCTAATCAGCAATAGCGAGGCTACACTTGGAGCACTCACCCAGTTCTGGACAGACTCATTACAAGGGAGACAAACTTCACAAATGTTGCATGCGCTCTGAAAATCCTTTTCAGACTGTTATTTAGATAGTTTGCTATAAGACATACAGACTAGCACTTAACACATTAAAACTCTCCACTTACAGACAGACTAACAAAAAATAAGAAGCCCCTTCATACGTTTCCTTTTGGTTTTATTACGACAGTCTTACAGAAACCTTTGTATATCTAAAGACAAGCGTAACACAACCAAGCCCACAAATTTAAAAAACTTCTATTTTTATGTGTTCAAGGGAACAGCAGACATTGTTTCACAAATAAGCTGACCTTGATCCATTCTATATAATCAAGCAAGGTTATGAGGATAAAGTAGAAGGGGAAAGGGAAGACATGCTACAACAAGACACAAAGCAAATTAAAAAGATAGCTTTACTATGATCACTCTTCTCTTTAATCTCCTTTCTCCATCATTCATGATAATGAAAACTTTACATTAGATTAAAAAAGAGAAAGCTATGAAACAACTCTTAGAAGATTATTTGAAAAATGAAAGGCATGAAAGTTTGACAACCACTCATTCTTAATGACCATAGGGTCGGGGGTTTTTTTGTTTGTTTTTGTTTTTGTTTTTTAAGCTACACTTTTCCTGGTATTTTGGATACTTAATGTATACCCCAAAGCAAGCCTCTTATTACCCCTCTCTTAGGATCCTATATGTCTTCTGTTCATTGAAGACATCATTTTGCACTTAATAGAGAGGCTGGAAGACCCCGTCAAACTTCCCCATATCTCATTCAATGGCCTGTACCATTTGTTAAACGCAAGCTTTTCTTCCAGCACAAATTTTGCTTCGATTTTTTTGTGCATGTGCTTGGCTAAACAAACATTTTACCACTTCTTCCAACACAAGACAAATAGCAATAATATACACTGCCATTCCCTGGGGACACTGTCACTGTAACATACTTTCTCCAAGGAGCGGAACTAAATTAAGCCTCCAAACACTGGGTTCTGTTGAACTTACAGTTCAATACACCTAAGCCACATCTGAAGAGAATCATGTTGGTTCTCTCAGATCTTTGCAGTGGAAGACATCAAGGAAGATGTCAGTGAGGGACATATATAAAATCATACAATGTTTTGGGTTGGAAGGGCTCCTTGATCATCATCTTGTCCAACATCCCTAACATAGACAGCGTTACCTTCCACTAGAGCAGGGACGTCCAACCCAAGGGCAGCATGCAGCCCAGATCAGCCCACCCTGTGGTCCACCCCCTGCCCTACACCATGATGGCCCGGCTCCCTGCCTAGTGGTGCGCCCATCACTCAGCAACAACAAAACACTGATCAGCACTGTCTGAGCTGAAACCAGCACAGAAAGGATATACAAAGCAGTGTTAATTCAAGTAAAGGCAAATGATAGTCCAAAGAACAGAGAAAAAATATGCAAACGTGCTTTCTGCTTTAATAAAGGAATTTGAGAATAAGTTTTAAGATTGCTGAAAAAATAATCAATTTTTTAATGTATTTATGTCGACTGAAAATTGACTTGAAAATACATTACCCTCAAATTTTCAAATGAAATTTATCAAGTTGAAATCAGATATTCAACTCAAAAATTGGATGCCTCTTTACCAGACTTTCATAAGACATGTCTTATCAGAGAAAAATACCCTTCACTTCACAATCACGTTTAATTTATATCATTGCTTTTTGGCAGTATGTGCATTAGTGAACAACTATTTTCAAGCATGTTGCACAGGAAGAGTTGTATTTCAAAGATGTCTGATGAATACATTGAGAATTCAGTAAGAATTGCAACCACATTCAGTGAACCAGACTCATACATTAGTTTCACAAAACCAAGGTCAAATATCCCACTAATTTTATGTTTTAATAAAAAAAAATATATTTAAAGATAACACATATAAACACCAAAACTTAATTTAACTATGTTACACATTTTATATGCGTCCCAAGACAATTCCTTTTCACACAGTACAGCCCAGGCAAGCCAAAAGGTTAGACACCCCACCACCAGACCAAGTAGCCCGAAGCCCCATCCAGCCTGGCCTTGAGCAATTTGAGGAATGCAGCACCCACAGCTTCCTTGATGTCTCACCTACACAATTTTGTTTTAAACTGCTGCCCTTATTCTGTCACTACAGGCAGACACTACAGACCCTGGTAAAAAGGTTTTTCTCCATTCCTCTCATAAGCCTCTTTACATACCTAAAGGAAGTAATAAGGTCTCCCTAGAGGCCCTCTCCTCTCCAGGCTAAACAACACCATTTTTCTCAATCTTTCTTTATGAGAGGCGTTGCAGCCTTTTGGACATTTCTGTGATGCTCTCCTCTGGTCCTGTCCTAACAGGATCATGTTTTTTATTTGTACTGGCAACACAGAACTGGATGCAACACTACAAGTAGGGTCTCACAAGAGGGAGGAATCACCTCCCTCAACCCACTGACCATGCTTCTTTTGTGCATCTTTCTGAGCTGCAAGAACACATTGCTAGCTCAAAACCAACGCTTTATCCACCAAGTTTCCCGAAGTCCTTATCTGCAGGGCTGCTCTCTATCTACCCATCACCCAGACTGCATCTATATTTGGATTGCACCTGATCCAGGTACAGGACGTTGCACTTGGCAGCAGTGAACTTCCAAAGGTTCACATAGGCCTATTCCTCAAGCCAGTCAAGGTCCCACTGGATGGCATCCTCTCTCTCTAGCATATCAACTGTACCAATCCATTTGGTGTCACTCACAAACTTGCTGAAGGTACACTTAATTCTTTATCCATGCCAGTGATTAAAGTATTAAGTACTACTCATAATAGCACAGGTCCTTGAGGGACACCACTTGTTACTGGGTTCCACTCGGACATTGAACTCTTGACCAATTCTCTGGACGCAGCCATGCAACCAATTTTTTTTTTTATCTGACAGCCCAGCCATCAAACCCATATCCTCTAATTCAGCTGCAACAACTGAATCACAGGCCTTACAAAAGTCCACGTAGATGAACACAGCAGCTCCTCCCTCATCTACTGAAACAGTCACTGTACAGCGAGTAGCCATAAGATTGCTCAGGCACAATTTGCCCTTGGTGCAGCCACACTGGCTATCCCTAATCACCTCCCTGTCCTCCATATGTCCATATAACTTCCAGGTGGACCCATTTCATGATGTTTCTCCTTACTACTCTTTTTAAAAACAAGAGTCACGTTTCCCTTTCTCCAGTTGTTAGGGACTTCACCCATTGCCATGACTTTTCAAATATGATGGGGTGTGACTTATGACTACTTCAACTCTTGTGAATACTTTTAAGGAATTGACACACATCTCAGTTATTTTTACACGTGCACATACACACATTTTATATGTCCCTCAAGAAGCCATAAACACCAGAGAAAAAGAGTTATTTCTTCTCACCTTATATTCTTCAATCTCTTCTTCATCAGCTTCTCCCTCATCAGGATACTTGCGTTTTGCATTTGGTGCAGAACTATCATAAGAAGCCCTATAAACATACAAAAAATTGTCATATCAAACAGTTTCTATCTCTCCGGAGAACACTTCAGAAATCTCCAGTGATTCACCTTGATGGCATGCTTCTGTTAGCTTGAAATGATTCTCAAACTTCAGACATGAGAAGTCTGTTCTCACTCAGAATACTCGAGACAAGTACAACCAATGACTGGACTCCTAAACAGTTATCTTCTGTCCTTATTCTTCTATTTTAAAAAGCACAACTTATTTTACCTGAGGCAGCACGTATCCAAAATTAAACCTGCTCACACAAGAAAATCACTGTTACACATGAGAATCAATAAGCACTAGGTACTCTGGCCCAGTTTACAACTAAACACTTCTACCACTTCTATCCCATAGATCCTTTCAATTAAACTGCTCCACAGCTGTTCTGAGCAAATCATAAAGGAAAATGCAGACAGTACACTCACACCATAACAAACACCTCGGTTTTGTTCCACAGTAACTTTTCAACATAGGAAGCAAAAGTTAATTTTGATTTCTGAACTGATGTTAAAAGTCATTGCTTAAAACCCTACTCGCTTTATCCAGATTTGAGTAGTAACTGAAGCATCATCTTTCACTACACTGTATGTTTTTACATAAGTTTTACTTGGCTTTTAGGCAAGTTATCTCATCCTTTTTCCCTGAATCGCTTGTATTTCTGACAGAAATGGTGTGCTGATACATACCTACAGGTTTCTCTTGTTTCAGCAATTTCCCGCTGGTCATCTTTACTGTTCAACACAGCTCCAATACTGTCTGCGTTTTCAGCTCCTAACTGAAGAAGAAGACGAGCCAAATTCAAAATTACCACCGATTAGGAAAAAAAAAAAAAAAAAGACGAAACAGCAACGCAAGTAATACAAAACAGCGATCGGACGGCAGCGGCTCCACAGCACGGCCACGAGAAACCTACAGGCCTACCTGCCTCCTACCCGCCCCGTCCCAACGGCCGCCCCACAGCCGCTAACGGAACTGCCGCACCTGGCGCTGGCACGCGCTCGCTCCCCCCTCCCCAGAGGGAAAGGGCGGGCCCTGCACATTCAAGCTTTCCTAGCCGGGCCCGACCCGGCCCGGCCCGGCCCAAACCCGACTCCACTGCAGCTCTCGGCGCGCCTACCCGGCGCGGCCCCTGCCTGCCCCTACCTGCTGAGCCAAGAGCTGCCGGCGGAGCTTCTGCCGCTCCCGGATCTCCTGCAGGCGGCTGTTCATCTCCACGCCGCCGCCGGTCTCCACCCGCTTCGCCGGGCGCCCGCCTGTGCGTCACTTCCGTCCCCTGTTCCGACGGGGGCGCGTGGCTGTTGTGTGTGGTGCTGGGGCAACCGCCATGTTGGCGGGGAGCTTGGCCGGAGCGGCGGTGCAGGGGGACACCCGAGGGCCGGGCCGGGGGTGCTGGGCCCGGCCCAATGACAGTCGTATCCGCAGCGCTCCGCCGGCGGCTTTCCTGTCAGTAACGGTGGCTTGGTGCGTTTGGAAACGCCGGGGAGAAGCGCGAGGCTCTAAAATCTGAGGAAAACGTTGAAGAAATATGGAATAGTAAATAAAAATACACATCGTCGCTCTCCCGAGGCATTGCATTCCAGCACATCCCCACCTGCCCCGCTTCAGTCAGTCGAAGCGTCACTCGATCCTGCCCGCGGCTGCTCGGAAGTGCGCCCGGGGCCGCAGCTGCCGGTCCGCCGCCCCCTCAAATCCTGCGGGCAGTGAGCGGCACTGCTTTGATTGTTCGGATCGACGTGGGATAAATGCTTTTCTAGTCCGTTAGTTGAGATCGCCGTCAGCGAGGTTATCTGCCGTATTATGCATCCGGCAGTGCATGTGTTGTAAAGCTCTTCACAGATAGGAATTCCTGCACGAATCCTCTCACATTAATAGAAATTTCAATAATAATAATAAAAAAAGTGTACCGCGACCTATTTTTTTTTCGTAGTTCAAATACAGAAGTTATTTTTCATTTGACCACTACAAAATAAGTTCCACCACTTCAGGCAAACAGCTGTACATCAGAGAGATCATTCCAGCAAGATTTTTTTCCCCAAGGTATTTCACAGCTGTGCCAGCTTACCACCATTGCTACATATTGAGGGTGGACATTTTGGTTTCTGTGCAACAGTTTCTCTGTCATTTTCTCTGGAAGCCAAAACACTACTTCTATGCTTTTCACCAGCATATGTCCTTCATGCCCATCTTAATATCAAACACTGTTATTTGTAAGTTATTTGTATGTTTCATCTACAGTTTTCTGATTACTTAGGAAGTTCCACTTTGAGGGAATTTTTCAAAATCTTTCAGGGATTTTTTCCTCTGATTTTTTATCTCTTTCTCGCTTCCTCCTTTTCTCCCCTCTCATGGTGATTTTTCATGGAATGAACATCAGCTATTTGCGCTTCACAACAATGAAGACTGAAATAAAGGCCCACAAGGTGGACTCAAGTCCTGTGGTAAACCTCAGTTCTTAGCATCTCATGAAGGGAAACTTAACAAAAAAATGAACCTCAGCAGTTATTATTAATACTAATTTCCTGACATCTAGCACTTTTTTTTTCCCATAATTATCAGATCCAACTATGTGGATAGCAATGGCTGATCAGTGACATTCATTTCTTGCTTATTCAGAGCATGGTGTGCCCTTACAGGTATCTTAGTATCAGATACCATCCTTGTTCTGTGATACAAGCTGTTATTCTCTTTATTATGTAGTACATAGGCCATTGACATTATGCAGGTCAAACTTAAAACTGAGAAATGTATGTGAAGGAAAGAAAATAAGAGTAGTGCAAACCAATGCAGAAAGAAATAGCATTTTCAACATTCACATTTCTTGGTGATAGAGAGTCACAGCAAAAGGATGGAGCTTTCAATTGTTAAAAAACCCAAATATCAAGAGGTGATTTGTTATATCCTTAGAGTACATTTCTAGCTAAACTGTCCTATCTGTGGAAATGTTATGGAAAAAGAAATGCTACCTCATACTGCTGCATGCTTCTTTGATGCTGTTGACTGTAATGAATACAGCAGAAGTCCCTGCACAGTAACAAAATCACTTCCTCCTGGATGTGACTTGATGAAGTTTGTGTGAGCCTGCACTCTGTTTTTAGAACTGGTTGCTAAGACAATCTAGTCTTAACAAACCAAATGGCTATGAAAGATACTATGTTATATGCATACGCTGTTTCAAAATAAAAAGTTTGTATTTTTGCTTCTTGCCTTTTTTCTGTGTATATGCTGCTTGTTTTTACCTCTGAGCATGGTCTGCAGTCTGTGGTCTTTTTTTTCCCTTTAAATATCATGCAAAATTTTGCTTGTAAGAAGAAGAGCTACACACACATATATATCATAGTTCAATCTATTGGTCCTTTTCAGCCCAGGCCACTCTATGACTCTATGATTTCTATGAAATCATCTAATCCATGGTCATATCCTGATATCATCCTGACACTGTGTAAAACCAAGAAATATCCAGTTCTGGAAATGTATCAATCTCCCCAAGCAAACCATGCCAGAGTTTCATGATAGATTTTTTTTCTTTGCTAGTCTACGGTCTAAATATTTGTTGCTGGAATTTATAGTTTATTTGTTTCTCCTCTGCAATGGTCCTTACTGTCTGGGAGGACTGCCACTGCATTTCTTCCCATCCTACTGTTCTGTGGATAGAAACTGCTGATGTTTTCCCCTCCTAGAATCTCAT
This sequence comes from Meleagris gallopavo, assembly GCF_905368555.1. Lineage (NCBI taxonomy): Eukaryota > Metazoa > Chordata > Aves > Galliformes > Phasianidae > Meleagris > Meleagris gallopavo. The sequence goes on from NC_139407.1 coordinate 34,875,860, forward strand.
ATAATCAAGTCAAGTCTTTCTCAAATAGCTATTTCCAAAACTAGGCATTCAGCTGCAGATGAAGCCTTTCCAAAGCTGTGTGAAAAACAAATATGGTGTAGTATGAGCTGTAGGCTGCAGACCCGTTCAGGAATCTCAGTGCAGCTTTCCTCATTTCTGCCACAAATGATTTTGTTGAACTGCATTCAGCACTGATCCAACTCTGGCCCATTCCCCAGACTCTTTCCGTCAGGTTTATGAAGTCAATTGTTTTCTCATCCTGTTTTTGTTTAACTGGTTATTCTTGACCATATTATCTTTCACATCTCTTCACTGGACTGCACTCTATCATTTTAACTATTTCTATTTTTGAAACAATTTTGAGTTCTAATCCTGTTTTCCTGCATACTTGTATCTAGTTCCAGCTTCAAATGGGTGTCTCTAAAAGTAATAAGCAGATTTGATATTCCACTTTGTTTAACCATTTATAGTAGTGTAAATTATTTCTAAAACACAACCAAATAAGAGTCAAATTTCACACCTGTTTGGAAATTCTGGTATGCTGATGTATATTCAAGTCTAGTCTCTTCATTTAGCAAAAATTGCTAGCTTACTCTGCATCAGTACAAATGATTGTGAAAGTTGTGGAGGCCAAAGCTGCTTAATTTATCATTGTTCTCCTACCTTAGTAATTCTTCACATCACAAATCCCAAAATAAATTATGCCCAATCGGATACTCAATAAATTACTACATTAAGAGCATGAAATAAACCAAATAGATGAAATAAAAGAGAAAATTATCTCTGAAACAAACAGGAAATAAGCACAGAGAAACCCCAGGCTCTTCTTATTGCATGACTTTTCCCATGTTTTTAGTCAAGTACCTATATCCATCTCTTTAAAAATATGTTAACAACAAAAAGCTGGAAACTTTAGCACTACAACCATGCATCTATATAAACTCACTGTGGTAATTCACATTTTCTTTAATAACCTCTTAGAAGTAATTTAAATCCAGCAGAGTTTTTGTTAGGCCTAATATTAATTGTCCTCGGTAAGTCACCATGCATCCAAAATAAAGCCTTTATAAACACCATACCATATGGTTTAAATAATTTGACAGACATGTACTGTGATTTCACACTTCATCTAGGTCAAATTTCATTGCCATTTGCCAGTATTGTACACGTCCTTTGTAATGGGCATGAAGCCCTGATGTTGCATGTTGCTCTCAGCATGAAAACCGGTGCTGCTGGACCAACTAATCAAACCTTCTTACTAATCTGGAAGTGACTGTAGAAAGACGTTTTGAAAGAGATCATTTCATTTCTTTGCTTTTATATGGTGTCATATTTCATTCCACTTTGTCAGCATGAATAAGTACCATTCAAACAATTGTTAAAAATATTATACACATATTTTCAGGTCACCCACATGGAATAAACTCACATTGTCTCCCAGACAGTCTGGGCATTTTAGCTCTCTCAAGGACACAAACAGTTGTGCACCATCCCAACTTAAAGTGCCACTGAAAGCACTGGCACTATTTGCAGAGAATAGACAATGCAATACTATTAAATGTGAATAAAGTTGGCACAGGGTGACGACCATAACTCGTTTTCATTGCTGTAGTATATTGTATTTTTCTTCTGAAGCTGTGATGATGTGTGTCTTGGTATCTCTCACTATCAAAATTTAGATGCTAGGCGTATGTAATTTCAGAGATGCTACGTTGCACACTATAGTCATCCTCATTGCTTGCCGGTTGTTACATCCATATTTTAACAAAGAGATTAACAGTCTTTCTTTCGACAAATTGAGGGAGCCATGGCAACTGTTCATAACTCTTCTTTTGAGTTAGCAAGAATTTCCGCCAAATTAAGGCCCTGAGCCCTCGATTCCCACTTTGCTGGAAGATACACACTGCTGGCTTCCCCCAACTTTCAGAGAATATGTTATGATACAACTGACTTTTTAACTGAAATGTTTGTGCACATGCCTCAAAAACTAGAAAGTGTAGTATAGGATTATGTTGCAATCAGACAGATGTTATATTGTATCTAGATCATAGAATCATAGAATGGTTTGGGTTGGAAGGGACTTATTAAGATCGTATGTATTTTACTCCTTCTCATTTCAACACTGCTCCAGAACTAGCCCTTAATGAGTGCAGCAGGAGCAAACATCCACTAAGAGCGTCAATGATGTTATTTGTTCTAACATTGAGCAGAATTTAATCCATTCCCCTCATGGCCAGTATAACTCTAATTACATGACATCTGCTGGCTTTTTTATAATTCAAAGTGTTAAAGAAGTGTGAATTTGTTTTGACAAAGAAACATTTCCATATGTGCCAGTGTGAACTGACTTACAGCATTAACTCCATCAGCACTGAAATGACAAAATATTATGTATCATTTTTCTGCTTTGCTTCTCACAGAAGATTCTAAAATTATACTGCAAGTTTTTATCTTGTAGACAGAAATTGTATTCTGTTGTACTTACAATCAAACAGGTTTATTTTAAAATACAGTCCTTGTGCATATTTTATGTGAATATACTACCGTTATTTTGTCTCAGAGATAACAGAATCATCGAATCTCCAAGGTTAGAAAAGACCTCCAAGATCATCTAGTCCAACTATCCACCTACCACTGATATTTCCCCACTAAATCATGTCCCTTATTACAACATCTAAATGTTTCTTGAACACTTCCAGGGATGGTGACTCAACCACCTTCCTGGGCAGCCTGTGCCACTGCATCACCACTCCTTTGAAGAAGAAATTGTTCTACATGTCTACACATACACAAAAAAGAAGGTGCAAACATGAACTATTCATGATCCAAACTGCAAGTGCATCTCCTATGGATTCAAACAGAGGTTTCTTATTTGATTCCTAATGGCAAAATGAAGATTCTGTTGAAGCTAATAGCAGAACTTTGAGACCTGTTTCCAAAACAGGACAATAATAATAATACTAAAAACCAATTTTACAATTAATAAATTTAAAGGGACTTCAGTTAATATAAATGGGATATTTGGTCTAGCAGGATTTGGTTACACATCACTAGAATGTATTGGTTAAAATATATATTTTTTAAGCCTAGTGTCCAAAAAGTAGCGTACATAGAGTTTATTTTATTTTATTTACATAAATAAATGGTGTGTTAAGCAGATCATTATAAAACCACAAAAAGTCAATACATATCTTCTATATGGCTATATCGAGAGCAAAAATCCGTGGATCTTCATAACCCAGTGTGTTTAATTTTCATTTTTACATTTTTAATGATAAATCATTATTCCAGACAAGATAACTAAATATGAAAATACTAAGTTGGAATATGTAATTCCACATTGCCATTAGATTTCAAAATAGCAACAGGGAAATCATAATGGGACAAGAGAGATCAGGAAGGATAAGAAAGGGACATTGGTAAGAAGACAAGAAAGAATAAGGGATGATTAAGCCAACAATGAAGATTACAACAAAGCAGTTTGTTTTGCCAGTAGCTATAATATTGGATAGTGGCTGGTCTGCCCCCTTTCTTGATTGCCTTCCCAAAGCTCCTGACAGACAGTTTCCACTTTCTGGAGTAATGAAAGCTATCTAAGTGCAAATGTCTGCAACAGGTCTGCACAATGCCAGTATTGTTCTAATTCCAAATGTCGTAGTTCAATAGTGCAAGGTCTTGTCTGATCCTATCTTGTACAGTTTCTCCTCCTACGTGGCAGATATCCTCACTTTATTTATTTTAAAACTTTTCTAGTTGCATTTGATAATTTCAACTAAAATGTTGAGTAGAGGCACCTTTGTATATCACTTAGTATGCAATAGTTGCTCGCACGCTCTGTATATTGTGAAAGTAAGATAGGAACTACTGAGATTTATATTCAAAAATATAAGGAATACATATATTCAAAAAATATAAGGAATATGAGCATACTAATTATTGTTTTCATAATGCACAAAATCTATTCACTAACATGAGAAGACTCACTGACCTTGATTAACTTCTCATAAATTAATATGGCAAACAGGACATGGTTAATAAACACTCATAAAATGCACTCTACATCCTTACAGCGACATTTTGCAACTAATTGAAATTGCAAGTAAAAGAAAATTTCTTTTAAAAATGGCTTCCAGTACAAACCCAAAAGAGAACATATAAGATTCATATATTAGGAACACATGATGAGTATTTCCAAGTGCTTTTAGTAAACATTGTGAGGTAAGAATTAAAATTTTAAAATCTTTTTGGAAGCACAATGTTTTGGGGTTTTTTTTTCAGATAATTACAAATCTCAACCTCCTCAAATCAGGTAAGTACAATTTTTTTAGCTTTCTCCTCATTAAGTATTTGTGTTTCTATGCTGTAAACAATTGCTAAGAGAACACAGCTGTCATGATTTATTTCTCAAAACAATATTGAAATTTTAATTATGCTACCCAGCCACACCAAGTTGTTTTTTTTTTTTAAGATTAAAAATAGGTATAACTAAAGTTGTCCATTGATAACCAAATACCTATTTTACTTATCAGGAGGACATCAATGTCTCCACAGATCTTTATAATTTTGACAGAAGGATAATTGTAACTGAAAATAAGAACTGGCAAAATCCTGTTTTCTTTTTGTTCTAACCTTGTGTGACTGATTTTCAAGTTTATATACAATTAACTTCTAAAATTGTAGGCAATAGTGAAATCTTCTAAGAAGTCAGAGGTCTGACTGAAAACTAGAAATGTAAACTAGACAGTCTAAGATTTCTTAGACTGACAATTATTCCAGCACTTGGAAATGGACAGTAGACTAAATAACAGTGAATGTCTGTAGAATTACGCTTGATAATTCTGTACTCCTTTGGGAAAAAATGTATTAAAATATTTTTTTGAAAAAAACATAGCAATATTCTTATGTTAATAGAACATTTTATAGAGTCTGGAAGTTGAATCTATTGAGTTACACCTTAAGAGCACATTGCAGAATACAAAAAGTACAGTGTACAAACCAGATTTTTTTTGTTTAAAGTCAACAGCTCCCCATTTTTTCTCTGTTAAATACATGAACCATATGGACCAGATTATATCTGTATAAATATATAGGAGAGAAATGATGGAAAAATGAACATTTTGCTTTACACTTTGATTTGTTGGCCAAATGCCCTCATGATCAGGCTTACGCTGATCAGAAGTGCTGGCTGCTTTTCAATATCAAAAACATTTAAATATCCAAACTCTACATTATGATAAGTATGACTTCATGGACAAAATTATTCCTGCTCCAATAACTATTTATCTTTTCCACCCCTTTTTATCCTTGTTTCATACATTTTAATAAACTAGTTATATATTTGTTTTGTATCAGTAATAATTTATTAAAAGAATATGTACTTGCATTATGCATAATTGTAAAAATACTGCTGTCACTCACCTTATCCTCTCTCATTCCCAGTAAAATAATCTTATGTTAATGAAGATAAACCAAATACTCGATGTGTCACTGGATGCATCTAAGTGTAGCTTTGTACAAAAGTTATTCCTGCATCCCTCTGAAACTCTGGGGAATAAGTCCTATTGAAACATTGTATGGGCATTGCTGTTCAATTTCTTGCAGGAAGGACAATAAGAAATCCTTGCAGGAAATGTTAGAAATGCCTCATTCCACTGCTGCTAGTGGGAAGCTGGCGCTAAGGTTAGGTTAAAGATGAAAATATAAACCAGCCCTGGTCAACTGATCTTTCTATGTTTTGTGATTCTCTTTTCATGAGCATTTACACTTCACAACAGTGAAGAGCAATACTCTGAAACACATATTGTTAAGAAATGTTTTTATTCCAAACAAAGACAATATACCTGCTAACATTCCAGATGTAAATAATCAAAATAGGATTACTTGTGAGAGAACGTACTTAAACAATTGCATTTATAGAGCATCGTTTACCTCAGGAAATTATAGAACATAGAATCACCACCGTTGGAAAAGACCTACAAGATCATCCAGTCCAATCATCTACCTATCACTAATAGTCCTCATTAAACCAACCAAACCTCAACACAACATCTAAATGTTCCTGGAACACCTCCAGGGTCAGTGACTCCACCACCTCCCTGCGCAGCCCACTCCAGTGCCTGACCACTCTTTTGGAAAAGCAATATTTCATCATATATCTCAGCTCTCTGAAACAGTTGTCTTCACTGATAGTGGATGTTTTGAATAAGTAGGGCTTCACCCTATTCTGTGGTAGGCTGGTACAATCTTGGCTGTCTTGTACAGACCGTCTCCGCTTTCTACATGAAAAAAGAATCTGAAATGCATGTTTCGTGATGATGTTTCAAAATGCTTCTCATCTCATCTCCCTTAGAACTAGGCCAAAATATTAAACATTTTAACAAATGTTAAATATTTTAACAAAGGTGCAGACTGCCTATTGATCCTCTTTCCTTTTGAGTGGGTTGTTTCTCCAGCATGAGAGCAGAATGTATCACAGAGCTTCCCTTAAGGGAGAGATTCCCTGCAGCAAGTACCAAAAATTGTATATATACAAGGTAATCACATCAGAAACTAAAGTACCATCTAACCTTAAACTCTTCCAGCAAATCCATAGGAATATTAACAAATAACATTTTCTGTTCCATTCAAAATATCCATAGCCTTTCCTCTTTAAATCTATTTATTTATAGAACCTATGAGATAGATACATTCTGCTAGGTGAGAGCTTACAGCCTGAAATTTTAATCCTGATTTTCCTCTTCAACTTTAGACAGTGGCGTCTATCAAGTTGAAAGAATGCATTTTCTGATTATTACAAAAACACGTTCTTGTACTTTTTCCCAGCTGAACACAAAGATAACACACCTGGTACTTTTCATGTGGAAAATGTTGACTACAACTCAGTAGTTCAGAGGAGCTCTTCCTCACATACACATGATTATCAATATTAAATAGGTGGCTAAGGACATCTTGAGATAAGAGAACTGCAGGAAGATTTTCAACATCACTTTTCTCACTTGTACAAACGCTTGTAGAAAGGACAAATGATAATATAGATTTAGTTAAATTTTGTTTCCCAATACTTAACTGGATGCAGTTTTGCTTTGATACATACTTCACTAATTTTCCTGAAGTGTTTTGCCTTGCTAATTCTAAAATATCTTTAGCAATGAAATGTATTGTCCATACAAATGTACATTTGCACATTTACACAAATCTTAAATTATCAGTCTCTGCATTTAGATAAGATGTGCTTTGCTCATATTAGTTACTCATCTTTTGCCTACTTAAACTGCAACATGCAATGCCAGATTTACTTCTTATTCTAGGCATCAGGAAATAAAGCAGCACCTCTGCTGTATTTACACAGCTGTGCTGGTATATGCCTAATCTTGCATTTTAATCTCACTCCCGACTCAGCCACAGTATTTTTGTGGCATTGCACCCTTGGAATTTGCCAAATGATCCTTCTAGGAGAGGAACATAAAGGTGAGGTTTCTCCTGCTGCAAACACCATCACATTGCCATGGCATGAACAGAACTGTATGTTGTGTATGTATGTTCATGTGTGTGTCTGAAATAGTAGCAGCAGCATGAACAAATTACACCTCTAGTCAAATCAAGATCTAAATACAGTACTCATTAACCTACCTTACATGTGGACACATTACAGTATTTGGATGTGTATGTATTAAGAATGAGGATACTTACTTGAGAACTAAAGCTTATACTGACGGCTTTTTTTTGTTTGTTTGTTTAAAAAAAGTCAAGCAAATATAGCTATATTTCATTGTTATCCAGATAACCATTTTCTCCCGTGGAAAACTGTGATAATTTTAAAACTGTATCTAGTTACTTTGGATGTGTCAAATTATTTCAGTTATCTCAGCATTTTTTTATTTACTACATGAAACAAAAAGTGTTCATTTGTTCTGCATAATTTAATTTATCTTTCAGTTTTAGATGTATTTAATGCCCATCTGTATAATCCATGCATGGCACATGTATACCTACGTACTGAATTGTTCCAGGAAATTATGGTACTTATTGCCTTACAAAATGAATTTTTCTTGTTGTACAAGAAAATATTTAACACTTTAAAAAAGATTTTTCTATGATCTCACTACTTTGTGCACTGCATTATGTGGCAATGGAAACCTCATCAATTACAAGCTGTTCAGTTACATCCTGTATAATGCAGGGTCACCCTATGGACCTTATATATAATTACAGACAAAAGGCCTATTCTTTTCCATATAATCACGAACTCAAATTACTTTTGACTCAGACTTGGCAGGACTACAAATCTCTGCTGCCTGTGTTTAATAAAAAGAATGAGATTACTGAATAAAAATATTTTATGAGACCGCTGACTTACTTATACCCCAAAAACGTTGACTCATCACAGCACCCATTCTGTAGACCATTTTCAAAATGGAAATCTCCTTTGTGTAATGCCTTGCTTTCTCTCCTTCTAATCCTGATTTCAGACCCTGTCTGGCGCTGTTTGATCTCACTCAGTGCCCACTAGGTCATGCACATAAGTTTTGCCATTGATTCCAGTGGTTGATCTATTGGCCCCAGCATACTTGAAGATGTGAAGAAATAATAGTAAGAAATTATTCAGCTAATATTCTGAAAATTATTTCAGTATGTATGATGCCTGGCTGTTTGGCTACATTCTCTACTTGCAATTATTTCCTTCTTATGTATTGGTACTGAAGTTTCCTCTGCATAGCCTGAAGTCAACCCTTGCTCTGATCTTTCACATCTGCATTGCTATTTGACTCTAACCCAGTCATGAGGGAACAGAAGAGTGTTTAGGTGTATCAGTGGCAGTAGGATGGGACTGGCTCAGTTTTTCATTTGTCACTTGTATTTTAACTGAATTCCACCAACAGCTGTAAGTGCTCAGATTTCTAAAACCTATGCTGAGAGTATGCTGTAGGAGTGACTCTAAAATGAAGGTAAGAGGCTTTACTGCATACAGGAAGAGGCTAATCAGTGAATTTTGATATTGATTTAAATAGAAGCAGAATTAGGCTGATTCTTCAGCTGAGTGTCAATGCTTAGTATTAAATATTTTCCAAATGCAAGACTACAGCATTTTTGCAAGTTTAGTCCACAGATCAGGTATCTTTGCTTGTCTGCAAGAACAATTTATTGGAAATCAGTCCCTTTTTGGAAAAAGGAAAAAAAAATTAGTCTAAGTTTACTTCTAACCCTTGGTTACATGAATAATCCATGCTACTGTTGTACTGTGGAAGTGTTCTTTATATTTCTATTTTTCAGGTAATATGATGAATCTATGCACAGAAATGCAGCATGGATTTTTTTTTTTTTAAGTAGTCATATTATAGAGTTCATAATTATGAATTATTTATTATTCATTGTTTTATCAACAGTTCAGTATTTGGGATGTCAAATATCAGCAGAGAAAAAAACAACCAACCCTGTGGAACTCTGTGGAATTGTACATAAATTAAAATCTGTTCTAGAAGGTGATTTCCTACAACTGTCCTCATGGAAGTTTTCAGATACTTAGTACAGATTGGCAAACTGTGGTCACAGAAATTGTGACTTGGCTTCCGTAGAACTGCCATTGATAGGTACTATATCTGTGCATAGGGAGTAAGAGGTGCAATCTAAATACTAAGCATAAGCATTGGAAATGTTTTGCAAAAGGAAGAATTGCTATGGACTTCAGCTGGAGCCAGTTCATCCACTGTAAAGTCTTAATGGATTACTTTCTTTACCAATGTAAAAAGACAAAAGCAAGCCTTTCCATGCAAAAATGTGTATTATTAAACACAGATTACTAACTTTAAATCCCAAATTGCTGCTGAAGGAGTACCACTAGCACGGTTTCCAAAAATGTATTATTTTCCCAATACTTTGTGACAATTTTTTTTTTACAAAAAGTTTATATTCTAATTTCAGGATCAAATCTGTACTACGTTTCCAGATCCACTGAGGCTTTCTGAGGTTTACTTGCTTATTTTCCTAACTGAGCAAACATAAGCTTTTCTTTCTTTTTTGCTTCTAGTTCTGTTTATAAGTGAATTTTAATCAGTTTTGTATAGAAGAACTAAAACAAGGTAACCGAAGAACATCCCATGTTTTTAAAAAAGATCTTTTTAAAAAGGATCCTGTCTGCATCAGGGTAATAAGTCTTTATTTTCCATTGTAAACATATGAAGATAAAGCCTATCCTTAAATTATAATACGGTTTCGTTTTAGACACACTTGTAATTCTCAGCATTATTTTCAATGATATCCAAAAGAATCACAAAGTGATGGTCAGGAAAGTGCTGACCATACATCCTGAGAAAACCAGACTCTATCAGTTACAGTATTTGTTAGAAAAGTCTTGCATACTTAGTATCTTAAATGGAAAATAAACTAAGTCCCTAATTTGAATGCACTCGAGGCCAGGCTGGATGTGGCTCTGGGCAGCTTGGTCTAGTAGTTGGCAACCCTGCCTATGGCAAGGGGGTTGAAACTAGATCATCATTGTGGTTCTTTTCAATCCAGGCCATTCTATGATTCTATGATTTGTAAGTTCTAATAAATGCTTTCTGTAGCATTAGCAACCTCACCTCCTGCTGAAAGCTAAATTATTGTTTTTAAAACAAATTAAGGCTCCTTTCATAAGCAGAGTTTAATGCATGTGAGATTCCTGCAGGCCCACACACCTAGGTGAGAAAAATGAAATCAGAATACATGAATAAGCACCTGAGTCAAAGCTTTGCCTGAAGTGTTTTGCAAGATTCATCACTTTCATCTATTCTCTCCCTCCCATGCTAATCAGCAGATTTCTGTCTCTTCCAGGCTAGAAGGAGGGGGGGGGGGAGGGGGGTAGAAGGAAAGAGCTTAGTTTAGGAAAAATGAAATTTAGCTGTTATTGCAATGCCAAGAAATGTTAGCTAGGCAATGAAGGTAGCCCTAACCAGATAGGCTGAGCATACTTCAATCCTTCCAAAGGATAAAAGTAGCTAACTTGTCACAACAGCAACAAATTTTCAATTAAAACACAGACATAATGAGTTGTTTTCAGGCTAATGTCTTGTACATGTTCTGTTGTTTTTGTTTTTTTGAAAGACAAAATGAACTTTCACCAATTCTAACAGTTTCTAAACTAATGAACGCACATAAGCATAGATGATAACCCAGAAAGAACAAAGAACCTGTGTATAACATCCACACACAAATGCAGTGGACACATGCAGCAGCACAGTTATTGTGCTGCTGTAGAAACCTTAGCGGAGTGTTCTTTAACTATGAGTGATTAAAGTGCCAACTGTATTGCTGCAGTAATACTTTAATCATAGCCCAGTGGAACTAAAACAAATACAAGTGACACCAAACACTAGTCCTTGCTTTTCCTTAGCATTGGAACTCGCTCATATTTATAAACAAAAGCCTTCTGCCCCTTCAGAATATTTTGGAGGCTGCTAAAGAAAGGCCCATGTTTAATGGATGGGACCCATTAAACACATGGGGTCCCTCACATGAAGAAGAAAGCACGCTCCTCTCTCTTTTAGTCATAATGCAAGATTGTGGCAACATTAAGCTCACCCAGATGAGTGCTTCTCAGCCAAAAACATTTGGGTAGAAAATAGATCCTCTGGAGAAGTGAACCTAAAGCCTCACACTACAGACAAGTTGGCAACAAAAGGGTGTGTGCTCCATTAGACAGTCAGACTTGGCAAAATATGAACAGCATCAACAGTGGTAAATTAAAAGTATAGCAAAGAACCCAAGCTGAACAGTGTGAGACAGAGAAAAAATGAACTGCTGGCTGTGCTGGTGGGAGGAGGAATTCAGCAATGATCAGGTCATGCAGAACTCCACAGCGTTTGGGAATAAGCAGATTACCATTCAGAGCACAAGGAACTGGGATAAAATTAAACTCCCCAAGACATCTCTCTTCGCGGCATTTGTTTCCAGCCCTTTTGTTTCCCGCAGACCTCTCAGGGGCTTACCGCACGCTTCTGCCCCTGGCCGCGCTGCGGCTCCGCTGAATCGCTGCCCCTGCCCCAGTCCGCCTGTGCCCGGGCTCCCTCTGCCCTTTGTGAGAGTGTCAGAGAGGTCGGGGGAGCCCTAGCTGAGGGGGCACGGCCTCTGAAGAAGGTGGCTATAGAGAAGTCCCATGCGCGAGGGAGAAGCGGGGGGGAAAAATGCGGCGGGACGGCGGGCAGCAACAAAGTCGAAGGGCGGCGAGGAAACAGGGACGGCGGAGGAGCTGCGGCTGACGGCCGAGCAGGAGGCAGGCTCCGGGCCGGGCTGCGGCCAGCGGGGTGCTCGGGGCGGGTCACGCGCGGGGCCGGGCGGCGTTCGGGAAAGCAGCGGCAGGTAGCGGCACACACCGCGACGGCCGCCCCACTCGCCCTTCCCCCGCGCGCAGGGGAGCCGAGGGGAGGTGGCGGGGAGTGCGCGGCGGGGGGGATTAGCGGGACGCCGCGGCCCCGCCTTCCCCCTTCGCATCCCGGGCACGATGAGAAGGGGAGATGGACGCGAGCCGGCGGGACTGGCACCATGACATTGGCCGGCTTCGTGGTGGCGCTGGTGCTCGGGGCGCTGCCCGGAGTCCGCGGGCCGGGGCAGGTCTCCGCCGGCCTTCCCGCCGCTCGCGCCCCGCCGCAGTCCCCCGGCCCGCCTCCGCCGCATCCCTCCGCCGGCTGCCCCACGGGGCGCTTCGCCGCGCCCCGGCGCCCCTGGCCGACCGCGGCGCCCGCCCTTCCGCGGCGCGGCTCGGCGGGCAGGCTGCCTCGGAGCCGCCGCAGCTCCTGCGCCCCGCCCGGCGGCGGCGGCGGCCGACGCCGGTGCGGCCCTGGGAGCGGCCGGCGCCGGGCGGAGCGGGAGCGCGCCGACTGCGAGCGAGGTGAGCGGGGCAGCGGCGCTCGGGCGGGACGCGGCGGGAGGTGCGCGCGGGGCTCCGCGTCCCGGAGCGCGGCGGTGGCGTCGGCATCCCGCGCGCGGCTCCCTCGCCGCGGTCTTCGAAGGGACTGCGGGTCGAGGGAGGGGACGAACGCCTTTCGCCACGGTGACAGCAAAGAATTTTCTCGTGGTGGTTTTGAACTTTTTCATCGGCAGCTGCACCGGGAAGACGAAGGTACCACGTCATTTTATGCGTTAAGTTATAACTAGGCGATTCGCGTTCAGAAACGGTATCCTAAGCGTTCGGCTAGGTAAGACTGGCATTCCCGTCTTGTAACCGGGTGCACTTCTCTGGGAAGCGGCTTAGTCGCCCTCTCGCTCTCTTTTTACATTTTGAGATAACGGGGTTTGCAAGTTAGCACTAGGGGCTGCGGGCATCTGTGAGCCCGGCCCCTCACAAACCCTCCTAACTGAACTTACTGGCTGCGGTGAAAGTTTTCGATGCATGAGGACTGAGCAGCGATTCCAGCACTTAGCCCTCAGCTTTATAGCTCATCGGCTTTGCCAACCCCCGCAGAGGGGGGTGTTTATTTGCCGACAGGGTTTGAATGACTTTGCTAGAGGGAAACAATTTTTCTGCATCTCTTTGATATTATCTCCTACCGAAGAATTCTGTCCTGTCTGTATCTGTACTAAAAACGGTCACATGTAACTGTTGCAATGAAAATAAGGACTTTCTCCCTTGTTGCCCTTCTCTTCACATATCTTACAATACCTAAAGGTTGGCAAGGGAGTTAGTATTAGTATTAATAATTTTGTTATTGTCAGGGCAGATCGTTCAGATCTTCGAAGAGGACAGATATATTTATCTCCCAGCAATAATCCTAGAAGACCTATCTGTCAGATGCGTAACTGAAAAAATGTAATTTGAACAATGTGATAAATTATATGTATTGGTATAAACCATCACATGAAGAGCACATGGAGGCACCAAGGTCCATGTTGTTTAGCTATGCTTATAAGAAGAAAGCGCCTTCTAAAGCCGTATTCAGAGTCACTGTACTCCTTTGAGAAGACAAAGTGATGTTATGTATTACAGATGTTTCCTGGGAAAGAATACCAGGCAGCTGATGCCATGGTGGAGAAAACAATAACTAGACTAAGATGAAAAGAATGCAGAATATTTCACACCCTTTAACTGGTCTCAGATTGGAAAAGGGTCCCATAGTTGCTTCCCTAATTTAGTCTATCATATTTATAGCTTTTTTTGGAATGTATAGTTTGGTTCCCAAAGAACTCTTAAGGATTTTGGACTCGTATGTCAGAGTCCAAATTAATGTCATACATTAATATGTATCATTTTATTACTAATAGCCCAATTTCACTCCAACTTAATTCTAGAATCCCCTTTAAGTATGGTAAGAACTTGATCAAGTAAAAGATGCTGAAAGTACTATGTGATTTGAGTTTAGCTGTGTCTTCACTCTTTTCAGATTGTTTCTTGTCTTTCCTCTTTGCCCAAGAAAAAGAAAATCCAGGTTAAGGTAGAGGACAGAGCTATTGAACAGTAGGTGATACTTTACAGCTAAAAGGTTCTGCTTCTGTTGGACTCAACAATGAAATCTCAGTGGCTCCAGTGGGCCAAAATCTGTCCAAGAGTCTTTGTGGAGGTGATACCAAAGAATTTCAGAGTACATTAAGTAGCGTAATGTGGAATATGGAAATAAGTCAAGCTATTTTCCCCAAAAAACCATTACTATAACTTTGGTCCTGAAATATGCTCATTTCTCACAAGAAGAGAAGAAATGCAAGTAGGGCTATGTTATGATGCAGTTTTTAGCGAAAGAAGGGCAAACTATCTTCCCATTTCTGTTGTTTTAGTGCATGTGCTGAGGAAACCTGCACTGAGTTTTAGGCACCTGCAATTACTAAATACAATGCTGTGTTCAATGCCTTAACTGTAAATCTCCTGGATTTTCTAGCTTAAATATTATAACTAATGTGCAAAGTTAATTGGCTAAACTTTCTAACTTTGTGCATGTATATATTAAAGTGCTTCATATTTTAACAGTAATGCTGAAAAATAATAAAAAACAAAAACAAAAACAAAAAAACCCAAAAACAAAACAAAAAAAACCCTTTGCAATTATACTAGACAGTATCAGCCTAAATTCAGTTTGTTTAATAGATTTTGGTGTTTCATTTCCTTCCTTCTAAAATGAGAGACATCTGGGTAATATTTCTTATTCATGTCTTGAAAACAAGTAAACCAAATGCAAATATACATAAATTATCATGATTGACCAAGGAAATAATAAGGGAAAATAAATGAGTCTGAGAGTATGCTGTACGAACAACCAGCCTAAGTCCAGCAGAATTTAGTATTATAGGTACTGCTCGTAACAACTTACCTGTGCATATCCTACTCATGCTTCAGAAAAAAAGCCCACAACACACAATGCTTATGGGGCATGTAGCTGCAGTATTCTGCATGATATGTTGTTATAAATCTAATTTAAAGCTCTTTGAGTAAGTTAACTATTTTTCTTCATTTTACAAAGAGGAAACAATAAAAGAAGGGGTAAATGTCTTGCCTGTGGTCACAGTACTAATCAGTGTCAGAAATGGAACTAAAGCACACATCTTCAGAATATCCAGACTTTCCATTTAAATCTCTTTCATCACAAGTGATTCCACTAGTGCCAATCAAATAATGCTTCACTAATGCTTCCAGGCAGGTGATGGAATGTATTATGGGACCTTGATGGAAGGTATTATGGGACTTTCGTGTTTCTTAATAGCATAGGGTTAAAGAAAAAATTAAGCGTCTATTTTTGTCTTCTATGGTTGAAGCAGCTCTTCTGGAACCATTCTTCTTAATGCTGCACAGCATGAGACCTCCTAATTTTCTACAGCTCTGTACCATATAATACAATTGCAGTCCTTTAGAGCTTGTTACAGTCCTAAAATTTCAATTTACTTTTTACAAAGCCTTAAGCCATTGATCATTGATATGATGAACCTCACTGCTGCAGAAGAACCAATTCAGCACGCTGCACGCTGAGTACATATAATATTTATGAAACTTCTAATATAATGTTCTCTGAGTATGCAGTAATGCTATGTACTAAAGTTCTCATCTTGGATCTTTAAAAGTAGTCCTGACAAATGCATCATTTTTCAAGGTTAAACTACCAAGAGAAAGCAGTTATAATTTTAGACTGAGAGCAGGGCTTAGGAAAGTGGTGGATAACAGCACCACTTACAGAGAGCAGCACCCATAGTTTTGCTGAAGTCAACAGGGATAATTTCTTTGATTTCAGCTAGGCCTGACGCCAGAAGGGAAGAAGGCATCCATCGATTTGAACTGGTGTTAGATTGAGCCTAGAATGCAGATAGATTTATTTTTTTTTCCAAATACCTCATGTAAACCAATAAATTCAATTCATTCTGAAGCTGGGACAGACTCATAGTATTCTGAATCATCTGCTAGTGTTCAGAAATACTACAACTTGTTATATAGTTATGTAGAATATAGAGCATGTATCAATGGGACATTCTCATTCTTAGTATTAATTTGCACCTACCTAATTGACTCAGAGGCAACAGAGATGGAATATCAGTGCAGAGCCTTTCTGTGGCACTGTCCCACGCTGTAACACCTTGCAAAAGCAAGCAGAAATAATATTTGCTGTTTTTACAAATTTCCAGAATTGGAATACTACTTTTGCTTTTCTGCAGACCTCTAACTTGAGGTGCACGTAGTACCAGAGGGCAAAGCACAAGAAACATCTACTTTTGATCACTCTTTTGAAAATCTGCATTTCCAGCCAAGCTACAAATCTTTGAACACAGGTGTTTACAAGGAAAATACTGGTACACTTTCACCATAAACACCATAAACCCTACTACTGCAGTACTTAAAGCAGGAGTGGAAGTGATTCTCATTCTTTGTAGAAAACAAAATAGGGTTTGAAGTCACCCAGCATTTCTAGACGTGGGAGTGACATAGCAGAAGAGGGCAAAGGACCACTCATGCTGTTTACAGCACAATTCCTTTAAAGCACTTCTCCTTTTTAGAGTTAATTAAAAGTCTGCTGGGTGGTTTTCCTCTGCCTTTTTTTTTTTTTTTTTTAATTACTCTATGTCTCAGCTTGTGCCTATATGGCAGGTGTTGCAGAGCAAGTCTCAGCAGTACTCACTAGATATCCTTACTTTCTTCCATTTCCATAACTTAATCTCTTTTAAAC
Source organism: Meleagris gallopavo (assembly GCF_905368555.1). Taxonomy (NCBI): domain Eukaryota; kingdom Metazoa; phylum Chordata; class Aves; order Galliformes; family Phasianidae; genus Meleagris; species Meleagris gallopavo. The sequence continues at coordinate 34,892,968 of NC_139407.1, forward strand.
AGTGATAGCAGATGGGAAAGATTCAGTCTTGCGCACATACTAGAGCATCTAAAATTACTAGACTGTGTGTAAACAACATGAATTGACCATCAGTAGTCTTGGGTAAAATATAATTAAAAGAAATGCATACATTTCTGAGTGTATGTAAATGAGCGTGCTTCTGTGAAGATGTTAGATAAGTATTCTTCAAATAGGGCTGAATGAACACTGTTCACAATATGTGTCCTAGAGCTGATTAGTAGGCCTGCTTTGTGCTTCTTTGCCCTTGTCTCTAACTCTCCTGTGGTCAGTGCATCCCTCTCTGAGGGGCTCCTTCATTTTTGTGACTAGTGCTGAGAAGAGTATTGAGAGCCATGGGCAGGATCCTAGTACTCAATGGACAAGGGAAGAACCAGTCATCTATTTGGACTTCAGTAAGTAAGGCCTTTGACACAGTACTCCACAACATCCTGCTGTCCAAATTGGAAATATATGAATTTGATGGGTAGACTGTTTGATGGACGAAGAACTGGCTGCAGGATCCAGTCTGAAGAGCGGTGGTCAATGGCTCAGTGTCTGGATGGAGACTGGTAACAAGTGGTGTCCCACAGGGGTTGGTGCTGGGGCTGATACTCTTTAATATCTTCATCAGTGACACTGACAGTGGGGTCGAGTGCACCCTCAGCAAGTTTGCTGATGACACCAAGCTGTGGGGTGCAATCAACAAACCAGAGGGATGAGATGCCATTCAGAGCGACCTAGACAGGGTTAAGCAGTGGGCCCAGGTGAACGTCACGAGGGTCAACAAATCCAAGTGCAATATCTTGCACCTGAGTCAAGGAAACCCCCATTACCAATACACACTGGGGGATGAAAGGATTGAGAATAGCCCTGTCGAAAAAGACCTGGGAGTATTGGTGGATGTGGATGGCAAGCTGGACATGAACCAGTAATGCGCCCACACAGCTCAGAAAGTCAATCATATCCTGAGCTGCATCAAAAGAAGCATGACCAGCAGGCTGAGAGAGGTGATTCTGCCCCTCTGTACTGTGCTTGAGGCCTCACCTGGAGTACTGTGTCCAGATGTGGAGTCCTCAGTACAGGAGAGACATAGACCTGTTGGAGAGTGTCCAGAGAAGGGCCACAAAAATGATCCATAGAATGGAACACCTATCCTATGAGGACAGGCTGAGAGAGCTGGGGCTGTTCAGCTTGGAGAAGAGAAGGCTGTAAGGTGACGTTGATAGTGGCCTTTCAGTATCTAAAAAGGAGCTACAGGAAAGAAGGCGACAGACTCTTTAGCAGGGTCTGTGGTGACAGAACAATGGGAAATGGCTTCATGCTCAGGGAGGGTAGATTTAGGTTAGATATAAAGAAACAATATTTTACAGTGAGGGTAGCGAGGCACTAGAATAGGTTACCTAGTGTTGTGGTTGATGCCCGGGCCCTGGAGACTTTCAAAGTGAGGCTGTATCAGGCCCTAGGCAACCTGATTTAGCTATGGTGTCCCTCGTCACTGCAGGGGAGTTGGACCAGATGGCCTTCAGCGGTCCCTTCCAACACTAAGGACTCTATGATTCTATTATTCTAATTCTATTAGAATTAGAATATTCTAATTCTATTATTGATCAGCTTGCAATTCCCTAAGATCAACCTACCGAACCTACTGAAGCACAATGATATATTTTAAATTCTGTTATGTTTTATGAGGTATCCATTTTACTGTAATTAATTTATCTCGTGATCCAGTAAAATAACTGCCAGTAGTCCAAATACCACAACATTCTGAATAAGCTACAGAATAAGTTACCTTTGTCTCAGTAATTTGCTATTTGATTTGCTTGCTATGTAATTATGACTTATGCTAATACATACTCAAGCATATATGAAACACATAGAATATTGTATCATTTACTTTCATTGGATTCTGCTAAAATACTGAGCAAGAACTGGACTGAACTTAGAAAAATACTAAGCCACCCTTCAGAGACTTTTCAATTCTTTGTTTAAAAAAAAGGGGGGGAACGGGACTACTTACTGTTTTGCTTGAGGAGTGAATGCTAGATTTTGCCATGGGTAGTTTAGGTTAAGTACAGCTGTAGGTATCAAGACCATCCTAGAAGAAGAGTAGTGAGTCAGTGTAAACCAGCATGTTAAAATTAGTTTTATTATACCATATGTTCAGTTAACTCTAATAAAGATCAGACATATTAAAAGGTTTTATGTTAGCTACCTGTAAGAAAAGGCTTTCTCTTTATTTCTCTCTAGATTAAATTACAGTTGTCAATCAATAATATTTTAAATTTGTTAAAAAAAACTACCTTTAATAACAATCTTGTGTATCTGGTTCTTCATTGTATTTTCTTGTGAGACAAACACAGGTCAGTTATGTATGTTGCTATCATTCATAAAATGCTGGTATTCCTAAGCAGCTGCAAATCTGCAGTAAAAAGGCAAATCAGAATATTTTATTGAGATATTACATATTTTTGTTTTTTTTTTTTTAAATCCCTCATTCATTAATATTTTCTCCTAGGTCTTGTCTCACAGAAATAAGATTCAGTCCCTTCCAATCATTTTCCCTTCCTTACCTACTAATACCCACCTCAGTAGGGAGCAGAAGTCACCCAGAGTTCTCTGGGGGAGCTGGCAGCAGGGTAAAGTCTGTTTTCTTTGTTTAACAGTACATGTCCTGTACAGATCTTTGTGCTTTTTAGACTTCTTTCATGAGTTGTCTATCAGACAGGCAAAGGATTTCCTATTTGGTTTTAATCTTTGGGAAAAGACATGTTGATGTGCAGAATCTTGTATCATCTTTTATTCTGTGTACAAGAATAATTTTTTCCAGTATTGTCTCTGGGAATTCTGCAGAAATAGAAAGAGCAATGAGCCATGTTCTGCCATGGAAATCATAGAAGATAGTTTTATTCTTTTAGTTTTACTCTTCAAGTACTCCTTTATCTAAGTATTTTCATAGATATATTGTGTAATGTGTACTTAGGAAACTCTGCATTAATACAATAATTGTGCAGGACCTTAAGCAATCATGTACAAAAATAAACTAATTTTTGAGGGTGACATATTCACACTTTCTGGAATGCCAGAAATCACTTTTCTATGACTAAAACTGATGTTTAAATTGATAACAATAGTCTACACAAAAGTCAAGTGAAGAGCAGAAATAAATAACATTCCTGAACCTGTCTGTATGTGACAGAAAAGCATGAAGATTAAAAATATAAACACAAAAGAACAAGGAGCAGTATTGCTTTACTGTTGCTATAATTAAGCCATTTATAGTCCTCTATACTGAATGATAGCATACACTGTAACATGAGTTGAATAACTTTTGTTTGTAATTGATTGTAGATTAAGTACTGCTGAGAAAATAGAAGGCAAAAGGAACACACAAAATCAAGTTTGAGGTTAACTAATTCCTCGAGTCCTTTGGCAGTCATTTGACTTGGTGGTTTTATAAACTGCACTGAAATAAATTAAAACCAGAACACGCTCTGTGTGAAAGCTGAGAAGAAAAGGTAGATCTACCTATTATTATTATTATTATTATTATTATTATTATTATTATTATTATTATATACACATACATGAACACATCACACGTACAAGGAGGGCAGGCACAAACACTGACTTAACTCTCTTACTGCTAAAAACCCTGCAAGCTGGATGATGATGTAGCTTCTGATTTTAAGTAGATCACAGACGAGAGGCAGATGGATTAACTGAGATTTCAGGCAATATTAATGCATGCAATTAGGTTATGTTTTATAATTTATCAGAAATGTATTCTTTCTTGTTGAAGTACTGTTCTGATTCTGTAGAGTTACATCTATAACCAACTTTTTGGCGACATTCAATTGCAGATGCATCTTGCACCTCAAATACAAATACTGTAATATAAGAATGCAAAATCTATTAATTTATTGGATTTGTCTGTTGTTGCTCCAAGAAACACTCTTCTTTTTTTTCCCACTTCTTTTAGAAAATTCCTAATGCGTTTAGTTTGTTTTGTCTGAGAATTTGCTAAAGACCCTTCATGAATTAATATAACATCATCAAGTGTTTTTCTATCTGAGAACAAGTCTGAACAAATGCATTCTTTGGCTAAAATAAACTACTGACATCCACGACAAGCATAATATTACATGGGTCAGAGCAAAAGCTATTTTTTTATTTTATCCATGTGGTTGTTTTCTGATTCTTTTAAGCTGGATTGAATTATGTGGAAGATAAAAACATACCACTCATATAAATTTTGCTCACTTGGGTAGAGGTAAACACATCTAAATATTTATGCAGTCTGTACATACTTTGTTTTGGTGGTTAGAACTTACTAACTAAGCTGGAGCATCAGAAGAATCAGAAAAGTGATGTAGCTTCAGTGTAAAAAGCAAAATGTATTCCCTATGTAAGGAATAAAGTTATCTGCTGTTGTGTATTACTGTATAAGAATGTTAGACATGCCAGAGTCCTTCTTAGAAGCAGCTTAACCAAAGAATGCAAAATAAGATAGTAGTACTTGAAACAAAAATTCATTCTGCAGAGGGAAAAAAGAGATTCAGAATCCAGTAGTTGGATAAATTATCTGAGACATGGAGCATCTTGGAGACCTTTTTTTTTTGTTGTGTTCTTTTTTAAGCATCAGTGAGACTCCAAGGTGGCAAGAATGAGTTTGAAGGTACAGTGGAGGTTTATTTGAATGGAGTCTGGGGAACAATCTGTGGCAGCCACTGGGACAATAATGATGCAACGGTCATATGTCGACAGCTTGCACTTGGGTAAGTTTTTGTCTGGGTGAAAATTAGTTGACATACTTTAATGACATTACAGTATAAAGGGGAATCTTTTGGTTCCTTCAATTATGTTGTATTTCAAAGAGGTCATTGTGAAAATTAGTATTTTGTTTGAAAGCTGTATGTGGGATCTGAAAAAGAGTGGAGGGAGCTAGATGCTGTACTTTCAAAGTTAAACAACTTCTGCTTTAGTAAACATCCAGATATCCATGAGGAGAGAAATATGAGGTCTGATCCTAATGTTGCATATCTAAGTGTCAATTAAGAGTAGCTCTTTAATTTACTGAATCTTTAAAAATGTAGATGTGGTCAGAATTTGCTTCTTCATGGCTTCTTATCACAGGAATATTCCCTATTCCCAGGAGCACTGTGTTACCCTGGTAATAATCCATTATATTCTGCCAAAAGACAGCTAGGACTCATCCTAGATTTTTCGGAAATGGGGTATTTTTGTTGTACTATCTTCATACAACTAACTAATCTGTATGGTTTACTTCTAGTGTTACACATTGATAACTAAACCTAAAACCAGACAAATTTTGTGGCTTTACATTTTCATGAAAACGCTTTACAGTCATGGTAATATCACAGAGGTTGAAAATCTGTGCATTGTGCTAACAGCTCACTGTTCTTATTGACCAGTATTTCCCATGGCTGTCAAAGTGGATTTGATCAACAGGACCCTTCACCGTAATTTGGTCATTAGCTCTACATAACGCCTATAGCAATGCTGCAGTTGATATAGTAAGGTGGAACTGAGGAAAAGAAGAAAATGCCCATATCCACAGGAAGTTTTAAAAATAAAATGCAATTTCAGCTTCTAGAAAATCAATGTCATCTAAGCTAGGCAAAGCCATTATTTGACTACCCTCCTCCCTTGCTACTCCATTCAGTTCGTAGTTTCTCAATAAGCCCCCAAATAGAGCTAGTTAATTGCCTTTCTAACATTTCTTACGTTACATATCAAAGGAGTGATTACATTTGCTACAAGCAGCAGGGGGCGAGTACACCATACTTGCATTGTGGCATTCTTAATGATTATTTTACTTTTAAGACTGCAAGCCAGAACAAAATGTAGGCTGTTTTATAACATTCAATTCTAATCTGGACACACCATGCCAACTTAAAAAAATATGAGGATTAGATGGGATAAAAGTTTAGCCATCTGGAGGCTGTGATTTTGCTTATGACTTGAGCTGTCTACATGCAATGTCTCCTTTCCTCATTTTAATTTATCTTTGCCATCCATACCCATACCTATACCATTCGAATAAACGTTTCAGTTGAACAAGACCCTTATTAGAAAAGTAGTTCAGTGGTATGTGTGAATGGCTCAGTCTTTTCAATAGAAATGACTTGAATCTGAATCCAGGCCAAAAATACCCAAACAAATAGTAGTTGAAACTTTTTATTTATGCTCTGTTGAGTGTTTGATAGAAATTTGGATCTGTATACCACAAGGTGAATTCAGTAGGTATTGCCAATGTTCTTCAGGTCCTTCCATTTTTCTGCTCCTTTTGCTTTTACAATACTTGGATGTTGTTTTTAAATTGTTTTTATTGGGTATTAGATGGGAGATAAGAAAATTCAGAACAGTTTCTTTGGATTCAGTCTGGGAAGGAAAGGAAGCTGTTTATAAAAGTTCAGGGTGATGGAGGGTTGGATGGATAGATGGACAGTCAGATGGGAATGGCTGAATGGACAATAATGGACGTGAGAATGAGCTAATGCAGTGTGAGGTGATTTCACTGCCCCATGGTCATAACTATATATGCCACGCACATGTGCTGAGCAGTGACTAGTGTTAATGGAACACAGGAGAGGAGAAAAATGAAAGGTTCTTGGCATTATCTGTCATGGGATGATACTACAGTTTACCTGTGGAGTGTGGAAGGAACTGCTGCACTGATTTTTGCTGTCAAGAACTGGGAGGAGTGTGGCTGGCCCTGTGAGGGCATAGGCCACTGTACTACAATATTCCACAACTAAATGGCAAGATCTGGGTTAGTCTGTAACTGCTTTGTGCAGAAGACTGCCCTGAACTGTAAGAAAATGTGATGACTTTACACTGTTAAGGAATGCTCTTTCTTTTCTACCCCAAAGTTTTTAGTGAGAACCAGGAATGAATAGATTTCACAGATGTTTCACTCCCTTTCCACTCAACTCAAATATCCTACCTGATTATTTTTCTTACAGTGAAAAAGGTACATCAAAACACATACCATTTTCTGAACTGGGCCTTATTCCTGTCTACTGGAGTGAAGTGCGTTGTCGTGGTGATGAAGAAAATATACTGTTATGTGAAAAAGACATCTGGCAGGATGGAATATGTCCTCAAAACACAGCAGCTGCTGTTACATGTAGCTCTTCCCTAGGTAAAAAACAAAAACAAAACATATGGTTTGGCTAACTCTTTACCTTATTTAAATGCAAGTAATAATAATCAATCATTATAAAATTAGAAAAAGAAAACCTTTCTATAGACTTTTTGGTCCAGGAAATTAAACAGATTGACTCATAGCACCATTAATTATTTCAAATTTCTCTATGTTATGCAAGCTTCAATTAGCAGAACCGCCTTTTACCATTCCATAATCAAGAAGCAAAATGTTGCTTTGAGATCCAGGTTGTGAGGAAGGGTAAAGCAGAAATGGACCTCTGGCTTTAAAAGTAGGATTGTTTCCCCCACATTTTTTACTTACTTAAAAAAAATATATATTTATTATTAGTAGTAGTAGTAGTTAGCTACAAAAGCAACATTTCAATTTGTTAGTTTTTCATGAGCAACAGGGAAGGACATCACTTTCACACAGAGATTAAACCTGACTTTGGTAGAGAAGTGTCTGATGAATGTTGACCTTACATTCTGTGAATGTGGCTGTCACTGCAAAAGGACAGCCTATTTATTGTGTACACTTAAAACAACAGGTCTGACGTCTCCTACCAGTAGATCGCTACTTTACACAAGTCAATGATATTACCAAAAAAATGTATTAATAATGCTTTTAAGATATTTCAGGTTATTTTAACTGACACGATAAACAGTATCTAAGTAGGCAGTTATGCTGTTAGATTTAAGATACTGCTGACTTTAAGGATGACTCTGCTGGCAGAGACATTCTCTTCAGTTGTAACCAAAACATATTGTATGGCTGCTCCCAGCACTGTGCTTCCTTTCTTCCCCTACTTGCATTCCTATCCAAAAGCAGACACACTTATGTCCTACAACTCTGCTATTCATAAGGAATTTCAATAAATTACTTAGAAAAACATAATTTTATTCTTAATTTAGAAAACTGTAGTATAGGTGGAAGATGAATCCTTTTTAACCTAGGAAAGAAGATGAAGAATCATACCAAAAGGAACAGTTTTGCCTAAAGAAACTGAAATTTATGAATTAGTAAATTTTACTCCTAGATCATAAGACTTGCTTTCTGCTTATAGATATTTTCACTGGAAAAGCTTATTTGGCTCAGATAAATTTCCCAAAGACATTTTATCCATGTCACTAATGCTGAAAGGAAGCTTATCAGTTCTTTAGAGCTCAGGATATGGGATATCTGAATTTAATTAAATCAATCCTGAGGTTCAGCTGATTAGATGGAGTTTCCTGAAATTGCCTGTTTTGTAGGTTCTACCAGCAGTAGCCTTTTTAATGAATATAGTTTAATTAACTTCAAAACAAAACAAGAAAAACCAACAAAAATAAACATATTTAGATTTCATATGGGTGAGATATTATGATGGACTCAGAGAAATTCCCTCCTTTCTCTTTTTTTTCAGTCACAAAATAACATTAATTGGTTGGAAAGCTTACACAAAAAGTGAATCATACTGTGAATCATTCACATGTTAGATATGATGAAACTTTAACCTTTTAAATACAAAATTGACTATTTTTTATATGGTTTTAAGCTGTTTCTATTATAGTTTTCTGCAGAAGTGATGCTTCCAAGAAAATCTCCTGCTGGACAGAAAAAGACTAATTTTTTGAAAAAGCCAAAACATGAGGGTTAAATTCTACCTCTATGGAAACTAAATAATTTTTTGCCTCTTATTTACAAATTTTGCCCCCTGGGATTAAGCTTGTACAGAATTGACTTTGCCTTACTGGTAGAAATGCAATTCCACTGCTCAAGTGTAGTATTTGGTCTTATGGTTCAAAGTGTTTGTGAACATTTTGACACCAAAGTAACTCAGATCAGCATAGCTTCTTGTTTGTAAAGTATTTTTCATCTCCAGAGAGTGGACCTTAGAGGAACAAATTTCTAGCAAGTTTGATTTCTGGTTTCTCACAGAATTAAAAAAACTAATTGTAGTTCGTGAGCAACATCACTGAAACCACTAAGCTGTCTTTTTTTTTTTCTTTTTTTTTTTTTTCTTTACCATCAGAATAACAAAGTGACCATTTCCTATATTCCCTATTTGATCATAGCCTCTGTCTTTATTCCAATCCGACTGGCTGGTGGGAACAAGGCTTACGAAGGAAGAGTAGAAGTCTACCATGCTGGCCAGTGGGGGACTGTCTGTGACGATCAGTGGGATGATGCAGATGCTGAAGTTGTCTGCCGGCAGCTTGGCCTTGGGTTTGTTTTACTACATATTTTCTACTCCAGCAGCAAAGCAGAATAGATAATAAGACACATAGCCTAGAGTTTTCAAAAGATGCTCCTTTAAAATTGCACTAATACTTTGAAGCATGAACAACACATGTTTTTGGAAGGGTCAGGTACAGTGCCAATACTTTCAAGTCTCTAGAACTCTAGAACACTAGATCTACTGGATCCAGTCCTCAGTGGCAAATGATAGATATGGCATATGATGTAAATATGAAACAATAAGATAGACAAAGGATCTTTCTTGGAATAAATTTTGAGTCTTTAGTGAACATTCACTACAATTATAGTAAAATTACAATCAAAAACCTTAGGTGAATATGAGGAGGTTGCTTGTGGTATTGAAATCTTTACATCCACGCTACTGAAAAGTCTAACAATCACTTTGCTTTGGAGCAAGAGCACTGCTTAGTCGGAAAGACGTGCTCTTTGGCATGCCTATGAGAATCAAGGTTTACGCCATAAGTCTCAGAAAACTGTCAGTTGGCAAGGCCTAAGTAGATACTAGTTTAAAGTTTTGACACTTAAAGTGATTCTATCTTAACTAAGAATGGTCCATAATCTGAGTTGTAGCATCAGAACAGGATTTTCTTGCTCCTCTTCTGAATAGCCGCGGGCAATTTTGATACCACTCAGCAAATAAGTATTCAGTACTTGAGAAAGATGCTGCAGAACTGGGAGGCAAAGAGGAGAACTGCTGCATCAGAGACAGAGGAGATGAGGACAACGGAGATGAAAAGCAGAAGAAAAATAAGGAGGTGAATGTAGTGAAGGTACTACTCTGTAAAGCTAAGGAGGAATGGGGGATTACTTCTGAAACAAACTGGGATGAGAACTAAGCAGGTCAGTGCAGAGGAGACAGGAAAGGAACTCACCTGCTCAACCCTGCTGAGATTACAGTGAATTAAAATAAGTGGCACTGAAGGTAGCAAGCCTTGTAGCATGAACAGGTGGCCCCCGATTGTGCTCATTTTTTTAAACTGAAGCTGAGGCCATAGACTCCTGCTGGTTCCACCCAAACTAGCTCAAAGAGCTGAGATCAGTACAGAATTTACGAGGCTTTTAAACCTGCTTGTGAGTCATGTAGGAACCAACATGCTCCTCTGACATCATATTTCCATTTTCCCTAGTTTATTTTCTTTTCAAGTCTAGGGTTTATGTGTAAAAGACTACATTAAAAGAATTTTAAGACTGCAGAGAAAGGCATTATATGTAGTAGCATCATGTAAATACTGTGCAATATCAGTTCAGGCCCTCTTGTATATATGATTGAAGATATGATCATAAGTTACGCTTTTTTTTTCCCCTCCAACAGGAAACTTCCCTAACTTTATGCACCATATAACTGGTGTTCATGGATTCATAGCTATTCAATATTTCTTTGAATCTTCATCATACAGAGTGTTTTCAGGTCTTCATTAGTGCACAGCCTTCAGTCCGTGCACAGAATAGCTATACAAGTATTTCTATATTCCTGATCTATTCTATTAGGAATACGTTTTATAAAGCTTTTTCTGCTTTTGAAATATAATTGAATCACTATTAATAATTGGGAAGTAACCACCTTTAACTTTTTTTGTGGTAATGACAAATTTCAGGCAAAGTCAGCAAATATTGAAATACTGATAATCAAGTTAAATGAAGATAACATCATATGCATATAAATGTTCCAAAGTACTATCATCTTAAGAACTACTGGTAAACATGGCTTTCTGTTATAGACTTGTAATATATATAAGGTATTACTAATTAAAACAAGTATCCTGAAAGAAGTTTCTTCAGTTCTTACTCAATTCTACAAATAGTCAGAAGCAGTGAGAACTCACCAGGCCTATCTTGATTCATTGAAAGATTGAGACTTTCTAGATTGGATAGCTAGATTTCAAATAAATATTACTCTTAGTTTATCCAATACATGTTATTTCCCCAGTTTACATATAGTTACACACATTTACTAGTTAGAAAAGCAGCTATCCATGAAATGTAAGAGATGGAGGTCTTGGCTCTTATTCCCATTACCAGCACTGCAAACTACAAATCTTCAGTGAATAAATGTTACATAGGAAAAGGCATGACTAGTTAACAAACTAAAACAAAGAATGGTAAGGGCAATTAGGAAGGCTAAGCAAAGCTCAGGAATCTACGAAATCTACTGACATTCTTATTAGCATTTCTGGAGGAAAAAGAAATTGAGCAAGATCTATGTTAACACATTATTTAGAATTAGGAAGGTCTTTCTAAAGAATATGTCTAATTAAAAATCTTTCTCACACATATATGCACACACATAAAAAATGCTACCTTCAGACTGAATTTACTGATTTGCCCTGATAAACCCCTGGAAGAAAGCCAGATGTGTTTTACTAAAATGTCACTTGTTGGGTGGTTGAGGACATTTCTGTTTTCCTCAACTGCTTCTCTGATGTGATTGCAGATTACAACTCTTTTCCCTACTAAGTAAATATGACTTGTTTGTTGATATTTTCCACATACTCAACCACTTGAAGAAGGCATCTGATCATCAGAGAAACAGCCTGAAAGTTCACAGTGCTTTTTCAAAACTGACCAAGCACTTTAGCTTATCAATGTTAGAAACAAATGTATTTTAAATATATATGAATGCAAATCACAGTATTTAATTTACCTTTCTCATGTGTGGTTTTATTTGCTGGGAACTAATAATCTACACAGCATCCACCACAAGTACTCACTTCCTTTTTTTATACAGAACTTTTTTCCTGATCCTAATTTAACTTTTTAAAGCCTATTATTGTTGCCATTTTTCTTACACCCTTGTTACTGTTAATCAAGAATTTGCATTATTGTAAATTTAGTACTATCTTCCTTTAAACATGAAATAAAAGAGATGGAATAGATTTATCCGAAGCAACAGAAATGAAACCCATGCCTTTCTAAATCCATATATGGATCAATAAGGTGCCGCCTTAAAAACATGAATTAATGCAACTTCCATTAAAAAAAATGACAGCAATGAAGAATTCTAACAATCTACAGTAAAAGCCTGTAAAGAGTTTGAATGACTACATTCTGAAACAAAACAGCCCAGATCGGACACATTTTCAATAGTTCCACGACCAAACTGTTCCTTAAACTAGTCCTTTAGAAAGGTAATTCATTGTAGCCTAGTTGAAAAAGAAGACAGATACTGGAAACACTCCTATAAAAACTAAGCTGGTTATATGCACCATCCAGTGAAACCATCACCAGAGTGAAACCATCCAGTGAAAGGAAAACAATCCATATGTTTCAAAACATATAGGAAAGACACAGTACCTTTCCAAGCAGAAAAGGAAAAATCCTGACAGTCAACAACTGTTGAACACTGTATAACTTCTGTAATGCTGAAATAATGGAGTGTCTTCAATTCTGGAGGTTTTTGTGTTCAGAATTCCCTGCACTGACATAAAGTAAACAACAAACACAAAGACAGTCATTCGTCTGCCTTCTGTTGTTATTTCTATGATAAACTTCATGCCATTGTCAAGTCACTTAAAATCTTAGCCATGTTTTTTAAATTACAGAATGTAGAACAATTGAGTTTATCTGCTTCATCTAAATATTTGATGTTTGTTTAACGTGCTTCTGAGGCCAGCAAAGCAAAGTAAGTCACTGAAGAAATAGGATTACCATGTATACACATCAAATGAAAATTACAATTAGAACCCTCATACCCATGTGTAAAGCTATAATCCCTTCCAGGAATGGAGTTCTTAAAAATGAAAAGATAGAAAAGGAAAATGAAGTAAAAATGAAACAATAGGATTTGATTTCATAAGCATATTGAAACTGTGGAAATGTTGCAGTGGTATGTTCAAGTTCAGCTGTTGCTGAACTTCAGCTCCTAATGAAGTTGACTGTAGAAGCACACTGTAGTACAGATGTAACACAGGGTGCACAGTCAGTTACCCCTGCAGTAGATTTTCAGGAAGTCCCATTTATTATTTTAGAAACCAGATATATAGCATTTTAGCTGTTTCCATTGCCTCCAAGACCCTGGCTTGCTTGTACTTGCTTGTACAGCGTTTGTTACCTTTTGACAGGGGTGCTGCCAAGGCATGGAGCCAGGCTTATTTTGGAGAAGGCTCAGGCCCTGTGCTGCTGGATGAAGTGCGGTGTACAGGAAATGAGCTATCTATAGAACAGTGTCCAAAAAACTCCTGGAGGGAACACAACTGCGACCACAAAGAAGATGCTGGTGTTTCCTGTACACCTCTCACAGGTAGTTCAATTACCAATAAACACACAAGAAAAACAGTGACAAATGCAGAATTGACAGCACTGGAGAGATAATTTTTAAAGTTTACAGATGCATAAAACCTCACAGTAATAATACATTGTAGCAGTATCAAAAAGAGTTGGCTGTTGCCTGAGGAAATTTTACAGGTATAGAAAATCTCATTATTTAACACCAAGCCTTGTTTCCTTTGCAACACGCTAACTGCTACTTACTGTGCAGTGCATGCTTTAACTGTGTATTGTTTCTATCAGCATAAAAGCAATGAGAAATAACAATATATAAAGAAGATAGGTTGTATGTATAAACAGTGAAACCATATAATTAGAGCCTACTTCTATGAACTTGGCATGTAATGAGGACTCGAAGATCAAAATCTTGCACTAAAGCGGCCGTGTTACTCAGCACTTTACAACCCGGGTGCATCATGGCATCTTATACATCTTTCCATTGAATGGCATCTAGTGAACAGCACAGATATAGCAGTTTAATATTCTAATGAGGTGCAGTAGATGTAGCGATATTCATTTTATTTCAGAACAGTAATTGGACCTCAGAAAAACTGATTCTTATTTTTGTTTTTCCTTGCTTGTTAATGACACAGACGGTGCATTAAGGCTAACAAGTGGGAAAGGCAGTCATGAGGGACGCCTGGAGGTCTATTATTCTGGGCAGTGGGGCACAATCTGCGATGATGGATGGACAGAGCTGAATACACAGGTGGCTTGCCGGCAGCTTGGATTTAAGTAAGATTATTTGATATCAGATATCTGACTCTTTGACTTGACAACGATGGTAGATATTTATGTGAATCCTATATTCTTCAAGAGTCTGTTTTTTTTTTGTTTTTTTTTTTGTTTTTAAATAGTGGCTGAGTACTTCACAGAAACTGAATTAAAATGCATTGAAATCTGCTTCCCTCAGTCTCCATTAGATATTTATGGCCTCAATTTAGTTAGAGCAAAAAGATTCAACTCAGTCTGTAATTCAGCAGTCTTCATTCACTGAGTTCTTTCCACTCGTGTTTTTTGGCTAACAAATCTATAGAGAAAAAATGACTTACTGTATTCTAGTTTGCCTATGAAAGTTTGATTATTCAAAATCTTTGCTAATGAAACAGACAGTAAAAATCAGATAGACTTTCAGTGTATAAACCCTTCTGGACCTAGCTCAAAAACCTCCCACAGTCCTGAGACACTGTTAAGTATTGACTAACATATTTCAGAAAGCAGTCATTTCATACTGACTGTGTTTAGAAAAATACACTCTCACTACATAATTGTTATCTTGCCTTCACATTCAAAAAAGTCCAAACATTCAAATACTTATGACATTAAGACCATGGTTTAAGTATCAAAGTGAGTGAAACAGATGTATGTTTGATTGAAGCCTTAATCAAAGGTAATATATCCCAAAGTCTGCATTAATGTAACAGTAATTCTTCAAAAATACAGGTTACCAGAGAAGAAATATATATGGTGTTTTCATTCATTTTAATGCTAACTGAACCTGCTCAATCATAGTTATTACTCTCCATTGTTGATCTTGAGAAATCTTTATTTGTCAACAAATAATTTATTTCCTTTCTAGTGCTGAAGTATTACATGCCCTCTGACCAAAACATATACGTATTTGTTGCATAGGTATGGAAAAAGTGCGCCTGAGAGCTCCTCAGAAGGAAACTCTGGTCCCATCTGGTTGGATGATGTCAGCTGCTCTGGGAAGGAAACAGACCTTCTGCAGTGCTCAAGGAGAGAGTGGGGAAAGCACGACTGCAGCCATCAGGAGGATGTCAGACTCATTTGCCATCCGGATAACAACAGCCATAAACTCTCACTTGGTAAGGTGTCTCTTTGGTAACATCACAATGTGAGCATTGCTATAGGCACATATTCCAGAGAAGTATAGTGAACTTAAGGGTGCTCAAAATCTTACTGTTTAGCAGATGTATGCAAAGACAGATGAGGAAGGGAAAAAGTTCACTTTTCTCTTGAAGATCATAAGTAATCAGGCTTTGTTTAAAGGAACATAAACAGCCAGAACAGTAACAATCAACATGAATTTCTAAATTAGCAAACACAGACTCCAGAGATAATGTTCTCTAAATCTTTTTCTTCATTGGATTTTACATCTAATTTACCCTTACTAATGGTATACTGCTTTGCGCTCAGCAGTCTCCAAGTTCTAAGGAACTGCCCCACTTTATAGGAAATTGGAGAGGAACCTGTGCATTGAAAAATATAAATCAATATTACATCCCTCTATAGCCTTACATTCAGACAGTCTGAGAAAAGACATAGAAAGAATAGAAGTTCAGAGAGAATGGGAAGAAATGGTGAGAAGTATGAAAATCTTTCTGTATTACTTTGGTCTGTGATTTGGATTGTGCCAGGGTAAGTGGCCTCCACTTACTAATGCAGACAGAACGATACTAAACAGATCAAAGATCCAAATACCATGTTAAAAAGCTGACTATGTTGTACGAAGAAAGAATGAAAAGACAGATAAGAAACCAGAAGTAACTAATTACATAGAAATATTATGGATCAAAATATATACACATGAATTCCAAAGATTTCTAAATCCACAGATAGATAACAAAACAAGAATTAGAGCTATCAGACATGTAAAATAAAAGACTAAAACAATCGGGTTACTCATCTGTTCTGACAATCAGCTTCTCTTTCTTTCTTTTTTTTTTTTTTTGTACAAATTTTACAAATTTTGTAATTTGTCAGTATGTAAACTTTGACAAAATTGTTGCCAATATTCTTTGAAATTTAACCAAGTATATTCTAGTTGATTTTGGAGTTAGAATTAACAAGGAAACTAGTGGAATGAGATTCACCGCTTCTACTGAAATCTAATAGATTTGTATGCCTGGTTTCTTGAAGTTCCTTGGAAATTATTGACTGAAGGCTTATTTTGCAAATTAAGACATGGATTTACTGCACAACATTGCTACCGTTCTTACAGCAATCAGCACTTCCACATGCATTTTTATTCTCTCTCCTTTTTTTTTTTTTTCTGATCTTTTCCTTTACAGTCTTTTGACCTGTATGTATCCAATGAATGTTTTATATTGCAGTTCCATTATGTATTTGATAATGACACTGTATCATATTTTGTACAAAAAGATTTCCCAGACCAAAAATAACAGGAATTCAGATAATCACGGCTGTCTTTACAGATGAAAACCATCTGTACTGCTTTGCTTAAGTTTCTATAAAATACAGTCTTAGCTGAAGGAGGTCCAGTTCAGTTAAATGCATCCATATGGTAGCATTCTCACTTCTCCCATTACCGGAAAATCATATTAGTTTTGTGCTCATAAATACATCTATGCTAAAACACAAGCAGATGAGATAACAACCAATCAGATATAATGTATCACAAATATCTCATGCCTCTAGCTGGGTCATGTAATATACACCTAAATCATATCCTTCTAGAATAACTCATTTGTCATGAAGAGGGAGTATCTAACTCTTCCTGATTGGACAAGGACTCTATCATTGCCCTTCACTTTCTAGCACTTGAATAAAAGCATTTTTCTTCCTGTAAGGATAAAAACGGATGGGTAGATTATATAACTAGAGGAAATACAGACATTAAGGGGTGCTCAAAATACAACACACCATGAAAACAACAACATCTGTTTAGTAAATAATTTCCTGATGATGTAACTGAACAAAAAGCTGGTGAAGCATATACTTGTAACTGTTCGGGCAGTATGAACATCAATATGAACAATATGCTTTACATTACATTTGAAGCAAAACTACTTTATTTTATAATCTTTCTGCATTCAATTAGCAAATTAAGTCAGATTTAATTAGCTCTGCACCAGAGTAAGGTTTGGTATGCAAAAGTTATTCATACCTTAAATTAATCAGAATCAAATTTCAAATAATGAAGTGTCAAAATACTCTTATTTAAGAGCAAAATTATTACTTTTTCCATCCTTACAGCGTTAGACAAGAGTAGGAACAGGTTAAAAGGATGTGGAACAGGCTTCCCAATTATTCAAAACAGGGAAGTCTAATTAGAATCTTAAAGATTATAAAGTATGACACAGAAGAAGATTCAGAATGTGATTCCTTCACTTAAAGAGTACAAACAGACCTCAAAGGAATTTGTAACTCTTTTAAGGATTCTTGCACTGCCAGCATGCTATAAAGTAGTCTTAATGAAAAGGAGAATCAAATACGTACTTTGCTTAATGATTCAAAACTTAACTACAGGCCAAGCACTGAACAACCCACAGTCAATTAAATCTGACTAATTCAAAAGTGAGAATTTGTACTATAAACATATCTGAATAAGCAATCAGTTTAAAATGCTAGAAAAATAATCGCGCTGTAGTCTATAATAACATGCTGTAGATCGTTATGCTGTCAAACAAAACATTCTATAGAGCACTTATAACAAGTAAGTAGTAACTGAAGTTCAACACAGTGCTGTACTTTTTTTGCCAAGATTGTGGTAAGATGAGTGGCAGCAATCAATTTGAGAATGGATTTATGAACTAAGGTATAGCTGAATTCATCCACAAAGATTCTGCAAGGGAAATGTGTCCCATGAATGGCTACCAGATAAAAGATACCTCAGGTGACTTTGCTGTTATGAGGAAAATTGTTCTGTGACTACTGTGGTGAAATTATGCATTATGCCCTATGCACTATAAAGTACAAAGCACAGAGATTACAATAATTCACATTATTTTATAATTTGTACTGAGTGCTTCCTTTTGTCAGCCAGGGAAAAGTAAATGACTAACAGCTGACATAAGGCTTGCTGAACATCAGTTGACTCTGTGTACTCACTGTGATGGAAATAACTTAAAAGTACTCATTCTTGTTTCTGTTGTTGTGGGTTAACAGCTGTAATTTATTTATTCCCAGGTCCTCCCATCAGGCTGATGGATGGTGAGAATAAGAAGGAAGGACGTGTAGAGATTTTTTTCAATGGTCAGTGGGGCACAATTTGTGATGATGGATGGTCTGATAAGGACGCAGCTGTAGTTTGTCGACAGCTTGGCTACAAGTAAGAAAATCTTTTGAGCTGTTCCTTGAGTTATCCATTTGCTATATCTAACAACGTTGTGCAACTAAATATCACCAAATTGTGCCTGCTTGCATAATAGATCTCTTTTAAAATTTGTCTGTTTGGCATAATTATAGAAAAGCTTATTTATACCATTAGCATAAAAATATATGCTATGTCTTAAAATTTTCATTAACTAGCAAAACTGGAAAAACGAATCTTGAGACTCAAAGGCGTATCAATGATTGGCAATTAAAAGGCAACTTAATGCTAGATATGAAAATAATTTTATCAAAAGTCAAATATTCCAAATTACATAAGCTGTTGAATAAATAACATTTTTATTTGTCACTTATGGTGCTACATGTCTGTAGGATGCAAACACATTACACAATTCATTTTTTTATCGCTTGGTTGCACTAATGTAACAAAATTACATTCAGTGTTTCTACACTGTGCTCCTTCCCACTCAAATTGCACTTACTTTATTTCTTTCATCTTCAGTTTTCAGATTCCTAAACACTTTTAAAAAGAATGAAATTTCTAATTTAGAGAAATGAGGGGAACTAGTATCAACATCTAGATCAGCATGGCGGGTTACGTATTCTGTGAACTATGCAGATTCTCTCTTCCACTTCTGCTTTTATGTCAGTTTTGTATTTTGTAAGAGACAATTTTTGTTCATACAAAGATTTTCATACTGAATCATCTTTAATCAACAAATCAAAACCGAAGGTACCTGATCAGTGCTTTAGTGTAACAATAAATGTAATCAAAACAAACAAAAAAAAACAACCAAAAGCACAGAGGAAATTAAAATGCCTTTTTCATTACATTAATGAATAAAATAAAAATATGCAGAACCTAGATGTGGCTTATGACAGTTTTCTGAGGCTGTCTGGAATTTAGCTAGATTCTCATGGATAATGTTTGTATTGTTTCAAAGAGCTCTTAATCTGTTCTCATTGAAAGCTATAATTTTGCACACTGAAAATATTTTATCATTTGTGAGCCTTAATGATGACTTTTAAATCAATAGTTTCTAATATAACAGTTATTTATTTATTTTACTGAATTATAACAATGGGTCTCTGTCCACTGTCACCAGGTGTGGATATGATTTCAGTATTAAGATTTAGACACACCAGCTACTCGTTTTCCCATTCCATGGGATTTTTCCTGCATTTCCTGATCTGTCTAAACTTGATGTAGCTTGGAAATTGTTATACAAATGACTGACTTTGCAACTGAATATTATCAATTTATGCCTTTTAAAAGTTGTGTGTTTGTATTCTTAGGGAAAAACAAACAAACAAACAAAAAACACAACACATTTATGCTATAACTACTAGCAGACTGCATCTTCAGAACAACGAAACCTGACTTGTATTATCTCCTACCAAATCATTCATTTAGTCTGCTCCATTCTCAGCCTCTCTGGCCATATATTTCTACCACTGGTTATCAGACTCAATCATTTGTCCCTACCTTCTCCTTTCAAGCCTTTCCAAAGACAGATATCTAAATTCTGAATTCCTGTCATGTAAGAGACCAAGGGCGTAAGATTATAGGATACAACAGAATACATGTTTCCTGAAGGGCTTAGGAGAAACACATTTTTTGAAATCTAAAATTAGGTTCCACAAATTGGTAAAGCTTGTTGGAAATGGATCTTGGCAGCCCTGTCTTTAGACAGTTGCATTTCACAATTGTGACTACACTATTACGTGCAATGATGAGCTGGAATTGCTTCTGGGCCTGGGAGTTCATGAACAAATCTCTTCGTTAAAATTCAAATTATATTCAGTGATGACTTGACTGTTCCTAAGCACAGTTTGGGCTTCTAGCTTCACATATCTGAGCTGGGAGTTGATTAATGTTGCTTGTTTACATTACGACCTTTTCCCAGGAGGAGCTCAAAAGTGCCTAATATTGATGTTAACATCAGTTTTCATTAAGACTGATCACAGAACTAAACATTATAATTCAACTCCCTTTATAATGCTGTGTTTAATCCCCAAGTCTGGGGAATCTTGAACATACTTAGCCTTGCAACACATTCCTTGGGAAAAAAGAAAAACACAGATTTATTATTACAAATGGGAGAAAAGACTGTCTTAGAATAGAAGACTTACGTAAACAAAGAGTAAAGATTGCGAATATGGGACTGAGTTTTTCCTGCATATATTATTCATAATGTCAGAGGCTAGCTGTACATTTATTTTATGAAATCCTTTTTTGGAAAATTCTCAGCTACTTATTAGTGTTCATTTATGAGGATGAAGCAGGAGAAACTCTGAGTTGGCAAAATCATTATGCTCAGAGCAATGCCAGTTTTAAAGATGCCTCATTAAGCTAGTTTGTCAAACAGGATTAATATTAGAAAAACACAATATAAAGAACATCAGAAAAAAAATCTTGGAAACATGAAAAGAATAGCAGCCTAATATAAGTAATATTTGTAGCAGGTTAAAAGCTAAGAGAATACGCACCTTTTCTGAAGTACTTTCTAGTATGAGATCAGTTTAGCGTACAAATGAGTATTTTAATAGAGTGAGCAAAGAGAAAAGAAGGTTTTAGAATCCTTTGCATTTTTATAAGTAACTGTGCCAATAAAACTGAACCCTCTTCATTTACGTCAAGCTTATAAGAACACACTTTCCCACTCACACTTCACCCCAAATAAATAAATATCCTGTCTTAGTGCTCTAAAAATTATTTACTACAGAAAAATAAGTATTCTAGGGAAGGTGGTTCTCTGAATTAATCAACTAGATTTCTTGATTAGCAGCATTATTAACAGTGGTAATACTGCTTCTGAGGAGCTTAGCCTAAGTATAATGTGGTGATTTACAACAAAGTAGTTTTCAATATCCTGAGCAATTTTAGAGCCATGCCCTAGGGCAGAAACTTGGTATTTTGACACAGAAATACCTAAACAGGTAAGATTTTGCAATATGTGCTTGTGCTGTACCAGCATTTTTTAATACCATATGTGGACAGATCAGCTGCCCATGAGTATGAGGGAGTAGAACATTTTTCATCCAACATTTTATTTTTCATCAGAGTATCCTTCACAAAAAGAAAATATCTGGGCCAAGAGACACATTGCTTGTGATTGACAAGTTAAATCATACTAAACTTATTAGGCAAAGATTGACCTATACTGGTTTCAAAGTCAGTTAAGGCTTTGGATTATCTGGTAAATACACAGTGGCCTGGGAAATTAAAAAATGTCTAAGGACAGTTGACCTTGTGGTATCATCTCTGTTAGCTGGTTTGCATGCTTCCCTTTCCTGGTTTTCTATAATTCATAACTTCTAAGTAACATTTCCTGCTTTCTATAATTCATGAATTTTAAGTAACATTTCCTGTGCCCTTCAGTATGTGGTAAAGAAATCCAAATAGGCAAGGCTTTCTATGTGTAAGTTCAAAAAAGGAGGAAGTGTGAATTATGACATGTTCTATGTTATGAATTATATGAATATAGGCAATTGAGTTTGATTCAGCCACATTACCAGAGTGAAGAAACTTTGTAAGTGGTATGACTCATCAAAATTTCTCCCCAACAAAGAATCCCTAGCTGATGAAAGTACATAACTCTTAGAATCATAGAATCATATCAACTCTTTATGACATTTCGCACATAGCTTCCTCAATAATGCAGGTATGAAAAAAGATATAAAAATGGAGATGTAAAAAGAAATATTTTCTTGCCTTATACACCTTCATCATTAAACTCTCTTTCTCTATTCTGGCATTTCAGTGTACATGCAGTTATCCTTCTGTATACACAGAGGCACTGTCCTATTATTTAGAATTCAGTATATCAAATCATAACAGAATATCAGTAAAGCTCTTAACTGATACGTAATATTTTAATTCAGACACACCTAAAGCAAACTGCCCAATTCTCTACAGACAGCTGGGTTGTTTCCCACTGGTACTTCTTTCTTTTCTTACTCTCAGAACATATACAACAAAACTGCTGTCAAGATATTATGAAGCATATTCTAAAACTAAACAACTATCACAAAAGTCACCAAATGAAATAAACACATGCACAGTTCGTGGTTCTTTCTTTTTGTTTGTTCATTTTTGAACTGCTTGTTCACTCATTCATTTGGATAAAAGGTTGATTATTCAAAAAAGGTCATTCATACAGCAGATTGCAATCATTGCTGAAGCTACATGGCACTACATACATTTTATAAAGATCAGAACTTCAAACCACATTCAAATGTCTTAGGCTGACATTTAAATACTTACATTTGATATTTATCTTTACACAAGCATAGGATTATTTGTAAAGTGCCTTGAGGCATATGTATTAAAGTGCTACTGTCTTGGTTTTGACTGGGATAGAGTTAATTTTCTTCATAGTGGTTGGAAGGATGCCATGTTTTGGATTCAGGAGAAGAAACAATGCTGACAGCACACAGACATTCTAGTTGTTGCTGAGCAGCGCTTATACTAAGTCAAGGGCGTTTTAGCTTCTCACACACCCCTTACAGCTTGTTTTACCTTCTTCTGATTCTCCCTCCCATCCTACTATGGGAATTTGGAGTGAATGGCTGCATGGTGCTGAACTCTTGGATTAAACTGAAGTACCAAGTACTTATGATGATTAGGCTGAACCTTCCCAAAACGTTGACATTTTAAATTCTTAGACATTCTAGGGAAGAAACTATGCTTGAGAATAAGAGCAGAAATTCATGGTTATTACAAACTTAAGAAATACCTAGGAGTCTCTATAGCATCTCAGGGTATCAACTTACCTGCATTAACTACAGATGCAGTCACAAAAAGTTGAAGCAGCTGGGGCTTTTCTGCCTGTTTTGTGAGTCCTTTGGGAGAAAAGTCAGTCTCCTGTGCTTTGAGAAAACAGATTGCGCACAGTCAATCTAGGTTTCACGCAATGCAGAAAATATTCACATTTCCACAATTCCCTTCTTCCTTTCTTTGCCTGTAATTGCATACTTCCCAATCACAAGTAAGCTTTTCACACTTATTCAGCTGTTAATTAATTGCT
This sequence comes from Meleagris gallopavo, assembly GCF_905368555.1. Classification (NCBI taxonomy): domain Eukaryota; kingdom Metazoa; phylum Chordata; class Aves; order Galliformes; family Phasianidae; genus Meleagris; species Meleagris gallopavo. The sequence continues at coordinate 34,916,707 of NC_139407.1, forward strand.
ACTTCTGTAGAATAATTAAAAAAAAAAAAAAAAAGGTTGTTACATCCTTGCCTATCTGCATATGTCCAGTGAGTGAGATACAATGAAGTTCTGTAGAAATTAACCAATCTTACTTGGTTTGTATGGCCTTGAAAGGATCCAACCCTCAACTTTTTTCTTTCTCTCTTTCTCTCTTCCTCTCTTTTTTCCCCATTAATACTTCAAAAGTTACATCTCTCTGCCTTTCTCCAATCATACTGCAGTTTTAGAATTCAGCTACAGGAACACACTTAAAAAAATGACTTCATTCCTACTCAGAATAATGAAATATGTTAGTAACTTTTAACATAAATTGACGTGTAAATCATAGCTCCTACACCCTGCAAAGATACTTTCTTAGTTAACTAGTCCATCTTACTGAGGGAATCAGACCATAAAAAAAATATATTTTTAGCATTCACAGATGCTGTTTAATATGTGGATTAAAAAGATTATCAGAAAGCAGCTTTTACATATTTTGCTTTATTGTAGATATTTGCAATGCCTTTACAACGTAAAATACTTGGCACACTGCATTCTAACCAGTGGCATAAGAGCACTTTTAAAACAATGAATTTTAGCAATTTTGTTACACTTTTTTTTTTTTTTTTTCTGCTTTCTAGTGTAACAGAGGCAATGAGAAGAAAATTTATCATCTAGTAAGTCAGTGACAAGACTTGGAATTTAATCTCAACATCTTCCCTACACAAACTCTGTATTTCAGCTGAGTAAATGTAGAACAGTACCTCAAAAGGTTTTGATTAAAAAAAAAAAGTGTTTTGTTTTGTTTGCAGAGGTCCAGCGAGAGCAAGGACAATGGCATATTTTGGGGAGGGCAAAGGCCCAATCCATGTGGATAATGTAAAATGTACTGGAAGTGAGAGATCCTTGGCAGACTGCATTAAGCAGGACATTGGAACACACAACTGCCGTCACAGCGAGGATGCAGGCGTCATCTGTGACCACTTAGGCAAGAAGGTCCCTGGGAATAGCAACAAAGGTAGAGTCCCGTTTTGAGCAGTAGATGAACATGTTCACATGGAGAACGGTCATAGTACGAAGAGATGGAACCCAACACCTTACAGAGGAAACAATTATATGAAATGAATTAATAGAAATAAAAATGGTGGGAAATTATACGCCTTCACTGTTTCACCTTACTGCTGTGCTAGCTCGTCAAACCACTCATGAAGACTATTCAAGTGATTCAGAGTACTTGTCTACCATAGTTCACAGTAGCCATGTTTGTACAAGGGATATGAAAATACAAAAGGATATACAGTTACTCACAACTTCTCAAGGTATAATGTATCTTCAACTGAGGTTTGAAACCTATGTGGTCTGACAAGTTCTGCTTTCACTTACACCAAGTAAGGAAGAACCCTAAGGAAAATTCGAGGAATAACTCCAAGTGTACAGTTGAAAAGCAGAACACAACTGTGTAAATTGCTCTGTTAGCATATCAAAAATAAAAATGAAAATAAAAATAATCAGCAATGAATAATTCAGTGCACTTTCCCAGAGAAAAATTTGGTTGTTAAAAACTACCATCAAACAGAATAACCTTAGCCTTCCTAGTTTTTAGTTAATTGTCATCACAGAATGGATACTTTTTGAATTTAATGTTGTCTATATCTCCCTTTCTGGCTTAGATTCTCTTGCTTCTGTTTGTGGATTGAGATTACTACATCGTCGACAAAAGCGAATAATTGGTGGAAAAAATTCTTTACGGTAAATATTTGATAAAGAAACGTCATTTTCAGCATAAGTGTCTAACACATGTATTTCATAGAATCACAGAATCATAGAACGGCCTGGCTTGAAAATGACCTCAATGATCATCTACTTTCGATCCCCCTGCTGTAGGCAAGGTCTATTTACCATAAACTGTTTGCCTAAACTATGCTTTTTTGTTGTTTTTTGTTTGTTTGTTTGTTTGTTTTTGTTTATCATTAGGTAGAAGCAGATTTGGTGGGAAATTCAAAAACATTCATTAGTTGAAAATCAGCAGATGCCCATCGGTTTAGTCCTGGATCAGATTTAATTTCTCACTTTCAAAACAGCCACTTCACTTATTTTCAAAGGATGAAAAAAGCTATGAATATGGTACAAGGATTTAAATGCTACCTATCCTGAAAGATCACTGCCAGCACCTAATATTCCTTCACAGAATACAACTTTCTGATGATGACGCAGCTATAAAATCAGATGTTTTGTTAATACATTTTGTTTGCATTTAATTAACACAAATAGATTAGCAACATACTGCTAGTATTAAATGCTACAACAGGAAGTGTAGGCCTTATTTTCTGAACAGTTGTGAGTAATCGCAAACACATATCAGAATATTCCAAGTTGGAAGGGACCACGAGGATCATCAAGTCCACCTCCCATCACTACTGTCAGCAAAGGAGCGCCGGCGTCCCCCGGTGTTCGGGAGCCACTCAGCCCGGCTAGGGCCCGATCTGCCTTCTTTACTTGTTTTTCTGGAACCTATTTCAAAGTACCAGTCAATCTGTTTCAAAAAATATACTGTGTAAGTGGAGAGGGTTCAAAGAACAGTAACGTGAAGAGACACAGAAAACAGATTGAAATGCAGTCAGAACAAATTAGAATAACTTACCTTGATAAGAGAAAAATTAGTATAAATTACTATAATAAATAATACATTGTACAGAAAAAGGAGATTGAGAATTTTTCTCTCAGAATATACTCCTAAAGGACACTGAATGAAATGAAAAGATGGCAAGTTGTTGGAGGGCACAGTTAAGTCTGAACAAGAAAATCTGGTCTCGTAATAATTAAGCACAGGGACATTAGATGAGATGACAGAAACCTAACGGTGCACTTAGAAATGCTTCCTAATCAAGAAAAGGAATATATGGACAATATCAGAAAAGGATCCATTGGGGTCAAAAGAAAGCTCAAAAGGAAACTGGATACTTACATATATACCAGAAAATCCAAAGTTAGTAAATTTTTCTACCTTTAGATCATTTGCCACTGGCAACTCTAAGATAGCATGCTGGACTAGATGATCCTGGGGCTGTTGTACTCCACCACACTTATTCAAGCTGGCAGCAGTCAGAAAATATCTAGGCCTACCAGTTGCTTTTTCTTGGATATCAGTGTTGCTTACAGATGAATCTCTCTCTTTCCCCCCACTCACTCTTCTCAGATTCAATGTTCTACTAATTTATTGAAATACTGAAATCAATCTATCCTATTTTGATAGGCCTGTAAATACGTATCCCAGATCTACCGTCCAAAACAAATGATCACAGCCTGAATAAAAGTGCTTATCTATTACTTGTGTTTTCTACAGTTGCTTTAGACCTCTGCTTTGTAAACATCCATTTTCAAACAGTTCAGAATCAACAGAGCAGATTGTAATGCAAACATGCAAGGAGGATGAAATAAGTTTTTCAAGAAATTCCTTTATTTTCTTTCTCTAGTTGACAAATGTCTGGTTTGTTGACTTGGAGAGTATAGAATCATAGAATCACATGGTCGGAAAGGATCTACAAGATCATCTAGTCCAACCATCCTCCCATTACCATTGCTACCACAAGCTACTAAACCATATCTCATAGCTCCTCATCCAGACACCTCTTGAACACTGCTGGGGATAGGACTCCACCACCTCCCTGGGCAGCCATTCCAGTACCTGACCACTCTGAGAGAAAAAGTTCTTCCCTATGCCTAATCTAAACCTCCTCTGGTACAATTTGCAGTCATTTCCTCAGGTCCTGTTTGTTGCCTGTGAGAAGAGGCCAAACCCCTCCTCATCACAACCTCCCTTCAGTAAGTTGTAGAGTGCAATGAGGTCTCCTCTGAGCCTCCTCTTCTCCAGACTAAACACTCCCAGCTCCCTCAGCCACTCCTCCTAAGACTTGAGTATTTGGCAAGGAACTCAAGAATCTATTTTTGGAAAAATAAATACAACCTGAGAAGAAAAAAAAAAAAAAAAAATTCACGGTAGGAGGAAGTAACAAGCATGCTGGGTGCCCAAACGATCCATAAAATAATGCTGATTATTGTTAAATGAAATTCTGAATGCTGAAGGAATATAAAGGTATTCTCAACTGCTAGACAACACATAACATTTTGTAAACTATGTCAATCAAACAAGCTATATGGGATTTACATTCAAGGTAACTGACAAGCTACATTACTCTTCCATCTCTGTACACTGAAAACAATGTCTCTGCTCTCTGTAGGGGCGGTTGGCCATGGCAGGTTGCACTCCGATTGAAATCATCTCATGGGGATGGAAGACTCTTGTGTGGTGCTACTCTCATTAGTAGCTGCTGGGTCCTCACTGCTGCACACTGCTTTAAAAGGTTGGTCTCCCTTTAACAGTAAAGTGTATTTTCAAACTATATATAATTTCTGGATATAGGCAAAAACATTCTGGTTCAGGCCCATTGAAACTGCTCAGAAGAGTAAAGTGTTTGGTTTAAAAAACCAACAAATAGCCAACTTCATATGCCAACAGATAAAAATAAACCAATTAATTGAAAATTATTCTAGATGTCCTCTCATCCAAGAGATTTATATTAAAAACTTCAGCATCTTCATGGAAAAGTATGATTCTCCTATTCAGTTTTCCTTATGGTCTTTTCAGTATTTTTGAAAACAGGAATTCACTGCCAGTGAAGTTACTGTAGTATAAGAACACCAACTTGCAAAGTACATTGGTGTAAAATATAAATTTTCAAAACAATTATTTAATTGAGCTCCTACGGAATGTTGCAGTAAGTGCTGAAATAAAACCATAGAAGAACTGCATTGCAGCTATGAGGAAATGGGCTAAGTTTTGTTCAAATCTTTGGACTTCTAGCCTTTCCTTTTGCACTGTACTGAAGAAGAGCCAGACATTTTTTTAATTAAGTGAAAACACTTAATATATAATATAAAGGATAAATACTTATTTAGTTACTTTACTTAAACTGTTACTTTTGCTTAGTGCCAGATGCATATGTTTTTGTTTCGTGAAAATTGTGAAAGACTCTCCTTAGTAGTACTTCAAGCTGAAATGGTCAAACTCCATAAAACTACAGCCTGTTTTCAATGATTTCACTGATTTTCCACTGTTGTTTCTGTGAAACTATCAAAGCACTCCAGCTGCTATTACCAAACTTTATATAAAATGGCTGCACGTTCCTTTTCAAGCACAGGGAAAAAAGGGAGGTCACAGGAAGACATTTACAGTTTCTGCATGCAAATCAACATCTGATTAGAAAACTTATTAGAACACTTTTACGAGTTTGATGAAACAAGTTAGTTACTGCTGTGCTTGTAACTGCTCTTACATTAAGTACTCTTAAATTAAGTACCATAGAATACATGACCTGCTCTTCCTAGTGCTTGTTTATTTGACTAGGGCTCCAAGTCACAACAGCGTACTGCCAAAGCATGCTCATTCCAGACATGTTCCTAAACATCAACATAAAAGGGGACTGATTATGGAAAAAGAGCAGCAAGTCTGGTCTACAGTACACTGCAATAGGTCCCTGTTGGTGTAGGCACTCTGGGGTATGTAACAGGCTGGCATAGAACTGGCCTGAGAGACCACACTGTTTTGTTTCCTATTTTGCCTTGAAGACTACAATCTAATTCTAAGCATGCAACTCTGACAGCCTGTGGATGAACTACTGTTTACTGTAAAAGAGAGTAGATGCCTTTGGCTCTCAGCTGGCACTGTATAGATAGGACTCAACTTCCTAATTCTCTCAGAGTGATTTTGTTTAGAGCTAGGATAGGTTTCCAAGAGCTATCTATAGATAAAATGTTTTCTTCACATATTTGGCGTAGAGAGACAAGAGAAAGTCCTATACCATTTCCTATAGCCAGGAAATCAGAGTATTGCTTAAATAAAAAAGTGAGCTCAACTATACTATGGAAAAAAATTAACAATTTCTGCATGGTGGTAGACTACTGCACTTATTTTGTGCGTACTGATGCTCTAACAGGATAGTTAAGCATTTGGCAGCTACTACAGGGGAAGAAACATAACCGTCTACAGACAAAAACATCAGTTTTAAATGTGTATGTCTTTTGTGTGTAGAAGTCCACAGAAGTATGATATATCTGTGCAAAGGCTGCTCCTTAAGTCTCTCACTAGAAGCTAAAGCAGTTTCACACATCCTCACGAGAAGCAGCAATTCTCATTCTATTACATATCTAAAAGAAGTGCTTTTAACTAAGACAGGTTTTCCTGAATGTCCATTCTTCATTATTTGGCTTTAAGTTAGCAGCATCCATCACAAAGAAAAACAGCAGGACTTAGAGCGAGCAGCTTTCCTTTTGTTAAAATCAAGGATTAAATATTAAATGTTAGCAGCAAGCTTTCTACTATACTACTAGATATTTGGCTGACAGGAAAGCACTCTCACTGGTCATAAACAGCTTTCCTTTGTGCTTAGTTTCTTTTGTTTCATTGTTGTTCATGATTTTTTTTAAAGAATCAAAACAAACAAAATCTAGATCCTTTGATTACTTAATCAGTTTAGGAAAGAATTGTTTTCATTTCTCATGTAAATTATAAACACTTGATACATTAGTGTTGTTGTTATAATCTTGACTTCTATGAGGTTTAAAAAAAAATACACAACTCCTCCTCGCTTTCAAATGTCATAAAATGTAGTGGACAGAATATATATAATAAACCATGTACTAGGTGATATGGAGAAGGCCTATAAACCAAAATACAGAGGCATCCATTACATTAAAAAAGAGATTTATACCAGTGGAATTTACTGTTCTCTATTTGGGAGCCATACTTCTATTCAACCACTGGCAATGCACACATGCCCAGTATTGTCATTTAGTATATATCTAGAAAAACCCTGTATGTTCTTGAAGACAATGATTAACATAAATGTTCAAGTACTTGTTTCATGCACGCATCTTTCAGAAACTAAAAAATATCTGTCTGGCACTCACATGTGATTCGTTGCATGGAGCCAAATGTACTAACTATAAACTGAGACAGTATTTTCAGTGACTGCTGGAAATGGTTCTGGCATATTATGTCAGGTAAAATCTATTTAATGCTAATGACCTTGTATATTTGTATTCCAATCTAATATTCCACTCAGGCTTATACCAAAAATCAGTAAAATCTTACTCTCAAGCATTCAAAGGTAGTATCTAGCAATACACTGTAGGGTACAGAATCCTATTTAAAGTAGTTTTCACTGGCAATTAAGATGAATGGCTATAAACAGGGACTGTAGCAAAAAGAAGTAGAGAACTGTTCAGTATTTCTATTTGTCAAAGGAAACTATAATTTTACTTATTTCACCAGGCTCACTTGCTGTATCATTTACTGCAGAAGTGGAATGTCATCACACAGTTATGAAATTTGAGCACAAATATCTAACTGAATGAGACGTCAATAACAAACCCGTAACTCTTCCACTTCCTATTTTAGTGGGGTTACATGAAAATATTTCAAGAGAAAATAATACATTTTACTGCAGTTATAAGGAAAGTGCTTTCTGTGCCCGCTTCCTTTTCTAATTTACTGTAAGGAAAATAGATGCTGCACAGTTGGCTAATGCATAGGCTGAGGTTGTTTGTAATCTCACCCTGTGTGCTCGAGGTGACACCGGAGAAGTACTCAGCCAGCTGTACAATCCATTCCAGTATTCTTACATTCTGAGCATTACTCGTGTTCTACAGATAAATTTTGTAAAAGTGAAAGAAAACTGTTTGATACTGTGCACCCCAACCATTCAGCTTCCTGTCTCTATATGGACCTCCTCCAATTGTATAGGGGCACAGAGCTGTGCTCTCAGTTATACTTCTCTGTTACCAAAGTTACACAGAGGACCAATACATCAATTAACTCATACAATAAAATGAGGTACCATTTTGTCAGTTTAGTTTTCATAACACATTCAAACCGCCTTTAAAACTGGTAAAGGCAGACAAAATAATCTAGAAATGAGAAAGTGAGATCTAATGCAAGACAGTAAGACATTCAAGCTTACAAAGAAATATTATATCCTAGAAATTTCAAGGAGCTAGACTTAGGATGCGTTGAGAACCAGGATTTGTGCTTCTGCTTTTTTTAATTATTTATTTTTATTATTAGTTATTTATGCCCTGATTACTGGTGGAAATTCCTAATGAAAACTGATGCAGTGATAAAGTATAACTAGCACTTCTGTGGTCAAAAAAGAAAGATATTAGTGGTGTGACACACAAATAAGAGTTTTTGTTCTTAAATGTTTCTGTTCTTAAATGTTGAGATAAACACACTGAAATATGAATTACATTGAGCAATGTTTGCAGGAGGAAATAAGCAATGCATTTGGATAAATACACTATTTTTCTTCAATCCTCTCTCTGATAACAGAGGCAACACGACTACATTCTTAAACTCTTCTGTAAATATTACCAAGACTGCATCAGTTGCAACTCTTCACTTGAAGCTGCTACAGAATTTTGACTTCTAACCATAAAATACAGTATCCAAAGAGTGAGCATTTCCGATATACTACTGAGGATGACCTGAACGGTTTTTCATGCTAGACATGTAACTTCATTTCTTCTACACAACAGGCCATGTTCTGATGAGTAAATGTTTGGCCATAGCCTGCAACCTTCTTTCAAGCCTAGAAGTGAAATTCTGCTTATACAAGGAGACATGCAGAATTTGACAAAGAAAGTTCTGCAAGTAGCTATGGATGCAGCCTGCAATTAGAATATTCAATGGTATATTATTCCAAAGCACTCTGTACTATTGCTGCTTTGTCTGCCATTTCCCAGGAAAGTTTTCATACAGTGTAGAGATAAACACATTGCTGATCTTTTTGTTAAAAAAAGGAAAAGAAAAAAAGAAGAAAAAAAAGTGTAGGTTAGAAAGTGACTGAACATTGTATTTTCTGCACACGCATTATGAATTTCCTGCTAAAGGATATAGGGAAAAAGAGAAGTCAAAGCAAAAATACTTGGGCTAGCTTAGCCAGATTTAAAATAAATACACCCCACACTATTCCTTGTTTGCATTTTCCTGAGGAGGACTGCATGTATCCTACAATTCAAAATCTCCAAGGCATGGACAAAGAATTGTTATTTTAGCCACAGTAATAATCTCTGGGGTATTTACCATTTAATCTAAAACATCAAAGGGATCAGGGTCATACAGACATACAAAATCAAGGACTTATAGCTCTTCTGTGACTTTGTGGATAGGTGTTCATAATTCACTTACACTTCATTTTTCTTAACTAGTTAACAAAAGAGGTTTTTATCAAATTACTGATGTCTCTAGAATTAAAAAGCTTTTTTCCTCCTTAAGAATCTTCACAACCAAGCTACAAATCAAGATTGAATACTGTTTTCATTGCAGTAGTTATTTAGGACACCACAAAAGTGATAATACTCAAGCTTTTCTTATAATTACTGGCAGTTTGTATTCCCTTGTTAAGTATATTTATAAGGCACACCATATTCACACCTTTGAAGTAAATGCCAGTCATGGCAGATGGCCAAAAGAAAACTTGCCTATGCAAATATACGAAAAGGAACATAAACTAATCTGAAAAATCAAGACAAGTTGTATGGCACTCTTTAGGAAACACTTGTACTTCAGCCTAAGTACCTGAGAAAACAGTTTTACTCTTCTAAAAGAACATGTTGATATTGTTACATGCAAACAATGAAGGCACTGATCCAGTCTGTGGGTGTGCGTAGGATCTAACTTTGCATGAGTGAGCCCTGTTTTTAATAATCTCAATCTCAGGTATGGCAATAACACCAGGAACTATGCCGTGCGAGTTGGAGATTATCATACGCTGGTACCAGAAGAGTATGAGGAAGAAATTGGAGTCCAAGAGATTGTGATGCACAAAGAGTACAGGCCTGACAGCAGTGACTATGACATTGCACTAGTGAGGCTGCAGGGGCCAGAGGAACAGTGTGCCAGATTCAGTACCCACGTCTTACCTGCCTGCCTGCCCTTAAGGAGAGAGAGACCACAGAAAACTGCTCCTAACTGTTACATCACTGGATGGGGTGACACAGGTAAAAATATAATCATTTCCACGCACTGATCACACTACCTGAGGTTGCTTACTGGAAAAAAAAAAAAAAAAAAAAAAAAAAAAGGAAATGAATACTTAAAGTAAGAAAATGCTAAAAATTGAACAGCTTTACTCTTTTTATATAAGGAAATATTTTCTCTTCTGATCCTTAAACAGAAACACTTTGTTTATTGAATTTAGTTTGTGTTTGAAAAGCGGTGATTAACTATGTGACTCTAAATCATAAAACCAGTCAGTATAATAGCCTCATTAAGGTTAATAAGCAAGAATGAAAAGCTTATTTGTTGCAAGGCTCACACTGGATAGCAGATCATCACACCCTGCCTCAGAGCTTAACTAGCAGCTCTCATATTTAGGGATTTTAAGGTAAGTACAAGGAATATTTTAGAAAGACTATTACAAGATAGAAACATGGATAGAAAAAATCTGCATAGTGATATTTCAAATAACATTTTTAGTCTGTCATGTTACCACCATCATTTTCAACTAGCCTGTTGCATTCAGATGAGAAAACATCTTGCCCAAACTCGGCAGCCACAATACAATCTGCAATCCAGGCTTCTGGAATAAACCAGCTAACCACTTTTCAGGTCACTACAAAGTTATTCTTCTTCAATGGTCATAGTGCCTAAAATATTTTACAGATTAGTAACCATGTTTTACTTCTGTGTTTTCGTGGTGCTGAGTACATAACAAGGTCGCAGCCACACTTGATCCTTCGTTTCTCAGACACATTCAAACTGGCAAGGAGGAAAGGCCAAGTATGAGTTCTCCTTCTTATGTGTTAATCCGTGGGCACAGATGACTAGGTCACTGTGCTACATATAAGGAGACAGACTTGTAGGTCTGCTGTTTTTGTGTTGCTTTTCTTTTCTGACAATTCCTAGTTAATTGCCTAGTCTTACCTAGCATTTTACACAATTCACTGAAAGTTCTGCAATACTGTTTACTTAGGACATGTATTTAAGGAAACTAATATTAGACACTGCAGTAATTGCCTCTAATTATGGTAAGAAATTACATCATTGCAGTACTTCAGTTGAAATTTCACTCTTACTATATGAGTCATATTTATTTCACAAGTATTAAGATTTTAACTTCAAAAAAATAAAAACTAATTCACTGGCATTTGTGCCCCGTGTTTCCAACCGAAAAAAGAAGAACTGCAAATTAGAGAAAAAAAGCCATTTTATTAACAGAGCATGGCTTTTAAGATGTGGGAATTGCTACAGAGAAAGAAAATCCAAGAACAGGTTGTTGTCGCTCCACAAAATTAAGATTTCTTGGGCAGGGCTTTCAGCAGTACCCTGAGAAAAGGAGGTATCAAGATTGCAAGTAATTCCAATGATACTGCCCATCTATACCAGCGCACACTCAGGCTCTGTAATGCTACTTCAACTGAGGGGACGAGCAGGCATGTGTGCATTAGTTGGCTCAACAGTGCAGTGGTTGGCTGGATGCTTCACTTGGAAAGTGACAGATGGTGCAGCACCACCGAACAAAACTAACTCTGAACTGGTGACTTAGAAATAATTCTAAAGCTTCAAACTCCACTGCTCACACCTCAAAAACCACCTTTCCCATTGAAGTAATATGATATATATTCCTCTAAAATCACAGAAAGTGTGTTTAAAACAAATGCTAGCCTTGGAATGATCCAGTGAACATTACGTGAAGTGTGCTACATCCAAAACTTTTAGATTTTAAAAAAACAATCTGCTTTCCATATTTACAATATGTTTTTAGTATTTTAATCTTATATTTAGTGCACAGGTTCCTTTTGGTACTTAGTATTCTTTTCAATATATTTAATGACAAAACATTGAGAAGGATCGATAGTCTGAACTGACTTAAATGCTACCTATGTTTCCAAGACAAAGCACCACAATGCGATAATTTTGGTCTTCTTTTCAGGAAGGGCTTATTCAAGAACATTACAACAAGCTGCCATCCCCTTGCTTCCCAAGAGGGTATGTGAAGAACGCTATAAAAGAAGATTCACAGGAAGAATGCTCTGTGCTGGAAACATCCAGGAACAGAAACGCATCGATAGCTGCCAAGGGGACAGTGGAGGACCACTGATGTGTGAGCGTCCAGGGGAAAGCTGGGTTGTGTACGGCGTGACGTCCTGGGGCTACGGCTGCGGAATGAAAGACTCTCCAGGTGTCTACACAAAAGTTTCATCTTTTGTACCCTGGATAAAGAGTGTGACCAAACTATGAGCGTGCTTCATCCAAACCAAACTTGAATAATCCAAACAACATGAATAAAGCAGGACAGCTTGAACAGCACAGATTGCACAGCTGGGGCCCACTGCAAATGGAAACAAGCACATTTTCCTGATTTGTGTGTTTTGGGGTTTTCTTGGTATTAAATCCAGGCTGAATGCACACAACCTTTCCAGTTATGGATTACTATGCAAACAAAAATCCTTCCGTGTCAAGGAAGTTTATCTTGCACAAACTGAAGATAAGCAGAAAAGTGACCTCCAGCTTTGAGTAACATTAGAGCAGGAAAGTTAATGAGTTCACTAGCAGATCCACTTTTCACAGGAAGCTCCAAGCTTTTATATAATTAATAACAGACCTCAAAATTCATTTTTAATTCTAGTTTATTTAATCAGTTCTTGACTGCTTTTCTATTACTCCTATGACCTTATATTCAGTTCTCTAATTTTCACTGTTGTTTTACCAGCTGATGAGACCACAAACAGGCACATGCTTGGTAAGTAACTGTCCATACATTAAGCGTTAGAAGGAAAACAACTGTCAATAATCAGACCTTCACCTAGTCTGAAAAACATATACTAAAGCACATTCAGAAGCAAAGTAGACAGCATGCTGGAAAGTAATTAATTTCCCTGCAAACATTCTATGCAGCTGTATGAGTTAGATAAATGCTGGAAATATTGAAGCAGTCCTTGTCTGAAAAGATGTATAAAGTCTTAAAGGATTATTTTCTAAATACTTAGACAACCTTACCACGTTTAGGGGCAGTGCTGTTTCAGATCATTCTCATTGGAAAAGTAAAAAATTATTTTTAACCAATAACTAAAAAAGTTTGCTTTTTTATCCAGCAACTGCTCAATTTTGCTATAGTAATTTATGACACCACATCAAGTTGTAAGTCATATGGACCCTAGTGCCCTATTATGTTCTAAATATCATTTAGCAATATCCATTCCCTTTATTAACTCCTTTTAAAAACACTCTTCCACATGTTATGAAAACTACAATGGTTTGTTATTAAAAAAACCCACCAAGGTACTCCATATCAAGACAAATAGAAAACAACTTTTACCTTTCTAGGAACAGATGCTTCCCTCACTTTAGAATCACAGAATCATTTACTTTGAAAAAGAACACTGAGATCAAGTCCAACCATTACTGTGACCTACAGAGTCCCATTGTTTAAACCATGGCCCTTGGTGCCATACCTCCCTTGCTTCTCTCGGCAGCCCATCCCAGTGCTTGACCTCCTCCTGGTGAAGAAATTCTTCCTAATCATCACACAGAACCCAGGAAGAAATGGCCATTTCAGTGCAATCCAAATAGATAGCAATCTTTAGAACAGCAGACTAGCTACAATCAACAGTGAAACAAGAAAGTTCAGCACTGTGTCAATGAGCTCTCCTCATGGCCAGCTGGACTGCCTGCAAGCATACCCTGTGTAGTACATTTTTAACAACAATGCTTCTTAAAAAGATGAAAGAACAGCTCTGTGGGCCATGAAACACCCCAGTGAGATAAGTGTGGCAGCTGTGTGTCGCTGCATAGTGATTGTACCAACTGCGACTACCACTTACTGTTTTCCTGTGTTTCCCTTCCTCAGACACTTAAGCTGTAACAGTATTGCGTGGCCTTCTGTGAACAAAGTGGAATGCTTGTATTCATGTTGTAAGTGGGCATTCATTCACTCCCCATATGCTTCTATGTGTCTCTGGTGTTTTAACAAATATCCAAGCCAACTCATTTGTGCAAAGTTGCAATAATGTTGCAAGTGATTGTAAAATTGGCCCTCAATTTCTCTCCTCAAACTTATCGGCCCTATTAAGGGCCACAACTAGCTTAAATATCTTGTTGGAACTGGTGCTAAACTAGTACACGAGGTGCTTTTATATATTTTAGTTTTCTGTAAAACTGCACTAGAAGTGAAATATATTATTTAAAAACATCATATAGTATTATGCTCACCTACTAGACCTATGCTAGTCCTATGTGAAATACTCTCCTAGCAAACTTTAAAGCTGTTTACACTTTATATATACGTAGCCCTTTTAATTACAGAGAAAGTAAGCCTGTCAGAAGGTACCTACTCGTACAGTTTTGCTAAATAAGACCCTTGATTATAAGACTTGTGAAGTAGATAACATAGTGCAATATGTGTGACATACAGCATAAATCATTTTAAGAGTTGCACCACAAAATGCAATACTTAGAGAAAAAATCAAGTCTGTACACTAATGTAGAAACATTTAGATTTAGTAAGGTAAACCATTAGTTTTGCTTTCTTAGGATGCTTTAATACTTAAAAGTTGAAATGATGCCTAGTTCCCCTGCAGACAGGATGCCTTTGCTAGTTCCTAAAAGAAAATGAAATTGTCTTTGTTATATCATTCTACTTCTTGTTCAGTGAGCCTGATGATGTAAATGTAAACAATAAAAACTGCCACACTTACTGACATAATGTCTAAGTGGATATGGCAGGAACATTAGTTGTGGGTAAACTTGTTTGCAATGAATTTTCTGATTAACAAAGATATTCCACACAAAGTTATGCTAAGCAAGAGCAGGCACTATCTAAGTTTGCTTATATACTTCAGAAGGAAAACATTTAACTTGTCCCATTCTTCAGTTATTTTATGAATATGCAGTAAGTGAAAACATCCAACAAATGAAATAGAGAAAGCAGCTACATTCAAAAATCTCTTTCTTCCCTGCAGAAAATCTTTAATTCTTCCCTTTAAAACCACGTGCCTTCTGGAATGGCTTCCAGACAGCATCAGTCATTTACTTCTTTGGCCCAAATCTATTTAGCTGAAAGTACAAGGCCCAGATACCAGAAGGTGAATGCACACAGCAAACACATTTGGCCCCTCCTCAGTAAGTCTGAAGTTTACGTGCAGGTCTGGTCTTGGTTATCAGTACACTTGTAAGGAAGAAGCGACACTTGCAGTGTGAATCCATATCTCTTTATTGACTCATTAGTACATTTGAGTGCTTTACATTAACATGTATTAAAGTTTTAACTGCAGACGTTCACATACACCTTTTAGACTTCACAAACTTACCGTATCTTCCACATACATGTACACTCCTTGTAACAACCCTTTTAAGGTGCTTTAGCAGCAGCAGAGTCACCAGAGAAAGCACAACATTTCTCCAGATTTAGAACTACTGAAGCACGGTGAGCTGCGTGACTAGAGTACAGCACAGTCACTAACTACTGACATTGTAATAACATAAAACTTGGTGAAAGCCTTGAAATGAGAGCAGCTGAAGATCCTGGAAGGCAGCATAAATATGCCAACATCCTCCTAACTACATTCTCTTTTGTGCAGACTGATTCCACACTATTTTGAAACACAGTACACTACATACCAGGCCCTCTGTGCTCTTTGTTAAGATGAGGGACTGCAAAGCATTTAGGCTCGAGGTATAAACTTAATTAGAAGAGTTTAAGTCTAAACTGAAATTAAGACCCAGCCTAAAAGTAGTGCTTGCTTCCATATTTGAAAAACAGGAATATCATTACTTACAAAGACCATTAATCCTGTAAGATTGCCTATTAACCCTTAAAGTAAGTAAACAATAGAAATTCTAGTCACAGTTACTCCAAAAATTTACAGGTTGAATTTAGACCCATCTTCTTCTGCCATCACAACTCAAGAATGTTTTTCCCCTGTAAAGAGAAGTTTGACGCAGTTTAATATTGCTACACATACAAGACAGCGGACACTACTCGACAGCACAGTGCCTTCCTAGAAGCTGTATGCTGCTCTGAAACAAAGTTAATGGAAGCCATCTCCCCTGCTTCAGATCACTATTTGTACTCATTCTGCTAACTCAGCAACGTGCTTACTAACAGGCTTGCTCCTTGCACACACAACTTCTGGACCCAGATGCTTCCATTTAGTAGGCAAAAGTACTGGCAACACCCATTTTTACCACAGCCCAGTCTTCAGAATACACTGAACACATCCACACCAAAGCCCAATTCTTCCAAATAACAGACTTTTTCTTACAACTTTTTATCAGTAAAAGATAATTACACACAATCAAGTAGACTTTCAATAAATAAAAATCAAGCTCATATTTTGATTTCAGTGGCGATGAGACGGGTCTCAGCAGCTTAGTCGCTAAACGTAACTAATAAATTGCTATTATTCCCGCTCACAACTTCTCTATTAGGAGCTCATAAGGCAACACATACCCAGTCACGCGGTGTCTTTGAGGAAAGGAACTTCTATGCCGCCTCCACACTTCCGGCTTCTGCATTCTAAGAGAGTTTAGGGGGAAAAAGAAAAAAAGGGAGAAGGGGTGGGGAGGGGAAGAAGACTTGTTTAAAAAACGGAGCTTCGACAAGTAACAAAGGAAAAACAAAAAAACAACAGCATTCAGAAGAAGCCGCCAACCCCCTGCGCCACAAACCCCTGCCGACTCGGCTTGTTACTTGCCACAGTCAACGACTACTACCAACGGGACGGTAGAAGTTTTGCCAATTAGCAAGAAGCTGCTCTTCCATGCCTAGGAAGGGGGACAGCCACAGGCGGCAGCCCCCATGGAGTCATGGAGCGGCCCTCCCACACCCCACCACACGGCGGCCGCCATCCTCCCAAACGCCGGCCGTTCACTCCCCCCGCTCCCCATCATACCTCGCCCCGCCGCCGCTCAGCCCCTACTTTACCCTTACCTGCAGTTGCTCCGCACCTCTGCCCGCCTGCCTTGGCTCCGCCGGGGCCGGCCGGCCCGCTTCTGACGGAGAGAGGAGGGCTGCGGAGCCCGACGGCTACGGCAGCGCGCGACCAGAAACCCCTCAGCCCGCCTCCCGCATCGACTTAACGGCTGCCGCACGCGCGCCCGCCAAAAACACCCCTAGCAGCCGCCGCCACGTGCGCACGCCAACGGTCGCGCACGGAACCGGAACCACCCCGCCACCAGGCGGCAAGGACGGGCGAGGCGGGTGCCCCTCCCAGGAGGCGGGGCGAGGAGGGGGCGGTGGCAGCCGCGCCGCCGTCGGCCCACGGAACTGCCCTGCGCTCTGCCCGCCTGCTGCGCGTGTGCGGCGCTGGAGCATGAGAGGGATGGCGTAAGGGGGCAGCCGTCTTTCCTTCACGTCACGTACGGGTTTTATAGTGTCCGAGTACATTGTTGAAATATATGTATCTTATGCAAATAAATAAATAAATCTTTTTTTTTTTTTTTTTTTTTTTTTTTTTTTGGACAAGAGTAAATCAGATCCCAGTTTTACTGGGAATCTTTTTAGGAGCGGCTTTCTGGATACCTGAGGAGACAGAAGAACTAAGGGGCAAAAGAGCTTATTTCTCTGATCTCTTGAATAACATAGGTTTCAGGATTTTAACTAGTAATTCTGAACCAAGCTCTTGTATCGTAGTTGAACTAGGCCACACCTGCTAAGGAATACTTATATTCTTTGGTAGAGTCCTGCTAGTGTCCTTCCTTGTGCTACTGACAACTCTCCTAGGCAAACAGATCTGAGCATTTAAAGTACAAGAGCCTCATTTTCCAGCTGAATTTCTCAAGGCAAAGAGAGGATCAGAACAGAAAATGGGAAGTGATGAAAGAAAATACTGTATTAAAAAAAAAGGAAGAGGTAAACTAACAGAAAACAGATTGATCAGTAATCAAACTCACAATACTCTAATCAATCTCCCTCAGTTTGTCTGAATTCCTCCTTCATTCAGGTTTCCCTAGACCTTGGTTTCACCTATTAATTGCTTTCCCGTTCCTGTGTTTTGTCCCTTGGTGCTGACCATTGTACCTTCTTCATCCTTTTGATCCACATAGACAAAAAAAGTACATCTTTGGCCTTTGAACTCTAAGAGATCTGGAGCTGGTAGAACTGAAAATAAAAGCAGAAAAACAGTCGGGCACAGCTAGAATCTTTGCTTAGTATCTTTCTGTTATTACTGTTCTATTTCTGTTACACTGTGATATTAATAGAGATGGGTAGTGGAAGTTTACATTTCTGAATATTACATCATTTCTCTGTAATGAAAGAATATTTTGTTAACATGCTTTCTATTTTCTACACCTATATGAAGATATTAATCAGCTTTTACCCAGCTAGATACTATAGTTTTCTACTCTTTTCTGAATTTGTTGATAGGAGTGAATTTTCCTTTGGACACTTGCACCATCTTTTAGAAGTTCCTCCTAGAAATGTTTTCTCATGTCTGTGTAGGCACAACTACTGAATCCCACAGGCAAACAGTTCGAATGAAGTCTGCTTGTTCTCTTAAAACAGCAAGCTCTGGAAGTGTTTCTATAGCACATTAATGATTTCTGGCATAAGAAGTAAAAACTGAGCAGGAAGCAAAAGCAGCTGCATAAAGCGGTAACGTTCACTTACATAGAGATTAAGCAATATTTTCCAAACATTTGTGCTGCTCCCATGCTTGCGGATTGTGTTATAACTCAGTAATAGCTGCTAACAAACCTGGAAAGGGACAACTTTCATGAACAAATAAATCACTTTCTTTCATTGGTACATTTTCTTAGCAGAGTTTATTGTTGCACATCAGATACCATGCCACTATCAGAATAATATCTATTTTTTATTTAAAAAATTTTTGAGAAAAATGTTTCCAGCAATTTTCATTCAATGTGAATGACAAAAGTATTACATCTATAAACATTGAAATATCTATTTACTTTCTTCCTGAGGAAGTTCCACTTCTTTAAGCAATGAAAAAGAATATGCTGTACATGAGAGTCTGCAAATCATTGAAATGAATTATTTCTGCACAAGTAGAACTGAGAAGATAGCACAGTATTTCAGGAATGTCTGCTCAAATAATAATGTGAACTCATATCAGGCTCTGTGTTTACACCCGCTAATGGTCACTTTCTACTCATACTCACACTTTGATTTTTAATGGCACAGATATTTGAGGAAATCAAATTTCCTCATTGTATTTATGAAAATAAATGTGAAGCTCAAATCATCAGGCATTTGTTAAAGCAATTGCTTGTGCATTTATCTACCAGGAGAACAGAAACCATGGCTATATTACCATCCACAGTAAAACACTTGACTTCGACTAGCAAATATACATTTTTTTTTGTGACGGGGTGGTGCTTTTTAGAAGTATTAATATTGATAGTCTACTTCTGAAAACTAAATATTGATTGTAGGGAATTTGTAAATAGGTTAAAATTCTCAAGTAATTCATGTTGTATGACTTGCTTACTCAGCGCTACCTTATTTGGGGTATAACACATGCAGCTGTTGCCTGCATATTTTGCTCAGACTCTTAATTCTTCACCAAGTTGACTGCATATTAAAAGTAATTTTGTTTTTAAAAGTTTTCTGTTAAATGTAAGAACATATTTAAATAAAATAGTTCTGGAGGAAAAAAAAAAAAAAAGTCTTCCTACTCTCTTTATACAAACCAGTAATAACCGAACATCACAAAATCAGAACTTCAAAGACCCCTAGTGGTTAGGCTTTACTTCTCTACTGCTGTTGAGTCTGAAAGGACTTAGCGAACCTAGCTTACAAGCAGCTAGTGCTCTGCACCTAGAGATGCTAGCAGTTGACAGATGCATCTCACTAGGATCTGTGAATTAAAATTCAAGATAATACCCTTTCAGATGTGCAGCTCCAGGGCCAAAAGGTCACATTACTTTGTTCACAGGATTGACCCAAATCTACCACAGGAATTCACTGAAGATTTGCCTTTATTCCAACTTCAGGAAGGCCACTGAGACAGTAGAAGGGATACATCCTACTGTTCCTCATCAGGACTTGAGACTGATTACAGCACTTCTTCGCAAAGGACAAGCTTTATGTTTAGCTGCCAAACTAATCCTGGTCCAGCCAGGGCCAAGGAGCTGCTTGTGGAGGCTTATCATCCCAGTGCTATGTGGTGACTGCCACTGGCTATTTGACCAGATTCCTAACAAACATCACAGAAAAGGCCACAGATCTGAGACAAGTCACCTTGTCTGTTGCAAAATACCTAGAGGGTGATCAACATGCACTCCTCTGTCACTGCTCTATCCTTGGTGTTTACTTATTATTATTTTGATGTGGCCTAGATTTCACAGGGAAAGAGGAGAGGAACAGAGTTTCTGATAACAAAGACAGAAGTACAAACGTGGCTGAAGCCCATTCTTCCAGTGTGTAAGAAGCATTTAATTTGTGAAAATCTCTGGCATTTTGTAGTGCTTTTTCCCATTTTCTTCTGATTTACAATTTTCTTCTACTTTAAATGTCTGAGTGATGTTACATCAGGTTATATTAGGGATAAAATCAATCATGTCTGGATGAAAACCATAGGTATTTCTTCCAGTTATTCAATTTACTTGTAACAAATCCGTATGGATGCTTGTAGGACACAGGCTGCCCATAGCATGCAGAGGATTTGCACTTAGAGATATTCAGAATTCAAAGCATTTCTTTTATCAAATTAGAGTATTTTAAAACAAGTCAGATTTTGGCTCAAACCTACATAACAGTGAATATCTAAAATGAAATGAAATTTTTTTTTTCTCTTATAAATAATAAAGGTATTCTTCTTAGAAGTCAACTCTGGCAGGTCCTCATCATTAATCATGCATATTCCCTTAGCAAAAATGTGCTGTGTAAAGAATATTGTTATATATAGTAAATTTATCTGGATTTTTTCTTTACAAGCCTATCAAAACCAGGTACTACACAAACAAAATCAATAAATATTCAAGATGACCGGCTAGAGTTACAGTAAGGATCTCAACATCTGTTTTCTATTTAGGGAATAACAGACTGTTTCCATTCCATTATCTTGAAAGTTAAATTATATGATTACATAAAGGTTGTAAAACAGCACCGAGACATACAAAGTTTTTCCACCATTTGACGCATATTTTAACTGTTCATCCTAAAACAAATTATGATAATAATACAGAGCTACTGTGAAAAGTATTTCATTTAGTACTGCAATAATGTTTTGTATTCCCTACCTCTATATGCCTTTAGAAACATTCAGAGCCAAACTTCAGTGGAGAAACCTTAAGGCCATACTCAGCTGAAATTTTCAATGATCTTTTTCAACTTTTAAGTATGGTTGATTAGACTTTATTTCACATTTAAACTGATGTATTATGAGGTGTGTCATTGAAATGTATCACAAATGTAAGGCTGGATATGTGTGTTTTTTCATGATTGGAAACTAATTTTCTACCATAAACTGTCTTAATTTCTCTTTCCTAAAGCTTATTTCTAAACTTTAATACCAAGCTTCTTTAAGATGTGTGGAGCTAGAATCATTGTTTTCATCTAGAAATCAGATTTTTGCAGCTGATATAAGTTGAGGGTCACCACAAGATGCCACAGTTTTGATCAGGTTGAGGGACCTTGGAAAACACACAGCACAGATTGAAGGCAAATAAATTAAGGAAAACCAGTAGTGCAAATTAAGGCAGTCTAAGTATGAATCTGTTTCTGCTCTTTATCAATTTTTCATTCATTTCAGTGGAGTAATTTCTGATTCTGTAAGACCAGAGTGCAGTATCAAAATTTGGCTGCTCACAGAAGCCAGTGAAAGACTGTTGATTGTACTGTTTCAGTCTGGTTCACAACTGTTGAAGTATAACACTGCTCACAAGGATTTTATTGCAACATTAGTGCTTTATGTATCCAATTACATTTCTGTTCAGATGCAGTATACATTCTGTATTTTGCAATTTCAGTCAGTGCAAAATCAGACTGATTATGAACAAAGGCCCTTACTGCATTGTAAGGGTTTGTTTTTACAGGCTATAGGTAATTTTCTTTTTCTTTTCTGCGCTGCTTGTGCCTGTGGATTCCAGATTTTGTTGCTGTGCACACGTAAGTAATGTATGATAACTGTACTTCTCACACTTAGTAGAATATACTTCAGGTATTAGCAAGCTGATTCCAATGGCAGAAGTACACTTAGCATTTTATGCTACATTAAATTTTCTTATTTTATGCAAGACACAATAATCAAATACTAGGAAAAACAGCAGTCTAACAGTGGGCTACAAAGCCTACATGAGACACGATACTTTAAAACTGATATATAAAAATGTAAGTATTTACCACGAAATTGGACAGGTATGTATCTCTGAAGCATATACCAGCTGCAGTTAACTTCCACATACGTGCACAGTAGTCCACGACTCCACAGGCCCAGAAATGTTTATGAGAAAGATTTGTCCCACCAGTACGCTAAGAAACACGTGTGTTTTCACAATCCACATGCCAGCATATGGAAATAATTTCTGTCTTTTACTATTTTTTGCAGAGGTATATTTTACAAGACTGTCTGGTAGCTACTGGAGACTTTGGGAAGGATGACAGAAGTGTGGAAGAGATTTCAAAAATGTCTTTTTTCAGTGCTATCTTACTTTCTGTAGTTCCTGTCTCAGCCACGATGGCAGAGGTTGTCCCAGTTTGTGTAGGAGTTTTGACAGTTCCACATTATGATCTCTGTAGTAGCTTGACAGAAAAGCCCTGCACTGATGGATATAAAAGCAGATATTTTTTATTTAATAAAATGGTGTACTGTAATGGATGTAAATTTCAAAGTTTGTCTTACTGGTGTCAAAACTTTACTTTTTCCCATGCAATTTATATATTTTTTATGCTATCTACTGTATACAAGTTTAAGTTCATCAATTAATGGCTGAACTTTAAAAGGTAGTGTCAAGAGAAACAAAATATATCCAAAATGAACATGAAGACAAAGCAAAGGATCTGAATCTGGTCAC
Source organism: Meleagris gallopavo (assembly GCF_905368555.1). NCBI lineage: Eukaryota > Metazoa > Chordata > Aves > Galliformes > Phasianidae > Meleagris > Meleagris gallopavo. The sequence goes on from NC_139407.1 coordinate 34,939,742, forward strand.
AGATAGATACGTAAATTAAGAATAGTACTGAAGCTGACATTCAAATTAACTCGTGTGATTGAAATCAGAGCTTGTAAAATCTCTTTCTATATAGGCATCTGGCAATTAGTAACACCAGTTTCATCAATATTTAGAGTTGAAACATACTACATTAAACAAATACAGTCTTATTCTGTTCAGAAGCCTTGGCATCCAATGATTTTATATCAGTATAATTCTATTAGGGAGATTTAGATTAGATGTTAGGAAGAAATTCTTTACTCAGGGTCTGGTGAGGTACAGAGCCTCTCTGCCCAGAGTGGTTGTGAATGTGTTCAAGGCCAGTCTGGATGGGGCCTTGGGCAGCCTGATCTGGTGGGAGTCAACTTGCCCACAGCAGGGGGTTGGGACTAGATGATCTTTTAAGGTCGTTTCGAACCTAAGCCATTCTGCAATTCTATAATTCTATTGAGTTCTGTCAATTGCTTCTGACTTAAGTACCATGAGAAAAAGAGACCTGACTTACTTGCTGCGTTAATACTCTTGATCAAAATGCTTTTATTTGAATTTTAGTCAGGCTAAGTGAAACAGGAATATAGGAAAGAACACACAAAGTTGTAGCTAGAAAAGGAGACTGAACTACCTTTAGATATTGTTTGCAGCATTTGATCTGATGGATTTTTTTTTTCATTGGAGCGTATCTTCCTTTGTCTGAGGAAGATATTTATGAAATTCATGGAAACAGAACCTAACCACTCTCAGAACAGAACTTCATGAGAGTCTGTCATTGTCTATCTAGTCTCAAAGACAAGGAAACAGACACAAATGCACGTATCTGATCATGACTGAAAAAAAACCCACTCTAGGGCTTCTGCTGCTTAACTCACTTAGGTAAAGGGAATAGGTTTCCAAATTAATTTCAGAAATTTTCAGAGGTGCTAAGTTTATTTTTCTAAGGAGTGCCAAGTTTCCAAATAGAATTGTTTCATATAATCATAGAATCACCACAGTTGGAAAAGACCTACAGGATCATCCAGTCCAACTGTCTACCAACCACCATTAGTTCTCACTAAACCATGTCCCTCAAAACAATGCCTAAATGTTCCTGAACACCTCCAGGGTCAGTGATTTTACCAACTCCCTGGGTAGCCCATTCTAACTCCTGACCACTCTTTTGGAAAAGTAGTATTTCCTAACATCCAGTCCCCTGGCACAACTTGAGGCCATTTCCTCTAAGCCTATCACTAGTTACATGAGAGAAAATGTTTATAACAACTTAAATTCTTCACATTTGAAACAAAGAACTGAAAAAAAGTGATGCAATCCACAGCTTCGCTGAAGGTTTCATTCGTAGGAAAAGGTAGTCAAAAAATCAAGGCTACTTAATTTAAGGCTACTGTAATTTAATCTTGTTAAGATTTTGCCTGTGCAGAGTCCCATTTATGATGGCTAAATCTTTATGTAATGCCAATAAGCATAATGGTTTACCTCCAAATCCATAGGAGGGTATTTTCTACCTTTGCTCTTTCCAAGGCATTTGGTCTTTCCTTCTTCCAGAAGCTGACACCAGAAACCTTTATGTGAATCAAACCTGAAACAAACATTTAAACGTGTTCATAGCAGAAACTCAATAAAGTAAGTTCACACATTCTTATTTTTAGCTCTGGTAAATTTTCTCTTCAGGAAAAGGCATCAAGCAAGTGGGAAACAGAGAAGATTAAGGGAGTTAACAAGAGCTGGGAGCAAACAGAAACTGTGAAGTAAACAAAGGGAAGAAAGGAAGGAAGCAGGTGCCAGTACTGCAGTGTAAAGGCTATGAGATGCTGCAGTGATGATTCCTGACATCAACTGAGTGGACAAACTGATATCAGTGCATTTTAGCCGAACAAGATGCTTTACTTCTGTGAACATTAACTATGTTCAAAGACTGACATGAAAGAAAACGCATGCTATAGAATTAGATGCAGATGGGATTAATTCACAATATCAAGGACAAAGGCTTCAGTATTAAAAAATAAAAATATAAAACATCACACACACACAAACCAAAAAACAAACCACTACCACCAAAGAACAAATCAAAAAGCCAAACAAATAAAATATGTCTTCAATAGACTCAGATTCAGGGATTATTTGGCCCTTTTTGTCTTTACCACCTACTTATCCCAATTTCATGGAAGATGAAAGTCTATTTTGCTACTGGTGCAATAAAAGGAATAGAATAAAACTAGAAGAAAGTATAAAACAGAAAAATGTATAGGAAAGAAAAAACATTATTTTCTGAGGGCTTCTTACAGGGTCACATAATAGACTCATACTGAGAAGAGTAAATCTAAGGCTATCAATCCCACTTTAAGGGCAACCAAAGTGTCAGATTCCAAAATATTAGTGCACATATAGAGTGGATGCTATATTCCTGATCAACACTATTGATACTTGCAGCTAATGTCCAGAACAAACAAAATATTTTTTTTCCTTTCTTTTTATGGAAGTCAGCATTCCATGTTCCATTTACCAATAGAAATAAAATTCCTAAAATTTCTTTTTATTCACTCTCTGTGAATTTTTCAGATGTCTACTCCTGTTACAGTGAAGGTCCACATTTACGAAGTGTAGATCCACTGGAAATCAATCTCTCTATTGTGTTCTTTTCTAGACATTGAAAAATACATCCTATTGAACTCATATGAGACGGTAAAGTATCAGAGGCTTTATTATGTAGTGAGCTTCCTCACAAACTAATTAGTATTTTAGGAACATAAGAACAAGTGATAATGATGATAAAATTAACTCACGTTAGGGCTTCTGAGTAATTATAATGAGGAGAGACTCCCAAAAATTTCTGTACTTCATCCATTACAGAAGAGGGGTCAGTTCTTAGCTGCTGTCCATCAATAATTAGCAACTACAAAAATAAAATAAATGGAAATATAATTTAAAATTCGTTATGTTAAACTTCAAACTGAAAGTTCCACTTCTGTCAGACTTCTTCATTGTATGGAGAGTAACTTCCCAGATTAATTATCTGGGAATTATCTGCAGTTCATTAATTGTCATGATCATTAATGATCTGGGAGTAAATGGCATTTAAATAAATCTGAAATTCAGCCCGTTGCGATAACAGAGAAGTAGCACTGAAGGATCTGGAAAGGTAAGAAATACTGGGAGGAAACGGAATGAGATTTGTCAAGAGAAGAAAAAAGGTATTAGAGTTTAAAGAAATAAGCTGTTAATTCTCACAAACATGGGCATTTATGAATATATGTTAAACTCACATTGAAAAGCTTGTCACTGGAAATGACCAAAAAAACAGTAGGCACTGTTAGGATAAATGCCTTTGTTCTAAGACCATCACATATGAGAATACATCATGTTATGGGGAAAAAAAACAACAACAACACACACACACACACACACAAACTAACAAATGTATTTGAGAATAAGAATTAGAATAAAGGGAAATGTTAGGATGACCTTATGGCAGGAATGTCATAGATACAAAATTTGCAACACATCTGTAAGAAGGCCAGAAACTGGTATGTGATTTGTTTTTCTTTTTGTTAAGTGCTTGATCATATATACACTCACACTAGGCTACTTCAGATATGGCTATTCTTTTCCTTTGATATGAATCTTCATGGAAACAGACACTAACTAAGAGCTTTATGCCTAAATGATACCAACTGAAGGTGCAGAATATTCAGGTCTTTGAGACTGTTTGAAGAGAAACAAGGTCCCAAATGGATTAGGCGAGCATTCATTTCCTGTCGTGGAAACAGTTCTCCTTTTTCCATCATATTTTAATAATGAAAAGGAGGGAGTAATAGATTTCTAGGTGGTTCAATGGCCTCATTTTGTATGCAGTGCTGAAGCTTGCTTTTATGTTTCCATGCAAGGAGAGAGCCTAAGATCCTATGATTTGTTTACAGGATTGGATGAAACTTAGTAGGTTTAGGGTTTCAGAGGTCAGTAGGTTTTACAGGGTTTCAGAGCATAATCAGAAGGGAGAAAATGTCTTTTCTTTTGAAAGATCAGTCTTTGAAATTGCCAAAATACAGCATGTGGATTTAGAGATGTGGATTAGTGAAAGTATCAAGCTGTTCAGAAAGCAGCAGCTCATCCCAGAAGTTTTCAAATGAGATGGATTATGACTGCTTGAGCCCAAAATGATCCCACCGCTTTCCTAAGATGCAAACTCAGAAAACAAGCCTTAAGTGCTTTGTAGCTCAGTGGTCAAAAAATATGCCAAGTGGGGAATATTTCCATCCAAAAGAACAGAATGAGGTTTCTTCTTCAGTATTTAACAAGCAAATAGAGATAAATATCTGTGGGATTCCTGTTTCTCCCGCTCAAAAAAAAGTTGTGCAAGAAAAGGTTTTGCCAGCGTAACAAAAAATCTTAGGGTAACTTTACACCTATGCTTGTTGCTACCTCTACCACTTACTATATGCCTGTTGACTTTGCAACAGCTTCTTCAACTCAGTCACACCTGTCGAGACTCAACAATTTATACAGCTTTAAAATTTACAAAGAGGTTTGGTACTGTAGGTAAGAGACCTTACAACAAAGGCTCTCTCTCTTCAGATAAAGCTTTGCTTCTAAGCTGATCTCATTTTAGGTCTACCTAATGCAACTGTGATGTGATTCAGCAGTTCATTGAACTTGCTAACAAGTTCAGATAAAGCCTACAATACACTGTTGCTTTTGCAATTCAAGTGAATCTCCTAATACACTAAGAAAAAAAAAAAAAACATCAACAACAACAACAACAAAAAAAAAACTATCAAGGCTGGTACTTTTCTGTCATTGTCAGACGTAAAATCTGGCAAAAAACCACTTGATTATGTGTATTGTTCAGTACTCATGGATGGGTGATTCTGGAGATAAGATAAAAAAAAGATGATGTAGAAAATTTCATATGAGTATAATGATAATGATGGAAGTGTGCATTTCATGAATTCTGCAAGGCTGGCCCAAAAGAGAGTTTGTAAAGAATAGCACATCTAGAGGCATCAGAGCTTCCTTGGCACACTCTTGGAAAACAGAAGGTGCAGACTCCAGCCAAATTGTCTCAGCTAAGCAAGTCTGGATAAACAGAAGGTTCAGGCTGCAGCCAATCTCCCTCAGTTAAAGTTAACTTTATATGTGAGGTGGGGAGTAATGCTAGACACACAATAAAAATCTATTCCAGAAGGAGATACAAATCATGATATTGCCTGGTTCTGTACAGGAGACTAGCAATTTGTTATATGCCAACAGAAGTTTGCAGGGGAGATCAAATTTTCAAATTGTTTATTCTCCACCTGAACTGAAATCTGCAGGTCCATGAACATACAATGATCTTATGTTGAGATCAGTTTTTCTGTGTGTGCTACCAGACACACAGAAAAACTGATCTCAACATAAAGGATATATCAAGGATTCAGGATCAGTGATAGATACCAAACATGCATAGATTATTAGAAACATCAAAACACCAAACTGTTCCACTGTATGCATGAGTCCCAGTAGAGGCTGGGATGCACTGGTATGGGCAGCAAAAAAATGTGCAAAAGAGACCCGATAGTTTCACAGTTACAGAAAAGTCATGTCAGGCAAATTATCAATTCATCTAAAAATCTGGTGATGCTTGAGATGGCAAACACACTGATGTACATGACTTTATATTGTTAACTACAATAAATCAGAGAGAGTTTTCTGGTCCTAAAGCTAAATGGCACAAGCATGACACAAATCCGTATTGCTAAGGCCTCTCAACTGCAAAACCAAATTGATTGCATTGAGACTACCTGATGGTAATGGTTCTTGTTATCCTTTGAGCTATGATCTGGAACTGCTTGGCAAGATGGTTTTTGCTACAGATCCAAACTTACAGAAATGTCTTAAAAATCATGTACGATGGACAGCAGTGGACTAGTGTGTGAACTCTTGTAAAGGTACAGTTTATTTACTACTATAATCATAGCTTAATGAGGGTGAAACAGTGGGAGATGACTGCATGAAAGAACCAAGGACTGTGTGAAAACACTGATGCATTTAAAAATTAAGGCGTTACAGCTTCACTTGGTCACATCCATTCCCACACGTTGTTGCCTCTTTTAGACAGAAAAGATGTTGCTTACACCCCAAAGTCTTCCAATGTCAAACCTCCTTGGAAGAGAGACTTTGCTCCCCTTCCTCCCATGTGGCAATTGCAATATCCCAGCTCACATTTCCTGGTGCTAGGTGATACTAGTTACCATTAAGAGAATATAGAAATACTAGTGAGCAGTGTCCCATCGTATTTGACATTTTTGTCTTTTGGAAACCTTGATGAAATATCTGACACTAGAGAATTCACCAAGCACTGCACGCCTGGTTCTCTTTCCTCAACATTATAGACAAAGAATTACAAATACCGAGATGAAAGCACGAACAAATTAAAAACAAACAAACAGTTGAAGGCAGCGTAGGGTACAAGAGTGTTCAAGTATTTGAACTTCCAGATTTTTCAGATTTGTTTTGCAGAACAAGCTCTTAGCTGTATGGTGCTAAGGCATGACATCCACAGCAATGTCAAGCCAACTAATTAGAACACGGCTGTGAATAATCAATGGCTTAAAACATGCTAGCATGCACCTGGGATATCCTTCAGGATCAGCACTCACTAGCAATACTTAAGATAATCTTTCAGAATATTACATATATAAGGTTAGGATGTTGAGTTACTGTCTTATTCACCTGATAAGGTGGGAAGTAAGTTAGCCATCTCTCAATATGTGTAGCATACCATCCAGGTGCTAGGCATCTCTTTTGGAGAGCTCTAAGTTCAGAAGGGGCTCGAGGTCCAGCTGTGATCACTTGATAGAAACTGAATTTCAGGGCTGCAGGATCTTCATGTGAGCGCTGATGCTGTAAAACAAGTTGCACTGCTAAGTTTTACAGACCACAAAAGTTGTGAAAATAAGAAAAAAAATGTTCAGTCTTACTGATCTTGCCATGAGTGATTATTCACATTAGAAATTACTTTAAGAAGACCTTATATCTGTATTAATTTGCTGTAAATGCTGAGATAAACATTACTTATATCAATAAATACTTTATGTATCAAAAGAAATCAGAAGATAGACTGTCAGTAATAGTAACAAATCAGAATGCATGAATGTTCACTTTTCAGTAAATGGATTGGCTGGCAGCTTTTGTACAAATGAATCTGATATGTTTTATTTTTTTCCAGCTTACTCAAAGTAAAAACTTAAAAAAAGGAAAATTTAAACATTGGTATTTATGAGAATCATTTGAAAATTCAGATCTGAATTGCTTTCAATGGGTTTCTAATTCAAAGCCTCTTGTTCAAAGCAGGGTCAGCTATGAGACTGGATTTATGGCTTTGACTACATCTCATCATAAAAGTAACACAAAATATATCACAGAAGTTCTAAGACATTTGTTCTCTTTGGAATTTTCTTCTTTTGTGTTTTTATTTTTTCAAATTCCTGTTGAAATCTTTGGACCTGAAGAACAAAAATTTAAGTCAAAACTATTAACTAGAATTAGGATTGGAGAAGTCAATTTAGAGCAAATCTCACTATGTGTGCTTTAAATATACATAGACAGATAGATAGCAAGGTAACTGGTATTTAGATACAGCTTTTAACTGTATGCAATTGTTACACTGCTGAAATATCAGGTATGAACTACTGCACTGTGTAAGGGATTTCATCAGCTTTTCAAATGGAATTTATGGTATCTTATTATTTTAGCCATTTACTAAAAAAACCTAACGTGTAAAAAGAAACATCACTACCTTAATGTGCCCTGATCTTTCAAAACATGTTTATTAGAGATCCATGTTTTGTATTAAACTAATCTTCATTCATACCTTTTGATACTATGCCATGTTCTTATGAACTCCACTAAATACTTACTACTGCTTTGTATAAGTATTCCAAATTACATATGGAGAATCTTATTTTTATGATCTGCAAAATACTACTTCAGCATTAGCTGAAGCATCATTTCCTCCAATATTATAACAAAAAAAGAAATTTCAGGACTTAACTACTATGAAACATTAAGATAAAGTGTTGTAATAATGTTTTCCAAAGAAGCACTCAGTGCTGATAGTGATTTGAGGTCCTACTTTTCATTGCAGTTTAGCCATTTTTTCTTCACTGATTTTTATTTTAAATAGGTGTTTGCAAAACCACAAGATCCTGGACATATAACAGAATCACAGAATGTCCAGGGTAAGGGACCTTAAGGATCATGAATCTCCAACCCTCCTGCCACATGCAGGACCACCAACCTTCCCATTTAATATTAGACCAGGCTGCCCAGTGCCCCATCCAATCTGGCCTTGAACACCTCCAGGGACGGGGCATCCAATATACACATACAAATCTCATATTTTGAACACGCACCAAATAAATGTGTGAATAAACTAATTTGGCTGTGTGCTGATTACATACATTAAAGCATTCTTACATGCTTGTATTATAGGCAGACCTTTGAAAGTGTGATTTCTGGTATTTTAACCTTTAAATTCTTTTTTTCATTTGTTCATGGACAGATACCTCAGCTCATTGTTAATGATATATGGAGCACTGACTGATCATAAAAGCTTGTATTATCCAAACTCATATATATGCACACTAAAGGAATATACAAAGAGGATTCAAGGTTGAAATCTGACATATTTATTTGACTTGTGCCTGCCCATGTTCCTTAATATATATACCTGATACCAGGAATATGCCCGATCAGATGGGTCGATGAGAATGGTGATGATCTTGGCCTTGGGGATGAGGGAAGCAGCTCGCTTAGGAGCTTCCTCAGAATGAAAATAGTTGGCACTTTTCTCAAAGAGGAAGTCAGTGGTGACATTTGAAGGAGTAGGGAAGAAATCCATGTACCTAGAAAAGGAACATCATTTTCAGAATTACTCAGAAGCGCTTTTATTCTACAATAAAATAATAGCCTAATGGCTATATAAAAGCAACAGGAAGTCTACAATTTATTTTGATCATATTTTATGTGCTACTATCTCTCATCTTCTGACTACATATAGCTGCATTTGCAGCTATTTTTTTCTAACTGGAAGAAAACGTTATGACATTCATGTATCTTTTTAAAATTAGCAAATTCTCACTTTTCAATAAGACAAACTCCTGTAAATGTCAAAAGTAAAAAAAATGAGTATTCTGAATTTGATCCTTTGCAGACACCAATTACAGTGCAAGAGCCTAACAAAAAAGTATCAAAACTGTTTTTATTAAAAAACACAGTAGAGCTTGTTATTATGGGTGAAAATCCACTAAAAATTCACCACAGGTTCAGCAGGTAAAACGTTTCTAAGCAGTGACAACATTTTTCTATCAATCACATTTTTGTGAAAACATGGGTTGGTATTCCTTTTGGTTTTCTTTGCGAGCAAAGGATTTGCTGATCTTTTCAGTTTGCCACATGCAGATTTTTCTTATTGTTGGGGAAAAGAAGAAACGGGAAATATTCTTAATATTTCAGTTAAACTTTTGTAAAATAAATGCCATTTAAAACAACCTCTTCCGATGATTATGCTTAAGGACTGAAGATTCCAGTGCTCAGACCGTTCTACTCATAGGACTGAACTACTTTTAATACAAATGATACACTCTTGGCTTTGAAATTGTCACCACCACAGGCTCAGTGAGAAAACTCAATAGGATGGAACTAACTGATGCACAAGCAATTTGCCTTAGGACACAGACATAACATGCATTTTATCAGGGCACATGTATCGTTAGCATACAAACACTGATTACAATGTACTTAGAGAGATGGAATGATACTACCGTGGTTTAAAGAAACAAAGCTCTGTGACACTTCATTCTGAGAAGCTAACTCTTATGGGTGAATTTTATTGAATTTTTCACTGGCAAAGCTGAGAAGGTTTTAAATAAACTTGTCGAAAAAATCTATAACAATGCTTATGTAAAGAAATGCATGACTAGTCCACTTGGACTTCTGTGTATAAAGAACAGAATGGCCGGTTCTCCTCTTACTGTTCTATCGTCTCTACTGGGACACTGCAATATACATCTGTACCTCTTTTAAGTATTGAGGTTGCCAAGGTCCTGACATCTGAAACAATGTCGTAGCTAGCCTATGTCTAACTAAGCTTTGACAAAGACTTAAATCAGACAGCTCTGGAAAAAAACTTAACCTCCACCACCATAAAATAAATGGAACCTGTTGTTACTTGCAAATATTCTTGCCATGAAGGAATCCTAACTAATTAAAGGACTAATGAGGAGAGACCTTGTATTTAATTAACATTTGGTAAGCTCATTATGTGAAAGCATTAAAATACTCTAGTAGACTGAAGGTCTGAGAAATCTGTAAGGCAGACAGAATGCAAACCTAAGAGTTAAACAACTACACCGTAGAGCAGCTCTGAGTATTGAAGATTGATTGTCGGAAAAGCCGGCAAGGGTGAGTGGGGCATGTAGCACAGATATATAGTAGCCAAATGAATGCTTTCCAGTGAGGCCTTATAAAATTACATACTTGGTCTATTAAGTTGACCACTGGAGCCTTATGCACTGTTGCTGTGATAAGATGAAGGTAATTTGGCACATGTCTAGCAGACACATTGTATCTGCATGTTAGGGAAGTGGTTAAAATAGGAGGAAGGAGAGAAGCAGCAAAGAGGTCTTCCTGCCCAATGAAAACAAAGATTTTGCGGAAGAAGTGACTCACTGACCTTAGCCTGTCTTCATCAGCACTATACACTATGCCTTGTTTGCTTGTTATCTTCCCTTATTTCAAAAAGCTTAATAACAAAGATTCAGCTCTCTAATTTCCAGTCTTACTACATTTTGTGGAAGAAACTGTTGCATCAATTATAACTCTGCAAAATCTAAGTGACTTAAAAAGAAATTGGATCTAACATATCTGTACTAAGACCATACAACAGTGCTCACTCTGTTAATTCTATGGATGAATACAAAATCAAAGGCAATAAAACTATTTTGCCTTAGACTGGAGAAAAAAAGAAACAAGACAAAATATCAATAATATTTTATCGGTGCTCTCCTGCCACCATAGGATGTTACTGCTATTCATCTGGTAGTGTTTTGTACTGTAGCACAAAAAATCAAGAATGACCTTTTGGGTGTAGATACCTCCGGTGATTTCCTGGTAGCCAAAGTGAACATGACAGCAGTGAAACATGCTCTTTTTCTTAGCATCATTTATGTACCCTACTGAGCCATTAACATTCTCCCAATTACTAGATCCTAGATCCTTGAACAACATTCTGAGAGTCTTTCCTTCTCCCACTACTATTGCTATTTCTAAATTGCACTTAAAGAAAAAAAATGCCTCTCTCTAACATGAAAATATTTTTCTCCATATATTCAACTAATAAACATCACTATCTCAATAAGAAACAAGGTCTATGTCATAGAAATAATTACAATTCAGCTGTATAAGCTCACAGAATTAAGGAATACATATTTTGTTACTCTTTTTGCATATATTAATATCTGGATATTAACAAGAAAGTCTCAATAAAGTTACTGCATTTATGATATGCACCATGGTTATTATTCATTTGCATTTACTTAACATTCTAGAAAGATACTAAAGGTTACTTTTTTCTATCTCACTCTTTATATAAACAGTTAACATTACCAACAGCAATGTCATTTTTGTATTGTTTACAATATATAAACTTTTATATTTATACTAATAACCCATCTTACCAATCAATCCCCCTGTGGTAGTTATTTCTATTAAAGAACTGTACCTCCTCAAAGGTTTTTGGGCTGGGGGAGTTACTAATGATGGAAGGATGCATGATCAGGAACAAATACAAGGCGGTGGTACCTACAAATAGGACAAAAGTCTAAGATTAAAATAAATACACACACACACATTCTATGAGTCACACCCTCAAGTGGACTAAACCAGCTTTATTCCTTTTCACTTTTGTGAAGGAATGCTCATTTATGCCACTTACGAGCCTATGTCTTCAATGCTTTTAAATCAAAGGCTTTAAAGAATCTTTGCTAATACAGACTAGAGTGGCAAGGCTCAAATCTGTTATTCATGCTGCCAAAAATTGCTTTTCAAAATTGATTATTGTTACAAAAATAATTCAAAAGTCTTGCACTCAGTAGCTAATGGGGACAGGTGAAGATGAGAAGAAGCAAATACGCAATTTTTTAATTACAAAGAAGAAAATTAACCGTGAAGTTAATTTATAAACTATTACAACCTTACAATTCAAACTGTCCATTAGGAACTCCTTGACGTAAAGCAAACACCATGAAAAAGCAGACTCTCTAAGCATGGCAAAAGCAGCACAGACAAAATCTTGCAGTTAAGAATCTTCATCACTTGAAAAATGGATGTCTTTCCCTCCCTCAGCTTTGACAAGATCTGACAAAGTCAAGTTTGTTGATTTATCATTGTGACTCATTTGATATAAAGCTTACAGAAATCTGACAGACACTAGAACACTTCATACATTTTAAAAATGTATATGATCTTTTATTGTAACTTACACTATTAAAATACATTTGGATGTCTGAAAATAAAAAATGCTATTAGATGATCACAATCTCTACAGAGCACTCTGAGTAAAACCTGATTAATTACTATAATTACTTGCATTTACAAATACCCTACCTTGTCGAAATAGGAAAGACTCTTACCAGTTTTCTGAGGTCCTACAACCAAGAATTTTGGTAATCGATCACAGGTTTTTTCTTTAGACCAGATATCTCTGTGCCGTTTGTCATCACAGGGATTCTGAAGTAGAGAAGAAAAACAAAGAATTTTACTAGCAATCATACCCAATAAGGTTCTTAAATTCTGTTAATGTTGATTACCAATCTGCAAATGCTCTGACCAGAAAAATATTAGTTTTCCTTATGAGTGAAAAAATGTTACATTTAAAAGAATGATTTCAATTATTTCAATAATTCAGAAATATATTTGCAGGTGTGACAAACAAGAAACAACTTTTTTTTTTTTTTCCCTCCTGTGGAAACAGATACTTTTAGACAAGTGTGTAGCAGGAATGTATTTTTCATTTTCTAACTCACTGAAATACATACAAATGACCCAGCTACTCAACAGACCCTGGGACAAGATGATTTCTCCAGAGAAATGCCAATAAATTCAGGAGAATTATGCCAAAGACAAATTTCATCCAATGTACTCAAGATATGGGAATAGTTCAAGATTAATTAAAAATTACATACAAATTGAGAAAAGTAAAAATTCTAATGAATTCTCTAACTACTTTTCTTTTTACATTACTGTAGAAGATATCATTCTATATAAGCCGCAAACTAAAATAGAATATTAATTCTAGTTTAAGGATTTCTCTTCACATATACATCTTCTGATCCCCTAGTTCAAATCAGTACAGAATACTGAGTCTGAAGTGAGTCCTGATACAAATATTTATAATTTTCCATTTTACTACTGAATCAGTTTGTATCTATTTTATGAATACTTCTTGCAAGTAACTTTTGACACTGGTCTGCTGAGACAAAGAGGATTACCAGTACTCTGGGCTCAAAAAAAAAAAAAAAAAAAAAGTAGCTATTCAAGTTTATGCAAATTATAGACAAAAGACACCACTTTCAGTGCATGTTAGTCATTGTTGCTGACAAATTTCTATGCTATGTTATTGTAATTATTCAAGTCCTTTGGCTACAGGCTAATTTCCATTTTCTAAATTCATGTTCTCTTAACATTATGCAAAGTTCTTGGCATTTTTTCCACTAGTTCAATGCTTTGCTCAGTAGCAGCATGAATTTCAAGCTTCACATTTAAGACCAAATTTGCAATCTCACATTCAGATTCTTGCTAATTTGGCAATTCAATATCCAATGCTAGAAAAAACTTAAATAAGCAAACTTAAATACATTTTAAAGTTTGATTTAGTAAAGCTTGCTCTCAAAATATTTTGAGTCACCTCAGAAAGAGTCATCACAGCATCCACACAGTGATATAGATTTCTGTCATGCTCAGACATCCCACAAATTGACTGAACTGTCACTGAGTAGGTGGAAGCAGAACAACATTCCCAAATCCCACAGTAATTTCTCTTTAGAGACTGTTCTCTTATCACTGGGTCACTGGCTGAAAAAGTCATGTCAAACGCAATGTTAGTACAGACTTCAGCTTTAGCACAATTCACTTTCCTGATACATTCAGTCTGATCACTCATGAAAGATGGCTTAATGAAGAAGCACAACTGACAACATCAGTGTATTAAGTGCTGGTCAGGTTCTTGCTTGGGCACTTCTCAGCTTACTGTGAATAACTTTCTACTGTACTTATGCTTGGTGAGTCAATTTTTGAATTAAGGTAGCCATGGTCTTAGGGCTCTTTGTTCTTTTCGGATACTCTCTTAACACATTTGGAATAAAGTTCATGTCTTTAATGGACAATGGCTAAAATATACACAGACATCTCTTTCAAATGCTTCATTCCTGCTAGTTACAAAAGAAGAAATAATAACATCAATCACCTTTCCTGCATTTCCCACAATTCTACAAACAAGTAAAGTCGCAAATAAAATGAATGAAAGATAATCTTTACTATGTGTATTAGTACATATTACTTTTGCAACCTTTCTATGGAGACTAAAACAATTGGGAAAATTGCTTGGATTGAAAACCACTTCAAATTTAAAAATATGATTGCTTTTCTTTACAAGAAACTGAAACAAAGAAATTCAGAAACAAACAAACAAACAAAAACATCAAGACAACTTTTTTTTTTTTTTTTTTTTTTTTTAATCCTTTCATCAGCAAGTCTGCCTACCTGCCAGAGTGGGTCCTTTTGCTCAGGGAATAGCTCGAAGTACTTGTGAGCCAGCTGAACCGGAGGAAGAGTTTGCAGTTTCAGGTTTGTCCAGGTATGAACAAAGTTGGCCAGATTCACAAACGTATACAGCCCCAAGCGGTCGTTTCCATAATTAGACAAGTGTGTCATGAAGATGCTAATCTTTAAAAAACAGCAAGAAAGTCTACATTGAGTCATTGTGTCACTAGATGGCAGTGTAATCACAGATAACATAAATCTACTTTGCATTTTGCTCTTATTTAGAACTTCAAGTCTTTGATCACATCCATGAAGATCTTACTATCTTTGCTCTTCACTGAATTACATCCTCCTTCTCAAGTCAGCTCAATGGAATCAGTGAAGAAAACCACAGAAGAGGCACCATGAGCTGTGTGTGAACTAGGAAATGCCATCTAACACTGGGGTTGTATGCTATTTACATAATCTTTAAGCAAATTCACTTAATGGCGAGCACAGCAAAAGTATTACCTGTAGGTTTACTTCATGTGAAATACATATACATTAATATTAGAAAAGCAAATTCTGTTTTAGTGAAAGAATCACAGCAATTTAAATCTTGCTACTCCAGCTGTAGGTTTAACAGGATATGTAAGCCATCACTTCTACAAAGCTATTCCTCAAACTCTGGGCAGATAGTCAAATCATATGCAGAAACAGAAAAAGAAGACTGAAGCATGACCAAGTACTTCCAAAGTGCATTAAATGTTCCCCCATCCAAACAAAAAAGCATCAAGCATCCTTCACTTCTCTGTCAATTGAAAGGCTGCTTGTATTTTGCTCTTCTAACACCACATTGTGAAACTGTGACTCGGATAAATCCTCCAATGCTACAACATCAGCTCCAAATGCACACACTCGTCATGGAACCAACATCTGCCATCAGGGTTTCTTTCCAGAAGGAGAGAAACATAAATTGAATGCACATAAACTGTGCTGCTGGGCAGAGCAGCAGTACAGACTGTCAAATGGTTTCCCAGAGGCTGAGGACTGAAACCTCTACTATGAAAAATGATCTGTCCTCAAAATCATTTTTTACTGATGAAACATGTAGTTCTTACACTCAGTGTAATCTGTGATCTTTTGCTTCTCTAGGAGGTTTCTTTCTCTCTCCCTCTCTTTTTTTTTAAATAGGAAAGCTATCTCATGACATATTCTCCAAACTCAATTCCATTAAAAAACAGAAACTTGACTCTTATTATAAATAATATAATATTATAATATTATAAATAAAACTGGGTAATTTCCAATTCAAGTGAAACTTGAAATAACCACTTAAAATTGAAAAAAAGTCATTGCAACCTGAATTCTGAAGTCATTTAAAAAACTGAAATAAATATTTAGTAAAGGAATTCCAGCCTTTAATTTAAAAAGGAAAAAGAAGGAAATGAAACATTTGAATCCACAGTGTGTTCTTCTGTTTCGGAGCATTTTAATAATATTTTAATAACTGGCTTCCTGTGATAGAAAGCTTTCAAAGCTTTAGAACTGATTTTCTTGAACACCTCACTGTAATGCAATGTATTACTTGAAGTTAATTATACTGTGGAAGAAATGTTCAATCAATAGTGTCAATTTGGTGACACCTCTTTGGATAACAAAGTAAACAGACTATTTCATTTATTTTGCCTGACTTAAGTAAAATTAGGAGACATATATCAATTAATCATTAGAACATAATCTTTCATTTCAGACAGCAGCAAGTGTGGTTTTTTCGTAGTGTTTATTTCTGTATTCTTTTTTTCTCCCCTAAATACTCTCTTTTGGCAATAATAAGCATTTTGCCAAATCTACAACCTTTTTAAGATTCCTTTTTTATTTCAGTTCCTAAAGCAGGAACAGACCAGCCACTGGATTGTCATTCTCAACAAGGATACGATCAAAGTGGTTCTGTAAGAAAGGTTAACTTCCTTTCTTGACAACCACTTTCTTTTCCACACGAGTTGACCTCTGACATTTATCAAGTTAGTTCACCTACTGGCAATTCCTTACATGCCAAACACTTCAGCACTGCATTGAAAGAAAAAGCCAAAGAACTTGAAAAGATTCCTAGTGCAGGGAAAATATGTATTGTTTTATCCCTGAAGGGAATTAATTGTAATTTGAAGTATATCAGAAAGGAGGCTAAAAAATTGTTTGGATGCATCATAATAAGTCATTTCCATCACACAAAACTGTTTCAAGGAAATTCAGAAATATCAGAGATCTCATTTCCCACTATGCAGTTATTTTTTATATCAAACAATTTAGGGATAATAATTTCTGACAAAAAGACAGAAGATCAAATGCTGTTTTAAAGCACACATAACTATATCTTGCAAAGCAGGCCATATTCAGTGTTACCAAATACACAACCTAATTTTTTACATGATAGGAAAGGTCTCCTTTACTTCTATGTAGCATCAAAAATAATACTGGTAGCTTATTATCTTCTAAGAATATGGGAACAAATTTTCTTTCCTCCTGTTGATACTATGCAAGCAAACTCCCAGCACAATCACTGCCACTGTGCAGAATCAGCAAACAACAATCCTGTGCTTCATAAAACAACAAAAGACTGCTGACTGTACTGGGCATATGTGGCAAGGTCCTGGTTGCAGAGGCCTGCAAAGAGGTGACCTTGGTGAGCAGAGTCCAGCAGCTGCCCAGAGCCAGCTCTGGCTACGTTTCTCTGAGAACAGAACACTTCATATATCATGGACTCCTACGGGGGGTGCCTTACAGTCTGCGATGCCACCTTACCAGGCCCTGCTGCTGTCCTTGGGGCACTCCTGGTGGCCTGACAACAACAGCTATATGGCCACGGCATCAGAGAGATGGACAAGCTTATCTATGTTTCCCCAGCTACAGGAGAAAATGATAGCCAAGTACCATTTGAATGGTTTGCACCTTGGTGTGGGTCCCATTGCAGGGAATGCTAAGTTGCTAGCTATTTCCTTGCTTTTCCGTGAATTTGAGCAAAAATCAATTTATCATTTTGTAGAGCAACACAGATGATGGAAACTCATGTAATTGCCTTTCCATTTACAGATGTGCAGTTTCAAACCCAGACAAAACATAGTAACCATTGTTTGCCTTCTGTGTTGAGTTATGATGCTTTGTTCCATGCTATCATGTACCATATTCCAACTTTCATTTGAGCAAATTCCAAATAACGAGGATGATCACTTTTCCATGACAGCTAATAATCACTACACTACATTACTAAAGGTTTACTCTCTTAAAACTACAGATTGGGAGATATAAAAGGAATCCTTTGAAGGAATCTCAGAAGGCTAGACTACTAAAAACTACTATTTGTTCAATAACCTTGCACCCCTCGGCAATGCCATATAATATAAATAGAGCTTCATATATTTCTTTATTCCTTCTTCAAAAGAGAAGCAGCTGTGAATGGATTTATATTTACTCTAACAAGCATTTTAGCCTATCTTTCGGTTAGAAAGACCCCATTTGATTTTATTATTTTTATTCCCCTTTTAAAGCTATTTCTTTCCGGGCATCTCAGCATTTTCTTTATCTGAGTGCAAGAAGTATCACCCTTTTTAGCTGTTCCTCATAAACAAACTATAACCTTGGTTGCGCTTGAATGCTCTCCATGGGATTTAATATCTTCCATAAGGGGACAGAAATGGAATGCAGAAAATATTTAAAATCATGGTTTGGGACTAAACCAGGCCTCTGGGCAACAGCTCCTTTTTTGTTCCCACCCATCTTCAGAGCAGCAGAGGCACTCTCCTGCACTCTGCATTCTCACAGAGCCTTGCAGGTAGCTGTATCCTCAGTTCCTTTCAGCTGCTTCTCAGCACTTCTGTATTCCTTCCTCAGAATGAAAGGGTAGACTACTATTTCTGTTCTGCTCTCCTCCTCATTATTACCCCTGATAATATTTGGGATTCTGACTAGTACTGCAGAGAAACAAGGACAATCATTCAAGAGGAACAGCCTTTATCTTTCTGAACACCCATTTTGTGCTGCATATTTCCTTACTACAACATTTCCCAATTAGAGGCAATAGCTTCTAGGTCAACAAATTGCAGCGGAAACTGGGATTGAGTTGCTGTTATTAAATCACATATATCAAGAACAGAGAAAGCAATAAATGCTTGACAAACAATTTACACCAAACAATATATATATAATATACATATATATATGCATATATATATGTGTGTATATATATATATATACATGCAAGGAGTTACCCAGCTTCTAGCAATAGATGTTAGAATCATAGAATCTTTTGAGTTTGAAGGGACCCTTAAAGGCCTTTTGATGAAGTTAAGCAGGCCACTTTAAAATGAAGTAAAAATAAAGATTGACAATTAATTAAGTGATAATATAATAAATATGGGTGATAAAAAAAAACAACAACTGTGTTAGGCACAAGAACAGATAGATTACCAATTTAGTATATCGTTGCCATTTTAGCTCTGAACAAATATTTACAGGCCACAAGAGTATGTCTAACTCTCAGAACACCTACATTCCAATTAATTTGGCATTGTGTACACTGCAGTTTAGATATCATCTCCATATTACTCAGAAGAACTTTGTTTCAGGTATTCAGAGACTCAGGAATATCAGGCTTTACTCCATTAGACTCACAAAGTGATACAATAAGAAATTAGATCATAGTCTATGCTTGAACATATATTATTAATTGGTTGAAATATAGTCTCTTAAAGATATGTATGCTACCAGAAAAGCTGTGTTCAATTCCACAATGTAAAGATTCCAGCTTGCATACCACTATTTGCTCCTAGGCTATATTGCTAGTTTTGCAGCTGCCACAGATCTATCCACTTGCAAAGAAAGCAAATTAGCTAGTTGAGTTTGATTTACATAGCGGTATCTGCACTATAAATGTGATGGAGCCAGGGAAGATTTAGAAGATCAAACAAAATTACATATTTAGGGTAGTTCTGAATTAATGGTCTGACAGTCAGAACACTGGAATTTATTTTCACCTTTTGCACACGGTTGGTTGTTTTATTTGGCATTCGCCAAAAACTGTGACTATACTTGTGATGCAATTTCCTAGCTGGGAAACAGAGCCTTATTTACAAGCCTGCCCAGGAGGCTCACTTCACTGACAGCTGTAAAACACTTCTATGTGGCTTTTCGTTTGAAAATTTGAAGAACGGCAAAGGTTTCTTCTTGCCCACTGCTCTTCTACTGTTGGAACTATCTCTAGATTGCTTGTCTGTTTCTCAGCCTTTCCTGGTGCCCATTCATTTGCTTTTATACTTTGTCTATGTCATCCCCAAAATACCACTCAGGCTGCTATGGGCGGATTATGGAGAACAGACAGAAGGGCAAGAAATACTTGTATTTTGCAGTCAACCAAAATGCCAAGCATAACTGACTTCCCTCATCTCCCCAGTTGATGGCAACTCCCCAAACTCTTCTTGGAACTCTCAGGATTTACTGACACAGGAACGAGAGAACAGAGAACAGATGAAATTGTTGAGTGGAAACGGCCTCCTTTGCAGTTTTTACTGCCTCTAGATATGAAGATGTGGAAAGCTGGACAGACAGAAACGGAAGACTTAAGCCTGACTGCCTCTGCTTTTGTATTTTTCTCTGTAGTTCTAAAGGCTGGCTGTTGGTCTTGCTTAGGGTCACATTAAGATCCAGTAGGTTCTGCTGATGCTCATACAAACACTCTAATTTTCAGCTTTAAAGGAGATAACTTCTCCCTTGATGCAAGTCAATTAGCTTAATAACAGTTCCACTCAGTGTAACTTGGGAGAGTTAGAAATTAAAGGAAAATACTTAGAACCAGATGCATACAAAGATTACAATTATTTTAAGATCAATCAGGCACAGAACCTAAATCATGAATGGCCCTTCCTCTCAATCAATACTGCTGTAACTGTATGGAGATTGCACAGTTGGCTACACATTAGTTTCAATATTGGGCTGTCAAACACTGAAGACTTTCACCAAATTTTCCTTGAAGGAAATCTTCCTTTTTCTTCTGTAGACAGCCACTGCTTTGTAAGGAAGTGCACGTAAGTGCTGTGCAATTACTAAATTATGTGTTGTTTGTTTTTCTTGGAGGCAAAAAAGCTACAGGAGATTTTTATGAAGTGTGATTTGCCTTAAACATCCATCTGATAGGACTGCAAAGCTTCTGATTTTTATCTTCCACAGTCAAATGAAAAATATCCTGGCATACCTGGGACTAGGTCATGAACATCTTCTACAAATTTAAACCAGTACAGCTTAACTCTTATTGATTTTAATGGAAAAGGAAGGGCACAAAATACTGCTTCGGACCATGTTCCTACAGGAAGTTAGTCTTATATAAAAAAAAAACCACAACTGGGTTTACCAGATTATTTGGATTCTAAGATCAAAACAAATCTTCCATATGAGGATTTGAAAACTAAAGCAAATAGATTAACAAATTGATTCTAGCAATAAAATCTAATGAACTAGTAGTAGAAAGCAGATGAGAGATACTGCATTTAATAGCGTCAGTCTGCTTCATAAATTTTCTTTTCATTATTGAAATTTTCCACTTAGAAAAACAATAAGCGGGGAAAAAAAAAAAAAAACAAAAACCAAAAACCAAAAAAACCAACCTAACAAAAAAACAACCAAGCAATGAAACTAGTAAGCTTGCCCTGCATCTGGCCTGTCTTATGTTGAACAATGTCTACAGAAGCAGATGGCAGCAGATATGTATGAGAAAAGTACTGCACATTCTACAGCAAAGAGACATGTGAAATATAATCCTCTATGAAAGTCTTCCCTGTACGTAAGGGCAACAAAAAGCATGAACATTTACATGGAATCCGTGTCTTATCAACTACTGCAGTAACAAATATCCAACCAAATTCAGTTCTGTAGTTCAAGTTTTGGTTCTTAATGTGAAAAACATTCTTATGGAGAAAGATCCTGATACAATTCTCATGTAAATCCTCAGCCTCATTTAATTGCCAATATTCTGTTTCAGGACATCTGAAGAGAGTTCATTGCCTAAGTTCTCCATGAAATTTCAATTTTTTTTTTTTTTTTTCTTTTTTTAAGTGTCTTTTCAAATATAATAAAAACTGATCATTTTGAATTCCCTTCAAAGTGGAGTTTTACTTAGTTCTTTGTAGTCTTCTTCAGTCAACTGCTTCCAGTTTTACACATAAGATGGAGTCTGCAGGGGGATCTTGATGAGCATGGATTTCTACAATGTCATAATACGTACCTCTGTATTATTTTCTCCCCTATCCCTTCCACAGCATGTTAGTGCCTTGAGGAACAAGGAACATGGGTATACCTATCTCACTAATAAGATTGGTAATTGGAAGGAAATGCTATGATGATCAATTAGTATATGTTCCACAGAATATATAAACTCACTGTTAACAACAAGCAAGTTATTTCAGAGAATAGTGAACTCATTCTTCTGTTGTCTGTGTGGGACAGAGTAAAGTAACCCACCATTCACATGTCCTTTACTTTTCTGAACATTCTGCGACTGTCAAGAGTTGATCTGACAGGAGCTGCTCTAATAGCTAATCTCTAATTGCTGATCCCGTGGGAGTACGTGTACATCATTAGAGAAAACGCTGGAATATGCAGTCCTGTCTTTAGCAGATTCCTGTCTGGTACATTTTAATTCTAAAGGAAATTGGTTTTATTAACTAAAATTTCACTGAATATTGCGGACAGAATCTGAAGTCACTGAAAATTCTAACAACTTTATCAAGCAAAATGCTTGCTGAATGTTTTAATGTCAGTAAAGATTCTTCATTTATTTAAATATGCTAATTTAAGTGTTGCAAAAGCCAGTTGGGATTTATTTGGGAATGATTCTGGCACAGCTAATGCAAAATAAATAAACTGATAAAGAAATAATTTTTTTTTTTTTTTTAAAAGGAGATGCCATATTTCACAAAACTAGCAGTAGGCTTTACTTACACTGGGATATGCAGTTAAGCACAGCTAAGCCAGAAGCCTGCTATTGTTTAAACATTTCAAAATGAAGTTAAATGCAAATATGCTTAATTCAGTCTCCTTTTAATTGACAGGATCATCTCTTCTTGTGACTTTCTTAATATAGTTTCAATACCACTCAGAAGCAGTTACACCTCTTTGCCAGCTGTCTCTACTGACATCCAGGTTCTTTGCAATAAGAAAGTTTTCTAAAGCACTGGGAAGCTGAAGAAAAAACAACCTTGTGTTCTTATGTGCATCCACTCCTCTAAGAGTGCAATTCAGGTTTTCCTTGTAGCTTTGTCACAGATCTCCCTGGATAAATCTGTGCAAGTCACACAATCCCCCTGTAAGGCAATTATCTAATTGATAACACAGGGCAATTAATACCTGTATACTAACAATACAGGGCTGCAGAAGGCTTTTTTTCTTGTGTGCGTGTAAAAAATTTTGTGCAAGATCCTGATATACTATGATCTTGTCTAAGGGCCACTGTAGTCAACAAGATTTTTAACAGAAAAAATGAATATTAAATATTATTCAAGAAGTAGATAACATGGTTTAGTACTATTCAGGCTTTTTTTTTTTTTTTTTAAACTTCATGGCACTTCAGCATTCTGAATGCTTTATGAACACAATGGGAATAGATATTGAGATTATTTTACAGCCACTACCAGATCACAATTTAACGAGCAGTGAGGGCTCATAAATACATACCAAATAAATACGGTTTGTAGAGCACAAGATTTGCTTACCAATTCTTATTAGATAAGATACCAATTCTTATTTTCCACATTACCAGCAGAGGTCATTTGCAGAGCAGGATTTCCTCTGCAGTCTCATGCTTTTTTTACCTGCAAGACCTCTGACTATAGAATGCCCTGGAAAAATGACAACAATACTGGTTCTCATGTCAAAAAGCTCACAGATTCACATATGGTTTGGTGCTTTTTTTTTTTTTTTTTTTTTCTCCCTTATTCTCTGGTTTGTGATTGATTCCAGTGTACTATAAGGAAGCAGAGCCTCTCATGTGAATAGCTGCTATTACACGACCAGACTGCACAGAAAATTTGAGTATTATTCTTAGGGGTACTTATGTCAATATATAAAGTAGTATTCAATTCCTAAAGTAACATTCTAATAACCTACACTTCAGAAACAATATTTACTTTAGATAAGTAATCCAAAATAAACCAGGAAACGTAATGAAGGCCTCTGTTAAGATTTACATTTAATTTACACTCACGTTTGTCATTTTTTCAAATGAAATATTTATTTACTCTTGATATGACACTGTAATGATTTCTGGTTAATGTTCCTTCTTAATAGGTTTTTCACCAGTGACAAAAAATGTTGAAAACATCTTCTAATAGAATTTTTGCATCCTCTGAAAGACCGGATGTTTCATGTTAATTTCTTCAGAGAGCAATCCTGACAGTTTTAATGAAACTTCTGAAATTCAATCTGCCACTTTATAATTTGACATATGTATAAAACCTTGGCATGTGAGTAGTGGTACAAATACAAAGTGGTACAAAGTCCCACAAATAAAACAAAAAACAACCACAAACGCAAAACCTGATCCCCTAATCTTCACATTTCTTACCTGCCAGACTAATGCTTACAATTTTACAGACTGTTCATATGCATACATATATATACACACACATATATATATACATATACATATAAACTCCATCACATCATCTTTTCAAAGGCACTCCTTTAAAAGATTACAATTCGTATTCATCATTTGGTATGATATTCACTTACAGATGGACTTAGAAAAAATAACTTCCCTTCGGTTAGCCTGCATTGTACTGGTGATGTCATATTTCTCAGAACTACGTGACTGTACAGTCCATATAGCAATGCATAAATCAGAGATCATGAAGCACTATCTAAAAACACATTTCTGTATGCATATTAAGTATGTAAGGCAGGATGCTAAAATGTGTTTGATTTGTATCAATAACCATTAGCTGTTCTACATTTGCCTTTCCTCCATTCTCTGTTCTTTCAATTTGAAAGGATTATGCTTTAAGCAACCACATTAAGTTTTGCTGTTTCACTGCTGTTGTAAAAAAGGTTTTGGCTAAGTTATGGCTGTGTTTCCAACATGGAATGCAGTTTGTTCTGATTCAAAGTGTTGCTACAATTTGGTTTCCTCAAAGTCTCTTTGTTGAGCTAGAAACTCTTAGGATCTACACAAATTCCCAAGCATTACTATGGCACCAATACCCTCTCCTCTTAAGAATTTTCCAGGTCTCACCTCTCTTAATGTGCCTTGACTGACATGATAAATATTAAATTTAGGACTGGGACATACCACCATCCTCTAGTAGTCAGACAATGTGTGCAGAAGAACTGAAGCTTTTCTTCCCTACATTTGCTACATGAACATGAAAAATAAAGGAGAACAAAACACAGTAACTACTTTCAGAGAATCAAAATAACAGCCTTGATGAGTCTGAGGTCTGAAAAATAGACCTGCATATAAATTGCTAATGTAGTTGGCAGAAGTTTCTTGGTTTTTTTCTTGTTTTTTGTTTCTTTGTTTGTTTGTTTTTCTACTGGACTTTCATTAAATCACAGAAAATTTAAAAAGATACAAAAGTATCTCAGCTATTATTCCAAAGAATTTGAGTGAAAATATGCTCTGTTCAGCTTTGAGCGTTCTGGAAAACCCAGTCCTAGGGATTAAATCTGGATAAAGCAGGTGCAGTAAATTCTATTTATGTGATTCTCCTACAAAACAGCATCTGTCATCATTCCTTTTAAATTTCAGTTCAATTTAACTTTGGATGAAAAGTTAGCATAAAACCTTGCTTAAGAGGTCAGGTTTAATGCAACTGGCCTAATCTGGTGCCGTTTTGAAGTATTGTACTGCTCTATTCTGCCAATATTCAGTAGTTTCATAACCTAGTTTATTCTTTATTCTATTAAACAAAAATGAAATGTTAAACATTAATTTGGTGGTTCACTTATTTCAATCTTCTCCTTGAAGCTTTTGTAGAACAGCAACTGAATATTCTCATAACAAGTTCAAGTGCCAGCACTTGTTGCTTGCAACTTTCTCAAACTAATGGGTGTTCTCAACATTCTGTGAGTTCTGAAGAGCAGGATAATGGATTTCTCTTGAGGCACTTGTCTCATAGTAATAACAGTTATTAATACCTCATTTCTCTTAAAAATTAAATAGCTCTTATTTCATGCAGAAGTAAAACAGAACAAGAAATGTTTCTACTACTACATTACTAACAAAACAGTATTCAAAAATGTTGAGATTAATTTTGTATGACTTACAGAACATACATAATATTATATTTTAAATTTATTAATTGAAAAGGCACAAGAGCTAACTCTGTGAGAAATCATTACTATATGGATATCAGCTCCGATGAGCCTTGAAGCACTTATTCAATTCTCCTTTAACTAATTCTTTTTAAATAGTTTCAAAATGACATTGTACTCACTGGATTGAGAACCACCGTGAAGAACAACTCTCCACCTTGGATACTTTTGTCTAGTTCCTTTGGGCCTCCAGGATACTCTTTATAGAAAATAGTGTGGGTGAATAAGCCACAAGTTTGCCTAGGAAGCACCTGAATTTAATTTAAAAAAAGCAACAAAAGATTCAAGAGAAATTCACAAACCAAAACCATTCATACATTTCATGAGATAATAAAAGGCAGAAAAGTAACACAACTGATAATGTTCTTTTGTGATAACTACTTTGTAGTTTTGGCATTGCAATGTTGCCAAAAGTCAACAATGATTTAGTTGAATCAATACACTGAAAGATGAATAGAGTTTACAGAAAGAAACAGTGGTTTTATTATGATTTATAACATCCAAAAATTCTTCACGTTTTCTCTGAATCTGGAGATTGATCTCAGTAGGTATGCCACAATTAAGCAGCTTCCTCATACTAACTGTGTCCAAATTCCCCGGTCTTAATAATGTGTATGAAGTCTGAACATCAAAGATTTCTAAAATTCTAAAATAATTTGAAATGTAATCTGAAATAATTCAATCTATTTGTATTTATCAGTTCCATCTTTTATTTAAAAGATAGTTTTGCTATATGTTTAAACTACAATTTGAAATCATTTTTTTGGCTTCGGTACCACCAACAATAGTAATTCTATGCTGATGTGATGAATCTTACTGATTTTTTTTTTTCTTTCTTTGTTTTATAGATTTCATTCACATTATCAGAAATAGTTTCTTCTCACTCAGCTGGACTGGTTTTATAAGACTAGTTGCAACAAGAAGTAGCAGAAACAAAAGCATGTATTTTTAAAGACATGCAAAGAACAAATCTTTTGAATAAGCAAATCTGTGCGTGTCACTGTGTATCTTCAAATGCTATGCTTTAACAAAAATTTATGAAAGAGATTTCTGGAGATTCTCAGAGTCAGTCAGTTTTACTCAAGTGCTCTACACCCTCTGAGCATAACCACAAACACTTTTTTTTCCCCACACACCACTAATGCTTTAAGGAGAATAAACTTTAGCTCAAATCTGTATGGTGCCAATTTCTTCCTGGATATCTACAGATCATTTCATCTTAATCCACCCCAAAATAGAGCAAACATCAAAACTTTGACATATTATTATTCCACTTAGAAAAGTGGTATACACGGTAACTAGAGGACAATATCAGAATTAAGTGAGAAGCTCAGCAACAGACCCTCCAAAATTGTGGCTGTATCCAGAGGTATAGCACGGTACACACCAGTATCTTTCCTGTTCACCGATTTCCTCCGTGCTCCAAAAGAAAGCTACTCAAGCACATATCATCAAGTATTTCTGAAAGTTGTTTTGAAACAGTCTGCAGATAATGATGTTATCTGAATCAGAAAGAGCTTGTGTCTCAGTGACCCAAAGGTATTAGGATAATGCCTTCCATGTTGGTATTCACAACACTTTAGGCAAATACTGCTGTCAGTAAACTACACAGTGAATTATGTAATACAGAAAACTTGTGTGATTTGATTTGTAGCTGCATCAATTGTGCAGTTTCATAGCCTGAGGGGGCAGCTTCCTTCCTTTCACCTTGTAGGTGTTTACCCTGCATTCAGACCGACCACTTGGGCCCAAAGCCTAGCTGGGGGTTAAGTAACAGTGCAAGGCACAATTCACATTTCTGTATGGTAAAAAGCAAAATAAGGTCAACTGTGCATAGTTCAAATGAAAGAAAAAGTACTTATGCATAAAGATCCAATTCTCAGATGTAATAAACTGTCAAAATTCTTCTGCAGTTAATGGTAGTGTGTAAATTTAAAACCTGCTAAAAATCTAACTCATTCTGTTAAAACATACAAAGTTGACTATTTTCTTGAGACCTCTGAAACACTATTTAACAGTAGAAACAGAACAGTTAGGACTTTGTTAACTGTTAACAGCAGGGTTCCTGGAGATCACCTTCTTTAGCAGTAAAATCATCAGCAAAAGACTGATTTTAATTAACAAGATACTGTCAAACATAACTTGCTATTTATGCAAAACAATATGCGTTTCTTACAATGTGAACTTCCTGGGTATGTTTTTTCTACTTAGAAATAAAGAATTTGTAAAATGCAAGTGCAAGTGCAAGGTCTTGCACCTGAGTCAGGGCAATCCCAGGCACAAATATACATTGGGCAGAGGCTGTGTGGGAGCAGCCCTGAGGACATGGATTTGGGGGTGCCCATTGATGAAAAACTCAATATGAGACAGCAGTGTGCCCCTGCAGCCTGGAAGGCCAACTGTATCCTGGGTTGCATCAAGAGAAGCGTGATTAGCAGGTTGAGGAAGGTGATTCTGCTCCTGTGCTCTGCTATTGTGATACCCCACCTGGAGTATCTCGTCCAGATTTGGGGCCCCCAATGCAACAGGGACATCAAAAGCCATTGGAGAGGGTCCAGAGGAAGGCCATATAGATGATCAGAGGGCTGGACCACCTCCCCTGTCGGGACAGGCTGAGGGACGCTGGGCTTATTTAGCCTGGAGAAGAGAAGGTACTGGGGGAACTTTACAGTGGCCTGCCAGTACCTGAATGGGAGCCTACAGGAAAGCTGATGAGGGATGTTTCATAAGGGCATGTAGAAACAAGACGAGGGGAAATGGCTTTAAACTGGAAAAGAGTAAATTTAGCCTACATATCAGGAAGAAATTGTTCACTGTTGATGGTGGTGACACACTAGAACAGGTTGCCCAGAGAGGCTGTGGATGTCCCCATCCTTAAGGCGTTCAACACCAGGCTGCAAAGAGCTTTGAGCAATCCAGCCTAGTGGGAGATGTCCCTGCTTATAGCAGGGGGGTTGGAACTAGATGATCTTAAGGGTCCCTTCCAACCCAAACCATTGTATGATTCTAGGAGTGGTGGTAATATGATCAGAAATACAACTCACCATTATA
Source organism: Meleagris gallopavo (assembly GCF_905368555.1). Taxonomy (NCBI): domain Eukaryota; kingdom Metazoa; phylum Chordata; class Aves; order Galliformes; family Phasianidae; genus Meleagris; species Meleagris gallopavo. Next base: position 34,968,914 of record NC_139407.1, read on the forward strand.
TTTTTGTGGATGAAACCTCTTCTATACCTTGCAGGCTTCAGATGTGGGTATTCTTCTGTGCTAGTAACTCTGATATTCCAGACCTTTTTCCAGGCATCATAAAGTTGAACATGCACTGGATATACTCCAGAATGGTGAGGAGCCACTGCATAGCCCATATCAGTTGGAATACCGTGTTCCTAAAACACAACAGAACAACTGCTTTCAAAAAATTAAGAAACAGTATTTTGGCATTTGACTAATCCTTTGTGAGAGATTGAGAATAGGTCTGAAATATAAATTTATGATGATGACATTACAGTATGTTTTGGTATATAACAGTGATGGAAGGCAGCATGGTAAAGATGAAACACAGGATTTTGAAACTTAAGATTTGAGTAAGTATTTTTACAAGTATGGATATAAACACATTTTATGCTGATTTCTTTAATCAGTGCATTAAACGCTTCTGCACTCTTTCAAGTTCTTACAAGGAATTTGCTCACAAACTAAGTATTGAGAGAGAAAAGTACTGGTACATACACAACAAAATAGCATTTGGCACTTACAATAATAAAAAAAGTGATTTCCACTATATGTCCCTACACAATTACTTAGTTGAATTTCAAAAAGATCATCCTATTTCTCCTCTAGTCTGCTAGCAGCATTAAGTTATGTTCAGAAAACAACCATTTTACTGTCATTTAAAAACAGAAAAAAAACTGTGATGTATAAAACCGAAGATAATAAGCAGGTGTTCTAGAATAAGCCCTTTTGTAGTAAACCTGTCATTTTTGCAGACTTCTTGCATTTAACTGACCGTGCTAGTATTACTTTCTCGTGAGATTCACTGTATTTTCTTTCCAGCTTCTGGTCTCCAATGTACTCTAATGAATTTTGACACTTTTTCCATTTTCTTTCAAAAGAAGAGCACACAAGTACATATTTCTGCTTATCCATACAATGTTGTTGTGTTGCAATATTTTGAAAAACTGCCCTTGCAAATGAAACCTCTGCATTAAGAGGGTTTTTTTTTTAAATATATTATTTGTACCATCATCTTCACTATATTTTCCAATTACTCTTCACGTGAAAAAATAAGAGGTAGGTGATAGTTGAGTTTCACCTACCTCTTGTTGAGGGAACCTGCTTTGGCAGGGGGGTTGGTCTCAATGATCTCTAGAGGTCCCTTCCAACCCCTACAATTCTGTGATTCTGTGAGTTACTTTCAATGAATAAAACAATTACTAAGGAACAAAAAAAACTTTTAACTCTTATCTCAATGAAAAATGGGGTCATGACCTAAGAAAAATAATTTTTCTTTATCTTTTCTGGAGAACTACTGTGTGAAAGCTAATGTACTGGATGGACTGGAGAGCAAAGACAAGAAAAACAGGGTACATATTTTAAAAAACGTTATGCTGACAAATATGGGAATTGTCCCAGTTTTTACATAAGGGATTTAACATGAAAGGAGATTAGGTAGACATGAAAGAAAACCCTGAGCAGGAAGTGCGTTCTGTAGGAAGTGCTCATGATACACTATGAGGATGCTGAACAGACCCCACACAATATAGCAATGAAAGAAATCCTGAAAGAGACAATTCTTCTTCTGCCTACACTGAAAAGTTCCTGTATTATCTGAAGTACTGAATCTGCCCAGCTTCATTTGTTTCCACTATCACACATTCACAAATATTTAGTACATAAACCAAGTGATGTATAAATTACTCATTACATGGAAGACCACATTACAGCAATAGATGTAATATATTAAAAATGTTACATGTTTCACTGCTGTCAAAATAACGAGGTACAGACAGATATTGTAATTTAAAATACCCAAGAATTTGACACAGAAGCTAGGATGTTTTTTTAAATTACATCTACTGGATCCTCTGTTTGTCCAGTCACATAGTAGAAATCGATAGTGCTACATGTAAGTGTTTGACACTGAAATCCAAATACACCCCTTCCTTCCAAAATGCTCTAAGAGATTTTTCTCTTATTTATGTGTGCTTTGCTTTCCAGAACAGTGAATCTCTTGAATTTTACTGCAGCTTTCATTGCAGATATCCTTTTCCTTTAAAGTTCCTCAACCTAAATGGGTAAATTGTCCTTGAGTCACCAATACTATTAGGTGCATAGAGGGTGAAAAGCATGAGTTTTTGTACCCATAGGTGGGTGTATGTTCACGCACAAATGAATATGCACCTACGCATTCTTAATGTTTATTATTTGTGCTAAGTTTAAATAGTCAAGATTCAATATTATATGTATCTAAGTAAGACATGATAGCTTTACTAGCAGCTCAAAACAGAGCTAATTCACAAAGAACAGCATTTTTTTTTCTGTTCCAGAAGAACATGAGAAATAAGAAAACTGTTAAATATTCATGTGAAGTAAACTATTGTTTTCTCACAGTATAATGGTGTGTTTAACAGACAGATATAGTTTAATCTCATTGGAGAACCCTAATTTTTTAATATTTAAAATACAATTGCAATTATTATTTCCCTGTGGCCATTTATGGCACACTAGGAACACAAAATGGGACATAAGATTTTATCACCCTGAGGTTGGCGTAACTTTTGGAATTCTGGTAAGGTCTCAGTGCTCCTCAGTAAGACCAAGGCACCACTTCATTGATCATACCACATCCACTGTGCATGTAATCTGTGGCTCTGCAGCAGGAGTGTAGTATGAATTATTTACCACGGTAGGAAAGAATAAGATCTGGCCTTGGTTTTTAGTGCTTGGGAGTGGTGACACGACCTGTGACACAGCTTTACATTATTTAATTTCATCTCAGATATTTCAATTTCTCTTCCTTTAATCTTTTCTACTTCACTTAAGCATGCATAAACATCAGAAAGAATAATCTTTACAGAACATGTAAGAAATTGTATCCTCTAATGGCTCATTTAATCTTCCTCATTTAGCTCTAAATAAATGTCTGGATTTTAAGATTTTTTTTTTTTTTTTTTTTAAGTTTTACAGTATGCAGAAATAAATATGTAGCCAATATCTTTTATTCTAATTATGAAACCTATCCTATTCGATGTATTAGTATCTCACTGATTTCAGTCACTAATTCCCAAGTTAAGTATTTCACATACACTATGCACATTTATTTTGATAAGCCATCTTTCAAATAAGGAGAATACTGATCTTTGTTATTAATGTCAATACTTTAAGAGAATGGAACAAGTAGCAGGCTACTATACAAAGCTTCAGACATGAAAAAAGCTTAATATAAAATATCTCTAAGAATTAAGAGTATTGAAAGTAGGAATAGAATAGGAATTGATGAAGTGTGTTCTAGAAAACACTTTAATAGTTACATCGTGTAGGTTAAGCCCAGGAGATGTCTTAAGTCCTTTTTCAGCACAGAAGAACTACAAGAACTAATTTAATTTTGAGTGGACCTTTCAAAAGTACACAGAATCATAAGAAAAAAAAAAGAAAAGAAGTTCAAGAAAAAACACAGAGTGTTTAAATTTTCATAGTCCTATCTTTCACTGAAAAGTTTTCCTTAAAGGAAACAGTAAAACCAAGCTCGCTTGTACTGAGTATAACTACAAATTGCAGTAGGCTTGATAAAGTTTTTGGTAGGAAGAAAGCGCAAACATTTCTTACAGCAAAGTTTTTAAACACAAGTTTTAATTGCTTGATATATCTATGCCTTTTACTTTCACTCACTGTTTTGAGCAGGGAGAAGTAAAATTAGGCCACTACAAGAATAGAAATGTTTCAACAAACAAGTTGTGTTTTCGGAGGTATTCGGACATAACACTTCTTTATGTGTTTGTATTTAGCCAGTCCAACAGCCTCCCACTACTATTAGCCCTCAAATACTATAATCTATGCTAAACACACACCTAAATAGTAAAATTTCTGTTGAAGTTTTCCAGTCTAAGGAACCACTGAAAACAGCTGAAAAGCATTTATGGCAGCAGATCTCAAGCACAGGCATTGTGCCATGCTCTGCTTTTGTCTTCCAGCCATCTGTTAGTTGTTTACTCAGCACCGTTGCTAAAACACACTAGAATGTTTCCAAATTTTACATATTCTGTCCTGCTTCTCTTAAATTGTATTAGTCAGGGCACGGTGGGAATGGTTGATAATCTGTGCACTAGTTAGAACATGGACAGAGCAGGTTCATAGATGTGCTAAGAGTTCTCCAGCTCCTACCAGCACTGATTTTCCTAAAAAACAGAAATAATGGTTTCTAAATACCTAAATTCAACATAAAAAGCAAAAGTATTACTCACTAAGGCAAATTTTTTGTTGAGGATCATCTGCTCCACCAGTGACGACTCATTGTGGAAAAGATGGGGCTGCATGTGACTCCACATATGGGGAAACCACCAAAACTCATCCACAGATCTCAACAGCAGGTCATCACCTTCATCTTCCTCCTCAGTGCCTGAAAAAAAAAAGAAAATCCTTGAAGTATACATTATGATCTTACAAGTTTTTGAACATGTAAGATGGAAATTAGCAAAACAAAACTTGACTTTTCAAAGTACTAAGGATTTTAAATGTTTCCAAATTCACATTCTTCTCCTTGAAGTAACCATAGCCAGGTAAAAGATTGGGTGATCCAATCTTTTCGCAGCATTTTGAATGTATAATACTGTCCTCTTATTCATGTGCTCTATCAATAACCTTAGAAGCTAAGGGACAGATGTCAAGAAACTGCATACAAGATTGTTTAGGATAAATGAAAAAATTGCAACTCTTTATTGGTATTCCTTATCCAAATTAAATTTATTCTCCAATCAAACTCCTTTTCCCTCTGTTACCTATAGTATGTTTTCAGCAGCCTTTTGGAAACATTTCGCATAACACAATTTTTTTTATCTTCCTTCTAATTCTCGCCATTCAGAAGTTCCTAGAAACCTGCATCTTCAAAGGTACCCAAAAGTTGGCTGGAGCTCACTGAGTTATTTCTCGGTCCCTGGATCTGCCTCTTTAGGTGCTCTCCTCGTCTGTTCCTAATGACGCAGTGCCCTGGAACAGACCCTGCAGCAATTTCTAATCGCTATGCTGATTAATAGGAATTGTCTGGGCAGCAGCATGTAGCTGCATTGCTCTCCAAGACCTCTCATGCTACAACTACATCAGTAAATAAGATGGTGACAGGCCTGACCCTGAGCCAGCTGGCCAATTTGATGCTCATAAATTGCAGTCAGCAAGAGAAGCAGCTGCATCCCAGCAACCTGCTGGGAACAGGTCCTTCCCCTACTCCCTGCTAGAATGCACGCGGGAGTGTGGGGCTGGTCTGGACCAAGAGCACTTCAGAGATTGTTCCCTCAACTCAACAGCAATGACCATTGCCTTCAGCAATGTGCCTGCTTTTCAGCTCTAAATAATTACCTAGCAGAGACTTAGCCTGTCTCTCTGACAGCACTTCAGGGATGGGAAATACCAGCCTAATGAGCTGACAGATCAGGACAGACACACTCCAATCCCTGAGCTCAGATACTTAGTCTAGTCCCAGTGCACTTTTATTGATAGGCTAGTCCTGTCAAAGACTGTAGCATTTAAATAATTCCTTAATGGGTTGCCTTATACAGACTGTATGAGCCAAACTTTGAAAAGCTACAACTTAACAATCTTTACTGTGTGTCTGTCTGCTTCTAGGCCACTTATTCCTACTCCTTCCAAAAAATCAATGCAATTTACAAATCCTTTTTCTCTTACTATTTTGTAATAGTCTTATATTTTCCATTCTTTCAGCCTCTGTTTTCTACGTCAGTAAGGCCTTACTCTCACTAATCCTATCAGCTTTCTCCTTTTTCCTCCAATGAACCTTGTCAGACATGCCTTCACTGTTGCCAGTGTTTAGTTCCTCAGAAGGAACTAAAATAATGAAGGAAAAATAGAGGCAGGCATATATAATGATGTATCAATACCTGTAGGATCATTAGATTTTTTGACTCCACATGAGCCTAATTGGCCCTATGTCACGTTCACCTGCTACCATGAAAAGAAACAGGAGTGGTTAAAGTCTGTAAAATAGCCGTGTCAGGGAAAAAAAAAAAAAGTTTCTTCGGGAAAAGAAGAAAGCCTCAGCAAGAGATGGGCTGTAACAAAGATAGGTTCAACTCATTGAGCTTACAGCTGGTAACTGGGTCAGTTTGTACTACAAACTTGCAATATCTTTGCCAAATCTCGGTCAACCAAAACAACAAAACCCACATGCATGCTCCCTCCAACGTATCTGAGCTGTCAACTGAAACAAAACAAATAGTCTTGAAAGAACCGTTGTCTGCTGAGACACCGGCAGGTGACAGGCTTAGCAGCCAGGATGTTTCTGCCAGACCATTCTAGACAAGAGAAGGAAAGAGGAAAGGGTAGGAAGGATGGAGAAAGTGATGCATTGAATGTGAGGAAGTTAAGACACTGTTAGTCTCTTTGAATTGTTCAGGTTACACCTGGAAGACAGAAGTCTCTGCAAGTCTAGCTGATCTCTGCTGAGCCCAAAAGAAGGAGGGACAGTGCTTCTGTTCAGCTTTCGAGCTCTAAGTAAGACTTCCTCTTAACATGGCAAGTAATTCTAACCAAGGTACACAACTAAGCACAAGAAGAGTTATGCACTTCCACCTTCTATTCAACACGCACAGCAATCAAGCCCACTCAAGTTTTGCAATTCCAGTTGTGAATAAATCCTTTTTTGTTTTGTTTCCTATGTTACCTTTTCTATTTTCATATTAATATCCTTGAACTATGACACAGCCTTGTATTGTCTTTTGACTCTCTTTCAGGCTCTGATGTTGTCCTATTTTTCAAGTATGCTTTTTTCTATGTCAGCAGAGACCACCTGCTTCTTCTATATCAAATCCTAATTAATACCTTAACTTTTACTTCTTTGTAGTTAAGTATGAAGAAGTGGTATAAAATTATTTTAATGGATAAAATGTATTGCTGTGGTATCTCTACAGCAGAGGTCAAACTATCCAAACAGATGAACTTCGGCTGCTCAACAGATTGCTAGTAAAGTCAACAGAACATTTCATTTGATTAGAGCCATTTATCACAACAACAGGTTAAAAGGAACTGAATAAAAGGCAAGGAGGGACTCAATCTATTCCACAGTGCAGGCTTTACTAGAAATTTCAGATTCTTCATCCTGAGATGTTTCTGTCGTCTAAAATTACCACCTAAATTCTCCATGTATTCTATGCATGTATGGATGCAGTGAAATATTAAATTCACCTACATGCCTCTCTCCCTCCACTTCCTGGGACAGGTTCTGTAGCAGTTCTCTACAGCTGAAATTTCTTGTCCTTTGATTTGAAGTATGAAGAAACATTAGGAGAGTTTATTTCACTCTCAGGACTGATTTCACTGTTATCCAATGACACACATGTAAGATGTATAAATCCTACAGAAAACTGTAATCCCACACTGGACTGACTTTATGTTCTCTTGGTCCTGTGTCCAGGCTTGTCCTGGCTTGTGGGAGGAAAAGGAACATTCCTCTCATTCAGTCTTTTCTGAATGGATTAGTCTTCTCACATTTAGAAACTGCACCCTGGCTCACACTGTTCTCCTTATCAGACTATTATGCAAAGAATGGACACTACATATATACATATATTATATACATGTGTGTGTATATATATATATTTTTTTTTTGAACAGAGAAATGGAGCTGCAGATCTATTTATAGACTCTTATCTACATGATTAGTTTCACAGATACTACAGCTCAAACAAAGGGTTAATCCAGCATAACAATTTTAGAAGAAAAATATTTATTTGATATACCACACAAGTTATGTCCAAAAAAACATGGAAGAAAGAACATCATAGTACAAAGAACACACCAAAATGAAAGTAATTTTAGTTTTCCATTCTTACCTGTGTGATAAAATTTCCCTGAAAATCCCAGATTGAAAGTAAAATTTGTAATCTGAGTTCTCAAAAGATTCTGAGTGTCAAGCAAAGCCTGAAAAATAAACCAACATATAACTGTAGAAAACTACACTTGGTACAGAAATTAAATATAACAATATAAATAGTTTTAAAAGCATACATCTTTCCATTTTTTTTTCTCTATGTAAAAGTAGCTCTTTATAGATTACAATGATATATTTGAATTATCATTAAAAGATTAAAGACAGCATGCAAACTGCATCATTTCTCTCATAAACATGATTATCTACTAAATACTGTCTTACTCCCTGGATAATTAAATTGGGAAACAAAGGCATATACCACAGAAAAACCTTCCCTGATAAATCACATCTGAGTAATCACAGCCAGGACCAAAATTCCAATCGCTTGCGTTCCAGACCACTACTCTGATTGCTTGGGTGAACAGCATTTATTAGAGGTACATTTCTCTAGATCAAGTCAAGTCAACACAGCATTATATTCACATTCACAAAAAACATCCAGAAAGACAGAAAGAAGCTAAATTAAACTTATTCCACATCAAAGAACTTAATCCTATCCCCAAATTCTGACTCACTTCTCAGACAGTTATGATACAGTCTGTCAGCATAAATGTACTTTCACTAAATTATTACAAACAAAAAACAGCATGTAGAAAGAAAGGGGGAAGCTGTTACTCATCAGATACAGCTTCAGTGTTTGATTTCAATATGCTCTTCTTGATTTCTCACTCCCAAGATTTAAAGACTAGTTCAAGGAGTTATCTCCCCAAATTCTTCTACACTGCTGTTGTTCACTATTTCAGTTCTCCAAATGTAACAAAATCCAGCTGCCCGATATAAAACAAAAATCACACAAAACAACAAAAAAAATCTAGAAAGTAACAACAAAACTTAAGAATAAATAGCCTCCTCTAGAATGACACTCAGAATGCACATTCCTTTGCCTGCTTTCAGGTGAGCATTTGATAGCTGCTTTTTAAAGAGCACTCAAGAATTTTCAGGATTGGAGTGCACACAGCACAGCTGCAGGACCACTACAGCACGCACACACACACAGGAATAGGTACTTGTGCCGACTGCTAAGTAGTAATGCTTTGGAAAGAAAGGGAAATTTTTATGTCAAAGATCAGCAATAAATTTTCAAAGGCAGCACGCGCTGTACTACAACTGTAGTAATAAACTGATTAAAAATAATACCATTGTCAAAATTAAGTACCTCTGAGCGTGCTGTGAAATGGTAGAGTTTAAAAATCACAAAAACATCAAAATAATGGAATATTTTAAAAGGTATGAAGGTTGAGTAGGCACCCCACGTATGTCAGGCTTGCTTCCTTGAACTATCCTACCTACAACATTACAATGATAAAACCTAGGAAAATATGACATTAACAGGGATCTCCTGCACCCTAACTAAACGCAGCGTGAGGCAGCATCAGTCATCCCCATCAAGAGATGACCACACACCACAGCACGTACCCTGTTTCTGCTCTCCCTCTGCAGTGCTGAGCCTTTCCACCTACCCCCACTGGGAGACAGCAGAAGCGCAAATGCAGGTACTCTCCAGTCCTCTTACTACCCTGCTCACCACTGATCAAAGAGCCCATCAGCTCCATAGCAGCAGCATGGCTGGGAAAGGCACAGGGTGAGGCCATGGCCTGAGGCCTCAGCGAGCAGATAGTGCTACGGCTCTGCCTGGCTCTGGGAAGCAGGTTCCTGAGGAAGCCGGTTAGTAGCAAGAGGAGAAGGTCCTTTTTGTCCTCATCCTGAGGGGCTACAGAACTGAATCTTGCTGACATGGCTGACAGAATGAGTGTTATCAATTCTGAGTCATCGTTAGCACTTGCCTAGCTTTTTTTTTTATTTCAGCAGAACAGAGCACTATGAGTAAGCATATTCATTAAATCTACATCCATCACAAAACTAAATCTCTGAAAGCGCTACCACATTTCTGCCTCCCATTTCTGGAGATCTGCTCAGGTCAGGAAGGGCATCGCATTGCTTTCCCATCAGTTTGCCTCTCCCATGTCCTCAGTGTCCAGCTCCAGCACTAGAAGTGAGGAAGGCTCCAAGGAACAGCAGCTGTGCGGCAAAGATCATTTTTCACGAGAAAGGAATGCCTGAAAAACATCCTGCAAACAACGGCCTTGCTAAAGGAATGAGTAAAATGGACCACAGAATAGAGATAATTGAAAACCAGCTCAAGATTTTTGAAGTGGAACAAGGAGAGAAATCTTCTAACACTGTAACAAAGGCTTTTGCACAGGCTGACGGCAAAGATCACTGGGGAGACTCCTTATTCTAACAAAAAGTAGCAAATCTACAGAAGATATTATTAAAGTCATCCTTGAGCTGCCAAGAACCAATTCCATGAAAATTTTACCTTCTGAGTGAGACATGCAGTTAAAAACATGGGAGGTATACCATACAGCTACATGCTTCTTACGTTAACAGTATGCAACTTTGAACGTGAAATTCTGAGTACAGTTTGACAGTGAGAAGACATGAATGGGCTACAAAACTCTTTTCCTCTGAATTGAGTTCAACAGGCCCCAATGGAACAACATAACAGACAGTTAGAAACTTCCAAAATATCATTCTGAAGGTGTATGCACGCCAGGGAAGTAGGATTCTCAGCAGCCCAGCAGGTAGACAGATCTTTGGATCTTCCTGCACCGTATGACTTTCAAGGAGTTTAGGGGAAAAAAAACACATTACATTCATGGTGATAAAAGTTTAGTCACACAGGCTTTTGGATAAAGCAATGTCCCAAATGAGCAATTCTGACTGATCAGAATTCTAAAATACTGATTTTAGAGTATTTCTAAAATTTTAATATCAAGTGTATCTCCTTAAATCTATCTGCCCCCTCACAGAAAACTGTGTAGAGGACAACCCTGTTCAGCCTCTAGCAAGATTTCATTTAAAAATACATTCTTTATATTGCATTTACTGCCATGGAGAATCAACCTTTCAACTATGAAGCACTGGCAACAATTTTTGAGCTGAAGGCCTTAACCCTTACCTTTCTAACAACTTCTCAGCTTCTGAGTCCCAGTCTAATCTCCAGTCAATGGAACAACAGAAAAGAAAGAGAGACTAGAAATGCTCAAGAAAGGCTGTTCAGAAGGAGTTTGCTGCTGCAGTTCTGGGTGTGCTGCAGCCATGTGGCTGATAAGGACAGCCATTATTCCAGGTTCTCAATCAGCAGCTAGAAGCAGGGTAGGAAAAACTCATGACATTTACAGAATAATATAATTCAGCACTTAGTTCTTCACTGGGAGTTGGTATTACTGGTGTAACTAGCACCTTCTCCTATTGACTGCCTAGGGGCCAGCAGTCACAGTAGAAAAGCCCTGCTTCCACTCCTCACTGATCTCCTTCCATCACAAATGACACAAACCTCTAAAGAAGATCTGGATTTCATTTTCTACAGAATGAACTTCAAAACAGATCTCATTGGTTTTTTTTGGTCACGTTATTCTCATTAAAATCAACAGGAGATGTTTTGCTAAATCTAGCACTGCTGTTTGAAAATGTATCAGCTTATAACCAAGTGCATATCTGCTCACCTGCTCTACCTGCAGAAGGAGGGCGCAGACCTACTGTGAACCATCTTTTGTACAGACAAGCTGAGATAACATTTGAGTTGTCATGCCTATGATTATTTTCTCGGTAACTTGACATTTTACTAATCTTTCAGGTTCTAAAAACAAAATGTTAAAACTCAGGAAAAATATATAGTAGCAGATGGCAGGGACTGTTACTGTGAGTTTCTATCAGAAACAGAAAGAAGTAAGGGGGAGGAAGAGCCTGAAATTTTATTTCTAATCCTATTCTATACACTGAAGGTAAGCCAGTGATATTTTCTTTATTTTACAATTGTTTTACAAAAAGTCCCCCTGGGTATGAGCTGTTATATAAATATGCTAGTACCAAAGATTGTGTTTTAAAAACCATCCAGTAAAATCTTTCTCTATAAATAATTACTTACTCCATTTGTTATACTTCCACTGGTACTGTAAGGAAAATAAAATTGCTGGCTGTGTAATCACTATTATGTACACAGCTACAATGGAGTATTTAGTTTTAAACTTTTCCTAGTTCACATATTAGATTTAGGAAATTTATTTTGCCAGAAATCAAATGTGAGAATTTAATATAGGACGAGAGATCCCTTTGTTCACCAGTAATCCAAAACAATCTCAGAAAGAGGCCCTCTTACAATCCAAGCAACAGACAAAAATTGTCCTGAGAATAAGACAGAGTTCTTCCAGTCCTTGCATCTGACATATTTATAGTATAACAAAAGGAATATAAAAAATCACATTATGTTGTAAACAAAGTCAGATTCTCAGGTGATTAATCAGCATGATCCCATTTAAGTTACTTCAATTTCACTTGTGATGAAGCTTCTAAGCAAACATAAGCTGCTATAATTGCCAATGTTTTGTTATCAATCAGTACCAGAGAGGAACTTAGTTAAATTAGAATTTAAGGGAAAATGTGCTCTAAGATCACAAATGCAACAATAGAAGCCAGGAGAACTGTTTCTGAACGAACATGAAAAAGTATGAAAATTCCTGCCTTTGTAAGGATGACCTTCTTTCTTGAAAATCAGAGCATTTAGCTTTCTTTAAATCACTTTTAATTCAGAAATTTTAACTTCATTTACAAAGGAAGCAGCTTTATTTCATTTTTCTCACCTTGTAGACAGGACAAACAGAGGCACAGACAGATGACAATAGGTTGTCAAATGATTTCAAGCTTTTGCTCAAGTAAATCAGCAGTAAAGCCAAGAATAAAACTCATATTGCCAGAACTTGCTTCCCATCTCCGCAGTCAGGAAACCATCCTTCCTCCTGTTCTCAAAATGCCTCTTCACATGAGTTCCCATTATAGCCTGTTACGGACATGTCAGAAGTGTCAACTTGCCTTCAGTAAACAGACGGTAGTAATTTCTTCAACATCAACAAAGTCTTCTATCCCAAACATCTCAGCTTATCAAATATATAAATCAAGAATGCTTTAATCTTGTTTCATGAAGAAGGAACTATTGTGTATTTCTGTAGTCATATCAACATATTTCTGACCATTTTCCTACTCAAAAGCTGCTAAAGAACTTAGACACTTGAAAAGTAAAACAGTTCATAACTGTTATGTAATAACAGTTAATTTTACTTGTACTACATAGATTTTAACTAAATTAGCAAAAGGTAGACATAGCTTCACAATGCTGCAGCGTAAAGACACTGTACTTCAATTCAGAATGTTCTTCCAAGCCAGTAACAAAAGGAAAAAAAACTGGCTGGGAAAATCACAACATTGAGCTATCTCCTCCCTCTTTTTTTTCAGAAAACAAATCTCTTTTTTAGGAACATTTACTTTGCTGTTTCACATACTATCAAAGGAGTCATTGAATTATAAACTACTTTGCTTCTTAAGTCATACTGGCTCTTTATTAAAGGCAAAGACTTTTTGAAAAGTTAAAACAAATTGGTATGAAGTGTAATGTGAAAGCACAGAGTTAAGTAGTGAAGCACCTTTATACGTGCTTGGATGCAGAAGTAGCTTTAAACTTCTTTCAAAGCACTGTGCTTCAGCAATTCAACAATCACTACTTGAAACCTCCCACTTGTATTTTGGGGTTTGCCTTACCATCTTTTGCATTCCAGTCCTAGGCTATGAGGTGCTAGCAAGGTGTTCAGAGTTAGAGGTGAGACATAGCCCAGCATAGCCCATACCAGAGACAAACTGCCTCTTGTTTTGGGGTTTGCTCTGGCACTGCTGAGATTTATGGAAAAAAAAGGAAGAAGGAGGGACATGCTGTCTAATGAAGGAGAGAGCAGTGAGGGAGGAGTAGGGATCCACAAGAAATGTTACAGCAGTGTGATAAGAAGCTGAAAGGAGCCCCAGTGATGTGGTAACAGCAACCATTGAGGAACTATGGCAATGAAGGCAACAGCAAGAATCTGGGGTATATGGAGGCAATGGAAGGCAGCACAGCAAGGAGAAACATAAGGCAGTGTCAATAAGGGTCCATCCCATATGGCTGAGAATCATTATTTTATTAGACAGACTATTTTACTTCTGAGAAAAAACATTTCCCTCAAGATACATTATGTATTTTAGAACATCATTAAAATTCAATGTCTATTCTTTCTGGATTTCCAAGATTATCATTCTGACACCCATTACCATAAACATTTAATCTATGCAGGAGAAAGAATAATTGCTTTGGGTATACCGGGTTTATCTGAAAAATATTTTGAATACCCTTCAGACAAAAGGAGAAGAATGATTACATTTTCTCTGTGCATTCTATTAACTGAGCTGTGCTACAGAGAGAGCAAGAGAGGAAAACAAAAAAAAATCTTCAGCCTTTCCAGCAAAGTGTTCAGCTGCCAGAGACCATAAATTATAAATAGAACCTAAACTGTGTGTGGAGAGGATACCGCTCTACAGTTTGGCAGAAGCAAGACATCCAATAGGAAACAATCCATCAGAGGTATAAAGACTGCTGAAACAGATCTTGAAAAGCTAAACTGATAATAATTATGTTAAAGTTCATAACGTAGCATGTTCTATGTGAGCTGAAGACAACTGTGCTTGTTGTTTTGTACAAAATATTAAAAATTAGGGAAATGTTTCTTAAGATGCAGTGACTTAAAGAAAAATTATTCTTTGAATTACACAATTTTGATTCTAGATTTTGAAAAATCTCTCAGATCCCTTAAAAATAGGACAATTTAATTAACAGTTTGAAAGTACCATATGCCAGCAAGAAGCCCATTTACAGAGTACCACGGCAGAATTTAAAACTAAAAACATGTGCAAAAAATCTATGGAGAAGACTAAATCTTATTATTTAAAAATTAGTATGGTTTACTGACAGCTAGCTTCTACCTTCAGCAATTACATTTTTAAATTATCTAACAGAAATGCGTTAGAGCCCAGGTGTTTAATGTGCAGGACAGGCAAAGCTGTCATTGATTGCGTTAGCTGGGATTGTGTGCCCCAATCATCCACCTGAGGAGCTTAACAGATTTCCTATAGTATTAAGGACCATACTCAACATGTAAGAAAGTTGGTACAAATCTTTTCAGTAAATTCTATAGGCATCACTAACTCAGCAACCGAGCTGCTCTTCAAAGCATTAATAAGATGAAATAGAAGGCTGAAGCCTGATGATGTGCATCTTGTTTTTTTTTCAGTATCCAGTATGAGACACTGTGAATCTGATTTTCAAAAAATTCAGGAGAGACTCCTACAGTTTATATGCATAGGCACTGTAACTACAAAAACATGCAATCCTGATTATCAGAGATAGAGGATATCAAATTCAGATCCCTAAAGAACACCAAAAACAAACAAATCAACCAAGTAGCCACTTCTAATGCAAGTCATTTGAGATAAAATTTTCCAAAGTTTTCCATAAGAACACAATTTTAATGTTGCTGGGACTTCATTTGGATATTTTTTGTATCATGTAAACAACCTTGATGATGGCCCAATTACGCATTTTCAAGTAATTAGGCTCTTTCATCTAGATGTATTATTTATACAATCAAGGGATTTAAGAAATACTTTTAACTAAGTTCTATCACCAGCTTCTTACTTCTTGGAGGTTAAGATAGCAGCTAATGAGAATAAGCTAATTATGGCAAGGTAAATTGAAGGTTTTAAATACTTGGTGCCAATAGTATTTAATAAAGTAATGTAATTATCATGCTGTTTTCAGGATTCTGTATGGAATTCTGCAATTAGTAGCTCTTAATTAAACTGTACTTTGATGAAAGAGGTGACTATCACTAAACAGCTAAACGATCTCATTATCCTACAGATAACTGAAATAAAGCCTTGCATTTCTTTTAATTAAAGGTCAAAAAATCTAGGCCAATTGAAGTAGAACTAATAGACACCCTACTAGTCCATATAATATTTTTCCTGGATTTTGGTCGGACAGGATTCAATGAAATACTTACCGGTTCTTTCATTCACAGCTTGTGAAACTGCATGTACAAAATTCTCAGAGTATAACACAACTTAAACTGAGAACAAAGCAACTCTAAAACACATTTAACATCTCCTTGTATTCATCCAGTTAAAATTCTTGTGATCTGGTGATTTTTGTTGAACCAGTCAGTGTAGCTGGAAAACAAGGTCTGTTACCCACAGCACAAGTATTTAGGCAGCCGTGCCATAAAGCAGCTCACACTGTTCAGCTGCCTCAGCTCTGAGCATGACTGGCTATCTCATAGCGTGACAGAGTAGATCAGCTCCTGTTCCAGTTCACTTATTCGCAAATAACGCCGTCAATTTTGCACGATATTTTGTCAATGATGTTACAACATCATGGCTATCCAATGGGTTTTTTGTCACCCAACTCATTAGTACAGGTTAAGGAATGGCCTGCTGGAGATGAGCTCTGTAAAGAAGGACCTGGGGGTCCTGGTGGACAACAGGGTGGCCATGAGCCAGCAGCGTGTCCTGGGGTGCATTAGAAAGAGAGTGGCCAGCAGGTCAAGGGAGATGACTCTCCCCCTCTACTCTGCCATGATGAGGCCACATTTTGACTACTGTGTCCAGTTCTGGGCTCCTCAGGTCGAAAAAGACAAGGATCTCCTAGAAGGAGCCTGGAGGAGGGCCACAAAGATTATTAGTGTCCTGGAGCATCTCCTGTATGAGGAAAGGCTGAGTAACCTGGGTTAGCCTGGGGAAAAGAAGACCGAGAAGGGATCTGATAGATTTTTAAATATCTAAAGGGAGGTGGGAGGCAAATGGATGAGGTCAGGCTCTTCTTAGCAGTGTGTATCAATAGAGCAAGGAGTAATGGACTAAACATAGGAAGTTGCATACTAACACGTGGAAGATCTTCTTTATGGTAAGGGTGACAGAGCACTGGAACAGGTTGCCCAGAGAGGTTGTGGAGTCTCCTATGGAGATATTCTTGACTCGTCTGGACTCTTACCTATGCAATCTATTGCAGGGTACATACTTTAGCAGGGCGGTTGGACTCAATCTCTTGAGGTCCTTCCAACCCCTGTGATTCTGTGATTCTCAGAAAGGACACAAATGTTACTCAAACTCCTTAATACTGTATTCATTGTCTACATGTTTGTCTCTTATTTAATGTTTCCTCACATGCCAGCTCCAGATTTAGCTTTCACTGCTGCCACCAGACACATCAGTCACTGTCTGGCTGGAGGAGGAGGGCTACTCCCCAAGCAGGGTTGTGCTTCACAGCATGGACTGGCCACCACCTTCCATGTGGCAAAGTATGTGCACTCTTATTCATCATACACTGCCTGGTTCAGCTGCTGAGGCTCTTGCACCCCAACATGTGACTCTGTACAGCCACTGGATTATGAAAATATCCAGAAGATTCAATACTGGAAGAATTTCCAGGCTTCATTTCTTAGCAGAAGGGACACAGTGGCCTCACAGAGCAGCAGCTGTCATTACATCTACCCCATTCACATATATCTGTCATGGCTGTATCCAAAATGACAATGATTTTAGAGATACAAGTTAGATTTCAGATCCACCTTTTCACTCACTGCCGGCACACAAAACAAGTAATTTTTGTCATAAAACTTGTTTTCTTATAGAAATTTGTCTCCAAAACCTACTCATATCATTCACTAGTCTGCATTTCATCCCACAGTGCCAGCTGAGGCTTACCTCCCCTTTGGGTTTCAAAAGCCCTGCCTTCCTTTTCTACACTGTCCCCCACATCCTATCTAGAAAAATAAGAGATGGTCTGCGCTATCACTAGTTTCCAGATATAGACTGACATGCCAGGGGATGTCAAAGTGAAGGGATTAAAGCAGAGTTCACTGAAACCTGTTTTAGAACATGCATTGATCCACATATATCTTATTCCACTGATTTCCTGGCATCTAGGAGGAATCCAACCATCCTTGAGAGCTGTCCATATCTGTCAAGTTGGAATGAAACTGGCCCGCACGTTCAAGTTGTTGGGGTGATGGATTGACAAAGGCAAACAGAGCCATTATAAATGCATGATTTTTCTGGAAAGGAAAGTTAAAGTATGGTGTCACTATTGAGTACATCAAGTAACAACCATCTGTGAATGCAGCCTTGTGAACAAGCTTCAGTCTGATTTGTTTTGTCAGCATTAGTATTCTCTGAATCTCAGTGCTGGACCCTGGATAAACATGGATTGAGCTGCCTCCTAAGTTGAAAAGCTTGGGCTTCTTCAGTAGAATTTTAAATGAACAAGATTTTGAAATGTTGACCAAATTATATTGACAAACACAGCTCAAAAGTGGGTGGTATTTATCTGTTTTTCTAGAGCATACAAACTTTAAAGCATTTAAAATTTTACAAGACTCTTCCAGTAATTAGAATGATTACTAACACTAGCTACAATTACAAAATAAATTTATTATGTGTACAGAGTAAAAAGTCAAATCACAGGCTAAGGAAGAACATGCTGCAATTTAGATAGCTTGAAAAATACTGGACATTGCATGCTGTTACCAGACAAAAAGAGAGAGAGGTCTGGTGTTCACCATATCATACTTTTTTTCCCCTTAAGGGTTTTAGACAAGCACAATAGCATTGGTGCTAATACTTCGTTTAACATCTTAAAGAACAAATAAAATAAAGCACAAATAAATGAAGACTTGCTCTCTCTTCATTCAGATAACAAACAGCCCATTGCTCGCCCGGCTCAAACAAGTATAGCAGAGCTACCACACCACTGTCATGCAGAATAAATGAACCATACCATGGGCTGGGCAGCATGCAGATGTTACAGTCTACTCAGAAATATGTTTCTTGTTCCTCCCCCAGTGGCAGCAAATTGATGTCCAACCTCCTCTTATTGTCTTGCCTATGCAAAAATCCTTACCTACTCACCTGCCCTTTCCTCCCTTGTCTTGGATGAGCTGATGCATAAACTCTTTTTCCCTCCTTCTTTTTATTAGTAGCTTCCAAATTGCTGAGTGAACTTCCTCTGTTACATCAGCACTGGTATCAAATAATTGGTAGAAAATGAAAAAGCAGGCAATGAAGGCTGGCACAGAAGAGCTGACACAAAACACAGGGCTTGAGAAGAGTTATGATTATGTGATGTCAACATAGAGAAGACATAAGAACTTAAAATAGGGTAATCAAAATTTGGACAGCTTCATTGACTCCTACATAGCACCTGGGCTAAGAGAAATACTTCAGCAGAGGAAAAAAAAAATAAATCAAGATTTTGTTTGAAACACGGGACAACTGTAAGAGAAGCACAGGGGGATTATTTAGTTTGAATAGTTAATATATCTCTTCTGGTTTTGCATAACTGCTCTCATTTCTAAAAGGCAAGATTTTAGAAACTAGACGTAGGTATGTAAATACCCCCACCTGACTACATTCTACACCTAGGGAACTCAAACCGACATACAAGGATCCAAAGCGAGCTTTGCATTTCATTACACTGTAAGAGATTGAGAGTACACCTTAGTACAAATTCCTCACCAATATTAGATTGCTTCCATACTTCATCCTCTCTTGCTGAATTTAATTTTTAAAGACTTACATAATCCTTCTAGTTCCTTTCAGATACTACCCTCTGTTCAACTACATGAAACACATGCTATTATAAGGAACTTTTACTGGCTGTTCAGCCAAATATCTCAGTGCCTTACATCAAGTAATTCTTATCCACCTTCACTGCTTACAGTCTGCAAACATCTGCAGCCTATTGCTTTCTGCTTTAGTCATCATTATTTGCCAAGTTCCCTAGCCTTTACTTTTTCAGTCCTAGCTCAGAAATTTCCTGAATGTCCTGATGTCTCTGTCTAAGCAGTCTCTAGATGTTTCCAATTAAGTGCTGCAGAAACTGAACATAATATTCTAGAAACCTCTTTGGTCAGAAAGATGAAATATTTTCCTACTGTAAAATATCATTATTTATTCCCACTATAGAAGTACATTCTAATGAGCAATACTAAACTATCTCAAAGGCTGTAAAGCATGAGAAGGAATTTTCCTATTTTATTTATTTATTTAAAATCAATCAAAGATTTTATGCTTTGTCAAACATGATTTTTTAAAGAGGAAGTATCACTTTTATCTTGCGTTATCTTATATGCAAAAAGATCAGTCACACTGAAATCCGTACAGAAAAGGAAACTAGAATTGTACGTAAATACAACATTGTTATTCCATAAAGGATTACAAACATACAGTCAACCTACTGAATTTCTTTCACTTTGTTTTGTAAGCATGACCACGCAGAATAAATCATGCTGTGGCACTGACATCTCCCAGACTGAATGGGAGAGAAGGATGGACACTTTCCATGCAGCTACTCTTGTAAGAGCAGCTACTGAAATACTGTCCCACTTTTACCACTCATTTTTCTCTTTTGGCCATACTGTGCCTTCTTGATACGACTGAAAATTTGCAAAGATGTCAGGGCCAATCTTGATACTGTTTTACAGTTAATTGCTTTGATTTCTATAACTGTCTGCACTGCATTTCAATCTGTTGCCTGTGCAAATTTTATTCCATTCCATTAGCAGAAGGAATTGGACAGCAAGCTCGTCATTTGAAAAAGCCCAGAATAATTCTTTTACCAGCCGCTCGTATGGCGATGGATCTGTAAAGCTGTAGTTGCATTGTTATTATTTGTATTACCAAAGTACTTTTCACAGCATGCCTCCAGCATGCAGAGACTTCATAAAGAAAGTTGCAAACAGATCAAAAAGAGCCTCTGGCACGAGAGCCTGTAGTGCATGGAAGGCGAGGGCCAAAGAGGATAGTTCCGGGGTACACTGCCAGTAGGCTGGAAGCTGTTCCAGCACACAGCTAGTCCTGAATTAGGATGCCACGCATGCACAGAATGTTAGAATCATGCCTCAGGTTTAGTGCATTAACGCAGAGAAGGTACTTACTGAGCTTTGATGTCCCTCAACTTCCCTTTTCTTTTGCTCTCAAGATGTTGTTATTCAGTGAACAACAGATAGCTTTGAAAGTACTGATCTTGAAACTCTGAAAAGGCTTTTTCAGCAGAGGCAAATTATCCAGCAGATTTGAATGACTTACATTGCATACTAAGGTTTCAATATGTCCTGACTCACATTTCACTTTATAAGTTTCAGAATGGCAGATTTTGCTTTCCTACCATATGGATCAACCCAAACAGAGCTGAGTTTAGGTTATGTTGACTATATTCTAAGTGTGCAGAATTACATGCGTTCTCATCCGTGAAAATATTCACATATATTCTTAAATTACAAGTTTCTGAGAAAAGGAAAGGAAACAGAACTTGCTAACTACATGGCTGTGAACCAAAAATGATCACTCAAGTATGGCATGCTGGACATAAGCATTTGGTGTGGATTTCTCTGTAGGTTAAGACTTACATTCAAGTATAAAGATATCTCTGCATAATAAACTCATACTTCAAGGGAAAAGTAGAAGCAGTGCTAGAAAGAGTTCAGCTATAGGAGCATAACTATTTAACTAATATAATACATTAGTAATTAATATAATTAATAACTACTTAATATTGAAATAGAATAGCTAAATAGCTCTTATAGTGCACAATTCCATTAATAACAGCAATGAAAATACAAAAGGCAGACACCACTGGTAAGAGAATTCATTCAGCCTAAGGATATCAAAGCATTCATCACTAGAGAAAAAGAGAATTAAAAATGAAAAAGATTTCCACAACTGCTAGAAACATATATGTGACTGCATCCACACTGCACACCTACTGATTTGGGAAATCAACAGTAGATTCAGAGATGCAATTTCCTTGATAAGTCAGGAAGCGTGCTAATTATAAGAGCTGTGAAGTTACATCAACACCAAAAGTGTAATATTTTTTCGAGTTGTGTAACAGTTAAACTGTAAGACCTGTGACATAGGTAAGCAAAGAAACAGTCACTTAGCAGGGATGTGGGCTGGAAATGCAGTACTTTTCCCCCTTAAATGTGCTAAGAGTGGTTTAACCTCCGGGTGAGAAAATAATGGGATCAATAACAACCTTGTTCTGAGAATGTTAATGAGCTTCCTGAATGGCAGCAAATCACTAAGGGTGGAAGGAAACCCTCTTGCCATATGTCATGTGTGACAGTCCCCAGAGCATTCGCCTTCATTTGGTTATAAAAAGGGAGCTGTAATTCTTTTCTCTATTACTTCCATATGTCAGCTGCTGAAGCTACAACACATTACTTAAAGTAACATTTCAGAGGAAGCTCACACGTATCTGAAAATTACCACCAAATATCAGGAACTTCCTTTGTTTTTATCTCTTAATTTTACTATTAGCATTACAAACAAAAACTTTAGACAGTATTGTGTAGAAACAAGATCTGAGAACAGTCCAGCATGTGGAAGAAGCCCCACTGAGCAAATCAGACTGGTAAGATGACTGTGATCAAATAAATGAGAAGTTATAGCAAGAAGTCCCTGGCTTCCTCTCCAGCAGTGCGCTTTCTCCTCTGTCCTTCATTATAAATTATTCCCTTCCAAAAAATAAATTGATTTTGCCTCAAGTCACCTTCTGAAAACCATATGCTCTCAGAGATAGCCTAACAAAACCTACATGCATTCAAGTAAAACAGCAACTGTAGAATATCTCAAAACTTCATTGGCCAGATTCTGGGATTATTTAATTTATTTGTAAATAAGCATTTGGGCAAGTTGCTAAAGATGCAATTTCTGAGCCAGATCAGGTGAAAAATTCTGCTCAGCCATACGTTGCTATTAATTCCTTCCTTTTTTCCCCTCTGTAGGTGCTCATATTTTCGTTAGAAAAACAATGGCCCATGAGGTGACATCAATTTTACATGGTACGTTACAGATATCTTTAAATGGCTACAGATCCCTTGACCAGATATAAATGGCTGTTAAGAAAACGTGTCCTTAAGGCAAAGCTCTAGTTTTGCTGCTGAAGTAAAGTAGTACATTGGGCACCAAGGAACTTGCTGGTAAAAGTAAGGCAACTAGAAGGAAACAGTGCATATCATGCTTAACTAGAAGATGTTATTAGTAGGATGGGCCTGGGAACGTGCAACCAGTATTCAAACTGGGGCAGAACAGCTTGAAGCAAATCATTCTCACCAGCCCTTATGACCACATAGGATTTACCATACTGACAAGCAGTTTCTGTAGCTCCTTTGACAATAAGAAAAGCTGTAACTGTTTTCTGCCTTCTCTAACTTCTCCCGGACATAGAGGGATCATAGTTTGCTTATGAGACTGCATGAAAAAAGTTTCAAGATTTAGGTTTGCATGAATAGTGTCACAAGCTTTTAAATTAAAAAAAAAAAAAAGTTACTCCAGCATTGCAAAAATAAGTAAAGGGGGAAAAAGAAAACCTCTATATACAGCTTTACGATTAGTGACCTGCCTTGTCTTTTTGAGATATCTTTTGTCTTAATACTCCGGAGAACCCTGCATTGAGCAGTTAAGTTTCTTCACAATCAGTAAATACAAATGAAGATGTATGGGGAAGTATCACTGTCCTGACCCAACCCTCCCACACGGGGCACCTGCAAAGTGAAAAATGCTATCCTTCAAATGTTCAAAACTTCAACAGGGTTCCTTTGGGATAGAAAATACTTAGCTTATTTATAAACCTTGGCCTAAAAGAAGTAGGACAACAGATACATAGAATATTATCCTCAGCAATGATACTTAAACGGCTTTGCTGAAGGCCTCAAATGCTGCAGCACACCAGAAGTGCGAGTGGTACAACTCTGCTGACTCTCAAAGGTTCAGTGAGAGTAAGGACAACCACATTTGACTGCTTTTTTTCTGCAAAATAATTTTTCAGAAGAAACTCCAGAACACCATCATGAAAATAAGTGAACAAGCCATGGATTCCAGCAAACATTGAACCAAGAAAAGATACCAAATTAACAGGTAAAGCACTACAACTGAAAGCCTCCTCGCACTTGACACACCAACATGAATGGATTCTGAGCTAGAAGGAATATCTGGAGGTCAATGAGCACTTACTTTCTTTCACATTTTTAATACAGAGCAATGTGTGTTAGATACACAGCACCCTTTTCACAGCTGCTGCACCTGAGAAATTCTGTAGAATTAAACAGAATAGTTTAACCAACTGGTAAGAATGGGTCAACGCAGTTACTGGGAAAAGAAATATGGCTTTGCAGCTCCAAGGGAGCATGCCAGCACTGCTGTTTGATATGCACATACTATATAGGGATTTCATTCTGAGGACACACAGTTACTAAGCAAGGTTTTAGTACCACAAATAAGCTGTACAGACAGTGCCAAGCCTTTTCCATTGGGTTTGGCTGTTTCCAGCTTATGCAAGTGCAGGGTGGGAGAAGCAAGCACACCTAGAACCCTCCATCACTACCTTGCTAATCCCAGAAGTGTCACACTCAAATAGACCTAAGTATCCTCTTTCCTGTCACTTCTGTGCAGCCCCTATCTTCTGAGTAGGGATTTTTTACCCAGCTTTGTTTCAAAAGAAAGTGTGCTCCTTTTAAAAGCAAGAGCTGGAATGCTGAGCTGTACCTGTATGAGTCTTAGTCAATCAAAATTCACAGAAGTTGCTACTGCAACCAAATTGCTTTTATACATTAAATGTTAAGAAGACTTACTGGTAAAATATTCTACAAGCTGGTAGCAGTTCATAAAACATAAAATAATTTTAATAATTTTTTGAAGTTACGTTTTTTATCTGAGATCTAATTCTCTATTTCCTCACAGTGCATAATTTTCCACACTGCTATATCTGAAATAACATGCTCAAGAAGTCAGACTTCCTAGGAGATAAGCCAGTCACAGAAACACCACCATTTCTACTATTCCTTTTCTTCGCCACTTTTAAGGATATACTTTTTATTTATTATTCCAGCCAAGTCAGTGTAAGGTACCACAGGAGCTTTAGATCAAATGAAGATAGAACACGAGTACACACAGTAAATGCACTGAACAACAGCATAAAAGTAACAGGGCTAATTGACTAGAAATATAAAATGATACAGCTAAACAAAAGTTCCTAGTAGTTAATTCATGCTGTCATTTAAAAAAAATTAGTAAGATCTTTTCCGTCTCCCCAAAGGAAAGATTTACAGCTCAATGCAACTGAACAGACAAGAGCATCTCTAACAGCTCTGATGACATACCTATCATTTCTTTACTGATAACCTTCTGTACGATCCTACAGATAAAGAAACAATTAACTTGGAGATTTAGGCTTTCTATTATGACAGAACTGTTCTGTGCCTTGACAGTTCACTCTGCCACAACACACAATATATGGAAGTTTCTCTGAAGCAGATATTCAGGTCATTCCTATGTAGAGGAGTTGAAAAGATATGGCCTTATATTTTTAAAACTAAAAAGCATACCAGTGGAATGCTCTCCCACTGGAATATCTGCTTTCTTTCTACGCTACATAGGAGAGAAAAACACTACATGGGTTTTAAACAACAGTATCAATTTAAGCTATAGTGACTAGCAAGGACAAATTTGCAATGTAAGGAATACACTATTACATATTAGAGGAGAAATCTCTGTTGCATTAAACAAGAGACGATCACCAAAATACTCAGGAAATATGATAATGAACACTGGATTTGGAACTCAAAATGAAATTCATCTGATGTGTACTTTATAAAACTCAAAATCCGTGCAAGATGTCAGACTGTGAGTGATGGAAGCTAAAATGCTATTAATTTACTCTTCCTGGCTAAATTCTCTGTGCTATCAGTACACCATTTGGCACAGATG
Organism: Meleagris gallopavo; assembly: GCF_905368555.1. NCBI lineage: Eukaryota > Metazoa > Chordata > Aves > Galliformes > Phasianidae > Meleagris > Meleagris gallopavo. The sequence goes on from NC_139407.1 coordinate 34,994,544, forward strand.
ATATGAAAGAGAATCACTAGGTGGACTGCTCTTGCAGTGCAATTCTGCACCAAGTCTAATGCCAAAAAACATTGTAAGTTCAAGATTCTATTTCCCAAATATGTGTCTCCTAATCAATGTATTGCCTAAGTGCTCACAAAATAGAAAAAGAAAGAAAAGATTACATCCCTCTCAAGAATGTATATGGTTAATAAGAAAGCTTTTCCTTGGCAATTATAAAAGAGTAATAAGAAAACACAAGAAGTATCTATCATACTATTTTCAAGTGTTAATATAATTCCATTTGTGCACTGTTTGTTGTATATGTTGCATGACCAAAAATGGTCATTCAGGCCAAACTCTTCCTAAATAATATCAACACCGTAGATTTAATCCTGAGCAGTGCAGGAATTAAAAGGGTAAAAAAAATTAGGCTTACATTAACAAAGTGTAGAGATTATCAGACTTCGGTTTAAATTACCTCTTTTGAAAAGTACAAAGGATCCCACAATGCAAAAACACACAGCTAATGACTTAAAAGAATAATAAACAAAAAATCACAGTGTTCTGATTTTTCATTCTGAAAGCATGATCAACTCACAAGGAAATACAGAAAGTGATGGACTGGGGAAATGAAGGAAATGGTTGACCAACTTTTGCATATTCCACTGTAATCCACCAGTACTGGACAGTAAGTAGAAAATAAAAAAAGTCATATTTAATTTCCCTCCTAATATCAGATGACTTTCTCAATGCTTTATAGTTTGAAAAAAAAAAAAAAAATAATGGTGACAAAAAACTGATATTAATTATGATATTAAATTACTATACTGTGCTGGGGCAATCTTGGTCTATTAAGATAAACTTTCTTTGCAGATATTTAGATAGATTGGCTGTCCGTTTCAAAGAATTATTTGGACTGCACACACTAAAAATAAAGAAAAATTGTAACACTGTCACAGCATAACGGTCTCTCCTGCTAGACAGATATTAAGAGAGAAAAACGGTTACAGAAAAATGTATGCTGAGATGACATTACTACTCTTATATTCAATGTGGGAGGCAATTAGATTACAAAAATGTTCTATTCTGTTATTTCTATTATATCAGAGAAAGATAAAATAAATAAAGATGAAAATGGATGATTACCAGTGGTAGCTATTCACTACAGCACCTGGGAGAACAGTTTTATTTATCCAGATTTTGTATAGTGACAGTCAAATTGGTAACAATCAGGAAACCTAAAAATCTGAAGTCAGTTTCAAGCTTTTGTGGTTATTTATTTTTTAAAATAAAAAAGCTGTATTGTTTAACAAAACAATCCATTTATTAGTTTTCTAGGACTTTTATATAGACTTTGTCCAAAGATTTTTAGAAGGGTTCTCCACGCTTGTATTTCTGGCACTACGTATACTCCAGCTGAAGCACCACCACTCTGCCTAATTTTTAGAGATGCAGAAGGCACTCATTGTAGAGGTATTGCTTTCAACTTCACCACTTTTGAGGTCAATATATACTACTGATTAAAAACAACAACAACAACACTTAACCTTATGACAGCAATTTTCAGACAGCCTCAACTCCAGTTCACAAAATTCAAAAAAGTGCCAGTTTAGCCTATGAAAAAAAGTGAGAAGAAATTCTTTTGAAACCGGACCTTACTTGGAATCAGAATCTCCCTCCTTGGAGATCTTCCACACCAGATGGACATGGTCCTGGGCAGCCTGCACTGGATGGCCTTGCAGGGGTTGGGCCAGATGGACCCAGAGGGGTCAGTGCTGAATCACTGATGAGTTACAGTTTTGTATCACATCTGCAACAGCTCTCCAGTTTCTAAACTTTGCCTTATCCAGGGAGTAGCGCTAACCACACCACAGCTATTCTGGAGACTAGAAGCTTTCTGAAGTGGTTAAGTGCATTAATTAATGGAGTACATGAATAAATATCCACCTTGCATCAAGGAAGTTCAGTCTTAAAAGACACAACTGTGTGCAGAAAATATTAGGCAGGAAACACATTAAACAAAAACGAAACACAAAAAACATGATATCCAATTTTATACTACCAGTATTTATAATGTAACCTTCGCAGAAATGAGTTAATCTTGAAATTACACAAACTCTTCATTTAGTAACCTCTTTTTACACTCAATTCTGTCACAGTCAATGCAACAGAAAACCAGTAAAACACTGCTGTCTAATGGAGTGTCATTTATGCAAAACACACTATACAATAACAGATTCTCAACTACTGCAAATTGATTTTATTTCATTCCTTCACATGTCAACATGCTACAGAGGGTAATTCCTTTGATATTAATAGTAATGAAGATGCATTGTACCTGACAGCCCTAACAACATGTTTAATAGAATGTTTTAACTTTCAAGTAGATGAAGAATCTGAAGGGAACGCTTTTGCATTCCACTCTTTCAGAGCATAGTTCACTGTAACTTTTAAGTAGGGTAATTTCATTTATTCCCACTTTGATACTATTTCTATTTAATTTGACAGTTTCACTTAGGAAAGATAACATTCTGACATACTGCAAATTATTCTCTCAAAACAATACAGTTCACCCTTTTGTATTTGCTTTAATCTAATTTGTCTCAATAGCCGCCTGCTTCTAGCAAGTAATTCTGGCAATTTTTCATTTTAGGATAAGTTAGAATGATTATCTTCAGGTGTCATTCACATAGACAAAATTTGAAACATAATATTTCAAATTGCTACTGTACAACATAGTAGGAAATCTATTTGGGCTTTATTTAATTGTTAATAGAAACTGCTCCTTCTGCAGAACAACTGAGTTTTGCCACTGATGTGGGTCAGACATTACCTTGTTCTTGCAATTTCTTTCTTTTTTTTTTTTTTGCATAGGGGAAACACCTGCTTATCTAAGGAACGTATCTTATTTATAATTGCACACACAGAGGAAGTTTCAGCGTATGATGCAATTTTAAAATAAATTTAAGTAACTATAAGTTCAAGTCTCTTGCTTAATAACACAGTGTAACACAGGGCTGCTGCAATTTGACAAATATACTACCACTGGAAAAATATACACAAAACACAATAAAAAAATCTAGTTAATAATATTAATAAGACTATTGTCTTCATGGAGTGCTATCATTGCCCAACCTTTTTAGAACATCTTTCCACGCTGAAAGCTTTCACAGGAAATTTCCCCATTTTTCCAGCAGAAACCAGTCATCAGCATCTTATAGACTTGTTAGCTTCTAGACTAAGTATTAGTTCTGCAGTTATCTCTATCTGCTTTGTTACAGAACTTCACAAAAAGAAAGGGAGGCATATAGCAAGAAATAACATTATTCCTACTGACCTCAGCCTACAACCTCACTTGAACAGCATGACAATGGAGAGTAAAAAAAGGACACTTAGGAATGTCCAACTTCAAATGTTAAGATGAAAATTTAACATTTTTAACATTGAGTCGTTTAGACTAAACAAGCTTTTGAGACCTAAATTAATACAAACCTTGCTTGTAAGTAAGCGTCATAAAAGTAAGAAAGGTAAAATGCTGCAACCAGCTTTTGACATTCAAAATGCATTTTAAACATTTAAGCTAATAATCCAATCTGTTCTTCAAAATTTATGTTGACATTTCTTTTTGCTCACCACATTTACTTCCCACTTGTAAGACTAGCAACAAGTACATTACATGCTAATAGATCTTCGGTCCAGCTTTGAAGTCCTGTGCTGTTTCCAAGTACTTCTAAAGTACACATTTAGGCAGAAGGTATCATCAGACTAGAGTTAAATACTCTGCAATTATTTAATTAGAACTGTGAGTGCTTGGGGGCTCAGGGAGAAATGAAAACACTGCCTCTCTTACCACCTTTCTTTAACAGTTACTTAGCAACTAGTCATCTTTAATTTTCTTGTGAAAGACTATTTTCCATACATAGTACAGAGAATGTAATTCAGAGGTGCCCGCCAGTGAGATTACAGAATTTAGTTCAGCAAGCATTTTTGTCATTTAAGAGAAAACAAGTGATATTAACCAGTGACTCTTATTTTCTTATGTTCTCTTTCTCACCTGTAGAAGTGAAGTTGCACTGACACTCCTCCAGCCTGGAGGAGAAAGGAACTGCTACACCTTGAGTTTATGACTACTGAGTCAGTCGTATTGGCTTCTCTCTCAAGGCACAAAGAGTTTGCATCGCTATTCTTAGTGATTTGCATCCTTTTTGAGTTTCAACAATTAATAACTGTTCATTTTAAAAGTGATAATAAAAACATGATACTTTGCCTTAACAACTATTAGTTTCTGTACATACTTTACCTGTACATCATTGGCATTCATTCTTGTTCCTTCCTTCCCAACGAAGATGTCATCTATATCAACCAGAACGTACCTATCCAAGGACAATTTGAGCTTCTTTCCAGACAGAAAAGAGATGGCATCTATGAAAATCAGCTTGTGCAGCCAAAAATTCAAGTTATTGCCAAAAAGGACTCGTTGTATCCCATCATGGAGACCCAGGTCATGAATTACTGTGGCATGGAGAGCACTTTTAGCAGCAGGTGGCAAAAGGTTTTCTGGTGTCTTTACTTTTGCAAATATCACTGGTTGGTAAGCTGTATGATTAATCTGGAAAACTGCCCAGTCATTTCCAAACAAAGGACCTTTCTCAAGCTTAGAGGATTTTGTCACATGGAGCAGTGGGGAATAAGGGTTAATGCAACAGTCCTTAATACCCAGATTGCTGTGGACATGAAAAGGAAAGCCCTTCAACTGAAAGCTCTGCAAGCTGTTCTCATTGCCTTTGTGAAATCCAATAACCCCTACACCATATTCTATGCAATACTTATCTAGAAGACCTCTGTTCCAAGAGTCCATATTCACATACTTTAGAATATTTTCGTACACTATGAGAGCATATTTGCCCTTATTTTTGTCTATAAGCACTGGGAGGTCACCTTTTCCAGATGCAATTTCAATGTGATACTGAAATCTGCTAGATTCTAAAACGGTTATTATATCTTGGCCTAATGTTGAATATTGACTTTCCACAAACACTAGCACTACAAGATCTGTCCTCAGTGGATCAGTAGGCTTCATGGTCTTCATCTCCATCAGCTTGTATGGAAACAGTGGAAGATCACCACATTCCACTTCTGAAGAGATTTCAGAAAGTTCATTTTCTTGTTTGTAGCCATTGTATAAGTAGTATGCAGAAATAACAATGCTCACCATACAAAAAGTGGCCAGCAAAATAACTGTTCTTTGAAAATGTCTATGAAGTTTCATGATAAAACTCATGTTGTTTACTTGTCTTAGATTGCTCTCAACAGCAGCATTAGAAACATACACAGATTCTCAACAACTTGTTCCAGTCCTCTCAAATATTTATGTCACCATTGCAGCACACACATCTATCTTCCACAAAGCTTTACAGAAGGTATAGTCTAGAAGAAAAGAAAATCAGAGATTTAATTGAGGCACCACATTTGTGAAGTACTGTCACATTTGAATTAATGGATAACACAAATCACTGCTGAAGAAATGTTTAGAAGAAAACAATTCAAAGAACTGTGATAGTTTCCTTCTGAAATTTTACATTAGTAGTATTACTTGTTCCTACTCTCCACTATGCCTAATTGTTTCAAAAAATACAACTGTCACTCTGCATTTTGTAGTATTGCGACACCAGAATATGTCTAAAGCACAAGTAAAGGAACAGCTTGGAGAACCTCCACTTCAATCTAACAAAAACAAAGCCTAACATTTCAAGAGCCAAAAGACCTAGTCCAAATGCTGAGCAAAGATGGCCAGCAGGCTTTCCTTAGATGGCACTTCCAGAATTCCCACTGGTTACCAGGCCCACATGAAAAAGTCTCTAAATCCCATAGACTCCCCTTCCCAGAATGTAATGTAAAACTGGGCATACTCAGGAGGCACCAAAATGCAAGGTTATGGCAGCAAAGAACTTACTGTTTCTCTTGTTTCTTTCTTTTTAACCCAAAACCAAAAGAATTACAGGTAAACAACTGCTGATACCACAAACATTGAGGAAATGTCATAACCCTTCTATGTCAAGGCCAAGAAACTAGGGGAACATTATTCTACGTGATTAGGTGTTTTCTATACTTTATTAATGCACTTCTGAATAAAGTTGGAGAGTCCATAACTCAACATGCATTTTACACACTCAGGTGTGCTACATATTATATATGTACAATAGGAGTACTTTTTAAACCACACTTTCTCCTGCAGCACTGAAATCATACAAATTATATTTTACTGAACCACATACTGTCCTTCTGCGCATTGTTGGAAGGACTTTGTATTTCTTTATATTAAAAAAGCATAGAATAAACCAGCTCTTAAATTTGAGAAAAGAGTAATATATCAACAGCTAACTTGGGAGGCAGATCATTCAGGCATATATTTATGCTCCAACTTATACCTAAGGAAAGCAGTCACTTTCCAAGCCAGCAGTACAACTGCTCTCAAATTTTCTAATAACACACATGAAAGGTATGACAAGCATAAAATAATTACCTACTAGAATTAGGAAGGAAGGTCAGCAGTAGATTGAAGAATATTACAAATAGAAAACATGCTACTCTAACTTCACAATATAGTACATAATCTGTATATAATCTGTAAATGGCAATAAAATAAACTACATGCATAACATTAGCACAGTCATTTCTTGAGTGCTTAATCCCTACATGCTGAGCTAAAAATAAAAAATAAAAAACAAGGTTTAAAAAAGAAGTATCGTCTGTATCAAATTTGAACTTTTCTATACAGACTGACAGAGACACTGATAATAAATTAAATCTAGTCAGCTCAGCACTGAATCATGGAACAGATGATGATTAAAGAAACAGAGTAGATTTCTGATCCAAAAGAAACTGAAATATACAGAAGATTAATTTCTAATCAATAAATGAAATTGGAAAAAATAACATCAAGTCAAATCAAACAACAGACTGCCATGCACTTGGGCCACTCAACTGCTTTGCAATTTAAGATGAGGAGCTCTTATCAAGAAGGTGACCTTTTATTCCACATTTTCAAAGCAAGTTTTGTTTTGTTTTTTAAAAAAGGGGAAAAAAGACATACTTAACATTATCTTTTGTGACTCTAATAAAATCCTGACCGGTCCTTCCAGTGCAAGGAATGTAATGAATATAAAATTAAGTGAATAAGAAAATGAGATAATGCAAAAGAAGAAACTACATGGCATGCTATCTATCAGAACAGCAAAACTGAGCGTCAAGAGTAAGAATATGTCAGCTCTCACTCATAATTAAGATTCTCTTTAAACCTGTGTATTACCAGATAAGCCCATTTTCTGGACACATTCTGCTCTTCTCAACTCTTATTCTACTTTCCATAGATAGCATCTCATCAACCCTCCCTGCTCTCAGTGGACTTGCACCTGGCCTTGAATCTCACCTGCAGCTGGAAAAATATGGCTTTTAGACAAGGGATTCTCCTTTTACTCAGGCACATAGGCACATTATTCAGCGTTAACCAAAAGTAGCATAATTTGTGCCTGTAGAAACTGGAGGCATTTATTTGCAAATAAGTGTAAGAATGGACAGATATTGAATGTAAATCTGAAAGTACCTCTAGAAGATCTCAAACACTTTAAGTATTGAGATATTTGATTTTTGTCATACTACCTTCAAGCGCATTGCCTTAGACAGCAGAAAAGATATATATATATACTGGTAGGAAGGCAGATGATAAACTAGAAGCTTCGTTTTACTTGAATGAGTAAAACTAGATTTTTAAGGCATGTCTCCAGACAGACAATTTTCTGTTACAGGCACAAAGGATTCTCAGTGAAAACAGCCTTCATTTTGTATCTCCAATGCAGCTGACTGGCTGCCAAGAAACTCATAATTTCAGTGGCCAAAATGAATGCTTACTGCATTCTGAGGAATAATTATACACATGGCTGCCTTTCTTCAAAAAACCACACACCCTGTCTTACTCAGCCTTACAAAGAGCTTCAGGTCTGGTGAACAAGTAGAGAGACGTGAATCTGCAAAACAGAACTCTTAGAACTCTTACTGACTAAAGTACCATTGCTTCCCTGAGTGGCAGTCAGCCACCATTCAACATACTGCTCGAGGCTTGCTTGCTTCTTCTTCCCCAGGCTGCTCTGACAGAGCCATGAAGTACTCCTATTTTTATGACAGGAACCATTCAAGTCAGAGGAGCTAGAAGCTCCCAGCAGTGTGATTTTGATGTCTCACTCTTCGCCAGCTTCAGCTCCTATCTTGCCACCTGAATGTGATAATACTGAATGAATTTTTCCTGGAGCAGGAAAAATTCAGAGTGACCCAAATTCATGGGAAGAAAGGGCTGACTGGGTGCAGCAGCTGTAGGCACAGATGTTTGAACAAGATATTACAGAAGGGTTGCAACTCAAGGACTGATAAAGGAAGAAGCAGAAGCACTTGAAATATTTGCAGCAGAGATGTTCTAAGGTGGTTCCATGTAGCAGAAAATCTGGAGCCAGCCTAGCGAGCTGTGTTTTTCTACAAGAAAGCCCATGCCATTTTATTCTTAGCTCCTAATTGCAGGTACCTCCTCAGGTACAGAGTGCAGCTGCAAGGAGTGGGTAGAAATGCTAAGACAGATGCAAGGCTTCACACCGAGGAAATCTCTGAGACCCAACAGGACCACAGCCAGACCTGGCATCCTCACCACTGAAAAGAGGAAGGAAGGAAGAGGAATGAAACAGAATAAGACAAGTTTTAAATGCATGTTCTTTTGAATCAGCTTGATGCTTATGTAAGGTCTTGCTTATTTAAAGACTGCTTTGCATGGCAAGAGTTCAAAAGAACACAGAAGAAAAGGGAACATACATTTAATAATATCAGAACAGTTTCAAAGCCTTGACAAGTTACAGCTGTTTTCGTACAGGAACAGACTAATTTTACTCTGAACAATACTAGTTGCTAGATATACTGGATTCTTACAGCCTAAAACATCATGCACTGGCTTTGACAGAAGTACAGAGACCTCCTGGGTGCATCATTCACCTCACACTGTACAACTTACCACGACTACGGTGAACTTAGTCACAGCCTGAGACACAACTTAAGGGCAAATGGTTCTTTTATATGATTACTGCCGACAGTACACACCGACAGAGGGCACTGTTTAGAACATACCAACCCCAAGGAAGCTCTCTGAAGTGGCACTTCAGAACTGGGCTGTCCTTATGGAATCTTATTTTCACGAGAAAAGAATATAATATTTAATAAAAGAATACAGAAGTCGTTACAGCTTGATCTCCAATATTTCCGAATATATATATATATATTATATTTTTTACTTCTTACATACTTGTGCATTTTTTATGCCATCCTCTGAAAATTGAGACCAGTGGTTTTTATTTACATTGTCCCTGGCATTCAGTATCAAAATATCACCTTAGTGTGAAGACTAGTGATAAAAATTACTTGAAAATATGTCTAATATTTAGAAGTTTGTTTTTAACTTGTGGACTCACTATGCGGGACAAGATCTTGCTGTGAGAAAGCTGAGTCATGGAAAGAAACTTTGCATTTTATTCTGAATGCAGCAAAGCTCAAAATAATTCTCTTCCACTGCAGAAGTGATTTCTGCAGCATTAGACTAGTTCTCACAAAAATCTTATGGACATAGGAAATAAATATCACCTTATTAACGAGATTTACAGTTGTCACACATGCTGCTGGGCTGTCACAGTCGTGGTATCTTCTGCTGGCCAGAATGAAAGGGAGGTATTAGAATACAGATTTTGTACTTCATGTTTTCCCTCGTCTCCAAATTCACTAATAAGATAAAACTGATGACAGAACAAACACCGTGATGAAGCCACATGGCTCTGGTGAGTTCCTACCATTTGCTACTGTCTGGAGTTTATTACTTTGCTAACTACAAATGACTGCAATCCTGGCTCCTATAAATCATTTCAGCACAATAACCCTATTGCAAATATTCAAGACAAAGCTGGCTGGGGATTTCACCTATTAATGAGGCGTAGAGGTGTTCTCCAGTGAGCACAGAGAGCACAAAATCAGATTTATTTATTTATTTATTAATTTCCCGGCAGTAAAACATAACACAAAAGCAACTTCACCAAAGTCTTTGCGCTTAGTGGGGAGCCCCATCCTTGGGCTCAGACTGATGCACAGAGTGTGAGGACCTGTGCTGTGTGAGTGCCATGGCAACACTGTGAACACCATGCCCTCACTGGCAGATTTCTGCACTACGACTTCCACGGTATGCCCAGCACACACTGCAGCACAGGCTTTGTACGACTGCCTTGCCTGCACAGCACGAACAAGCTGTTTTCTGGACTAAGGAGCTCTAAAGAAACATAGTTCTTGCTGTCCTACTACAGGTATCCACATAAAGACAAACATGGAAAACTGCTTTAAGTTCTATACTTTAAAAAATTTATCTGTTGAAGTTGTGTCATGAATATCAATATGACTTAAAACTAACAGAAATGTGCCTTATCTCAATATATTTAAAACTATCAAGATTAAACCAACAGGCTAAATAAAAATAACCAAAAGCAAAAGAGAAAATGCTCTCAATTTAAGTTTTTTTAAAGCCCAATATGAAAATCCGGTTTAATTTTACCTCTGACCTATGCAAAGGCAACTATATATTGTGACCTCCGCTTAGGAGCAACAAAGTTGTGTCACATTTATATACAAAGGTAAAACAAAACAAACCCTCACAAATTGTTTCAGGGTAAAGAAAATCTTCCCAATCACAAAGTGGTGTGAGTTCAGGATTCATTAGCCAACAGTTTTATTCAGTTATTAGATCTCTTTGCTTTGCAATATCTATACATATTTTTCCATCCGCCTCCTGTGATAACCCTCATCATTACGTTCCGTGCCTGTTCTTTACCAAATTGGCTGCTCAGCAGCAGTAACAACACGCTCCTCATGGGTTGAATGAGGGATGAGTCCTACATCAAGAACAGACATATTGTTCAGCACATTGATACAGGCATTCCAGCTTACAGTGATTAGAATGCTATTTAATTGCTTGGAGCAAAAAATCCTGCTTTGGACAGCTACTACAAAATATAACCTTCAGGAAACACTCCCACTCACTGTATCACTGCTACTAAAATGTAACTCTTGGATATAAGAATGACCGGTAAAAAGCAGCAAAGGGTATTTGAAATAACCCCCATCAGGCACGGGCAGTAGTGCTCAGATTTTTAAAGACCAATCATGAAAATATGAAACTGGCCTCCACATACCAAAGTACCTCTACTTCACTCTACTGACTGAAGTATTCAAGCAGCAATAACTCATAAGTTAAGCATAATAACCTCATAAGCAGGTGGAGAACGAGGTCTTATAACTGGATATTAAGGAGACATTTTCAGCTGGAAAAGATGGTGCTATGAGATATAAACAGCCCAGGGAAGGCATCGAGACCCTTTTGCATTGCCTAACAAAGCTTGTAAGCCCTCCAATACTCAGGTAAAGCACATTTCTCAGGTATCTTTAAACAAACAAAAATCTCACACCAAACAAAAAAGCAGAACAAACATTCTGGCAGATAGACACGCTTTTTTTTTTTTTTTTTTTTTTTTTTTTTTTTTTTTTTTGAGTTCTTGGTGCAAGCAGTTTTCAGCTGCTATCATATCTCAGCTATCCTTACCTCAGTGCTGCACTGGTGTATGCGGTGCCACAGAACCTGACAGGGCAGGAACTCACGCATCAGAATTTGTTAATAAAGAAGTATTTTAAAATAACAACTATACAGTATTTAAGAGGGAGACTTCCATACAGTGCAAAAGTCAGTTTTGCTCTTCAAATTGCTACTCTATCTTCACACAAGACTTTCTGCCAGCACATCTTAGAATACCTTATGTCTCACGCCGTTTTTCTAAGACAAAACCTGTTTCCAGCAAGCAGACGAACGTTACAAAGTAGGAACGACACGACCTGCCGGCGAACTGCCCCTAAGGTCAACGCGTGGCACGTCCCCTCGTCCCCGCCCGTCCCACTCTCGCCCTTTCCCCGCAGCGGGCGGTGTTCCCGCCGCGACACCCGAGAAGAATGCCGACGGCCAAAAGAACGCCGTCTTCTCCGCTTGCCGTTTCAATAAAGAAAAAGGCAAAGCCACACGAACCAATCAACGAATCAACCCAGAAAACGAAGTTACCTAGTGAAAAGTAGCGAATGAAAGCGCAAAAGACTTTTCTGCCATTTCCCAAAGGCCTCGTGTTGCTGTGTACTAACGGTCGGATCGGCTGTAATGTCCTCACGGGACTTTGGGAATTCCAGCAGCTGTCACCACCTGAAGTCATTAACGGTTTCTTCCCGGCGACGACTGAGTTTGCCGCCCGGCCGGCCGCCCGCAGACACCAGAGGGCAACAGCGTCGCACAGAAGCAGCCGGGGAAACAGGGGAGGGAAAAAAAAAAAAAAAAAAAAAAAAAAACAAGCGCGGCGGAAGGGCCGCGCTGGGTACCACAACCGGCATGCAGATGCCGAGCGCGCCGCCCAGGAACGGAACGACCCGAAGCCGCCCGGGACGCGCCGAGGCACCCCAATGCCGAGCGGGCTGCCCCGGGCGGCACCGCACAACTTTTCGGGGAGCGGCGGGGCCCTGAAAGAGAGCAGCAATCGCGCACCGCACGCAGACTGGAGCCGGGGGTTCCAGTCCCGCCGGAGGAGCCGCCCGCCGCGGCCGTTACCTCCAGCCGTGCTCCGCCGCCATGCCGCCGCCCCGGGACTCGCCTGCGGGCTCCGTTCCTCTCCGCTCCTCCGCCCTCTGCCGCCGTTCCCGTCCCCGCGGACGGGCGTGGGGAGCTGCCGGCTCCGCCGGGCTGCGCCCAGCAGCGGGGAGAGCGGCACCGCCCCGGCCGCGGCCCGCCCGCGGGGAGGTGCGGCGGGGCTGAGCCGCCCGGGGGTGCGAGCGCCGGGCGGGGCCGCCGCCACCGCCCCTCCTCAGCCTCGCCCTCCGGAGGAGGGGCCGCGCTCCGCGCTCACCGGCGAAGGGCGGGTTGTCCGCCGCCCGCTCGCGGGGCGCTCCCTCGCGCCTCCGTCCCGTCAGGGCCCGCGGCCGCCCGCGTGCCTGCGAGGCGCCGTGCAAGAGCTCCGTGCTGGACCCGGCGCTGGAGGGAAGGGCTGGGAGGGACAAGCTCTGCTGTCGCTCCGTCTGCCCTGAGAGAGCCGTGGACCGCCGGCACCTGCCGCACCTCGGTCGCCGGGCAGAGCCGGCGTGATCCCGAGCAAAACACCAGGAAAGTCTCTCGGAGTTTCTTCCATACTAAATGAAGTGTGGGTGTTTGCTTATCCATCGTGAAGGCCGGCTGCACGGCATATAGAAAGGGATGAACGAAAACACGGTATACAGCCTGCAGTACTGCGCGCCGATTCTTCTGAGGACATTGTGGAGGCATGTGTTTGGGCATAAGTGAAATCAGATTTGTAACTGTAACTAAAATGCATCTCTGGTCAGCACTTATTTTGCATTTTATCCCCTTCTCCTAAAGTTTAACTCCAAACCACTTGTTTTTTTTTTTCTGCAGGTTTGGGACAGTCATTTTCTGCTTTGTTATAGGTGCAGTGCAAAATTTTGTAAATTCTGTAAGGATAACTACTTTTTTTCTGAAGACAATGAATACTGGGCCATGCGTTTGCAGCCTCAGCCCCATCCGTGCAGATCTCATCCCTGAGCCTGTCCCGTTGCTGTGGGTTCCCCATCTGCACAACAGCGCTGGCTTCTGGATATTGCAAGTAAAATGTATTAATGTTACATGTGCCCTCTTGATCTAACTAATTCTTATCATGTGGTGGCTGTTGGCTCACCTAACAGCTGATGAGTCAATGCATCACATTAACTCAATCACAGCAGTTGTCTGCCCTAGTCTGTCTCATTATGACTCCAGATAGAAACTGCAAGGAAAAGAGCCAAAGTCTTGTGAAGATTCCTTCTCCAAACATCAGCAGAATTTACAGTTCTTGATTCAGAAAGATGGTAATTAACTGCTTTCTCCTGTTCTTTCTCCTTTTTATTCCTGTGACACACCATAAAGGGACAAATTCTAATGTCTTCTAAACATCAGAAGTTTGCAAAGCCAGAGTTTCAATTAAAATTTCCATTACATTGAAAGCACACACACACACACACACACACACACACACACACACACACACAAAAAACATAATGGAGATGATCTAATCCCTTATTGCTCTTGCTTTAATAAGCAGTGTAAAGTTCCAGGCCCTTACATGCAGAGGATTGCTTATATGCACGAGGGCTTATTCTGCACAGAATTAATCCACAGAACAGTGTCCGTCCAAAATCCTATTGCCCTCTCCATATTACACAAAGGGATTTTCTCTCACATTAAGATTCGCTACAGTGTGGATATCCGGATACAGTCTTGTCTGGAGACTTCTCTATTATGAAGGATTTTTCCTATCCTGTGCAATGAAGTATAAGGTGGAAGACAGCCAGAAATGACTGAAATTCTTGGATGTGACTTCAAACTCACAAATGCGTGACTTCCCTCCAACTATTCTGAGTAGCTGGCACTGTTTTTAAGTTAGCTTTAAGTTTTTTAAGTTAGCACTGGCCAACATGGATGGAGGAGTGTTACATAGGGCTTATCCTCATAAGCACCTGGATGCTCACAGGGATGTGCTAGACATCTCACAGATGAGGGCTTTGGCACTGCAAGTCAGCAGCTGTAGCACAGAGCACTTCTGGCAGGAATATTAACACCTTTAATCCTTCTTGGTGCTGCTTTCAATTTTTATTCTTGAGCTGTCATTGCAGTGTGAACTGGGCATGACATCGTAGCCACTCTTTCAAGGATACATCTTTAACACGATGCTGAGTATGCTTCTGGCTGAGTTTTCTGCCCAGCTCCAAATTCTTCACAAACAAAACTGTAAAGTGTGGTGTTGCATTACCATGGAGTGCTACTTCAAACAGCATCATCATAGCAGTACGGAAGGATCTGAGGTCACACCTGATGTGCATCACTCCAGAACTGAACAGTGCATGCAAGTGACTGAGTAGCTAATTCAGACAAGAAGATGGCTGGGAGAGAAACCAGTGGGCTCCTGAACCGTACACCAAAAAGAGATGTATTCAGACATGCTAGTCTGTGCTGAACACCTGTGCCTTGAACTAAGGCAAGCTCTGTGCTGTTATCAATGCAAGAAACTGTATTCTGGCTCACAAACATACATACTAACTTGTGTCTCTATGCAGCAAGGAACAGACATTGAAGCAAGCTCCTCTGTTTCACGCCTCAGAGAATTTGCCAAGTGAAATACTTAACTCAGTTTGGATTACTGCTCCAAACCAATTGTAGCATTCAAGACACTAGGATCTAGACCAACACTACAGATCGCAGAATAGCTGAGGCTGGAGGAAACCTCAGAAGTCATCTGGTCCAACTCCAGCAGGGCCACACAGAGCAAAGTGCTCAAGCTCATGTCCAGTCAGCTTCTGAGTATGTCCCAGGAAGAGACTCCACAGCCTCACAGTGCAGCCTGTGCCAGTACTCCGGCACTTGCACAACAAAAAAGTGTTTTCTGATGTTCAGAGGAAACTTCCCATCTTTCAGTTTGTGCCACTTGCCTCTTGTCCTGGCCCTGGGTACAACTGTAGAGAGCCTGTCTCTGTATTCTTTGCACCCTTCCTTCGGGTATTTATACACATTGAGAAATGCTCCCATAAGCCTTCCCATCTGTAGGCTGAAGAGTCCTGGTTCTCTCAGCCTTTCCTCACAGGAAAGATTCTCCAATTTTTTCATTTTTTTTTGGTCTTTCATTGGACTCTGTCCAGTATGTCCATGTCTCTCCTGTACCGGGAAGCCCATAACTGGACTCAGCACTCAAGTGTGACCTCACCAGCGCCAAGTAGATGGGAAGGATCACCTCCCTTGATCTGGTGGCAATACCTTCCGTAATGCAGCTCAGGATATCATTAGCCTTCTGTGCAGGAAGACCATGTTGCTGGCCCATATTCAGCCTGATGCCCATGAGGACCTCCAGGTCCTTCCATGCAAAACTGTGGTCTGGCTCCCACGAGTGTCCTGGTGCATGCTCTTCTCCAGACACAGGACTTCGTACTTCTCTGTATTGACCTGAAGGGGGTTCCTGTCAGCCCACCTCTCAGCCGAATGAGCAGATGAGGTCCCTCTGCAGACATATCATATGCATTAACATATGAATTCCCATGCACTCCATGAATGGGTGCCTTCAATATAAACAAACACAGTTAATTCAACATGAATTAACTGAACTCAGGAAAAATAAAGTGCTTTGTACATGCAACCCTTCAGTCTCCTACTGAACTAAGCATATAAATGCTTTTCAGTATTTGGCTTTTAACCCTTAGTCTGAATACCTGCCCTGTTTCTGATAAATTGACCATTTTCAAGCTAACTACTTTGAAAATTATACCTTAATTAATTCCTATCTATACAAATTGCATCATGTTCTGGCAGCACTGTGGACTACTTATGTCCTAATACATACACTTAGGTATATAGGCATGCTTCCACAGAGAAGGAAGTTGATCATTCCAATCACACACTCTTTTCTTTTAATATTATGGTAAGAGATAAAAATAATTAAAAAATGTATTTGAGGAATTCCAGCAAAAGTCCCATCTCTGTTTGGCTTTTTAGTTATCTCAGTTTGGGTTTTTAGTCATCTCCTAAGAAGCAACAAAAAATTAAAAAAGAGTTGGCCTACCATCTCTAGTGATATCCTCAGCTTTTTGACTTACTACTGTCCTCTACCCAAATGTTCTCTTTCTCAGTCACATTTTTCTTCAAAACAAAATCTTCCCATAGTGCTTCCTCTTTTTGTATAATCAGAAATATTTCTTCCTTTCTTTCTTTCTCAGAGAACTGAGCCCTGTCTTGTCTGGTGGTCTTACTCTCAGAAATGATTCTGACAATTGGATGATTCTAAGTCTGCAAAAGAACTCTTGATCCCTCTGAGTCCTGCTGATATCAGTGGGAAATGTAGGTATGTCTGTTACAGTGGTTCATTACTACAACTCCTATTACAAATTTGTATCTATAAGATAGGCAGAATTACTTTGGCCATCATTTCATAAGCCAGGGAAAGACTATTAGTTGAGGAGTTATATATAGTAAAAACAGTTTTCAATTAATAAAAAAATGTTTTATCCAGTCTTGTCATTTAAAAGATTCAATACATCTTTTAGCGAAACACTAATTATTGATTGTATTAAGATATCTGAAGATATCTGCAAGATATCTGAAAACAAAGACCACCCAGGTAATTGATTGTTATTAGTTTTGTTGTTTTGTTTTTCTTTTGTGCTCTTATGAGTTCTACTAGCCAAAATGTAATTCTGGATTCATAATGCTCATTGGATTAATCAGAAACTAGATGAAACAAATTTAATAAATACACAATCTTAACAATACTTAAACCGTTTATTTTTAAATATTATGCAAATATTAATGAGTCCTTAAAGGGTATTTTTGTCTTGGGCACTGATATTAGTATTGCTGTATTCATCCAACACAGAAGATTAGGCCATGAAATTATCCAAGATCAGGCAGTGACTCATGAAGGTTATGATCAGAAGTCAGAAGTTCTTGACTCAGGGTTGAGTTCAGATCACTAAATCTTATCATACTGCCTTATAATAGATGTCTGAAGCCAGCAAATGGCTGTTAAAATGTTAAAATGAAAAGACCTAATTTCTTCCCTTAATGAAACTGGAAAAGGCTTTGTTTGCAAGTTGTATCCATTTAATGAAATGAAAAAAACGTGGTCTGAGATTTCAGTAACAGAAGTGGTCAAAAATGTAATTGACTAAGAGGTTGTCTTGCAGGAAAAAAAAACCACAACACAGTTCAAGTTAATAATCTTACTACTCTGTAGTAAGTATGATACTCTGTATCATTCCAGCATTCTCATTAGTGGAGTGAGTAAAGATTATTCTGTAGCAAACAACACAGGAAAACAGCCATGCTTATGCAATTTCTCTGAAACATCACAAGCTTTCAGGTGGAAAATATATCTATCACTCCTCTTCTATCTCATTTTCAAGCCCTTGCCCTGAAAAAAATCCTACTATTTGCATACACTGTAGTAATATCTTTCAAAGTAGTTGAAGGCAAGTTGCTAATTACATGCCGTGGGTGATGACTACTTGGCAGTAGAAAGGCATTTCTATCTCAGGGCTTAGAATAAAATATTGTTATAAACATGTGGTATTCCATTTTAATCAGGGTATGGAAGCAATTGTCATCTTTGTAGAATGATCAAATGGCCAGCTTTGGAATTTAAGATGCTCAAAAAATCATTAAGTATTTCTGCTCTGAGCTGCAAAAACATCACTAAGTGCTCAAGTCACATGCCATGTAAAGTGTAAGAGATATTCATTAATGAGGAAGACTGAGTAATTTCTGTCACAATTTTCCAGGAAATTTGCTCATGAAGAGAGAAGAAAGACTCTTCCTTCCCATTAAATCATATTCATAGTCTTCAAGCTAATAAGTATTAAAAAAATGGAGCACAAATTCAGAATGTACTAATTTAAGTTAGCTGTTTTGAATATATGTCAACTTGATTGAAAACTCCTTAGTAATATTGAAATTGTATAGAAGAAAGAGATAATGAGGATGGAAGAGAATTACAGAGACACCAAATTACTAGAAGCAGGACCAACATTCTAAAGCATCTTTGCTCTTTTTTAGTAATACATAATTAAATCTTTGTTAAAACTGATTTTAGGATATGCAATAAAACAGGACACACTCTGGGCTAAGGAGAACTTCCATTATTACCCTACAACCTACTCCTAAAAATGGAAAAGAGAAGTCCACCCAAAAAGTTTTATTTTGCAAAGGGGAAAAAGAATCAAATTGATATATCCAGCTTGGTATATACATTAGTCCAGCAATAATCTGAACTCTTCCAAAAGCTCAATGTCATTTACAGTCAGCTGGAAAAATCTTCATAATTTCATCTTTCCATCAGAGTTCCAACTGTAACTCTGAGACCAAGACTAATTTAGCTTATTTTGTTTTAAGAAAGGAAGCATCCTTCACCAATGCCTTCAACTTCCACATGACCTTCCCTTTTTTTCTGTACAAAGAAACACCTTTTGCTTTCTCTGTTCCTTGAACGTGCAACACCTCAAACACAGCCTGGCTTCCTTGTGCCCTTGGAGGCAGCAAACAAAGGGCTATAAACAGAGGAGTTTGCACAGGACTTGAACTTATTCAGAATGCAAGGTAACGCACTGCAGGATCAATGACATGAATGTCTGCTATAAACTGGGAGCTCATCAACTGGAAATCACTGAGGTGAGAAAGGACATGGGTACTAGTCAAAGTCAGAGAATGTCTATCAACTGCCAAAGTGATGTGTCTGTGAAAAATTAGAAAATATCACAGTATTGCTTGCAGAGGAAAAAAGATGGAAATACTTAAAGTGTTGATGGTATTGCATAAGGCTGCAATAAGTTCTGATCTGGAATGCTATTAGAAGTTTACAAAGAGTAATTCAAAGTGGAAGAAGTGAAGAGAAGAACTCTATGAGCAGGGCAATATGCAGTCTGTCATACAACAGGCAAAGTGAAGGCTGAGAGGTCATGTAGCTGCTGCACCTGAGGGGAAGATAGAAAAAGACGAAAAAGACTTCTGGCATAAAAATAATTGTGTAAAAACTGTATACATAGGCTGGAAATAAGAAGGTTTCACATCATTAGAATGAAGGAGACTCATTCCATGAACAGCGAGGACAAAAATTGTAGCTAAACTGAAGACAGAACTTGAGATATCGCAGGACATTATTTATAAGGCTACTAGATTGGATTTGATGACTTAAGAGCAACTTATCAATCAATGACTCTGTATTTTTTATTTATGCTGCCATCAACAACAACTAGAACACTGACAATAAATCTTCATCTTTGACATCTGAAGTTTTCATCAGCCTCTTTGTTTGTCACATTGATTGTTTCAGGCTGTGTGCAGGCACTAGTAAAGGAGAGCACCTGCATTCTATTCACATTAATTTGAACATCACATTCCAAATCATAATTTTTTAATGAAACCTTGCATTCTGGAACGCTAGATGTTTCCCTCCGGGGAAATGTACTAGTTTTTTTGCCTGTACCTGAAGTAAAATGGGTAAAGAAAAAAAGAGAGTGAGAAAACTGTATATTTTGTGGGGAAAAAGTGAAGATTTTTCTGCTTATTAATTTTTCAGTTCTTGAAAAATATGAAATGGATTAAAATTTCAGTTATGCTGGTAGAGCTTTTATTTTTGTAGTAATTTTTGTAGTAATTTTTGTAATAATGTTTGTAGTATTATTTAGATTTAATCATAATGAATTACACTAATAAGCTGACCATATGTAATCGTGCACTATGCAAAGAGATCTTAATTACCCTGTTCATCAACTAAGGATATTCATGGTAGCACATGTCATCCAGGTTATTATCCTATATTGTAACATGTGATATCACATGAATACCGTATAGGAGAAGGATTTAAAAAAGGTTACAGGCTAGTAAGACTATTTTATTCCACTCAGAAGACTCCAGAGAAATAATTCTTTCCCAAGATCCAGAGACCATAATTACATGCAGAAAGTTAAGTTACCTTAAAGGTGAATGCTAACCCAGAAATACTGAAGATTAAAATTAAACCCTGAAATTTCCTATTATTATTAGTGCTGCACTGCATTAGATGTTATGTAAATATAGGAAAAAAGTAGTTCCTGTGACAATGAGTTAAATACTGCCTTCCAGTTTGTGTTGTTCTAGAGAAGAAATTGTTGTAGGTTTACACTCGCAGCTGGTGGCCATATCATAGCAGTGAATTATAGCACTTAATGATGCCACGAACATTGTATGCAATTCCCTATCATTTTTACTAGGGGCTTTGCCTAGGAAAATGATGTTGTGGTATGGCCCGACTGTCAGACTTAACATTTAATTTTATTTACCCAAATGTACCACATCCCTTGCGCATCTTGTCTTGTCTTAGATCAGAAATTCTTCTGGATGTGGACACACAAAGAGCTAAAGAGCTACAGAAATAAGTGGATATACAAAATCCAGGTAAGGCTCACTGCCCACTATTTGCCCATGAAGTTGTACTGGGTTTATGTGGCAAGGTTTTTGTAGTTGGGTGCTGAAGGTGTGACTTCTGTGTGCAGGGCCCAGCACTGCCCCATGTCAGATCAAAGCCTGCTTTGCCTTCTCCAGAAGGGCTCCTTGGCTGCCAGAGCTGAGCTGTAAGTGACACCGGGTGTGCTCTGGGAGAAAAAAAAAGGGAAAAACTGCTGCACAACAGCAGCTGGGAGAGGAGAGTGAGATATGGGAGAGAAGCAGAGTGACTGTGAAGGGGTGGCAAAGATGAAGTATTATGACCAGACTGACACCCCCACTGTCTGCTCCCCTGTGGGGGGAAGAAGTAGAAAAGAGTGTGCGTGGGGGGGAGGAAAGGTGTTTTTAGTTTGCTTTTAGTGTCTCACTGCTCTAGTCTGCTAGTAATAGGCACTAAATTATACTCATCTCCCTCAGTTAGGTCTGTTTTGCCTGTGATAGTAACTGGGGAGGTAATCGGTCCTTGTCCTTATCGCAACCCTTGATTGACCGCTTTTTATTGTATTCAATCCCTTTGTTCCTTTGAGGAGGGGGAGTAAGAGACAAGTGTGATGGGGCTTAGCTGCCAGTACAGAAGGGTCACACTTATTTTACATGATATAGATACACTACTAGTAATAATCTACTATCACCCTTCAATTCGGCAGAGGGAGCACAACCAGTATCTCTGTTGTACCACAACATCACTGCGATTCTGTAATACTACACTCTGTAATACTACACACTGTTCTTTAAAGTCGTGATCCTGCAAAACAACCATGTATACACTTAACCACACCCATAGGAGCGGATTCTTTATGACTTCAGATTCAGAGGACTGGACTCAGCCAAGCCAGCTTCTCCCCTGCTCTCTTGCAATGCCTCAGTCATATATGTCTGTGCAGGGAACCACAACTTGCAGCGCTACAATGAGAATACAAATAATTCTGTTTCTCCAGTAAGGGAATTACAAGTAGCTATGGGTTGTGTGAGGAGGCTAATGTCACTTCCCATGGGTGCAGTGGGCTGAAGCACATTCAGAGTGGCATGCTGCATCCCTGACTTTTGCAGTAAAATAAAAGCTGGGCTTCGATTAAAGCTGCTGTGGGACTGGATTGCTCTGCATGACCCACCAACACAGTGGCACTGTAAGGGCTGTGAATGCATGGGAGATCATCTACCCCTCCCATGAAAATGAATTGCTATCAAATAAAGAACAAATTCAAACAAAAATAGCAAGCTACTTACAAATCTTGTACTTCCTAAAGTGTCACTCTCCCACTAGAGTGAAAGCCCTGATTAATTCTCAAAACCTCTTCTTTTCAAGAGGCACTTCAGAAGGGCTAGATTGCCAAAGCCAGGCCTGTACTGCTGCAATGTGATCATATGGAGCATGTGCCTTTCTTTGTACTCTGCGCATGCCATTTGCTAATGGTGTGAGCAAAGTACAGCTCAGATATGAGCTATATGTGAGGCAGCCATCATATAGTTCTGCCAGTGAAAGGGACATCAGCAAAGACTACATTCTCATTGCTGAGAATCTCTATCTCTTTGAAGAATTGTTCCTTGCTCCTCAGACCCCCTTCCCTCCTCTCCCTTTTTCTTTTTCTTTTTCCCTTTTCTACAAGTACATCATCCCCATGGTTTAAAGTTAACAGTTACCTTTCTAGGTGGCTGCAAATTAGTAAGGATCTTTGACAGATACTAAGGAGGAGAATTCAATTTTCCAATTTTCTTTGCTTTTCCTTTCTTTTCCTGCTTTCCTTCTTACTTTCTCTTATTTTTCTGCTTTCTGTTCCCTTCATTTTTTTGCCTTATTTCCTTCTCCAGAGAAGCCAGAAATAAATGAGGTACAAACATTAAAAACAAAATTACATGTTATACAGAACTATCATAATATTGATATCAGCAAGGCTATCAGATGAAAAAAGACAAAATGTACTTTGTGATAGTGATGCTCTAAAAAATAAACAGAAGTACTGTCAACATTTATATGCCAATATATACAAATGTAAATTTAGCATCTGTTAGTCTCCACTGTGATATCTGTGCTATCTGACTAGCAAACCTTGGCTTTGGAAGATATCAGTGATATTCCACTGTGATAAATCTCACCATGGCTATTGACTTTCCCTCCCTCTCTCCTCCCTTTCATTTACTTTCCTTATAAATCAGATATAGAAGTTTTATAATTCTTTTAGTATCAATATAACATTCTCCAATTGAATGTCTGTAGGTTACAGGAGTTATGTCATAATTTTGCAGTCTAAGAAACAGATGGAGTAGAACCACTGGAAGTGCTTGTAATTGTGCATCTCTCCAGTTTGGATATTTTGAGGGCAACTGCTAAACCCCTCTGCTTATCATTCCACTCAGTGGATGGGCCAGATTCCCTACTCAGTCAAAAGAGTTTCAATCTTAAAAACAATGTTTTGCTGTAGCCATAGGGATACTAATAAAGCTTGAGGGGTTTCCTAAACCGAAATACTCAGTCTATTGGTCTCCTTCAAGTTTCAGATGAATCATATCATGATAGCATTTGCCCTTGGAATTTTTCTCCTGATGTAGTATTCAGCTAGAGCAAAGGGACAAAATACCTTACTGTTCTTAAGATGGACCTATCTATTAAATGCCCCAAGGGACACAGCAAAATTGAGGCCGACTGGTTTTGAATAAAAGGCTCAAGTACACAATGACTGAGTAGCAGAGTCAGAGGAATCACACAATCACAGAATCACAGAATGGCCCGGGTTGGAAGGGACCTCAAGGATCATGGATCTCGAGCCTTCCCACCACAGCAGAGCCACCAACCTCCCCATTTAATATCAGATCAGGTTGCCCAGGCCCATCCAATCTGGCCTTGAACACCTACAGGGACGTGGCATCCACAACCTCTCTGGGCAGCCTGTTCCAGCACCTCACCACTCTCTCCGTAAAGAACTTCCTCCTGACATCCAACCTAAATCTTCCCTCCCTCAACTTAAAACCATTTCCCCTTGTCCTGCAGTTATCTACCCTTTCAAAGAGTTGATTCCCATCCTGTCTGTAGGCTCCCTTTAGGTACTGAAAGGTTGCAGTGAGGTCACTCCGCAGCCTTCTTTTCTCCAGGCTAAACAAGCCCAGCTCCCTCAGCCTGTCTTTATAGGAGAGGTGCTCCAGCTCCCTGATCATCTTCGTGGCCCTCCTCTGAACCCTCTCCAACAGCTCTCTGTCTTTCTTATATTGGGCGCTCCAGACCTGGACACAGTACTCCAGATGGGGCCTAACAAGAGCAGAGTAGAGGGGGACAATCACCTCCCTGTCCCTGCTGGCCACCCCTCTTCTGATGGAGCCCAGCATACCATTTGCTTTCTGAGCTGCAAGAGCCCCAAGTCCTTCTCTGCAGGGCTACTCTCAAGATTTGCTCCTCCTAGTCTGTATAAATGCCTGGGATTCCTCTGGCCCAAGTGCAAAACCTTGCACTGTGCTGTGTTGAACCTCATTAGATTCACCTGGGCCCACCTTTCAAGTCTGTTGAGGCCCCTCTGTATGGCATCCCTTCCTTTCACTGTGTCAACCACACCACTGAGTTCAGTGCAAACTTCATTTTTTGTTACCAAATCTACATTATTAACATCATGTACTTTTTAAAATGCAGTTTTTCTGTAAGAAAAATCATCAGTTATATACAATATCTGCACACAGATGCTCACAAGATGCAAACTCTAGACTTTCTGACAAATATCAACAAAGCTAAATTATTGTTCTGTATATAAATTGCCAGACTTGTCTGTGAAAAGTGACTACAAAGGCAGAAAGCATAGTGTATGTAGTAATGATGGTGGGAAAGAAGGAGAGGGTTAATTCTTTTGCTTAATTAACATCAGCAGCAGCTGGCAGATATTCGGAAGTGACATCTGTCATTGAACGCAGCAGCAGCATCTTTTGTAAGAGATACAAAGAGAGCTGTATCTTGCAGCTATGGTAGTCTGCTGGTTGTGGAACCTATTTCAGCACTCCTTCGGGGCCACATGTAGTGTGCATCTCACAGAAGTGATCACCAAATGGAAAACAGCAATAGCATGCTAAAACACTTCTGCAGAAGACATGAGATTGAGCACTAAAAATCTACGAAGATGGATTCTTCAGATGAGTGTGTCCCTGTCCAGCACTGCAATTCATCTTCATTTAATGCAGTAAAAAGCACAGTCAGGCTTGCATAAATCATTCCTTGTTTGTTCTATTTGTACTGTACGTGTATGGGATTAGAGAGCTTTGAACACTTTAATGCCAAAGAGACAAAATACAGCAGTGTTAAGATACAGAAAGAAGGAGAATCTTCCTGTGCTACAGGTACAACATGCACATCTACCAGTGTGCAACAGGACTAAGCTTAAGATGGCAAATAGTGTCTGGAGGTCAAAACGACTACTTCTAGCCAATTTATTTGTTTAAAAACAGTGCCCTGACACTGACAACTGAGTGGACCTGGTATTGATAGGGTAGTGCGCTTCAATGCAAAATATCTTCAATGCAAAAATGTGTTGAGGTGGAAGCTCATCGGTAGGAACTGGAGCCATTGAGCCCTTGGATGAAAAGCTTAACATGAGCCAGCAGTGTGCTCTTGCAGCTCAGAAAGCAAATGGTATGCAGGGCTCCATCAGAAGAGGGGTGGCCAGCAGGGACAGGGAGGTGATTGTCCCCCTCTACTCTGCTCTTGTTAGGCCCCATCTGGAGTACTGTGTCCAGGTCTGGAGCGCCCAATATAAGAAAGACAGAGAGCTGTTAGAGAGGGTCCAGAGGAGGGCCACGAAGATGATCAGAGAGCTGGAGCACCTCTCCTATAAAGACAGGCTGAGGGAGCTGGGCTTGTTCAGCCTGGAGAAAAGAAGGCTGCGGAGTGACCTCACTGCAGCCTTTCAGTACCTAAAGGGAGCCTACAGACAGGATGGGAATCAACTCTTTGAAAGGGTAGATAACTGCAGGACAAGGGGAAATGGTTTTAAGTTGAGGGAGGGAAGATTTAGGTTGGATGTCAGGAGGAAGTTCTTTACAGAGAGAATGGTGAGGTGCTGGAACAGGCTGCCCAGAGAGGTTGTGGATGCCACGTCCCTGGAGGTGTTCAGGGCCAGATTGGATGGGGCCCTGGGCAACCTGATCTGATATTAAATGGGGAGGTTGGTGGCTCTGCTGTGGTGGGAAGGCTCGAGATCCATGATCCTTGAGGTCCCTTCCAACCCGGGCCATTCTGTGATTCTGTGATTGTGTGATTCTGTGATTCCATGTATTAACTTATTCAAAGCAATAAAGAAGTAAACGAACAACATGCAAGATAATTTTTTTCCCTTCTCCCTTCATTTTCTTCAGTTTTGTATATGAATTGATCAAACTCAAAATTAATGTATCCTCCCACTTTATCTTATGGGTATCTTCGTACCCATGTAGATACTGAGTAAGAGAGATTTTCCAGCTCCTTCTTCCAAAAGAAACACAGCCACAGTATCCATGTGAGACAAACTGCACTACAGTTTTTAATGAATTGATTTTTATATAAGCATTTCTAGAATGTTTCTAAAACTAGCAAAGTAATGAGGAATGTCCCTTTACCTCTTAGTTCTCAGGCTCAATACTTAGCCATAGTTTTGAAATTTCCATTAATATTTTCTAATGAGATTTGGGGGTATTATTGTTATTATTGTGTGTGTGCACATCCATCTGAGAATATTTACTAGGCATTCTCTATTTACCAGCCAAGAACTGAGGAGAAGAGCAAGAGAGAGATGTACTGATGGTCCAGGAGCAAAGCAGAGACTGAAATGCCAGTGAAGGAAGAGGTTGATGCAGTGCTTGTGTTATGGAAAAGCATCCTGGCTAGTCACCCTTGGCACATATTGCGCTCCACAGAGTGGAGTAGTGACTCATTATCCTCAGATAGAAGGCAAAGAACCACCTCGGTCAAACCTAGGAAGTCAAAGCCACCTACACTGATAGCAGCCGTGTATGTAATATAAATAGTCCCACAGACAGATGGTGGATCAACGGTATGATACAAGGCTCTATTAGAGAACAGCATCAGGAAAGGACAAAAGGACATGCTGCAGCCTGGCAAGGCAGACAAAACCAGATACCTGCGTGGAGTTTTAAAACTTCTTTCAAAAAATAGCAGCCTGCACACAGAAAAACTCCAGGCAATGATGCATATGGATATCCTCCTAATGTTGTAATGTGCTAATATTAATCACTATGAAAGATACTTAAAACACAGACAGTGTTGGACTACTAAAGCTGTCCAGTGGTGACGAGTGCTTTAAAGAGGCTTTGAGACTAACACGTTTCTGACTACCTATGAAATGGATTGCCTGAGGCTAGTGAAGAATTTCCCTTCACCAAAGAGAAAAATGGTTTTGTTGAGATTTTTCATGTTCTTACTCAATCGTCTTTTTTTTTTTTTTTTTTTTTTTTAATATATACAATGCTTATGAAAGTCAAAATTTTTAGCAATTAAATCTTTTCTCACGTCACACTTCCCACCTACTGGAATAGTAAAGAGGAAAACCTGTACAGCTTAATTTGCAAGAGGCAATACTCTGTGATTGTAGGGTCACAGCTAGCTGCAAGTGGATAGCTACCTGTGTCCCAGCTACGATACCAGATAAAACTAGCTGTGGTGGTGCTGGTTATTTTCCCTCCCAAAGGCATCTTCTCAGAACTGAACTGGGAATTCTCACTTCACTATTGCCAATGAATAGCAATTACAAGAGGTTTATTATAAATTCCTTATGCATACAAAGCTACCACTGACTTAAGAGGATTTTTTGTGTGCCAGGAAATGTAGGAACGGGTTTCAGATGGTGGTGATTTCCAGTTGGTGTGGACACAAGCCAGCTGGAAATATTAGCTCTGGAAGCAAAAAGTTCTATGAGATTAACTATGCCCTTGAGGCACCTTGTTATATAGGTCTTCATTAAAAAAAAAAAAAAAAAAAAAAAAAATTGTGTCCTTTTGCCTACCTCTTTAAATCAAAATAATAGTATTTTTCTTCCATATAATCAAAAGGCTGCATTCTCAATGCAGTCTTGTGAGTGTGATGACAACTCCAGTATTCTCTGAAAAAGTTATATGACTATTGTGCAGTAGACTGCACTGAAAATTTCCCTTATATTTTGCAGCAGACATTCCCTGGTGCAGCATTTTTTCTTTCAGTCTTAATTGAACTTTGAAGTATTCACTTGTTCATGCTGTTGTCTGTGTAAGCTTTTCATTTTTCTTTTTTGAATTAGACGCACCATTTACAGTACACTTCCCACCAGAACAGAAATCCAACTTTACATAACAGGTGGCAATAGAAATTTTAAATCAAGTCAAGAGTTAGTAAAATGCAGTATTAATTTTATTATGGCAGGCAGAACATGTATCTTTTTATAGCCCTATTTGTACGTTTTGAAATCAGGCAGTTACCAAGAGCTCTATCCTTAAAAGTGTTTTATGGAAACAAAAAAGAAAAAATCCAATACTTATTCAAGATTTGGGAAATTATCACCATGTTGAGCACTCAGTTTCTCCTGCATTAAGTCGATGGCTTAAATAGCATTCTTACAGGAGTGCTGGGAGAAGTTAAAACACATTAACCCTCCTGTCACCTCATGTTCAAATGGCTGTGGTCAAAATAGGTGTTTAAATTGTACTACCTGTTCAGTTTGACTCATTTTTTCAACTGCTGATGAAAAGCAGGAGGATTTCACAAGTGATCTCTTTTCTTCTGGTTTTCGTAATTGCACGTTTTCTGAACGGCCACTTGTACTTTTATTTTGCACAAAAGGGAGAGGTGCTCTGATAATTAGCTGGGGTCCTGGCTTTACTGAAACTTTGAATGGGCCCTCCACTGGGTGTTCAGTGATCATTCGATGCTCAAGGTCAATAAGAACACAGCTTTATTCTAGGTCCTGTTCCAACTGACTGTGCTACAGTTTGATATGTGTAGACAGGACGAAAAATGTAAAATACAAAAAAAAAAAGGACACAAAGCAGAAGGGCTTCAGAATAATGAGTTTTTAAAGTCAGAGTGTCTGATACTATTTCTCCCTTTCCAAATCAAAACTATCAGCAAGAACACTTGAAAGCTAACACTGAACTAAGACCAAGTTGCATATACAACCAATCTCACAGTGACCGCCATGCATACTTTTATTGCCAACTTTCTGTTATGCAATCTGTTATTCAGAACTTTTCACCATGAAAAATGCAATGCTGTTTTCCAGAGAAAATAGCCAGATTATCCAAATTAACACATTCAAATGAAATGGAGGTCTGAGAAGAAAGCTTCTCAGTCAGCAGGTGCTGTTTGTGCAGGAACACCTGTATGCTGTGTGGTTTTAAAAGATACCTGCCAGAACCTGTCTGCATATCCAGCGTGAAAACACACCTGGCATTGTCCAGTTCCCCAAATACTACTATTCCTGAAGGTGGTGAAAAATATTCCCTTTTAAACACATTTAGTGCTTCGAAACTGTCTCATTTTCCCTTTGTAATGGCCAACACATACCCTTCACTACTTGGTCTGGGACTGCCACTGAAATCAATGCACTTGGACACTCTTTTCAGGCTATGAGCCATGACGTACATACTAAGGACCTAACGTGGATCTCTGATTTATCAGTTAGCCTCTCATGACTGAGATCAAGGACTCCCTACATTCTTCAATAAAAAATACACAATCTCTTCTTTCATACAAGACAACAGTGTTACTGGTATAAGGCGTTTCTTCAAAAATGCCCCTTCTATGTGCTTCATGACATGCAGTTCTCCTCCACCATTTATAGTAGTTTCTTTGTTAGTTTCTTGCACCTGCCTTAATGAGAGCTAATAGAAGTATCAGATGCTTCAGCACCCATCTGTTTCACAAAGTTTTCATGTTGCTGTCAGCCACTGTTTCCAGATAAAGAGCTAGCTTCCTAACACTGCTCTCTAGTTTTCAAAAAGTTCCCTGAATTTTTCTCATTCTTTTTTTCCCAGCTTTCACACAATTTATTACATAATAAAGGACTTTTTAGTGTATGAAGTGGCTGAGAAGATATCCGATAAGACATCCAAATATTCCTGCATAACAACGTTTTTCCTTTTCTCCAGTCAGACTGAGACTGAAATTCAGTCTTAAAGGCTCACTATCAATATCTTGTCTAGCAAGAGAAATCCTGGAAGAGATTTTCTTGAGAATAAGCATAGTCTGTGTCCAGGTTACTACAGAATTTCTTTTACCTCTACAAGAAAATACTGATTCCGTTTGTGGGATTCCCAAGTAGTAGAGTAAATTGCTACACTTTCCATTTATATGCAGACAATAAGACCCAAAAATATGATTCCTGGATGCAGATGCAAGGGGTCAAAAAGTGATAAAAGTAAGCAAAGCTCAGAATTGGAGAGATCTAGTGATACTGGGTCTGTTCATTGAAAGTAGATTGTACTGCTGGGATAGATTCAGTGAAAATATTTCAGTAGGTAATCCTGAAGTTATTGAATGGGGGAATTCATAATGACCCTTGAGAGCTGTAAGAGACAGAAGAAAAATATGCTGGTTGGGAATATTGCAATGGCTCATCTTATCATGTTCAGCCCCCCAATAAGGTAACTTAACCTTTGCTACCTATTTCTTCAGACCTTTGACAAAACAAATTATAATTACAAATTGTGTCTGAGACACAATTATACGAGAATGGAATTTGGGGGAATTTAAGAGAACAGGAAATGATCTAATATGCATATCCATGCATTTAAGACATTACCTCTACAAGATGGGTAGGTAGAAACCTTGCTGACCTACTGGATACTGCACCACTCCCAATTGATGGCCCAAATCAGACTTCACAGAAAAGCAGAAATAGCAAGCAAAATCAGAATGCCCAAAGCAAGCCATAGCAGGTCTCTGAATTCCTTCATGTAGGAAAAAATGACACCCACTGACATTCACATATGCTTGCTGAACATTTATGGAGACCAAACAGTGGATGTGAGCACTCTGAGGTTGTGGGTGGTGCATTTCAGCTCAGCAGTGGCAACAAAAGCAGTGCATCACCTCTGCTGTTGCAACTTTTTATAAGCACAGCATGCAGGCTCTTGTTCATCCTGGCAACAGTGCACAGCTAATGGTGGTGATCATGCTGAAAAAGTGTTTTGTAGCTGAGAATTTGCTCTGTTAAATAGTGTTACTGTACTATTTGTATCTGTAGCAGTTTCCCTGGAAATAAATAGGAGACATTACTTTCAGAACAACATGTATCTCAAGGGAAGGTGCAAACAAGATGAAACCAGGCTCTTTTTCAGTTGTGTCTAGTGCCAGGACAAGAGACAATGAGAACAAATTGGAACACAGGAGGTTCCCTCTGATAACCAGGAACCACTCCTGTGCTGTGTAGGCACTGAAGCACTGGCACAGGCTGCCCAGAGATGCTGTGGAATCCTCCAGGAGATCTTCAGAAGTTGCCTAGACATAGGTCTGCGCAGCCTGCTCTGGGTGGCCCTGCCGGAGTGGGGAAGGAGCAGATGGACCCAGAGGTCCCTCCCAACCAAGCCATCCTGTGATTCTGTGAAAGCAATGCATTTTACTCTACGTTTGCTGTTGCAGTGGTGGCATTCTTCCTGTGTTAAACTCTATTCATACAGATTCTCAGAAGTCATTGGTGAGATAACTGTTTGACTTGCTTGAGAACAAATTATTTCTCCCATATGTCAGTTACCTTTTCTTATATTATCTTGCACTGTAGGCACTACTCAATGAGGCAAAACCTTTGCTAATTTTAATGACAATATTGCTGCAATGACTACTGTAGGGTTGTACCCTAGAAAAACAGAAAACTTTTCCTTTCTTTTTCTAATTGTGTTTTTAGAGGATAATGACCTGTGGTGCTTTCTGCAGTTTATTTATTCCCGGTTGTGTAAGAATATACTGCTTAGAAGTCTTTTGCTACAAAGCCGTTTGCTTCACTGGTAATTGATATGATTAAAAAAAAAAAAAAACTAGTGTTTCCAATTCATACTTGAATTTAGACATTTTGAATTTATGTAAGCAGTCATACAGCCTCTGTGCTTCCAGGCATGACTGAGTGAGTGGGCTTCTGACGTACTAGTTTAACAGTATTAGCCAACCTTGGCAACTTCTGAATTTTACAAGTTGCTTTGGTTTAAAAGCAGTCTATGGTGCTGAGGCCAAGTAAGTACCGAAAGTGTTAAAATCACATAGAAAAACAAATTTTCTGCTCTGCTTTGTTCAGTTTTCTTGGTCTGTAACTTTTAGACTATGCTGGAACTGGAAATAATTCAGAAGCTAAGTTAAAAAAAAAAAACATCCTGACACTCATTTCAGAAAAGCTTGCAGTCATTTCCAAAGAAAACTCAATTAATTTTCTGTCCCTGTGACCAAAGAGCATGTCTTCTTCTTTTGTCAAATCTGAAAGAATTATGGAATTCAGGCACAAGTATATGTCGTGATGCTAATGAAGCTTTTCCTTAGTTTCAATTCACTGTATACAGCAGCATCCAGACCAAATTATATTCAGAAAGGATTTGGGGTTGCTTTTTTTTCTAAATCAAAACTATCTAAAAATCCTATTCACTCCTAGCTTTGAAGAATTAAAGAGAAGAGTTTAGTAGAATTAGTTGAATCTAATTTTGCTTTATAGCTGTTCACTATTTTTCTTTCAGTTCTATGAAAAATAAGTAGTTTTATTGTTCCTCTCTTGACCACAATTATTTACATAACTTGAAGTGGAGCAGTGTTTTCTTTTTGGTTGATATTTGACCAATACTGAAGAAAAGAAGCACTGCAAAAAAATAACCCAACAAAAGGAGATTACTACAAAGCCCCATGGCCTTATTACAATGTGTGTTTAGAGAGTCTTTGTTCTTGTTCATGGAAATATATCTGGCCTTACAATTAATTAATTTCATGTCATTCTTTTTGGGGAAAGTCTGTGAGAATAGTATACCTGGGAATGTGGCTGTGAAAATACTCCTGCTTCTTCTAAGCAAGTTAATTAGCTGCTTTGAAAGTAAAAAATATATTTATCTTTGCATTGTTAGTACTGAGAAAGGGATGTTCATTCTACATCAGATATAAAACAGATTGTAAAACAGATGGTACTTTGATTCTTAGATATAGAAATCAGAGTTAAGGTCAACATATAGAGGTTTAGGAAATACCAACTTCATTTTTTTTCAATATCTTTGTGCTTCCATGCCACACACAGAGTTCTAGAATTCATGAAATAAATATGTGCACTGTGAGACTTCCTTTGTTGCACAGTATACAGTTCTGTCTTTTCAACTTATTAGCATGTTGGAGTGGGCTCTGAGTGAGTGCATATGGTTTCTCTACATTGCATTGGATGTGTAAAGGAGAAAAAGAGAAAGGAATAGAAGCTACAGATATCATTAAGATGATAAATGTGATGTTTTATACATATTGTCATTTTTACACTTTTTTTTTTTTTTTTTATCTCAGAGCTAGGCATTTCATCCTAGAGGCTGCAAAGTGAGGACTTTATAGAAAAACAGCAAAACAGAACATGTGACCATCCTCCCTCCTCCCACCCCTCCAAAAAAAAAGAAAAGAAAAGAAAGAAAGAAAAGAAAGACGTATGGACACTTTACCCGTACTGAACATGATAGTAAGCTTTTAAGTAAGCTTTTAACAAAGTTAGAGTTAGCGAAGAATCTTGGTGTGGAATTATTTGAACACTTTATCCTAATATTTATTGCCAAAATTGTTTCCTGTAAGCCCTTGACACTGAATCTCCTAACTGTGTTAACTGCTGGACAAATATGGAACAAAATTAACTAACTCTATCAAATACAAACATCACTGAAGAGGTGGATCACATAATCATGTGAGTTGGAAAAGACCTTTAAAGGCCAGCCAGACCAACTGCCCTGCAGTGAACAGGGACACCTACAGCTACATCAAGTTACTCAAAGCTCCATCCAGCATGACCTTGAATGTCTCCAGGAATGGGGCACCTACCACCTCTCTGGGCAACCAGTGCCAGTACCTCACCACCCTTACTGTAAGAAACATCTTATTTATAGCCAATTTAAATCACCCCTCTTTAATCTGAAGCCATTTCTTCTTGTTCTGTCACAGCAGACTCTGCTGAAGAGTCTGTACTCTTCTTTCTTACAGTCTCCTTTTAGACACTGAAAGGCTGCACTCAGGTCCCCCTGGAGCCTTTTCTTCTGTAGGCTGAACAGCCCCAGCTCTGTCAGCCTGTCCTCATAGGAAAGGTGTTCCATCCCTCAGACAATTTCAGTGGTCCTCCTCTGGATGCTCTCTAACAAGTCTGCATGTCTCCTGTACTGAGGACTCCACAACAGGATACAGTACCCCAGGTGAGGTCTCACCAGACAGCTCCCTATCTCCTGCTCTCTTCTGCTCCTATTAACTCTTTTGCCCTGGGGTGATTTCCTACCTTGTCTAAATCCACATCTGATCCTATATCTGAACTACAATCACAGGAATTAATTTTTGTTACATTAAATTTCTAGTGGTTCACAACAAAATTCTGTACGAGCTAACTCATACAGGCACACACAGTATACTTGTAAGAGGGAAAAATAATTTATACCCTTTTTACAAAGTTTAGTCTTCCAATCATCTGGTTTCAGCCATGGTTAGTATGTTCACCAATAGAAATAGGAAACACTCTTTTTAAAGCACCAAGATAAACAGGCTATGTTAGATTTTAATTTACACTATGCATTAGAGGTACTGCATAATCATCTGAATGCCTTCTAGATATCATGCGAATAAGATTCTTGCCATCATAAGAGCTTCATTTGCATGAGGCTATGCATATTATTAGACCTAATAAAATAAACTTGAATAAACAATCATTTACATAGGGTGAAAATGTAGAACTCAATGGAAGAAACAATTTTTTAGACTTGAAATTCTAGCTCTGACATGCACTGACATTTATCTGTGGTATTTCTTTCAATTGTTCTCATTAAAATTGGACTACAGTTACTTGTAGCTTCACAATGTGTTAAAATGAAAGAAAAGGAACAGTACTTTTGAGAGTACTTAATTTGGAATTAAATTAGTTTCTTCACAGATCAGAAGAAATGTACATAGCAGAATTTTATTGCATTAAACTAGCACGCTTCGCTATGTAAGAAAGAGCAAAGGACAAGAAGATATTACTCCTCACAGAATTGCAAAGCTATAGCCCTAATCAAATCCAATCAAGAAAAAAGAGTACCAAAAAAAATCTGTTAGCTTGTTTTGGATGGACTGGGGTGCCAAACAGAGTCCTACAGAAGTTAGACATTTTTCCACTGATTTCAATATGAGTTTTTCTTGACTAAAAGGCAGTGCTAGCCATACGGGCTGTCTGTAGTGACTTGACGATGATGCATGAGGACAAATAATACATTGGATGAGATGGAGTTGGGACAACTGGGAGTTGTTAAGGAATAACAACCTCAACTCTTTTAGGCTCATTTTGAGAGAACAGGAAAGTAGTCCAACCAAAATAGATAATGCACATGTACTTCAAAGGTATTAATTTTTCCAAACTGGAGGAAAATGTGAGAGAAATGGGTTGGGAAGAAAATTCATACAGAAAAATATGAATAGGAATAAAATGTATTTAAAATCAAAACTGTTATAAAATTGCAGGCACCTTCTGCTTCAGTGCAGAGATAAAGGCAACATTAAAAATAAAATCTAAGTCTAAGGATGGCACA
The DNA here is from genome assembly GCF_905368555.1 of Meleagris gallopavo. NCBI lineage: Eukaryota > Metazoa > Chordata > Aves > Galliformes > Phasianidae > Meleagris > Meleagris gallopavo. The sequence continues at coordinate 35,030,365 of NC_139407.1, forward strand.
AATGAGGAACAAACAGACAGTTACACAAATTACAGGTTAAAAAGTACGGAAATTTCATAAGGGTTGCTGAAGAAATAAAGACTAGAGTCTATGGAGACTAGAGGTAAAAATATACTGCTCTTATTGAAGATGAAGAAGAGATATTCTTTTTTTAACTTTGAAAAAAACAAAGGGATTGAGCACCCATATCATGTGAGAATCTGTGCTTTCCAGTCCATTATTAGCTAAGAGGATGCTCAACCAAAACCATGAGAAATAAATGCATTTTAGTCAGGAAATTTTGGCTATTTTATTCATAAGCTTAAAAGTTTGGCTCAGCAATTTTTTACTGATATTAATTTTTAATACAGCTTGTATTAAAGGGCATAGATAAAATATTATGCTATCGATGTCTTGTGCCAACATTTTTAAAACTCTGCATGGTACACTCTGCAAATATAGTGAATTCATATGGAAAGCACAGTTTGGTGAAAATCAAGTCAAGTAAATTGCCTTCTGGCAAACAGGACAGCAGAGCTGCAGCTGCAAGCCAAAAAAGGGTTATGACCTCCAGCTGTTACTTTAGATAAGCGATCAAATTAACTCCCCCAAATACGTATGGAAGACTTATGAGCAAGGGAATTCTAGCTAAAGGAAAGTTGGATTTAGCAATGTTCTAAAACAAATTAAAACCGAGGGAGGAAAGGAGCAAAGGATTCAGCATCAGACATGATGAGTTACAGTTTTAATTTAATAAAAGATCTACAGCTTTTTTTCATCATTTTTCCAATCTACAAAAGTCAAAACTAACTGCAATTTCTAAACTAAAACTAACAGTAATATATTTGTTTAAAAACATGAAGATAGGCAAAAATGCATTTACCTACAGTCTTTTGAACTAGGCCCTTGTGTTTTGAGCTGCAAAGAAAATTAATAGGTTAATTTTTACTTTCGTTCCTACTGGGGAAAAGTAAGCAAACAAAACACTGTCAGCTAAAGATTCAACTGGTTATAAAGATAGACATGAGCAAGATCTGCATAAAACCCTCCAAATACTCGTGCGCTCATTCTGATAGATATGCTGCTGAGCCAGACCCAAAAGATATAGATGGAGAACAAGCCAGCTGTTTAATAACAACCACAGAACTTCACATGGACTGCAAAGGAGCCAGATGAGTGGGACAAACATACAGCAGTGTGTTGCAAAATGAGATGACTGCACGTTGTTTTGGGTCAGCTAGTTTAATGCACAGACAGATCCAAAATTGAGCAAGACATTATTATTCAAGGTGGGATAAAAGGAGAGAGGTAAATGTATTCATCTGGTCTGACATATGTTTTGGCTCAGCTCTGTGGAAGGATAACGATGTGTCTTCTAAAAGAGTGTTATAAAGAACAAGTGATAAATAATGAATGAAGACTCTGCATTGTTTATTTATAGAATATCAAGAGCGTCCTGCTAGACGCATTTTCAATTACCATTCATTCTGGAAAGCCCTGCTGTGATTGGTTTAACCTTGATTTTTAGGAAGAAGTAATGGTAATGTGCAGGCATACTGGTATACCTAAAGTATCAAAGAAAGAATGGTGAAAAGTGTACTTATGAAGTAGTAAAATCATATTAAAACTGTTATGCAATAAAAATAAATTTTAGGCAGCATCTGGGAAAAGAGTATTCAAAACCAATAATATCCTGCTAAAACTAATGTGCAATAAAAGCATGCTGTAGAGTATTTGTGACAGTTTTCAAACCAGGGCCCTGGAAATAGGTTTTTGACCTATTTTTCTAGCATTAATAGCTTAATTAACATGTCAAGAATTGTCCAGGAAGCACCCAGAAAACAGCTTGGAGTAAGAAATTAGGGTTTTCTGTCATTAATTTAAACAAACACAAAAACAAAAAAAAAACAACAAAACCAATCCTCACAAATGTGGTTTGTTAAACAGTTATGCAGCAAGTAACCTTATTAAAGAAAAAAAAAAAAAAAAAAAAAAAAAGTACTGTTGAATCTAATTGAACTGTCCTGATTAATAACAAAATAAATGTCTGGTTCAAAAACTGGGGGCTTCATAAAACACGTCCTTCTATTTGCCAAAATGTAAGACTTCTGCACCCAAACTGCAGTCAGAACAATCAGTGTAATTGAGAATAAATACTGATTTGAGATATTTTCTAGCAGCTAAGTAAACAATAAAATTTGTAAATTGACCCAGCACAGACCCCTGGGGGACACCACTGGTTACAGGTCTCCAGCCAGACTCTGCACCACCAACGACGACCCTCTGCGCTCTGCCAGTCAGCCAGTTCTCAACCCACCTCACTGTCCACTCGTCTATCCCACACTTCCTCAGCTTTGTTATAAGGATGTCGTGGGAGACAGTTTCAAATGCCTTTCTAAAATCAAGGTAGATTACATCTACCACTCTTCTCCCATCCACCCAGCATGTGACAGCATCATAGAAGGCCACCAGCTTGGTCGAGCACGACCTCCCCTTGGTGAACCCATGCTCACTACTCCTGATAACCTCCTTTTCTCCCAGTTGTCTGGAGATGGTATACAGTACAAGCTGTTCCATCACCTTTCCAGGGACAGAGGTGAGGCTGACAGGCCTATAATTACCCGAGTCTTCCTTCTTGCCCTTTCTGAAGACCGGAGTGACACTGGCTATCCTCCAGTCTTCAGGGATCTCCCCTGCTATCCAAGACCTCTCAAAAATGATGGAGAACGGTTCGGCAATGACCTCCGCCAGCTCCCTCAGCACACGTGGATGCACCCCATCAGGTCCCATGGCCTTGTGGACCTTAGTATTGCCTAGGCGCTCACGCACGTCCTCTTTCCTGACTAAAAGGAAGTCTCCCATTCCCCAGACCCTCTCACTAACCTCCAGGGTGTGGGATTCCTGCGGAAGAGCCTTTTCACTTAAGATGGAAGTAAAGAAGGCATTCAGTATCTCTGCCTTCTCAGCATCCCCCATTACCAGAACTCCCCCCTCACTTAGTAAGAGGCCCACATTCTCTCTAGTTTTCCTTTTGCTTACAATTTGAACAATTCTGTTACTTCTCTGACTCTTCCCCATAACAGGTATAATCTAAAATCCACCGAAGTTGATTGCAATTTTTTAGTGTTAGCGAATGAATGTCAAACTCTTCACTGCTCAGATATTGTTATGCTAAGGGAACTTGATATAGAAAAGCACACAAAAAAAGAAATGTTAATATTGGAAAGTAAAATTAATGGTTGTTAAGAGCTGCAGTGGCTTAACTTCCAAGGCTCCTCTGCAACACTAAACAAACCTTTCTCGAGGTAGACTGCAAGAATAGCACACGCAAAACAATCAGGGCACAATGGAGCTCCAGGAGAAGAGACATTATGTTAAGGGGGACTGCAGCGATACTGAGGTACAGCAGAGGCTTTGGTGAGAGCAGTGGGGCACCACCCAGGTGACTTTGTTAGGGCCCACATTCTGTGCCATCCTCCTCTCCTGTGCTGCTGACAGGAGCCTAAAGGGGCTGAAGAATGCTCCCCAGCCCTCTCAGGACAAAAGCTGTGTGAAATGCCCGGGGCTCTCAGTGTAAATGAGAGCAGTATTTGACTATAAGATAAGATACTGCCTTTAAGATCAGAGAACAGAGCTTTTCATCTCTGTGATAGATTTGGTATCTCGTGGGAAGAAATCTAGGATCTGTTGTCTGCAATTCAAGACTAAGTTTCTTTGGAGGTCTTCCTGAATCTCAGATAACAAGTAATTTCTCTGCATATAATGAGATTCACGCTTGATTTGTTAGACTAGAGCACAACTCACCATGACTACAGCAGATGTATCATGCTCCTTGTACAGCTGGACTTATTGGCTGCCATGGATTATTTACCTAACATAATGTCTTAGCCCCAGACCAAACCTTGGAAATACACACATATTCAGTATATCATTATAAGAACCTTAATTTAATTCCTTACCAGAAACTCACCTCATATACATTACATAATTAGTATGCTGGCCTCATGTTTTAAACATCTAAAAAGCCAATTAAGTTTGTCCCTGATCCTGTTGTTTCTTTCATTTACATTAAGGTTTCTTTATAATTGAGATCCTTATAAGGGCTACGCCTCCAACAACAGTAACATAAAAACAAGGAGCTGAATTTTATTCCTCTTGCATAATTATCTTCCAGTATGGCACTCGCAAAGACTCTGTTCTTATGTAAAATAAGCAAGAAGGATTAAAAGAGCAAGGGTTGCATTTTACCTATCAGCTGTGGCTCACAGTCCTTCGATGAACTGTATTATCTAATTAAAAAATACACCAAATGTTGTGACTCCACTTATTTTGGTGCAGATTTATTATTATTACTATTTTTTTTACCAGCATGGTGAGAAGACAATAGAAGTGTAAATTAGAGATGCAAACAAGCTCTTCATTGCAGAGTAAGAATAGAAGTAAAGTCAGAGAGAAGCAAATACAGCTTCTAAAACTCAAAGCACTTATCTACGGCTTCTCAGCTACTAGGATTTCTGTAAAGCTTAGTGGTACAGACTCCCTAGTATAATTTGAGCTATGATAGCTGCAGGTAAAGGAGCAAGCAAAAATTCAATGTTAAAATCCTCTTTTTTTTTTCCTGTACTTTGTAAATTTAAGAAAAGTTAGTCATGGATGAAATTTAAATTGCTTTTTACTTCATTTGAAAGAGACTGCCAATGTCTAAGGATATATTTTCTTGAGGAAATGTATTTTGGACATTGGAAAAGGTACAGACTATCATTTGAGCAAGTTATTAGCATCTGCTTTTACCTGGATGCTTCCTGTGAAGGACCTTACCACCAAAGCTACAGGGGGTCACTTTATGAATGAGCCTTCAGTTCAGCAGATTATCACAGCTGAGTCCAATATACTTCTGTGTTCAATGCTTAACATTAAGCACTTTCTCAAGTACTTCCTGAACAGGCTTTGGCTCAGAACAAATTTCCAAGTTACAAGAAAAACTGAATATAAAGTACCGGGATGATATTTGAGTATTTCTTTAACCCTATTAGTAATCTGTTTTTTTCCACTGGGGGCCATGAAGCTTATTGGTACAAAGGGGTTGATCCAGCCTTTGTGCATTCATCCCTTTACACTAAATCAGCGTGTATCAGCCTTAGGCTTAAATTATAATAGCAGTGATTGCAATTTTTTACTATTGAGACAATTTCTAGACTGTCATGCTAAAAATTCTTTTCTAGAATTGTGAAGTGGGTAGGAAGGAGGAAGTTTTCCATCAAAACACAAAGAGAAATGATTGCTCCTCTCCAGGACTAAAATACAAACTGAATACATTTAAAAGCAATGTAATGGTTCAGGCCCCTGTTTGTTTTTCTTAATTATTTCTCTTCTCATAGAAAAATCACAATGGTTTGATTGACAATAATAATTAGGAAAGTTGCTGTTGTGTTTCAGAATGTAAGAAATTAATCTCTGTTTTCATCAAGCAGTAGGAGTGAAACCTATCCACATCAAACGTTCAACCAAGGGCTGACATGCACCACAGAAATTCTGTGTCAGTTTGTTTCTGACATGAGTGCTTGCAGAGACCTGTAATGCCTGAACTTCGCACTGGTTCTCTGACCAGGAAATAACCATCTTTGGGACATGATATATCCTCAAATATATCTGTTACATATTATTCCTACTCTCTTATTCATCGACTACTTTTACCTCAGAGTCTTTTTAATCATAACCATTTCCCAGTTTTCTCTTGTTCATGGAATATGTGTGCCCAGGATTATTTTCCCTAGGAGACAACCACTTGTATTTTTTCAGCTGGATTCTCATTTCACATTTCTGGCACAAGTATTTTTTTCACTAGGCACTATTTTGTTTGATTATGTCTCTATTCCCATAGTGTTTACAGCACCTCTCATCTCAGTACCATCTGCAAATTTTATTAATAGTTTTTTTCTCCATCATGTCTGGCTCATAAATATGAAAATAATACAACTGAAAAGTATTATAATTCAATAGTGTGAAGTCTGGAAAACATGAAATAGTCTTGTAACTGGTGCATAAAATATGCTCATTTTTCCATAGTGAAGATTAGGCCCATGTGTCTTTATGGTAATGAAAAGCCTAAAGCCTAAAGTGTATTCTCTTGTTGTCTGCATGTAAGAACACTAGCTGATGTTATTCATGTTCATCCCCTTCCTTTTGTCATTATTTTTTTTATTGATGGACACCACTGAAACTTCACTATTTTGAATGACACTTTCCCTTTCTGCTTTATAATCTGTGTTGGGGAACTATAGCGAAGGAAACCTCCTTTAGGGGACCGTCCATATACTTTTCAAAGAGCTTTTTTTTTTTTTTTTTGCCTTTGAAAATCATTAAAATGCTACAGTTCAGAAGCTGTGTTTGCAGTGATTTCTGTTGACTGTTTAATGTATTTTCTCATGGTTGCTATCTTGGTCCTTGCACTGTCAGTACACCGCTATTTCCTCTCCAATTCATACTTTAAAGAAAGACATAAAGATTGTCGGAAAACACATTTACAGTAAGATCAGGGAGAAAAAATGAGGAATATTTTGCATTCAGACTATGTTTTCCTAACTGCTGATATGAAACAGGCCACACTACAATTATAAATTTTGTACCTTGCTGACCTTTCCTGCATACCTATGTAATCCAAGTTTTCTTGACATTGCCTGACCCATATGAAAGTTTTTTTCCATTACGAGATGATTACAAGCAATGTTTTTCCTGAGGTCTTACTGAAAATATTCATATCAAACAATGGCACAGAATAATCATTACAATTTGTGCAAGGAGACTCCATAGGTATTTTTCTCTTCCTTCATTAGAGAAGAAATTCACAATGTTTGGCAAGCTGTTTTTTGTGTAAACGCTTTCATTTCTCAGCATCAGTGTAATGTCCAGGTTATATAAAAGTTTGCTAGTATGCCATGAAAAAAACATTGTTTGCATTTCAGAGACTGACAGAGTTTATTTTTAGATTTATAAACAATGTAGAGGAGTTGCTGGAAAGTAAACACCCTGGAAGGAGGAAGGAATAAGTAAGGAATAACTAAGACCTTTATGGAGATAGAACCAAGGTTGTGTACAGATGTTCAGCCTGGTCCTGTGGAAAAAGTACATTCCTTTACACATTTGCCAGGCAGTGGACACAACATGGGGATACGGGAACCAGGCTGCAGATCTTATCTTACCTACTCTCTGGCAAATCAAATGTCATAGCATTTACACTTGCATGGCATGTCTATTTGATGAGAGCTGTAAGTATAGCAAGTACACTTTATCCCTATTTACAGCAAGTATGAAGTTCATTGTGAACTCATGACTAACTGGCATGATCATGGTTTACAACATCTGCAGCACATATTTCATATTTGAGCCAGCACTTGCTTTAGAATTTCTGGACTGCTGACTATATGGTATCTTCATGTATGTCAGGAAAGATAAACAAATAAACAAAACCACTATTTATATATGAATATAATATCAACCTCAACACCATCCAAATAGTTTGCTCCTTAAGCAGTATACTAAGGGAAATGTTTCCTTCCTGTGATTTCAAAATACACAGAAATATCCAGAATATCACCTTTTCTGCATGCCAGCAGCAACAGGACACTGGTTGCTACAAAAAGGACAGTGGAAACCTGGGAAATATGGATAGTATCAAAACAAAGAGAGTGTTTAAGGGGCTGCAATACAATATTGTCTCTCTGTTACAGGATTTAAAAATTAATAGGGCAAGTTAAAGTCTACTTGCCACTTTGTAGGCTGCCAGTACCTTATGGTAAGTGGCTACATCAGTTTATTCCAAAAAATAAAGACGTTGATAAATAACATTCTAGAGATGCATAAAGCAAAGAAACACCAGTGAAAGCAAAATTAAAGCAGTCATACAGATGGAATAATTTGGTAAAGTTACCAGAGATAAATACAGAGAATAGTTTAGAAATACTGTGTGACACTGTAAAAAAAGTCTTACACTCCTTTTAGATGTAGTTTTCCATAGAAAAGGGAGTTAGAAATCACTGACTTTGGAAGCTGGCTAAGTACATTTCAAGGTGCCTCCTGGATAAAAGAAGATAAATAAAGCAACAAGACAATCAGAATACTTGCTACTCTATATGAAAACTCAGTCTGATAGAAGCAGAGAATAAACCATCTCTGGGTCTTCAGAAATCATTATTAGTTAGGTCTAGTACCTGCTGCCAACAACATAAGATGTTTTCAAATGGGAAAGCATATTCAATTGTGCTGTAGGCTAGGAAAAGCAGGAGGAGGAGTTCATGGTGCCTCACTTCTGCGTACATGATTATGAAATGGGCACATTCATGTTTCAGGTTGAAAATTTAATTTCTATCCTTCTCCTTTAACCGAATTTCGAAAACATGCTGCGCCAGTTGCAAACAGAAAATTAATTCTATTGAAATAGAATTCTAATGTAGAGAAAGATTTTTGTATACCCAATACAGACATAAATGTTTTAACAAAAGAAGAAAATATTGCAAAGGTATGGTAAGCATTATCCCAAAGAGGTGATGAAAATCAGGATGGGCTCTTTTCCACAGGCTCTGCTCTAACTCACAGGAAAATACTGTATTCTGTCTTCACATTATGGAAGTGAAAAATAAAGTCAACTTGTAAGTTTTTGATGAAGTTAATGGGCCACTTTATTCTACTTCACATGATACAAAGTAATGTGTCTCTATTTATTGAACTGGAAGTATGACCATAAAGGTTAGACAGAGTATTTCACAATTGGAAGCTTCTTTATTGCAACAGATTTATTGGTTTACAACCATGGCTTTATACTCACTATTATTCATTTCTGTTCTATACAGCTGCATTCTCCTGGAGTACCAAGGGCTCTTAATCTTTCCATTGATAGAGTTAAGTGAGAAATCTCTTATCTAATGAAGGTAAGTAAGAACCCAATTATCAGTTACTTGCCTCTATGAGTGGGTAATAGGATAATGCTAGAGATGTCTGAAATTTTCAGATAATGCTTTTATAGGACCTTCCATACTCAAAACAGTGTAAAAAGCATTAATCCTCTTACCATCTCTGTAAAGAAAGGAAATATCACTACTCTCACTTAACTGAAAAAAAAGCAGGCTGAAAGATCAAACTTTTCCAAAAACAGATGTTTAAAATTTAGGATTAAATTCAGAATTATCTGCCCTAAAGAGTGACCTAATTACCAAATTTTAACATTTTCTAAATCAAACTCTCATTTAGATCTTGGAATATAATGTTTTCAGTTCATATGTAGTAATGTAGTTTTGATTGTTTGCATGATGTTTTCCCATTACAGCTGAATTAGTTTCTTGAGCAAATAGTCCCATTTCTAAATTTGTAATTGGTTTTCAACAATTTAGACAAATGTTTATACATCATATTTGCCAATTGTGTGCACATTCTGCTTACTAAACTCATTGACTACATTGCGTGAAGAGCATCACATGAAAAGAGAATTTGTAATTGTCAAATAGAACATCTTTGTAGTGTAAGTCCGTATTTATATCTGGACTTTATATATTATATACATATATATATATATAAATATATATCTGGACATTATATATTGTTTTAAGTACTGGACTTCATATAATGTGTTCATATTTTTTAATGACTCACCATAAACAACTGTCAAGGCTTATATGTATAAATTTATTAAAAATATGAATATCTTCTGTGTATTTCTCTTAGTTGTTTTGCTTTTTCTGATCCCTCTCACAGTCATAAGCTTCAGAGGTTATCAATTGTTGTAGCTCTAATAATTTCAGGAGTGTTAGAATTTTTTTCCTTAGCTTGTAAGCATAACAATATTAATTTGAACCTTATGAATTTTCCTCATTTTGTTAATTGTGTTAGGCTTGGATTTAAACCATTGGTTTATATTTCAACAATAAATTCATTTCAGTTTAAATTCCAGAACAAAATTAGCACTAATTCTATTTTATGAAAGGAATAGCTTTAATACCTTTTCAAATCCAGACTTAATTTGTTTTTGATATATTAAACAAGTGCCTTGCTCACATTTTAATTTGGATTGTGCTAGAACTGTATTAAATACAATAGAAAAAAAATGTTCTTCACATCGTGAAGTATTATAACAGTACCTGTTTTAATTTTAAATAAGTAAATACAAATAAATCACAAAGCGCTGCCTCCATATAGCATGGAAAAAAAATAATCAAAATCTGACCACTTTTGAATCAGATGAAATAATAGACAGTTCCTCTGCCACCAATCTTAAATCACATCTAATTTTGAGAAGTTTGGTTTCTGCATTTGAACACCACTTCCACACTTTTACTGTACCTTTCTAAGGATATATTTCTAAGTGCTGAATTTAGTTGCTATAGAAAATTAAGTTTAAGAAGAGAATGTAGCAATTCCTATTTTCTGGCCAAAGAGGTCCCTAGCCATCCCTTCTTTCCGGAGGTCATAATCCTTTGGAACCTATTTTCGTCTTCCCATGTACTGCACTGAAAATGGTGATACCGTTCCCAATTCCCTGCCATGGAAACTTTTTTTTTTTTTTAGTCTTCTGTATGACATAGCTAAGAGAAGACTAAGTGGTGTGTAGCATGATACTCACTTGGATTACAGTCTTGGTCTCAGTTTCAAATGTTACAAAATAAAAATTAGATCTTTGATACACCTCTAGGAATATATTGATATTTGTGATGCTTATCCTGGAAACAGATTCCAAGAACTACTGCTACATTTTGGTCATTGTCCTGAATGACACGCTGTAGTACAGTTTTATATTTTCAGGAGTAGTATATTACTCTTTCTTACTTCACGTGAAAACGCAAATAAATCCAGAATTTGTTCAAGACTTCTTGCTACACCATCCTGGCCTACAGCAGAACATCACCTCCCAGTCAGTGTGTTGTGGTTTGCCAGCAAGGCCTACCAGCAGTAGATGATGCATGACACTGTGAAATCCATGGCAACGTGTTCTGAGGGGCCTTTTGCTTGGTCTTATTAACCAGTAGTAAGGGAATAAGCTGGGAATATTTGTTGTTTGGAGACAATGAAAAAGAAAATGCGGTGACAGCAAGGCTTACTTCTAAATATTATAAAGTATAGGGAATGTTCAGCTTTAGATCATGGAAATGGTGCAGCTAAACTAATTACAGGAATACTATGTGTATATATTTACTGTATATTACATGAAGACCCCATCCCTGGATAAAAGCCACGTGGACATGGCACTAAGGGTGATACTTCAGAGATGGGACTCAATAGGTGAGGTTGATGGTTGGACTTTCGATCTTTTTCAACTTAAGTGATTCTATTTTATATCTATCTATCTATATATATTTATATATATATATATAGTATGTGGAGAGTGATGGGGCAGGTATGCAGTTCCCCATCTAGTTCAGACAAAACAACTGGGTCAGTGTCATTTTCTGTTTCCTTTCTTACCTCCTATAGTCTGTCTGCTGATTTACAACTGTGCAATAAACCTAGAAATCAATATGAAGACTTGCAGGCTGCAAATAATCCTAACAAGGGAGGATAGCATGAGGAACACTGGATAAACGTTGTTGACTGGTAGCCACTATACAGCACAGAGTTTGGCAAAATGGTCCAGGAGACGCTGTTTAGACAGGCCAAGTCTTGAACTCTGGACAGAGAATTGGTGTCTAATAATTACCTTAGTAACTTCCTAGTTGCTTATCTACAGAGTATGGCTTTTCCTCTGCACTGCTGTAGCAAAATGTTAGGTAGGACTGGCCATGAGAATGCTAATTGCAAATAGTATTTCATGTGACCTGGAGAAAATCTGACTCTTGAGATAACATGAATTTCATCTTCCTCATCTCTCCATGCCTAGTAGTTAGAAAGCAGAGGTCATTCATGTCTAATGCCATTAAATGTCTTGTTCCATTCACAAGTCTTTCAGAGAGGTCAAATACCACAATGCAACACAAGATTTTCTACTCCAAGTAGCTGAAAATTTTCTTTTATTGATCAGGAATTGTAATACTACTTTCCTGAGGTAATTAAAGCTGTTAGAATTGGAACTTCTGGAATTGACAGAGACAACAACCAAACTGAGCTCTGATATGTGGCAGAGAGAGAGCTTTGCCTGTATGTGGAACATTTTAACAGTAATAATTGTTAATGTCCTGTTGTTGTAACATAAAAGGCCATGGATTTTATAAAGATAGAAAAGCATGACATAAAATGCGCAGAAATAAAATAAATGGTCTATGAGAATCATCAGTTGTCTGTGAGTATATGTTGACAGCAATTCAGCTTGATTATAGTCTTGAAAATCATCTCCTTGTCTGACAGAGAAGATAATGTGCCTCAGCACTAGCTGTAGAAGTAGCCGGAAGCGATTAAATCTCACTCTTCCTTTCAGAAAATTACCTGTGATGTCTTGTCTCACAACTATATTATATCTTATTGGAAGTTTCTCTCCTATATTGATTGGATTTCAGTATAAAATTCCCACACAGCACCTGTTGGTTAAAGTTTCCTATCAGTATGTTGTAGATTTTGAAATCAGGAATGATCAGGAGCATATGTTGTAGGAATTTTGAAAATCAGAAATTCAAAATTTTCTAATAACGTCTCTGTAAGTGAAAACATCTTTGCTTCTGTTTGCATATTTTCTTTGCTAGAACTAGAAAAGGTGTGAGATTCTTTTTGTCACTATGCTCTTAAAGTTTCTTGATAAACTTTCTTCATTCAGGAGGAAAATTCCTCAAACCTAAGACAGCCACCACAATAACTTCAAGAAGCTGAAGAAATCCACATTACTTTCAAGATAATATTAAAATAAATTGCAAGAAATGTTGAAAATGCTATTTTGCATCAAGTTGTCCAAAGACTGTTATGATACATAGGCATAGATAACTCTTCAAACAAAAAACAATTGGTATCAGGGCCAAAATAGTGAACTTGTCTCCTGAGAATGCTTAAAAGAGAAAACATGATTTTCTTCAGCGAAACACATCCAAACTTCTAACAGTGAATAAACAGACAACTTTAAAGTATAAACCAATTGGAAAGGTGTTTACAGTTGGTAAAATAACCATTTAGATTTATTTTCATGATTTCTTATGATAAATAGTGAGTTACTAGGGAAGTTCAATATCCATATAAGAACATCCTGAGGATTTTGCTGTGGTATTATTTCTGCTGCTCTTAAGAGACAGAACTCTCATTTTTATCAAAGTTTCCTTTGCCTTTTTTTTATCCAAGCTTTTTATTCTGAAGCTGTCTAAGCTATCTTGCAGTGCTGGGATAAAAATGAGACCCCATTTTTCAGAGATCCTGCTAGACAGACTGAGAATCTGATTCTGAAAGCTACTTTGCACAGTCTGAGGCTGGTCTTGTAGAGGAGGGTGAATTCCCATCAAACATGGTCTCACAAGCTCACCACTTCCAACTGCCACAATGCAGTACTGAAACATGAAGGATACTACTGCTACCTTAGAAGGAACTGGGGATTTCAATCTGTTCCTTAAAGTGCTTGGGAATGCCACTGCTACCTTGTGGTGTCTGCAATTTATTACAGGTAAACTAGCTGCCTTCAGGGAATCAAAACCAGCCATGGTGTCACATGTACATTGTAAAGGAGCTGAAGCAATTGCCTTGAACTGGGCCTTGCATATAGTGATGAAACATTTTGTTTCACGTGAAAACCAAATATGAAGAAAGGCATTAAGGGCTTTAGTTGTGTCACTGAGATTTATTTTATATACATGTTTGCTAGGATTTTTTTTTCAAACCAAGCTGTACTGCAAATAGCAAGCGTGACTGATTGTATTTCTCCTATAGGTTCCCATGTCTGATTTTAAAAAATAATTGCTCAAAATTCTATTATTAAATCAGTGAAAGGCACAAACTGAAATATAAGGAAGGGGCTTTAATTCTCTCCATTATCACTGTGCATTCCTGAGCTATACAGTGTTTTTGGGGATACTAGTATGAACTCTCCCCTCATGCCAGTTAAGATAACTCTGTCTTTAGGGAAGACCTTTGATGTTCTCCTAGAATACTGTACCTGGAAGTTGTGAGGAACTACTGAGATTCTGGATGGTTTCAATAATAAGATCTGTATTTGATTATTACAGTATATTATTAAATGTAAACATGATTTACTGCTTTCTATTTTCTAGACTATGAAGTATTTTGGGAAGTAAAAAGAGGAAAGATGCATGCAGTCATTTTCTTCCATTAGGAGAGTTAAGATCCTAAGGTTTAACATTTCTCCCTAACAGAGCCATCTGTAGAAAAAATCACGAGCGGCATGTTTGGCAAACTAGTGACTGCTGCAACAGCAACATATATTCATTCTTGATAAAATGCAGATTTTATCCACAGTGACCAGAAACCCTCAGGTGAAATATGCTACAAGCATTAGCAGGAATAAGCTCAATTGGATTCCACTTACAAAATTCTTTACTGGTCTGTTATAATTTAATCATAATCAACAGACACTATTATAAGTAATCAAAAGGGCAAAATCAAAAAGAAGCTTAGAAATACAGGAAGCATAGTGTGAAACCTATTTCTTCTCCTGTCCACACACAAGAAGGGGTTAAAAAGTATCACTAGTGTACCCTCTGAGTACGTCCATTCATACACAACTCTTTTGAGCACTGATGACTTGCAGTGGCTTCTACAGACCCATCATGAAAAATTTATTCATGACAAGCACACAGGGGCAAACTGTTCTGCTACTGAGGTTTAATAACCTGAAGAGATGCATGACAAGGCAAAACTTCCCATTCCCCTGTTTTACTCCAGCACCATACCTAGGAGGAATTAGAACTGCTCTCTCTTGAATACTCAACATTTGCTTTTTTATACTACATTTCATCACAAAAAGACAAGCACCTCACCTCCCTGTGCTCCATCCTCATACAAGCCACTTCTTGGGCATTTCTGGTACCAGTTCTCCTCCTACGTCCAACCAGAAACAGGATTTGACCTTTAGTACATAAAATGAAATGGAACAAACAAAAATAGAAAGAAAGAAGAAAGAGGGAAAAGAAATAAAATCCTTGCTTGGGAATTGAAAACAGTGAGTGAAATAAATAGTGACTAGTGAAAGACTCGTGCAACATCTCTGCTCATTTCCATTTCAATGGGATGGATTTACAGTCCAGCTGATGCCTTGGAACAAAAATTCTGTAGGTGGACAGGAAAAACAAGCTTTGCTGTTAATCCTCTCTTAAAGATACAAAAAAGAAAAAAAACAACAGTGTGCAATATCAAAAAAGAAATGTTGAAAACAGTTTGATATATACAAAGCCAAGTTCATGGTATGGCTTTAGGTAAGAGAAACTGGTGTTATATTAGCTACAACTAATTGCAATCTTGCAAAACAAAACAAAACAAAAACAAACCCAAAATGTTTATAGGATTTCCCCTACTTTCACCATTTGTTTCTCTGCTACTTTCTGTCAAAGCATAGAAATCAATAGCAACACACTGATAGAACCCAGACTGGTTTCAAGATCAAGTAGACAGTACCCAGTCAGGCAAGAGTGATGCATTTAATTCATGCAACACTTTTTATTCCCAAGCTTAGCTTGTCAGCAGGAAAAAAAAAACAATTATAGATCTGAGAAGATATCTGGCTGTTTTCTTCAAGACAAACTTTGCAGTGGTTTCTCTTCCCTGTCCCCCTCCATTACTTTAGATTTATTTCTTCTAATTTCTGCTCTTTTCGTATGTGTAATACCATCACCATAACAATGGCAGCTGTTGCCACATGCAGTATATTAAATTTCCTGGTAATTTCTATAGCACTCACACAGAATCACAGAATCACCAAGGTTGGAAAAGACCTTCAAGATCATCCAGCCCAACCATCCACCTATCACCAATAATACTCACTAGACCATGTCCCTCAACACAAAATCCAACTGTTCCTTGAACACCTCCAGTGTTGGTGACTCCATCACCTCCCACCTCGACCAGCCCATTCCAGTGCCTGACCACTCTTTCAGAAAAGTAGTAATTCTAATTCTTCAGAAATTCTACCAATAGTATGATGACACCATTGTCTTACATGCAGTGACATAATAGTGAATGCAACATGATGAATTTAGGATCGCGGATGCAACCACACAGACTCATATGAGAGCTTTTTTGTCTGCATTTTCAGATGGCCTCTCCTTTTTCAGACAGAACTTTTTCACTTGGTATTTTCAGAATTAGTTAATGGCATAAATCCTTTTGCATGAATACCTCTGCACCTAACTTCTTCATGCAAATTCCCATGTGGTCAGTAAGGACACTGGGAATGATGAAGGTTAAATAGATTCTCAAGGGAAAATTTCATAGGTTCATGGACTTCCTGAAGTGCTACTAACCACACAGAAGCAATACTCATCCTAGCAATATTTGGGATCTGCCAGTAGGTGAGGGTTGGCAATTTTAAGAAATCAGTGTCTTTATTCTTTTCCAGACACTAGCTTACGTCCACTAGTGGAAACAGAGTATCAAAGTGTATGCACACCTGTAACAGGGCAATTCTTACGCTTCAATTAGCAAACTAGTACTACTAAAGCCTGCTCAGTTTTTACTCAGACTTTTCTTTCAGGAAGCTTGTCTTTACTGACTAAAAAAGAAGTAGTACTTGTGTGCTTTCAAGCACATAATAGAAGAGGTAATATGGGAAGTTCACAATCCTCACTTTAAGAAGTTTACAGCATGAAGCATTCTAATGCACATTTTTATGGTGGTTTACTATAATAATCATTTTTAATAATTTTATTACTGCAATTTGTACAGCTCTTATCTAAAATCCAGGAAGTCTCTGGCAAAATAAATAAATAAATAATCAGTAGGTATTTTCTTTATTATATTTGGATTTGTATTTTAATATATTTTATTTCAGAATAAGATGATGGGAATGAAATTAAGATATGAAAACACATGCTTCAGATGAACTGGAATTATTGTGTCACATTAGAAAATCAAGATTGTTCTAGCTTTGAGTGAAAAATACCTAAATTATTCAGTTATCCTGCTGAGCAGGACAAAATAAATTTATTTGAAAGACAAAAGAAGTATTAAATAACTAAAGACACAGTACCAAATCTCTAGTAAAAGCAGAGTCTTTACTTTCCTAGAGATGTTTTGGAGATGCCAGGAGAAGTATGTTGCTAAAATTTTACATACAAGATTTTACATTGGTGTGGAGATGCATGCTTGCATAAAATTGTAAAACTAAGTGTCAGTGTTTACAGGCTGATTTGGCCCCATTAAATTAGTGATAGTTTATGAGTAGAAGTTAGCCTTATTCCTAGGCTTGCATAAGAGTGGAGGTTTAATGAATCAGACACGAGTAGCTTCTGGTTCTAAATGAAAGTAGACAGGCCGCCAATATTGTTAAACTAGATTTCTCATCTGTTATTCAAAATGATGCATCTTCACATAAACCCAGGCTCAAAGGTTTCCAGTGCTTCCCACTCTCCCAAGACAGAACTGTTATATCTTTCACCTTTCTTTACTAATTACAACTGCACTCATCTCAATATTCTGACTCTTTTTCTATAAACTTCTGACAACAAACATTTCACAACTTCCCTAGGCAATCTTTTTCTATGACTAACGAACCTTTACTATTTGAGATGACTCTTTGATAATCTTAATTTTCATTTTAGTATTTGTGGCCCTTTCTTGCTTGTTCCATTCTATTTACATCTTCAGAAAACACAGAAAATGGATTACTCCTTTTATGTTTTACATGGTTTTTTTTTCAGTTTATTCACTCTTCCTTCACAGGATCCCTACATTACAATTTGTTTTCTCAACTGCTCAAAATGTCTGAATGCTAAAGCTTTTAAAGGAAGGAGCTGACATTTCTGCTTGTACGTCAGGTACCAGAAGCTTTGAGAGCTTCAGAATTCAGCACCAGTGACCTTGCAAGTGCTAGTTGGGGGGAAGAGGAATGTGCCTGCTCCCAGGCACCACAACTGCTAATCTACACCGCAAAGTAGGAATACTCAGCATGCCAGTGCCACACCATGATGTTGCACCTGATCCCAACAAGCTAGGCCCAAGTGAAATCAAATTAAAGTAATTGTTTACATGCTATCTTCTTGTAGTTGTTAGCAAATAAGACATCTCTTGCTTTTCAGTAAAGTCATTAATTTGATTTTGAGATGATGGCTATAGGCACTGAGCTTTCACATACTTCCCCCTCTTGTACAGGAAGATTACTGAAGTATTTGATTTAAGGGTACAAAGCTAATAGACTTTGAATTGTATATGATGTAAAATGCTTCAGAACATCTGTAGTGGACTCATGGCTCTGTCTCAGCCTCCAAACAATGACCTTTGCTCATAAAACAGGCATCCAAACTTCTTGATCTTGCAACCTTCTATTATCCAGCATCATTGCTCATGTACCAAGAACACAGACATGATTTACAAGGATGAGTAAGAAAGTCATTCAAAATCATGGTGGGAAACTGAGTTTTGATTAAAAATGTGCATCCTGAAAATATGCATCCTATTTTCAGTTCTGTTAACACCCCAGTTTCAAATCAACATGGACCCATCATTAATTGCGTGTCAAAAATTCACAGAGAAATATGTTCAGTTTCTTAAAAGTATGTGAGGATTATAGGAAGGCAGGTCAGAAATGGGTTCCAAACCCACAAGCATTGTTTTATCACACTCTCCATAGCCGTAGTTAGGCACACAATGTGAAAATAAACTCCAAGACTAAAACCAGGATCTGAATTAGAAAGTTTGATGGCACAACAGATTTATTTTTGTTCTCCAGAACAAATTCAGCAACCAAATGGAGATTAAAGGCACATAGTTGATGAAAATTTTATTTGGTTCTTAAAAAAATTGTATTTCCTTTTTGCAAGTATCTGTCTCATTTATGTGAAAGGCTTTACTCTTCTTGCCCGAATGAGTGTGCAGATAGACAGTCAAACAATAGCACCAAAGGAGGAGGTGTGAATTTCCCACTCAGAATTGTTCACTTTAAAGTCTGGATTTGTTCACTTACATGTTAACACTATTTACAAGCAAAACAGAAATGAATTTTGAAAAAAAAAATGCATTTTTTTACTATTATTATTATTTTTTTAAAGACAGCTGGGCTTGTTTTGGGGGTTTTGACAGTGGAGGAACACAAAGCAAAGCAAAACTCAGCATAGAAAACAAAATGAACCCAGATGTCCTATGCCAGCTTAGAGGAATTAAGAAGAGGAAAAAAAAAAAAACAAAATAGGAGAAAGTGTTTTCTAAACTGCTTCTTCTGCGCTTTTATCTAGATTTAACAGATACATTAATTCAATTGATGTGCAGTTTAGCCAGCCGGCACCACATGAATGCCTTCCACAAATGGTAGGATTTGCCTTGTTTTTCCCCTGCAGAGACATTACCACAGATGTGAGCTTTTTCCTTCTGCTCTTTTCCTCTCACCCATCCCCCTCTGTGTAATATTTTAACAAATAATGAATTGTAAGGCACGGCTCACAGCAACTAGGTACAATAATGCTGAAGAGAAGCTGCTGCTGACTCTACACTGTTTTGTTACTGCTGTTTCTTTCTTAACAGTGTCAGTCTTTTAATGCAGCTTCCTTTGCTTTTTCATTCTTTGCTGGAAAAATATTAATATGCTAATGACTTTCAAATGAGTATCCAAAACCATATTGACTTAATTTTTTTCTAAGCGAGATAAACATATTTCTTCACCTGTTACTGGCATGATGTCTGAGAATAGGCATAGAACAAAGCACAACTGTTCACTGGGAAGAAAGAATATAGGAAGATAAATTATAAAAAGAAGTAATGGAATGAATACAAAAATAAAACAAAAGAAAATGAGTAGACAGTAGTGGAAGGGAAATCTGACATTTAAGCCTAGGCTCCTGGCTGGTGCCCATGGCAACTCCACTGACAAGTTGATAAAAACTATTCTCTCCTTTGACTGCTTTCAAGGATAATCCTTACTTCTCTTTCTTGGGAACCATAACAGATTTTCTCTTTTTAGGGACGGTGCAGGAGTTTCTTTTATAATGGCTCTAATAAATAATGGAGTGTTAATGTCCTTTAGGGCAACTAACTGTGAAAATGACCTGTTTAGGACACATTTTCACACTTACATACAAGTGAGGCATTGTATGGTGAGAAATATAGGTATCTTCAAATGTTTTATATCAAGTGTTTATGCTATTTTAAAAATCCTAAATGGAATCCAGCATTAAAATAAATAATTTAAGAGAAACCAACTTGAATTGCTCCAATGAGCACAGCATGTGGTATTCACGGTTTCTAAATTTAAATAAGGTTTCCATCTGCTCTGTCGTTCAAGAATCTTAGTGAAAACTATTAGAGAGAGGAAGAAAGGGAGCATATATATATTTGTGCAAGGTTACTCATTCTATGTGGGATACTTCTGAAGCAAATACAGATTCCACAGAGCGCTAGCGCTTTGTTGGAGCTCATAGGCACAAGATGCTGAGACAAAAGACATCTCTGCTTTGACCCAGCAGCTGGGTCTGGGCCTAGTAATGCTTCAATGCCTGAAGTCTACCTCATGCACCCTGTAGCTCCTCTGAGGTTTTCAGCTATGCTGACCACGGCACTGAGGCTGCCAGAAGGGTCTCTTCCTCTATAAATTGAGGAAATAATCTTTCCTGAAAAGATTATATGACTAGGAAGCTGGAGGAACAGCATGAAGAACAGAACGTAAATATAACCATGAATGAAGAGAGGATTGAGTTCCAGTATTTAACTCAGAGCTACCTCAGATACTGAATTTGTTCATAAGCAGTCACTGAACAGTTCAATTATCTTCCACTCTTTGGAGGGGAGGAAAAAAAATCAGGACAGTCAAAATGCCTTCAAATGGTATAATTATTGTTGTTTCAGAGGGAAAGCTTAACTCTCCCGGCCTCATAGACCTGTCCGCTTAGACCAAAGGGTAATCAAACTCTTGGAAAAGATTGGAATCAGCTGCAAGAATAAAGGATCTTTCACAGTGGCCTGTAGCTCTTACCGCTCCCCTGAAATAAGACCCCAAAATTTAGCATTTCCAGAAACTTTCATACTCGGCAGAAAGATAAGTAGCCCCAGAATCTATACAGCCTTTTGCTAATATCAGTGATGATAAAATGCACTCAAACAGTATAGCTCTAGCCCAGAAGAGAAAAAATACACTGGAAATAAATAGCAAATTGCATAAGGTTTTATTCTGGTTTTAGACTAAAGGTTTTTGTTTAATTAATGTAGAATGTCATGTAGAAAATGGGCATAATACAAATGTGTACTATGCAATGGAGAAAACGAATGTGACTATCAGGACATAGAGGAGGCCAAGAAAGCTAGGCAAATGAGAAGGAAGTGAGCAGATGGAAATGACTGCTGGTAAAGGCAAAGCAATATACAACCAGTAAGGAGGAAAAATGCTACCCAGGACAGCTCCATGAAAAATTCCTGTCTTTGAGCCCCGGTGGATGTCAAAGCAAGTTTCTCAGAGTGAGGTCTAAAAGAACTCCTAAGTGTCTTAGGACTGTGAAGCCGTTCCTTTCAAATCCCCCTGAAAATGGTTACAAAATTTACTAGGATATCTGCAGTTTTGTTATGTAGATCAGCATGCACTTTTGCAAAAACTTTTTGTCCATTTCTTATCATCAGTAACAGAAACACACATAAAGTTTGCAAGGGGCAGAAGACACTAAGAAGATCAATAAAAATGATCAAAAGAATGCAGGCATTTCCATATGAAGGAAGATTAACAAGTTACGGGGCTGGTCTCTATGTTCTATTTGTTCAACACTCTAACATAACCAAAATGACAATAATAATGAGCTATGGGAAAAGAGATCAGTTCTGCTCTGATTGAAGAGGACACATCTTAGCGAGGCTGTGAGTCCTACAAAGTCCTGTACAGATAAACTGCCTTCTTATAGCAAGATCAAGGAGGATGATTAAAGGCAAAAAAACACAGAATGATACAATGCAATGCATAATGAACTAATTGCCACTAGCAGTGAAGAGCTCAATGAAGCGTGAAAACATGCACCTTCTTACACAACTATAAAATCCATACATTTCTATAAAATCTATACTAAAGTGTACCTGAAGAGGGTAGTCAAGTGTTAGCCTCATTTTCACTTGCAGATATTTCCATGTAGATCAAGATGTAACAAATCATGCTCAAAGCCAGGCAAAAATCTGAGCAACTTGTACAAGCTGATGATTAACCATGGACTAGTCAAGAGGGACATTCAGCATGGCTAGGCCGCTGTCCATGCTATCACCACACTGTAACTGTAATAGGACGCTTTAATTGCCTGCTTGGATCTTCTTCCCTCTGAACCACAGCTGTCCCAATGACAAAATATTTGACATGATGAAGCCTATTTTTCAAAATGGCTTTCAAAGATAATTTAGTAAATGGCAACAGGCTTGAGAAAATATGTTTGCTTTTAAAGCAGCAAGGAAAGAGGTTAGGCAAGGATGGAATAAATAGCCTGGAATGAGCAGATGGCATGGTGGTTTTGATGGACCATTAGAAAATGCCTTACTGCAACTGGAATGTAAACTAAGTACATCCAGCATCCCTCTCTGTTACAAGAAGAATATCTACCTACTATGCAAAAAATGTATGCTTCTTTTTCCTTTCATATTTTTCTCAATCAGTTTAGCATAACAAATGACCATACAGTCATAAACTAGTTTTCTAAATTCAGCAATATTTAATATAGTGATACTTAGTGACAGCTGTTAAAAAAAAAAAAAGAGAGAGAAAAAGAAAGAATGCAAACATTCAGACTTCTCAAAATCAACTAGTAATACAGCTGATGAGTCCCATTTTCAAGCAATTTTTTTTTGCAGCCATGAGGGACTGAAGCATGTGTTTCTAAATGGAAGTTGAGATTCCTTATTCAACTGCTTGAGTACAGAAACTGACTTGATGAAAAATGTCAAATACTGTACCAATCACAAATTTAAAAAAAAAATAATGAGTTCTAATCATAGAGATTGGCATCAGTGCACTACAGTGCTAAAATATTCTTGTACTGCAGCCTGTTCTAGTGATGAGAGCATTTCCCTGAGAATGATAATTTCTATTTGTGGCTTTCAGCCATGTCTTTTGGGTCAGTTATAAAAAATATATTTAAGACTGCTTCATACTTGTATTTAGAGATACAGCATTGAGTTCAGGATTCTGTACAATGCTTAGTAAAATTGGTCCCTGATTTCAACAGGGTTGTATGTGTAACTTCATTACAAACAAGAGCAAGCAAGAAATTCCAATGTCCTATTTTAATTCCTTGTCAGAATAGAAAGTTATGGGTAATTCTGGTCAATGAGCCAGCTACAACAAAAGTGGCAGGGTTCAGAAATCTTAGTAACAGCTGCTTCTTAGTAGTGTGTGTAGGGTAGATATGTTGGTCACACTGCATTCTACCCCTTCCTATCCACTGCTCCTTGTAATTGAACACATACATACATATGTACATACATACATACACATAAATCATAGCTCAAAGCTTCAGGTTGACCAGCTCAGTCTAGAGGATATTATTCCTAGCAGAAAAGACATAGTCCAGCAGCATCAGTGGCTACTCTTTTCCTAGGTTCTCTATCCTATATTACTTTAATAATTGGGAAGCAAGAAAGAACTCATCTAAACAGAAATACTATCTGAAATATAATTCCTGGACTACACTTTCAGAGACATATTTAAGGCCTTTTATTATTGGCCAAGTTGTGTGGGAGGTCCAGTAGGAACTAACAAGGCTCATGCAAAAGGGTGGAAGATGAATTTCATATGTAAACACAGAACATAATGTGGATGGGAAGAGAGGAAGAAAACAAGCACAGATATTTTATCCCCAAAGCTTTATATTACATTGTTTTTTGTTTGTTTGTTTGTTTTTTCTGGACTAGCTTTAAACAGTATAATAAAACTACCTTTGGATATATTGATTACAGATTTGTAGACAGGAAACTGGTTGATCTTTTAACATACACTGACAACCTGCTTTTGTAAAACAGTTCTTTGAAAATCATTTCTTCATAAATCACACAAAATCGGAGTTAGTGGCAGAGGTGGAGAGAGGAGCGATCAAATACACAGAGACAAAAGAAGTAGACTTATATGGGAAGCACAAATGTGGAAAAGGGAAGTATCAGCTGACTTGTTCTACCTGTAAATACATGTAAGTTACACTCTGTTTGATCAGTTATTGAGAATTAAAATCATAAAATTATCTGAATTCAGATGCGACAAGAAACAGATCAACTAGATACTATTCTACAAGGTTCTTTCCTTCCACATTTAGGCTAGACATTACCTCTACAAAACAAGATCACTGCTTCGCACTTGCAGAATTTCTGTAAAGTGGAAAAGCTTAAATAACAAGAGATGAAAGACAGCACTCAGCTTTTCAACTCCATGTTAAAAAAAGTTTCTGCTCTTTTCAGTAATAACAGATAGAAACATCCACTCTTGAAATCTGCAGGAGAGTGGCTACTCCTGCCTTGCGCAGAGAGCTGCACACATAGAAGCTCAGCAGCTACCAGCTGGCCACGTGGGAGGTCTCAGAATAAAAGCACCAATACTGAGCTGAGGCCCTGCAGGTACCACAGCTGATTAACTTCCTGCAACTACAGGCTCACTGACCCCTGAACAGCATCAAAATGGAAAGAATGAGAGTGCTTTGGCCTCACAACTGTTTGTGGAACTTGTGACAGCCAGGTTAACCTACCTCAATTTCCATCAGATTGCCTCAGGAAATGGAAGACTCCAACTCTTCCTTCTTTCTCCCTTTCCTTGGCCCTTTGGTAAAGGAACCAAATGGGTGTTTTGGCTCTCAAAAGACTGTTACTCTGTCAGAAACCTTTGTCAGAATTGAATCAAAATTTCCCTAGCAACTGCTTCCTTACACAAGGTGGTCAGCTGGTCTGTATTTCTTCTCCCCTCTCCCCCCTTAACTCTTGAGAACTTCCACTGCCCGTCTCAACTGTGTGGTTTCAGCCTCCCTTTTTGGGTTATATCTCAGCTTCCTTTCAAATGATTTATCAGGACAAAGTCATGCCTGTGAAAGAAGGGGTTTCTCTGCTTTGGTATTTAAAACCTACTCTAAACTTTAAAAATGTCTATCTGTAATATGAATAAAATTTCCTCTCCAAATCATCAAAAAGTGGTGTAGGTGCAGATATACATCTTGTTGAGCCTACAACCCACCAAATTTTGTGCTAGATGCATTTTTACCAAAATGCTGTTGCTGTGATCCAACTGATCGGAATTCTATCCTTCGGAGAGAACTGCAAACAGCCTATATGTGCATGGGAGTTATAGATTGTAGGCTAGTAGCTAGACTCTAGAGTAGAGAAGTACAACAGGATGAAAAGTCCCTGTATGATCATTCCCCTCCAAATGAGTTGCTTCAGTATGGAATAAGTCCTAAGTCAGGAACTGGTATGGTGCTCTCAAAACATAGTCAGATCCTGTTATTTTGTACACGCCTGCTGTTTTAGAGGGCTATCTTATTGTTGATTTAGAAACAAGTGTGCAAACAAACTTTTTTAAAAAAATCCCACTCAAGATAGACAATTGAACATCTGTGTATAGGTCAATACTGCAGTATCTGTTTTTCTTCACGATCAGCAATCGCTTCTACCACAGCTGAAATACAGTTAATTATAGCATTATAGGCAGCTTGAGCTAAAGGCATTACTCAACAAGTGAGATCAGAAATGAGAAAAAGCATACTATGTGTTCTCCATCAAATCTTATAAATAATCAGAAATTAACTCCACAGTTCAGCAAAACTCTTTCAGCTTGAATGTTTTCAGAACACATGAGAAACAAGTCCCCTCAGAGCTCCCAGGTTTGTTAAGTGCTTGTTTCAGTGATGATCCACAGAGCATGGCTACTGAAAGTGCCAACATCAGTTTGCAAAACACTCTGTATATCTCAAATTACAAACACAGGCCAAGATGATATTTTTCAGGTAGAGCTGCAGGCAGGGCATCTAGCAGAATAACAAAGTGCACCCGCAGAAAGAAATACGTCAACAGGCTTTTACTTTATGTGTTTATCAGGAGCACTATTCACAGAGTCTATGGAGGAAATGATTCAATAAACAAAATAAACAAATAGGGAAATGTGATGTCTTACATCTGACATCTCTTTACTGTGTAAAACCAAACATTAATTCAAAATATCTCAGCAACTACCCTATCAGTGGATGATTTCATTCGTTCTTTCCTTTAACAGATGAGCAGGTAGTAACAAGAATGTATCGAGATTCTATAAGCTGGAATTTCTTTGCAACTCAGAAAGATTCGGAAACCACTATCCACCATGCATGTAGATTTTCAAATAAAATACCCATCACTGCTTCTCATGAGTAGGTTCAATTAATTTGGTAGATTAGCACTTCATCTCCTTGATGAAATTTACCAGCACTTAAACTTTTTAGAATCTGATGGACTAATGAGGGAGAGACCAAATTGTATGCCTTTGTCAATCCATGAAAATGATAATGTCCTCCAAACTCTCCAAAGTCTGAGGTTATAGATACAACATTTAATCTTCATCTGTACCGCTGGTTTATGCAGCAGTTACGTAAATACTCCCTGTGGATCCCAACAAATTTTTGTTTCAGATCTTATTTACAAGATTAGAGCTGCGTTCACTTCTTATGTATTCAATATGCCTGATACCGAAGAGAAGTTGAGAGTGAATGAGGGGTATAATTTGTTAACAAGACTTAAATACTGTTTGTCTGCTTTCCGTTTTCATTTCCCTGAGCAGTCATAAATTGGTGCAAAATTGGTTCAGTGACCCAGATATTATTATTTCACAACTTGGTCATTTTTATCTCCTGATCAAAATGGCTGTACACAGAAGGAATCTTTATGTCTTATTCTATCACATTGCTATACTAGTAATCTGCCACATAAATGTTAAAATGGTCATGTCAAAATAAGGCATTATTCTTTTTTACTGAAAACAGAACAGAATTGGGCACAGTTGCAGACCAAAGTCTTTATTTCTCACCCCTTTGATAAAATTCACTTGCTTTGTCATCTGGTGTCCAATTATCCCTCAGACAGAA
Source organism: Meleagris gallopavo (assembly GCF_905368555.1). NCBI lineage: Eukaryota > Metazoa > Chordata > Aves > Galliformes > Phasianidae > Meleagris > Meleagris gallopavo. The sequence goes on from NC_139407.1 coordinate 35,057,442, forward strand.
AAACTGCATCTTCCACAGAGACAATAAAGTCTGACTGAATATCTTTGCTTGAACAGTGTTTCTCTTTTGGTTCCTCTTGGTAAGATGAAAGTATGAGCAACCACATATTTTCCTCTATCACCTATCTATACACAAAGACTCAATGTTATTGCTTAGGATGTATAATGGGAACAGAAAATACCACTAATTCCTGACCCAGAAATATCATATTTGATTTTAATTATAATTTTAGATCTTTCTTAAGACTAATTCATTTCTTATTATTAGTATAAACTGATCATACCAGGAAAGATGTCATGAATACCCCCTTCACAGCCTAAGGACAGCAAAACAGCAAAGTTAATCCCGACCTCCACACACATTTCACAGTACTGATTACTGCCAAGGAAAGGTAACAGATGTTATAAACTTCTCATAAGCACTGAGACAGCAAACGGTCAGGTTGGGAAACTGCATCAGGGAATATGCTTTATTGGAGGTTTCATTGGCGTGTTCTGTCATGGGAAAGTCACGTTATGACTGAAGAACTCCTGCACAAACCTCGTGAAAGCCCTCTGGATTCTCTCAATCCCAAAGCAGCGTTATAAAGGTAGAAAAAATGCCCCAAATATTAGCTATAAATTCACAGCTGAGAGAATGCATTCCCTTTGTAGGCTAATGCTGGATGCAAACTGAGTGAGAATTGAAAGGAACTATTTATCCATCACTCATCCCACCACTGATCCACTCTCCAGACCTAGCGTCTGCAGAGTGTTCCAGCTTTGGTACTCACATACTGAAAATAGTAACATTATTTTTTCTGAATTATCATTTAAGACATGATACTGAGATCTTTCTCTCTGACTCTTCTAGACTGGACAGTATCAGACTGCTTAGCTGTGCAATGGATACAGGAGATTCTTTTACTCCAGATGTGATCCAGCACCTGTAGGGGCTTGGCGCTAAAGAATGATCTCAACTATACATTAATGCTACCTGTCTTAATAGCAAGAAACAAGATAAACTCACCTCTGTTTGTTTGTTTGTTTTCTGTTTTACAGATGAGATTCAGAATTCCTCTGGAAATAATTGCTTGGTTTACTTAGAAGGCTAACAGCAACCAGGTGTTTTTCCACTCTCTTTCTGATTGTAATCCACTGAGAAATCTACATCCAGCAATACTCCATCACTATTTTCAACACACTTATGAACTCTGAAGACATAGATTTACTTAGAATAATCCAGCACAGGCAACACTTTAAACTCACAATAAGTTATTAACTACAGACAGTATTAAAGGGTAAAACTGACTCAGTTCATTTCCTGTATTTTTTGCTTTTTTCTTCCCCCAGCTGTTCCAAATTGCACATTTTGGCCAGAATTTCAGCCCTTGCTTATTTAACATCTGGTCTCTTTCCACTTCCTAGTCAAGATCTTGTATCCCCATTATCAGCTTACTTGGCAAGATACGCCTACAGCCCATCGGGGTTTGCCAGCAAATTTACACTCTATGAATTTATCTGTGTCACTTCACTTCTATTCACATTTTGTCTAGACATTGGTTTTCATGTTCACCTGTAAACAAAAAGCATCAAATCCCTAGTGTTTGCAGTGCATGGTAGATTTGAAGGGGATTGCCAATGAATCAAAGAACTTGATCTTCTCACCTTCAGTTAGGCTTTGGGTTTTTCCTTTCTTGTTACAGCTGCACTCAAGTGGTCATTAGAGAAACCAATGACCCTAGTGACATTTTTCAGTTCTGAAGCAACTGTCTAATAGTAAAGAATTTAAATTCCATCAGAGATTTTTAAAAACAAATACATGAAATCCACCATAATTTCTGTGCAGTCAGCTTTGTTCACATCACATATATCGTCATCACTGCTCTAGTCCTTTGGAAACATTTTGTAAAAGGGAGAGAAGCTTTGCATGTGCACTGAGGTTACAATTACTGCTATCAGACTGAAAAATATCTTTAACTACTACACAAATATGTGCATTTTTTTAAATCTACTTGGTTAATTTGTCAGCCCACAAAACAGGTAGCAATGTTTTGTTAATTCATTGCCAGGCGAACTAAGTTAATTCTTGAGAAATTAAATTAAAAATCATGAAATATGTATTGTAGTTCACTGTTCTCAATACATAGTTAGTAAAAGCAAGGAGAAATCAGTTCTTGTTGCTTTAACTCATCTACCTGGCAGATAGGTATTACAATCAAAATTTTATAATAACAACAGAGAGAATGTAATTATATAGCCAGAAAACTAGAAATACACATTACATTGTATCTGTAATTGAATTGAGTTATATTTAAGGCTGAAAATTTTGTTGCTGTGCTACTGATGTTTTGTTGTTTTAATGATACATCTGTAAAAATGTTCTTACTTTGAAAGCACTGTTGCACTTACTTACAGGAACTGCATTACTTGAGTATTCTGTCATACTTCTGCAATTCTTATGATTAAAATAGGCTCTTCATGCTTCTTATTGCTGATACCATCAGAAAGTCAGAACACGAGTAGAACACATCAATCATCCTTAATCAGTATACAGAGTAATTTATTAAAGTAAGCTTTTCCATCTCAAATAAATTTAATGCAATCACCCTTTCTCCAATTTATTTTTGTAAAAAATTGAATAACTGCTTAGAAATCAGATGTCTATTTCTTTGCTGATCAGCTTGAATTCCCAAGAAATTGGAAGAAGAAAGAGTTTGGGTCAGTGGTTGAAAATAAATGAATTTTTAAAGATGGTCAATATATCAGCAAGCAGAGAGCTAAAGGAGATCAGTGAGAACATCATCAGTTGCAAGAAGAGTTGTCAGGCAAGGTGAACATATTTGCTTGCACACACATTGTGAGCCCAGATCAACCAGATACAAGAAGGCCACCTAAGCTTATGAACTGCTAATGGCAGTGCAATCATCTGGGTAATTAGGGACCTAGCTGCGTAGACTCTTATTCCCATTTTATCAGATAAGTCTCTGCTTTTACAAAGATACCATCTGGTCACTCTTGAAGCTGAAAAGACTGAAATCAATTCCAAATCAGAGGTAAGCCTCTTTTACACATACACATAAAATAAAGTGATATGAAAAATACTCTTTTTTTCCTTTTCGTATCAGTCTAGGGACATGGGCTCCTGATACTCTGCTAATGGCTGACAGAACAATTTGTGAGAAGCTACTGGCATGTTAATTATTAGCAGAGTTGGCTAGACAGAGGTGTACAATTCCAATTTCCATCTCACTTTCAGGGAAATTTTATTTATGAAAAATAAAACACTAGGAAATGTTCATTGAGAACCCAGTAATTTTTGCAGCAGATCTCATTTACTAGAGCCATCAATTTTTTCATAACACTTTTCAGCATCTAAGCATTAGGGGAGTCTGTGACTTGTGGAGAAGATAATAATCATCAGATCACAGTGTTTCACTGAAGCCAGCATGTTCTTTCTGGGGGACAGTGTGACAAAGGACACTGTGACAAAGTGAATTGGACAAGAATCTATTACGGTATGAAAGACATGGCCTCAAATTCTACTGCTGAGCTGTCTGTGGCAACCTAAGTTATCTTAGGAAAGGGATGGACGGTATAGTCCAACAACACAGGGTAATGAGGTCTTGATGAGCTCAGTGTTGTGGAACGAAGTAGCAAAAGTAGTGAATGAATGAACACATCTATCATACAAGTTTTCTTTCCCTAAAGCTAAACATAGATTTTAGGTTAGGAAAAGACTTATGGATTTGATGTATGACTTGAAATACTCTGTCAAACAGCACATCATAATTGCCTTCTCAAAGAGAAAGTAGGTGCAGTCACACCACCAACAGGAAGAAATTATTTCTATGTTGTTATGGGGAAAATGTTTACGAGATATATTACTGTATGGATGTCATAGATGTTAGAAGGATCTGTGTAGATGTGAATAGCAAAACAACGTGTTACTAACACTGTTTTACTCACAAATCTAAAGCACAGCACCATTCACATTCTTGTAGAGAAAGTTAACTCCATTCCAGCCACATTCGGTACAACAATATACCCTGAATGAAACTGAATTCTTTATAGTAATTCAATGGGCAGTGAATCTGAGCTTGAAAGGGTTAACATCTGCATTCTTATTTATTTTTTTATATTTTTAGCGCATCAAGATTGCTTTCGGCATTGCCTTAAGCTTTGACTGACATTTTGGCTGCCTCTCTCCACAAAATTAATCTGTAGAGATCAACAAAATGGCATGATAAACTTTCTTCACAGTGAAAATGAAACAAACTTGTGCCGTGTATTCTGTTTCAAGACTTACTTCTTTCAAGCCTACTATGTCTCTTGTGCAGGAAAAATATTGACAGAAAAACTGAAAAAATTAATAGAAAAACCCCACCAGGAAAGACAAAAAGCAAAACAGAAAAATAAAAGAAACTTAATAGCCTACATTCTAATTTTATTTTTCAAGGTATCCTCTGTCAGTAAAGAAAAATAAACTATTTTTTAAATGAATGTTTGTTACTTGCGTTGCATGTAATCTAAGTAGTAGAAACTGAAATTAGTTAAAAAAAAATACAATAACAAAGTGATGAAGTAAAGCTTTGCATTCCTTACTTCATTGAAATGAACTAAGGATGACAATGATCAAAAGAAAAAAGTTTGCTTTTGTCCTAAAATGAAAGGCAGCAGCACCATTCCCACTCCTGAAGACTGCATAGCAATTTAGGGGTAAGGTCTGACCTGAGACATTTACAACTAAAACACAGAAGAAGCATGGGTTTTGGGCTTCTGAAAGCTTCTTAAATTACTTGTAGAAAATGTTAATCATAGAAAAATTAGTGGTAGTAAGACCTCATTTGGGTTCTACATTATTTTATTAAACCCAAACTAAATAATCATTTCAGTCAGTAATCATATAGCTTCTTATTCTGCATTCTGAACATACATAACAGGGAAAAGAAAAAGAAGTGATTTTGGGCTAATTTCTAGGAAAAAAAATATTTTCAAGTCAGAAAAACAGCATCTCTAGGAAAACCAAACCACTTTCTAGGGAAACTTTACAAAAACTTTAAAATTTTCTAGCAAGTCATCTCTAACAAATATGGAATGTTCTTTCACTTTCTAACATGCTTTTCCATTACTTACATAATTAAAGGCCTATTCAGTGCTAAAATATGCAGAAATTCTTAAAAAAAAAAAAAAGAGAGAGCATGGAGTTCTTCAGAAATAATCTTTGTATGCTCTGCTGGGTAAAAAATTGTCTTGATAGCTGGGCCCAGAGAGTAGTGGTGAACACAGTTACATGCAGCTGGCAATTGGTCATGAGTGGTGCTCCCCAAGAGTTGGTACTGGCGCCTTTCCTGTGTAATATTTTTATTGATTATGTGAATAAGGGGATTGAGTGCACCCTCAGTGTGTTTGCAGACAACACCAAGTTGAGGGGAAGTGTCAATTTGCCTTAGAGTAAGAAGGCCCTACAGCAGATTCTGGACAGACTGGATCAATGGGCTGAGGCCAGTGGAAAGAAGTTCAACAAGACCAAGGGTTGAATCCTGCACTATGGTCTCAACAACTCCATACAACTCTAAAATCTTGGCCCAGAGTGGCTGCATAGCTGTGTTGAAGAAAAGGGTCTGGGGTTGTTGGTGGACACTTGGCTGACCATGAGCCAGCAGTGTGCCCAGCATCCTAGCTTGTATCAGAAATTGTGTTGCCAGCAGGAGCAAGGAAGTCGCCCCGTACTCAGCTCCAGTGAAGCCACAGCTCGAGTACTGTGTTCAGTTTTGGGCCCTTCACTAAAAGAAATACATCGAGGCCCTGGAGAGTGTTCAGAGAACTGCAGTGAAGCTGGTGAGGGGTCTGGAGCACAAGTTTTATGTTGAGTGGTTGAGGGAACTGAGATTGTTCAGCCTGGACAAGAGGAGGCTCAGGGGAGACCTTAAGACCTTATTGCTCTCTACAACTCCCTTAAAGAAGATTGAGCCAAGGTGCAGGTCAGCCTCTTCTCCCAGGTAACAGCAACAGGACAAGAGGGAATGGCCTCAGGTTGTGCCAGGGGAGGGTCACATTTGATATTAGGAATAATTTCTTCTCTGAAAGAGTGGCTAGGCATTGGAACACCAGGGAAGCGGTGGAGTTACCACCACTGGAGGTATTTAAGGAAAACAGATGTAGTACTTAGGGACATGGTTTAGTGGACAATATTGGTGGCAGGTGAATAGTAGGGCTAGATGATCTTCGATGTCTTTTTCAAGCTTAATGACTGTATGATCATTGTTACAATTACTTTTTACCTGACAGTTTTGAACAATTCCTACATACAGTAAGCTGCCATTCCACCAAGCAGGCTAAATCAAACAAGTTTCTGGTGTATTACGTCTCTCCTTTTCACTTTTGAAAATAGTGGGACATCACTTTCCTCTTACAGTTAGTTTTGGACTATACTGGTCCATTTTGTTTCAGCCAGGTGAAGATGTAGTGACTTGTTCTGACCTTAAGAAGGAGAAGCTCAGGCAAGCCTTTAGTGAGAAGATCCAGTTCTCTCCCTCATTACCTGGGCACAAGAGGTTGCTGCTTCCATTTCTTTCTCCTTTCATTTAGATTCAATGAGAACAGCTGGTATTCACTGCTCCCATTCTGAAATTGCTTTTGTTGGTGTGCAGTGTATATGCTAATGAAACACAGTGCCAAAATGCAAGACTTGTGAATTAACCAAAGGATAGCACAGCAAATTAGCATCTAGTTCTCTTCTAACTTTTATTGGAGTTTAACTATCCCAGGGAATAAGACATTGAAAAGCTACTGCAGACATGGAGAACAAATTGTGCAGGAGATTTCAGGTGAGATAACCTGTTATTTCTACCAAACCACACTCTGTTGCAAGCCAACAACTGGTAGGAAAAAGCAACACAATGGTAAAGCAAGGCTGTGCAACGGGAGAATACTTTTGCAAATGGTAGAGTCTGCTGCACGCTATTAATTTATCTTACAATGATCACTCATATGAAATAATAAAAATGTAACAAATCTGTTATTTGTTTGTCAATGTTTATTTATCTTAGTTTCTCCTTAATGTTTTGAATTTCGACAAGAGAGATGGAAGACGTTATGATAAAAGTTCAGCAAAATTCTTGTTTATATCATTTTCCTGGCTTCTAGGGACACCTCAGTTATCTTTGCATTCCTTGAAACAACTATTTTGAACACATAAATGATGGAGTAGTTAAAAAAAAATAATTAAAACATGTATAAGACCTAGCTACATATTCTTGTTGACAAGGAAATTTGTAATAAATATTTTAGTTATCCAAAAGATAACTAGTCTTTAGTTACTCCAAAGAACAAGAAATAATGTCTAGAAGTTTCTGGCCCCTCCAGATCAAACAACTTCTTAAAACCTTGACAGGTAATAGCTTAAGAACTGCTATACATTGGAAGGCTTGGGGTTAGAGATGATAGGTCTGATGATTTGATGATCTTCAAGCTAAACAGTTTGTGGCAGGAATGGCTGACGTGTTCCTAAATAATTGCTAATACTGTAGGTTATTGCAGGACAACAAAGTTACTGACTTCATCTAATTCTTCTTGCTTAACGAACGGCCAAGCTCTAAATGACTGACAGTTTAACATATCTTTCATTCCCTTCAGATACTCAAAAGGAGAAGGAATAATGATTCATTTCACAATGTGGAAAGATGACACAGAACTGTTAGACATTTCATTTTGGCTAATCTTCCCCAGAAAGTGCAATTCAGGTAAGCTCTCAGTTCCCTGTGAGTTTATCGATCTTGTGTTTGCCTGACAAACAAGTGACATTAGCACTGCAGACTTGGTGCAGGAAAGGAAAACGGCAGTTCCTAGCACCTACATGCAGGTGGATTGGTTGATTTTGAAGCTGTCTGAGCAGATCCAGAATACAACGACTGGATGTAACCCTGAAGACAAGCTCAATGAAGAGCTGTTTATAGAAACCAGTTCTGTATAATGCAGGCCGCTCAGTGATGCAGTAGCCTATGCCATTTGTTTTAGCTAAAGTTGACAACATATTGCTTAATTGACTAGTGCTAACCCAGCATGATATACTTGCACATGAATGTGTGGAAGATGTAGCTTCCTGAATGTTTAAACGGACAGTGTTAAGGCAATCACAAATAGTATATTACATTAGCATTACTAATACGGTTTCCTGTCTGGAATGACAGAAAAAAATTTCATTGCTGAGTACAGTGCTTTTTGTAGTCTGTTAGTACTTAGCATCTCCTGTCTGCTCTCATTCTTGGAAAATCTGCTAATCTATCAACAGAAGGTCTGTGCAGCCTCAACACTCCGTAAGCTACAGATCTGATTTCATACATGAAGGAACTCATTAGTCATTCCCTGGTTTTAGAATGAGTTGGAGCTATTTGTTATACAACTCACAGGTGGGAGCATAAGATATACAAAACAGTGTATTACCAGATATATATAGTTAAATTACAAGTAGGACATCACAGTTATAAAAATATGGTGGGTAACTAGTTGCTTTGAGAATGTATGTTCAAATATGAGCTTGCTCTCATGGTGCAAGAATGAACTATAAGAAGATGGACTATAAAACACACGCATAAGCATCTTGGGTGTAACACCAAACTTCTATTTAGCGTGAGATGTACTTGAGAGCATCCCTGTGGAGAAGGACTTGGGGGTCCTGGTGGATGAGAAGCTGGACATGAGCCAGTAGTGTGCACTTGCATCCCAGAAGGCCAACTATGTCCTGGGCTGCACTAAAAGAGGAGTGGTCAGCAGGGAGAGGGAAGTGATTGTCTCCCTCTAATCGGCTCTTGTGAGGCCCCATCTGGAGTACTGCATCCAGGTCTGGGGCCTCCAGCACAAGAAGGATGTGGAGCCCTTGGATCAGGTCCAGAGGAAGATGATCTGAGGGCTGGAGCACCTCTCCTATGAAGAAAGATTGAGGGAATTGGGATTGTTTAGCTTGGAGAACTGAAGGCTCTGGGGAGACCTCATTGTGGCTTTCCAGTACTTGAACGGAACATATAAACAGGAGGGGGAATGACTGTTTACATGGGTGGATAGTGACAGGACTACGGAAAATGGATTTATAATTAGACAGGAAAGGTTTAGGTTAGATAATAGTTTTTCACTCAGAGGGTGGTGACGCACTGGAACAGGTTGCCCAAGGAGGTTGTGGATGCCCCATCCCTGGAGGCATTCAAGGCCAGGCTGGATGTGGCTCTGGGCAGCCTGGTCTAGTGGCTGGCAACCCTGCACACAGCAGGGTGGTTGAAACTAGATGATCATTGTGGGCCTTTTCAATCCAGGCCATACTATGATTCTATGATTCTTTGAAAGAAAGAGTCTAAAGCCCCCAGATTCTACTTCAACCTGAAAACAGAATGAAAAAATCCTTTTTCATTATTCTCTTTCTAATTTACAATTGCTTTGAAGAGCAGCCCATGGCATAACTGTTGAAACTGTCTCTCTCTGAAGACAGAGCCCTGTTCGACAGGGCTAATGTTTGTTGCTTGTATCATTTCCTTGATTCTAAAGCCTGCTGCTGGAACATTTTAATACGAATCAAGAAAATGGCTTTTTATTTACATTCTTACATTGTTAAAAAAAAAAGGAGAATTGCTGTCTCTCCGATCTTCTTTTTGAAATATATTCTGTGCTATTTTTTTTCCTATGGTATTTTACTTCATTAGCTACTCTATTAGCTATCTATCTCCTCAAACATTTTTATTGTTTGGTTTCATTAAGATGCAATTTTTGTTTGTGAAGTTTGTTTCAAGTCAGTTTCTTAAGTGGCAGCTGTGAAGTTCAGTATGAGAAGAATACTGTACTAACCAGGGTAAAATTATTTTGATTGCTATATATCCAGTTACTATTCCTTTCTGCTAATGTTATTATTATTATTTTTTTTCACTTGTATTGCTTCTGTTTTAATCTCCACTAGATTTCTATTGATGTATTCAAATATATTGTTTCACTATGCATGAATTTGGTATGAATGACGTTTTCATACTCTATGAGAGTAGCATCTACCTTTCCAACTGGGATTGTATGAACTGTCCGGTACTAATACCACTGACTGTACCCTCTAGGCCAAACACCTTGACCTCCCACGCTACCAGAATTCCAAGAGTATCAAGTCTTTGTAGGACTCTCAAAAGTCATCTCTTGTAGATCCACATTTAGCACTCCTATTTTGTATTGTGAGAACACAAGAGAAAAACTGGTCCCTAATGAAACTCAAGCCAATGCAACTACCAAAGATTTATTTACAAATATTTTACTGTACTCTGCCGTCTCAGTACTGACATCATTTCCAAAGAGAAGTAAATAACATATGAAGATGCAATCAAAACTATTTTTCCCTATTAATGGCTACATCTTAACAGATGGATTAAAAAACACAGACACTAGAAGCTATTCTATTTCTAACTCAACCTACTAAGAGGAGACACTTCATGTGTTCCATATGAAGAAAGAAAGAAAGGAATCCTGGTCTTTCATAGAAGATATTAACCCTTTTATAAGATTGAGCCCAGACAATTGAAATATATATATATATATGCTGTAATGGACTACTTCCATGTCCTGTCATGAATGAGAAGTGCCGGTCACTCACTGTGATTGCAGAGGACAGCTCAGCATCTCTGTGAAGCATGTTTAGATACTTAGTATTTCACCTGCCCTGCAGAATAGGAAGCTTTTACAACAAATAAATATTATTGAATTAAATTTATTCTCTAGGGCTCAAATTTCTCTGCTAGATAGAAAGAAGACAACACACTGTGGTTTAACCAAAGAATGAAGTTCTGAGTCCATCTGAGTAAAATTAAAATTTTTGTCTTGTTCTTTTGAAATAACCTAGAAATAAATAAAAGCAAACAGATTTTACTATCCTACAATCAATGTCACACTTAGTAACATTTTCATTCTTAGAACTGGAGAAGGCCAAGGTGAGGAAGTGTGAATACTGCCAATGCTTGTGTGAAGTTGGCAGAAAGGGCCACTGCGATTACTTAATGATTTGTACTCTGCAGTTAATTAGCTGTTCTTCAATTTGTTCTACTTAATAGAGAAAAAATAAGTTACTTCGAGGACTGCATTTCTTGTGAGGGGATGAGTGGTTTTGATGTTTTCTACTATAAAAGAACAGTATTGGCTGTAAATATGTAGAGAAAGAGACAATCTCTCTCTCTCTTTCTCTCTCTCTCTCTATTTTTTTACTGAGCAAGGTGTTAATAAGAGAAAGACCACTATATTGAATGTTCATACATTAAAAATTTTTTGATACCATATGGTGTCTTTGAAGTTACACACAGGTAATTTTGTGACATAATTAATGGCATTTTGCCTTAGGTATGCTAAAAAATTTAGAAGCAGTGTAAAGTACTACTGATTTCTTTCTAATGGTAGACAAGTTGTATTCACTGTGAAGAAAAACAGAATATCCTCGTAACACTGAATTAAAATTCTTAGGTGATTGATTCTCAATGAAACATTCTAGAATTTGCTGTTCCTGACTTAAACTTTTCTAATGTTTAATACTACTTAGTCTACAGGCACAGCAAGAACCCACACACGTTCTGCAAACGCTGATGAATGTCAACAAGAGCCATTTTTTCTGCATGGAGGAATTCAATGAAACATCTTTGTTCCATATGCACTTCCATCTCAAATGCCATTTTGTGAGATTGCCCCTCTGCCGCCATCTGTCACATAGCAACAAAGTGTAATGGAATGTCATTGGGAAGGTTCAGCCTCTACTGCCATACCACCCACATCTGCCCCTGATATTGTGGGCTAACATAACAACATAGGAGGCATTACTTTCAGAGGAGCCCGTATTATATATATATTATTATATATATATATTTCAGAGGAGTGTGTATTATATAAAAATATATAAGTGCATATTTTTCCCCTATTTTTCCTCAGGAACTTAGTGCTTTTTTTGTTTGTTCCCCCACCCCCTAGGGTATTGCTATTTCTTTCACTATGAAAGAGAAGCCATTTTAAAAAATATATAATGGTATTGAACCACATGGTAGAAGACATGACAACTTTCAAAAATCAAGGGTTTTAATGATGAACAAAATGTTGGAGTTCTTGTATTAGGCCTTTCTCTGTTCTTGTTAGGAAACTGCTTTCACCTTTGCATGAAGAGGTCAGAACTGCTTGATAGTATATTTGTTGGCAATCACCAACCAATGCAAAATATTGTATCTGAAGGCAAGAAATCAACAAGGCTCAAACCCACAGGGATTCAGTCTGCCATTCTACAGGCAGGCCAAAGGCTCAGCTCATTATAGCCAATGTCCTTGTACATGCACACATGACTGCTCTGAATATCAGCTTTTTTATGTGCTGTATTACTGTGAGAAAGCAAATCACTTTTCAGTTTCAAGATAATAAATACTACATGCTCATGGGGCTAAGTGCCCAAAAGAAGCAGAGTTTTGTCCCCCAATCTAAAGTACCATTTGTAACGTACCATTTATAGACACCCTTGTTAGAATTCTGAATAAGTTCTAATGCAGGGCTTAATACAATGTTACTTTTATATTTTATGACTAAGGTAGAAGCTGAAAAACCTAGATAGTATAGCAAAATATTTCCTCAACTAAGCGTTAAGTAAGACAAATTTTACTATTAATTGTTCTGATCAGTGACTCTTGGCATTTTTCTTATTTTTGGAATAGCTACACTGTAACAAAACAAAAAACAGACTACTAACGCGATTATTGCCATGGTAAGAAAGAAAAGTGTGATTTAAGAAGCAGCTGAGATTCCAAACAGACATTTGTTTCTCCTACAAAACTAAAGCAAGAGGCAAAAAGCAGTACTTCCAATTATCCCTTCCAATTATTTTGGTGTTTATATTTCAGAATTAAATCTAGAGCTTGTTACTGAAGTCAATATCCAGTGTGTCTTATAGTAGACTCTCTAGCTGTCCTGTCCCAGTGTTAAAATTTTAGTTGTGTACACTGTATGGAAAAACCAATGGGAAGAATATAAACTCTTCAAAAATTGCATAATTTATGCAAATCCAAGCACTCCAAGTTTGTTGACTGAGTTGAGACAAAAAGCATGTAGAAGTCCAGACAAGGACACAAATTCTGCTTAATTGCATCCCATCTAACAGAATACAGGATTTCTTAGAAAATTTTCCCTTACAGCAGAAGAAACCAGGGAAACTCAAAATTGCATTCTGTGCCTTTACCCATATAATTTGAGCGATTTTCTGTCAATTTCAATACTTAGAAATGCTTGAAAAGAAAACACTGATTATTGTGATGTACTGTTTGCAAATAACACTTCCTAACTTTTTACTATATATGAAAATACATTTTTGGATGTTACTTACTAATATATTTGATTATGACATTAAGTCTACTTTTTTGTAGAGGAAGAAGTAGGAATTTGTTCCAAGCTCCCCTCTGTGCTGACTTATTTAAGTAGAAGATTAACAAAATCTAATTCAAATGCCAATTAGTATGTATTTAGCAGAGTCAATTTTACACAATTCACAGCTTCTGTCCAAAGATCAATCTTCACTTATTCTTAAGGAATGCTAGCAATCCTTTGTAATTGAATTTGTCCTATTACTTCATGCTCAAAGAGCAATGATGATTATCTTTAGTACTATGATTATCTTTCATAAGAAGACATTTTTTCTCTAGACTCAGTAATAGTACTTTCAGAGAGCATTTGCTATCATTTTAAAATTGTCATGTTTTAGGAGAATCAATGTCTCCTGTAAGAGACCTTATTAGATTCAATTTATGTGGAATTCACAGTGACAAAAAACTCAAAACAAGAAACAGCTTTCTTCCCCCAGTTTATACATTTCACTACATCAAGTTTCAAAATTCAGCAAAACTCAGCTACAGTCCCTCAAAGAGTAGTTGATACATAAGTATCTGTATTAACGATTGTGCAAAGGAATAAAACCAAGCTGATGTCTCATCTATATGTAACATAAAATGTTAAACTGCACAACCAGGTTTTCTTCTATTAACACCCATTAAAACCTGAGACCTTTTCTTATTTCCATGCCCACCTATCTCCATCAGAAAGCAGAACATTTTCCACAAATTTTGTTCTTCTAATAAACTTGCTAAAGTGCCTCCTATCCTAGAAGCATTCCAGCTTTTGTGGATGAACACACGAGTTCAGGTAGAGGGCAGTTGTAAGGAAATCAGTAGAATTCTGATTTCTGGTTCTGTACTTAACTATCTTATGACAGTCAATTTTTGAAACAGTTTTCTCGTGACAGATAAGAAATAACTTTGATGTGGAATTCTTGATTGCTATTACAATTATACCACAATGCATGTGTGCATAAATAAATTCAAAATTTCACTTACATAACAATCATTTACTGTATCACTGGATTATTCTCTCTCAGGAAGCTGTTCCTCCAAGAATCTCACTATCTTCTCTCATTTGGCAAGCCTGTAATGTTCCTTTCAAAGATGGATGCTGGCAGAAAGGAAAAGAAAAAGTGGCATTAAATTCTTATTTCTTTGTCCTTGCACCACTCTCTAGAGGAATCAAACGTTAAACAAGTTTTTATAAAATTTATAATCTCAAAGCTACATGTCTATAGCGAAGATCAAGTTCTGCTACTGATTGTTGCCCCCTGCCTAAAAAGACATCTGAATCCAACTCAAGCTCTATTTCAACTGTTTTTATTACTCTCTAAATATAGTTTAGACTAACCTGCTTTTTAAATTGCAGTTACCCACTGGCCTGCCTGTTGGTGGTGAAAATTGTTAATCCATTATTCAGAACAGAATTATGTGAGCATTATTATTAACAAGGGAGAAGACACTGTTTCAGCAGTGCCATTTAACCTCCCCCTGCATAATAGAAGGTTAGCTAATGACTGACAGCATAAAGAATAATGGAATTATTAATATTTGAGGCCATCCTCCTTGCTTCTGTCTATCAGAGGTAGTAGAATCATTTAAGTGAACTACCTTATGTGACATATTTCAGACAATATAATGAGCTACAGCATTTGCTGGTTGAATGCATCTTTCTTCTAAAGTTAGGTTTATGTCTACCTGCTCTCTGAAGGCTCAATTTTGCCGTAATTTACACCTGTGTAAGTCCACTGCTGTGAATCATATGAGAGGAGTTATATTAGTGGAATATTTCATCCATGTGAAGTATTTTTGCTATGCTTTTTGAAAATTCAATTCCAATAATTTTGAAAACTTTCAAAATTGAGTCATTTGTAGAAAAACTATTATGGAAAGAAGTACAGTCAATTTATTAAGACAGTTACACAAAGTAATGTGAAATGAATTTTTCTCAAATGCAAAATTTTCACTCAAGGAACAGCAAATCTAAATGGGTTAACATTTAGATAAATCTAAATGAGCAACAAAGTTTTAAAGCACAACAACTTTTCTTCTCAGAGAGGTATGTCATATCTCCATTTACTTGTGTAGTATTCTGTATTAATAGTTTATTAATAGACCTTAGTTAGTTGGGAAGTATTGCAAGAATTTTTGCACCTTGAAGTGCATGGAATATATGGATTCAATGTTCAATAAATATTTCTGGATTGACCTTATATTGTGATTACTCTGGAGTTTCAGGTCGCAAGGTACTACACTCCAATTTATTCTCGCCAGTGTAACGTTTCCAGTTCAGGCCTAGAGAAAGAAGGGTTTTTTTCCCCCCACTTCCATGAAAAGCCTATTAGAATACCAATACAGAAAACAAATTAAATAATGTTAAGTATTTACAAGGTTTTCAATTGCCACTGAGCTGTGTTCTTACTGTCAATATACATTAACCAGAAGAATGACAGAAACCTAACCTGGATTTTAGAGATGACCTTGATTCTGTTTGTCTGAACTTGTGATCTTTGTCATTCCATCTGAGTAGTAGCCTGAATTATGTAACTATAAAACCTTCCATAATTAAAAGAAAGATCATTTCAGGTCAGATAAAAGCTCTTACATTTTTTCATGGGGAAAATAAAGAACAAAACAAAAAAATGAAGAAGTTATTTCTGATCAAACCTTTGCTTAATAATTGCTGTCCCTCTGCAGGTTAAAGTGAAATATTTACAAAATGAGTTTTGAACGTTATTTTCAGCTTTTTCTGTAGGGGAATATCTATTTATCTGATCCAGATTTTTTTTTTTTTTCTTTTTTCTTCTGGGAACATCACTAAACACATTAAAAAAACAAAACAAAAACAATAAAAAAAAACCCAAACAAATACATGAAATAAACATTGCTTGGCTATACATTCTATTTGTCCTCCTGAAGAATATTCTATTTGGTATTACTTAACTGAGAATTTACATCACAGAATAGCATGTACAATATATGTAGCAGTCTTAATATCAAGCAGTTTGGAAATTAGTCAACAACAAAGTAGCTGAAATTAAGCCTTGAAAAAAATGTTCAAAAATAACCATGGTTCTGAATTAACTTGCACAAAATGCTAAAATGTGTATTTATGACTTCTTAATGATATCATTATCACTTCTGTTAAAATACAGAACTTTCTGCAATGTATATAGATTATCTAGAGCAGTTTGCAGCATCTAATGATACATTTCTCTGGGAGCCTGAAATCATTTTAGAAGAATTCTTCTAATAAAAAATGCCAAACCTTCTGAGCTCTCTTCTAGCCAATACCTTTTAATGTCTTCCCTTAAGCTTAAGACAGTTCCACCTGGATTTCTAGGTAACTCTTGTTCTTACTGTCATCTCTGAACCCTGATCTTGTCTTCACTCCTGACTTCATGCAGGCACTCTCCTTCTTTAAGAAATATCTCAGTTTACAATTCTGCCACAAGCTGCTTTTCCAACCTTCCTTGTGGTTGAGATTTTCCCACCTGAACATGTTCAGCTGCCCTAGGCAACACTTCTTACTCTTCAGAGATTTCCATCTTCCAGGACAGGATAATGAGACAATCTCACTCCCCTTGACTAGCCACCTTTCCATCACTCTCATGCATATTTTCATCTAAAAGATCTACCAGTTTTATTATTTACCATACCCTGAAGTTTGGTTGAGTTGATCGTTTCAATTGGAAAGATTAGCTTTTTTAATAGCATTTTTATACATGTGTCTGTTCTACACTCACAGTAGTCTTTAATCAAAGATAGGCTGTGCTGATCTTCCATTTATTACTCATTAAATTCTGACTTCTACACAGGTGCCAGCTGGTAGTTTCGTGGATGTGTACATTTGTGTGTACATTATCCAAGTATGTTTATGTACTGCATCTACATAAGCAAGAGTATTTCTATAGTTTAGATATATTTTTTTAATATATATATTTTTTTTTTTTTAGTGGCAAGAAGAGTGCCACTTTGGGTGCCAGGAGAAGTTTAAATTTGACACGGGCAAGACTGAATGCTAGAAGTCTACAAATTATTTGGAGTTCATTCTTGCAAGTTACTCTGGAGAAGGTGGCCCTCAAAAAGTGAAGATTATTCTCTTTTAGTTATCTCCAGAAAGTACAAAACCATGTAGGTAAAATATGTAGGTCTTCTAGTTACCACATGCAAGAAAGTTTCAAAACTTTATTGGACATTTGTTAATGTAAATAAACTGCTGAAAAAGCTATTGCATTTTTAGTCTGTTTCCAAAAGAATGATCTTTTAGAACCAGATAAGGCTTGTTAATAAAAAACAGCAAATCACAGCTCTCTTGTGAACTGGGAAATTAAACACGTAGCTTCTCTGAGTTCTCATAGGCCCCAAATTTATCTTGTATTCCAAAAGTCTAGCTTGAATAACTTGGACTGATTAGGGTTATGATTCTTTGAAAAAAATGCTCATGTGATTTGTTCTCCAAACTGCAAAGACAAGAACACTGGAAAAGTTTGAGAAGAAAGGCATTCACACTATTGAACTCTTCTCCTTGCACATTAAGAATTGAAAAATCAACACATTCAGGGCATTCATGTAACTCACTCTGACTGAGGAGTGAGGTCAGCAGGTCGGAGCTGAGACTGAAAAACAAAGGAGTATTTGAGTTAGGGAAGTAATGAAGTACTCAGTCTCTTCTGTCATCATGCCTGTTTTCGGCACCAGTTATTTTATCTGGCATCTTCATTTTACATCAATAATATATATGTATGTGTATGTGTGTATATACATATATAAATGGACAGGTAGGCCTGGACGCCTACCTGTGCGACCTGGTGTAGGGAACCTGCTTTGGCAGGGGGGTTGGTCTCGATGGTCTCTAGAGGTCCCTTCCAACCCCTACAATTCTGTGATTCTGTGAAACACGTATGTATGTATTTACCTTTGTGAGTACCAAATGAACTTTTCATAAATCAGAATCATGACTTGCTTTTTAATTATTTAGTAGATATGAGTAAGTAAAGTTGAAAACCAGCTCATTCATGAGATCATCAGTTCTTCCAGTAGCTTCTGCTTTGACCTACAGTTATCTCATGCAATTTTTCTGTTCTCCATTGAATGTGATGAAAATCACAGTACTGTAGCTAATCACTCAAAAAAATACATATGCCATATATACATATGTATATATGGAAAGCAGACTTAAGCTGTTTTCTTTCGGATATTTCATGGACTGGGTTGTGTCATAGGTGTTTCAAATGGTATGTACTTTGGGCTTGTTAATATGACACTGCTTAGTATTTCCTCTTCCCCTCTCCCAGCGTACCTCATTTTCTTTGATTCAGATGGTGACATATCCAATATCCATAATATATAAGCTCATCCTTGAAGGCTCTGCATAGAGTCCTACAGATGATATCATGCTAAGAAGTGGTTTTCTTCTTCCTTCCCGTGGGGCACTTTCGCATCTCAGCATGCAACCAAGTGCTGACAAGATGGCTTATACGTAATGACACCAAGCACAGCTAGCTATCTAAAAGAAAATTAAATCTCACACTGAGAAGGGCCCACTATCAGTTAAGCTTGCAATGAGCTGTAGCTTTGCCAAGTACCATTGTTAAGAACCATTTTTTTTTTTTTTAATCATTGTTCAATATTGAGAGATTGTGCAAGACAAACCTCAAATGTATTTTCATCTCATTATGAATGATTTAGTACAGAAAGACTTCTGCTTTGAATCCAAGGAAGAGCAGAAGATATTCAGGAGACTTCTTTCTCCTGTTGTTGAGTTGCATGTGCGTGGCTATAGAGCGTGACAGGGAGAGTTTTAGTTAAAACTGGATTATCATCATATTTAGTTGGTTGCAAGACTCCTCAAATTAAATCCAGTTTAAAAATCTTCAAACTAAAGTAATACATTTTGGTTTCATTCTCAGCTTCCTTTCTGTACTTTATTTTTTGAAAGCCAAAAGGAATGAAGAATTCAAAAAATTTACAGAAATATTTTTCAGTGATGTGACACACAACAGCATTGGCACTGACATTCAAGAAAAACATTTGTACTTCATTTCAAATTGATTTCAAAATGAGGCTGTGCTACTTTTTTCTCCTAATATTTCCAAAATGATGCAAAAAAAATTCCACCAGAAATTGTAGCATTTGCTGTATGAAAATTCTATTTACAAAACTCCTGTTTCTTAAATCATGCACCCTCTATGAAATTTCTTGTGCAGACTTTTCTGTAAAGGCATTATTTTTTTTTTTTACTGGTCTCAGAATTAAAATCCTTGAAAATACAGTCAGAAGACTGAACAACTTCACACTGAACGTGTTTAAACTATGTGCTAGAATTTATTTTATTAGATTAGTTCAAACACTACTGTGCAGCCACTTACATGATTTCAAATCTGATGTATATTGATTTAGTGTAAGTTAAATCTTTCTCAAGTTAAGGTACGTCAACATAGGAACAACTTTATTCACTTGATAGCTCCCTGCATGGGAGCTTAATAAAATCAGCTTAGCACCCAAACTTGATTAATCAGTGCAATCTTGTAAGCAGCCAAACCATCCAAAGTTCAAGAAGAGATATCATTTTATTATCTAAAAATAAACTACTAGAAAAAAGAAAACCCTATCAAAAAGATATTACTACAAGATGCAATTGCACATATGCATTCTGTGTTATGATGTATCAAAAGCTGACCATGAATTCCTGTCATCAGATACCTACCTGAATCTGCTTCAGGAATCTAAAATCAGGAAAGTAGCATGTCTATAATTAGTCCAAGATTAAGAACACTTTGTATGTCTTTTCTGAAAAAAATATATATGCTAATGGTCTTTCAAAACCGTACAAACAAATGGTATGGAAGAACGAAAGGAAAGACATGGAACTCCAAAATAATATCACTCTGAATTTTGCACTCTTGCTCGGACTCAGGAGTCTCTTGATCATAAACCAAAAGCAAATCATCAGAAAAAAATCATAATGCATGAAACTAATGTATTTTCAAATGACACAATAGGCAACATTTGATTGAAATATACTGCTTCAAAGCTGATGGCTGAACTCTTGGCCTGGATTTCTCATATGAAACAATGCTGCCATGAGAATGCCTAACAGATGCTAAATATGCATGTCTTGCACATTGCTTGAATTTGTTCATCACTGACTTCCTTTGGGATAAAAGGGACATTGTCAAAGTGATAATGATGGTGTAAACATTTTGGCCACTTCAAGCATTTCCTGAATGCCAGATAAATTCAGAATAATTTTTAGCAATAGGCTTGCCAGAGCATCAATGGAAGCCTTCATTATAGCCATTCATATCTCTATAATAAAGGTTGCATCAGCAACTCCATTATAAACACTCTTTCAGAGGATTTGATAACTCGGCTGTGGAAAGTATTTTTGGCTGAAACTCGGCATATAAGCAGTCTTTGATAGAATTTTTAAGTTAGTTTTAAACTTTTAATCTGTTTTCTAGATAAAGATGGAAGAAACAGATGTTTTAGCTCATTTAAATTGTTCTTTTTGTTTGTTCTACATAGAAGAGCATCAAGTTTTTCTTCTGAAATACAAATTATGTGAGGAAAAGAAATGCTAAGAGCCACATACATCCCAGGCTTGTAAATAATTAGATAAATGTATGTATTTGCACTTAGATATGTTAATTATATGTACCCTAGTTAACTGCCACAGTCAGGATGCCATGTGTTAAATGAGAGGGAATATGTTCCACTTAAAAATGGTGATGCAGAAGGTCACTCCAGCTTCTCAAGAAAGGCCTGAGGTCAAGAAAAGTGCTTCTAAAATACACAGTGTACTGGACAGTCATTTCATAAATGGAGTTACAAAGTAAAAAAAAAAAAGACAGTTCTTCTAGGTTTGATGTAATCACTGAATTAATAGACTGATTTAGTAAATCAGCTATTCTGATAGCACTGATTTTTCACAGTGCATAGAATACCCACAACCTTCAATGAATGTTTACTTTTTAAAATAATCTCATTAGATAACTCAATATCATATATATTTTTAAAGAAAGAGACTCAAAAGATTCCAGCAGGTTTATCTCAATGATGAGATCAAATACTGGAAAGTAGATGAAGGCCCACAAAAAGTCAGAATCCTTACATCTTAGCGAGAGAGGGACAATGCTACATAGTTTAGTCAAGACTTAAAGTCTACTGGTGCTACACACACACTCACTGATAGGAAAGGAGGTAAACTTCTTATACACAGTCTTCTGTTACTCTGTAATCCACTGACACATCAAAATCTAGGTGGGACTACCATAAGCACTCCAATGAACAAGTTCTGAACGATTTATTCAATATAAGATTGAGGCTATTGTGATCACGTCTCAGGAAGGAGGCTTCTTTTCTGACAGGTGCTGGCAGGTAAATTGCAAGTGTTGCCCAAGTTCTTCCAGGAAAGAAATTATGAACTCTAAATGAGAACCGGAAGCTGTCCTTCAATACATTTCTGTTTCCTTTTTAAGCATGTAAGCTAAAGCCTGTCTTCAGGAAACTCCTGCATTCTACTAACAGTGGAAAGAATCATAGTATTAACCCGCAGCAGCCAGTTTCTGCTTTCCTAGAAGTGAAAGAGCATTGAGAGTCTTCCACACAAAAGCTTTTTACACTAGGAAAATTGACTAAAGCTCTACACTGTAAATACTTTCACAAATAAAATAGAAATAGTAATTACTTCATTTTCTGCATCTTATAAGGATTATTCACTGAGCTCATCACCATGGGAATAAGCATGCTTTGGTTTGCTTCCCTGAAATCCCAGTGTTTAATTTTGTACATGTTGGGGTCATATAAATTAGCACAAGAGAGCCAGGGACAGAATGGAATACGCTGTGGAGGAAAAAAAAAAATAAAAATGCAGTATCAATCATTGTCCAGAAAAATAATGTAATGATGAAAGAATCTTATCCCTTACAGGGTTAGTTTTACTGGCCTCTTCCAATACCACTTATATATTGCCCTCTTCACATTTCAATTTTTGTTTTTCTCTCAAATTAGGCAACTAAAATAATTCAATTAGACTTCAAGACCACTCCTTTCTGTCAAAAATTGTACATAATTCATTTAGACTTAGAGAACAATTTTGAGATATTTATTTTTCCTCTGTTGTGTAACATCACTCACAGGAGTGGCTCAGGGTTACTTGTCACTTTTAATGGGCAAGTATGATACCCAGTTCCCTTGCTAACAATCTTGCATTTCATTGGAATTGTCCAATGAAACTTACCTCTTTACTGGCAGCTAAACCATCCTTTCTTTCCTGGCATGGGTGATTTAACTGTATCTCCCAAGCAATTACATGCTTCCCCAACACAATTATAATCTCCAGAGCTCTACAAGGAGTTGGAGAAGCTCCATTCTACCCAAGAGAATGAAAATACATTAAATGGTAGTAGAAAATTACATCAAATGCACACATGATATAATCACATTTGGGTATGTTAAGCTTTCAACAAAAATAGCTATCAACAGAGGGGTAATTACTGCAAAAGAGGAAAAAGAAAACTTTTTCACAAAGTGAAACTGATCTGGGTAAAATTCACTTCTACAAAACCTGCATATCATAGCCTTGTAAATGCTAGAGAATAACACCTATTCCCATGAGATAGTAAAATCTATAAAGAAATTAACCTTTACTTTTACAGTAACCTTTGTACTGGGAAATTACGTTAGTGCCATGTAGGACAGGGGATTCATTTGCACTTTTTGGCCATGCACAGAGTGTGTCTTTTTTCAATGTCTTCATGAAACTGCTGCATTCCCCGTTCTGTACATTAAGGGTTAAGGCTTACAGCACATGTTTAGACCTTCCTTTTCATGGCCATACACAGTTTCAAAGGCTGCTCTTGGTGGCTAGCATGACTGCTCAACGACTACTGAGTTTAACTCAGCTTCCGAGTAAGCATCATTTTACCATGCAAACAGACCATCAGACTATTGTGAACATACCTAAATAGGAAATGACTACTGATTATCCACAAGGGTGGCAGAATCTAGCCTAGGACAAGCATGTGGGCTTTTTATCTGAAAAAATGTAATTTTCTGTTTTCCTGGAAAGGCTGATTTTCTCCATCAAGATCCAACTGCATACAGCATTACAGATGCTCCTCTTGAGTTCCTGGGTTGGAATCTCAAGAAGAAGCAGTGCTGTGAATTGGTGGGACAGACATTCACATGCTAGAGAAAAGGTAGGACAAATATTTATGGTGCTTTGCATTAGATACAGGCTGGATATAGATCCTGATCTACAGGCATCCCCACGCAGCACCATGAGAACCCACCTCAATTATGTATTCTTGTTATTAAACAAAAGATTTTGTCTGTAAGTATTTACGTTTGTTTGTCTGTTTTTTGTTTTTGCTTAGAAAATATCAAACCATTTTCTTCAGGATAAGACAAAATTATTTTCATTGCATAAAATATTTGTAGCTCCAAATCTACCACTCTTACATCTTACACTCCAGAGAAAATATTATATTATCTGTAACTAAGTCAGTATAATGTCACTTTCCCAGGAAAGCTTTTTGTTTACGCAAGTGAAACAGCACTGTTGTAGCTCCAAAATGCAATTGCCAATAATATGAGAGCAGTGCTAAGAAAAGCATAGCTGACTTGTCGGAGTAAAGACCAAATCTTCCCTGCTATAAACATCTACCCTTTGCAGTGCTGTGCTGTTAGAAAATTTGACCGTGACTGTTTAGGCTATTGCTTTTCTGTTACCTTTCTTATGACCTGCATTATGATTTGTGTTTGCTTTTATTTGAATGGAGGGCAGAGGAATATACAGATAAAAATTAAATTGGGAGGCTGCCAAGAACTAAGTATTTTTCATGTTTTGCTTCCCCTCTTTTGGGCTATAAAACAGCAGAAGGGATAGGACCGCCAGCTTCATTTTCACATGTGATCTACAGTGCATCTGACCAGCTGTCTGCACAAGGTGGAAAGCTAGTTTATTATTATTATATGACCCCTGATGAAAAGCATCACAAAACCATTCCACTCAAACAGGGATTGTTTCTGTAAAAACAGGATGTTTTGTATCCATGTGTAGACTACGGATGCTTAAAGACAAAACAAGGGTAGGATCCACACAGCAGTTTCTTTAACGAAAAGTACAGATTTTTTGAAACTGCTTCTTAGAGGAACATAAATAATGTTTTCTTATTGTTATAAAAGGATCAGTTTCTGACTACAACCTTTCTATTTACGAGATATATCTTCTTGGATCTTTCCCAGTGTCCTTCCCAGAAACGGAGTAATGGGGATAGCACTCAATCACTTCCTACAGGGACTCACTCGTGTCTTTTCCTCCTAAGAGACTGAAAAGATAGTCAGTGGATCTGCAGCTACATTATGAAGATTATGCAGCCCTTAAAAGAGGCAGGAGCTAAATCACATCTACCCTCAAGTACACGCTCTCCCACTTGTGCTCATCTTCTGGTCCTTGTACCATGTGCAGCAAGACCAGAACTAGAAAAAGGAACAGCTTTTCTTTAAAACCCTAATGACTAGAATAGAGCCAGACAGAGCAGTAAGAATACTGGGAACTACTGACCAGTTATATTTCTCATTGCTCAGTGTCAAATAGAATACAACCAATACTTCACAGAGGGGAATGATATCTTAAAGTCTGTGTATCATTCAAACCAAAAGCAACTAAAAATTCAACACAGAATGATACAGTGACAGCTACAGAAATTTGGTAATAAACCTCATAGCCAGATACAAAGACAAAAGAGCTTTAAAACACCAGAATATGTGTCAGACCTTAGTATCTAATCTTCAATACCAAATTATCTAGAAGCACTAAACTGTCATATACACATACACAAACAGCATCAATGCAGTGCTTGTGCTTACTCTTCAAGACACTATTAAAAATATCATTTTCATTGAACAGAACACAAACCCTTCTCAAAACAGGACTAAACCCTTCAAAGGTTCTGGAAACATACAATAGTAATGTTTAGGAAAACATTTGCGTGTCAATAGGAACATTTCTTACCTGAGTCACTCTACTGCATCACAAACTAAGTTCATGGGTACCTAACTGACAGAGCACATTGCACAGTGGCAGTCTGTTGTTTTTTTCCCCAACAATCACCTGGATCTCAATACAAGCATTTTCAGCAGAGGATATTTATGCAACATCTGTACAAGCTAATTTTAAGGCAACTTTAAGAGCACTAATTCTTTATTTCCTTCCAAATAGGTTTCTTTCATGCAGAAATATGTCAGTGATAAACACAGTCTTATTCTTACCATTTACCTTCTGGTCCTCAGAGACTCTTGTTAAAGACAGATTTCCACTGCAGTGGGTGCTGAATAACAGCCTAGAAAATCATTAGTTCCTTCAATTTTCTTAAACATTAAATTCTCTGCATCCAGGCTTTGTATTAATTTTTAATATATTTATTCTGCCTTCATATGTTAATGCAAATGTGAAATACAGCTTCTTGTATGCTTATGAACTTTAGATTAATCCTGCTTGTCTCTTAAGTAAATCTAAGAATGCAGATCTAGGATAAAAATCTTCTTAGGAAACTGCATGAATCTCCCTCTTCCCTCCAAGGCTTTTGAGCAGGAACCCTGCTGAGCAAAGCAGGGCATATGTTACTGAGAGAAGTGGGAAAGTGACAGATGTTGAAGACATTTCTGAACAACACAATTGGGTCCATAGATAGATACAACCGTATCTGATTGGGTAGACAGCTCCATTCATCTATTTGTACAACAGCCAGGAGGTCTCTAATTGTTTTGCAGATCACTTAGCAATTAATGATGCTGTTGCCCTTGGACAGATCGTGCTACAGATCAATACTTTCTGGCAAAGTCAAAGCACTGAGAAGACATAATGACAATGAAGTTACTCTATTAGAGCCCAGAAGCAAAGGTTGAGGTGTGAGACTTCTTGGATGTGAATTTCTCTGTCACCAAAAAAAATATTATTTATTAAGTGAATTGGAGAAAACTGAATTAGAAATAGAAGATATTTGCATTTCCTTCAACTGAGAGTAATTTTCACTGTATGTAAACAATTTCCTGAGTGTATCATATTTTCTTTTTAAGCTCTAATCTCAAATAATTACAACTCTTTTAGAAATTTCATTTAATGAAAATGAACACAGAAATTTTTGCACCAAATCAAAAGCAAGGCTGGAAACAGGAGACGCTACTGATCAGACTAATGAGTGAAAAGTGTGGGGGAAAAAAAAGCAAGAAGAATGTGGAAGGGTTACAGAGGGTAAGAGAGTTTCAGTTAAATTTCACCCCTACTTTACCAGCACACGCTATTATGGATATTGCTGTTTTAGAACAGCTTTGTTTTAAGAGATAATTCTTATGTTACAAGCTCTAAAATTCTGTATGTATTTGAAATACTGTTTCCTCGTACCTTTACAGAGTACATCTGCTCAAAACACTGGGGAACTGAAGTGATTGGACCAGTAGCCCACAGTAAGCTTATGTATTTTTTGTTAGCAAGGTTGATTTTGTTCCTGTTATTCTCTAGCAAAATCTCAGCTTTAGGGCAAAGGGTAACATTTGGCTTCATCAAAGCTGATGGTAAAGTTTCAGTTGATTTTTATCCATTATTTCCCTGGTATGAAAAATGATTCCCAATTTCCTTTTGGAACAAACCTGAAAATCAAACCAAAATTAATAGTAACCCACATTTTAAAAGCGTAAAATTAAATAATTTGCAATAAAATGGCAGTTATTTACTGCTCACATAGCTCAAAATGGCTACTATATCTAAAAATCACTGTAAGTGAAGACTTCCTTGGATTTCCAACACAGTTTTAGATTATAGATTTTAAGTGCCTCAGGATAATTTTAAATGGGAAAAAACCTATAGTTTGAAAATCAGTTATTTTCAGTAATCCTATTTCAGTTCTCCACTAAATACTCATGCAGCTACCTGTGCAAAACAAATCTTATCAGACCAATATCAACTACTTGGGAATATCTCATAGTCAGCATTGGTGAGGCCTCACCTCAAGTACTGTATTCAGTTTTGGGTGCCTCAGTATAGAAAGGACATTGAGGTGCTGGAGTAGGTCCAAAGAAGGGCAACAAGGCTTGTGAAGGGCTTGGACAATATACCTGATGAGGAGAGACTGAAGGAACTGGGGCTGTTCAGTCTGGGGAAAGGGTGGCTGAGGGGAGACCTTATTGCTCTCTTCCAATATCTGAAAGGTGCTTACAGCAAGAGGAGGGTTGGTCTCTTCTCACTGGTGACAGGACAAGGGGAAATGGCCTCAAGTTGCACCAAGGTAAGTTTAGGTTGGATACCAGGAAACACTTCTTTACAGAAAGGGTTTTTAAGTACTGGAATAGGCTACCTGGGATGAGGCTGAGTCACCATCCCTGGATGTGTTTAAAAACTGTTTGGATGTGGTGCTCAGGGACATGATTTAGCGGAGGGTTGTTAGAGTTAGGGTAGTATGGTCAGGTTGTAGTTGGACTTGAAGATCTTTAAGGTCTTTTCCAACCTGAGTGATTTTATGATCTCAGACCACCAGGTATTTTGTGTGCTCCAACAATCTGTGTAACGACAAATTATCCAGTTGTGTTATTTTATTTTCTTCACTAGAATTATTCCAACACATAATTTGGCCATGAAAACCTACTTGGGGATGACAGTGATTCATCCTTTAGGAAACCTAAGGGACATCAATCAAGAGATGGAAAAATTCATTTTAAGGATAACCTGTAGTGACAGTCTCAACTCTTGGGAACTCTAATCGCATTCCTCATGCACTCCACATACATATTTAACACAGAAATATTCTAAGAGAATTTAAAAATGTATTAAAAAGTCTAATATTTGTTAAGTTCTTTGCAGGAACATATTGAGAGGAGTAATGAATACCCTAAAAAAAATAATATTCCAAATTAGCTAATCACCTTCCATCTCTGGATTTTTTCATAGTGCCATTTCATCCACAAGATATTTCCAACAGAAGCATTTTTCATCAGTCCCATTCTAAGAGATTTCACTACAGAAGCAGGTGAGAAAAAAGAGTAGCGGAAGGAGCATAAAGAGGCCATGCAACCCATCTCTCTACTTCAGGACATGACCAATGACAGCTCCAGAATGACTGTCAAGTGATGGAGGTTCCCCACATTCCTGACTTTCCCTGTTTTTATTGGGACTTGCTTATGCATCTCCTTCTAATTTTAACAAACATAAAATTTTCTAAGACTTTGAGCATTTGATTAAAAAAAAAAAAAAAAAGCCTTCCTAAGTTGTTCTACTCTTCTCCTTGGGGCCACAGAGTTCAGATCTTAATGGCAGTTCAGAGGCAATTGCTACTTGCTGGATTCTGCAGGGGGGGGGGGGGAAAAGTGTGCTCCAAGCCAGGAGCAGGAAGCTGGAGGAAAAGCTTCAGATCCTCTCCAGCAGAGTCCCACTACCTGGGCTGTCTCCTGCACACAAAGCAAGGAGTGGAAGAGGGAAAGTCATAAGGAAGGGTCAGGTATGCATCTCTCAGTTATGGGTTCACTAGTACATTTGTGTTTATACTTTTTCCTCTCCATGAACATAGAAAATGATTGAAACTAGCTTTTATGTAACACTTCTTTAACTTCTTTATGCGAAGCAGCTCCAAAAATCCTTCCTTTGAGGTATTTTACTATCTCTAGATGTTCTTTTTGGTCCCCTGTGGATTTCTGTAAGTTTGCACAGGTTTGTCTTGAAGGGCAGTGTCCTGCCTTTGCACAGGTACTCTTAGCATGCTGCGTAGAGCAAAGGAATCACTGCATGTGTTTTGTGAGGGGTACTGCCTACTGTATAAACTCCAGTACAACCAATTGCTTTCTTGATAACATTTAAATTCTTTTCTTTGTGAACACTAATTCCCAGATCCTTTGCTCTCAGAAATACCATTCTGTTGTATATAGGGCAGACTATTTAACTGCTACTGGCAAGCTATCAACTTAAAATTAAAAAGAAATGTGTATTCTATTATTTACATTGCTTGAATTTTGTTTCATTTGTTTCTGCCAATAAAAGATTTTTAAAGGTTTAATTTAAAATTTTCTTCACTTTCAAACCACTGATTTTAATTCAAACTACAAAACATTTTACAATTCTAAGGTATCTTATGTATTGTGGGAAGTGTAAAGATGTTGTAATTATGAAATAAACAAGAGAGTTGGGCAAAGCAAGTTATAATAACAAAAAAAGAATAGATAGAAAGCTTACTCACATCCTGGGCTTGCTGCAGAACTCCAGAGGAGGGATCTCCAGATGAAATCCTTCCCCACTGGCAGTCAGCTCTTAAATGGGTCTAGGAGAGGTGGAGCCAGGCTCCACTCCTTCTGGCAACACAGATGAAATGCCTTCACCTGTGCTCCTGTACCAGACTCACTGCTTGCCAAGGTCAGCCTGGTCTCCAACATATTTAGTGATAGGACAATAAAGAAAGGCCTCAAGTTGTATCAGGGGAGGTTCACGTTGGATATTAGGAAAAAATCTTCTTTGAAAGAGTTCTTAGGCACTAGAACAGAATGCCCTTGGAGGTAATGAAGTCATCACCCCTGGAGGTATTCAAGACAAATTTAGATGTTATACAAAGGGAAATGGTTTATGTGGTAAGTGGATGGTTGGACTAGATGATCATGGAGGGCTTTTCCAACCTTGGTGGTTCTATGATTCTATCTTGCAAGTACAGACAATGACCTTTGTTTCTCATATAAAGCAAGTCTGAAGAATTCAGGAAAATTATTTTATCAGGGGTTTTCAGCAGGAAAATGATAATATACATATTCTGCTTTCCATTAATAATCAAAGTTTCATTGATTTATCTGCTGTTTGCACAGGGCATGCTAGATTGAAAGCTACTTAAAGAGAGTGATTGGCTCTGAGGTGAAACAGATTATTACATTTTTCAGGTACGTTTTGATCCAGGTTTCTGGTGAACAAAAAAAACACCTTCCAATATATATGAGACCAATTATCAGCTGACAAAGATTTATATCACATAAATAAAACCCATCAGAATGGGTTGGCAAATTTGCTGGCAGTTTCAAACAAAAGCCAAGAATTAATTGGACACGGAGACACACAACTTTTCCATTCTGGAGATGAATTTCTGCAATTCGAAATTGAGTTACATTTAACACTGCCTTGAGGATTTTCATTTCTGAGAATACTTGCTGGGGACTGATGAGAAAAACTAGGGAGAATATCCCAGAGTTCTATTTTAGTGAGATTTTTATACTATGTCCATCATTATGGCAGTTGGTTGATAAATATGAGCCATGGGGCTCTTTCAATTCTTATGGCCCATTTTTCATAATAATGATTCTGCAAGATTATATGCATATAAAAGCAAATCTTGCCTTCTCCTTAAAGCAAAACATCTTTTCTTGAATTTGGCCTAGGGAGAGGAAAAAGCTAAATCATATATCTATATATCTACTATCTAGCAGCTCTATGTAGAGATTTACTTGAATAAAGCTGGTAATTTGTCAAGCCTTTTTAAAACAAGAGAATTTGTACTTTATTTAGAGGATAGATTCAACTGGGCAGAATTTTAGTTTAAAATTTGCCCTTCTGGCTAGTTAAGATCAAAGTTACACTAAGGTTTGCTCCAAATATATCTAAACAAAATCAGGTTATTTAAGATCAACACAGGAGTGCATCCTAAACGATGAACTCTCACAGAACAATCTCTGCAATCTGTACATTTTCCTTTAATGTCATGATGAATTTTGAAAAACCACTTTGTACTTGAAGACATGCAAAAGCTGAAAAAACTGTTCAGCAGGCATACCAAACAAAGAGAATAAACTAAGGCATACTATTTCTAAGTGATGAGTCCCTAGAAAACTGGATGTCAGGGGGAAATTCTTTACAGAGAGAGTGGTGAGGTTCTGGAACAGGCTGCCCTAAGAGTCTGTGGATGCCCTGCCCCTGGAGGTGTTCAAGGCCAGATTGGATGGGGCCCTGGGCAGCCTGGTCTAGTATTAAATGGGGAGGTTGGTGCCCCTGCCTGTGGCATGGGGGTTGGACATTCATTATGCTTGAGGTCCCTTCCAACCATGGCCATTCTGTGATTCTGTGTTTCTGTGAAAATGGCATAGTAATAGCCAGCAGTTAAGTGCGGCTTTGTGAGCTTTGTCTTCTTTCATGCAACTCTTGATGGAGGAAGTGTAAAGAGAAGCGAAGTCAGTTGCAAAGGATGGGCTATATACATACTTCACTGAAGCTCAGTGAATGGCGCTCTTTAGAATCTCTACAGATCCTCAAGTTAGCTGTATTCATAGAATTCCTTTTTCCAACATTAATTATTGGCTCAGAAAGGCTCCAGAAAACAAAGTCTGCACAAATCATGATATGCTACCAAGAAAAAATGAAATGTGCATTTTGAGGAGCTCCATTTTTGTTGAGCTTGCCATTTCCACAGCAAGGCTGTAGCATATGCTGTCCCTCTGCCCCCTGCACCTGCTGGAGCATGTGAGCTGGCATTTTAAAATTTGCAACAAAAGTAATAGAGAATAGTACAAGTACATGAAAGATGAAAACTAAAGGAGAAATAGACTAAGTCACATCTGTAGACTAAGTCACATCTGAAATAAAGTTGTCAAATTATGAAAATCATCCATACAAAAAGACCCTTCTTTATTTAACATGAATGAAACTATACGAAAATCCACAGGCTGCCCTAAAATCTGAAGGATCTAATGCTACAACCAAGGTAAATTTTTTAGTAAAATTTTAAAATTTTACTAAAAACAGTCCCTTGGTCCTGTGTGCTCCTGTAATTGTGCTTGATAAAATTACATGGTTTTAAATATCATGTAGGTTTGTTTTTTTTTTTCCTACTATGGAATAAATACATCTCCTACTATTTCAGTGTTAAATTTTCAAAAACACGTATCTTCTATCCATACCACTTATTTCCTTTACATCTAAAGATTCACAGATATGTTCAAATCATACTCATCTCTTCCACTTACTGCCTTAACATGCCATTGCTGTCATACTTTATACAAATTCTGCTGTTGTGGAGCTCATGTGCTAGAACCATCACTGTTCTTCTGAAAAGATTCAGTATTCTGTTTCTGCTCACCTGACTCTTGCATGTACCTGATTTCTCTCAACTCGGGGTAACAAGGTAATTCAATAAAATTTAAAACCATGATTTTATCCTTATTTCCCTGCATACTATCAGGCTAGGAATATTGATCAGAAATAGAAGCTTCACTGCACTGAAAATATTTTCTACATGTTTGTGTATTTTAAACAAATTTTATGTCTCATTTGCTACCCTTGGGTTGTATTTCCATGCATTGGTCCCTACAACACACTTTGATCTTTAGATTAAGGATGCAGAAAATACCCAAAATGACTGGAAATTTGAAAGCACACACTACACTTCAGAAGAGAGTAGGATAACCTTGTGTCCAATCCAGGCAGTAAGCTGAAGTCTGCTGAAAGAAGTTTAAGGTAATGGTAATAAATATTTTGTATGAGATTCAGACTCAAACTTATTACTCTTTTCTGTAACTAAGTCTACCAGTCTACTATTAACTTCAGATATTGGAGGAAGGAAATAAATTGATACAAACTGAACTGGGATCTTTAATTTTCAGAAGAACAGATATAACAGTAGGAATGAAATTAGTAATTGGTTACACAGAACTCTCCTAAGAAAATAAAGAACAGAGAACACTAAAATAAACTGAGCTAAACAGAAAGTACACGTTTAAAATGAATGTACCTGCTCACAATACAGCCAGCAAATGTTATAATTTGATTATGAATCTGAAAGCATAATCACACATGTAGCATAGGTTGACAGAGATTCCTGAAAAGAGATTGAGATCTGTAACTTTACATCATCTAATAATTCAAGTGATCCACCTTCTTTATTAAAGTTGAGTCATTTACAAGGCTTCAGCTTCTGTTAATGAGGATGGAATTCACAAAGAGAAAAAATTCTCTAAAAAAATGAGAAGACTGGACCAGGAGGAAGGAGGGAGAAAGGAAAGCAAAATGCTGGTTAGTGTAAAAGGAAAGAGAACTACCACAAAGTGAAATGAAACCCCTGTCTGAGAGAAAAGCAATTTAGCTTTATGAACAGCTATTCACAGAGGGTCAGGAATATGAACAATTAAAATTAAACAAGTTGATTTTAATATGCCTTGGTAACTGTGATTGATCTTACAGAGCTCTGTTGACTGTAAATCAAGAAACAATTTGGGATCCAGTTTAAAACAGAGTTTATACTCCTTATTTAATGGATTTTAGTACCTAAGACAGTACAGTGTTGTAAAAATGATTAAAACATGCCCTATCTCTGTGCAATCAATAAAGCTTCCCACTCTAAGACTGGCTCATTTCCAGGGACTCCTCAGCATGCTTGGCCATGCTGTGTCTATAGAATTCCAAATAAGTCATCTATCATTATTTCTATACACAGGACTCATTAGACATCTCATCCTTCAGCTTATTAGCACTGAAGTCAGCCATACAATCCAATCAAAAGGTCACCTATTAACAAACATGCAGTTAGACCAAAACATACATCAAAATCTTAACCGATGTATGTCAAAATACAGTAGCAGAGATGGATAAAAGACTGACAGAGACATTCAAGACATGAAATGCATAGCGTTTACAAATGAAAATTGGGTGAATTCATTCTGGTTTACCAAAAGAATTATAATGTGGCAGGTCATACATTTCATTGAACACAAGAAGAAAAATCCATCCCTTTGGCTCTCAAAATTCTTACGCTGCTGAAATCCTAACCTCTTTACATTCTATGAAGAAGTATTCAAGATGTTGAGGACACAACAACCAGCTGGGGACTTCAGGTGTTGTTTTTTGTTGTTTTTTTTTCTTTCATATAAAAAAGGTTAGTAAAAATATGATAACTGGGTTTATAAATTTTGTATCTAGAGAAGTATAGTTCCTTTCAGTACTACTCATAACAATGTTCTACACTGTTTTTCACTGAAAAAATGGAAAGAATAACCATACCAACTAGATCTCCAGTAATAATAACAATGAATGCTTGGGGAAGGGTATTAAGATGATACCTGGCATACAGGAAAGTTTTTTGGGGTTGTTTCCTGCTTTGAGAAAATCACATCATGGACTTTTTACATTTGTTCTTGACAGCCATACACACACTTCTTGTTCATAAATTTGTCATGTTTTGAAAAGAAACCTTCATTAACTGGCCTGTGAGGAAGCACCTCAGCTACTGGTCTCACTTGTGGTTGTTTAAGTTATTGTAGTGGAAGAAACAAGGAATGCTTATTTCGTTTTCACCCTTTCTGTGCTGTTCTTGGGCTGCCCCAGTCTGTTTTCCAGATGGAAGGGCTATGGTGTAACCACATCTATGTGAGTTAAAAGCTGTTCTGTATGTGTGTATGAAGTTCAAGATGCAGGCACAACTTAGATGTACGTAGTAAGCTCCTCTGTTTTGCTTTCTTCATCTTTTTCTGTAATTTCCAACATTAACTTTTGATGATTAATAAGAATTGAGCAGGTATTTTTCACAGAACCAGTTACCATAATTCTCATTCTTGAGAGATTATAATAATCTTAAATATTTTTTACTGAAACTTGGAGTCCTTCATCCTAATATTTGTGTAACATTAATCTACATTGAATTTCACGATGAAACATGAAAATTTATATATATTCCTCTTTCAACTCAAAATAGTTAAAATAAACAATACATTTCTCTTAAAGGCTTTCTACTTATGTAAAAGCACAACAGAAATCTTTTTATTTCTGTTATTTTCTGCCCAAGCCCATCTTAATACTAACATTGATGTGATGTGAAGACTAATTATATTCTTGATCATGTTGAAAAGAACAGCATATTTAAATTATCTCTGTTGAATGAAACTGTGTTCAATAAAAAGTCATCTAAGTTTCTCAAAATTCTAAACATCCATTCTGAAAGAAGATATCTCAGCAGCTTGTAAATTGACATACATTCGATAATCAAAATTTTTCAATATATTTCTTAGGAGAAAGCCTTCCTTAAAGGATCAAATATGAATATACTAAGTTTATCTCTTAAAGTGAATTATTTGGGAAAATAATAGCAAGAAGAAAATCCTGGACCCCTAAACAAATTTCTTCTTGGCTTTCCTAGCCTTCTTGTCATTTTGCTAGATTTTCTGCATCCAAGATGGTTTCCATCAGTGCCTGAGCTAGCTGACTTACAGCTAACTTGGGAACTTCTTCGCGTATCTGAGATAATAGTAAGGACATTCAGATTCTGATTTTAATTTTAACTTGCATGGCATTAATACAACCTGATACAGGGGCGGAAAATAAGGAGGCACTAATGGGAAACACCGACTGGACTGTACAGAGTTCACTGTACTAATACTGCATATTGTACACAGATACAATACTTAATTTTCCTGTACTTAATTTTTAGATTAGTGTATCTAACTAAACACTACTTATTTAAGATTGAGTGGGGCTATCAATCTTACTACCACATGAAATAAAATGTAACTTGGCATCTGCCTGGGGTGTTCTACATGGAATCATTTTGGTTGGAAAATATCTTCAAGATCATCAAGCTCAACTGTTGACCTGACCTACTAAACTTTGTTTCTTAATGCCACATCCACGTGTCTCTTAAATATCTTCGGGTAGGGACAACATCATCTCCATGGGCAGCCCACCCAATGCTTGACCATCTGCAAAGTTCTTCATAATGTCCAATCTAAACCTCCCCTGTAACAACTCAAGACTGTTTCCTTAAGTCCTATCATTTATCCCTTGAAAGCAGAGATTGATATCTTCCTCACTGCAATTTCCCTTCAGTGCCACATACGAGGGACAGTCACTTCCCTAGCCTTGCTGCTCACACTGCTTCTGATACTGGCCAAGATGCCACTGTCCTTCTCAGCAGAAATATGCAGACACATCTGTGCATTTATATGCACACATATACATAATCCCTGCGTGCCAATGATAATACACCTACATTTTATATATTAGAGTAGTAATAGTTGCATTTGTAATGAAATGCTTTCTAGTGACAATATCTTAGTACAGGGAGATGCAGGGACTGGCACATGAGTTTCTGTGAGATTTTATCAGTTCCTCTGCCAGGGTCATCACCAGAAAGAAGCTTGAAGAAGGCCTGAACTCTTCTAAAAAGGAACCTTTCTGGAACAAAGGATTTGTGAA
Source organism: Meleagris gallopavo (assembly GCF_905368555.1). Taxonomy (NCBI): domain Eukaryota; kingdom Metazoa; phylum Chordata; class Aves; order Galliformes; family Phasianidae; genus Meleagris; species Meleagris gallopavo. The sequence goes on from NC_139407.1 coordinate 35,093,990, forward strand.
ACAGTGTTTCAGGATGCTCTACAGAAAAAAAAAAAAACAGCTTGTGCAACTGGGTATGATGGCAGCACAGAAACTACTGGATGTAGACAATAATGTCTACTCTTTATTCTTGCTTTTAAACTACTGAACCTCCAAATACCATAGAAGAAATAAAGATGAGAATCTAGGTGATAAGAAACGGATGCAGTTTTTCTGAAGACAAAGGGACCACCAAATGAATAAAAATCAAATTATAAAGTTTTTCTTTTTTTTCTCAAAGACTGAGTTAAAAATAAATGCCTTACTGACACAAAAATAAATAACCCTGCTAGATGAAAAGTTCATTTTTCTTTTACAGATCTGCTTTTTATTCAAAAATTAAGCACAATATTTGGAATCAGACCTCTGCCACCAATGATCTACTGGCTTTCCATACGGGAAAAGAGTAGCAAGTAAACTGCAAATTGCATGGATAAAAGCAAATGAAAAAAAACACTGACATCTGACTGGAGGAAAACTTGAAGGACAGTCTTTTGGAGAAAAATTCCTTCTGACATAGCACTTCCAGGGACAGAAAAATCAATCAAAGAAATAAAAATCCCACCTTCAGTTTTCAAAGAAAATGTAGCTAGTACCAGCACTGTCATTGGTATTTTACTAGTTATCATCAATAATAGCTTTCTGTTGAGAAAAGCAAACAAAACAAAACAAACAAACAACAACAACAAAAAAACAGGGAAGAAACTATTTTAATATGTGCTTGGAGTTCATCCCAGCAGCCCTCTGCCTTGTATTACCTCTACAGAAATATGAACTTGGTTTGCACAGAGATCTGTGTCCGGACAGACTTGTCTCCATCTGAGCTTATAAGCAATGAAAACACAAATGAATGAAGATCATGAATTCTCCTCTTTATCACTTATTTTGTTTTTCCATATCTCCTTCTTTCTTTTTTTTTTCTAATGAAGAAATCGAAACCAACCCTCCACTTGTGAATGGAGGCCTGAATACTAGATAAGGAAATAAATCTCTTCTTGGATAAAAGCTTGTTTGGCTTTCCCATCGGTCTTCTACATCTTTTATATCTTCAGCTAAGCAACACCTGCTTTTCCTTCCCATTTTTTCTGCTTTGAGGATGGTGCAATTTTTCATTACTCACAGAAGTTTTATATGAAGCATCTTTTAAATCAAGCAATCAAAAAATGAATTATTACCCTGTGCACCCTTTGGCATCCCAAGCACTCTAGAATTCTGAGGTTTAATCTGATTCTTTACTTTGTTCTTTATTTGCCACACTGCAAGTTATTCTAACTGGATATGTTGAAAGCTCAGAGAAATTGTGCTATATACTGTGCTACAAAGCTTGTTTTCTCCAGCTGCAGACTTTGCTCATACTTGGCTCTCAACTGTTCTTCTGTTTTATGAGTGTTTATCACATATAATTGTCTGTACTTACATACAAAAACCTCTAGTTTCTCACAGTTTCATAATAATGAAATAGATCCCACTGAGAAAGATATCAAAAGTAATGTTTTCAAGTCTTTATATCTTCAATTTGTAAGAGGACCTGGTTGAGTATTTTTCTGTAATTACTCTAATTATGTAAAATTACGCATAACAAGAAATGACAAGATAGAACACAAAGAAAAATAAAGATTTAAAAATGAAAACCTGGCTTGCTTAGAAAAGTAATTGTTCTCATGCTAGCCCATTAGCTTTAATGGTAAGTGAGATTTTTGAGAGGGAGAAGGAGAAGTTAAAGTTTATAGTAAAGTGGCAGATTTTTTCAGAAAATCCAGCTCGAGTCAAGGAATGTATTTACAGTTACCCATTTATTCTGGTTGCCATTTTTACATAGGATTCCATGAATAATTAAGATTTCAACAACTTCTTAATGATAATTTCTTGTGGGAAAAGAGACTTGTTTCTGACCCTAACTGCAACCACTGTCTGCAATGAGCTCTCGTTCTCTCAGTTTCATGAAAATGTGAGGTACATTAGAAGTCAAAAAGCTCCTTGAAGCCCATTCTGAGGTTAATATCACTATTTGCAAATTTACCCTCAAAACCATTTCAGTAGTATTGCAAAGTATTTCCTAAACTGTATCACAGATACATACCTTCATCTGTATCTATGTAAGAAACTCTAATGTTCAAAACACTCGAAGTTACAGATTGGTATGTGTTTTTTTTATCTCTAGTTCTTCTATTTGCATTAATTATACATAAGGACATTGCAATTTTCTTTTCACATAAAATCATTCTTATGTTCAAAATTTAAAGGTAATAATATTTGACAATTTAATTTGTTTTAGTGTAATCACAGAAATTGATCCATTAACTTAGTTTCATATTACCACTCTGGAAGAAGAGGAAATGTTAAATACTATTTAGATGAAATGCAATACTGGCCAAAGAGTGACTAAAAATATACAACTGAATTGAAAACATCATGAACCTTAAAATGAGGAGTGCTATTTTGTGCCTAGATTTGTACATTTCCTGTTGCATGTAGGACAACTAAAACCCTTCTCTGCAGAAAAATGTGATACATACTCAATGATCATCTTTTCCAGCTGATGTTTCCAAAGATCTCAATGTAGTGAAGTTAAGTTAACTTTGTAAAGTTATGCTCTTAAAAAGCCAAAGAAAAGACTGGTATAAGTTAATATGACATAAGTTAATATTCATCCATTTCTTGCTTGACTTTCACAAAACAAAAAACTGTTGGCAAGGTAATGCCTCTTAACTCATCTACTTGGCAAACTCATGCTTTTTTTTTTTTTTTTAATGAAGGAGCTCTCTCACTTGCAAGGATGCTGAGAAACTTGTGGGAGGTCTGTTCATTCTTTCATCAAAACTTCAGAGAAGCATTATCTTACATTTCTTTAACTCTCTCTCAGGAGAATAGTGTCTTTATTTTTAAGTAAGACATAATGAATCTTTTAGCACTGCAATACTTTAAAAGTACAAGCTTATCTTGAAATATTTGCAGAGGAAAGGATCTATGCAGGGTTGTTTCTTATAATTAAATGTATATATTAAAATAAATAACCTTGAATATAGGAAATACTTACTGGTGTTCATGTGCCAAAACAGCTAGCAGTAACAGCTTATTTTCCAAGAGCACTTTCCAATTTAGATGTTACCTACTACTGGTTATCTGATCAGGATTTATATGATGGATAAGCACATTACCCATCCAAATGAAAGCAGAGATTTGAACTCTGGCCAGGATGCTACAGCCAAGTTAAGCCAGGTACATTTGGCTGAAAATACTGGAGTGATATGTCCATTCAGAGACGGAGTTGGAGGGTTAAAAGAATTAAATAAACAACTGAGTCAAGCTTGTAGCGAGGACATATGAATCATGGTTCACAATATCAAGTATCTTAAGTAAAATATCTTAAGCTGACTATGGAGCAGCTTTTTTTGATCTGAAGATATGTATCTACCTAAACTACAGCCAGTAAGCCTATGTCTACATAGAAGATGAGAATATCGAAGTGGCCTTCGTGATTACAATACAAGTAGGAGAAAAGAACTCTCATTTTGGTTCAGCAAAGACAGTAACGTAAATTTCAAATATAAAGCAGTACTACAAAACACAAAAAAAATGTGTTCTCCTATAACCAACCAACTCCCCTGACAATAACTATTCTAATCATACAGGCTTCAGTACAGCATAAATGCCATTTTCTGCTTATATCTACAAAAACTTTTTTAGGAATTTTCATGGATCAAAGTACTTGGTTTCAAGAATGCTTCTGAATTCAAGGTATTTCCACGTATGATTCTTCCTTTTCAGATATCAGTTAAAACTAATGCAATCCACTATGGATACCACTCTTGACTCATAATAACTTCTGTATTTATCAGAGATGCCAGAGCTTTCATACAATATGTTGCATTACCTCAGTAAGCGTTTTCTTTGCCTAAGTCTACATAAGAAGTATGTACAATTGAAATGGGCTTTCCAATATTATGCTAATGGTTTGGGAGCAATTCCCCTAACAGATAACAAAGAGAATTATGTAAGGAATTGAAGAAAAATGAAACCCAAAACATTCTTCATCTAATTAAGAATTTCCTAATTATGCAGTTTTACTTAGAAAAAAAATAGTATCAAATAACATAAAGTTTTTATATGGAAGACATGAAGGACAAATAACACACATTCAATTAAATCTCAGATTAGAATAGGCTACATTATATACTAAACTTAAATCTCTTGAACAATTCAATTAGCTAATTTATAAAATCATTAAATGCAATAAAAACAGCCGCTTATAATGCCACGAAATCAAGACTTCTACACCATTAAATTCCTCATATGTAAAACTATACACTTTACTGAAACAATGAAATAGATAATCAAAACCATTAAAATGTATTTGTCCAGTATTAACGTGATATTTTAATGTCACTCATTAATGATTGATTTCTCCACTGAAAGTGATTATTTTGTGAATTTACACAGAAGATGTTGCAAAAGCCAACTATTTATAATTTGTCTTGCAGAATCTCCACTTGGTGCTCACTGCCATACTTTGCTGCATTAAGAGCTCCACGCAGAAAAAACACTTCTCTGAGGCAGATTTTACAAGATAGCAGTAAAGAAGGAAAGCTGCACTTGCATATGTAAGCAATAACTTCCAAAGACAGTAGAGAGATGAAAAATTTTTGAAGTGCTTATTGTAGCAATTCTCAATTTTTTTCAGCTTGTTTCTGAGATTCACTCCCACCTGTTTTTCCAGTGGAGGTGCAGAAATGAGTGTAGCTATAGATAACTAGGTCACTTCTCATGGCAGAGAACAGAACACAGATGATTAAGAGCAGGACCAGGAACCACAGGGTTTACTAAAGTAACTGTGAGTCTGAGATCGAAAATCCTTGGCAAAGTAAAACTAACTTACTCTTAACTTAGTAACTCCAGATATTTATATCAGCACATGGTATCACTTGCATTTCTAGAAATGCTGTAAAATTTCTGCTCTCCAGGAATAAGGCTGGTTAGGAGCAGCATAATTCTGTCTGGAAGAGATTAAATACTTACTTTTTTTTTTTTCCCACTATTGTTTTGTTCATCATGAAAGTGATGCTGGAAACTTCTACAATTTACTTTTTTTGGTAGTTAAATGAGATAACTTGGGACTTTTCTGAATGGAGTCTGGAGAAACTGTTGATGCTAATTTGCATAATTATCAGTGTAAAAATCTCAGCCATTCCTTCTCTGAGTCTTAATAGTCCAGTGAGTTAGCAGCAAATTACAAGCCTCATTGGACAAGAAGGTTAGATGTTTTATGAAGGTTTGTACCTAGGCTGTTGGTTAGAGGGCATGAGAAACCAACAGACAGGGCTTAAGATGGGAAAAAATTTTGAACAAACGGGTGCTTGTATGCCTCCTGAGAGCCAAAAAAAAAAAAAAAAAAAAAAAAAGATGCTGGAAAAGCACTCACGATATTTGTTTGTTTGCTGTTGCAGGGAAGTTTTCCTGATAAATCTCATTTATTATTACTTGGAGTGAATTCTGTCTGAATTCTTTCATGTCATGGGCAGCAAAATGTTCACCACCATCAAACAAGGGCTGGCAGCTGAGCTAAACATTAAAAGCGGGAAGTAGGCTAAGCTTCTGACTGAGTCACCTATCAGTCTGCCTATTAGTCCTCACAGCAGGCAATCACCTTGAACTTCAATGTTCAGGCCCATCTCTACTAATAAATGGGTTTAGCAGAAACTGAAGAAGTCTGCAACATGATGTAGAAATTCATCTCTGACCTGAGAGCACTAAATCACTAGATCAAACTCCTGATCAAAAACCTTGAAGCTCTTTTTAGCAGCTAACACTTAAAAGCGGAAGCCTTTGTGAATTAACCTCTTCACAGGTATGGCAGAGAATACTGGACTGTGTGAGCTTTGTTTCTCTGATTATCTGCTGTACAGTCTACAAAAGTACATTTTGTGATGGTCTGAACAGCAGTAACACTTTTATCAAAGATCAACTGAAGTTTTGTCAGGAAAGGATGATACGTATTCCACACTTGTACAAATTGAATGTAAATTAATGCACTTTAAAAGTGACTGTGTACAGCTTTAGATCACACGGACAGGAAAGCACATGTACATATACCTACAACAACTACAGACAGATTCCTCCAGAAGACAGAGATTCTATTACAAGCCTGAGAGGTAAATAAATGTATTATCAAATTCTTTCACTTCAGATTGACTGAAACTAATATAGTGGTTACGATAAAATACAAATGTATTGAAAGTGACTACACTGCCCCTCCTGTACTTTACAGGAAGAAATACAGCCTGCTACACTTTGTTGCAAAGCCTAACTTCTTCTTCCACCAGCTACACATTGGTATTTTTGAAGTCTGATTATCTGGAGTTGAAAATGCCCTGCATTGTGGACAATTTGCTCTCTCAATAATGTAACAGTTAGACAAAGTAATGATATTCACCACCTGTAGTTTCCAGATTCATGATAGGGCTATCAGAGAATTACAGTACAATTCTAATGAAACAACTCAAATAAATATTTGTTGTACTAACTTGGACATCCATCCTTGAGGTGTTCTACATTATAACTCCACTGTCCATAGCAGTTGAACTTGCAAGTTATTTTCTCAGTCCTTAAAAAGAGAGAAAACAATATACATTACCCACTATCTAGTTATTAATTCAGAAAAAAATTTACTTAGTTCCAACAAATAGCTAGTTATTTTACATATTAAGTTGCATGGTTTAAATTATAATCTGCTTCTAAAAAACTTTCTAAACAGGTTAGCTGTCAAGCCAAAAAAACCCAGAAGTGTAGTGAAACACCTTGTACCAGAAGGAATTACATATTAACTTATTATGCTGAAGGAAATTTCTACGTTGTGATTTATTTTTTTATTCAAAACAAATTTAATATTTAGAGCAGAAAGTAACTTTTTGCAGGATTTGCCTATGCCTATATGTTATGAAAGACTTACAGTCTCAGAATGACATTCAGATATCCTATAACTCTAGGGAATTCCAAACTTTACATAGAGTCAAATTCTCCTAATTCCTACTGTTGTTTTGAAATAAATAAATAAAAACATAAATAAAATTTGCCTGGTTAACGTAATAACAGTAATTGATTCAAATAATGACTTTAAGCAGTAATTAAGAATTAGACCACAGACCCAGTTCTCAGTTTCAACTCCCAACATACAACAAGGTTTATTTAGAGAAGGAAATAGACTTGAATCAAACTAATAGCAACTCCATGAATTTCAAACTTTATTCTACAGCACAGCATAACAAGAACGAAATTACTTTCTGTTGGCTATATCATTAGCTTTCACTACGCAGTTCTAACAAGTGTAAATGGAAAAATCCTTACTCCTTACTAAATAAGACAAGGACATTGAGTGAACTGTTTTAAATTTAGATCTTCCTATCAGAAATCTTCATATTAAAGGCATACAGGGCCTGCAAGAATACTTACATACTAAATTAGATTATTTCTTTTCAGCATCACCAGATATCTTTTGGGAAACTACATTCCCAAATTTCTAATAAAATATAACAGCGACTGCATCTTTAAAGAGTTTTGGAATGCAAGTTATAGAATTAAACCATACTATTGAGACTACTGTTTTCTAACATATTCACCTCTGGTTTTGTTCCACATCTCTGACTGAGAACTGGGTTGGTTTTAGACTGTGAGCAACACTTTTTTTTTCCTGATTTTTTTTTTCTCCTTCAGTTGAATGAACTATTTCACACTGTTAAGGTGGAAACATTTCCAGCCCAGGCTACAGTCACATTCTACGGTTGAATATATCTTTTCCACAATAAGCTAACTGAAGTGATTCAGCAAAGTGCAAATAACACTGGAGTAACACAAGGAAGGGTGTAGAACTACAGGCCAGCAGTGGAAATACTCCTTTCAGCAGTAGTGAACAATGCAAGAGGCTCAGCCACAATACATAGCTCTACTCAAGGATAAAATATCACACAACTTTGTCTGGGCTCACTGAAGTCATGTACATTTACACTGGCTGAGGATTTATCTTTACAAATTCATACTTCTGAGTAATAGCATAACAAACTCCAGGGCATATATACTATTACAGGAAATGGTGCCTCTTATTCCTCAAAAAATTCATATCCCTTTGGTCAAAAACTTTTGTAGCTTTTGTCAGCAGCTACATAAACCACTAAATAGACAAAAGATTCTGACAGGATTATCTAAAAAGAACAGGGTGCACAGGACGCTGTTAAAGATCTGATTGTACATAGCTATGATATTTTTTCTCTTACCTAGTTTACTATTTACTATCTCACCTATGTGAGAAATAAGGGGTTGTTGCAGACACTGTAGCAAACATAACTAGTGCTTAAATGCTGAAAATCTGGCTTCAAATTGTTCAGGTCACGAATTCTAGAAGGGTCATTTATTTTAAATACAGATGTGTCCTAAAGTCATTTTATTCTACTGAGTCCTAAATGATCTTGGAGAAACTCATTCATTGAGACAGTAACCCTGCAAGTTATGTACATCCCCCAGTGACAAGCAGGAAAGGAAAGGGCAGTTTCACACTATAGTTAAGCTTTGGTAAAAAATGTATATTCACTCCACTCCTTCCCTGCTGTACTGCTTTCCTTTTATTTGTTCCTTGGCCATACAATATACGATCTCGTCCTGTTCCCTGCAGCCCACATACACTCCTCGCACCTGCTTGGTGTTTCAAATACCAAATTCTTTGTTGAGTGGTCTCAATTTTCTAAGTCCAAGGAAAACTGTGCTACCTCTGTTATTTTAACTTGTTGCCATGTTAGTGTGTGGAGCAGGCTCACAAAGGTATGTGTTAAGTGGCAAAGTTGTGTTATGGAAGTACTCAGAAGAACTCGACAGTATCATAATATCACAGAGTATCTCAAGTTAGAAGGGACCCACAAGGATTATAAATATCAGCTTGGGGCTTCACGCAGAGCCACTCAAAATTCAAACCCTATGTCTGAGGACAGTGTCCAAACACTTCTTTAATTCAGTCAGCTTGAGGTGGGCAGCCTGTTCCATGCCCACCACCCTCTAGTGAATAACTTTTTCCTAACACCCAACCTAACCCTTCCCTGACAAAGCTCCAGTTGACCTCAGCTGTTGAAAAGGATTTTCTGTACCATATGACATCATGTGGAAAACTATTAAACTAAGGGGAGTTGGCTAAGGTGGCAGCCGCTGCTCAGGGACTGGCTGAGCATCGATCATTTGATGGTGAGCAACTGTGTTCTGTACCATCTATTATATATATATTGTCATTACTATCATTTTTGTCTCCATTTTCAGTCCAAGTTTTTATCTCAAGCCACAAGCTCTACCTTTTTTTCCCTGATTCTCTCCCCAGTCTCACTGGGAAGGGGAGGAAGTGAGCAAAAGGCTGTATGGCGTTTAGATGCCTGCCCAGTTAAAAGACAAAAATGCGTTATGTGCTATGCTACCCCTTTATCACGTAAGACAAAGACACGTACATGTGTCCACTGTGAATGAGAAAAAGGGAATGAGGAATGCTTCTTGCCCTTTTGCAGAGTGTTTTCTTCAAATAAAAGGTACTAATACAGTATCTCCAGACTTAAGACTAGTGTAATGACTCCAGAAGACATTAGCGAGGGGATATTAAAAAAATAAAAAGCTCAGGTTTTTATTGGTTTGGATGGAGTATGCTCTGAAGTTGCTCATCAAGGATGTGCAGAAGGAAAATCAAGTAAAATAATGTTATTAAACGTGAGAAAGCATAACGAACAATGCAGTTCGCATCTCTTAGAGTAGTTACAAGTAGGCAGGCTTGCTGCAAGGCTTTTTATGATTTTACGTGGGCACAAAAGCAGTCTGATGTAGCTGCCTTTTGTAGTCTGCTATCCTTTATGGCAGCCTCAGATGATTTGTATCTCCTGCTTTTCAGCACTTCTTGTGGGAGTAAGCTGCTTGAATTGGTCCCTACAGCTCTGACCAGCTCTGAGCCTTGGAACAAACAACCATAAGCAATGGGACAAGAATTTACTACAGAAGACTCTTCTCAGCCTTAGAGCTGCTGGGGTATATTCTCATCATAATCTGAATCTGGACCCTCAGATATACATGCAACCACATATGCAGACAGTGGGCATTTCTGAAATTCTACTAGTATCACCGGTGGCGCTCTTCAATATGGAATGAGCAAGAGCACACAGACCATTTTCTGACATTATTTTCCTATTCATCACCTGAAGAATCTCATCAGTTTTGGAAAAATGAAAAGTGAAAATTCCATGTCTTTTTCCAGTTTCTTTTGTCACTATTTTAATTGTTTTTTATAGTTACCCTCTACATAGCCTTGCCTTTCTCCTCTAGGCTTCTTCCATCCTTTCTGTCTACCATTTGTTTGCAAATTGATGAAAGTTAAGTGAAAATGGCTACGTGTTCATTTCCTTGTCACTAGCATTTCCTTTTCCAAAAGAAAAAATAAAATCCTTTATTGTTGTACGTGAATTACAAGGACAGACTTTCTGATAAATGGAAATGTACAATTTTCTGTTCACAGTTAGGAATGAATAAAAGACATTTAGGTACAGTAATCTTCTAGGAAAAGATTCTAATTTGCTGAATGTACATGTTGCAAAGCAGGTAAGGGACCTCTCAGAGCACCGATCATGGCTCCCACATGTTCTGAGCAAACCAGACGCTAATAAAGAGGATTGCAATGGTCTGTCACGTGTGTCAGTGCAGGCAGGGCAGCAGAAGCCATTTGAGACTGTTCCCTGCTGTTCTCCAAAGGCTGCAGCAAGGGTAATAAAGAGATGTAAGAAAAGTTCAATACCACTGAAAAATTCTCTTTATACACTAACAGTTTTGCACAATGTCAGTAGGCTGAAGAAATAAGATTTTAACATTAATGATAAATGCTTTATTCTAATGTTCTATGCTATACTCAACAAAACGAACAACACTCACCTAGCAAGCAAATTCATTTTCGTATGGTATAAATAGAAAATAAACTATAAGATATGTGATATATACAGCTGAAAAACAAGAACTGTATTCTACAAGGAAAAATTACATACACACACAGAATTTTGGCTCTATTTTTTTGTCTGCATTAGGCTGAAATCAATCCCTTTCCAACTCAGCGCACAAACCAGTCCAGCATGCAACAAAACACCTTAAAACTTCATTTAAAAAAAATAACTCAGAATATGAGAGAAATATTAAAAACAGGAAAATTCCAAAAGAAAACATAGATATGTGCAGTTCATATGCATTGCCATCAGGACACTTATCCACAGTGCTGGAGGATATCTGGATTTGCTACCCTACCTTAATAATATTAGTTATTTTCTGTGTGAACTGAGTGCCCTAATATGCTTTTTACAGATTTTTTCAACATTTTGCCCTGAAGCTAATTGCTGAAGGCAATTCTCTGAAAAAGGCTTGCTGAATTATTGAGTCTATGCTGGTGAAAAAGAACAACACAGATCAGTTGCTTTTCCTATTTGCTGTAAGAATCAGAGCCAAGCGCATTCAGTTGAAGAGAGTACTTTTAAAAATCATGTTACTTCTTTTATTTTCCCTGTAGAAAAACTTGCTAACAAGTTTCAATGAAAAGCAGCAGAGCTTACTTATACTGAATAACTAAAATGAAGCCCAGAAGCTGCTGCCATTGAAAAGCACCTGTTCTCTGTACAAAATCTAGTAGATTAAGATTCTAACATGAGAATGGATTTGCAGTATCTAGTTGTTTCCAGTAAATATTCATCATTCATATACACAGAGAAATTATGGCTCTATTCCAGTGTTACTGGGCATTATAAGAGATTCCTCTGATGGATCATTACAAATGTAAGCTAAGGGCACAAGTCATGTGTGAAGATGTGATCTTCTTGGATTTCAGCAAAGCATTCAATACTATTTCTCACAGAATCTTCCTGGACAAAATTTCCAGTGTACAGCTAGATAAAGCCATAATTTAATGGGTGAATAACTATCTCATGAATTGGTATTAAGAGTCTCAAGAGTTACGGTAAATGGGGTTACATCAGGCTGCTAGTGATTAACTAGACCAGCTCTCTCCAGCATTGTTACAAATGTTTTTTTGCAGGGCTTTAATGGACATTAAGTTTGGAGAGGACACTTAACAAGGAGGAGCTGCTGAGTACCTCTAAGGTAGAAAGGCCTTGCAGAGAGATCCTGACAAATTGGAGAGCTGGGCAATCACCATCTACATGAAATTTAACAAGAGCAAGTGCCAGACTCCGCAAATGAGACTGGGCAAACCTGGATAAAGGTACAGTCTGGGAGGCTGGAGACCAGCCCTGCAAAAAGAGGTCTGGGGGTTCTGGACAAAAGCAAGTCGCATCTGAGTCAGCAGTGCACTCTGGCAGCATGATGGGCCAACTGTACACTGGGATACATCAGGCCCAGCTGTGCCAGCCAGTCAAAGGAAGGAATTGTTCCGCACTGCACTCATGCAGCCTCACCTTGAGCATTAGATGTAGTTTTGGGCATCACAAGGTAAGTCGGACATAAAACTGTTAGATAGTTTCCAAAGGAGGGCTACAAAGATGGGGAAGAGGACAAGATGCATTAGGGGTGCCTGATGTCACTGAGTATGTTCAGCCAGACTATAGGAAGCTGAGAGAATGCTTCATGGCAGCCTACAGCTCCTCACAGGGAGTGGAGGGGCATTGCCAAGCTCTGCTCCCTGGTGACAACAGCAGGCCCCGAGGGAATAGCATGGAGCTGCATCAGGGAAAAGACAGGTTGGATGGTAGGAAAACGTTCTTCAACAGAGGGTGGTGGGAATGGGACAGGCTGCCCAGGGTAGTGGGCACTGGCCGTGAGCTGCTGGAACTCATGGAGAGTTCGGACAGTGCACTGACAGGGTTTGAATTTTGGGTGGTCCTGCATGGAACCAAGAGTTGGACATGGTGGTCCTTGTGGGTCCCTACCAACTCAGGATATTTTGTGATCCTATGGATGTTAATTTTCAAGAGTCAAAACGGAGGAGTTGACTTTGTCTACTTTAGCACCAATACAACACTTTTGTATTTTTGGGATGACAGCTTTGACAGCTTTTTTTTCTTTCAATGCTATTAGCAGCCTTTTCAGTCTCTTGTGAAAGCATCCCCCCTCAAACGAGTTTGCAAATACTTGCAGCTAGCTTGGTATGTGAATGCACAAAAGCACAGACTTTTTGGACAAGAGTTCTTACCAATGCAGTATAAATCAGGACTATTTCTATTAAAAAAAAAAAAAGCCCACTTTTCTGTTGTAACTATTTTTTTCCAGTGACTTAGGAAAAAAAAAAATCAAAAAAAAAAAAAAGCCCAGAAGTGACCAAGTGGGAAAATTGCATATACCAGTACCAGCTTCTTGAACTATAGTGCTTTAAAGAGAAATAAGATACGCTAAAATTTTACAATAAGCAATAATACTGCTTTGGATTCAAGTGTAAAATACTACTGAAGATAATGCAAGATCTTAGAAGCCTAATCTGTTAAAGGTGTCATGCCTGTAATATTAAATTCACCTCACTTAACATTTGATACAGAGAGCATATTTGATCTCCGTCCAGTGAGTGGGAGACACAAAGAAACTGGTATTTCTTGAGCATGATTCTGCTTTATAAACTTGAGACCTCTCTTTAAGACGGTATTGATTACTGTTTATCTCCATTTACTATAAAGGGAACATAAATTACAAGCACAGATACTGACATAGTACATAGCTACATTTGAGCAATTGAATCTCATTTTAATTCTGTAAAAAGTTTACAAAGAAGTTAAGTAATCAAGACATTTTGCTTTAATATTTATATCACTTTCATATTTCATGGTTTACTTTGATGTAAAATTAGAACTGGATGTTGGAGCAAGTTTTTTATATATTCAAAATAAAATAATTTTAATTGCAGAAAAAGTTAATGAAGATTCAGATTAAAAACAGATTAAAAGCCATAAGTGAAGACTATGGTTGAATAACAGGAGGGGAACAAGGAACAGAGTACTTTAAACTGCCAGCAGAACTAGTCCTGCTTAATTTTGTCAGGGGATAGCTCGAAAAAAGATGCAATATAATTCCAATAAATTTACTCAGAATATTAAATTTCAAAGAAACTGAAATACTGAAATTCAAAACAAAAGTAAAAGAAACAAAACAACAGGCCCCTCAGAAAAATAAGATTCAGACTGAAATAAATGCAAGGTAAAAGAATGAAAACCCAAAACAAACACTGCCATTCAGGAGAGGTGAAAATTCAGAAATCAATAATTTTGAAACAAACCTAGGGCTGACAGTGGAAAGCTAATTATACCTCTGTTTGCAATGCAATGTGTAAGTCTGAAAGGTTAATGTAATTTTGTGTTGCACAGACATACTTATTATATCAACCATAAAGAACTAATAGTCTTCTCTACAGCCTGACAACACCTGACATATTGCCCTGGGTTCTGAGGAACTCATTAGTATGATTTAAAAGAGTAACGTATGACATATAATTTCAATATTTTTGAAAACTAGGTTTAGATGACATTTCCAAACAATTTTATGAGGATTTTGACAAATTTAATAGGCTGTACATTAGATAAAAAAGAACAACTCTATGATATGTATTGAATAACCATGTTTTAGGATGGAAAAGAAACCTTTGTCACAGAAATACTCTGTGATGGCCATAGTGGTGATGCCAGTCTCTTTTCAGTGGTACACGGAGACAGGACAAGGGGAAACGGACATAAGCTGCAGCATAGGAAGTTTTGCACGAATGTGCGTAAGAACTTCACGGTGAGGGTGACAGAGCACTGCAACAGGCTGCCCAAGGGGGTTGTGGAGTCTCCTTCTCTGGAGATATTCAAGTCTCGCCTGGACGCCTACCTGTGCGACCTGGTGTAGGGAACCTGCTTTGGCAGGGGGGTTGGTCTCGATGATCTCTAGAGGTCCCTTCCAACCCCTACAATTCCGTGATTCTTGTTTTTGCTAATACTCCAGTCGTGTTTTTTTGCCTACAAGTGAAGATTAAGAATGAAACAGATTCATAACAGAAGATAAGGAAGCTGAGAGGAAATGCACTTTTTAGTCTAGAACTCTTAGAATTCTTGTTTCAGTTTTCACACCTTCAAAGTGCAGCAGAACCAAAGGGACAAGGTTTTCCTTTGTATTCTGCACTGACGAGCGTAACAACTTCTTCCATGGTGCTGTTCTTACAAACATATTCTAGGAATCAGAAATATCTGTAGAAGCTGCTGATCATTTTCCTGAGACCCTACTAGAATACAAAATCAGTAGACTTTTGTTGATTTATTTCTGCTTGGTTTCTCCAATGATTTCAGGTGATTCGCTGTTGTAATGATGAAAATCCCATCAAGTACAGCCTGTTGGAAAGTTTGCCCTTTTTAGTTTTAACAGAAAGGTCTTTAACCAAGTTAAGCAAGCATCAACTTTTCATCCTTTTTATTTATTGCTTTTTCAGTCTGCTCCTAAAAACATAATGAAAGAATGGACTTATTATTTCCTCCATGCTCTATCTCTGCTGGGGATCCAGCCATTGCAGTCAGTACTTCCAGCCTATCTCTGAGAACGTCCAAAATTGTTATTATCCTTTGCAAACTAAATAGTAAAATTTGAAATTGTCTTTCAAAATAATTTGAAGTGAAGCTTGATAAGTTCATAAGCTCAGGGTGCTTGTTTGTCAGAATTTGAATCCGTAGGGAAAGGCTTGCTGTCAATCTCAACATGTCATTGATTTTCTCTCTACAGAAATGAAGCTCTTATTTGGATTCTGCAGCCTGCCCACACACATCTGAAAAGCAGATGATTGTAATTTTCTAGCTTAAGAGCAGTTCTGTAAATACAACCCAACATTCAGTTTTACAGAAGAAAATTTGTCTGGATGAACTTTGTGTGCAAGTGCTCTGCTACTGTGAGTGATCTTGCTGTAAAAATGGCACCAAAAGGTTTATTTTCTGTAGCTTGTCAATGTATCATCAGAAACCATTTCAAAAAGGGACAATTCCATGAAAAATTAATGTGCTACACAATCAAGCTCAAAAGAATTTGTCAAATCGGCAGTTGACGTGCTAGATAAGCCAATGTTGATGTAAAACATTTTTATCCGTTAGTTTTAATGAATTAGAATATTACAATCCACAAGAGATATTGCATGACTGCAATAACACTGTGCTTACAAACATCACTGGCTACTTCTTGGCCAGAACAAACTGTTCACTGCACTGTTAGCTGATACACAGATCTTCATTTCCCACAGAGCAAAACAGCTCCACTTTATGAATATTTTTCCTACGTTACTTCAAGGAACATAACCTACCAGCTAAAAATCACAACTGCTGTTTAAAGTGTTGAGTGCTGTCAGCAATACACACATACAAACAAAAAACCTACTGCTGAAAAGAAACATGCCAATTCTTCCTCATTCAGGACATACAATCCATAATGAACTCGTTGTTATTATTATTGCATTTGTTTGAGGAAACTGAGTTGGCTAATTGCACAAAATGCAATGGGTGATATTTAGTAAAGAAAACTATTGACATAAATATGGATCTTCTTAATTGAATGTTTTCTTCGTCCACAATTTTGAGGAAAAAAAATTAGCGTGGTTTTTTTCCTCTTATTACTCTTCTGTCTTTGAAAAATTAGTAAGAAGATGTTTCCTTTGATATTCAGATGTATTTTATCAGCAGACTACAGACTTTGGTATTTCAATGTATTTTTTTCATAGAATTCCAACTAGGTCTCTTGTTCATCCCTATTGTTGTTTGAAAGACTCTCTCATTTCAAAATCACTAAAATCAATTTAATATCACAAACTAATTCAGATGAAAAAGTGATGAAACATAACTGTTTAAAGCAGTACCTACCCTAATATTTCTGCTGATGAACACCAGCTAAGAAACACTTCTGGCTTTTCTCATTTTCTATCTTGGGAATCAAATTTCTCCAGCAAGAAAAAAAAAAGTTACCCTTCAATAATTTTCCCCAATACAATTTGTATTAGTACATTAAAAAAAAAAAAAAAAAGAAAAATGCTTTGGTGAATACTAAGGCTATAAGTTGGTTTCAAGTATGTCAGTTCAGTTTATCAAAAAAAAAAAAAAAAAAACACCACAAAACTACCCCCCACACCCTCCAAACATCCCCAAAAAAACAGTTCATGAAGATCCATTTTATTATTACTTCCTGAAAGCAGTTCAAACAAGGAGAAGATCCAGAGAAGGCAATATTTTGAATCCTAATGGTAATCAGAGCAGAATACCAAGAGTTGGAGGGGAGCAGGGCAGGGATTTAGTTGTAAGTGACAGGTCTGAGTGCAAAGAAGTAATCCTGCACAGAACAGGTATGTTTTTTATACACTCTGGAGTTAAAGTTCACCCCGGTGGAAAAAGCTAGCACAAAACCTATGCCTTTCAGAATACTGGAAAAGGGAAAGCCCTTTCAGAAAAATAAATTATAACACTGGCAACTTCAAAGAAAAAAAAAGTAGATATTGCGAAAATCTGGACTCTAATGGAAAATTGATTGTGCATAAATAACTCAGATTTTCTCAATCAGAATAATATCCAAATAGATTTATTCCTTTATTCTTTTAGAGGTTCTTGTCCACGTAACTTTTGCAAGCCTTTCTCTGATGTGTTAGTTTTAATTCTTTGTTAGTAGAACCATTTCCAAATTCAGAGTGGGGAAAGTCAGGCTGCTCCAGACCATGAGCACTGTGCAGCCCAGTGAATGCTGATCACCTTTGTTACCCAGAGATAGTCAACACCAGCCTAATCAGCATGCAGCTGTCGATCAGACACGCACACCTCCTTAGAATTAAAGAAATGTGTGCCAACACCGCTGGGTAATGTTTGATCTGCAAAGGACTCAATAGTTGATACTATGAACTAACTCAACAGTCTCTACTAGATCTTGAATATTCTGGAGAAGAAATCTTGTCATTTTCAAATTAGTTTTAGCATCAATTCAGTTAATGAATGAGCTTGGTGTTTATCATCAGCAGGATATTTCCAAACTAACTTCTGTGTTTAACTGAATGCAGATGTTGCACCAGGAACAGTAAAATTTTGTGAGAAACTTTTATTTCTGTTTTTAGTTTATGCAAAGAATTTGGTGTTTGTTGACTGAAACTGTTTCCTACAACAGATGTATGAAAATTAAGGCAAAGAATTGCTAACTCCCTACTTAGAACTTTCTTCCTGTGGCACTGTACAGCAGTCCTTGTAGATCTGGTCCAGCAGTCTGCTATCATAGAGTATAATCAGTGAATATAAATATGTTATAATTATGAAATAAATAAGAGAGTTGGGCAAAGCAAATTATAATAACAAAAAAAAAAAAAAATAGATAGAATGCTTACACATATCCTGGGCTTGCTACTGAACTCCAGAGAAGGGACCTCCAGAAGAGATCCTTTCCTACTACCAGTCAGCTCTTAAATGGGTCTAGGAGAGGTGGAGCCTGGCTCCACCTCTTCAGGCAGCACAGGTGAATTGCCTTTATCTGTGCTCCCATAGCAGACTCATTGCTTGCCTCAGGTGATCAATCAGAGGTTCAGGCCGTGATTCAGCAGTTCCCATACGCATAGAATCATAAAATGATTTGGGTTGGAAGGGACATTTAAGATAACCTAGTTCCAAGCCCCCTGCTACAGGTAGGGACACTTCTCTCCAGACAAGGTTGCTCAGAACCTCATCCAGCCTGACCTTGAATGCTTCCAGGGAGGGGACATTCACAACTTGAATGGACAACCTGTTCCAGCATCTCTCCACCTTCACAGTAAAGAATTTCTTCCTGATATCAGTCTAAACCTATCCTCTTGCAGTTTAAAGCTGTTTCCCCTCATCCTGTCGCTCCATGCCCTTATAAAAAGTTTCTCCCCCGCCTCCCCGTAGGTTTCATTCATGTACTGGAAGGCTGCTATAAGGTCTCCTCAGAGCCTTCTCTTCCCCAGGCTTAAGAGCCCCAGCTCACTCAACCTGTTCTTGTAGGGGGCTTTCTATCCTGCTGTGGGTTCCCTTTTTTATCTGGTCCTGTTCAGCACTTCCAAAAATCCTACTAATAACCAACATATGCCAACCTGTTTTTTCCTCTCTTCGAGCTCTTTACCAATTTACTTTGGGTCAGGACAGTGTTTGCAAAGTTTACACTGATGTGGATGTGGATGCAGCATGTTCAAAGTCTCAGTTAAACACCTGAGACTTATCTTTCCTCAAATATCCTAAGTTAGATTAGTGACTTCCCTCATCATGGCACTACATACATGTTTTTCCACCTCTTTTTTTTTTTAGTATTTCAGCACATTTCACTCAGACACATACTCACAAAGTACACGGTGCTGTACAAGTGGGAAGTACAAATAAGAGGATAACAAATGGACAGAACATAGGAGGGCTGTGCTATCTTTCAGCTTCCCGAGATGTTCCATATAATCGTTTAGTATTAGCAGTAATTGACATCATTCAAAAGCACAGTGAGCACAGTGTGTCAACAAAAAGAAGGGTAATAATTTCAACAATGTTATGGTTTGGCAGCTGATGAAAAGGAAGAAAGGTGGTAAGTTATTCTTTGAATACTTTTCTTAAGCCTCTATAGTGCAAATATCTTATGCAAACAATGCCACTTAAGATAAAGTGACCACCCTAGGGATAAGGTAGTTTAGTTAGTTGCTTAATTAAAGGTCAAACCTTGAAATCTTAGCAATATTTTCAAGTTTGTTCCTGTGCCAGAAAGTTGCTACTGAACTTGGCCTTCACTGTGGGCTTTACTACTTTTCATAATAATCACCTGCTGTTGATTTAGTCATCATATTTATCCGTTGAATTCTACATGAGTTCATGCACTTTCCCATATAAGTCATATTGGAAAAAAAAAAAAAAAACAACCTGAAATATCAAATTTTGTTACGTCAGTATAACGTAAAATAATAGAAGAAAAAAAAAAGCTATACTTGACAGAACTTGGTATATAGATATATATATATATATTTGCTTAATATACGTACAACAATAACTGTATCGTATGAGCACTAATTACCACAGTTATTCTCAAATTATATTGGCTTTTCTGCATGTACGCATGATACAGTTCTCATGTTACATTTGACTAAACATTATACAGGGAAATAGATTTTCTCAACACAGCCTAAATATACATGTGCCACTATATTCAGTAAGACTTGGATAACAAAGTTTGACCACTACTCCCTGAAACATAAAACTTTATTGTTCTCCAGTATTCTCTTAGCAAAAGCTTCCAAAAACCTTTTGGCCATTGTGCCAGCCGTATGCAAGTCCCCTGTCAAGTTGCTGACTGCAGTACAGCCACTGCAGCTAACTGGAGAGTCTTGCAGCAGTGCACAAGAAGGATACAGTGATCTAGTGTTTTTCCAAATATGAACATCAACTTACTGCTGCTAGAGAGGGAAAGTCAAAGGATTCTTTGCATTTTCCTATTAGCACAGGGAAACAGAGCTGAGTTGCACATGCCATATATTATCGTAAGTTTCACATGCTATGTAGAATCTGCTGATAGAGCAATAACCACGCTCTTTAAATGCTAAACAGGATGGAAGAAAGAACACAGTGGACTGCAAATGCCAGTTTTTTGTTAGTTTAGTACTCGTGACTTTCTGACATGAATTCTCTGTGTTTTGGAAGTGTTTGATGTCATGGCCTCTCTCTGCTTTAGCAGAGAAAAATCAAAGGGCTTATAAAACTACTGGCAGTGTCACACAGAGACAGATACAGACTGCAATCCACAACATCAAAAATCAATACAGTTTGACTACACCAACTTCCAGCTTATTATTTATTATTGCCTATTGATGCTTCTTGTTGTAGCCTATATTTTAAGCAAAAAGGAAACCTTCATGCTAAGGAGTCATCTATAATCTAGGTGCAATACTTTTAAAATTGTTATAAAAAAGCTCTGGACCTGCAATCTCACCCGGTTTTTTTTATTCCTATTTCATTTATCCATCTAACCAGAGAAAAATCAAAACAATTTCAGTTGCAGTCTGTTATGGGAATGACTTGGTTGTGAGTAGATTGATATCTGCAACTGAAATCTAACAATCTGAGATAAAGCATTATAGGGCATCAGGGTAGGAAATGAAATAATGAAATACTTAAAAATAAGATTTTATGATTTTGTTTGAAGCATTATTTTGGAGCTCATTTTGTGGAACATATAGGGAAGAGTTGGAAGGTCTCTAACTTATTTCACCGACCTCTCTTTATAATAATAAACTATTAAAGAGGTAGAGAAAAAATAATAAAAAGTGATACACAAAATGGTCTGGTGGACAGGGGAGGTATTTTAGCAACCCATGTTTCAGTCTCTTGTTGCACTGTTTTGTGGCGTACATTTGAACACATAATTTCACCTGTCTTTCAAGCAGATATTATTTCCTAAATGACCTATCAAAGTCACTGTCACTGGATAGACTTTCTGGAAAGGAACTCAATTATCTACAGGACTGAGCAATTCCTGTGAGGAAACTGAGAGACGAGGAGGGATTAGAATACCCAGAGCTTCAAAAAAAACAGGCCGAGAACCTTCCATGTCAGCACTTACAGTAATTAATAGAAGTCATTCCACCGACTTCAGTGAGCTTTCGGGTCACACACAATTAGTAAACCCCTAGATGTTCCCAATTCCAGTGAAGAAGTGTGGTCATGACTTTCTTGAAAGTTCCTATTCACTGGCACCACAAAGACAATACCCTACCCAGGAGTTTGCAGTGGAAATAAACATAACCTTCATATCGGTTTCTAAAGGTTTTATTCCCTAAGAAGAACTGTGCTACTTGTGAGGTGCATCAGTACCAATAAACTTCGACATAAACAAAAATTTTTAGAGGCAAAATTTTGAAATATGTAATGCAGTACCACAGTATAGAATCATTACAATATTTTTGAGCAATTGCAGGAGGAAATGCTGTAGCCCAAACTAGCTTTTACACCTTTCATTTTTGCTTTTATAACAACAGTTGTGACCGAAATTTTTGTGTATTCTGAGACATTTGTAAGAAGTTTATCTTTACTGCAGATGGGCCCATTTCTAGCTGTTTTTTGTTCATGCAGAGTTTTCAGATTGTCTGCAGCATGAGTTAATTTGAATGCAATCTTTTACTCCTGGTGAAATCTTCAGTCACTGATCAGTGCACTGTAACGCAAGACAGATTCTAACAGCTATTATATAACATTGTCCTACACTTGGGAAAAAGATAATAATGAGAACAGAAAATGTATCTACTGTATTCTACTGACTTTGCCAGTTTTCTTCTTAATGGTCAGTTATGCAAGTGTCCCATGAGAATCTTCTGTAGTAATTTTGTCAGAATGAATACACTCAGCTCAAAAGATTTCTTTTCCAAGGAATCATAAAAGCAAGAGATAACAAAGAATTGCTAGGTCACCTTATACTCGTACGATATTGCACACTTAAGACCATGTTTTATTGAGGCTTATTTATTACTGGTATGGCTGTGAAAGAATTTGATTGGTGTAAATTGCTGAAAGAAAAGATCCATGAGAGCAAAGTGGATAAAAACTGATTGATATAATTATCTAGCTTTTCTCTTTTATAAAACAAAACCTTCATCTAAAAATTTAGAGTTGTAATTTTGCATGGCATTCTAAAATCCAAAAAATGTGGGATTTAGATTTGAATAATTGAATCATTGAATCACCAAGGTTGGAAAAGACTTTGAAGGTCATCCAATCCAACTGTCCACTTACCACCACCATTTCCCCACTAAATCATGTCCCTTAGTACGATATCTATGTTTTTTGAACACGTTATGAAAACATAACCTGTGGTAGCCTGTGGGAATTTGTAGGAAATGTGGGATTGTGCAGCACATTGCTGCTATGAAGATTTCCCTCTGTTAGACTGCTCTGTTAACCACGTGATAGGTCTGGAAACTGCTCTGCTTCAGAAAAGCAAAACTTCCAAAGATTTAAGCAAAATGTGCTTCTTATAAAAGGAAACTTAATGAAATAAGGATAAAAATAAAAATATGTTTTCTTTTTATTACAAAACTTTGAACTACAGCCTGACTTTACAGTTATGGTCCTTGGTTAGCTTGAAAATTTTAGGAAATATAATTGCATTGTTGTAAGAACTGTCTACTTAAACTGCTTTTTGATCCTCCTTACACCAGCACAATTCACAACTGTGTTGAATTTTTGACAGTAAACAATAATAATGTTATTACAATTTTGTTCATATTACTGTTAATATTACTAAAATAGTAATTTTAAAATTAATGATCGTGCTGAATTAATTACTATCAAAAGCAAGCAAAAAAATTAGAACATCAGTGTCAAAAAACAAGTAACTGAAAATAGTTAAATGTATGTGCTTTTTAAACTCATCCAAATGGCACTGTGAAATGAAAAATCTCTGGTTCATTGTGGAGAGAGAAGGCTTTATCCTAGAATATCCTTAAAAGATGTCAGAATGTCAGAAGCTTGGGCATGTAGTCCAGCTACATAATGAAACACCAAATAGGAGAGCTTCTGCTAAACTTGTGGATGGTGACTGTCTTGCCTGTATGGCATGTCGGCATGTAGTCAATCCAAGTTGATCTTAGTAATTAGTATACATAGGTCAGTCTGAAAGTAATGTCTCCTATTTATTCTCACGGAAACTACAACAGATTAAAAGTGCACAATAATACTATTTGATAAAGTAAATTCTTAGCCACAAAGCACTATTTTTGAACAGTCAGCTATGCATTTTTGTCAGTGATGAACAAAAGTCTGCATGTTGTGCCTGTAAAAATCTGCACCATCAGAGGTGATGCACAATAACTGTTGCTAAAGCTGAAACACACCTCCCACCACCTCACTGTGCTCACATCCACTGCTTGGTCTCCAAAAATGTTCAGCAAGCACTGATGAATGTCAGTGTGTACTGCCATACCACCAACATCTGCCTCTGTAGTTACAGGCCAACATAATAAAATAGGCATAACATTTGGAGTAGCCTCTGGATATGTACATATATATACACACATCTACACACATACACACGTATAACCTTAGGGGAATATAAATTATGGTAACCTAAAGAGGCTGTGCTAGAACTGTACACACTTTATATAAATAACAATCGTAGCATGAAACTTGAATATCTGCAGGTGATTACACGTTGCATATACCTGATTTGTCCAGGCTGTATTCAGACTCCACACATGCCTAGGGACTCTGTGAACCACTTACTGCTTGCACTGGGCTCACTGGTCTAGAAATGCAGTTCAGTATTGGTAAGGTAGCTTGGTGCATTACCGAGTTGGAAGAGGAAGCTGGTTAGTATATGGAAGAAGAAACATGTGTGCAAGAAAAGAAAAAGACAGGAAATAACCCTTTTAAGATTTCCGATGGATAATTCCATACCTGAAAAGATTCTCTGAGAAAACAAGTTACCAAGTCTTGTTAAAAATGAAGCCAGAGACAGCTCCCTCAGATTTTCAAAACAGCATTGTCATCTAGGCTCTGCTTTCAGATTCAAAACTGAACAGTATCTAGAGCAAAACGTCCACCAAAAAATGTGTTTTATCATATCCTCATAATTAAATGATGTTCATTTTTAAATGATCTTCAGAAATATTTCATAAAGGACTTGAAAATGTATATTGGCCTATATCCAAACTGTGAAAATATCTGAAACATGACAATGAAACAAAAAGGTAAGATTTTCAAAGATTACTACAACCTAGTAAGTCTAGTAAAATTAGATTTCACTTTTATTCTGTTTCTCAAAGTCTATTTCTGATTTTCATAGCTTTTTTTAAATCGATTTGGATCATTCTCTAACTTCTCAAACAGAATTCCCCAAACCTCAGAACACAATGTTAGCATTCTTACCAACCCCAAATACCTTTGAGGACTTTAGATAAGCAGATTTAGAACCCACATCTATAAGATGATTTTGCTCTTGAAATCTGGTATTCCTGACATTCCTGGAACATCTTCAGTAATCACAGTGTAATAAGTATAAACGACTTCTTGTGAGAGACTGAGCCAGGCAGGTATAATTGGAATGAAAACGTTTGCCTTTTAAATAGAAAAACATAAGGGTTTTGTTTGTTTGTTTGTTTTGTTTTTACCTAAGTAAAAGGCAATAAAGCTTTGTGTCATCTGCATGTGAGGTGGAACATGAAGATAATTTAATACTGGGATTTGAGAATACTTTAATAGGATTTAGAAAAGATTCAGTTTGCTTTGTCATCTGGAGTACTGATAGGTATATACGTTATATTAACTTTAATGATATGATAAATATATACATGAGCCACACACAAATATAGGGATGCTTCACCAGTTGAATAAGGTATATATAGAGAAACAAGAAACTGTACATGTAAATTCAGTAGTCTCAGAGTAGAAAAAAATAATGATTTATGGAGTGGTTCTCTGCACTAAAAAGCATTCTGATGCTTTAGATAGAAATTTTTAGATATTAAAAAAAAAACAAAACATAAACCCCTCCCCCCCCCAAAAAAAAAACAAAAAAAAAACAGGTCAGTGAGACAGTAAATGTGAAACAGATCAAGAACTATAGCAAGGTTTTGCTTTTGAAAAAGACTCATTTAATTTTTAGTAACAGAGGTTGGTAACTTCACTTTTTGATTTCTAAGGCTTTGTAATAGATAATAATACTATTCAAGCCTCATATAATCTTAGTATGATCTGTCAGCCAGCAGCAGGACAGGTGCAATTACATAATGACTTGAAGACTTATCTTCAGGGACAAACCCCCCAAAAAGGCATTCTGTTGCACAGATAGATTATAGGTTTTATTTCTCCTTTTCTGCAGCAGCACACTCCTCCTTAGTACTAGGTTCATGAGATGACTTGTCTCTTGCAGCCTTTGGGACACAGCCTGAACTCTTGACAGACAAGACCAAAGTTACAGAACTCACAAACATGGAATTGCCAGCCTGGGAGGAATTGGTGCATTCAGTGTCTCATAAAAATCTGTTCAGGGACCTGCTATAGACTGGAGTACGAAAACTGATCTACTATGCTTGAGAAAACTAAAGTATGTATTCCAGAAACTCATATTTTATTTTCTCGGAATAATTCTAGCACATCAGCTACGTGCTCCTTGATGGACTTAATTTTAAACAATTAATTTTGCACATGTTTTGCACATCACAAAGACCAAACAAAGCCCAGAAGAACCCAACTAAATTCAGATAACAGAGAGAAAAAAAAAAACACCCCCAAAAAAACAGTGAAACAAAAATGAACTATACGGGGCTTTAAGGAAGACAGTGATTAAAAACGAATTTTGGTTTAATTGCAAAACTTAGTAATTCATACATGTAGTGCTGCTAATACTCAGGTGAACACCTCAAAGGAACACTTTCCTTCAGCCTGTAAATTGCAGTGAGTGCTTTGTCAGTTTATGATCTGATTGTGGTCATCAGCAGAATGCTGAACAGACATCCTAACAATGATTACTGATTTGTAATGATGAGAAAGAGACAAAATGATTATCAGTGACATGTTGAATTCACAAGACAGCATTTAGAAAGGAGGTAGATAAAATTTAACTGATTCAAATATTAGTAAACAAACTACACAATTCTTGCTGCAGTAATAGATGTATATATATTATATATATATACATATACATATATATATATATATATATAAAAGAAGTGCTACATTTCTTTCTTGGCTAGTAAAAGCAAATGTTGTGTGAAGTATGAAAGATAACCAGATTGACAGTTGGAAATTCTTCCAAATATTCTAAATATTTTGGAAAAATGATGAAACAAATGGAAAGCCTGTAGGCCTGTAGGAATATAGGTCAAAACCTCCGCTGGTTAGATAGGACTCTGGGCAACCTCATCTAGTGCCTGACCCAGTGGGAGGCCATCCTGCCCAAGGCAAGGGGGTTGGAACTAAATGATCTTTAAGGTCTTTTCCAAGCCTTTATACAATTGTACGAAAACCAGTAATGGTGGCAGAGGTAAATGACGTCTAACTAATGAGAGATAAGAGTTAGGCTACAAGACTCTAGAATGGGAACTTCTGTTGGAAATTGAGAGCCATTTCTGTTGCAGCTCTTAGTAATGTACGTAGTATGTGAACTAGGAACAACCTTTTCAGGTTCGAGAGAGTTAGCCTTGCTTAATCAAGGTGATTCATTAAGATAGGACCAAGAGGGATAAAGATTACTTCCACTAAATATTGTGAGATGAAATAATGTATATTAATCATGTTTGTTCATAGAAAATCTTTTGGAGACAAATACTGAATATTTTAAAAATATCTCCTCCTTAATTTTCTACTCCAATTTCTTTTTTTTTTAGAACAAAACTGAAATCAGAACTACACAGAATTGTATGCTTCCAAATTGCCTTTGTGCCAAAAGTGAGAAATAGCTTTAAAAAACTGAAAAAAAATAAAAATTCATTTTTTATTCATCATTTACCTATTTGAACTGGAATTGACTTATTTTGCTTTAAAAAAAAGCCTGGAGTTCACAGAAACGGCTACTATTCATATAATGTTTTTAAAGCAGGAAATGCTCAGTACAGGGAAGTACAGAGAAGAGTTTTTTTAAAAACATTGGTTGTGTACACATATGTTAGGAAGGACTATTAAGTCAACTCAGTGATAATGGAACAATATTAAAAATCTGAAAATATTCCACGAGATGAATACACTGGGGGCCTGTTTAGCAGTATTGCTGCACTAAAAATGTTGCTATGACTAGTTCGAATAATTGGCCATTATATTTTTCTGTCAAATGCAAATCTCAAATAAAATCAAACACTGAAGCTGTTAACTCATGGGAGAAATTCAAAGCTGAAGATCACTAAGGCCATTATTATATTTAAAGACCTAGTCACATCCCAGACCTATGTGGTGCATGTATTTGCTGAAGGCTCTGGAAATAAAAAACCCTGCCAATTGCACACTGAGTTGGAACTAAATGGTACACTGAGAAAAAAGCAAGAGGGTGATGATGAAACACAACATACATATGGACATCAGCTTCCTTCTTCAGTCATAAGAGACCATTAAAACTGAAAAACTTGTTTTTTGAACATTGTGAAGTTTAATAATTCATGCTTGTAAATATTTCCAAGATGTAGAGAATGAAAGCTACTGTATACCTAAAAAGAAAGGTATTTTCTAGAACAGCTAGGCACAAAAGTTGGTGCTGCAACACTACTACTATTATAATGTTAACTGCCATAAGTGATACGAAATCTATGTCACTGATGAACCAGAAAATCTGTTTGGTTTATTATAGTTGTAATAACATACACAGTTGTGTGTTTTAGCTCTGAGACCTGAAAACCGCAAGTCAAAGCAGTTCAGCTGTTTGGTAGTTACAAATTATTTGCAACTGTGTTAGCTTTGGAAAGTGCAGTGCCAGTCAGAATCTGGGCCTCCAAAGCACTGTGCAGATGATACTGGGAGAAGTTACAATCTACTCTGAAAAAAGGCAGAGTAATGAGAAGGAAAGAGAAGTGGCTGATAGTAGAAGCAGAGTATTTACACAAAGCAATTGTTGCAAGTAATTTAAATGTTTATTTTCTCAACTAAAGAGAGGGACCTGTCTAGAAAAAAATGTTCTCAATCAAAACAGATTCAATAGCTTACAACATAGCACAGTTAATCTTTGGGAAAATTTTGAAAAATGGAGAGAAACCCTTTTTTTTTTTTTTTTTTCCCCCCAATAGGATATTTATCTGTCTTCTCACTTAAAATGCTTTCTTTAGCTTCCCTTCTAAAACAGCTGCTGGATATTCTGTGTGATAACCCTTACTTTGGTATTCAGCACAAGCGACTTTGCTTCCAAAATGTCAGTGGGATGCAGATGTTGTATTGTGAATTGTCACTGTGCTATTAGAGCTGTCAGGGGTCAGGCTGGACATGTTGGCAGCTAGCTGGGAGCAGCTGGAATTTCTGGCATACTCAGAGAATTCTCTACGGGGAATAAAATGGTGATGACATTTATTGATTCAAGATCAGAAGAGATCTCAGTAGATCCATAACCATTCCTGGCAATTTCCTTACATAAGCTGTTCCTCCAAGTCCGTTCCTTGTCCTTGATTTTCTCCCTCATCATCTCATCATCCACCCAAAGTCTCAAATACTCTACTGCTTGGAACTATGCTGGCAGGGTAAGCATCTGTTCACTGGGATTTAGAGCTCTGCTGTTCACTTCATATTCCTCAAAATAGAAAGCATTCTATGTAGAAAGCATTAAGGCATCACAAGCAGAAGCAAGACATAGGAAAATGTGAAAGATCACAGTCTCACAGAGAACATTTAGATATTGATGCACCTCAGTGGCTTATTAGGAAATTGTCAAGATCTCAACTAAATTATCTCAATATATATTTTTTAATATCTACATTTTTAAATTAACTTGTCATTTTAAAATCTTACCTTGCAATAAGTATTATTTAAGTGTCAACAGGAAATATATGAATTAGAACAACACTGAATATGAATTGGCCTTGTGTAGCAATTAAAACTGGAAAATTCTTATGCCTGAATGCAGTAATGTTTAGAAAAAATAAAATGTCAGATCAAGAGCTATAGAATTCAAACAGTTTTATTCTATAACATGAAATGTTTCTCCTCTTTCATTTGACTGTGATTGGTAATAAAGTTGGGAAAAGAATTAAAAAAGAATAATTTTAAATACTGCAATGATAATGTGTTGCACAAACTTCACAGTAAAACTTGGGAAAAGTACAGATTAAGAAAACAATCTTAGTGTCACAGCTTGACGAGAACTCAATAAGCAGAATGCCAAAATAGCAACAGCATCTGCACAACAGATTTTATTGGCATTAAGCAGGTCATTGTACTTCCCTGTACTCCAGGAAGCCTTACAAGTATGGATTTTCTTCCCAGTCCCCACACATAAATACTTCTGGTCTCTCTATGACAGCTCGACTATTCTATTAAACTAACTGTCCCAGAGCTCTGTGTGAGGTAGTTACTATTGTTTTTGTAATTACATTATAAGCAAAAATAACCATTTTGCAAAACTAGTCTAGAATGCTACACAATTACTTTCATCCAAATATCTAAGTATTTTTAAACATTCATTCAAATATACCTTAGGTTTTTCTGAACTATTTTCTGTCACTGCTAGCTATTTCATACCTATTTATTTTTAGGACACATCAAGAGGAGTCCAAAATACCTGCATCCAGAGAATCCAAAGTCAGAGATCTACATCCACACCATTAAGTCACATTCAGAGAGCTCCAGCTATGTTTGTGCTCCATATCACACAGGAGAGATTTAGGCACAAAAGACACCAAGACCCTTGAATATTCCTGTCACTGCCTCTCTAGCAGCTTTCTCTGTCAAATCCTTGTAGTGAAATGAAAGAGTAGACATATGGGACTGGGCAAATGAACAGACAGGGACAGATATGCAGGCAATCAGCATGCTGTGTTCCTCTTCAACAGCACATCCTCGCTTTAACCTGCCACCTACCAGATGCACTTATCCTTGTAGCCTCAGTCGGCCTGAACGCCAACATGAAGAGCATCTTTTTGCCTTCTCCCATCTCTGCCCAATGATATGTTAGCTTGTCACAGAGGACTCAGCATTATCTCCCTGGAAACTGGCTCTGAACCTGGCATCCCTCCCTCAAGAGGATTTTACAGACCTGATGAAAAACACAGAGAACTCATACTTCCCAGCCCCAAATCTTCTTGCTCTCTTCACTCTCAGAGGCTGTAGGAAAGGAGCAGATTCTCCCCACTTGCCCTGGTTAACATAGCACTCAGCCAGGCTCAGCCAGACAGAAGCCATTTCAAGACTTTAACAGAAAGGACTGACCACTTGGCATAGCAAGCGTTAGAGCAATACATTTCACATGAACCCTATTGGATTTACACTAATAGCTATCTCTGGAGAGGCTAGTTCCTGTATTGAGAAGTCATTAGATTAAGATCACAGTATCCCACCCACTGAACATTGCAATGAGAAAATGGTGAGAATGCAATGAAGGTATGTGGGATGTTTCTTTAAAAGCTGCAGTTGCAGGAAAGGCATTACCAAAATCTACATGGAGGAAAAAAAAAAAAAAGGAAACACATACATACACAAAGAACAGCTTCAAAGATAATGTTGTTCTTGTTTTTCTAGTTTTCCAAACGATGTTTTTTGTGAAACTTCATCTAGATGATGCTAAGGGTGAAGTTCCCTATTCTGGATTTATACATGTATCTTTGTAGAGGGCAACACGGTGAGCAATGACAGCATTTCTATTCTAGTGCTCCAAAGCTGGTAACGTAGCACCAGGGAAGACTTTGTGCCAGTTTTCCTTGCACTCACCCGGGACCTTGGAAGAGGAATAAATTTGGCCCTTGCTGTTCATCCACGGAGAATACTGGTAAGTCCTATCTTTTAAAGTAATTTCTCTGCTCTGCTTTATACACACTAAAAGAAGAGATTCATCAGCATGGAAACCTAGCCCTTAATGCTTTATTTATTTCCTCCTTTGTTCTTACAAAGATTTCACTCTTGCTGTGGAGTGTGCAACTTTTTAGAAGATGGTGTTACAGCTCTTTCTTCAAGAAAACTGCTTTTGAATTTCTCATTAATAGAATATGTCAGTTCTGTGAATCCAAGGAGACCTACTTTCATTTCTTTGCTACTTCTCTTTCCTATTTTTTAGTTTTTATTTTTATTGTTTTTACCTTTCTACTCTGTGTTGCTGTGAGGAGATGACCTACTTAAAACAGACAGAAAGCAAGTAGCCTTTGGAGACTGGATGTCAGCACTTCCAGTGAGCACCATGGGAAGGCTGGTGGAAACAGAACAGGCTCCTGTCCACAGCTGGGAGAAACTCCTCAAGTAATCAAAATTTCTAATTTAGCAGTGGGCAATTGGCTTAGAAACACTTATTAGAATTAATGTATAATGTATTAACAGTGCGTCAACATGCTTTGCATCTTATTAATATATTATGATTTATTTTAACAACTGGACTATAACAAATTGAAGCTAGTGAGCTGCATTATGTTTATAAGCAGTATCATTTAGGTCGGTTTTCTCTGGCATGCTTTCTGAAATCCCCTTATCAATTGTTTAACATTGCAGGATTTAAACAGCTTGGCCTACAGTCCACCTCAAAAACTGGTTTAGAAAGTTTTTAAAAAACAGCTCAACTTCTTCCAAGAACAAACCCAGAGAAAATACTTAAGTTTAACAATTAAAAGCAAACAAACAAAATTGTAATTTCTAAGATAATGAGCTTTCCAGCCTTCGTAATTTTGAATCATGGACTGGATTACCGATTGCTGCCAGATTAATGGCAAAAGGAAAGCCCAGGTATTAGGGAGATGCTTACTGATGTCCAACAAATATGTGTCCAAGTTTGAAAGGATTTTGAAGTCTGAAGCTGCCATTTGCAAATATTCAGTGGAAATAATTAAAGACTAGAAAGGCAATTCTCAGAGGAGTCTATAATAAAAACACCACTCAGAAAGAGCTGTGAAGATAAACCTGTTAACATTTGTGAAACACTCAGATGCTCTGATAATGAGCTCCATGAAAAGCCCATGAGAATAGTAATAAATTTGTAATCAGTGTGGTATTAGGATGCTGTGTAGTAAATAGAACTGCGTAGCTGACACCGAGTGCTAAAATAATAATTGAATTGCCACTCATTCAGTCATAGCTGTTTACTTTGCACGCTGCCTAAAAGAAGGACTATAAAAAAAATACTGTGTATATTTTGATATAAGAAGATATAAATAAGAGATTGTTAAATTACATGTGCAGAAGTGCCAAATTTACCTCACAAGTTCAAAACTGTGATTCTGTGCTTCAACTTTTGAGGGTTTGACAGTAGCCTTAACTTCTGCACACTTCATTTTAAACAACTGCTTATTTTATGTATGTGACTAAATGTCATTGTAACAACTGAGTAGAATAGATTAGTGGATTAATAATAAGAAAGTGTGCCAACTTTTTGAGTAAAGTCTTTTTTCTGTAGAAGCACACGGGAAATAAACCACCCTAATCTAACCTCACCTCCTCTGAAGAAGTCACGATTTGTTAAATTGTCATCTTCAAGGAAAAGTTGGATTCACCATTGTATTCTACAGCTGTAACTTTGCTCCCTGTTCAGTTTGTTCAGATTTATGAGCCGCACATTGTGTTCCCTACCAGATCCTTGACCTATCGCACACTGCAAATTTATTTCTCCTGGCAGCAAAAAGGGAATGATTAAACTAGGTTAGCTGATTGCATTCATGTATAAAACATACCTCAGATAATTTGGGTTTAGATGCCTTGCAAAGTTGGTGTTCATATATTTATGTTGGCTTCCTTTTTTTTTTTTTTTTGATTGAGAGAAAATAATGACACAACTGAAACTGAATAGAAGACAGAAGTCATGGTTTTTTGTTTTGTTTGTTTGTTTTCCCAAGATTGAACTTCAACAGCACAGTGCATATGAGCCACCATTGCTCTGAACTTAAGCATCTTTTGCTCTATAAACATTCATTTGGTTTGATTACAAACCTCTATAGTAGAATTTTCAGATATCAACCAGAAGTGCAAGCACCAGTGAATAACTTCATTCCTCTCGGAGGAAAATAATTAAAGCATACCCCAAAAAACCAACCTCTTAAGCCTCATGATGCATGGTTCACTGGGTTATGTTATATTCCTGCTAAAGAACATTCACGAACCACCCAGGTTTTTCTGAGCAGGAAAAGATAATGTCTCAGCATCTTCAGTACACTGACAGTCATAGTATCTGAGAGATGCCAAATGCAAAAAATGGTGCTCAGGTCTACAGCAGCATTGTGGCTGTTCAAAAAAAGCATTTATTCATGTAGAAAACTTTCTAGGGCTCTGGTGTTTCTTTTAACCTTAAAATTTTTCATTCATTCATTTTAGAGGTTTTTGAGAAATGAAAGAAATAAATTTCTTTATCATTTGTTACCATTCCCTGCATTGCTACC
Organism: Meleagris gallopavo; assembly: GCF_905368555.1. Taxonomy (NCBI): domain Eukaryota; kingdom Metazoa; phylum Chordata; class Aves; order Galliformes; family Phasianidae; genus Meleagris; species Meleagris gallopavo. The sequence goes on from NC_139407.1 coordinate 35,127,984, forward strand.
CTCTCTGATTCTCTTTCATTAGAGGAACTGAAAGAAGTAAGTGCTTTTAAAATGTTTTCATTAGAAGACCTTACCTGTTATAATATTACTCTGGTTGTGTTCCACAAAGAGAATTTGGTCATCAAAAGACAATTTTATTAAATTACTGTTTGTAAACCTAGCATAATGAACTAACAGAGATCAGCTGGTTGTCACATGTGCTTTCAAATTTCATCCCTCTGGAGGAAATATTCCTTTGAGATACGATTCCCATCAGGCTCCCTGCTACTGATAAGCAAGAACAGGATCTCCCTAAATTAAAAGAAGACTAAAAAATAACAAAGCCGCACGAGAGCTAATGAGTCATCCAGCAGACATTCTTTGTTCCCAGAAAGCTATATTTTCTAAAGATCTTTATAATTCATACTACCACTTTTTGTATTTTCTTAGCTGCTAAAATTCCATCTTCTCTCTTATTCTCTGCTTCTAGGATTTCAGAGCTGTAATAGATCTTCAGGACTATCACAGTGGGTAACTCCACCCAGAGCTGGCAGAGCTAACACTATCACTTCATCTCCTTCAAACTCTTAATGCCATCATGGCACGACACACATACTGCTCTCTGCCCTCTCTCCTCATAGAATCTTCTTCACTGTGACAGTAAGTTACTTTTCCACTGTTCCCATTTTCACAGCTCTCAGCTTTCATTCCTCTCTGTATTTCTCATTTCTGCTGTATTTCTATGATACAAAAGATGAATATAATGGAAAGGAAGAAATGCAAATATGCTCTGATAGCCTTGCTGAGGTCACATAACTTCTCTCTGCTGTGAATTCGGCTCTACCTGGAAACAGCAAGTTGATCTATTTCTCAACTCCGAGCTCTGTATGGAGCCGACTGCTGGGACCACAACACAAACAATAAAATAAGGAGAATACCACTTCTCATCTCATTGTTTTCTCTGAACATTCACTCTGCTTTCCACACAATAACCAGAAGGGATGGTACTGAACATAACAGCTGTACTACATTCTTTTGGCAGATGACATTTCATTTCTTACAGTCAGAGATTTCCAAAATACTAACATCTCATTGTTGAGAAAGATTTGGATAAAACAGTAAATAGGCAAGTTTTTAGACATTATGCCATCTTTCAGAAATGTATTTAATTACATATCCACAGAGCCTGAGATAGAGATACTTCCTAATCTCTTCCAGATCTTTCTATTTTTACACATGTATCTTAAAAGTCAGGTGGTAAGAGAAGGCACCTGGGAATTATTAATAAATTTAACAGTATCTACCCACTGAAATCCATACTCTTCAGATTAGCAAGTGATGGCAGCTGAAGAAACCCAACTATCTCTTATCATTGTATTTAAGTAGTTTTACAGTAACTTCACCATTTATTATTAACCTGATGAAATACTGCATTTCACAGCAAAATAAAATTAAGAAAGAGAATTGAGACCAAGAGGCTTGAACAATTACCTAAGCAATACCTACTTGCTCGTAGGTGCTCAGTATTTTTTTATTTTTATTTCTCTCTGGAATTTTTTTTCTCAATGTCCTTAATGCTTTATGATAATTTTGCTTATCTTTACATTAATATTTTTAGACTATTAGTTTCCTGTACATCTGACCCCTGAATTCTGAAAAGTACTGAAAGAAAAAATGCATACTAGGGATACATCTCAGCAATGCCAGGGTAATAGAAAGTATAAACTCATCTTAAATGCTGCTGTGACCGTGAATGTGTAGACTGATGTGATAATGATTTTGCAAATTCAGTTCATACCTTAACAGGGGAGTCTAATCACTATTACTACAGGGAATTTGACTGCTGTAAAGTCTTGTTATTTGGTGAAAGTTTATTCTCTATTGGCAGGACCTTTTAAAATACAAAAAGTTGAATTAACTCTTCTGTCTTTGACTTCAGGTGGGAATTTTAGTAACTTCAATGTGACAGATACTGAATACTGAATGCTTCAAAAAATTCCATAGAAAATTTGCAACGTTCCTTGTCTTTTTCTCCCTAGTGTTGGCCTTTTAAGAAAAAGAAAATAAAACAAAACACAGTAAAAGAAAGCTGCTGATTTACTTCCCAGTCCAGAGCTCCTCTACTCAGCCACCCTGCCAACAGCTATTTACTAATGCCAGCACAAGTGTGTGAAACAAGCTGCTCCTTCTGCCGTATTCAGGATTTCTGCCACAGCTTCTGTGCCCCTGGTGCCCTGAAAAAAAAGTTTGAAAAAAGACCAATCTGCTATTAAATGCTTAGTTCAAAAAAAGCCTTTGAATAAACACAAAAGCCACAGTCCATCAACACTTCTCTGCTCCCGGCATTTCCACGTTCTCCCTGGAGAAAAGGGACCATGTTTCTGTGCAAGGTAATCCCTGGGAACGTGGCACTGATAATCAACACTTAATTTTTGATTAGTTAAAAAAAACAAGAAGTACTGCACACTCAGTCATAGTATTATCCTGAGAATATGGAAGCAAATGAAGATGGTGAAGTGAAAGAATAACGTAAAATGAAACATTTCCCTTCCTAAAACACAAAAACTGGCCTTTCAAGAATCAGCCTTATTAATCTTCCTCTTCAGTTGTCTACTCAGTGCATAAGATGTGGATGTCAGAAACAGCGATGAAAGAGATGAAATAGGTTTAGAGCGATTTTGTGGAACAAACATAATAGATTCCAAAGACTGCTGCTTAGGGCCTTGCTCACTGGATTTGCTGCATACCAAACAGTACATTGAGAACAACTGCTGTGATCTGCACTTTCCATTTCCCAAGGTTTGCTTTCAAAAAGACAGGAAGGTCAGTGTCCTGAACTCCAATAGTACAGTGTTCAGAATTCTCTATTTTATTGCATATTTTCCATTTTTTTGCATCTTTTGGTGTATATACAAAATCCAGAAAAACTCTCACATTCAAATCTGGTGTCTCCTTTCCTCTTTCCATATTTTCCATTTTAAAAATGTGTAATTTATTTTCCCCCGCTAAACAAGAGAGTAGAGAAATTCATAGTTCAATGGGGGACGTTTGAGTATTTTTGTTCACTAAAATTGGGTACCCATATTAATGTTACTGGGATTAGATTCTCTCTAAAAGTCTGGTTTGGCTCCTAACGTCACTGACAAATGGGTATTTACTTTGTCAATACAGGAGTAAACAAAAGACGGAAGAAAATTTGTGCCTTAAAAATACCGAGCTTGGAAAACTGATCAGAGAAACTCCCTTGAGCCTGTTTAGATGACACAGGGTTCATCACTAGGCATTGTCAGCAGACATAAAAACTGTTCAGGTACACATTCCCAGCTAATTGTTGGCTGAATCCAAACGTAAGTATTCACAACCCTAAACACACTTACAAGCTTAGTTTGCTAGTTATGATACCAGCAAAACCAACGCGCTCATTTCACTGGAGTTCTGGGCAGAAAGACAATAGGAATAAAATGGGTTCATCTTCGGCATCTCCTGGCTAGAGCATTACACAGGAAATAGCAAATCTGTTTTCTGTTCCATTCTCAGCAGGGTGGGCTTGGGAAGTTTTCAGCTTCTAGTTCTCTGGAGAACCTTTCACTGTTAATGACTTTTAGGTAGCTTTTTCTGTGGCTGTAGAGCCTCTGGACAACAGGATATGCTAGATGCATGTAAGCGGTAGCCTAATCCTCTACTCTGGTGATCGGTCATAAGCGTGCTTTGTACTTAAGCGGACTATGAAATTAGCACTCTTTTACCAGTAGTTCTGCATGCGACCAAACAAACAGCTAGAGAATTTGAAGAATATAATATTTATCTTTTTTTGTTGTTGTTGCTCAGTATACCACCTCAATCAAGATTGCCTTCCCATAGAGGAGCATTTGCATGACGGATATTTGCAGATTAAAATATAAGCAGAAAAAAAATAAAAGGAGCCTTAGATACAGGTTCATTTTGTACATCATTCCTGCTCCTTAGTATATGGACATTTCCAGAGCTCTATGGGAGCTGAAAGCTATGTATCACATCAATCTCTGATTAAAATGAACCTCCGCATGAATTAAACCGTTACCATTGTGGCAAGGGTCATCAGACTACTTACTTGCTGACTTCTAGAAATCCATAAAACTTATGAGGTTCTCCTGCTGGAGTTTTATACCAGAAAAGTTCTAAGTATGTTTAATAAATAACATGGAATATTCATTATTCATTCATTCCCTGGTCTCAGCTACACTTTTTTTTAAGGAAAGAACAGCCTTTTCACCCTTAAATTCCAGTAATCAGCCATTAGAACTGTATGTAACTCCACATTACAAAGCATTTAAAGTTGCCTTACTGGTATAATTACTAGCATTATATTTCTAATAAAGAATTCACCGATTCATCTGTTTTTTAGTAATTCATACTGTTCCAGTTGTGAGGTAAGAGAAAATTTTGTTTAGAAATAAACAGAGGGGCTGATCCATCAAAATGTTAATCACTTCTTTTATGATCTTGTGTGCTGAGTAAGCACCAAAGCTCTGAAGTAGTCAGTAAGCCAGTCACTTCTTTCCATTTTATTATTTCTAGTGGTTTAACAGAAAGTCAGCAGCCTTCTTTGAACTGTTAATGATGTGTTACTACTTTTAACAAGTGAGAAGGCAACTAGTTCTGACAAAGCAATTTCAGAGCTGGATATGTCCACTGCCACATCCCCTACAAACACACACACTCGACAGGAAATTTAAGTCAATGACTCTAACTTTAGCTGGAGTTCTTCCCCTTATATGTCACATAACCAAGCCAAAAATACTACAAGGACCTTTATTATCACAGGTTGATGCCAGATACTATTTCTCAATTCTCTGAGAAAAATAACAAAGCCTCAACTACTGGCCTTAGCTTGCCAATACCTCCCTCTAAGATGTTACAGACACGAGGACAGATGGCCAACTCGAATGTGTATTTCTGTGCTTCCTTTCAAATTGTTTTGGCACGACAAGATGGTATTCTATGTCTGCCTGGTATAAATTGCAACTTTAAACTGGCTACAGCACTTCCAAAAAGCAATCAATCGCACTTCTTTTCAGGCACACTCTTTCCCAAAGTGGGGATGTCTCCTGCCATGGTGATGGCATGGTGATCCGACTGGAAATCTACCACCAAGGAAAAAATCCCACGGTAAATGTCTCTATGGACATTACCGAATATGGGAGTGAGAATGGCTTTACATTAATGTGACTTGCAGATGATAAGGCATTTGCAATGAAAGAATTTTCATCAGGTGTAATTGTGCTATCTATAATTTAATTAGCTTAGCTAACAAGATTGACAAACAGCAAATGTAACAACATACACAGTTCTTTCTCCAAAGTAAGCTCATGGCCTGGAAAAGATTTAGAACAGGTAGGTAATGCTGGCTGCTCCACGATGTGCCTCCACTGCAACTGCTTAGCAACACCAGGCACAGCTGGGCAGATGTGCATTTAGCCACATTGCATCTGCTACATCTTGTCAGCGCCTACTTCTGTACAGACTTTGGAGAGGAGGAAAAAGAAAAGCTATCTGGTGCACATTACTGACTCCAGAGATATATCATAGAAATGCATTTCATTTTGCCTCACTTCTAAAAATGGAAAGAACAAGAGAAAGACATATTTTCTATTTCCCATCTGCAGTATGCCACAGTACACCTAAGATAAAGGTCAATATGCTATACTAGAGAGTCAGAAATAACAAGATTCAAAATAACCTTATTGAAATTTTGAAGGTGCTCTATAGTAAGGAAGATCTCTACAGATTGATGTGTCTCTCAGAAACAGAAAACACTATTCTCTGTATTACAATATTTGACATACTAGAAGTTCTGAGTCCCTACTATTAATTCAGGTAAATCAGATGATATTTTAAATAAAGCGTACATCAGCTGCTCCACCACCTTCCCCATGATAGAGGTGGAGCTCACAAGCCTGCAGTTCACTGGTTCCTCCATCCTGATGGCAGAATGCCATTTGCTTTTCTTTAGCCTGGCTGCACAACTGTTTGAAGATTACAAGAGTGGCCACTCAATGACATCAGCCAGCTTTCCTAGCACTCCTGTGCATATCAGATCAGGGCACATAGACTTATGTCCCTTTGCTCACATGTCCTCCAACCTGATTTTCTTCCATCAAGGGTAAGTCTTCCGTACTGGAGGCTTTCCTCATGGTATCAAGGACCTGGGATTTCTGAATGCAATAAGTTCCAGAAACTCGATGCATATGAATTGTGCTTACTGCACAGTGGTCATAGTGTTTACAGCTATTGCTCATTGAAATGTGAAGAAAATGCATAAAGAAACAGAGAAACAATTTATCTGCTTTTTTTTTTTTTTAACCAACTCTTTTTTTCTTTTACCACACATGGACTATTTTTCATTCATGAGGTTGTAACAATTTCTTTCAGGAAACAGAATTGTAAAAATCTAAAATAAACCTGAAATAGTATCTCAGAGTTAAAATGAAGAGAATCTGAGACAAATTAATGGACACTTGGTCCAGAAGATACAATCTTCTCTGTATTTCAGAATAACATGCTTCTCCACTAACTGATCTACAGCTAGAAGAAAACTGAACTTTGTTTGGATGTTTCAAACTTTATTTCCACTCTAAGTGGCCATTGACATTTTCTACATGGAGTTTGCAATAAAGGAAATGCTGAAGGATTTGTGTTCTTTCTTATGCATGTTAAGCACCACTTGAATTTTTACTACTATACGCTACTTAGTTTTGATTAGCCAAACTCCAAATGATGTATAACAATATTGCTTGCTTTTTCTGTGGAAATCACACATACAAACTGCAAAAAAAAGAGTCAGATGAACTCTCTCTTCTTTGGATTTGCCTGCTTGGTCTCAATTCACTGTAGAAGTAGTCTCAGTTGCTCTATTAAATTTCAAATACTCCAGCTACTCACTACAGTGTGTATTTACATACTGAAACTTGGACATACATTTATTTTCATGAAGTACTCAATTGTTTGTACTTTATATTCAATAATTAGTTCTAACATCTGACAGATTTGTGCAATATGATCTTTTCAAATATCCAATTTACATGGGTAGTTCTGTTCCTTTAACCAGCATTTCCTAAGAGAACTCAATGATGAATACCAGGATATTTGAACAACTTCTTCCCATAGGGACATAAATGTCTGAAAGGAATGATAGTGCTGTTTGGCAATCACAGAATAGTTCAGCTTGAAGGGGATCTTAAAAATCATCTAGTTCCAACCCCAATCATGAGTGATTACTGAAGGAAAAATAATAATAATCTAAAGACACATTTCTTAAAGCTACATGAACTGCTGAGTCAGAACAGCAACTGTCATAATTCAGAGTGCAAGCAGGAGAAATCTATGAGTAAATCTGTACTTTTTAAAAAGTAATTCCATTGTGATGGTGAATGTTAATGAGAAACATTACATAACAGAAGTATAAACTTCTGTTTATACTGAAATGTTTATCAGTAATAAAAGCAGAGGCAAAGAAATAAATACACAGTTCTATGATGCACAGGTGTATCTGGTTTGTTTAGCACATGGGAACTGCTGTACATTTTTATGAGCAACTCACTATGAACACACACTCTTGAACAAACGGGTAGTAGCAGAACACCATGAGTATCCTTTGGCTCTACTTATCTGCTTTCTGAATGGTTTTAAGCTTAAAACAGGCTTGATGCTGTCATCATGTCTAAGAGCTGAATTTCACTTCCATGTGAATAAAGACTTTACAGGAAATGAGTATTCTGTTGTAAGAGGTTATTTGTTTTGTGTTTCACAAGGTGATTAAAATGTCTCGCAGAGATTATTTTAAGGATATTGTCTGGTTTCAGCATTTTTGAGACAAACACGATGAAAAAAGCAGTGTTAGAAGTGTTTCTATTCTGTTTGTGTCTGTATAAGATGCTCCCCAGTGATTGATTTTGTGTCTGCTATAATATGAGGTTCTCTCCTTACTAAGCTATGCTATTAAATTAAGATATTGATCTATCTCAGGCTGTAGCCCAATGGACAGCTCAGATCATATTTTGAAATCTAATTGAAGTGTTATATTCATGGGTTACAGTTCAGGTTGGTGAAAAGGGAGCCAAGTACAGAAATGTCTCCTCTCACTTCCATCAAAAAGAAGTCATGAATTTTAAGACCTCAAGAAAACTGTAGGGCTCTAAACTCAAGTTCAGTGACTTTTTAAATTTTCTGTAATGTGCTGTGACTTTCGGAAGATTGCTCTTGGAAAAGCCTTTATATGGCTCTGCTTTCATTCTGGCTAAGGATTCTGCATTAAGATTCCATTTAGAAACATTTCAAATATAGTTATGTTCAAGAAGCAAGTTTCTCTTCGGTCTTTTTCGGACAGACTGGGATTGAAGCAAGCATGTCTAGCCTAGAGCATTTCCTTTTTCTTCAATGTATTCTGTGCACAGACAATGATACATTGTATTTGTTTTAAAGCATCTTTCTGTGCTACACAGAGTAGTTTAATATTGCTGCTTGCGAAGAATGCTTTGGTCTAAATTGCTGCAGGCAAGGAAAACTGTGCTTACAAATTCTAATGCAGAAGGATATAGAGCTATTTTTAGTCAACATATTGGAAGACTCAGAAACACAGTAATATATAATCATGTTAGGTCTTTAAATACTTGTGATAAAATCACTGAAATGTAGAGCTGAAAGGGCTGTCAAGAAGATTTACCCATGCCCTGAGACAGGATTAATTATATTTTGACCACCCCCAAGATGTTTGTCTAATATGATTTCAAATGAAGGACATCACAGTCTTGGGCAATGCTTCACTAATATTGCAGTCAGACATTTCCCCCTATTTTTTGTCTATTATTTCCTGTGATAGCTCCAAGGAGCATAAAAATGTCTCTAATCTCTGAAGGAAAAGGGCACCCTCCACCAACCTTTTTATTTTAAATATACTGCGAGACCACTATTGCATCTACATTTCCCTACCACTTCTATTTTTTTTTTATTTCCTGGACTAAGAAATCATCTTTCCCTCAACAGCAGTGCCCTAATATAGACAGAGCACTCCACCCAAGGCCTCTACTTCTGACTATTAATGTATGCACATAGTATTATGCTGCATTTTCTTTTTAATCTACAGAAATATATAACATACCTCCACTAAGGTACATACAACAATCCAGTTAACGCATACTAGCTATACTTATTTTTCCCTAGAGTATCTTTTTTTTTTTTTTTTTTTTTTTTTTTTTTTTTTTTTTTTTTTACCTTTTAAGAGGAAAGAAGGAAGCTAAAAATAGATGTAGAATCCATATCAATCACTGGCTATGTGGCTGTGCTGGTGTGAGAGTTTCATTTTTTTTTTTTTTATGACAATGAGACAGTCTATGAAGATTATAACCTGTTAGGGAGGGATAGGATCCAACTATCTAGAAGAGGCAGGGCAATCTTTTGCAGCAGGCTGGCCAGTCTAGTGTGGTGAGCTTTAAAGTGAAGGGCTTGAGGAGTGGGGTCCAAACTGGCAGTGCTCACACCATTGCAAGAAGCTAGTGAATAAGCCAAGCCGTCCAGAACAGTGACAAATATTTCTTAGCTGCCAGTGGCCTCAAGGGTATGTGGGATCCTCTTCCATCCTTCTAGAGAAACCTGCATCCTTGGTGTCATGGTTTTATGATTTTTGGATAGCGGTATTCCACATCATGACGTCATGTAGTGCACTGGGAGTTAAAGAGTTGATGCTCCAGTTCCAACTACCTGTCCCAGAGGAGAAGAAGAACTACATACTCCAGTGGACTTTGCATTCAGAGAAGAGATATAACCCCTAGCAAGGTCATGAGACCTTCCCTTTTCTTCCTTTTTGATCATCAGGCTCTTCTTCCCTGCTGCTCATCCTGACTGCATGGTGGCAGCATTAAATTAAGGCCTTTGGCTTTCAGACAGTCTCTCATTTTATTTATTAGCTACAATTATAATTAGACTGTATTATATTGTTTTATAGTGTGTTATCTTGCATTCTGATATCTAGTATCGGATATTAGATATTTAGTAAATTAGTTTGTTTCTCATCAGATCATTGCTGCTGTTATTTTTAGGGCTCATTTCTCTCTCCCTTTATTCTCCCCTTTCCAGAGGCATGGACCCATCGGTCTTGCTGCCCCACTAGTCACATAACTGGGTCAAATCAGCCCATAAACCATTCACACTTGGCTCCTTCTTCCTCTCTGAAGTGCCTGTATGCCAATGCATACAGCATGGGGAATAAGTAAGAAGAATTAGAGATCTGTGTGCAGTCACAAGACAATGATCTCACTGCAATCACAGAGTCATAGAGAGACAGTTCTCATGACTGGAATGCTGCCAAGGATAGCTATGTACTTTTTAGGACAGATCAGCAAGATGACCTGAAGGGGTTGCTCTTTATGTGAGAGAACAATTTGAACGTACTGAGCTCCACCCAGGGATGAATGATAAATGAGGTGGGTGGAGAGGAACCTAATGACATTCAACAAAGGCAAAAAGAGTCCTACACTTAGGGAAGAATAATTGCATGCATTGGTACAGGTTAGGGGATGACCTGCTTGAAAGGGGCTCTGTGGAGAAGGACCTGGGTGTCCTGATGGACAGCAGGGTGGCCACAAACCAGCAATGTGTCCTGGTGACCAGCAGGCAAAGATGCAACTTTTCCTCTGAATTTTCAATTGGTTTTGTAAATCAAAACCCATTTCCTTTCCCTGTTTACCCATTCTGCTAACCTGAACAAAGGAAGAAACTAGATTTGCTTGACAAATCTGTGCTGACTATTCTTCAGAACTTCATTCTGCTGTTCCGACATACAACAACGTGATGCAGAAATAGCCTTGATACCTGCCTGAATATTTCAGTTGAGCTCAAGAGACTTTAATTCCTTTAGCCTTCCTCCTTAACCTGATCTCCTTCAGCCTGATAGGTTCTTAGTGACAGATGGCCTGGTTCAGAGGTAGCCTGGACACACTCCTTACTAAACACCTGCTAATACCTTCTTTTAAGAATACTCTGAAATACATTAAGCATATTCTAAGTTCATAATTTTTTTCTCCTCTCACACTTGTTACAATTGTGCTAAGTGATAAAATTCAAGACAACAAATAGATTAGGCAAACTAGAAATGCTTGTGAAAAACAAAATCAGAGGTAGATCAGTTATTAACACTCTATAAAAAGTCCCTTTAAAATTTTATGTAGTCTGACTCCATGTAATAATTACAAAAATATTTTTCATCAACAAAATTGGATAGTACTTAGTCACAGCCTTTTAAACAGAACGCTTATTGAAATCAGTGAACTATGTGCTTCTAGACGAACTTAGTAAATCTTTACATAGAAAATCCAAAAACCTCCCATTTAGCTCTCTGCACTCTCCAAAAAAACTGACTTTTGAATATAATTAAAGCTAATCAAATTCAGGACCTCATTCAGATCCATTATTTTGTGCATATAATACAGGATAAATTTTACTTATACAGATTTTTCTTGAGTTAGTCAAGTCATACACACATAAGTTAGCAGGATGTGGTCCTTCTGGCAGCATCAAGGTACTCCATGACAAAAATCTCAGATAATACAGGAAAGGGAAACTAAATTACAAGTAGAACAAAATAACGGCAGAAAAGCTGCAAGTTAGAACTCCAGACTAGTTCTAATTTTTTAAAGTTTACATATATTTTCATATGTTCCTGCATACAAATATTTTAATTATTATATACAATCTATAAGGACATATTGTTCATACATTATAAATTTTGAGTTGCTATTTTATTTAGTGTACAATAAGTATTCACATATACTAAATCATACTTAATCCTACTTAATGTAGGACATGCAGTGCAAATTACCAAATAGCATCTTAGTCCTCACGGCTAATTTGATACAATCATGAGTTAGCTTTTCATTAGCTTGAAGTTTAAGACCATAATTAAATATAGTATAATTTTAGATATCATTTATTAAAAATGAAACAGAGGGGTTAGGTTTAATAGAAAATAAAATATGATAACACTGTCTATAATAGATTTTTCCATGCCTTTTTGAGCTATTATTTCCTATGAATTTGGAATTTAGAATAATATGAAAAAAATTACAATCTAAGCAGATGTTACAGTATCTTTTAGCTCTTCAAAGTTTTACTTTCTTCCAGATGTGAAACACTTACTTTTAAGAAAGTAAACCAAAAAAATCTGATATCATCTTTCTGTGAAAGAAAGGTTGAAAGAAGGGCAACTCTTAAAATTTAATGAGAAACTTGCTTAAAAAAGGACTATACTGGACTCCCTTACGAAAGAGCTATATTGACTTCAAAGCGGGAGGTACACTACATGAAACCACTATATAATGAAACAGAGAGAAGACTGGTCCCAAATTATAGTCTGATTCATGCAGTGATTTAACATTTGTGAATTGACTGTATTAAGTGCTGCTGTTAGTTGGCCTTGGATGGAACTGGTCAAAAGCTGCGTAGATTCTGCCTCAGAACAACAATCTCATAGAAACATCTGACCCTGCACGGCTTCTTTCTTTCTCAGAGAAACCAGAAAGAAACTGGAACATGCATTCTGTGGTATAGTGAAGAACATGAGATTAATGCTGCTGATTTAAAGCTTTGCTGATGCCTAGAAAAGCTTAGTAACTATATCTGTAAGTATTATTCAGTAATAATACATGACTCCTTGAAAAAGCAAAATGTTTGTCATTGATACTTTTAAGATTAGGTATGCATGTTTTTTAAGGTTGAGTCCTGGTTACATTTTCAGTAATCAGAATTAAAGAAGTTCGCAATAGCAACACTGCTAGAATCTGGTCTGCAAATATTTGGGATCCAGGCTTTATGCACAATTGAAAGTTGGTGAAGTGTTTAGTTTAGTGGGATAAAAACTTTTTGTGCTACTTGTTAGACTGGTAACTTATCTACTCGTCCAGCCTGCAGCTAAGGGCAGTTATGTTAGAAGTAACTCTGGGCTAGACAGCTATGACACAAGAAAAAAGTTTCATGTAGTTTAAGCCCTAAAGCATTATGATTTCTCAAAGCTCTTCTTTAATGTTTACTGATGTAATTCTGGATATTCTTATCTACATAAATGGCAACCATCCTGCGAGTGGAGCTTTAAGGAGAGGATTCGATAAATGCAGTTGTAGGAAAATTAGAATCAGAAAACTTTCCTATTAGAAGTAGAAAATGAAGAGAGTGGTACAAATGAGTGAATTCTTTACAGATGTCTTTGAAAGCATAAGACCAGGGGACAGGCAGGAAAAAAAATGATGCTTCTGAGTCAAGCTAATGTAATTTATTTTAAGGCTCTAGATTACAGAAATTCTAGATTACTTTCCTATCCTTCCTCCATTCAGAATGAAACTAGGTAGTATCTCTATCTTCTTTTCTCCCAGCTAAATGAAAATGACTGACGATGAGTTACCAATAAGAGCTCAATTCCCAAAGGATTCAAAAGTAGTAGTTATTCAGTTCTTGTTGAAAACAGTCAGACTGCACAAAGTAGATCAAGTATCAATTGCTCTCTCCCCCTGCAGGACCAAAATAGCCTTAAACATAATTTTAGAAGTGTTTGGAAAGTTGAAGATATCAGGCAGTTTTTGCCTGTTCAGGTATTATAATTGTTTTTCCCACTCAGTCACAGATACAATTTCATTTTTGCATTTCTTGAATGTCTAGAAAATGATTTATTCAGGAAATCTAACATATTTCATTCTCAGTTGTTATGCTTATGAAAGAAGGAAAGGAAAAGGAAGAAAAGCAAGCAAAGAAAAAAGAACAAAAACCCAACCCTATACTGAAGCTTTCCTTAGAAGACAATTTTCATTGACAATATTTTGTCCAGGTCCTGCCTTCAAATCATATTAAAGATGATGTTTCCTAAAAAGTTTTCTAGTCTTATTTTCTGAGTTTATCTAAAAGAGTCTTGTGTTTACATTTGTCTCTTCCTTTAGAAAACAATCAGACGACAGACGAGATTAGGCCTTTTTAATGATAAAAGATAGTTGTAAGTGCCAGTGTCATCTCCAGATGTTTCAAACTTTTCCTATATTGTTCTTCAGAACACATTCTTTGAAACATGAAATGAAAAGTAAGTACCTGTAAAGTCAAAAGTTTAAGTTATTTGCAAGTGAAATATCCCAACATATAGAAATCCTCTCATTTTATGGTACAGTCCTGCAAGAAAAATACAGCAGATTTCATACCTCATCACTAAACAACATCCCCAGGAGGCTGCAAGATCAAAACTGAATCAGAACTAACCCTTTTTCCTGGGTGTGATTTTGCCAAAACATTAACTTCTAAAAATATATTTATAGAAGCATAATCGTGATATAATTGTGAACTCCTACTTCACTTTGATGCTGCATCAACAAGAGGGAGAACGTAGAAACTACAGAAACACCATCAGATTGAACGTGTTCACAACCTGCAAATTCCTACCATACCTCCCAGCCATTGGGTTGTCCTAATGGCAGTTTCTGCATGTACTACCTGTGTAACTGCTCTGACACTCTTCCCACTAGAGCTTTCTGTGTAGAATGGCCTAACAGTGCATTCTTTAATGAAGCATTGCTAGCCCCATCTTATTTCCTGTCCTTATAGATGCTGTTCATGTTGAACTTTCTCCACAGGCAGCTGTACATGATTGTTCAGAAAAGCGTGCTTGCAGTGCTAATTTTACAGTATTGAATGTGATTGTTGTGGATCAGCAAGCTTTTAGCACACCTGAAACATGCTTAAATAGCTTGTGGTTAATAATTTAAGTATTCATTGCCTAGCACTTACAGAAATAATTGCCAAATTATCAACTATCTGGCTCCACAAAAGCTTATATGAATCCAGCATATTTTTATGAAGAGTGTTTAGCAACACCTCCTTTAAGATAAACATTTCAATAAACTAGCATGAAAGGCCTAATGATATCTTAACAGCTTACCCTTCTACTTTGTTACAGGGGGATTAATCAAGAACAAAAACTGACATGCTTTGAAAATCCAACTTGCAAACATTCATTCAACTGTTTTTATTTCTTAGATCTACAAAAAGACTGAAACGCTGAGGCGAGAACTAAAGCAGAATTAAGGCATCAATATCTAAGGCTGTAAATCTCTAATCACCATCAATTCTTTACATGTATATGTATATATTTAGAGCAGTATCTTAGATTTCCCTTTATTATTAAATTTGTATTTCTCTGCCACATCTCAGATTACTTCCGTTTCATGGATGCAGACATCATAGTCTGGTGGTTATTTTATGGTTACAGCATTCCAGGAGCATCAAACTAAATACACACCCTCCTATCTCATTCAAGGTCCAATCATATGGATGCACTTCAAACACATACAATACATACTTAAATACAAAATACAGCCATTGAGCACTTCCTGTTCATAGTGGCTAAAGCACGTGTCTGGGATACAGAAAATTTAGATTCACTGTTCCCTATAATCTGAAAAAATTAAAATGAAGTATCTTAGCTGAATGATCTCTATACCTGACTGTAAATCATCTTATCTTTGGATTGACGCTGCCTATACTTCCGCTAGAAGTAAGGTTTTATTAGAATCATCTCTTTAAAAGGGGAATATAATCTAGCAGAGAAAAGATCTGAATTCCATCTGCTGCTCCAAGGAGCAGACAACTCATTTTGCATTAAACAATTATTGCATAAAATGCAACCAACTGTGAATTCCAATATATTACATGGGGTCCTTTGCACTCTAGAGCTTAACATGCCAAGAAGGGAAGGGTTAATATACGACCTCTTTATCAACAGTTCTTTTTGGTTATGTAAAGACTCCCAGTTCAGCAAGTTGGCCTGCTGCGATTCTTCAACTACAAAGCTCAGTGCAGGATTACAGACTAACATTACTAAGTGAAACAAATAAATAAGTTGCATAAAGATGTCCTTTTGTGGTTACAGTCACTCTGTCCTGAGCTTGTTATGGCCTGGTCCTTCTATAATCTTCTCAACTTCTGTGAAGGTCACATTCAGCTTTCAGAGTAGGGGTAGGTGAAGTTAGATGAATGATATCAATGAAGCGCTCATTGCATTTCCTGGTAGCACAAACACGATCAGTACATATACTTGAATGACTATTTTAATGATTTTCTACTCCCAGGAGAACTTGTTTCTAAATACCAGCTACTCATAATTCAGATTCCATGACAGGATTCCTATAATGATAATTGCTTATTATTCCCTTCAGTCTCTAAAAAAAAAAACCAAAAAACACCAAAACCAAACAGCAAACCCTACAACCCACATCCAATGGCGTCTCCATCCATTTGAAGTCAATTACAAAATCCCTACTTACTTCAGTAGGACAAAATTTACGAAATAGCATACTGAAATATGCCGCTCTAAGCACACTTAAATAGCTTATGAAGAACACACTAAGGTTTACCTTGAATATGGGTAAGACAAAAATGGGAAGCCTTACATATTTGGAGCAATATTTTCTCAAACAGCTTTTTCAAATAATTTTCATATACAATATGTACACCACGTATAATCTTACATCCCTGTTCACAGCAATGGTCTTTTCCGAACAGAAAAGTAAAACTTAACATGCCAAATGTCTACACTTACATATATAACAATATGAATTAGTTGCACAGTCTTTTTGGGAAACAAAACAATAGAAAACAAACGAAAACCTTTTCTGGGAGCTGCAATTATGCTGGAAAAATGTTTACTACAGAGAATCAGCAATACATACGCATCCTAGATCGAATCCTTTCACAAAGTGCAATCACATTTGAAACACAAAACATAAAAGATGCAAATCCTCAAACCTGTCCAGATGCCTCCATTATGTGCCACCCTGTGTAGTAATTAATCATGCCACTGTGCTTCACACAATGCCACCCACTTCACAGACCCTATACTTCAATGTATACAAAGATAGTACATGTTAAAGTGAAGAACAAAGACAAGACAAGGCAAAAAAAAAGAAAAGAAAAGAAAAAAAAAAAAGGCAGAGTAAAGAGAACTTTCTGTTCATTCAGTTCTACAGTTTTTACCACTTTAAGATAAGTTTAAAAAAAAAAATGAATACAATTAATGTATTTGTAATGAAGGTCATGAAACAGACATAGGTCTCTAGTTCTAAATTTGCCTATTCTTTGTTTTCACTGCTGAATTATATAGCATAACAGGACATCTTTTGAGAAAATTCCTGGATTACAATTTAGACTATACATACATGCTTCTTTTGTTAATGTGCCCTCATGTGGCAAAGAAGTAAGCCTCTAATCCTGTAATCTGGGTACATCTGGATACATTCATGTTGACTCTCATCTGAGCTGGCGTTCAGGTACCTCAATTGTGCACTGTTACAATTCAACATAGCCCAGAGGAAACCATCAGATTCAGCTTTTCCCTAGCACTGTTTTTTTTTTTTTTTTTTTTTTTTTTTTTTTCCCCCCCCCACAGAATCACAGAACTGTAGAGGTTGGAAGGGACTTCTGGAGTCATTGAGTCCAAACCTCTGCTAAAGCAGGTTCTCTATAGCAGGTCACACAGGCAGGTGACCAGATTACTTTTACAGTGATGTGGGCACGAACTATTTCTTCATGAAAAACTAAAATTTTCTGGGTTGTGGTCTGGATAGAAATGTGAAGCTTCTGCCAAATACCAGTTTTCCAATGAGAGCGTAAGTCTATGCAGAGAAAAATATTATGAGAGGCCAGAAAATGGAAAGCATTAATTTGAAAGCCGAAAGAATCACAGTTTGCTCTTTTAGAAAAGCAGACAAGCTTTTAAAATCAGCACGGAAGCTCTGAATTCCAAAGCACAAATTTCATAAGGAGTTTACTGGGAAATGAGCATGAAACATCAGAACTTCAATTAGTGTTTAGTCACACAACTACCTATGAAATCAACAGAAACCCTCAAAGCTGTTTTTCGCTCTCACCTCAACAGAAATAGTCTATTCACAATGATACAGATTAAATAATTAGGCAAAGGTGCAGAATTTAGTTTCTGGTTTTCGTAGATGGACTACATCACACACTGTATGTAGGCGGCCTTAGGCAATATGAAAAGTCTCCTCATCTACAGGCTGAACAAATAAGAAGTGCAATATTTGGAAAAAATCTGGACTTGCCAATGCTGTACCTCATGATTACTTTGCTTATCAATTATGAACTTACGGCTGTCCACCTCTGTAATTTTAAAAAATATGATCTGAAATCAGCAAAAAATATACCTACACCAAAACTCACATGCAAAACAAAAATGAAAATCATTTCTATCAATGAATGAAAGTCACTAGGCAAAAAAAAAAAAAAAAAAAAAAAGTTGTGGACAAAGAAAATAAACTCCAGCATTTAGCCACTTAAATGCCTGAACCCTGAAGGAACAGAAGGAACAGAGCAGGACTTTAACAGTTATGTTGACCAACACTTTGCTCAGCAGAACTATGAATATTAAAAATAGCACTTTCTGAACAAGTTATGGCACTGAAAAGAAGAACAGGTCATGGCTAATATCAGAACACAAAAGGGTCATGTGTTATGTTAGTGCATGAAGGGCTTTTCAGATGAACAGCTGTGTCAGAAGTGACACCAATGACAGCTCCTGACCACAGTATCATATAATCAAAAATATTTACCACCAGGTACTTTGTAGACTCATTGGTGTCATTTCATTTCCTCCTTTTTATTAAAAGCTATCATTTTGAATATGATGTAAAGCTTGATTGTTTTCAGAGCAATATTTAGTATGTTTTATCTTTTATTTTGGAAGCAACTAATAATTCCAGTTATATATATAGCTTTTTTTCCCAATCTAAAGAAAGCCTCACAATATCTCTTAGAGACACAAGTACTTTCATTCATGTTTTATTTATTTGCCAAGATATACAGGAGTCATCCTATCTGCTATTAGCCACCTATGCCTACAGAAGCCACTTATTTCTGCCTCCTTAGGTAATTAGTGAATAGAGATGGTCATTGCACTATCCAAATCCTCACTGAAAACAAACAAACAAACAACAACAACAAAAAAAACACCAAAAGCAAACAAACAAGTTACCAGACATACATTATATATGTTCAGTCTGTAACTTTTCAATGGCTGAGCTAAGAACTGAGCTGCTATTTTTAACTTACAACATCTATAATTTTTGAATGACACTGACCACTGAACAAAAAACAATCCGATATAGAATCTTTCTCAGTGTTCTCAGCTTGATTTATCGGATGAAAGTGCATTTTTACTTAATGATTAATTTTTACACATAAACTTCAGAGAAGGCATTTTTTTGTAGTGATAATAGGCAACTCTTGGAGGCTACATTGACTGAAAGCACAAAATTCCTCATCTATCTCAACTTTCCTGAATGTGAAGTGAAACAAAACTGTATGAGCTTAGACTCAGACTTTAATCTCATTTTGCTAGACACAATTTCAAGTAACTACATTGATGTAAATACAATTACTTCAGAGTCAGAATGAATTATTAGAATCTATCTTCTTGCAACTTTCGATTTAAACATAGATTATGCATAGAAAGAAGACAAAGAAGAGAAGCTTCTAGCTGTGTATTTTAATGACTACCAGTGAGTTTATTTACAATGTTTTGATCAAGAATATTGAATGCATATATTAACAAATATAAAACAAAGTTTGGAATCTTTTTCCTCATCCTACTTTCCTGCTCCAAACACATTCAAATTACGAAACAAATTCAGAATAAGTAGATCCTAGATTTTTTTTTGTTTATTTTAATAAGATACAATGCACTACAAGCTCAGCTCATATTTGCACAGAGAGAAGAAAGCTACCTCAAGCTTATTGTTGCCTTGTATATTTTGTCAATCTCTTCCCATCATCAATATTAATTTGAAAGCATTCTTCTTCAGTAATCTGTCTGGAAACATATTCCTAAGATATTTAGCATGATAGTTTATAGCAGTCACAGAGCTTCACCACCAGAGACTGATTTTAGTTTTCAAGGTTATTTTACACATCTGATGATGCTTTATCCACTGAATTAATGGTTTGGAAATACTTCTTGAATGTTAGATGAATTCCTCCTTTAGTAATCAAAATATCTCAGAGGTTTTCAATAAACTTTTGTAGTGAGGGATATGAGGCATAAAGTACTTTTTTTTTTTCATTTTATTTTAAGAGAGGATACTCCGTTTTAACTTTCATGGATTTCTTATGCTATTGGCAAAAATCCCAAAGTAAAGCAAAAACAAAAACAAAAAAGTCAGGTTGTGTTGCTTCCCAACTTTAGTAGCACTTCTCTGCCAAGCTGAATAATGATATTCTCTGGTCACATGAAATGAGCAACAAGAAGCTCCTTCTGTTAATGTATTACAAAGATCACACAAATCAGAGACTCTTCAAGGACTAACTGAATTCCAACAGAGATGTAATCTAGCAAATGCATTTAACAGTGGAGTTATTTACCTGAGCAATTTCCTGTACGCGCTTTGCGTATTTCTGCTTGCACTTATCTTTGTATTCCACAGCAGGATGAAACAGTAATAAAAAAAATCGCTATGAAAGACTGCTTCCTGCAGTTACTCAGTCTGTCCTCAAATCAGTGGGAGGCCAGCTACAGCGAAGACAGATTTGGGTCTTCTGTGCTCTTTATGGAAGAACATTATTTAAAAATAACTGGGATTGTTGTCTTGGCAGTTGGACTCGATGATTCTGTAGGTCCCTTCCAACTGAATTAGTCTTTTCTATTGACCTTCAGGTCCTCTGTGTCACGTGGTAAGACTCCAGCTCCCCAGTGCCTAAATGTAATTTGTATCTGTACGACTTCACTAAAATATTAAATTCTGGGAATTACTAGCAGCTCTGAATTAGAAACACCATTTACTACAATTCTTATTGACTGGGATGCAAGCAATGACAGTGATGTCCCCTAAACACAGAGGTCCTCACACACTAACCAGCATCACCAGACTTGAATTCCATCTTTCACATGGATTCTGCTGCTTCTCTGACTGAAAGTAACATATCACCCCAATCTCATCCCCAGTAAATCCTTCTGTTAATTGAAACCAAGCAAGCTTCAAATACATTCTTGCTGCAGAGGAACAAGACTATAGAGAAAGAATATTTTGCTGTACCAGTATTTTCTAGGTATCTTGTACAAGATGGCTTTCAAGAATATTTTAAAAACAATTTGAAGGAAGCTCAGAAATAGAACTAAAATTCAAAATTTAAAACCTTGATCTGTACAGTGAGAAAATTAGAAGGCAGAAGGCAGTTCTGTCCTGCAGCTCATTCAACCAACCCCACCCTAGTTCAGTCACTTGCTCTTGAAACTGCAAGGAACTCTGATCCCTATTCTTATATTTTTTGTGAAGCTACAGTAAGCCCTGAGGTCGTGGAACCAAAAATGCTGTGAAAACCATAGAGGAACTTCAAAGAAGGAATAACTGCAGGAGTTATTGGATTTGCATCATGTGTTGACTGTGGACCCGTTACATTATGTATATTCTAGAGGAAAAATGCTAGGATGATGGAAATGGTATAAAATATATTGCACCCGTGATAGGACACGCATATGAAGTGGTAGAAAGGAGAGAATAGAAGACATTGTTAATCCTGTTTCGTTAGTGCTTTGTCAATAAGCTGGGATTTCTTCCTATTAAATTTCCCCTTCCTTACTTCTGTCACACGCTCCCACTCACAAATGACATTGTCACCATTACATTTAAGGTCTCAAGTAACAGGCAAGGAGGCATTATGAGAACAAACACCAATAGCAAATCTTCACAATAATAGCAACATCTGAGACCACACTCATTAACAGTGAAAACACCAGAAAACAAAAGTCTTAAGTAAATGCTAGCCAGAGTTTGACAGGCACAAAAAGCAGTACGGAAGAAAAGTTTTTCATACCATTCTCATTGAGCAAAAAAAATTAAAAAAACTTACAGGCGGTTCATCTCAGCTTGCACTTATGACAAGCTTGGTGATAGGTCTGAAACTTCATTTCAAAGTTTTGCACTATCACACAGGTGAACTAAAATAAAATCTTTGGTGTTTCACTACTATGTTCCCTGTATGCATGATATTTCTATAAGCTTTTATAAGCATATGATGCATATAAACACTGCATACATCCTCATGTATAATCTAACTGTTTACCACATGTAATTAGGCTAATATTTTAAACCCACAAACTAACAAATAAATAAATAAGTTAAAACCATAGTAACAGCAGCTAGTCTACAGCAGTCAGAATTCACTGTCAAAAATTAGATTTAAAGTCACTTTTTTTTATGATTTTTTTTTCAAAGCACTTTCTTTCACATATTATTTCAACCATTTCTTTCAGGCTTTTATTTTTGCCTTAAGAAAAAAAAAAAGTCATGAAAGAACTAATACATAAATATGTGACACAGAACTGAAAAGGAGAAAAATGTGTAGGGCCTAATATAATAATTGTTAATCAGTGTTGCTGCTCTTACTTTTACTAACATTGGAACTGCTGTTTAGCACTTAGATGCTTTCTGTAGTTCGTTCATCTTCATTTACTTTTAGGTGGAAAATGCAGTTTAACTGATAATGCTTAACATGTTTCTTGGGTATGAGCTCCTCTGCTTTCCACATCTAATGTTAAGGTGTATGTAAGGTGCACTGGTAAACTTTGTAGCCTACAGTAAAAACGTGTATGATGGCATAATCAAGGGATCGTGGGCAGCTGCTACTCACTGCTGCCATCTAATGGCAGAGAGCACATCCCAAGTGTGCAGTGAAATGGAACAAAGGAAGTTTCTTGAAATTTCTCAAATTCGTAGGTGTTCATCAGCCTAGAAAGTTGTATTCCTGTCCTGTGTAAGTTTAAGTAATGCTTATGTGCATTTATGTGTGTATATGCAGCATTCAAAACATTTTAAAAACAATTACCACTTCAATATAGTGAATCTATTATGTTTCAGTAATGACTTTTTTTTTCCCCCCAAACCTTATGTAAAATGATATTAAAAAAAAGAAAAAAGAATCAGTATAAAATTTCACTGCATTTTGGACTTTTTCTTCCAATTAAAACTTCATACAAAAGGTGAAACAGTACAAGAGAAGAAAAGGAGGAGAAGGGCCCAAAGACACCGAGCAAGCAGCAAAAGAAGTGAATCAGCAATAAAAATCTTGCAGAAAATAGACTGTAAGGTAACTACTGAGAATTGCAATTAACAAACTGAAGAGTGTTGGCGGGATAATCATCTATTTCAGCAGAGGCTAAAACAAAGTCTGAGAAATATTTAAATTAAGTTAAAAAAACATTATGATTTTTAAAATAACAAGACTGTCAATAGTAACATAAGCTGTGTTTTGTGGAAAGCCCACAGGATGACAGAGATGTGCACAATACAAACTTGGTTATTCACACCAGGGAATCTGTTTGTTCTGGCACCCTGATTAGGCTTCAGGCTAGAGACATACCAGTTAATGACTTGCTAACAATTCATGTTCAAGTGCTAGATTTGAACCCGCAGAGTCCACCCTGTTAGTCTGTGGAAAACAGCTTCTATAAACTACACAATGAGAAAAAACATTCTCACATCCTGTATTTCCTGAAGGTTTTTATTGGATAGGCAGAACTACAGGTAATGTCCAGTCTTTGCATATTATTCGTTAGAGACAACTGCACAGATTCCTATTCATGGGCTGCCACCAAACTTTGCTAATGCCTACAATTCCAATGCATCACTGATGTCATCTGTAAGTACAAGCAAGACTTTTATTCTTCCAGAACAAAAAACCAAGAAGGTCCAATTTCCCCATTCTCACAAAAAAGAACTTCCTCAGCGTTTCACAATACAGATCACACTTCAACAGAATAAATGAATCATTTGTCCTCTATTTGAGATTGTAATCTAAAACTACCTGGTAAATAAATATTTTGAATGTTATTGCCTTGAAGGCACTGATTACTTCTCTTTTGAAATGAGTAAATCATATAGTTCCTTTTGCTTTTCATTTTACATGAGGAATTGCTACAGAATTTACCATGAGCCAGGTTCCCTGGGCTACAATATCTCTCACTGGTTGCTGTTGCCATGTCCACGTTCTGGAACCACTGAAGCACAACTAACACAAGCTTATCACATTCCTGCAGCATAACCTCTCTCAGATTTAGAGTTAGGTTGTCAGTTCTTACATTTAGCCTTCTACAGTATTTGAGATGCAATTACAGAACAGAGCAAAAGAGTAAAGCGAAACAACCCCAAGCACTCTAATGCAAATGTCATCTCTTTATGATGCTAGGAGTGTGCTCATTAGATCTCTTGGAGTCTGTAACATTTCATGAGTGTTATTCCTCCAGCTTCTCAAGGAGAAGTAATAAAGACATAAAAATTCTGATATTTGCTTCCTTCTTCTCATCTTCTATTTACATGAGGTTGCACTAATGCTGTCAATTATCCAGGCATCATTTGGGTTTTGCAAAACAGTACTTTTTCTACCTACTGCTCAGGTAAGAGAAATGCTCTGAAGTGCATAATTTCAATTCTTTACAGCATGCTTGGAAAGAGACATTGAGGTTATTCCTGAATTTTAGGATGGACCCAATTTTCTTTATGACTTTGGTGTTGCTCTTCATTTTTATTTTTAGTGATAATGGATTGCTTGCTGTCTTTGATAAACACTTTCAAGGTACTTTGTGAATTTTACCTTGCTATGATCTCTTATATACGTGACACGAATATGTAATGCCTTACGAATAGAACTACCAGTTAGCCTGGAATACTACTAGTCAACCTGGAGTAAAAGGAAGAGATTTCAAATAATGCAGACAAATATAAATACTACAACAAAGAATAACATGGCTGTGCTTTTCTGATTGTAGGAATTTCTATCCTGGAGCATGCTGCTCCGATACATGTTAATGTTGTGAGCTCACACCCAGAGAATGGTAGTCAATAGCTCAACATCTGGATGGAGATCAATGACAAGCAGGATTCAGTACCGGGGCCAGTGCTATTTAACACCTTCATCAATGACATCAACAGTGGGATGAGGGCAAGTTTGTGAACGGCACCAAGTCAGACTGGACCGTGCTCTAAGCAAACTGATGTAGCTGTGGATGTCTCTGTTCACTGTAAAGGAGTTGGACTAGACTATCTGTAAGGGTCCATACCAACTCAAATGATTCTATTATTCATCAAGGCCAGTGTGCTGGTTAAGGTATAGATTAGCACTAATTCAATTACTGCTACCATAATGAGAGGAATCAATGAATATGAGATTCCTAAGTGACCTCTTGGAAGAAACCGCACCCTACTAATTCACTTATTACAATGTTTAGATTTCCAAGGATATCGCTCCTCTTTAAATCTGTTACTGTCCGCATATAAGTACATACATACTTAGAGTACATGTGGGGTATTCATTTTAAAAAAAATACAGTAACATATTCACAGCATCTCAAAACCTAACCCATAAATGTTTCTGTATCATTTTATTGTATGTTACTAACGTCCGATAGTATTACTTCATCTGCCTTCTATGAAGCCTAAGGCTTGGTGAAATGCATGAATGTAGACAATCCATCCTATGCTTGATAATTAAAAAGAAATAAAATTATTCTCCTGTTATAGTTAAAATAATTAAAATTCCACAGAGACCTAGTTCACTATGCTACTAAAATAAGAAAAAATTCTGTGAAGATCATCTTATCTAACTCTTGCCAAATGTGTTGAAAACTGTTTATGTTCTGTTGTTGATGGAAGTTAAATGTTTAATCTTGGCTCAGACTTTCCAAGCCACTGGCAGTTATGGACATTCACACATTTTGTGGATCCTTGCAAGACAGTTAAGCTCCTAACAGCCAAAACATGAGAGAATATTAATGTGTATGAAAGTCCCAATAAAAAGGTACTGAGATATCCAGAAGTATCCAAAAATGTCAGTTAGAGAATTCTAGGAACCTAGGATATTAAGTATGGCTTAATACTTTTCAAAATCCAGGCATTATTAGATAACTTCCTTACCATCCTTGAAAATCTCATCCTGCTAATAAATCCTTTCTGGAAATGGGAAGAAGTTTTCCTCTTATATTTCTGCCCCAAATGCTGCCATTATTAGCACAGAATTTTATTAGATTATATTATTACTGTATAATAATTAAATTCTGTACTTATCTTTTGTCAAAATGCTATACTGAGGAGGTTGCACAGAATTAATTCAAAAATTGACAACACCCCTCCAAGGTACAGGTTGCTAATGTGTCTTGTCATCTCTACATCTGCCATATTGAAAACCCTTTGGGAAATGAACAATCTTCATTTCCTTTTCAGAGCATTGAGTACGATGCACAAGTTTAAATAATAAAATTATTTATGTGGCAAGTTACATAGAAACATCAAGGAACTTATTTTATGCTGTTTCTTCCCCTTTTTTTTTTTTTTAACATGAAATCTGAGACCTCAGAAAACAGCATATCATCTCCAAGTTTTATAATAATAATTATCCAGGCCTAAATGCAAACAGAAAACTCCTGACTTCTTACTTATTTTTGCTCTTTTTTCACAGACTCCAGAGTCACCATCTTCAAGTCCCCCACAGGTCCAGTTAAGAATGAACAAAAGATAAAAAAAAAAAGGAAGGAAGGGAAACCATAGCATTTTCTAGAGAAGTCCTGAACTCTTCATGACAATTTCTTGGTTTTTTTTTTTTTTTTTTTTTTTCCCCACTGAGAATCTGATGCTTCTTCCCTTTCAGCGTGAGAACTTTTCAGGAAGGAACTACTGACACCAAGGGACAGCAAAGCAACACAGGACTATATCACAGACAGAAACTGCTCCACAACATACCCTAAAAATCTGTAGGGAATCAAAAGGACACTGGAGCCAGCAATGGTTGCCTTCCGTTTAAACAGGGGTGTTCTCGAAGAAGAACTGAAGCCCATAAGCATCCTCTATGATTGCAAGTATTTTCCACAAAGGTGCTGAAGTTATTTCTTATATCTTCAATATTCTTGACCTCACAAATGTATAAAAAAAGAAAACTACTGTACTCAAGCCCATAATAATATATCCCATCTATATTACAGTCTAATAATAGTAACTGGAGTTGAGTATTTATAGCAATTTCTTTTGCTTATTAAGCATCATTATACCCTCAAGCCAAGTTCTGTAGCAAAGAACAGTCAAGATACATTTTTAATGCTGTCTATTCCCCACAGTACATTATTTATTTATTTATTTATTTATTTATTTATTTATTTCCCAAAGATGTATGCCTTCTGGGCACCAAAGTTTTAGGTTTAAATAAGAATTTGATTTTGCAGCTGTATCAGTGTGTGTATTCATGTGCTTGTTTGTTTTGGGTTGCTTTTTGTTTCTCTCTGAGATACTTTTTAAAATAAATCTCAAACCCAGCTTGGCATTGGGAGCACACTGTATGACTCACACTTGAGGAAAAACTGCCATATTGTCTCTTTCCCTGTTACATTCCCATCTGCTTTTTTGAGATTTAGTTTGGGTATGGAATCACCATTTGGCCATGTACTGTTCTGCATATAGCTCAACAGTATGCAATATGGAGCAAGAAAACACGACCTTATCATTTCCTGTAGATTTCTGAGTTAAGATTCCCAAAGCATTTAAGGATATCTTGAGAATCTTCTATTGCTATTAAAAGAAATGCAACATACTGTTTAGCATTAGAGCAAAGGCACAAAAAGTGTATCTGTTCACATCTGGCACACTTCAAAACAGTTTTTATTACAGTTGAGATATATTTAACTCAAATTCTACCGTCGCTAGGAATACATTTCTGTATTCTGATGATTTAGTAGACCAACAAGGTTTTAAAAGTTAGGGTTCTTGGTTTTCTTGTAAACTAGTCATTTTATTGTATAGTTTCAAGGAATTCATTAAGTCTCAGTTTTCATTTTGCTAAATGGTTCTTGTTTTACACTGATACTTCTACCAGATTCATCCATGTCGCTACTTAAACTCATTTTTAGTTACGTATATGCACAGAATTTGATACATCTTACTACCTGGTTTTGACAAAGCCTTAAATGTCTAGTTGAACTGTGCACTAGATTTTGTGTTTTAGGTAGAAGATGCTAGATATGCTGAAAGGACGAATCTAATGAAGACCATTATAAAATGTTGGTAGTAACATCAAAGAATACATTGACCTTTTACGTAGCTGGGAGGTAGAGGTTCATCTATACATGAGAACTATCATTAATTCAACACCAACCATGACTTTTTCACTCCTCCTAAGACAGAAATAGTATTATTGTTATTATTATTATTTACTCTACTGAATGAGAAAGAAGGATACTAGTAAGATTTGCTAGATGTGAAGTACATAGCCTAAAATGTTCATTAACTGAAACAATTAGTTTTACATTTTTTTGGTGTGCTTGTTTTTGCAGTCAAGATCATAGTTTTGGAACTCTCCTATGCAACTGTACCTGTTTATACTTGTGTGTGTACAATTGTCAAAATTGCACACAAAACAGTAATTCCAGATGCACATAACCAGATTAATCACATATGTTTAATGAAGTTTCAGACTCAAAGCCAGTAAGCTATCTTTGGCAGTGATATCACTGATAACTACATGGCACTATTAATTTTACTTAGAATGCTTGGAATCCATGATTGTGTGCAAGTCATTCACTTCTCAAAGGTATCAGAAGAAAACAATCAAAATTCATGGAAACTGCTTATGACTTTAATTGTATCTTTTACTAATAACATCTACAATTAAAAAAAAAAAAAAGGAAAATTCTTCAGGAGATTGGAACATGATGGAAAAAAGCTCAAAAACAAGTACACAGAGGTCATCTTACTCCTGTGAAGCTCTGAAAGAAGCAGGATGGATTACCCTGTTTCAAGAGCACCACATGCAGGATTTCCTTTTGCAGACTGACCTGTTACTCAGCGGCATGTTTTCAGCAGCACTGTTTTTCTATTAATCTTAGTTTAATTTAGCTACTGTTTGAGTGAGTTCTACCTCCTCTACTATAGTGCTATGAAGTTACATAAATAACTTTGAGACTGGAAGAAAATTCCATTACTCAGGATCTGGCAACATATTGCTTTAATGGGAGCTATCCCAAATAGATCACTGAAATAACTGTATCTCGTGCCAATATCAATACTGTTTGTCTGCCCTTCACTATAGATCTTTCTGCCAGAACCTATTAAGTTTTAATGCTTCTTTTTGATCCAGTGGTGGTGCTGGCTTTTTTTCTCCACGGAGACCAGAAACCAGGATAAAGTGAAGCATCTTTAATAACCTGACATCACAGGTTGTGGTTCAGAGAAGAAGGGTTTACCATAGATACGAGAAACAACAGGGGCACCTTATGTGATAGTAAAATGGAATCTAATTCACTGCTAGCCTCTCTGTATGTACTAAGCTAATTAAGGTCACTTTAATCACCATAAATTTACCATAATGAGAAGATTCATGCATTATGCAAAGTAGTGTGCCACAGCACATTTCATTTTTATATGCAAAAGAAAAGCATAGATAACAGAAGATAAAACTGGATCTTAAAGCAAGTTTCATTAGGTCATACAGATTTGTTTCTCTTAAGCTCTAGATTAAAACCTAGGCATACAACAAAGGATATAAAAGTGGATTTCATACCATTTTTATAGGGAAAAATCATATGGTAGAATTAATATGGAAGTAGCACGTTACTTTTAAAGAATGAATTTAAACAATTTGAGTAATATTTAACAATTCAAAATGATGTTCAAGAAAGAAATTTCAGACTAACTGCGAGGACTGCTAAATATAAAAAGAAATTTTCAAGCAGGCTATGTCCAAACAGAAGTATATATTTTACAGCAGTATCAAAAGATCAGGAAGAGGCAAGCATCTTCTACCTCAGAATTCATTTTCAAAGATCCCACTGGTCTCCCATGTCACACCATTTGATCAGGCACAGAAGACATGAGATTTCTAGAGAATTCTTGAGTAGCTTCAAAATAGGAAAGAACAACACTGGCTACATGGCTATCTCATGTACTACTAATTCTCATTTCCTAATTTCCTATAAGAAGTACAAGCTCTTATTGGCTGTTGGAGATGGGGCTAGAGCAGATAGGAAAGTACTTTAAGTATATGCTATGAGAAAGTCTTACAAACTCAGGCCCCTATACAGCTCAGTAATTCCTATTAAACACAACTTTTCCAAACTTGATCTTTAGGACTGAAGTTTCCAATGCCCTAGCTGACTGACTGAATTCATTCAGATTCATTAGAATCAAATTTCATGCATAGCACAGTAACTCTTGTCTTAATAATGTGAAAACCAGAGCATGTAGATGTAATCTTTGTAATACCACAATTACTCAACCCCATCCAATCAGATTTTCCATGCTCAGTAAAAACACAAAGGTGAGGATGTTTTCATACCTATAGAGCACTTCATTTGAATATGCATTTAGAAGTCAAATTTACAAGTGATATTGTCTCTGACAACAGCATCAGAGGCTACACATAATTTACTGCTGGAAAAACTGAACAGCTTCTGCTTAGCTGCCTAGCAGAGCCCAACATCCCTCTTTGTTTCCTTCTGGAAGAAATGCAGATTCTGTAAATACAGAGAGAGAGGACAGTGAGAGGCTGCACAGAGCTACACAGCTCAGGGTGCCCAGATACTCTGCCTATTTCATGAAGTAATTATCAGAAGAGATATGTGGTGAAAAAAGCCCTGCTATGGGTGTATATGTCATGAAGAGTGCAATCATATAGCTGAGCATTGCTATATGGCAAAACAACCAACCATGGATAAAGTCAACAATAGCATATAACTTGACTGACTGGATTATATGTAAGTCACTTCTGAAAGTAATGCCTTATATTTATTTCCATGGAAATGACAACAGATACAAAGAGGATGATGATGCTAACAGACAGAGCAAATTCTCAGCTACAAAACACTATTTTTCAGCATAGTCACCACCATTAGCTGTGCACTTTTTGCTAGTGATGAACAAGAGCCTGCATGCCATACTCATAAAAATCTGCACCAGCACAGGTGACCCACAGTCATCATCACCACTGTTGAAACATAAAATTCACCATCACATGAGCTCATATCCACAGGTTGGTCTCCAGTAAAATTCAGCAATTATTGATGAGTGTCAATGGATACCATTTTTTCCACGTGAAGGAATTCAATGACAGACCTTTGCTACATCCACACTTCCATATCAGACACCATTCTGTCAAACTGCTCCTGTGCTGCCATCTGTCACACAAAGTACAACAGAATACTGGCTGGAAGGTTCAACCTCTGCAGCCATACCACCACCTGCCTCTGACATTGTAGACCAATATAGTAAAATAGGAGACATTACTTTCAGAACAGCCCTCGCATATAAAATAAAAGAAAGATCCAAGCAGAGAAAATAACTTAGTGTCCAAAATTTCATTGATCATCACAAAACCCTTGTTTTCATTTAAACATCTAACTTCTCTGGAGTTGAGTAGATGTAGCAATAATACACATTCAATGTCTTAAAATAGGCAGAATCCTATCTTGTGTAACAACAGTTTGTTTTTGCAAATATTTATAGCAAATCTGGATTTTTCTGAAGACTATGATCAGTGTATTGAAAGAGTAGAGGATCTCATGTGTTTTTTATATATACACAGCAACAGTTTTTCTTCATGGAACTATGGAGTTGAATTATAAAGAAATATGCATAAAAGACACCCGCTTCTCTTAGAGCTCGAGGTGTATTTTTCTAACATCCTACATCTGTTTCTCTCTAGCATACAAAGAACAACTTTTGTATTGTGATAAAGCTAGCAAAAAACAAAAATGTACTTGTTTCCAAGCTGTATTTTTCTGGCAAGTCATTTGCCTGTTTAAGAACACACAAAAACATGAAAGTAAGGGTCAACTATTTCAGCAAATAAGCTACTTCAGACTAATTAACTCCACAAATGTACTACTCATACAAAACACAGTAGCAGGAAAAAATTTATATATGAATATAAAAAATTTCCTAGTGATGATTAGTTGTATGTACAATATAGTACAAACTAATAAAGCTCACAGTCAGGGAATTGAAGAACCCTGAAAGTTTATTTTCTGGGAAAAGATGACAGAAAAGTCATGAGATAGAATAATTGCTGACTTTTTAAATCAGAGCAGATGCTGCAGAATTTCCTGTGCGCTTAATCGTCTGCAAATCACGCAATACCACATTATATATACTACTTGTGTTATTCGAAAAACTAAGAGCAAGGACTAGCTGCATGATATTCAGTATTTCTGTTTTCAGCTGTACCTTACTTAAAACAGATGAATATTTTAATATTGGGAAAAACAAACAAACAGCTAGCTAATCACATCCAGCAGTACTGTTCATTTTCTAAAAAGAAATAAATTTATGACAGGACATAGAACTCTCAGATTAAGTGACTCTGAAGACACGGAAAATAACCATGTTGTTTCTCATCAAAACTGTATGCATAGGACACATACACATACTGACAGCCCACAGTCTGAAATGCTGAGAATGGGAGTTGTAGCTTTTGTAAGCTAAAATGCAACCTCACATTGGGCATTGATTTTGCTAGATGTGCTTTAAAAAGAGAGCATAAAGTCAAAAGCTGAACAAATTATATGCCATGAACATCATGCCTCATGCTGCAGTCCACATTCAGGTCAAATATATTCCATTGTTATTGTGCACTGTATCTAATGTGTTTTCTTGCAGTGTCCTCCAGATTAAGTAAATGAAAATATTCAGGCTTTACCGAACAGATTGAAAATTCTTGGCAACAGAATGTTCCATCTGATCACAAAACTAGTGCAGTTTGACAGGTACATATTTTATTTTCTTCTTAACAAGAGCCCTGCCTCAGAACTGTGTATTTTGAGCTTGGTTCTCAGAGCGCTGGTTTGTTTCTGAGTACTCACACCATACACCTCTGATACTCCAAGCAGATAAATGAATGCAAACGGAATTGCACCATGGACTGGAACACATTACACAGTAAAAACCAGCTTCTCTAGCTGAAATTTCAGATGTTGGCAACATTAAACCACAGTAGATTTGAAAATGAATTACAGATGAATTTGCACATTTGCATGTAAATGCAAGCACCTCCCTTTAAAAAACAACTGAAACAAATACCATGCCATTTTTTAAGTTACTGAGCTCTAATTATCTCCCTCCCCCCCCCTTTTTTTTTTTTTTTAATAAATGAAACAAGTTCCCTCTGATACTTGTAGCTGCTAAATAAATGGCTCTACTAGTTACCTTTTAAAATATTTTTTCAAGGCATTTCCATGAGAATGGAAAAATCAGAATGAAAAATCAGAAGAGGAATGTGACAAAATTTGCTTACAATGTATGACCACTGGAAGGCAGAACAGTGTGATGCTTATTACCAGGTACCTGTTTTCTAATTCTATCTTTATATGTCATATGTTCTCCAAAACAGAATGTATCAAGGTTCATGTTTTTAAAGAACATTTCAACACTGGCCAGAAGACAGGGAAGGAAAGCAAATACCTCAATTCAGAAAAAGATCTTATGATTTTGTTTTTTCACCAAAACAAAACAGCATTCCCATTTCAGAGGAAAATTAAAAAATGTCTTCTGACTTTTTTTTCTTTAAAGCATCACCATTTTCAATGATCTTCTGAATGGCACTGAAGGTCTTTTCTAAAGGACATTTTCTTCACATGGAGAGAATTATTTAAGTTAGACTTTAATTTCTGGATCAGGACCTGTTAGAAGTAGGAGACTGTCAGAACATTTCTAGGTTATTCCCCTTTGGTGATACCAGCTGACACAAACATCACAGTTCTTAAACAGAGAGAGAAAGTAGGAGAAAGATGAGACAATGATATACACTTTAAGAGACTGGTCCACCCAACAAAATTGAAATGTTCTAAAAAGAGAGTAACAAATAATTCACGGTCGTCTTCTTCTACCTGCATAAACCCCCAGAGCAGAAAATTTTCCACATAACCTTTCAATTTATTAATAAAACGCAATTCTATTGAATTCATACAAAATCTGATGACCCTTGGAACAGTTAATGCCTATTCAAGAGTAAAATTTAGAGGAAGATTTTTGTCATTATTTCTTACATCAAGAAAAGAAGAAACACATTTTACATTTGAAAGTAATGTTAATTTTTACTTTGGATAACTCTTCAGCTTGCTGGCGCTGAGATTTTGATTAACACAGGTTTGCTAAACAAGATAAACCAGTGATGTTAAGTACATGTTGAGTACTTCTTAGACAAAGCATTAACATTTTACCATTCATATTTTATCTGCTTTCTAGACATTGCAAATATATTTCTGTCTAACCTACAATAATAAATTGCAGTATAAGTCAAATTTTACATTGATCATTGTATTTTATTACTTTCTAGTCAGCCTTCATCTAACTAGCTGGACCATAAAGAATTTATCAATATCTTTATCGAAGTTCAGATTATAATGAAAACAACTTAAAGGAATCCCTACATCTGTTCCTGAAATGAGGAAGTTCACGTGGTGAAGCATAGGCTAATAGAACGTAGCAATGTTCTGGAGTTGGTTAGAAAATACTGCTGTATCTTATCTTAAAGGAACTTAAAAAAAGCTGAATGTTTGAGCCTGCTATATATACCATCACAGAAACAAAGCAAACTTCAGAAAAAGAGCCCTGAAACAATTGGGGCTGAATTATTCGCAAGCACAAATTGTCTCTACTATTTTATATTTCATTTAAAAGATGGGACATGAATGCAAAATTACTTAGGACTGCAGCTTTGCATACTGAATCTTGTTATAGCACTAAGGAATACCACTCAAATGAGAAATGCATTTTATAAGCTGTTTGCTAATATTGCTTTGGTTTGTCAAAAAGAAAGTATGGAAAGCTGACTGTTGTCTGTGCAATTCTGACAAAAGAAACATTTTCCAGCAATTGAAGAGAGAGAGAAGACAGAAACCTAATCCTAGTCAGGCCATTAAGCAAGATCTGATTCTGTTTGCACAATTTAACTGCATGATGTTTCTCCTTCTCTCCCCTTATATTCAGCCTTCATCTTCCTCTGATATGGTCAGACTTAACAGCAAAGCAAATGCCAGTCCACAGTTTTTAAAAAACTAAATTAAACAAAAGATTAATCTTTAAATAAAAGATCACAAAACATGAAGATCATGAAGCCATCCTCCACATAAGCACCTTTCCCCCCTACATACTTTCATTTATTTTCATCAACAGTGAACATACTACATCACTAGTTTCCTTTAAAAAAACACCACAGAAAACATGGCAAGAGATAAGGCTGGATGTATGCATCCAATTCATATTAGACTACCTCTGCTGCTGGATCCAGTTTAAGACATAGCTAATCTTTTACAAGATAAATAAGAACATTTAAAGAATGAATTGAGTACATCTAAGGGGCATGTATTTTCATTTAAACAATAGGTAGTACTGCTAGAATATTATCCCATTTGAATTAATCATATTTTAGGGATAGGAGACTGCCCATTCAATTAAGTTAAATTACTGGCACTGGACAGTGTTGTACCCATCTACTAAAGTTTAGAAATGATCTGATGTTATGCCTGCCCATGCTGTGATAAAATCTTGCTCCACATTCATTAATATAGCAAAGGGAGTATAGAAGTTTGAGAATTGTTAAATAGAAGATAGAAGAAAGTAGTAGAAAAACAAGAGGAACATACAGTGTTCTACCAAAGAAAAATATTTTGACAGACTGTGGAGAAATTTTCTTGGGAGACTTCCAGTTCAAATGTTGTTGCCTTTTCAACACATCTGAAAAAGCATTAGGAGGTGGTCTGAGGAAGTAAAAGTTTGGATGAGATGAGAAGCATTGTCCATCACTGAATTCTGAGCCGAGGGGAAAGAATACACAGAAACTAACTCACAAATGTGTCTCTAAACCATATGCTCCTATCCTTCATCATATTTATGAGGCAGGGAAAGAAAACGGATTCCCACGTATCTGAGAACAGCTACCCTTTAAGCTACCAGCTTAACGTGTTCCTATGCCTCTCTATCAATTCCTCTAAGCCTGGAACTGTGAAGGAAATAGAGAACAATAGTAAAAAAAAAATCAAACTTTATCTGACATTCTAACAGAAATGCTCCCTTGTATAAGCATAATGCATTCCTGGAACTTAAATTACAGTTCATAACTACTATATATGTTTTATTTTATTCTATAGAAGATAAATATAAAATTATCTTGAGATATTAAATTCCTTCCTTGTGAAACTTCCATTAGTACTGCTATCTCAAAACTCTTGAGCAGTTTTTCTGACCTTGCCTTAAATAAACATCCTTATAACTTAGAAATAAAAAGGCCTGAACAAATGATCACTTGCTTTCTTCCCAATTGTTATCCTATTCAATTTCAACTTTGAATGTAGCATATTGTAACAGTAGATAAAAAGAGATGAGCAATTAAGCTAATTCCCAAATTTTGTTGTCTTTACACTGAAGTAGGAATTTACAAAATTACATAAAGAGATAGCAAAGTATACTCCAATAGATTTTATTTACATACGACTATTCCCATGTTGTTCAAAGTTAAAGTCTCTCATAAATATAGCGATTAAGATTTCTCCAGGGTTATTTCTGAACTTTAAGGAGCACTGATATACTGATACACAGTAAGAAAAACTACTTAATATTTTGAAATTTTCAAATTCCAATTAAAGACAGATCTTAGAGAAGTTTGCAAACAGAATAAGAAGGCAAAAAAATCATGCACTGTCCTCTAGTTTTCACAGGGAAGTTTGATTATATTTAATTTTATCTAAATACAGAACATCATCCCAGTATTTTGTTTCTATACAAGACGAATAATCTACAATTGAACAGCTTCACTGTTTCACAGTTTCTCTGACCTCCAGTTTCATGCAGTGTCCGTATTCCAGTGCTGTGAGAAACATGGATGTATGATGAGCCTCCAGATAAGTCTCAGATGCTTGGGAACCCATCTATTGCTGGCTACATACATCTGATCTGTTATTACTATTAATGGCAGTATCCTGCCTAGGACTTCTCAGAAGCAACTCATCACTCACATACCATTTTTCTGTATTACTTCCACCCTACTGAGAACACAATTAAGACTCACAAAGAGCAAAGGAAGGATGAAAGTTTTTTCATAAAGATTTCTAAGTATACTTAAGAAATCTGTCATTACCCTTGAGTAAAAGAGTCTAAATGAGAAAAAAATGAGAATGCAAAAGGTAACAGAAGTGTTAGCCTGAAAATGTTTATGCAGAATGCATATGTTATTAAATCTGTATTGAATCCTGTTGATAGGAATCTGTTGGACCATTACAAGATATCTACAATATGTTTTAAGGACTTTCATTTCCCACATAGCTTGCTCACACCACTTAGAATTATATCATAAGATAGTGTATATTTACAAACTTAAGGCTCTAATTTTCCGACTGCACATCCCACAGTCTTACAGCTTGGTTTCAAATACCTCATCTGCAGCAACAAAATTAGTGTAAGAACTGTACAATCTTGTTGTAAAACTTCTTAAGAGGGCTGGCATATATTTCCAGATGTTGCTAAGACATTACTTCAAATTTAAAGTAGTCATAGAGATTCCTTGGGAAAGCCTATCTACTCAAATGTTTTCCACATAAAATAATTTGGATTTCTTTGGAACAAAGCAGCTGCCATTACTGTAAAGGTTTGAAATTGTAGAATATTGAACATACAGTGATGTCTTCCAAACCACCTAGAAGAATGAGTCAAACAAATCCCAGTGAAGATCAGCCACTAATGTCAAAAGAAGTAAAATGAGAGCAGGCCATGAAAACTTTGAAATTAAGGAAACTAAATACAATCGAGTGAAAGCTGGATGAATAATTACATCCGGCTCAGTCAAATTGCTTGATGTTTACTGTAATTTAACTTTGCATACTAAGTGAACTACAACTTTTAAATTTACAGTGAAACTCTAATCTCAGTGCATAATAAGTGAATGTCCGCCATAGGGGGCCTGCTTTGCAGGGGGGCTGAACTCGATGATCTCTGGAGCCCCTACACATCTGTGATTCTGTGAACATGTCATAGCAGAAAAATTACAAGAAAATACTTGCATTAGTCTGAAAAATTTTTTACAATGCATCCCTTTATACAGCTAAATATTATTTCACAGCTACAATAATATATGTACTACTGTCCCCTCAAGTTGGCTCCCAAGGCTCATATTGCTCTTCTACCTCTGCTGCTATGAATGCTAATAAGATTCCAGAAAATTATAATTACCCTTGGGGACTAGGCTACTTCATAGCCCAAGTCAATCCAGATTTTAAGAAGAACCTCATGACATTTACCAGACTGGAACTTTCAAAATAGTATTATTTGAACTTAACAACATTTAACTCTCACTGCTGTTAGGTCTTGAATCCAGGATAAATAAAATTTGTAAGTGTAGATGGCGATATACTAAAAAAGACGCAATTAAAACAACAGTTTTGAATTGTTCAGAGGACTAGAATGTCAAGTATAGATACAGAATTCAAACAAATCCCAACACTGAGAAGACGTCACCTTAGTTTCTATAAACTTAGCCCAATGAGGTTGACCTAATCATCCTGGTTTCTCAAACCCAGTCACACGTCTACAAAAACAGTAAGAAATAAAAGGAAAGATTTAGATAAATTTAAGTAAAGATTTAAAATGGAAACAACTGTCAGAGCTTCTGGATGCCCAGTTCCTGTCTACATTTAGATACTTACAGGCCCTAACTGCGTACAGGTTACGCAATTATTCTTATAAATCCTTTAGATTTGTGACAGATTTCCATATGAACAGTTTTTTTGTTATTTGTTTGTTTGTTCTTCCCTCGTAAGAAATATTACCAACTAATGCTGGAGTCACCTTAATTTAATTCTTAATTATAAGGCTTTATTTGAGTTACTTTTCCAGTGTAATTTTTGGCTTTTTGGTTTCGACAATGTCAAATTGCTAATTCTGCACAGATAGTATACAAATGATCACTTCACAAAAACACCATCCAATTTTTTTTGAAAAACAAGTATTTGTGCTTTAATTTAGAAAGCCTTGGAGACTTACTATCATATTCCCAAATACTTCTTAGCCACCAGAATAATAAAACTAAATGCAATTTGAAATCAAAGCAGACAGTGAACAGTGTTTACAGTGCTTTTATTTGAAAAAAAGTATTTATAAATCAAGTTTGTGTTGCTTATTTATAGATAAAGTATGATGAGCACCATGCAGGTGGCTAATGATTACTGAGCATATTAGCTTGGTCAAGTGGGTTATTTAGTTCTTGTCATCTATCATCCTTTATCTCTCTCAAACTAGCATGACTTAATCTTTCTTCTTTCATAGCCTTCCCCTAAGTTAATCAGATATAATCGAAATGCAAGTCATAAAACACAACAGCCTAAAACCAAATCAACATTAATATCTCTCTCTAGAGGTAAAACACTCTTAAGAATTCCTTGTCCACTTCTAATCCGATTTTCTTCTGATCCACAGGCAGAATACAGTAATGACAGATGCCCAAGAAACTGAGATTAAAGCTGCTTGTATGTGTAAGGTTTGTAATACGCTGTCTAAAGAAAACAGGCTGTTACGATAAGATCGTAACATTTTATTTAAAAAAAAAAAAAAAGTTCAGAAAGCACAGCTCATTATATATGAGAAAAATAAAAAAAAAAATCAATTGCTGTAGACTATTAATACATCTATAATACTTGCTGTTTTCATGAGATCTACAGCTACATGAGTATAGATCACTGGTAGGTATGCATATAGGTACCATAACCTTCTGCACGTCAAACCTAGCAATGCCATGTTTACTCTTTCACAAGATTGAATGACGACTTCTGTAATGCAGGCTACCCTGGATATGGTGAATTTCTCGCCGCCTTTATTGTTTTAAGACCCTTCATGAGCTGTGTAGGCTGTCCTTTTTATTTGAAATTTCATTCTTTTGAATTAACAACATCCACAACTAAAGAAATATAATCCTTTACAACACAATCTTAGAGATTTTTTGCTATTTTCTCAAAAGGTCATTTTACAATGAGAGCTAGCAAGGTTCACTGATAGAGTTTTAAACTAGGTATGAAAGGGAGGGGGAGGTGGGTGAAACCAGGGTCAGTAGAAAGGAGCCTGTATGTAACATGCTAGTGTTTGTGGTAGGGGGATGTGCAAGTAATATCCCATAGTCTTGTGGCTTGGTGAAGGAGAAGGACAACACACCTTTTTGTAAGAAGAACACAAGGATTGGTGTGAGGTTGGTTACTATGAAAACACCTGAGTATGGTCAAGAGGGTATTAGGGCTTCTCTCATTCAAGAAGTGGCCCAGCTCAGATGCATTTACACTAACACATGCAGCATGGATAACAACCAGGAGGAGCTGGAGGACATTGTGGAGTCAAAAAAAGTATGATACAGACACCATCACAGAAACGTGGTAGGATGACTCACACAGCTGGAGCACCTTGATGGATGGCTACTGACTTTTCAAAAGTGATAGGCAAGGCTGGAAAGGCGGTGGTGTGGCCTTCTATGTTAAGAAAAATTGCGGATGTCTGAAAATTAATGATGGTGAGTCGAGAGTTTATGAGTCAGAATAAAAGTGAAGGCCAATAAAACTGACATTACCGTGGCAGTTTGCTAGCTACAGGCCTCCCAACCAGGATGAAGAGGTGGATAAAAGTACTTTACAGACAGTTGGGTAAGGTATCACGGTCTCTACCCCTTGTTCTCATGGGGGACTTCAACTTCCTAGTCATCTGCTGGAATTATAATACAGAAGAAAGGGAACAGTTCTGAGCATATAGGAAATAATTTCCTGACACAGTTGGTGAAGGAGACGACAAGGGGAAGCAAAATCCTGGACCTGTTTGTTAACAGAGAAAGTTCTTGTGGGGGATGTAAAGGTTGGAGGCAGTCTGGAGCAAAGTGATTGCAAAACGATAGATTTTTTTTATCCTTGTTGAGGGGAGTCAGCAGAACTGCCACCTTGGACTTCCAGAAGGCAGACTTCGGTCTCTTTTGGACCATGGTTGAGAGATGCCCTTAGCAGGTAGCTTTGAAGGGCATGGGAGCCCAGGAAGGCTGAGAATACTTTAAAAAAGTTATTTTAAAGGTGCAGGAGCGAACCATTCCTAAGTCATAGAAGACAAGACAACAAGGAAGGAAACCAGCTAGACAGAGACCTTTGGCTGGAACTCAGGAACAAAAGGAAAGTTTATGGTCTTCAGAAGAGGGGGCAAGCAACTTACGAGGATTACAAATACGCAGTGAAGATGTGCAGGGAGAAAATTAGAAAGGCCAAAGCCCAGATAGAACTGAACTTGGCCACTAAAGTGAAAGACAATAATAAATATTTCTATAAATACATCAACAGTAAGAGGAAGGCAAGGGAGAATCTCCATTCCTTATCAGATGCAGAAGGCAACATGGTGACAAAGGATCAGGATAAGGCTGAGGTACTTAATGCCTTCTTTGCTTCAGACTTTACTAGTAAAACCAGATGTTCACTGCCTATGCAGCTGAAATTTAGTGATGGGGAACAGAATAGGCCTGCATAATTTGTGATTAGATAGTTTTGGACCTGCTCCAAAAGCTGGACACTTACAAGTCCATGGGACCAGATGGACTGCACCCTAGAAGGCTGAAGGAGTTAGCGGATGTGGTTGCCAAGCCACTTTCCATCATCCTTCAACAGTTCTGGCTAATCGGGGATGCCCCGGGGAACTAGAGACTAACAAATGTGACGCCCATTACAAAAAAGGCCCAGAAAGATGATCCTGGTAGCTACAGACCTATCAGTCTTACCATGGTGCCAGGAAAGGTTATGGAACAGACAACCTCAGGAGTTATCTGAATCATGAATCAATTAAAGGTCAACCAGGGGATCACGCCCAGTCAGCATGGGTTCATGAACAGTAGATCCTGTTTGACAAACCTGCTTTTGTTCTACAACAAGGTGACCAGCTTAGCAGATGAAGGTAAGGCTGTCAATGTGGTCTCCCTGGACAGAATCACAGAATTGTAGGGGTTGGAAGGGACCTCTAGAGATCATCAAGACCAACCCCCCTGCCAAAGCAGGCTCCCTACACCAGGTCGCACAGGTAGGTGTCCAGGCGAGACTTGAATATCTCCAGAGAAGGAGACTCCACAACCTTCCTGGGCAGCCTGTTCCAGTGCTCCGTCACCCTCACCGTAAAGAAGTTCTTACGCACATTCGTGCAAAACTTCCTATGCTGCAGCTTATGTCCGTTTCTCCTTGTCCTGTCTCCACGTACTGCTGAAAAGAGACTGGCCTCACCACTATGGCCGCCACACCTCAGATATTTATAAACCTGGATCAGGTCCCCTCTCAGTCTTCTTTTCTCAAGGCTAAACAGACCCAGTTCACTTAGCCTTTCTTCATAGGGGAGATGCTCCAGGCCCTTCACCATCTTTGTGGCCCTCCGCTGGACTCTTTCCAAGAGATCCCTGTCTTTTTTGTACTGGGGAGCCCAGAACTGGACACAGTACTCCAGATGAGGCCTTACCAGGGCAGAGTAGAGGGGGAGGATCACCTCCCTCAACCTGCTGGACACGCTCTTCTTAATGCACCCCAGAATGCCATTGGCCTTTTTGGCCACGAGAGCACACTGCTGGCTCATGGTCAACCTGTCGTCCACCAGGACGCCCAGGTCCCTCTCTGCAGAGCTCCTCTCCAGCAGCTCATCCCCCAGCCTGTATTGGTGCATGCAATTATTCCTCCCTAGGTGTAAGACCCTACACTTGCTTTTGATGAACCTCGTCCGGTTTCTTACTGCCCAGCTCTCCAGCCTGTCCAGGTCTCGCTGAATGGCAGCACAGCCTTCAGGCGTGTCAGCCAATCCTCCCAACTTCGTATCATCAGCAAACTTGCTGAGGGTGGCCACTATCCCCTCATCAAGGTCATTGATGAAGATGTTGAACA
The DNA here is from genome assembly GCF_905368555.1 of Meleagris gallopavo. Lineage (NCBI taxonomy): Eukaryota > Metazoa > Chordata > Aves > Galliformes > Phasianidae > Meleagris > Meleagris gallopavo. The sequence goes on from NC_139407.1 coordinate 35,170,915, forward strand.
AGACCGGACCCAGCACAGAACCCTGGGGGACACCACTGGTTACAGGTCTCCAGCCAGACTCTGCACCACCAACGACGACCCTCTGCGCTCTGCCAGTCAGCCAGTTCTCAACCCACCTCACTGTCCACTCATCTATCCCACACTTCCTCAGCTTTGTTATAAGGATGTCGTGGGAGACAGTATCAAACGCCTTTCTAAAATCAAGGTAGACTACATCTACCGCTCTTCTCCCATCCACCCAGCATGTGAAAGCATCATAGAAGGCCACCAGCTTGGTCGAGCACAACCTCCCCTTGGTGAACCCATGCTCACTACTCCTGATAATCTCCTTCTCTCCCAGTTGTCTGGAGATGGTATACAGCACAAGCTGTTCCATCACCCTTCCAGGGACAGAGGTGAGGCTGACAAGCCTATAATCACCCGGGTCTTCTTTCTTGCCCTTTCTGAAGACCGGAATGACACTGGCTATCCTCCAGTCTTCAGGGACCTCCCCTGCTATCCAAGACCTCTCAAAAATGATGGAGAGCGGTTCGGCAATGACCTCTGCCAGCTCCCTCAGCACACGTGGATGCACCCCATCAGGTCCCATGGACTTGTGGACCTTAGTACTGCCTAGGCGCTCACGCACGTCCTCTTTCCTGACTAAAAGGAAGTCTCCCATTCCCCAGACCCTCTCACTAACCTCCAGGGTGTGGGATTCCTGCGGAAGAGCCTTTTCACTGAAGACGGAAGTAAAGAAGGCATTCAGTATCTCTGCCTTCTCAGCATCTCCCATTACCAGAACCCCCCCCTCACTTAGTAAGGGGCCCACATTCTCTCTAGTTTTCCTTTTGCTGTTAACATACTTGAAGAAGCTTTTTTTATTATCCTTTATCACTTTAGCCAGATTCAATTCCAGATGGGCTTTAGCCTTCCTCGTTGCATCCCTGCAGGCCCTGACTACATTCCTATATTCTTCCCAAGTGGTCAGACTCTTTTTCCACATTTCATGGACCTTCTTCTTTCCTTTGAGCGCATGAGCTCCTTGCTCATCTACACAGGTCTCCTGCCACCTTTTCCCAATTTCTTGCTCACAGGGACACACTGATCCTGAGCTTGGAAGAAGAGCTGTTTAAATGCTGACCAGCTCTCAGAGGCCCCCTTACCTTCTAACACCCAAGCCCACAGGATAGCTCCAAGTAGGTCCCGGAAGAGATCGAAGTTGGCTCTCCTAAAGTCCAGGGTAGCAATCCTACTTATTGCTTTGCTTCTTCCACTCAAGATCTTGAACTCCACCATCTCATGATCACTACAACCCAAACTGCCCCCAACCTTTACTTCCTTAACAAGCCCATCCCCGTTGGTGAGAATAAGGTCCAGTAACACCCCTCCCCGCATCGGTTCCTCCACCACCTGCATCAGAAAGTTGTCTTCAACGCACTGCAAGAACCATCTGGACCGTGCGTGCCTGGCCAGCATGGTCGTCCAGCAAATATCTGGATAATTGAAGTCCCCCATAAGCACCAGTGCCTGGGAACATGACCTACATCCAGTTGCTTATGGAAGGCCTCATCAACCTCCTCATCCTGATCAGGGGGCCTGCAGTACATACCCACAACAGTGTCACCTTTACCAGCCTGCCCCTTGATTCTCACCCATAAGCTCTCCACTGCTACATCACTCTCCCCCAAATGAAGTTCAATACATTCTAGCTGCTCTCTCACATAAAGAGCAACTCCACCACCCCGCCTAGCCAGCCGATCTTTCCTAAAAAGCAGATAGCTCTCCATGACAACACTCCAGTCATGCAAGCTGTCCCACCATGTCTCCGTGATCGCAATGAGATCATGACCTTGCGACTGCACGCAGAACGCTCTTCCTGTTTATTTCCCATGCTACGCGCATTAGTATACAGGCACTTAAGAGAAGCAGCATCCCCCACCCCTCTCCAAGACTTTGAACTCCACTGTCTCCACCCATCAAGTTCTACTTGGAGCCTCGAACTGCCCCCTCAGTCCCAGCGGTCCTCATTTTGTCCCCTTCCCCCTTCATACCTAGTTTAAACACTTGTCAATAAGTCCCGCCAGTTCCTCGGCAACAACCCTCTTTATCCATGGAGACAGGCTGCTTCCATTTGCAGCCATCATGCCAGGTGCCAAGTAAATTGCCCCATGATCAAAAACTTGCTTCAGTAAAGCCTTTGACACTGTCCCATACTACATACATACTACATAGTCATGGAGAAACTGGCTGCCCATGGTTTGTATGAGTATACACTCTGCTGGGTGAAACACCAGCTGGATAGCTGAGACCAAAGAGTTGTGGTTAATGGAGTTAAATCCAGTTGGTGGCCAGTCACAAGTGATATTCTCCAGGCCTCAGTACTGGGGCAACTCCTATTCAACATCTTTGTCAATGATCTTGATGAGGGGATTGAGGGCACTCTAAATAAGTTTGTAGATGACACCAAATTGAGAGGATGTGTTGGTCTGCCTGAGGGGAAAAAGGCACTACCGGGGGAATCCAGACAGATTGGATTGATGAGTCAAAGTAAACTATATGACTTTCAATAGGGCCAAGTATCAGGTTCTGCATTTTGGTCACAGCAACTCCAGGCAACCCTACAGGCTTGAGGAGGAGAGGCTGGAAAGCTGCCTGATGGAAAGGGACCTTGGTGTACTGACAGATAGTCAGGTGAATATGAGCCAGCAGTGTGCCCAGGTGGCCAAGAAAGCCAATGGCGTCCTGGTTTGTTGCAGAAATGGTGTGGTGAGCAGGACTAGGGAAGTCATCCTGCCCCTGTACTTGGCACTGGTGAGGCCACACCTCAACTACTATGTTCAGTTTTGGGCACCTCAGTACAGAAAGGACAGTGAGGTGCTGGAGCAGGTCCAAAGAAGGACAACAAAGCTTGTGAAGGGCTTGGAGAATATGTCTGATGAGGAACAACTAAAGGAACTAGGGAAGTTTAGTCTGGGAAAGAGGAGGGGCTGAAGGATACCTGAAAGGTGATTGCAGCAAGAGCAGGATTGATCTCTTCTCACTGGTGACGGGACAGGGGGAAATGTGCCAGGGGAGGATTAGGTTGGATATCAGGAAAAATTTCTTTACAGAAAGGGGTTGTTAAGCACTGGCATAGGCTTCCCAGGGAGGTGGTTGAGTCAGCAGCCTGGATGTGTTTAAAAACCGTCTGGATGTGGTGCTCAGGGACATGACTCAGCAGTAGGTTGTTAGAGTTAGGGCAGGATGGTCAGGTTGTGGTTGGACTTGATGATCTTTAAGATCTTTTCCAACCTGAGCAATTCAATAATTCTATGATACAAGCTGATATAGACGTTACGGGTGGCATGCTCCATGAGCTCAGTATGAAGCAGCACTAGGAAAGAATCCTCTATCCCTACCTAGTTCTCTGCAAATTCTGAAAGGTTCATTTTTTGATAATTGTATCAAATTAAAACCACAGTGGTACCCACAAGGTGCGATAGCAGATAGAATCCCTGAAGGAATCCAATTCCATTTCTGTATGACACTCTGAACTGTATCTTTTCTCTCAAGCATCCTCTCATAGCTCCTTGTTGCCCTTCATTCCTGCTTCATGTAAATAGTTTCCAAGTTTTTATATCTAACAGTCGCTTTGTTGTGCTACAGAACTTTGTAAAGCTAAAATGTTTATTCTCAAAGCAGAATGCTAGGCTTGGAATTCAAGACTAGCATTTAAATAAATACTCCTATTCTTTTCATAGCATTCAGCTATGAAGTTCCGAACCAGTTTGCCATTACTAGGTTCATTTCCTCCTGAACTGCTCAAGTTCTGAAACAAATTTAGCAGATGGAAATGCCTTGCTGAACATACTGCAGCACAAACTAGGATATATGTCACAAATAAAAGCAGAACTACTTATGGAACATAGAGCAAACCTGGGAGCAGGAGAACCAGAAGCTAGAGGGAAAAGGAAAAGGAAGTGTCAGAGTTTTGAGTTTAATAAAGAAGGTGCAAAATCAAAATGCCTCATAACGCTCTAATATTTTCAAAAGTGTTTAGCGGATGAGTTTTAACCAGCTACATTACTGGACTGAGTTTATTCCCAATTTGCTGGAAGAAACTAAATGACCCGTAATTTAGGCATAGTCAGGAGTTTCACTAGTTCACTGAAATTTCTGCAGACAACACAGAGGGTATGAATGAGTGAGGTAAGGTAAAGTACTACAGTAATAGAATATCTCAGTTGCAATGAATAGATGACTATTGCTAAACTGACTATATGACGGAATGTATTATCTTCCTAGTTCCTGACAAAAGTTTGGTGAACGACTTGGATCAAATATGAATATTAACATTTAATATGCACATACCGTAACTAAGTATAAAGGTCACTGAGGCAGCAGTCACTATGCAAAATTGAATTGCTGTGTTTACTGGTCCAAGTGTCTGCCATACAGAAGAAATTAACAACAGAGTGCTGAATGACAACAGAGCAGGTTTTCATAAACAAAAAAGAGGAAAAGACAAAAAGGTCTGCTCAAGTGATCCTCTAGGAATACATTATCCAATCAGGGTTTTTATATGGGAGATAGTTGTTTTTCTGAAGAAAAGCTACTCTGTTACTGAAATCTACACTCACTCATTATAGAAGTTTTTGTTTTAGATTAATAGCATCTTAATACCTTGTCTACTAAGACGATAACTTCATTGTATTCACATGAGCAGTATTTTAAGAGACAAAAGAGGAAATCAAGTCTTACAATGAGATGCTCAGATGTCTGTGCTTGCCTGATAGCATGCAGACATCGCACGCTACTTTGCTAAGTATCTTCTGAGAAAAGGCAATCAGCACAAACAGCACATTCACAATAAGGAGTGAGCTGCAGGTAGTACTGGCCACAAGACACTGATCCTATTAGCACGCAGTCTAGGATCATCGGTAAAATCTAAAAAGCACTATGAAAGGTTTTATAAATGAAGGTTTCCTTAATTTAATCCAGATTAGAAGATTTTAAGATTAATCTCAGTCTCAGTATTTCAGACTCCTTGCAGATGACTGGGATACAAAACTAAAATCAGGTACATGCGGCACATGCATACAAATGCACACCTGGTACTGCTCACACTCCTCCAATCAAGCAGCACACTACCACATCTTACAAAGGATTCTAAACAATTCTTTCACCTCCAGGCCCAAATGTTTCCATTGTCTTTATCTGGAGGAAGGGGTTGCAAGAGACGGAAAGATGAAAAAGAGGACAACCTGGATCTCTCAATCTTCTCTGGGAAAAAATAGTTTGTTCCACATACTACATTTACGTTGTTTAAAAGGAGAAGGAAAAAAAAAAAAAAAAAAAGGAAAGAAAGAAAGGAAAAAAGAAAGAAAAAGACCCCACTGACTATTGCTTCAGTATTTGTGCTTCTCAGATCAGGCAGAACCCTCACAGGAGTTATGTTGTAGGATCATTACAAACATTATAATCACACTTTTAAGTGAAGTCTTGTTTCTGCTGTGTGTCAGATCCTAATTTTCAATAAATTTATCATACCATGAACTATTTAAAGAAAATTTTGACAAAGAATGACAAAAAAAAAGTACAACTAAACGAGAAAGGTTTTTTTTTATTTTTATTTTTTTTAAACACAGTAACTTATCTTTCGGAATAATCTTATAAAAAAAACACAGTGTTCTCAGCATTTGCTTTGAATTTTAGTTTTGCATGTTAATCTCCACAAAATTTTATATGTGTACGTAAGATAAAATTTACCATGACAATCTAGTTTAAAAATCAGGAACTGAATATAAATGATTTGCTAACTTTATCCACTTATCTAATGCTGTATTTCTATACAGAGCATTGTTTTATTTTGTCGTGCATATGCCTCAAGGCCCATTGCTGTTAGCAAAAGCTCCCACACCAAGAGAACATCTGTCAGGACTGCAGGGCTTTTGCTATTATCCACCACTTCCTTGTTAATGTATGGTCAATACTATTACAAGAAAACTCTCAATAAATATTCAGTAGGAAGATAAATTGCTATCAAGTTGGAACTACCAGCTGTCAATACAATTAGAGCTAAAAGAGCACTGGAGTTGGCCTCTGAGGATTATATGAGCCATTTGGGAATTGATCATTTGGGAATTTGGTCATTTGGACCTTTTTATGCACAAAAAGAGCCTATTTATTGAGAAGTACCATTTGCCATTCTTTACTACATTTCTATGCATATTTCTGCCCTTCCTTGCCTAGATTAATGTTCTTTCGAAATATACAATTTCGTAAGGTTGCAGAGCTAAGTACACCTGCTGTTCCCATTCTCCGCTGATATATGGATTTCTTTTTATTAAATTCTAATGGCCAAGGCTGTAAATTTGGAGATCTATATTACAAGCAAAATTATATTCCTGTGCAAGGAATGCCTCCTTCATACCAAGGTCTTTCTAACAGAAGAGAATACAGTGAAGAGGGCGCAGAACAGAAACTGACCTCTGGGAAGTAAATGGACTACAAAAAGACGGGCAATGAGAACAGGTAAAATGAATGCTTTCTCTCTGTCAACATACTTATCAGGTAGAAACAATTTCGTGAAGTAAAACAGTGCAATATTACTCTTTTTTTTTTTTCCCCCTCCAGTCATTCCTTCTTTTTTGAAGAATGCAAAACAGTTATTTCAGTGTTCACCACAGTAGTGTGCTTTCAAGCCTTCAGGCTATACGCATAAGCAGAATAAATCCTCTCAAAGGACAAGTTTGCTTTATCCTGCAGATATCAGCCAAAACTCTTCCAACAGAACAGCTTTCGTAGAGCAAATGCCAATAACAAAGAGTTCAAGTGTTCCTTAGAAACACATTGATTGTGCTGAAATTCTGATGACATTTACTGGAACACTGCCCAGTTTTAGGTACGATCACCATCGTTCTATTTCCAGGCTTACAATGAAAATAAATTGTAAATGCAGTCATGTCATAAAAGAAAAAATCCACACAAACAAAACCATAATGATTAGGGTTTCTTCTCTGCACAATTGTTTCAGTACCTTCAGAAAAGCATTATTTCAGAGTTGATAATGCATGAGAATTTACTACATTTGCATTATTGTCTCAGACAATGCTGCAATTCTGACTGAAAGGATAATTCCAGGTTCCTCCCAGCTACTGCTGTGCAAAAGCAAACCCTGCATCTCTTACTTTACCTACTCCCCTTACTGGTTGGAGCAATTGATATTGTGTCATTTGCTGTGTCAGAAACAGTAAAGCTGTCTGACTAGAGCCTCCCCTGACAGCCAGCACAGTGACTGGCTCTGTGCTTAAATCTTTCTTACAGGAAATCTCAACAAGGTATCAACAGCTTCTCAAACAGATCTCTAACCTCTTGGCTACTGAAAGCTATTTTCCTTTGCTCTGACTTGAAAACTGCATGCCAAACATCATGCCAAAACATGTTTGTCTTGTGAATGCCTCATGTGAAATAAAAAACCGACCACAGGGGTTAATAACATTAGTCACACTAAACACCTAACTACTATTCTTCAATGAATCTAGAAGATTCTCTAGATTTTGCACAGAACATAGGTAATAAAAGCTGTTTGATTACATAAGCTCAGACTACGACTTAACACAGTTTTCATAAAAATCAACCCAAATCCTTAAGTTTTGGATATAATCATTGAAGAAAAAAAAAGAAAAAAGACTTGAAGTGTTTGAGAGGTTGCTTTTAAAATGAAGTGGGAAAGAATACAAAGAAAATTATGAGGAGAAAACAGTGTAAAGAACAACAACAACAACAACAACAAAAAAACATTAACAACAACAACATATCAATCAACAGTAAAAACCCCCAAACACCAGACAGTATCGTCATCAGCATCTTTTAGCAAGTTTTGCCCAAAACATCAATTGCAGAGTCCATCTCCAGATCTTTGGCACTTGTGTTTTAACTGCTCGAGAATAGAAGGATTTCTACATCATGACAAACTTAAAGAAAAAAATTAAAAAATGTAATGTTCATTGTTTTTCACTTATAATTTTGTCACTGTTTATAACAAACGTGTTTTTCAAAATCAGAAAATAAACTGAAAACGATGGGAATTATGATCCTGAAATAACTACAACACTGCCTGTTTACAGATCTGAAAGACAGAATGTTTTCAGATTTCTTATGCAATTTACAGAAAGGTTCATTACTATTCATCAGATTATTAAAACATTTTATGGTATGATATTTCAGCTGCTAAGTAGTTTGGTAACCAAACTAACCATTAGGCATACTGAAATTAGAGAACATCTTAAAAAAAAAAAAAAAAAAAAAAGAGAGAACCAGCCTAAAAGCAAATAGCTCAACAAGTTTCAAAAATATATCTTAATACAGATAAATTAAAGATATAATTAGTAATAGCATCTCATTATCATGCTTAAAGTCTTCAATAAGGAAAGAGGAAAAGTGTATTACGGAAAGCAAAAAACAATTGATGAAATATGGAGCGCGGAACCTATTCTACTTCCTGTATTAGAACAATGAGATCATAAAGAAAGCTCATTACATTGAGAACTCTGTACAACCAAAAAGAGATTGCTCTTGAAAAAAAAAAAACCCTCCCTTTGAAATAAAATGATTTTAAATCAATCAAATTGTACTTGATGTAATTCCTTTTTCCTGAAACTCTTCATATTAACTTCTGCATTTTAGTAAATTACACATGCTGTGCCTTACGTATGAGTGTCTTTATATGAGCTGTCTGCATTAATTTAAATTTGATTTAACAAAGTTAATACTGTTTGACAATTACAAAAGGTTTCCCAAAGACAGCAAAGAAATACGAAAAATATTCACACATTAAAATTTTATCTTAGCCTAGCATCTAGGCTTTACAATTCAGCATACCAAAAGAATATGAATGAAATACTTAAGAATATAAAGCCAATTTATAGTTCTTAAGGATATGACATGATTTATAAAATCCTGATGTTAATTACAAGCATAAAATGCCAAGATCTATCATTTTTTTTCTTTGCTTGAAATGGTGGTTGAAGGACTTTGAACGAGAGCACTCTTTCTGAATCAAGTATAAAGTTTATCACATGAACTACCAACACAGTTTTAAACAAAGCAGAGCAACCCCAGACTATATTTTGTCCTTAAGTTAGTTTATAGCTGACAAACCTGCACGATCTTGATGACTTTCACAGAATTGACCTATTTGCACTAGCAAGTACTGCGGTCAAATTTTATTTTAATTATCTGCATTAACAAAAATTAATAAATAAATAAATAAATAAATTCCTGGGAATCAAAGCAACAAGTCTCAGAAAAAAAAAAAAGTATTTTTATGAGAATATTGAACAATTTTTGCAGATTCAGGAAAGCTACATTTTTCCAGAAGCTCAGCATTAAACTATATTTTATAAAATCCTGGAATCAATTAAAAACTTAAAATGCAAAGACTCAGTGGTCACCAAGCAGAAAATAATTGATTTGACCTTTGTATCCTGCAACATCTGAACAACCACAAGCAAATCAGAACTGATACTCGTGCTGTTTTGAATTTGCATAAGCAGTTCACATTTTCAAACTTTCAAAGCCAAACTTGGCATTTTAGCAGCTTTGACAGTAATGATTTGTAACAAGCTTCATTAGCTGCTAATCAATGAACTGAATATAGTTTTATGGCAGTATTCTGAAAAAGTATATGGACCAGTGGACTCCTGATCCAGAGGCTTATTAAAAGAAAGAACAACAAGACATGGAAAAAACAACTGGAATTACATCTGCACATGAATAGCTTTATCAGCAGCAGCTCAATCATTTATCCTTAAAGAGCTGTTAATTTATATATTCATAATAGTTATATAACCTTCAGTTAATTTAATTAGATCTTGAAAGGGCTATTAATGTCACAATAAAAGGTACTCACAGTGGTATATCAGGCTCAATGAACCTGAAACCCACATTTTTAGAATTAGTGTAAAAAGTCTGTATAAAAGTGCTTGATTATTCTTACTTCTCTTCCCTGTTATTTAAGAAGGAACAACTTTACAGGAGTATTCCTTTGATCTGCCCTTTAGAAAGGGACTGAAGCCTTCAACACATCTCTTTTCAAAATCACTTGAATATTTGGGGAAATGAAATGATGACAGTAAAGAATGTTGCTCATTTATTTAATTGCCCCTGGAATAATTTACAACTATATGAAACTATTTGACATGCTGGATAAAATAAAGTGACAGTAGTGAACTCCTTGAAAATACTGATAATTAGAGGTAAGAGGCTAATGTTGAGGAAGAAAATCAGATTGCTTCCTAACTGATGAACATTCAGCTAGCTTCTAAAGATTACCTTCAGAGTGCCAATATTGCCCAAATATAGGAATAAAAAAAAAGAAATAAAACCAATACTCTATATGTTTTCTTTTATATATAATATAAATCTCTTAAGTAACCCAAGCAATAGCTTAAGTAATTTAAAATGATAATGCCTTGGAATTTAGTCAGTGTGTCAAAACTTTCCAGAGACCATACTGTCTCATTGTCCCCCTAGCAATCAGCTTCCCAAATCATACTCTCATGTCATCACAACAGGAATCTCACCTCCTGACCTACCTTTCTTTACTGGACAGAACAAGGAATAAGAATTCAGCAATTCAGCTTCTGTTTCATAGGTGTTTTTTTGTTTGTTTGTTGTTGTTGTTATTGTTGTTGTTTTTACAGCTCCCTCTAAACCAAAAGTTTTATTTGTGGAGGGAGAAAATCTGAGTTTCTTCATTTGAGAAACAAGTGGCCTCTCTTTACAAATACTTGGCAGTCTTTTACATTGTAAGGGCACAAAGATTTCCCACACTCTTGAACAGCAATAAGCTATAGCAGAAAAGCATGATAGCTCATCTATAACAGTGGCAATGAATCGGGAGCTTTGGACAAAAATGCTTTGTTTGAAATAATGCCACTATTCTTCATTGGACAGCATTTAAACTTTCTGTGAAATTCAGCTAATCAAAACTTAACAATTATCTAAACAGATATTAACGAATACCAGTAAAGATTACAGGCGTATATCTTCACAGACAGTACTACAATGAAGAACATTGATCAATAATTGATTAGTCTGTTATTTTTGAGTCAAGTGAAGAAAACATTTGGAGAATTCGAATGAAGCGTTGTAGTAAAATACAAGTTCTCCCACTGCTTTGTTTCTCATCTAGTATTTGTTATTACATACAGTTATGCATACAATAGAGTGAAGTTAGCACACCACTTCATTCAGATGAAACAATAGAAGAAGAGGCTGAAGAACTCCGTGCTCACTGCTTCCTTACTATGCTAAATAAAGTTACACAACCAGAGAGACGCTTTATTCCTATAACCAGAAACAGCCATGAAAAGTAGAAATTACTGCTGATCCAGGTGCTTCCTGATACTGCTTTACAATTTACATAATAGGGTTATCTTTATAGAGCTAGCTTATTTAACCAGAGTAGCATGACATGTGGCTCAAACCCTCACTATTTCCTTTTTTATTATTCTCAACTGGAACTAATTGTTGTGGATTGCAACACAACTGAGAGGGATGCCTCAAGCTGCAGTCACAGGAGCTGACTTCAGACTTTGCAATCCCTTTGAAACAAACTGTGCAAGGGAAAGGTTCTAATAATGGCAAATTCTGGAGTGGGGAGGAGGCACAGTTTCTACAGATATGGACTGGCAGGTACTAGAACACTTTCATTGCAAAGATCCTGTGTGAGGACAAACATTTTCCTAAGCATTTGTGACAACTAAAAATCCTTCTAAGAAACTTCACTTAAACTTCTACCTTTGGAATCTGATACTTTAAGTCTGTGGAATATCTTGAAAAGGCTCAAATGATAATCGGGTATTATTGTACATTTCAGATTTCAAAACTGCCGTACAGAGCTGAGCTGAAACAGTAGTTACACAAATGTCAGATTTTGAAGTCTAATGCATTATTATTATTATTTTTAAAAGTTCTAGGGGATGGACTGTGGGATACTTCAGTTCGTTTTAGTGAGAAAATTCAAAGGTCATTCCTGGCAGCAGAATACTTTAGTCAACTAGAGGTAAGTCCTTACAATATTTACACTTTGAATGCATGAGCAATCAAGCACAATAAATAATACAGATGTTGTCTAAGACTTACATTTTTGACATAGCATTGTTTTATGTACATCAAGAAAGAAACTTCATCATGGTATTAATAGTAACTAAAACACCACCACCACTCAGGAACATAAGCATGTCACATCAAACAGACATGCAAAGCCATGAAGTAAAGGTAAACAACAGACTTCTTACTTTGAGGCTGAGAGAAGCAGTAAGCAATTCATGTCTGAAAGGAAGGAAAGCAGGATTTGCTAACAGAAATCAGACAGTTATTCATTGATGGAAATTTAAAAATATTTGAGCTGAAAAGCTACACTGACCTACTAGAGAATGCAGGAACACATGTTCATGCTTATGAAGTAAGTTTATCCAGTTGAAGAGAGCCATTCTTGTCTATTAAACTGTTACCATCCATCACCGCAACCTCAAACCAGGAGAAAAAGGACACCAAGAAAAAGCAGGAGAGACTGCCGTGTGGTATGATCAAACTAAATAGAACTGCAGGAAACTTTTAAAAAAAAAAAAGAAACAAAACCAATCCATACTGAATAGTGTAATTTTCTGCACTGACTGTAACTATAGCAACTATGATTAAATGTAGGAAAATAATCTGTACTCTCAACAATAATGAAACATCTGCCCACCAAGTCTTCAAATTACAAAGTTGCCAATTCTGAAGACTTCTGGATCATAAAACTTATCATGAAGAATACCATCATAAACAAGATGGTTTTTATTTTTTCTCCATATGATAACCAAAGTTGAACATGGTCCTTTTGAACTAATAGACCTGGAAAAATTAATGACAATCTTCTGGTAGATGTAATAATGAATAATGAAGGTATCTTAAAAAAAAAAAAAAAAAAAATCAATCAGGGAAATTTCATGTAAAATCTTGGTCTCATAGCAAAATTACTGTGGCTAAGTAAACAGAGACAGTCTTGGTAAAGAATTTCTGCAGAAGACAGTCAAAATTGAAACATCCCTTTGGTACAATATAGTAAATGGCTGCATGAATGAGAGAACAAAGGATTAAGTAGAAAATACAATCTTAAAGAACTCTCCACAGAAATTAAATTTTACTACATGTTTTCTTCATGAGTATTTAAGGATAAGGGTGAGATATTATTTGTTTATCTCCAGTTTCTAGAAATATTTTCTATTCTTTGCATGCAGATCTTTGTTAAGATCTAGTCAGACGTATTTTCAAATACAGCTCTGGGAGTGCAACAAGTTATAGCATAAGCTCAGCTTACAATGCATCAATTCAGACCAAGCAAGAGCTGATCTAAAGCAGCATTACTGTGACCTACACTTTAGCATGCAATGGGAATTTTTGCCACTCATGTTCCAGTAACATATTCAAATCTTCCTACAAAAGCATGTACAGACATACTGACTTCTGTCACATAGGATTGCCATACAACACTGATTTGTCATTTTGGCCTGTATCTCCCTCTGTTTAGAAATATGTTAATTGCCTTTGTAACAATACATTACAAATCTAGAGATAAAACAAGGCTTGCAGCTAACCTTCAATTATCAAATAATGGAAGCCTACACAGAAATGCTAGAGTGAGAAGTCCATACCATCAGCAGACATGGTACACTGACTTTTTTTTTTTAATAAATTCCTAGTGATCAGACAATAGAAGTTTCACCTACACGCAGAATAAAGGTGAGTTGAGAAATTGCTGGAAATGAAGTGCTGAAAGCTTACAATTTCAAAGCCTCCTAAATATACAGGAATTCTAAAGAAATCTAAGGTGGATTTCTCCCTCCCTACTCCTGCATTTCCAGTGTTTTTCAGTTTTCCCATGACTTCAAATACACAGCTGCCACCAAGTTCAAATCAGCACCTTCACAAACTTGTGGGTTGGTGCACTTTGCTTCATGATGATTTTTTGAATCGAATGCTGAAAGTTTCAGACCACAGAATTACGGAAGTTGTGCATCTTGCACTGACCTTAATTTTGCCTGTCTTACAACAGAAGATGGTAAAATTCAGGCAGCCAAATTATCAAAAACTAAGCAGTGCCTTAGAATGTTCCGCAGGACTGTTTCAAAATAATATTCAGTGCCTGCTTCTGATTATTCCAGCTTAATAGCATATACTTACATGTGTATACATGAATACATATACACACCTATATCTTGGTGCATGTCTATACATGCATATATATATAATGTTATAATGTTGCATTTTTTTTTTCAGAACATGACAAATAATAACTGAGATACTGAGGAGTCAGAGATATCTATGGTGGTTAGGTGTGTGTCATATGTCTCCAGCTTATCTATATATTTTTTCCCACTAATTGGATGCAAATTTAGAACAAAGGACTCAAGTTTCCATAACTCAAAATCTCATTTCCAAGAAAAAAAAAATATATATATATATCACAAGCTTGCATTGCATTTCAAAGGAGAAACAATCTTTTGTAGCCGCTTACTGTGTACATTCAGTGATTATAAGCCAGCACCCTTCTGCAGATGCTTTTATCAGCTGTGTTTTCTGTCTTACACGTATCTTGGAATCACCACTCAACATCTTAAAGACGTTCTTCACATCAAATCACAATTGGAAGTTATCATAAAATCATGACTTTACAATTCAATATTTTGCAGTAATTTAGGCAAAAGAAGGAAATATTCTTAATACAGAAATAAAAAGACTACAACGAGCATGAAATAATTAACGTACTGGCCATTCACTTAACTACTTGTCTTGGATATTCAGTGTCTGATGAGACCTGGACTGCTACTAAACTGTGCTTTGGCTAAACGTAAGTATGGCCACCTGTTAGACTACTCTGAAAACAAACTGCAAACAAAACAAAAACAATATGTATATAAGAGCCTGGAATTAGAGGGCAGATAATTTTAGCAGAGATACAATCTACCAAGTTTCCTTCCTTTAATGTTTTCATTTGGCTTAGCTTTTTTACTTGAAAACAGCATTTGGTAGACATTCACAATTGACATATTTCAAACCAAGATTTTCATTTGCTAAAGGCGTTTCTGAACGTAAACCTCATTCATATAACTGACATTATTGTGTGAAAATCTGCATCCATCAGACACCAGGTTTACTCTATTTTCTGCTTGTTTCAAACTCTGTAGTCATTTTACTACACTAAAAATTGTTACTGCCTTTGAACTGTGGGTTGAAATAATCTTTACAAGATGCTTCACAACAAGGCTTTCTTCTAATGAAAAGGAGAAACAAATTGCAGAGGTTCACACATTTATAAGCAAAGAAAATATCAGGCCAAAGTTTGCCCTAGATATGAAGAAATGATAGAAAATGCAGTTATCTGGACTCGGAATTTGAGACAAATCAGAATGGGACAACTCTGAGGGACTTGTGTCTGAATTGGTCTCTTAACTTCCTTTCTTCGTCAGAGAGAAGTAGGTACATCAGCTTCTGCTCAAGTAGTAATCTAAAAAGTCAGAGGCTTCATGCCAAAATTCTGTTTTCTCCATAGTTTCAAGAAAGCATATAAAAGCATGTAAATTAGGCATCAATCCTGTTCCTGTGCCATTAACTCATTGCTCTGTGGGCAAATTCCATTTTCCTGCCTCAGTTTATTTCTTTCATTGAAAAGTTTGTCTTTACTTGTTTAGGAGGATCACTAGAGAACTTGGCCATAACAACTGTAAAGTACATGGATCTATAAATCAACCTTATATTGTTATATCACAGACAAATAAGCTTCCTCCTTAAAAAAAAAAATTGCACTATACTTGGTATTATGTACTGTTTTAAAATTAAAAAATGAAAAATAAAAATGCAGAAGTATTAAAAAAATGCTTTTCAAAGCTTTAAGAATCAGAAAAAACCACTTTCTCAGAACGCTCTTCTTTATTTCTGGGAATCGGTGTGTTCACATATACAAGAAGGCACCCTTCAAAAACCTCCGATCTGCTGAAGCTGAGAGTCAATAACAACATCCATGGATGGCAATCACTGCCATCCATATGCACACCATTTAAAAAAAGAAAAAAAAATGAAAAAAAGAATAACTCATACTTTTAAAGGTGTTATCAGTACAATTAGAATACTAAGGTTTCCACTGTTAATTTTTTTCCCCTGAAGATTTTGGAGACATTTCTTATTTCTTTTTCTTTGACTGTCAGCATGACCTGTATGTCAAGGAGAATGAGATGGAAAAAAACAATTCTTTCTGGGAAAGGCAGAACGTGATGCCAGCTCTCCAGGATTCACATTCAGAGTTGTAAAGACTTGTTCGAAATTCATTTTTACTTCACTGCTAGTAAACTAGATCCAAACACTACCCATTTTTCTTTACAGACTAAACTTGAAGACTGCATCTGCAGCATAGCTTGTTATCAGTATGCTAAATATCACTGTTGCCAGGTAAGAAAAGTAACAGCTGATTTTACTCCCCAAACTTATCAGGATTACTCCCAATGAAGGAGGAGCCATGGAATTATGAACATCACTTCGACTTTTTCTTCCATTTTGCTACAGATACTAATATAGAAGTCAGGCTGAAAATTTGTATCTATATTTTTTTTTTAAAAAGACTAAAACACACACGGTTTTAGTCCTGAATTTTTGTGAGTAAAATTCTACTTTTTAAAAGTGTCTCTGTTTATATTAACAAATGCATAAAAGATCATCATCACTAGTACTTTGAAACAATTCACACTGCTTTTCTAATGAGCTATTCAAACAAGGAAAAGAACTGATGTGTCTAGCACTACACTTAAAAAAAAAAATCAAGAGTAGCAGAATAATTAATAGGACAAGAAAAGAAATTAAAGCAGTGGTATTTCTTACAGGAACTAGTCTCTATGTAACAAATGTATACATTGCATTTAGTCTTTCTAAAGCAGCCATCTCCTACGAGATTAACTGGGACTGTAAGAGAAGAGCCATGCTAACGATCTACTGTGTACGTTCTCTTTCAGGATAAATAACCTCTGCTAAAGCTATCTCATCTATCACATTCCAAAAATCAGGACAGAAAAACAATGTAAAAATGACAACTTATCTCAGTTGAACCCTGATGCCTACAGAGACCAGATTTCATTGGTAATTCCCCACAAATAAATTATAATTCTGTAGGATTTTTGTATTTACGGGTGGCCCGCTTGCTTTAAGCAAAGCGACTAAAACAAGCAATATGAATAATATTGAAGTCAGAAATATGAGGCATATCTCGATTCCATATAATATGCATTTATCTCTTAAAAGCTGGCAAATAACACTGCAGTTACAGCTAGCACAAACTATCCAAAATATCCTCATGTCAAAAAAAAAAAATGCAGTACTGCATTTAAAAATAAAAATAATAGGCAGAATAATTATATTCCATGACCTTTTCATAAGTAGAATTTTTTTTTTTTCCTCATAGTTAGTGGCTTCAATTATAGCTTTAGTTAGTGCTCTTTCATCAGTTTTTCTATCTGTAGTCAGACGTACTGGAAGACAAGAGGAAAGATACAGCTATGAGCTGAAAATAAGCCAATGGAAAGTTTTAATTTACTTTTTAAAGTATGTGCAAGCTATGATTGATGAAAAACAGACCAAGTCCTTCATGTCTTGGATCTGCTTTTAACAACCCAGAACAGGAATTTAGGATGTAACACTCAAATCTCTAGCCAAAAGATTAACCAGTACCCAGAAAAAGACCCAAAGCTTTGTAAATAACCAAGAAAAACCTGACATTCTCTAACACTAGCAATTAAAGCATAAATGAAGCAAAGATTGTTTGAAATGAATGAGAAACCAGAATAAAATACCAGAGAATCATAGAAGCATTAAGGCTGGAGAAGACCACTAAGTTCACCTACTTCAACCATCAGCACATCACCGTGATGCCTGCTAAACTATTAATCTCAGTGTCACAAATGAATGATGGCACAGATCAAGAAAGCAACACATTTTCAACCATATAAAAATATTTGTTAATATTCGAAAAAGAACCAAGGAGGGGAAACAAGAGACAAGCAAAACCATCACCATGGAATGGCCACTGTCTTGGCCTTGTCTAGTAGCTAACAGACAACTAGTACGTAGCACCACCTGATCTGAGTGAGATGAGATAAAATTATCAAGTCAGAATTATAAGAACCACGCATTCCTCAACTATAGGATACAGGTGGGCCTCTAAGGCAACATGCTGCTCCGATTCAGCAGTAGCCACTGCAGTGTGTCATCAGCAGCTTGTGTGAGAATTTTAGTCTCTTTGGTGCCAGATGCTTGCCTAATGACTTACTGTAAGTTTGTTTCCTCCCAGAAGGCAGGAAGGTTACACGTTTTTTTAAGGCTACTCCAGAGTAACACACAGTACTGGCACAAACAGCCTTCTACAAATTTGCTCATAAAACTTTCTTGTCAATGGAAATAACCTGAGGTTATTTTTATGGACTGAATACTCGTGGTTAAAATATTATGGGTATAAACAGCTTTATTAAATCATTACCATCTGGCCTTAAATATAAATATATAATTACATACAGCATACTATACATAAATACTATCTTATTACTAGAATGCATTAGTGTATTTTATAATGCATATTTTGTCTAGTCTATCTATGATAGCTACAGTATCAGTTGCAATATCTGCACCATTACAGTAACTCCTAACAGCATTTTCTCTGCTTTTCAATTAGAGATACAAGACTAGGTGGGCTGGCTGTAAAAATGCCCTCTGCTATTCTGATTACTTCCTTTACGTTACCTCACCATCTGCTTTGAAAGATACAACTCTGTTTGATGCTCTCCTGAATACCAGCTGATTGACCTCACCTCAGTGTTACGCTAGAATAGCAAGTGGTTAGGCTTGCTATACTTCTTGCCAACAGTCAAATAAGACTTGTAATAGCTTATATTTGAACAATATTCTACAGATTTCTACTGAATTACTCTCATTATCTGATTTTTATGTCATTCTTTGTAAAAAGCTAATTTATTAATGCTCTGGACCAGAAACCCCCACGAAGTACCCAGATTGTTTAGCAGAACTGTTATACAGAGCACGTAGTTCTTGCCAAAATGTTCAGGTCTCCATTAATCAAGTCACACAGATTTCAGAAGAAGGCTTCTACCTTTTGAATGCCAGGACAGATAGTCTGCAACTGTATTTTATACTGCATAGCAACAACAAACTGTCCAGTAAATAACAATTTTGCTTTTAGGAGCACGTGACATTTGATTGTACGTGACATGCAATTCAACATGCTCCAGGGAACCATCCTTTGACCTATGTAACACTGCTTCAATTTCTCACACAATAGCTGTTAATCTTCCAATATTTTATCACTTCTACTTTTTTTTTCCTCCATCAAAAGGAAAATCAGATTTTTGTGTAAGTGAAATTTAAAAGAGAATTATTGAAGTGTTTTCTAGAAAAGACTGACAATTTAAGGCATTTACTACTGAAACTCAGAAACTATTTTCTGTTTATCCATTCAAATGGGAACAGATGTAGCCAATAGCTCTGTCATATAGGTGTATTTACTTCACTTTATTCTCTCAGGAACAATGATCTGCATTACACAACCACCCTACTGTGCACAAATAATACAATACAGCATAATTAGAAGCCCTCATACACCCAACCTATTGGTCAGAAGAAAAAGTGTACGAAGACAAAATGACACAAAGCTTTAATTTATTAAGGGCAGTTATGACACTGCAGAATTAAAAAAAAAAAAGAACAAAACAAAAAGCAGCAAATATCTCTTTCAACTATCCTCTCCAAAATTAATTCCTCTGGTGGCTTTGTCTGCAGGAAAATTAATCTTGTTATGACCACCTGTTTAAGTCAGAAATGAGATGTATGTTTTCCTGTCTTAATTCTGGTCATAGAGCATCCAAGATTGTGTAAGACTTATCTGCACACTGAAGATCAGAGTCAGGATTAGTCTCTACAACATATAACTTCCACTAAATTATTTGCAGAACTAAATGCTACATATTACAAAATGGTTATTGTTGACAGACAATTCATAACAAAATTATGCTCAGCGCAAAGAAAGTTCCAAAACCCAGACATTTTGGAATCACAGTCATAATTCCTCACGAAAAAAGAGCAGGCTATAAATTCTTATTAGCTAGATTAACACAGGGAAGCTTTCTTCCTTCATCCATAGCAGCCCCCAGCTCCCATTTCAAAAAAGAATGCCTGCAGATGCATTTCAAGGTAGCTTCACAATTTCCAAAGACAAGATTTGCTTCAGTTCTAAGCAAGCTGGCATCAAGGATTCTTGCCATCATGTTTAGAATGAGAAGCATATCAAGGTACAGGACAACAGTGAGATAATGGCCCTGTTCCTAATGGCTGTTATGTTCATCACAGTGCTCCAAACCTCGTGGTTATTAGCACAGCAGATGGTTGAGATTTTTGACACCTGTCCCAGTAGTTTTGTTTTTGCTACAGCTTGCAGAAATTCATACACAAAAGCTATTTGTCAAAAGCTAATTGACAAAAGCCAAGTTGGGAGAAATTATATTTGCCAAGCATAAATTTATTGCTAATAATAGTCAGGTCTGAGTAAGGAAACATTTCTCTCTGACACAGACCACTTCTCCCTGGATATATGAAAGGGGAAAAAAAAAAAAAACACAACAAGGAAATGCACTCCAAATCATTAAGACTATTATTTTGCATAAATAAAATAATATAAAGTGCAGCTTACAGCATGTTACTAGCTGTTTAAGATTACTCACTGACAGGCAATGGTTTCTAATAATAATCAGAAATGGGTGCTTTTATCATAGTTTTGTTTCTCAGTTTCTGCTTCTGGTATGCAGAAAATGTAATTTGATTTAACCCTTAGTACTATATGTAGAAATAATAATTAAAAAGAGTTCTCCAGAGGCACTATAGGGTACCTCAATTTTACCTTGAGCTTTGTTTTAAAAGGAACTAGTTGCAGCACACACACTTTCCAAGTTACTTCAATTATATATGTTTTGCTTTTTAAAATATTGTTTTTATTGTCACTATAGCCATTATTCCAAATTCTTCTTGTTCAATTTCTACACAAACAAATAAAAATCACAATCATAATTGGGAAGATAAAAGAGATAAATCTCAAAAATCTACGATGAATTAGAGAAGATAGTAAAAAGGCAGAGTTAGGGTAAAAGAAGTGGTGGGAAACTTAAAAAAGCCTGGAGTGAGAAAGGTTACTTTTTCACTGAGAAATGGACAGTTAAAAGCCTTCCCTAGCACTCGTGCTTCCTCTTCAGTAGAAATACAGCAAGAAGGTACGTGGGGAATCGATTGTCCACAGTCCCTCCTGATACAAGAACTAGTGTGAAATCACAAGACAGATGCAGAACAAAGACAGGAAGATAGTTCTTTATGTAATGGCAGCACAACCCTACAGCTCCTTTTACAGAATGTTAGAAGTTTAAAAGAGTTCAAGGGCAAACTGGACAAAGTAATGGAAAAGAAAAACATTGAGAGTCACCAACAAACAATTCATACCTGGGTAGAGATGCCCTTAAGCTAGAAGTCTTGGAGGTCAGTCAGTAATGTATTACAATGAAACTTTCTCAACCTGTCACATAAGTGGGTAGGAAGAGGGTGAGACAAAGCTCTGGGCTGATCTACAGTTGTCCCTACGCTCACCCCCATTTTCATTAGCAAACTGAATAGTTATAAACAACTGATTTGGACATGCTAAACGACGCTGAACTCACTTATTTGCAAATATATTAATAATCTACTTTTAATCGGTGTTCAAATGAAACAACCCAAAAATAGTACCAAGAATTCTTACAAGACAAAGTTCTAATCTGTTTCACACAAAATTTCTGAATATGTTAAAACATACGAAGAACAGAAAATCCCCAAAATAATGTATTTTAAATGTAAGTCAAGCCATGCACAAGATGTCTAGATTTCTCTTTCTTGCAAACACTTTTGAACAGATAATGTAAATTAAAGTCAAAATATTTTGAATTTCTTCCTTGATACCTCAAGGGAGTCTCTGCAGAATTCTGCCACTGCCAACCCCTTATCTCCTACCTGCACATCAGAAAAGGTACTGCTCTAAGCAATTAAGGAGATTGTGATGCTTTGGAGTAGGCAAAGCCCAGCCACAGAGGTTAGCTTGCTGGGAATAAAGACCTAAGGCACCACCATGTCTGGATTAAGTTTTCTAGTCCCCAGGATTCACCTGAAAAAAAAAAAAAAATCTCCTATGGGAATCAGACACTGACTGTGAAGAAATAGTTTGAAAATGAAACCCCAGTGTAGCAAATATTAAAGACAGCCAGGATTCAGTTATTAAGTGACATTCTCTGTTATTAAGGAGCACATTTAAAATCATTAACCGAGATGATATGCACTTTGAAATACAGCACACAGCATGATAAATCTCCTGCACAAAGGATCCATAAGAAGGAGATGATTCAGCCTGACACAGACACACACAGACAGTACCATCTGGCTAGCCCATAACACCTAAAGTTCATCTGCTTCTTACACACATCTCATAGAGCAGATGAGCCAAGCACAGAAACCACTAGCTTCTTCCATCAGCTTACTGAATTTCTAGTGGTTGCCACTTGAACTCCAAGGGTAGCTGGGACCATGCTACCCTGTAATACACATTTTCAACTCTTGTGGTTTCCTGATCACTGCAAACACGAAAACTTGTCTTCAGGGTGCTTCCTTGTGCCTGAAAATGCACAGAATTGCTTCCTAAAGGTGCAGAGAGCTATGATGAACCTTAATGACAAGAATATTGACAAATATTTGAGTGAAGGAGAGAAAGGGAGCAATGTTACTTCCTATCAAGAGCTAACAGCTATTCTCACAGTATGTGTTCCACAACAAAATGCTGCAATTTACTGCAAGCTTCTTAAAGGGCCAGTTAAACTACAGGCACATGAAACAAGATTTAGGCAGACTCGTGTAGTAAAAAATAAAAAAATGCAGAACTGTATTTAGGAAATATTTATACAGAAGTATAAAACATATAAATAATAGCAGTTTGTTCTCCCTCTTAAAAGACAGATCTACTTGTATTATGGTGCAAGTATACTGCACTATATATTGCCATTCTCTGCCTACTCTATTATAGTGGCAACAAAGAATTATTCGGAGAGAATTATATAAAATGATCTCACTCGGTATTCTCACAAGTTGTGGAGAACTCAGAAGCTGAAGTCATTTTAATTTACCCAGAATAAACTCTGCTGTAATTGCGGGGCTATTCATTTTAGTCCCCAGCAGCATTTACTGAAATGCCATCAGTTCAAGTTAGCTTTCAGTCTGGGACTTTGGAACAGCATCTTTCTCAGTACTACTTTACCAATAAATGTCAAATTAATCAACTAACATCTGTTAAACAAATACAAAATATAATGCAAGGGTACTTTACATATTTTTTTGTTCTGAGGTAGACGATAACATTATGAAAATGTAAGCAGTATCTGACTATTAAGATTTGCAAATATACATGAACCTGATACAGAAAGCAATGGATGTCTAAAACCATTCATCCAATCAAAATGGTATAAAAATGGAGACCAGTGTATGAAGTGGCATCTTCATTTGGGGGGACGAGGGGGGAAAAGGAAGGCTCCTTTTTCCTCTTTTTTTTTTCCCCCCCGAACAAGAGAAAGGAAACAATAACCAATGATAATTATGCCCATCAAGAAACAGTAAGATCTGTGGTAATTGATGTAAGAACTTCAGCCTACTGAATGTGAGTCAGATCATACTGCTTTCTTTCCTATTTTGCTATTGCTCTTGGAATTAAAAAGCAAAAAAAAAAAAAAAAAATTGGTTCATGTTTTTTTTATTTCTCCCATGTGTTTCATATTACAATAAATTCCATATTATAGACCCACATTAGTGAAACAGAAGGCAACTGGTCCTATCTAGAAGAACAAGAGTCTGCATAATAGTGAGAAGGGCAGAGAATACCATGCAGCATTTACTTCTGACAAGAAGGATGACTTTAATGTCCCTGTGCCACTCTCCTCACAAATTTCTTTCTACAGGGAACATTAATCAATGTGTGTTGCTGACAAGGTAGCAGTTGTCAACCCTCCTGGTTGTTATACTGCCATAGTGCAGCTTCACCCAGAGCTGACGGCCTGAACTGAACTCAGGTGCAGAGAGAACGCTCCCTGCATCAATTCTCAGTGGAAAGATGACAGACATATCTGCTTTGCTGCAGCACCTTTGTGTTTAGGCTTCATTTGCTACTTCCAGTGATCCAATAAAAATATGGGGAAATTTTCATTCTTTCAGTGCAAGACACTTCAGCACAATTTAAAAATAAATCTTAAAACAATTTTATGTTTAAGAATGATCCAGCAACTCTTAGAAGATTACTCATCAACTTTTCCTGTGATTATTTCTTAGAGCATCTAGCATGCCACATTCCTGTTTTATGTTCACTGAAACTGCAACTCCAGATGTGTTTGCAAGGCCACATTTCTTCTGCTGAGTCACAAAATAAATTTGACAACACTACCATCCTTGGGAGATTGATGAGAACACAGACACCAAATGACTCGCTACAATTACGTAGGAAAACCACAGTACTGAAATAAAAAATGAATTTAACAAATTCCAAACTGATTTCTTTAACACCAAGTCAGTCTTCTTCATGATCAGTTTTTATTTCCTTGCCCATCACCCAGATTAAACAAGCAAGAAGTAATCTCAGGCCTCATGCCCTGAAGCTTTGATTTACACAGGCCAAAACACCACAAACGCAGACACTGCATCTACACAATATAATCAGGATATTTTAAAATCAGAAACTACAATCAAAAATTTAAACCAATTTTGTCTATAGAACGCAAAGAAAAGTGTGATAGGAACTTCAGAAAAGTCTAGTACACAAAGAAAAATTATTCAATGTAAGAAGTAAATTCAAGAATGAAAAACGAATGAACTTAAATTACAATTAAAATCCACCCTCAGCCTCACCCTTTTCCTTGAGTTTGAGTATAACAAATTTACGTTTTCATGTAGTTTATTGCTTGATGCCACTGACACCAGATGGAGCATTCTAGAGCTTGCAAAGTTATTTTTTCTTTGTGTTTTCACTCAAACTCTGCATTTTTTATGGGCAATCAGAAACATTTCAGAGCCACAATTATCAAGGCTTTAATGTTCATAAAAAATAATTTAAATATTCTGAGAGATTCTAAGTAACTTTATAAATGTCATGGGATTGTGTGCATATAGCCCATATGGGAACCACTTAATCAGAATGCAAGCACTTGTATTTCATTAGCAGTGATATGTGCAATACTTCCAGATTACCCTGGTGAAAGAGTTGATGTGAAATCTCTCACAGTAACGTGAAAGATTTTCCAAGCAAATCCTGCTGATGGCATTCATGAGATCTGGAGGTTACCCTCTGAAACAGAAAGGAGAAATTGGCTTAACCTATAAACACTAAATAGACCACATGGTTGAAAAAAAGGAAGTCATAGCCAAGTGGAAAAAAATGCTAAGGAAGGGTTCAACTTTCATGAATTGTTTTCTGAAGTTAGAGTAATAATTTTTATTAAAAAAAACAAAAAACCACAGATTGCACAGGTAGACAACTGAACCATTCTTTGTGTCTCCCTTTACTCTCTTTCTGACAGGAAAATAATTGAGAAGTAAACAGAGTACAGCTTTGCCCTGATGCACAATAAACTCTGAATGGTAACTGTCCCATTTCAATCATTATTCAAAAGGATGCTATAAGCACAAGAACTCGCAGCATGCAGAGTAACAAATCGAAGTCCTTTACATTCATCCCGTCTGTTCTGCGAGCTACTTAAATGAGGCAAAACAAGGTTTTCCACTGGGAGCAGGCCTAGAAAAATATATCTTATTCTTTGAACCTACCAGATGCTGAATTAAACCAAGAAAAACTTCCTTGAAGCAAATACTACTACTACAGACGTAAAGCAAGCCTTAGCTTAATTCAGGAGCACAAAGCTTTAGAAATTAAAAAAGCCTAGTTCTCAAGTTACGATCAAAGAAATTTCATCTGGTAGCCAACATCTGTAGAACTTGATTTAGAGATAGATGAAAAGAGTATCTACATTTTTATTAAAGGATAGGCATTACAAACGCTTTTGCACACTGCTGCAATATGAAGTTCCTTATTTGAGAAAGGTGGATAATAACAGCCACTACATCTGCAAATAAACTGAAAAACTTCCTGGTAATACTTAACTAAACATAGATGTCACTCCAAAAGAAATGCCTCCTATTATTTCCATGGAAACTACAACAGATACAAAGAGCACTGTTTGATAGAGCAAATTCTCAGTTACAAAGCAGTACTTTCCAACATAGTCACCACCATAGCTATACATTATTAATAGTAATAGCATTTTTCAGCCTGTTCAATTAAAATTGACCAGGTGCTAGCTCTTTCTCAGTGCAGTACGTATGCTGAATACACAACGTGTATTCCATGAAGCTTGGAGAACTGCTCCAGTTTAACACTGGTACCCAAGCAGTATTCAGCTTTGTTCTTCAGCAGCTGAGGGACCCAGGAATCAGCAGGAATTGCTTTTTTCTCCAGGGCTGCAATCTGACTTGCACTGTCTGATTTGCTGCTGGAGTCCTTTCCTTACCAACTGTGCTATGGAATCATTGAATATACTAAAGAGAAACAAAATTGCTGTTTACAAGCTACTTTTCCTCCACAGTTTGTGAAGTTAAATTCATTTTGAGAACTGCTTTTAATACTTACTAAATGGCATTCACTTTGTGAGAACTTTTTAATTTTAAATCATTGCACAGCTGCTTCTCTTGTAATACAGGCCTACACTTATTACACAATAAGCATCAGCAATGCCTAATTGACAACACCTTCACCCAAGGACATAACAAAAAGCTTGTTACACTTGTTTAAATACAAACAAGCTAGTTCTCCTCTGTCTACCCCTCCAAATAGAACAGATGCTGATTTCTTCCTGTAATTCTCACACTCAGATTTCATCTAAACACACAAAGGTAGGGATGTACATAAATACTTTAGAAGTCACATGCCTGAGTCAATACAAGCTATAAAGGATTTAAAGGTTAATTTCAATATGGAATTCCACAGTGTTCTAATTTTGGATTTCTGATTAACACAGATTTGGCAGAAGTGAAGCCTGCATTACTACTATACTTCTTTTTATTTTTTATAATGTAACTTCAGTAGAACATTTTTATAGTATGTCAAACCAAAAACCCGCCTTCCCCAGCCTCCCTTGTATGAAACAAAACTGCTTAAGAATTATGTATACATGAAATAACAAGTAAAGGTTTCTGAAACAAAAGTGAAGGACTTAAAAAAAAAAATGAATAAAATGTGTATTATATCTCTGCCCTTGCCAAATTTCCACAAAGACTTTTTGTCTCGAATATGGTGGTAAAGAGAAAAATTGTGATCATCTGTGAATATATTGATGCTGGTGTCTTCTCAAAAGTGTATTACTTGGCACAAAGAATCCTCTTTGCGTGTCATAAATGACTTAGCTCACAATAATTTAAGACAAAAACCTCCTGTAAGTCCATTTCCTAACTGCTGAAGTAGATAATTTTAGAGGATTTAACTTCAAATTGAAAAGCAAAAAAGGTTAGATTTTCACTACTACATTCAGGTAAGTGTTTTAAGAACAGCTTGTCTTTCATCACACTTCCCTCAGCCATGAGTCTGACAAACCACTATGATCTGGTATTAAATTCTTCTTACATTAGTGATAGCTTGTGATTATAGGCTTCTGGCACTGCTACTGAACTGTGTCCAAGCTCTTTTTCCCCTCTTATTTTGAAACAGGATATTAGGCCTGTCTCTTAGATCAGAAGATAAGTAATAGCTGTTGAGTTCACTGTATTTGAAGATCATTTTTCACTCCACCTTCAGCAATGTCTATTCAAAAGCTGACCAACATCTCTTGTATAGAAAGCGTAAATTCTTTATGGGAAAATAATTGAATCACTAGACAGAGGGAACACCAATATGAAATATATTGCCATTAATTCCTTTCCCCACTTACAGATTTCACAATCTGCTGTGAGAGGTTTGTTAGAATGATGTATGTATTTAATTACATCCAAATGGGAAATACAATAGGTTCCAAAATTTTAAGCATACTATAGCTATTATTACCACGTATAAGCTGTGATTCACAGTATGACTCCTCTATTTCTCCAATACTACAGGATTTTCTATTTCTCCACAGTTCATTATTTTACTTCTTTCATCTTAATTCACACATACCTGCATATATCTTCGCTAGTCAACAGAAAGAATAGAATATCTTGTTCTCTGTCTTCTGGGCAGCCCCTTGTAATGAATTAATTCAGACAGGAAACAATCAGAGATCACTGTAGAAAATCAAGTTCCATCACTGCTGTAAACTTCACTCCTCAAGTCCGACTTGTTTTTACCTCTCAAGCTGCTGAATAGGACGTGTGACAAGAAATTTATGAGTAACACTGGCATACTTTTATAAGTAAGTAATCTGGGTATAGACAACCCAGAAAGCTCCCAAGCACACAATAACAATATATATAAATAGCCTCTTGTGCAGATAACTTTCCCAACTTTCACATAGCTAATTACTTAAGTATGAGCTAAATTGTAGATCCTAGTTCTACTTCTTCACAACTGCTTAGTTCCAACTGCTTGTAATCCCCATTAGTAATTAAGTGCATTTGATTTTGGATTTTATTATTTTATTATTATATTATTATTATTATTATTATTTTATATAGGCAGAGTTCAGTTTCAAGGTATCATTTCTTGTTACGCTTTGCTCCATAGAGCAAACTAACTACAAGTCACTATATAAACATTGCTCATTTTCACAAGTTAGATTCACAGAATCACAGAATCGTAGGGGAGGGAAGTGACCTACAGAGATTGAGTCCAACCCCCCTGCAAAGCAGGCCCCCTACAGCAGGGTGCACAGGCAGGCATCAAATATCTCCAGAGAAGGAGAATCCACAGCCTCCCTGGGCAGCCTGTTCCAGTGCTCCATCAGTCTCACTATGAAGAAGTTCCTTCACATATTGGTGCAGAACTTCCTATGCTCAATTTTTTGTCTTGTCCCCACAGACTGCTGAAAACAGGTTGGCCACACTTGAGATACTTATAAACATTAATCAGACTTCTTCTGACTCATCTTCTCTCAAGGCTGAACAGACCCAGTTCACTCAGCCTTCCCTCGTAGGGAAGATGCTTCAGGCCCCTTATCTTTGTGGCCCTCCCCTGGACTCTTTCCAGGAGATCCCTGTCTTCTGTGTACTGGGGAGCCCAGAACTGGCTACAGTACTCCAGGTGAGGCCTGACCATGGCGGAGTAGAGGGGAGGATCACCTCCCTCGACCTGCTGTCCATGCTCCTTCTAAAGCACCTCAAGATCCCAAAGATTCAGACCTCTAGTAATCTTCCTAGAGAACACTGGCATTTTTTGGTGTGATTTTTGCCCAAACAGTGATCAAATATTCATTATCCAATATAATTCCACTGATTCTTTGCAATCCTTAGATTCAAAGAGAAGTTCACCCACTTTTAAATATCATGTTGTCTGAATTTCTAGATAAAAGATACCACATTTGGTGAAATTAGTACGTTTGATATGTATTAAGAATTTTAAAAGATATTCTTAGAAAATTGCATTGCTAAGGGCAAAACAGTCATTTCTCACTGCATGGACAGTTACTGCTATGCAACTCAAGTACAGAACACATTAAGAAAGTTAAAAGCTAATGCAATCCATTTGCTATCTAATATACTAATTCTACTTCTGCATTTCACATAGCTATTGACAAAAATTAAAATAGAAACCACTTCAATCTAGCCAGAAAATAAATTATTAAATAATCATAGTTTGTTTCCAATGTAGTCCTCAAAAGCCTCTTATATCATTTAAGACACAGAACCAGTACATGCAGCAGATACAACTGGATTGCAAAGCATACTTGAAAGATGAAGACTGCTATATTGTTCAAGCTGTAAGATGGAAATCCAGAGTACTTTTGAGAATCTGTTCTGAAAAATATTCAAAAGCATTAGTCTTATATTTTGCCAATCCAAGATTGGGACTGATGCTAGTGAGTATTTCGTCATATTCCACTGTAAACACACTACCTATGGCACTTCCCATTATTCCCCCAAGTCCATCTCTCATCACTGTTCATTAACTGAGAAGCAGACTCCCACTAGTGATACCATACTACTTCCAACGTGGTAGGCTAGCTTGGTTCTGTGCTAGCTTTACCATTTCTATATAGTGCTGAGCTGCTGTATATTAGTATCCGTACAAATACTGTAACAATTCCAAGCACGTCCCTCCAGTGTCCTCTTATGGACGTCATCAAGACTGCTCACATCCTAGCAGAATAAAGTCAAGAAACTTCAACTTTTTGGCTCTTCTAGACTGAAATGTGTGTTTCATTACAAAATGGCATTATTATCACATTGCCTTCAATATACTTCAATTTTATTTTCTTTATTTTGTGTAACTGCACACTAACCTCAATATAGCAAAAAGTTTCAAGCATATTTATAACAGGTACATCTAGCTAACATCTATTTAGTTCCAGTGACTGCTTCCTAAGGTATGTTGTCTTCTGACTGTAACTGGAAAAAAAAAAAAAAAAAAACACGAAGTGAACAACAAAAAACAGAATTCTTATTTAGAGAAGGATTAAGTAACTCATTTGCTTGGATGACATATTCTTTTCTTTGCACTAAATGATACATCTTAAAGATGAACTTTAATCAAGTTATGTGAAAGGTGTGTTGTTTTTTGTTCTTTTTTTTTTTTTTTTTGAGAGGAAGGATTGTTACATACTGACAATTCCTGTCTGCAAGGCATGACTCTTGAAATGGGGATGAAGCATTGCACTTAGTCACCCATCCCCGTCATCAGTTTATCTTTAAAAAAAGATACAACTTTCCATTTCCAGTTTCCTCCATAGAAACTGTGAGGTATACTCGCCAAAAAAGGTGAGGAGAGAAGCCTCTGCACTCTAAATAGAGTACTTTAACCATGATAAGCCTGAGTGAAGCATTATTTATGACCTATTTACATATTTATATGCCAGCAATGGGAAACCTCTCTCTTTTACTGTCAAAAGAAACCATTTCCTGAAAGATCAGTCAAGATATGAAGAGTTGTTCTCTACTTCAGAAGCGTGAGAGGAAAAAGTTGCAGAAAAATAATTTGAGAGTTAGAATGTGTCATCAGAGATAAACAGCAAAACCTTGAAGCAACACCTTACAGTTCCAAGTAATCCTCCTGGTTTCAAAAAGGCTATATTTACAAACAGCTATATAGGAAAATAAGAGAAGAGGACTTACAGGACTTATGACTGCAGCTGAATTTCTGAGATCATAGTAAATTACGGTAAATCTCAAAAAAGTATGTACAGATAAACCCACCGCATCAAGAAACAACCCACGAAGTACTGAAGTAAGCAGCAAGTTTTAAGATGAACATCACTGTAAAAACAAGGAAAAAGCAGAGGAAGCATGACCAGTTGACCGTGGTTTACATTCTTCAGGCTGATGACTTTGATGATCCATTCTGTGGGATCAGACAGGAAAGCATGGCCCACATTAACAAGTTAATAAGTATTCTTACTCTTATTATTCTAAGGCATCCTGGGCCATATCCTACTGATCAGAATGATAACAGAAATGCAAATGACTACATTTGTAAAGAACAGTAAATAATTTGCAAAGATCTTTTACATCTAGATTAAGTGTATTTTCTAAAATGAGCTTTAGATCCCAGAGGGACTTTGATAACATCAGCCACATTAGAATCTTACGAATCATTTCTGAATTACATAGAAAACGAGGGAAAAAATGCAAAGCACCAAAAATACTGACTACCAGAATCCCATAAGGCACCAGACAGTGATTTGAGCTCATTGAGTGTACTGACTTACGACACAGTAAGTTTAGCAGGCATCCTTGCAGTCAAGAAAACAAACAAGAGATCTGCAATCAACTCTTAGGTTGTTGAGTAGATAAACGTATAAAGAAGTCCTTATAAAATTTTAACTGTGACAGACTTGGAAATATTATTCATCTTGTGCTCAGAGGGAACTAATCAGGAATTGGTATCTCATAGATAAAATGTTAAATGTGATAAACTTAAAAATAATTTGGATAAATACTGATGAAAGATGAAATATTAACTGTCCAACCAGATGAGATTTACACACACACAAAGTGCTGAAATAGCATTAGAGTGCACTGAAGATGCTGCAAATGTCCTGGGGTAAAAACTGTCCTGTGCTTTCAAAGACAATCACAGCACAAGTACTCTTTCCCATGTGCAGCCAGTACGTAAATCACTGACATTTCCTTCCCATAGAATTAACTGACTTGGAAGGAAGTCAGCATAAGAAAGGAGTATCTTCCAGATGAATACTGTGCCTGGACCTCTGCTTAGATCTGAAGGAATTCAAAGGCAAAGGCATTTCAGACCCACCCTGTCAAGGGTGCCACACACTTATCTGTAACCAATTAAGAAATTTATTGTGCCAGACAAAAAAATCAAGATTCTTTTGGCCTGTTCCTATGATGACATAATAGATAGATCATTGATAAAGATAAAGCTTCACCCATTGCGTTTTGCTATTGACAGCCTTGCAACTGTCTTACAATTGCTTATTTTGATTTCCTAGAGACACAATCTGGCATATCTAGACCAACCCCAACACATGTACTTGCTCATTCAGAAGGAAAAACACTGGGGAGAGCTATTAAAAAAAAAAAAACACCAACAATTGGGTGCTCTAAATAAATCACCTTTTAACCAATATATTTTTTGATGTAATACTGTTTTCTAAGTTTCTACTGAAAAGATCATAGTGTTAAAAGATGAAGAGTTATACTTCAATTTCCTTGTACCATTAGTTTCCAGCCATTTTCCTTAGCAAAAGAGACAGTTTTGTTTCATTTTTGTCTCTACAACTTGTATTTTCCCCAAAATATTCTATTAACTAATACATTTTTAAAATATGAAAAAATAAAATATTGCAAATACTGATTAAATTTTAGAAAAAAATAACAGTGAAATAACATTGAAGTTAACTATTTAAAGAAATCTTTTTTTCGGAACAACAGTGTATATATGTGAAGATTAAACACGATTAAATTTTCTTAGAAGTAGAGCATATTGTGTTTGAACAACCAGAAGACTTGCAAGAATAATCATGCATTTACTTAATTAAAGTCCTGGAAAAGAAGAACAATTTACTTTTCCGCTTTCAGCAGTTCTAACCCAAGAAAAATCACATTTTGCTCATGTTTTAAAAATGTCCACCAGCTATTCAGATAATGGAGCTCTCAAAACTCCCTTGGGGAGCAGCTTTCCCAGCAACCAACCACAACACTAAAACCATGAGTCTACTCATTGATGCACTGAACATTTTCTCCTTTATCCTGAAAAGTACTTCAGTACACAACGCTCAACTTCTAACAGGTAGGAAATTGCATTAAATTCAACAAGCACCATTATTTTCCAGAGGATTGACAGCAGTCTGTACAACTACAGAATCATCGTCATTCATATTTAATTCTGCTAACTACTACTTGTGCTCCAGAGAGCTTTAAGATCTGATCTTAACCATAAAAGTTAAACTGCACGTCATTTTGCTCCATCTTTGCTGGAACAATTTTGATTAAGATTTATTATTTGTTCACATCTTTGATTTACTGATGAGCCCTTGTTTTCATGACGAGCAATACAGGTACCTGGGAATACATTTGATTATGGCTTAGATAATTTTCACTAAGTTGTCTGCCTTTAGGCAGAAGCAAGTAAGAAGCAGATGCTTCTTTTCTTTAAGATAGGCACACCTTAAGCACACGTTAGTTACAAAACTGTAAATCTACCCACTTCAGCCTACTGGCAGCCAAAAATTGCACATAAAGTTTAGAAGTCTGCTCTCTGATGAACAGTCCTCTCCATTTCATGATGCTGGTGGTTGGAAAACACAGAGAAAACCCAAAGTAGATGCCAATTCTTCTTCTTTAAAAAGAGAGGAAAAAAAACAACTAAAAAACCAAGTCAGAGGCAAAATGTGGGCATGAGTATGGATGCGTGCATATAGCAGGTACTTTTAGCAGTAATGCAACATCTAACAGGTGCTTGAGCATAAATCAAGACCTAATTCTCTATGGCCAACAAACAGTTCTTCTGCAACAGCCTTCTCAATTTATCATATTATAATTGAAGAGTAGCCTCTCCACAGCCAATCAATATGCCAAGCCAGATGGCATGTACTTTTCCAGAGTTCCAGACATCAGGACCCTACAAGCTCAACCTTCAGAGCTAGAAGGACTGCTCCTAACAGTACCAGATTTAAAGAAAGAGCTTGAATATCTTACACCACGTAAATGCAGAGAACATAACTGAACTTCAGTTACACTCAGCTAGACTCAAACAGAAATGCAATCCATACCTTGATTTTTTGACAGTTGACAGATTTTTTTTTTTTTAAGAACAGTCCTAGCACTCCCTTGTATTTTTTTTTATTTTTTTTAGTATTGTAACATCCTATTTACTCTTACATAGATGCATGTTAGCAGTAGCATCGCGCATTCTTCTCTCATTGTGAGTGGATGAGAGAAATACAGAGCTACAAATAGAAGTGCCAGTATTTTAAAATAGACAAATTCCTATCTCCAGGTAGCATTACAGCATTTTCCCCCAAGGTTTTGAATCATTGCCCATTTGTACTTTAAACTTGCAGCTCATTTTCAGCCTCTTCATCACTCCTCCACATGATATTTCAAATAACAAGTCACTTGAGAGGCTTAAAGTCAAATAACTAGCTACTGAGACAGTACTATTTCAGTCAACTTCACATCTGGTTACTAAACTAAGCTTCTCTTACTGTACATTACAAACAGTACATCACAAACTAGCCAATGCTAAGGCTACATTTCTACCTCTTCTGTTTAACTCTCTCCCTGAAAGAGAGAAAGAAGAGTTAAATTAGTGAAAAAGCATCTTCAAATAAATTCAATTTCCTTCAGCATTGTAGACATCATCCAACAGGTTTTAGATCAGGTGAACTATGGAATCACAACAATTATGGTTGGAAAAGACCTCCAAGATTGTCTCATTCAGCCATCCACCAACCACCAATATTGCTCACCAAACCACATCCCTAAGTACCACGTCTCCCCTCTCCTTAAACACCTCCAGGGATAGCGACTCTACCACTTCCCTGGGCAACATGTTCCAAAGCCTCAGCACTCTTCCTGCAAATAAATTCTCCCTAATGTCCAATCTAAATCTCCTCTGGTGTAACTTGAGGCCACCTCCTCTTGTCCTATCAAATGATACAAAGTACAGGATAGTCTGATTCCCCTATCAGTAGCAGCTGCACAGTTCACAAGAACACATGAGGAGTTAATGAACAGCTTTTCCTCTTCTTCTATAGGGTGAGACCTGTTGAATTGACTCTGACTGACATTCTATTGCACTAAGCAGCTCATGCAGGAGCATATACTATGTGCTCATTTTGTGTGTACTTATCATAAGAAATACCAGATGTTTCAAATAGAAAAAGAATGACTTAGAGAGAATTTATCTCAGCAAGGACAGTGCTCAAGGCAGCAAGCATTAAGCAGATAACAAAATATTATTTTAGTCTCAGCTGGTGAAAGGAGAAGGTGTGATATTTAATCATGCTGCTAGGTTAGAACTCTACATGGCAGCTGGCTGACACATCCTGTAGAAGGGTAGCTGCCAAAACTTCACTTGAAGATACTTTTTTGCTCTAATATCAGTCACAGAAAACAAACATCAGCCAAGTACGTCTCTATTTTGTGCTCTATTCTATGCACCTGTGTGTGGGATTATTTCTTTGTTTGGATTTTAGATGAGCAGTTGATAGGAATATCAATATTGTTCCTAGCATCACAGCTCAGGGGAGGGAGAAAGAATTTCAGGAAAGAATACATGGGGCATTATCCTAAGCAATTACTCTGTCACAATCCATACGTTAGGACAGTCAGATGACAGAATGAAGTACAAGAAGGGTGATGAACAACTGCAAGCGAGCTGCGTTGGAAACTTCAGTCGCCACAGAATGCAGAGAGGATGCCACTAATTAGACATGGAAGTAAAGGATGCATTGTTATCTGATTTAAAGTTACAACACAATACTTAACATAATATTTGACTGCCAAATTAAGGCTAGTATTTCTTCTAGTCATAACAACACTACATTCATTCAAGTGATACATTGCAGTGGTTCCCAATCCTCTTATCTTCATAAGCAGCAAAGAGGTAGCTCTCATCACTGACAGATTTGGTCCTTCTAACTTGCAGAAACAATGAAAGTCCCATAGTGTTGATAAAAAGATGCTGATTGTAGGCTAGTCTGCATAGCTTTTTGGGTTTTTTTCCCCAAATATTCAAATTCAATTCTAATGCAATTTTTCACCTGTTATTCAGAACCACACAGAATGGCCCGGGTTGGAAGGGATCTCAAGTATCATGAATCTCCAGCCCCCCCTGTCACAGGCAGGGCCACCTCCCCATTTAATACCAGACCAGATTGCCCAGGGCCCCATCCAGCCTGGCCTTAAACACCTCCAGGAATGGGGCATCCACAACCTCTCTGGGCAGCCTGTTCCAGCACCTCACCACTCTCTCTGTGAAGAGCTTCCTCCTGACATCCAACCCAAATCTTCCCTCCTTAATTCAGGATTCAACTTATTCTGCATTAAATCTAAGTGGTATAGCAAAAACCTTAATATTTTCCAATCACTTCCCTCCTAAAATTTACAGTAGGAATTTTTTAACTCAGATTCTTACTAGAAGCTAGTAAACTAAATAAAACCATGGATCTTAGTTGTCTCGGATACTGTAGAAACATGAAAATTTAAAAGAAAGACAAGGAAAAAAAACTTTCAGACATCATTGTTGAAGACAAATATTTTCCCCACTGTTGGCATGCCTTTATGTTGCACAAAATAAGACTACTCAATTAACATCTAAGAAAAAAGCCAAAGTTAAAAAAATAAAAACATACACGTGCAGCTAACATAACTAGAGTAGCTTCTCATCCTAGACAAGATACCTATTTCCAAAAGGCAACTAGATCCTGCCTTGGTAACTGCAAAATAATGCTAGTTTTTAAAAATAGAAAATAGTTCTAAAGAACAAAGCTGAGCAGAGCTGGTTTTAGTGCCTACCAGAAGCTTAAGTCTCTCTTCTCAATAATCAGGGCAGCTTTACAACATGAAGATATACTTTGGTTTCTCTTAAATTGGAAGCCTTTGAAACTAACCGTTATTCAATGCACAGTACTTGAATTTCTAGAATATATTTGTAAAAATTTAAACTCTTTGAAGTCTTATACTCTCCTTCAGTGACTGTCAACTACTTTGACAAAACTGACACAGAAGTTTCCTTAAGAAATAAAGTGCTTTCAAATGAATACTTGTGTGACAAAATGGATTTTTAAACTGTCCTCTGAGTCATGCTGCTTGACCATTCGTTACAAATACAGAAGTGAGACAGCAAAGATTCATGCTACCAATTTTAGCAAATACTAGCCTGTCACAGGTGTCAGCAACACACATCAAGAGATGAGGCAGCAAACACAAAAATACTGCAAATGGTCATTTTCACTTTCTAATGTGAAACTACATGTAAATTAGTATACAGAATAGTATTAATGCAAGCCTCCAAAAAAAAAAAAAAAAACTACAAACTTAGGTAACACCTATCTTTTTTTGCCTGTAAAGTATACATTCTGACTTCCACATCTACAAAGTGGAAGTCTCTGCTTATGTGTTACATTCTCTGCTTACATGCTACGAGGAAAACTTCATTTATAAACACTTCCATGTACCTCAGAGTCCTATTATTCAGTCTTTTTTGTACTGGAATAGAAGACTTGTAAGACTTGTGTTTGTATTCTAAGCAATTATGTTTAATACTGCAATTGAGAAAGCACCATATATGCTCATGAAGTAGTTCCTGACTATTCATAAGCTATCAAATATCATGGTGTAGCTCAAGTAAATCACTTGGATGCTCAAGATCCAGGTTTGAACTCCTAGTTCACCAGTAACTTCTAATTTCTGTACAGGTACTTTAAGCTTAACATTTTGAGTGTTTCCCATTAACATAAATCATCAACCCACAGAACACAAATTAAGTCCTAAACTCTGGAAGATTGGATGGAGCTTTAAAATTACAAATTGCTTCACAACACTGAACAAGAATGACTGACATAGTAGATATTTAAATAAATGATCTTCTGTGATTCAAGAAATTCTTAAACTTTAGCTGATTTAGAAATTATTGTGACAAAAAAGTTGTCAGAGCCAAAACATACACAAAATACTTTCCAGCTGAACTTCACTGATATTTGCATGTTTCAGACAATATGCAGCTTAGATCAATCATAAGCGCACAGGAGGTGATTGCAGTGGCATGGGACAAAATATTCAATTTTCTTGACCAGCATAGGACCAAATTAAAAAACAGAAACAAAAACAATCCACACAAACCACATACATGAAGTCTGTAGGCAACAGAAACAATAGTCTTTCCAACCAAACATCTGAGGCCACAGCAGAAACACTGCCTTGTTTTGCTCCCTGACAATGCAATTCAGGGGTCAGCTGGGCATCAAAACTGTTCTGTTATGACCAACTCTTGTTAAAAAAAAAATTAAAAAAATCCATAATTTGGATAAAAATATTAGATTGATACAGATATTCAGGCCCTTGATAAAAGAGGTTTCAATATCCATACCGTGTTCACCAGTTTCTTACCAGCCACATCACTACAGATACTAGAGTATATGAGTTTTGTAAGTAAAATAACACCACGTACTTAACTAAAAAAAGAAGGATTTTGTAATCCCAAGTGTATAAATTCATCACTTTCCTAAATTCTACAAAGAATCATTTGATTTTTCAAATATCTGGAAAACTTTTGGGATTGGGACTGAAGGCTGCCAAGTTTGCTGGAGTTAACACAATTATCCTCCTCATTACAATCAACAACTTAACTAACTACTGACTTCACAACATTTTTTTCTGTTTCTTTTGAAGATTTTGTAGCACTCACTCTGTAACTCTATCTTCAGAATTCTGCAATGAAGACTAACCAAATTCTTCCATACCATCACAGTCCTCCTCTTATACAAAACACTTAAAGTCTATTTAAGCCAATAATCAGTGAACAATAATGCAAGTAATTCTTTTATTTTTAGACAGGATTAGATTACATCAAAATTTTACTTTACTGCACAGCGCACGTAAATCCCATGTTTTCTTTATTTGTATGACTGACCCACTTTCTCCATTAGCTTAAAAATTCCCTGTAAAATATCATACATAGCCTTTTTTTTTTTTTTTTTTTAACTTGCAAAGCATGATTCTTCAATCACAGGATTACTCAACATTAAAATAAGAATTGTTAAAAATAGGAGCTGACTGCACATGTTGTGCTTTGGGAGTTGTCAATAAAATGCTGGTGGTTTACACCTTGGCGAAGATTATCTCACACAACAAGAGAAAATCCCACTTAAAAAGTTATGTTATTTACTTTTCTTTAAAACACATCTCACATTTAACATTATTCCATTACTTTGAATAAGGACAACAGAATTGAGTCACAGTAAATATTTCTGCTACAGTATGTTACCTATTTGGGTCCACAGAGTAGAATTCTACTACTTTTACATAACAACTGTAAGGTTGGTTTGGAATTTAGTTGCATTCAGTACTAAAATTAAATGAAGAAATGTGGTAAAGTATAAAATTGTTTCTCATTATTACTATAGTCTGAGAAAGAACAGTTGCTCGCACTCTTTAATTTTAAAATGAGCTACTAAGAAAATTAATCATGCTTAATCCTACAGAGAACAGACAACACAAAACAAAAAAAATCTCACAACAACAGACCGAGTTTTGCAAGATTTCACAGGTGTTTTCCTCCTGTACTAACAGCTTCTGGCTTTTAATAGACTAGCAACAGGACTGAACTAATTTCCTGATTTTCCTTACCTCGTTAGTGTTAATAAATTGTTAATATTCAAAATTGTAAAATTAACCAGACACATTAATAACTTGGCAGCAGTGCTATGAGGCAACAACAACATACATTTAACATTAAGCATTTCCTCTCACCTTCAGTAGCTCCATGAACAAGGATTCTGTAGGAGAGCGCTGAGGACAAGCCCACTCTGCAGTCATCTCCACCAATAGCTCTTTTTCTTCCTTAGCACATGAAATCAGAGCAGAATCTCCACCTTTTCTCCAGGAAAACACAATGCTAACAGCAGCGAGGCATGCTTTATTGCCTTAATTAAGTCCTCTCCTGCAGCTGCTTCTCCTTGGAGCTGTGTCCTCACATTGGCCATGCCCATTTCTCCCCTTCCTGTTTATCCTCATGATAAATATCTATCTAAATAAGTAGGCACCTTTTCTTTGCCATCTCCCAAGGGCACTTTGTATAGCATCTAACCAGGAAAAGCATCACCTGCTGTGCCTTTTCAAAGCGATAATGGCTGAAAGGTTCCTCATTGCAGTTCTTCTCACAGGCCAGGCGTGATACCCATGGCTTGCGAGCCCACCTGGATCCATCCCTCAGGATCACACCAGTCATTCTCTCAGGCCACAACTTTCTCAAACCAGGAAAAAGTCCCATTTAGTTCTGCTTTGTCTATAAACATCAAGACCGCGCTTCCAACACCCTCATGGCTGAAGGCACAGCCTTAACGCCGTCTCGCGGCACAGGAACATGGTCTCAGTCCGCCGCGCAACGCCACCCTGAGGCGATGGCTCGCGACGGACAAAGCCTCGCGCTGCTCCCGCCGTCCCGCCCTGCCCCGCCTGGAGCCGGGGGTCTGAGGGTTGCGATTTCTGCCAGCGCCTCCCCGCTCTGAGAAAAAATCTTACATCGTGAACAGTTAAGAAAATTCGCACGATTAAGCTTTTTGCATAGAGTGGAAGTCAACATAGGAGAAGGCAGGAAAAACTGAGACTATACATTAATCTAAATGAGCACAGACACTGATTCTTTTCTTCCCTAGGAGACTGCTATGTAACAAAGAGGAAGGAAACAACAGGCATTTGGCGGCGGTGTTTTATGTTTATTTATTTTTTTTAAGAAGATTTTTGCTAAGAAGATGCACAAATAGTTTTAGAGGGAAGAGACTATTCTTTCTAGTGTATGCTTGCAGCTCTGTTGCATACACTGGGACCTGAAAGCAAGGCAGTAAACAGCTCTCAGAGGAGTAGTTGGTGTCAGTTGTCTTTTGAAAGTACTGGAAAAAACCCTAAAGGCAATTCTTCCTCTGTTGCTGGAATGGCTGGACCAGCCTAGGTAGGTAGGCAATGTGCTGACAGCACAGTATTAATCTTAGCACTGAGGGAAAATGAAAGATTACACATTTTCTCAGAAGAGTTTGAAGTTGTTCTGTTTAGGTTGGGCAGTTTGAGAAAGAGAAGAACGACAGAGAGGAGGGAAACAGAATATAATGACTAACAAAGTAATTTTATGCATATTCTTGGATTTTCAAGTAATAGACCTAGTCACTAGAAGTGATTTCCCAAGGTGCTCCCAAATACAATCTCAGCATAAAGTGATTTTCATGCATGGATATATTATTTTCTCTTTATGTATCTACTAAGAACAAACTGAAGTGTTCTCTAAGAAGTGCTCAAGCCCATTCTTCTAGATAAACCAAAATAAAATAACATTTCTGTAGAGTAATAAGCTTGAGGGGAAAAAAAAATAATAATAAAGCAATACTAAAAACACACAGTTCATTTCTGCTGATATTTGTGCAGGCTGTGCTATTCAGTTTCCCATAGCCAAGCAATGTTATGCTTTGACCTTTCTGGTTCAAGTACTACGAGGACAGTTAATCTTGCTCGGCGTGAGGGTTAGAGGTGAAAAAGGGAAGAAAACTGGGCTGTGCACTTCAGCAGATGGCATTCTCTCCTCTTGAGTTGGGGCCCCAACCAAGGATGCTAGCTTGCAGTTTAGGGCAGGTGGATTGCAGGATTTGCCAACTCTGACAGCCTGTACAAGGACATACAGTTCCAGTCACTTGTGTCCTTGAAAATGTCCATGTTTTGTTTGTAAAAGAAAACCAAGAGAAAGATTGCCTCAACTTGGGAGTCACCCAAATTGGGCAGATGGAATTATATCACTTAGCTTACTAAGTTATTCACATATCCACTCGGATTCAGCTTATCTTTAACCATGGACTGCAAAGATGTGCTCTTCAAGAGTTCATCCTACAGTTAGGCCTGCTCATTTAACTCATGGACATAGGAAAAGAAAAAAAAAATCTTGTAGCTTTTTCTTTTTCTTTTTCTTTTTTTTTTTTTTTGTAAATACAAAAACTTATTTCTAACCACGAACCTAGAGGGTGTATCAAAGGAATATAACAGCAATCCAGGAAGATTTATCTGTGGAAGAGGTAAGACGTGATCCATGCAAATTCAACAATTTTGTATGCGATGCCATTTTCGAAAAGCCATTGCAAAAATTGGCATTTCAAGTAATTTCTAATTGACAGCATATTGACTGAGATAATTCTATTACAAGCTGTGTTTGAGCTAGAGGAAAAAATGTGAAATATGTTTCAGGTGACTATCAGGAATTCAGAAAAAGATAGCAAATTCAATACAATCGAATGCAGAGAGGGCTAACCTCAGTAGCCTGCACAGTTCTCTAAGGACTGCAAGAATATTTCCCCAACGGCACAGAAAACCCATAACACAGCGACCTGTCTTCTTTCAGATGTTGTCAGAAATCCACTGGACATTTGGCTTTTAATGCCCAAAATGTTTGTATCCATATTTAAGCTGCAGAAATATTTGGGCACCTCAGGAAACAGAGGGACACTATACATGTCTCTTCTGCTCTTGT
This sequence comes from Meleagris gallopavo, assembly GCF_905368555.1. NCBI lineage: Eukaryota > Metazoa > Chordata > Aves > Galliformes > Phasianidae > Meleagris > Meleagris gallopavo. Next base: position 35,213,888 of record NC_139407.1, read on the forward strand.
GAAAGCAAGCCAGCTGCCAGTGAGGCACATCAAACAGAGAAGCAACAGAAATGGCAAGAAGAAATAGTTTTGAAAAATTCAGATCATTCCAGAGTCACTAGTTTCAGATTTTGTTGTTATTACTCTATCACCTGTTAAAAGGACAGATTTAAGAAACTGAAACCTGAGGCAGATTTCATTAGTAGCCTTCTGGCATGTCGTAGCAGAAGACATCACTTGGAATTGATGCAACCCTCTGAAAAGACAGCCCTTTTAAAAAAATCCTGCAACATTTTAAAGGGAAAAATTTTTGGAATTGAGTCAAGCTTGAAAATTTTCAGTGTTCACTCCAATCAGAGAGAAAGAGTCTTTCTTGTAAAGGCGTAATACTTCTGCAAAGATCAGAACTAGAAGCTGGAGTGACTTCAAGTGCTCTTCCAGAAAAAAGCATTTTCATTTTTTTCTTTATTGCCTGTGTGCTTATGAAATAAGTAAAAAAGTATGTTAAACATTCAATTTTATGTTCTGTTTGGAAATAATCATACTTTATAGCACTTCTGATGGACTAATCATCTACTAAATGAATTGAGTTAGGTATGTCAAAGAAGTTAAAAAAAAAAAAAAAAAAGCTACTTAGGACATAGGTTTTCCTGTACCCTAATAATTTTCAGCAGATACATGTGAGGCCGTACTTTTGTCATAACTTATGCTTTCATGTTTGTTACAGTAAGTTTAACTTCTTGATTAAATTTCAGATGGGTGCACTACAGTTTCTCCTTGCTTTCTTTTCTCTTTTTGGAAATGAAACCTTATTTTGAAACCTAAGCCATCTACAGGAATTTATCCCTAAATATCCACTTCTTCCAGCCAACAGGTAACACTTTACACACCCCTGTGATCTCATTAAACACCTCTGTACAGTCTCACTACGTTCAGGAAAGCTCTGAAAGGATAAACATGATAGAACTCATTAAAAACAAACAAACAAAACAAAACCCCACAAACAACTTATCTATCAGAATGTATGAAGCAATCAATCAATAGTTAATGTTAACTGGAAATCACTGCTATGCATGTTACAATTTTAATTGTTATCTTGATCTACCTCATTATGTTTAATATATTTATAGAAAAGGCTTTAATCACTGGGGTTACTGTGCTTTTATCTCGTGACTAAACTTGTACTTTACACTTCTAAGCCAGTGTCCTATGCCTTGTAAGTCACTGCAGAGCAGCAGTAATTAAGACTAGCATTGCAACAGTACTTGAAAACATCTATGCAGGGGAAGAAAATAGTTAATTCTTGAAATGAGCTCTGATCCAAAAGGTGTAATGATGTTCTTTTTCTGTAACAGACTGAAGAAACTGGAACTATCCTGAACACACACAGCATGAGTGAAGGGTTATGACTTTGAAACCCAGTTCCAAAATTCATGTCTCAGTACCATGTCTATCACTTGGAGTTTTGTACAGCTAACAAACATGTAATTGGCAGTTAGTCTTCTCTCTTCCCACAGAAAAACAGAAGAGCAAAATGTATTGCAACCTCCAATTACAGGATATTAATCATGAGATCATTTAAAACTTCCTGCAGAAAGCTACCTTTGGGCCAATTAGTAAATTTTATTCTGCATTTGGAGAAATTGACTGAAGCTCCAGTGCCATTTAGTATCTTATTTCACAGGCAAGTGATTGTCCTAGGCAATTAAACACCTGCAATACAGAGTGTGATGAGAGTTGCTTCATACCAAATGCCTTTTTCACTGAACAAACAACATGGTGAAGTGTTTCTCCACTAAGAAGCTGTTTACTATCTTTTTGGTTTTTTTTTTTCATTTTTAACAACCTTTTCTTCCACAAGTTGTTAGTGCTGTGAATGAAGTATTGACCGGTGTTTCAATAAAATGCCAATTTTCTAGTCAGTGGTACAAATTACTTTACATTTTTTACTGCAATGTAGTTGCTCTCAGTTGTATTGGAAATCTTCATAGGGAGAGAAAATGATGTTCCCCTTGCAGAAGAAAGACTCTAGAAAGAGATTAAGGATAAGAACACTAAAAATGAGAGTAGGCAGAAGGTCTGGCACTGCTATCATCCTCAAAATATTCTTCTGTGGGTGGCATGATACTCAGAGGAATTTTCCAGAAACTTAGTGCTAGATGATACACGTGAATGCTGACTGAAATGCTAGGAAATTCTAGAGGTATTTGGTATAGTCTGCATAGCTACGCCAGACTCTGGATTGGGTGCTTACCAGCAGTATAATCATACCACTTTCAAAAATTCACAGCTAGAAATACAAGTGTGTCTAGCCTGGAAAACAAGACAGACAGAGGGCTGGAGAAGAATTAGGGAAAAGCAATGGCTTCATCTGACAAGCCTTTTAATAATGAGTCATTCTGTAAGAGTCTGAATTTTGACCCAAAAACTTCAGCACTGGCTGGCTGTATGCTCAGGAATGCGTGGCTGTCCTTGATCATAGTCCACAGATTCACGTTTTGACTTGAAATCTGAACTCAGACTCCTGCGGTTTATAGAAAAAAGTTGTCCATTTCTTCATCCATCTGTGTTTGTAGGGTGTAATCCAGGCTCTGCTGATTTCCTGCCGGATCTCATTTTGTTGCAAAATGGGCACCTGTGGTTTTATAACCAAAAGTTGTATGGGTAACTTTCACAAGGAACCAAGAATAAAATATGTATTTGCCTATTGGCTCGTTAATCAAAGAATTTTGAACACTGTAGTTTTTATTTTGAATGTGAAAGAAAATAAGCATGGTTACTCACCATGACAACCTTGCTCTAAAATTTGATTTTTCTGGCTACATATTTGAAAAGAATATGAAAATACCCACTGTTATATACGTAATGAAAGCCATTATAGTTATTTCCTCAACTAGTAAAATGCTGAAACTCATTTTCATGTTCACAGCCCAGTGGTGTTACTACCTAATACTTTAATGAACCACTCTCCTTACTATTTTTAATTTGGATTTAAGATTACTAATTAAAACATTTCCTAACATCCATACCAAAATGCTGGCTCAACGGAACATAGCCCTAATTCCATGTATAATGGTCCCACCTCATTCAGCAAATGAACGAATGTAAACATGTAAAACTGAACATATGCTGAAGTACCACTGACTTTGACGTTTCCCTGTTTCACAAGAATAAGCATTTCTATGCAAATAAATGTTATTCTAACTAGGAATGGAGTTAAGTCATAAATTTCATACCCGGATATTTTGTTTACATTGAATTTTTTGCTAAGCTACTGATTAAAGTTTACCATAGACAGAAAGAGATGTAAACCTCATATTTTTATGTAGACCTTAAGCTTTTCCTGAAAATTCAGCACTAGAGTATATTTTAAGAATGTGTGTTAATTCCTGCAAAATGTGAAAGAGAAATCCTACCTTTTGCCCCAAACCAAAAGTTGAGTTTCCCTGGCCTTTTTTTTTAAGCTTTAGCTTTTAATGAGAGAGCTTAAGAAAGATTATTAGCATGGAGGACTGCTTCTCTAATTACAATAACCTTTCCAATTCCTTCAGAATAAATTTTGTTAAACACATTTCATGCGATTTGCTTCATTATCTTTTCACTTAAATCATTTTCAATGACACACCATTTAATTAGGTTTGTTGTGCAGGTACCGACGGTTAAACTTGTGCATTCAGCACATGCACTTTCATTTGACTAACGTAATAAATCTTATTCATGCCAATGTCACCATCTATTACAAAAATTAACAAGGCATCATCCAGCTAAATTCTCTCTGCTAGATGTTGTTTATAAAGAATTTTTCTTTCACAGCATTATAGGACCTGTTATTGACAAGCATCCTGGTGTTCTATGATCCTAGTCATAAATAAAGATTTACTTGTCAGCATATGCTGTAAAATGTTACCTGCCAGAAAGTTGGCCAGCATTCTCCTCTACTCATAAACATGATTTCCTTTGTTGTAGCATTATTAATCTTGTATTTTTTCCCATTATGAAGTTTTATAGCCAAGAGAAGAAAAAAAATTGCTTAGTAGTTTAAAAAACCAAAAAAGAACAAATTCACATAACTTAAAAATTCAAGTTGACCTGCAGCAAGAAGCATATATATTCATGTTTTGTTAAATTTGCAGATAAATATATATTCCTGTGTGCAATATTTTTATTGCCAAAACATATTGCTCAATATATGAAAAAAATCAGTGAAATACTTCAGAAGGCATTCTGTCTACTATGATTAAGAGTCCTACAAAATGCCTTCTGTGCTTCCATTATTTTTTTTTAAGCAGCTTCATTTTCAATTGAAACAAGATTTGCAGGGAAAAGTAATATACTTTCCTAGATCGGCTGATATGACTGGTAGAAAGGACAAGATTTTGAGCCATAAGCCCCTCTGTAGCTCTGATTCTCACAGTGCTTTTTTAAATATTTAGCTACTGCAAGGGAACTGATTTATGAATGTTAACATAAGAAAGTGTCAGCCATCAAGTCTGTGGTAATTTTAGCTAAGACTAGACTAATTAAAGCTGAAGCAATACTTTCCTTACAAGTCACTACGTGGAGATCTGGTATGTTACTTGAAATTGAAAATCCATGACTTGACTGTTGTCAAACAGTTAATATAGACAAATGCATTAGTGAATTCGACTAATTGTGTAGCTTTAAATTACTATATGCCCCATTGATGGACTTTTTCTAGGGCTTTTTGTTGAGAGAGATGGCAGATGTCAATTAACAATGAAGAGTATAACAACATAAAAAAATCGTTGGTTAATGGCTGATCTGTACTACTGATAAGCAGCAATAGTTATATATGTGGATTTCCACTTTCCCATCCTAGTGAAGGAGCTCTTGTGCCTATCTTGTAGTAGAAGTGAGGATTAGGATTATGAGATGGGTCAGATGGGTTCTACAGTGCATCCACTAGTCACTAATATTATTTTAGCCTGCAAGGCTTCAGAAAATATAGAGGAAGGCGGCTCAATTTATTTCAAAACACAACCGCCAGAGGAAGATGAAGAAGTCTGAGCCTCTGCTTGCAACCCTGTTCTCAATAACATGTTGATGCATAAATTCATCACAGAGACATGAGACCTGGATCCTGTTCCCTTCAGGGTTAAGACTATAGTACCTCTCTTCCAGAAAAGTGCTTCCACCACTGTGCTATGCCTCACTATAAAAGAGCTCTACTTTCAGCTTTTCTCCTATAAACTGCTTCAATTTACAGTACAAAGCAAAATTGCTGGGACCACATCAAGAAAGAATGACCATAATGTCCTCATTCATTGTGGCGTTTATCAGGGTCTCTTCTTTGAGAGTTGTGCATTCAGTCACTTCTATGTTTTCTGAATGAATATCAGGCAAGTGCTCTTAGGCACAGAAAAGTACGGCTAAGGTAAAAACAAAGCCAGACATGAAAGACCTTTTAAACTCCTACAGAACCTTTGAGGGAAAATAAATTAGGATGGCCAATGGCTCTATGGTCTTTCAGTACAATAAAGCTACTCTGTAGAATAATCTTACTGCAATGCTGTAAAAAACACTTAGAGGATCTGATAATCTAAACGTAAAGACCACAATGAACAGACATGGCTGTTGTGCATTCACCCTTCCTGCATGAAAAACTCTGTAATTTATTTGTGCTTTCTACACAAATCCATTGTTTACTTCTCTGACGATAGTTCAAAGTATGCGTTCATGCAGCAAAAAATAATTAAAACTTGTGCATTTTTAACATTTTTTTGTTTGGAGACGTAACAGAAACAGACAAAAAAGAAAGAATGAGAACTCTGAAATGTGGAATTTCATAGTTCAGGACTTTTCAGCACTTAATTATGCAAATCATGTAATCGTAGCATAACCATCTCAATGGAATATGTCTTCAGCTATTTAATTAATTTTGTATGTCTGCTACTTTTACATTCTATCTGTACTTCTCCCATTTCCTATCCTCAGCTCATGACATTAAAATTTAAGGTAAAAACTGAATTCAGTGTGTAACGAATTCTAAAACATCATAGAAAGGTGCAATGCAAGATTTATGTTCAAAGTAAACAAGCAACTATTATCTGTACTCTTATATGAAATTTTTCAAGGGCAAAAGCAAGACTTATTTTTTTAACCTCTGTATTTTATTGCAGATGGAAAAAAGGATAAAAATCTGTTGTGCTGCAGTAAAAACAAATACTTTTGTGGTTATATTTTATAGATGAAAATAAAATGACTAACCTTAAGTTTCTCTTTTTTTTTCCCCCTTTATTTAGATTTTAATCCAGTGCTATGCTCCCTTAGGCTATCTCACTCTCTCTCCAACACATTTGGGTATGTTGTAGAGACTGTATTTAACCCAACCTTTTCTATTTTCTCAGCAGAAATATTGAGGTAGCACAACTTTTTTTATTCTTACTTTTGTTCTGTTTTTCACATTTTTAAATTGCAAATTATAATCTATAACTAGAATTGCTTTATTTGCAGGAAAATCTGAGAGGTACGTGGAAACTTGTTGACTTCCTGTTTATCCTCACTTTATGTGAAATAGACTTTCAATAAAGAAAATTAAACTTGTAAATTGTAGGATCAAAAACAAACAAAAACTAAGATATAGAATAACAATATTCTGTATTTAATGATGCAGGGAAACAGTGAGTACCATCAGTATTCAAACACAATATAAGTTCAGATTTAAGTGTATCTGATATTTCTTTTCTCTCAAAGTCTTCTCCATGCATTTTAGCATTTACATTCAAAAATAAGTTTTTAAAATTATTTTTGTTCTTTGAAAATATTTGACATTTTATATTTCAAATTCTGTAAGATTTTTCTGGCTCTCACCCAATCAATTACTTGTGTAAAAATAACGATTACAAAAAAAGAAACACAACAAAATATACAATAGTTAGATAAACGAGTCAAAGTTATTAATAAAAAAGCAGTAGAATTACAAAACCAACGTGATTTCCCAATGTTCTTAATCCTGGTCTGAATTATCTAACAAAGAACACTGACTTCCAGAGCAGTTAAAATACTTTGACCTTGATATTAGCTGCATTCTTCTTGTTATTATTCCTGTTAGTTTTTTTTGTTTTTTTTTTCCACCTACTTCACTCAAAATACATTTTATATGCTCCTGAATAATTTATCCTGCCTTCCTCTCTTTTATCACCTAAACAGAGTATTTCTTTTTTCCTCACATGTACAGCAGCCCCTGAGACCTGAGACCACTGAGCTTGAGAGTGGGTCAATCAGTGGAACCTCTCCACCTTTTCCTCCTCCATCTTCTCTCTCTCCTTTTTTTTTTTTTTTTTTTTTTTTTTGGCAAGTGCTTTTCTTTCACCTCATTACTGTTACTTATTTAAGTGAAACTGTAATTCATTTAGATTACTGCTTAAACTGATATTTTTGGTGAGGGGCACATGGCAGAGTATCTAAACAATCAAAACATTGCAGAAGGATAATAGCAGGAAATAGAAAGAAATAACAAGGAAAAAAAAAAGATATGTATCTCAATGAATAACTTGCTCATAGGATACAAGTTAAAAATGGATATTTATGTTACCACAATAACATTCAAAGAAAACAAACTTTAAACATCTACAAAGCTAATCCGCATGCCTTGCTAGAACACAAGAGCACTTTTTTTTTTTTCCCCGAAGGAACATAAAATTGTATGTAAGTAGCATTTGCCTGTAAGGACAAAATACAGAAAACAAAAAACAAACAAACAAACAAAAAAAAAACACCACAAACAACAAAAACGCAACCAAAACCAACAATAACAACTTATGATCTGTGCTGGAAATGTCCCAATTACTGTGAATTGGTTAACATGTATACTCTGGAAAATGATTTAAATCAAGAGTTCATATGATCTTTTTCTGCTCTCCTAAAGCTTCACACAGTAAAAATCTTCAGCAATTACAAAAAGTACAGACAGACATCCCCCTCTGTCGCTATGCTTCAGCTACTTCCAGCCTCTCATAAAGAATCCTAGGTGGCAATGCAGAAATACATAAGAGAAATCAACCACTAGTCTACCACTGAGAAACACTTGGAGATGGTACACCAGTAGATTGGGTCCTTTACAACAGATGACTGTAGTTAGTTCAGTACATAAATCATTGCATAGAATCAAATAACAAAGAACTAGTACAAGGAGATCGTACATTGCAAGCGCTCGAAGTGAGAGATTTCTACTCTCCTTTCCCCGTCCTTGATTTTTGCCACAGCAATAGCTGAGTACTGTTGTAACAAGATTTCTCAGAGGTTGATGAGATGAATGCAGACAGTAAGAAGATCAAAGAAAGGCTACAGTGATGAGCAGTAGAAAAAGGTGTCTAAGTTATGAGAAGAAACTAGGCTTCCTTAGTCTCACGAAGAGAGAGAAATACAGCTGCTGTTCCTTGAAGCTGTAGAACATTAAGTAGAAGATTAAAAGATCTGCTTAAAATAATAGGTGGTATAGTCATACACACAAAAACCAATAGATTTCACACTTTAAAGCCCTTCTCTTCCAGAAAAGAAATCTGAGTTCTGTCAAGAAAGACTTCACATTGAGCCTTTGTGGCTGTCACTCGTGGAGCGAGTATCACCAGCTTCTCAGTAAGAAAACACCTCAGTAGTCCCATCTCTTTTCACAGGTTAGAGGCTCCAGGATCAGGGAAGGAGAGGACAAAATTATGTGCTCCCCAGTTCTCTGCCTTCTGATTTGACACAGTCAACAAGATAACTATGCCATACTACCCTAACTTCTACTGCTTTTCACTCTTTATCAAGAATGTTCCCTTAGTACAAAGTTATTCACAAAGAAATCTCCTAAGATTTTAGCCAGTTGCCTACTCAATAATATAATATAGAATTTTCTAACCTCTCTCATGTTTGCCCTCAGCTGTGACTTTAGTCCTCCAAATTATTTCAGCTCTCAGAGATACACTGCTTTGTCACAGGCAGCTGGACCTAGATTACAGAGGTATTGATGGTCTCTCTTCATATATTTGTATTGATATAATAGGACACAAAAGATAAGTGTTTAGATAGGAAGTGAGATGTCAAGCTTCCACACTTGTGTTGTTGGAGGAGCAAAAGGAGAAGCTGAAAGTCTTCTATTCATTCTTTAGCACTCCAGAGTAAATAACTGTGAGGCTGTTGATGACAAAAGATGAAAATAGCAGAATTAAATTCCCTCAGGCATAGCAGGGATCTGAAGCTGGGCATGTGTATCTCCCTTAACACAAGTCATTTAATAATTGGATGTTTTCATCACTTTCTCCTACTGAACTCCCATGAACACCTAGATATTTATCATAAAGAATACTACATCACCGCACAAATATTTGGCCAAGTTTTCCATTTTCTTCCCTTAGGAAGAGGAAAGAATAAGTCAGAGTTGTTCCCTGTGCCACTCTAATGCACTGTATCAGGCTTTATATGTTTTTTTGACTCTATTCAGTGTAACTGCACTGCAGGACCTATCCTTATGCATTTAAAATAATACACCAGTTTTCAGTGACTCTGCAGGGGAGTGAGCTGCTCACTATTGCCATGCTTGAACAGCCACAGAAAGCACAAAATAACCTTCACAGTAAGACTCAGTCATTTAATCATAAAGTTTTTGTAATCAAGTCGGCTATGCAACTGAGAATGCATGTGAAGTTATATGGTAATAGAGGAGAAAAACAATCTGAGTCCCATTCAAGACTGTGAAGCTCCAGTTCCATGTCCCCTTACAGAATCTGCTTTTTAACATTAACCTATAGTTGAAAGTAATTTACAAAATAGTTTGAAGTCTCACAGACACCATACAACTTTACATTATTTTTTCAGTATGCTTCATATACCCTACTGAATGCTCCTTTCTGTCTTCCACTTTTCTCTTAAAAAAAAAAAAATAATAATTCAGATAATTTATTGGAGTTCATGCCATTTCCATTTGTACCTTTCCTTCCTCATCTATATCCTGAAGTCCTTCCGAAAATGTAATCTGATGCATGCCTCACACTACTCATCCACTAATCAGCTATAAATTGCACTTTTCAGCTGTGGTCTTAGATGGTACCTATCTGAAGTTCTGTGGAGTTTGCAGCACCTACTACCCATATTTCCAGATGTAGGTGTACCATCAGTTGTTTTCAGGTGCTCAACTGATTGTGTGAACTTCAGATTACATAATTAAGGTAAATGGATTGAAGCCTGAGTGCCTCATCTTTCAGGGGTTAGGAAATAACATCCTTAGCCCAAATGTTGCTGGTCAAGGGTATATTCAGTTGGACATACCCTTCCTATTTCTAAAGCACAGAATGGACAGATGAAAAGAGCTCACCAATTTCTTTGCAAAATATTCTCAAAGATATTATGAAGAAAGAAAACTTATACACAATGCTATACAACCAAAATAAAAGATGACAACATCCTATTCTATCAGGTAAAGTGCTGACTCATTTGACATTAAGGAAAGAGCACATTCACATCATTTCTTTAAGAGTCCCAGATACTTACAGAAGGACTACACAAATCATAAATGTCTCAGACACAGCACAAATTTCTATTGAACAAATGTAAGCCAGCTTAATTCTGTCTACCTCCATGATTTAAGTACTAGATTCGCCAGTGTAACCCTTACAGCTATTTAACATTAATATACAAACATTAATATGAATAAAAATGAGAAGACTGGAATCTTAAAAAGACTAGATGCTACTAAATAGGAAATTCAGCATATAGAAGTTCGTGCTTTTGCAATTTTTTTTTTCCCTATAATCCCTATTTAAATATATGCAGTACAATACAGATTATTATGGGCCCAGCCCTTATGCATAATGATTTAAATGACTTTGAACAAGTCCACATCTTAATAGGCTGACAGGTGCAAGTTTATTCAAGTTAGGACTGTTCTTTTTCCTGTGCTTCATGCAGTTAACCTTACTACTCCTGCATTGTCCCTCATAATTTTCAAAACAGTTCCTGGAATACTGGAAGCAAGTCAAAACCAGAGCACTTCTGATGATAGGCCAGACTTCCCCAGACCTGGCAGACATTCAGAGCCAGTGGGTTGTTGGGGTTTTTTTGGTGGATAATGAGGTAGGATATAATTACAACTACTTTTTTTTCCCATTTGATGAACAAGAGCTTTGTCCTTTGAACTCAGATTACACTCTAAAATGGTGTTTTTCATTAGGACATTTGCTAGCTAAGTTTTCTTTTAAGACTTTATGGAACCAACTGTGATCTTTGCTTGATGTTTCTACTTGTGGGCCAAATGCTATTAATCTGTGAGAAAATGCTGTCTTTATAAGCAATTAAAAAATCTTTATGAATATCAGCTTTTAAGATCAATTTTATTATTATGTCAATGAAGTTCGCTCTTTTCAACAGCTGCGAAGGAGACTTTGAGGGTGAATGGTGATTTCCAAAACTAGACTGAATAGTTTCATAGAATACTTAATTTAAAAAAAAAAAAAAAACGAACTCAAAACCCAAGCAAATTATTGCTCAGAGGCAGTCCTTCAACCACCATGCACGATGAAGTTTATGCACCGAGCTTTTGATGATACTTTGTTTGAAATAACTCGATTACTGTTTAAACGAACTAATTTTAAATTCAAGAAAAAAAAAAACAAAACAGACAATCCAAGTAATAGCGGGTATGATTTATAGTGAACACAGAGTTGAAGAAGGCCAACTGCATCCTGGGTTAAATCTAGAATAGTGTGACCAGCATGTCAAGGGAGGTGATTCTGCTCCTCTACTACGTTCTCTTGAGACCCCACCTGGAATACTGTGCCCAGTACTGGAGACCCCAGCACAAGAAGGACATAGAGTTACTGAGGGAGGGCCACAAAGATGATCAGAGGACTGAAGCACCTCCCCTATGAGGATAGACTGAGTGAGCTGGGGCTCTTCAGCCTGGAGAAGAGATGGCTCTGAGGAAACCTTATAGCAGCCTTTCAGTACCTGAATGGGACCTACAGGGACTTTTTATAAGGGCATGTAGTGACAGGATGAGGGGAAATGGTTTTAAACTGGAAGAGGTAGGTTTAGACAAGATATCTGGAAGACATTCTTTACTGTGAGGGTAGTGAGACACTTGAACAGGCTGCCCATTGAGGTTGTGAATATCGCCTCTGTGGAAGCATTCAAGATTAGGATGGACGGGGCTTTGAGCAACCTGGTCTAGTGGGAGGTGTCCCTGCCTGTAGCAGGTAGATTGGAACTAGCTGATCCTAAGGGTCCCTTCCAACCCAAATCATTCTGTGAATATCATGAACATATTGAGCTAAAAAAACATTCCTTATTGGTAGAGGTGACCTGAATGTGCAGAAATTTAAAATGCAAGCATATGAATATCAATGAGTGAAGTAACCAGCTTTTGATACTTCAGGCAGTTGATGTCTGTGAAGAACTCTTGCAACTTGGCTGTAATCTGATTTTTTTTTTCCCATATTGTGCATGAAATGGGCTAACTCATCTCTTGTTTCAATAAATACAAAATACAGTATAATAGATGATAATTATTGTGCTAAATTCACCCATTGATAAGAGGAAATAAAGAACTTCACATTAATCTTCTGATAAACATTATAGCAAAAAAAAATTTTTGAAGAATGGCTTTCTTGGGAGCCAACTTGTGGTCAACTTATCATATCAGTCATCTCAAACCTCCACTTGCAAAGCCGAAAAAGCAGATATATACCTAATTGCCAGGTCTGGATTTATAAATATGTTATGTTCAATATTAGAAATCCAGCACTCAGTTATATTCACCCTTTAAATTCACTCTTTAAAGCCTCTAAAATCAATCTTTTTCATCTAATTGCATCAATCCACCGCACCGAGTGGAGTTATCAACTGAGATGACCCAAATTTTGTTTACATGACATTAGGAACAGCTAGATAAAAAGCTGTATTATTCTCTAAAGGACAAACATTTTCCAGTTGGGTCTAAGTTCTATTTAAGTTCTATGAGTATGCTCTATGGCTTTCTAACTAAACAAAGGCATCACTTTATATTTGGAGCAAATTTTGGAAGTAGGAACTTAATGTTAGGCAAACATACCCATATTTAAGCCTGAGATATTAATTTACTGTACATCATTAGGGATTGGTATCAGGAAGGTGAGTGTTAGCTAGGACAGTAACAAATGACTTGAGTAAATATTTTTCTCATTAATCAGAAAAATCTCATGGATTCACAATTCCATTAAACCACTGTCATTAAAATACTCCTTGGATGGAAGGATTATCCATATTTGTAAATTATGGCTCAACAAAGGTAGAAAAGGTATGTGAATGACAGCTCCATATTGCCTGCAGTGGTCTGGTGCTGTGCAGGTACCAAAGGAAAAAAAAAGTGACTAAGTCAATTACAAGGTACAGACACCTAGAGAACATGCCACAGGTATGCACCAAGAGAATTAAGTCATGGGGAAACTGACATGAGCACACAGGTCAGAAAGCAACAGGAAAAGATAAGGATGATTCACATTCCAACTAGTAGCTGAACATTAACGGCTTACTAGAAATAGTGTTCACTGTATTGCTAAATTTTGTGTGGATACAATCCCTATCCACTTAAAGACAACATTCTGAAACAGGAGACAGTTTGAAATTTCTTTCATAAGTGAGGTTTTCTTCCTAACAAACTCTGCTTGCAACTAGCCATATTTGAATTCCACTCAAGGAATACATTAGGTTGTATTGATTGATTGTTACAATACCCCAATCTTATTTGTGTGTGTAAATTAGCTGGAAAAACCTTTCACATTACTTAGCTATATGGCTGGAATGATTGTTTACTTAATTTTCTCCAGCACAGCTCCTTTTTGCAAGATGCATTTGAATCCGAAGATGTCATCTCAGATTTAGTTAAGTGTTGCACAAGCTTTGAAAAGAAGTAAAACAGTGCAAACTTAAATGTCTGGGAATTACAATTTGCAAGCGGTCATAAGGCTCTAAAAATAAAATGCATTCTTATTTGGAGCACTTGAGTATTTCCTCCATAGAAATATGGGAAAAATATAATTTGAATTTTAAATTTCTACTAAGAAAATGTTTCCTGCCAGCTTTGATATAATCTTCTTAGAATCTTCTTACCTCACTTTCAGTATCTTACCTTTGTGAATGATGAGCAATAGAACTCACTTGAATATGAGATTATAGAGCTATTTATTTAATTCTTAAATGAGGAAATGGACATTTGGCTACTTCTCAATTAAAGTTGAATTAGCTAAGTAAAGAAACGGGAGTCTAAATGAGATTCCATAGTACCATACTGCATCATTTCAGCAACTGTAAAGGATTAGAAAGTTTAACAAATTCTGTGACAAGTAGCTTCTTTTCTCTTCCAGAGCTCTGAAAGAAGTGGACAAGCATATGACCTGATGATCAATGACCCATCATCTTCCTAGCCAGTCATTCCTTAGACTATTTAAAACACTTTTAAGACCACTGAGCTTCTCACCACATGAAATGGAGACGACAAAGAATATGTACATTCAGTGTAGTTGTTTGCAATACCAGTGCAAACTAATTCAGTGGGAAGTGAAACAAAGAGCGTTTTCTGAAGGGTCTACTCTAGAAATGGAACAGTGTTCCTAATTTTTTTCAGTTCTATTAAACAATTCTTGATATGTTCATTTTCTCTTCAGTAAATTCTGCTTGGTAACAATAAGAGAAGAAACACTGTAAAAGGATAAAGTCCCCACAGAACTTCTAGAGGAAGCTCATCAGAAGACCTGTATGAAACTGACGTGTCTTTGGGAATGCTTACAGCAGCAAGAACAACCATAACACAGGTTCAGACTGTTTCCATTTAGGGATAAAAACTGAAATAACTGACTGACTTATTACCAGAGTATGTAATGCCATGCAGAAACACCTAGTCAGCAGGAGACTGAAAGGTCTCAAGACTAGCTTTTAAAGTTCATAGGAAATGAATTTCAAATTATCAAAGAACATTTCGGAAATTTGCTCCAGAAGAATTACTGTAAACTATAAAATAACAGAATTAGTAAATCCACATTAAATAGAATGTATTAAAGAATCAAAGCTTACATAAAGGCAAGACATTTGTCAAAAGATATTATAAACATTTAGAGTTGATAATACTGAAGCCAGCAAGAGTATGGATAGAGGTATCAACTTAATCCATGCAAGGATTTCCAAAAGGCCTTCTTCAGAATCTGTTAAAAAATGTTTTTAAATAAGCTGTGCAGTCTCAAGAATAAAGGTCTTCACGTGAGTAAAACCACTGACTAAAATGAAAGATATTGAAGTTTAGTGTAAAATTCATTTTTCTCTCTCTGAAGATATATATATATCAGAGTCTTACAGGATTTATTAGAGGCCCTGGTGATTATCATGCTTTTAGGTTATCTGGAAAAAGGATTGAAGAGTGTGATGACAAACTTCTGGGATGCACTGTTATTTGTGGTGGTAAAGATAGGAACTGACTGAAGAACTGCAGAAAAGCCTTGCAGCTGAGCAACTGAGTGAGATAATGGCAGATGAAATTCAGAAAGGATAGTCATAAAGAAATACACAAGGAAAAAAATAGTTTTACCTACGCGGTGATAAGTCAACCACTAGTACACAGAAACATGATGTTAAGGTTACTGCATATAATGCTGTGAAAACATAAGTCTGGTATCTGGTGAGAAAAGTGAGCATTAGAAATTACTGGTATCTGGTGAGAAAAGTGAGCATTAGAAATTACTGAGAATGGAAGAGAAAAGTAAAAATTATCATCTCACTGTGCAAATCCACTGTTGGGAATGAATCAATACAATATGCTATTACACAGGCATTCAATCTCCAGAAACCAAATTTTAGCTAAATAAGAGAGCGAGAGATCAGAATGCATTGGAATTTTTTTTTTTTTTTTTTTTTTTTTATAGAAACCATTACACTGGAACAGAACAATGCAGCTCCCTGTAATGCCACTGGAAGTGGTATCAGCAGCAAAAGTAACGACTAGCACTAGAAATTATGCTAATGAAGAAATTATGTACAGGAAGCCAATCGCACATGAAAGTCTTACGTAAATACTTTCAAGCTTCATAGCAGAAAAGGTAGAATAATTTATCCTGTGTTTTAGAGACAAGAGAAAAATCTTAATTTCAGGGAAAAAGCATTATGCCCTTACAACATGACACTTCAGAGTTTAAGTGAATGCTGGATAGCATTTTCATTCTTGCCCCACCAGTTTACATAAGCTTGGTTAATCTCAATGCACAGAGAAAAGATGGCTCTTCAGCATTGTTGCCAAGAACATAGACTTGATGGAATAACACTATCCTCCAAAAGTCAATTAAATATATTTTCCCCAAAAGTGTACAACATATTGACCTAATGTTGGCAGCTTGATATCAAACTATATCCACTTGGAGAATTAAGCTAAAAAGCTAGTTCTTTGTGAAAGGTTGCAAAAAATTTTTAACGTGAAGAAGAAACATTTTAATAAGTGGTCACGAGAAGCGAGCATTGATAATTCAAAAGTAGAAGAAATTGTCAAGGACAGAAAAGAACAACGTACAAATTTTTAGAATCATAGAATCCTTAGAATTGGATGGGACCTCTAAGGACCATGTAGTGCAACTCCCCTGCAACGAACAGGGACACCCATAGTTAGATCAGGTTGGCCAGGACTTTATCCAGCCTCATCTTGAAAGTCGCCAGGGATGGGGCATCTGCATTACTGGGCAACCTGTTCCAGTACCTGACTACCTTCAGAGTAAAAGACTTTTTCTTTATATCCAACATAAATCTCCCATCTTTGAGCTTGAAACCATTTCCACTTGTTCTGTCTCCACAGACCCTGCTAAAAAATCCATCACCTTCTTTCCTGTAGCTCCCCTTTAGATACTGAAAGGCCTCTATCAGGTCACCTCACAGCCTTCTCTTCTCCAGGCTGAACAGCCCCAACTCTCTCAGCCTGTCCTCCTAGGATAGGTGTTCCATTCCATGGATCACTTTAATGGCTCTTCTCTGATCATGCTCCAATAGGTCTGTCTCTCCTGCACTGAGGACTCCACATCTGGATGCAGATGAGGTCTCACAGGATCACCTCACTTGACCACCATTGTTTTGATATAGCCCAGGCTATTGTTAGCTTTCTGGGCTACAAGGGCACATTGCTAGCTCACATCCAACATACTATCTACCAGTACCCCCAGGTCTTTTTCAGCAAGGCTATATTCAATCCTATCATCACCCAACTTGTATTGGTAATGGGGTTGCTTTGACACAGGTGCAAGATCTTGCATTTGGGTTTGTTGAACCTCATGTGGATCATCTGGGCCCACTGCTCAAGCCTTCAATGTCCTTCTGAATGGCACCCCATCCTGCTGGTGTACCATCTGTGCCCCACAGATGGGCGTGATCAGCAAACTTGCTAAGGCTGCACTCGACTCCACTATCAATGTCACTGATGAAGATATTAAAGTGTATCAGTCCCAGCACTGATCCCTTGCTAACACCACTTGTCACCAATTTCCATCCAGAAATTGAATCATTGAGAGAATAGTTCTTGAAAGCATTATTCAAAATTCCACTGAAACATAATTCCAAGCTTTCTCTTGCACATTTAGTTCTCACTCTGATCCGAGACAACACAGAAACGCTGCTTACAGATATTTGTATAGACAAAGGAGAATGTCCTCAGATCTCTCAGTTCTTGGAAAATACATTGTGACTCAGCAGAAACAGGAAAAAAAAAGAAAAACTAGGCAGAAGACACTTAGCACATCACATAAAAAGGATTCCAGTCCTTGGGTAACCATATTGGTATCACCAAAGAAGACTAGATACCATGGAATTGTCTGGGCTGGAAGGGACCTTAGAGATAATCTAATTCCAACCCACCTGCTACAGGCAGGGACACCTCCCACTAGACCAGGTTGCTCAAATCCCCATCCAGCTTGGCCTTGAATGCTTTCACAGAGAGGGCATTCATAACCTCACTGGGCAACCTGTTCCAGTGTCTCACCACCCTCACAGTAAAGAATGTCTTCCAGATATCTAGTCTAAATCTACCCTATTCATTTTTAAACAATTTCCCCTCATTCTGTCACTACACATCCTTATAAAAATCCTTCATTAGCTTTCCTGTAGGTCCCATTCAGGTACTGGAAGACTGCTATAAGGTATCCTCAGAACCTTTTCTTCTCCAGGCTGAAGAGTCCCAACTCTCTCAGCCTGTCAATATGCCCGCAAGGAGAAGAAATACAGTTTGTTCTGTAAGGATGTATTATAATAGCAGGTGTAAAAGCTTTTGTAAGTAATCATGGAGATCCAAACAGATATATTTATTTTTTCCTTCTGATGTGCAGCTTGCCTTCTGGGCTTGTACTTTCAGTGCCTCTGTAGCTTCAGATATCTCTTCAATAAGACCCTTGAGAAAGTCTTGAGAGATAGAGGTATTTTAGGCACTCCTAAAGGCATAATTAAAATTTCTCCTGTGTCGTATTTGTGTTCCTTCTTTATCACTAAATCATGCCTTTTATTTTCTTCTGGTTTGACCCTAGGGCATATTGCAGTTATGCTTTTTTGTTTCTTCTCCCAAGGTTGATGTTTCTGGAAAGTGTGCCATGGCAAGGGCTGAGGGAATGTAATGAGGAGATCATGTTCCAGGGCTCTCAGCCCTAACAGCTTAATGCATGGTTGCCTCCATGATGAGCACCTTCAGGTCCTTCCATTATTTCATTCTTGCATTTTCTTGTATTTCAGGTATTACCATGCCATGTTCTGCTGGTATCAAGCACAAAAAGCTATGAAATCCTTGTTATCACATCTTGACTTTACGGAAAATGTATCCATATTAAGGTTTAAGGAAATCACATACAAATTTAATACATTTTTTGAGAAAGAACAGATTCCACATTAAATTTTAGTTGGTAATATACTCTCCATGTTACAGCTGGGGAAAGTAAAGTAAACATTAATAAGAAAACAGGAGAAGATAAAGTGAAGTGGTGTTAGGTCTACTTAAGCTGATTTTCTGAAGTCAGAGACCTTTCTCCCTAGGAACACTGATCAGTCATAGATATTTGAAGGTGAAATACAGTGTGTATTTTCCCCCATTTTCCTTTCATATCCCTGCCACTTAACTGTGCTCTCACAGCAGGCATTTCAGTTGTGCTTGTACAGCTGATTTTGGAACTAAAAAAAAAAGCATAAAGAAACAAACTAGAAAAAAAATCAGCCCATCACAAGAGGAAATCACTTTTGATTTGGATGTGGCTTCTGTCTTGCTTATTAAATTGTCAAATAAGGAGCTACTGTGATACAGCGTTGGGGCTAGAAGATGGATAAGTTCAAATCATGGGAAAAATGGGACTGATTAAGCCAGACACTGTTGCAGAAAAAAAAATCTTCCAAACACAGCCCTAATAACAACTTAGTTCAGGACAGAGATGTGTCTCTGGTTGTTTCTTCAGCAGAAGGATCAGAAATTGAAAGCAGTAGAAGTACTAAGATGCAAACAGGATCATCATAACTTCTAGCTATGTTAATGATCTCTTATTTCCATTTTGCAATTTCATTGTTTTCCCACACACTCATTCTAACAGCAAATTGTATCACATGAACAAAGCACTGAAGCTTCCCCCCCCAAAAAATGAGCATTATTTTTTCCCTTTTAACTAAACAGCTGCTTGTTTATGAAATAAAAGCAAGAAGATGAATTGTAGAGTATTCCTATAATACAAGGAAGCAAATTCCTTGCTTGAGAGTTAGTGCAGATCAATTATTTTAATAAAAATATGTATGACAATCATTCTTGAAAAAACCAATAAACTAGAATCCATTCATATCATTTTTCTCCTACACCATAGTAACAAAATTAATAAAATGAGGAAGGCTAAAATACTTAAATTGGTGCAGGAACTGACTAAGTGCACACACTGCAGAATGAAAAAAACATCCTTCACGTAGCAAGGTTTGATGTTTTAAGCTTTAACAATCAATGTCATCTTTAGTCCACTAGTCAAATATATATTTATATACACACACTGAAGCATTATATTAAATTACACATATTTTTCATTGGCCTATTTCTGTTCCAGCTCATTAAAGTGACTGTGTTCCCCTCTCATCCCCTCTGGCTAGGTGTAATAGTGTCTCTGCCTTCTGGCTAGGTGATAATTAAATTTACTAAGTAAGTGGCAAGGAGGTGGGAAAGAAACTATTTGTGCTTATTCAGAAGGGAGTGGTTCAATTAGCACTTTGTTTAGGAACTTTTAAAACTTGATAATTCTGAACTTGCAAGTCCTCTCCACCTCAATCCTATCCATATCATATTTAGTTTGGCTCTTCCTTTCAGCTCTTCAAACAGAAGCTTGAACTCAGAAATGCTCAGACTGAAGTTCAAAGGTCAATTAGCACCAAAAATATAGGACTGATAAGTTCTATAACATCCAAAAGTTCACAACTACTACCTGAAAAGCGGAGTTCAAAAATCGCTGAATCTCTTCACAGGTCTCAGTGGTTAAGGGATGGTAGAAGTAAGTAAGAAGTAGGTATATGGGTAAAGCCTCTCCTCAATTTCTATAAATCAGGGACAGAGAAAGTGATAGCAGAATACTTTCTGGGTCTGTTCTTCACAAAGTCAGTGATGGGAGACTACAGTCAGCTGCAAAGTAACTTTGATTTGACCCACCTGCAATGGAAATAAACTGATGAAATATAATTGTGTTTATTTACTTATTTATTTTTACTGCTTTGTAATTCATTTCAGAAGTTTGTATGGATTAGGGTACGTATGGATTAGCAGTTTCACGAGTGTGGTATCAGTTTTGGAATTTTCATTTGGTTTGTCTTATTATCTCTCTACCTTAAGAAGTTCACGTAGCTCAAGAGAAGATGACTGGACATTTATGATGTTAGAAAGATATAATTTAATGAGAGTAATGCACAGTCACATCTAACTGCATAAGTTATGCTCAAGAACTCAGAACAACAGTCTATTTAATGCATATTATATGTTCATATCTCCTCAAAACTGATGTGTGATTCTTTGAGATTTTGAGATTACATTGCCAGATCAGGCTAAATTAATAGGCTACCTTCATCATATTTTTTGCTAATACTGGTGTTCTGTTTTGAATCTAAATTAAGTTTTGCTAGCATCTTCCAGGACTGCCAGGGCATAAAGGAACACTGGAGTAGTTGAGAGGAGGCTTTATAGAGTTTTTTTTTTTTTTTTTTTTTTTTTTTTTTTTTTTTAAGGGTGGCCTTCTTTCTCCATCAAAGTTTTCTATAAAGGAAAAAGGCCCCATTTTTTTCTGAAAGACATGAATTCATGTTTTCCTCTAAAGTGTATAGGAAATATCAAAGAACTAAATGTTCCGTACACAAAAGGAAAAGAAAAATTTCTAGTGTGCTTCTGTACTAAGGATTAAATAATTATACTTAACAAAAAAAAAAAAACAAAAAACAAAAAACAACAACAACCAGTTCCAGGAGCAAAGATTTGCATGTATTACCACTGAAGAAGTATAGAAAAAGAAAGGCAGAAATGGAAGCTTATAGTTTTAGTCTGTTTTGGTCTCAACTGAGTGACAATAAATTACTCTCTTACTGTTAAAAAGCAGGTATTAGTTAAACAGGAATAAACTAAACAGGAATACAGTTTTTTAGATCATTAAATTATTCTAACCTGATGACTTAAAAAGATCACCAGGAGCAAAACATTATAATATAAATCATAATCATTAGAGGCTATATGGAATGATGCAGTATTTTTGTTAATAAATACTGAAAATATAAATACCACACAATATTTAACTTCTTTATCTTAACTTTGTTCTACTGAAGCTGTTGAATGACAGACAATACTAGAACAGATAAAATATTTTCAGGAAAATATCTATTTTAAATGGAAATGGTTATAATTAATCTGCCCATGAGTAAGTCCAAAGATTCAAGACAACAAAAAAATAAGATTTCATAACTGCTAACAACAGTTTTCATTAAGGAGTTCTCCAGCCATCAACAGTTTTCAAAAATTCTGTTCCCCCCCACTGACCTGAGTCATACAGAAACTTTGCTATGGAGAGGGGAAACAAGAGAAAACCACAACAAGAAATAAAGGAAAAAACAGAAGCAAATAGAGTAAGTGCAGTTTTTCTGTTCTTCACTTGCAATTTGCAATCCAAACTATCTAGATAAATTCAAGATGGAATTAAAAGTAGGAAATTTGGTATGATTTGCTCTCTCCACAAAGAACTGCCTAGATTCCCTGTTCATCTTAAGATAAGCTTTTCCTTACTCCCATGCTTTGAACAGCAAGTCCCATCTTCTGGGAGGATGCATTCTGAAAGAAGCACAAGGTCCCTTGAAATTGCCAAAGATTTCCAATGAGGACACATTCGGAACTCCTAGCAAAGAGTGTATTTCTTCATAAATGAAAATTTAAACTTACAGAAATAATTACCTTCCCCCACATCCATGTATTTAGACAGCTTTTATGTACAAGTTTTTGGTTTTGGAATTTTTTTTCATTTCATCACAGAGAAGCAAATAGCATATCCAACCTATCTTCCAGGATCTGGCCATAGATCTACTGGAAACTAGATGAAAGCTGTGACTCTGTCACATAGAAATTACTGAGTGATCATTACATGAAGTTCACATTATTGTTAGCAACAAATGCAATATCTATTTGGGTCCATCATATTCCAGTGCCTCAGCATTTATTACAGTATCTGTTACATAAGGACAAAGCTTAGTAAATATCTAGGATTAACATCTAGTAACCACAAAGTCTGCAGTTACAATGTTATGACATTATATTATTGGGGAAAGTCATTATTGGGGAATTTAATGTAGCAAGTTTGTACTCGTCATTCTTCTGCTTACCCATTGACATACTGCAGTGTTCCACAGTTTTAATCTCTTTATCATTTGTCACTGCCTGGGACATTTTGGTTCTTGAGATTTTATTTCTAGATTCCATATGATTAAGAGGCCTGCATGCACTTTAACTCTTGCTATTGCTTTCTCTAGAGAATGGTGGGTCAAATGTCTAATAAAGCATGCACATATTGTTGTATTGGATTATGAAAATGAAAGGGCAGCTGGCATGAAGAATGGCAGTGGCATAACACTGGACTACACTTTTTTTTTTTAAACCATTAGTTCTAGCAGTTCTTCAGATATTATCTGTAGATAAAGACAAGATACTTTTCAGTGTTTAAAATACATTTTAAATATAGAAAGGTAGTCTAATTTAATCTATAGATTCTTTCATGGCATTTCTCTCAGTATCAAATCCACTGCTTTTAGAAAACAACTAGAATTGTTTAGACTATAATGATTACTACTTGGAAATTTGCTACTGCTCTTTTGGCCTATTTAGTCAAAGAGTGATTAATTAGAGCTAAAATAGTTATATTACCTAGAGCAATACTTTCCTTCTTTGACCTAATACCCACCACATTAAAAGTCCCTGCAACTATCTTCAATGCAGCAATATACTGTGCAGTCCATAGCTCTTCAGCATTAGCATGTGGGATAACGCATTCCCATACCATACCATAAGGTATGCGTGCAGAATTGATTCCTATCAAAGCATAAGCTTTTCCCTTGTTTTTGCGTGACGAGTAGTTAGACACTACCTCTATGAAGTACCATAAATTGGGACTATAAAACAATAGGAATCTACTATTCTCAAGACAGTGTCTTAATACTGAAAACTTATGATGCTGGCTCCTGAAAGCCATTAAGTATTTACTTCACATAGCTTGATATCCTCTTGCACAGTCTACTGCCATATGACATACTTTTCATATCAGGTGGTAATTTCAATTTTTCAATCTCGTCAGCATCTCAACTTGAAGAGTTTCAATACACATATACTCAAAGTCCAAGCAGAATAATTATGCAACAGCACTTGTATACTACAAGGTGTGAAATTGCAGCTTCTTAAGCTACATGTTTATCATTCGAAATATCAGGTGAATTTTGCCTCTGTATCAGGCACCAGTCCCTGCTGAGATCCATTATATTGCCATTGCTGAAGTCAAAGAAACATCGTAGGCAATCAGATAGAAGCACTGCTTGACTTACAGATGCAGGTGAAATTTGTACCAGGTAGAGATGGTAGTATACCAACATAAATATTCCCTAAACAGATTAGACCTTAAAATTACATTGTTAGAAAACACTAGTTATGAACCTAGAGTACACTGGCAAGAAAAAAGTATACATAAAAACGAAAATCATTTTTCCAGTGAGTTTACAATATATATTTTCCATCACAATTTACTTTTAAAAATATTAGTTTAAGTAATTTCCTTACAACCAGCAAAACATCAATTGTTTAAAATTCAAAAGAAGAGTGAAGTATTTCAAAATCATCAGGTTATCATCTCTCCAACAGACACCCAATTAAACTAGTGCAAACTGTATATAAAACAGAGATGAAGTGTTCAGCAGTAAAAAAAAAGAAATTAGATTTCAAGTACGGGAAGGTGAAGTAGAGTTAACATTCATGTCCGCTTGTGTTTGGTAAACGGATTACCACAATTTGACATAGACATGTGCACCTGACACATAGAAATGGCCCCTAATGTGCTCAATGTACATTTTTGCATACCGGAGAAAACAAATATCATTTTGAAAAAGCACTTAGACAATTCTCACTTTTACTTCTCCCTTCGTAAGATCCTTCCTCAGATGCTTCACTAAGCTCATTTCATAGTTACTCTTCCCTACCCTTTCTAGAACATTCCCACATCTGTGACATAAAAACAGTAATCATGAGTTCAAAGAGATTATAAATACTTTTCTAAAGCTCCCATTCTGGAAACTAATTTTTTCTTTCACACTCCATTAACCTCATACAGTAACAAATGGAAAAAACTCAACCTACAATATTCTCACTCAAAGTTTTAAAAGCAGAAAATACCATACAATAAAGAACTGAAGGGATGAAGTAGACAAGAGCTAAACAAACAATTCCAATTGGACCATCTTTATATTATACAGAGTACATAATTGAGAGCACAGTCTGGCTGTTAAGATAAGCTCTTTTTCAAAGCTGCATTCTGATTGTCCAATTGGACCATTTTAGATTATGTCAAAGTAGCATAGTGATCTCCAAAAATGAATGGCTGAATTTCAGTTCTTGTATTAAAAACACAAATTCTCTCCTTTGCTTACTACATTGCATAGAGGGAGAAATGCTTTTGTCTGGAGGATGAAAATACCAAGAAAATGAATGGAAAATTTTGTGGGAAGAATGAAAGAGAGAAGAAGAAAGGACAGACTGAAAATTGCCTCCTTGTAGAAAGTCTGCTTTCAGATTCAGATAATATTTCTTCTACACAAATGAACTGAATTTGGTCAAGAGTAGAAATAACTGAAAAAAAGAAAAAGTCTGTTTGGAAGTGGGCAGAGATATACTGGAGCGTTGATACAACTGGAAGGATAATTGATAGTTTATTTTTGTAGAAAAGTAACTTTCATCAATTTATCATTTCAATAAGAAATATCGTTCCTGAAAGATATACAGCATACTAATCACCATATAATTTCACATTTTCATATGTACGATTGACTTTAAATGACATACACATTTATTTAATTTGTCTTTAATCAGAACTTCCCTGGGAAATGTATTTGCATATTGGAGGTATAAATATCAAGCAGTTAGAGGCCTGCAATTTTGTCACCAATCTGTGTCTCAACTCCTTGTTAACTAGATTGCATAGCTGAAGAGAGATGACAACTGTCTTTAGAAGGTTATTATAAGACTTACAGTACATCAAATATATTGGCTAAGGAGGAGATAAAATTTTATAAAGCAAATGTTTTTTAAAAGCTCAGAAAGGCATTTTTTTCTAGCTATTAACTCTTCTGGTATATAAATGTAGGGGATAATACTGTTGAGAAATTTAAAACAAGTCAGTGGTGGATCTTGTGTTGAAAATGTGCAATTAAATTTTTTCTGCTTAATTTCTATTTCTCTAACAGCAGGTACCACTGAGCATATCTAAAAACTGCTCCATTTTCCCATTTGGATATCTAATAATGCAACAGAAATAAAGCTTCTGGCAATTCACACTATGTTAAATATATCACTCTTTAAGTGTTGCATATTTAAAATAAAAATCATTATACTCAGAATACATCATTCAACATTGTGTAACACTTGGCCTTTTTAAACAATATTTTAAGAAAGCATTCAGATGTTTACATGACTGTTTATTCCTGTGTCCCTACAAGGAATGAGGAATGAACAAAGCTGGACAGTGATACTCAAAAACTCTATCATATCTATGATTCTAGGATATGATTCCATGATTTTTACAGCAGCATTCAGTTCCCAAAAACAAACTCTTGGGAATCACTATATCATACTAGCATACCAGTAACTTCTACACGTATCAAATTTATAACTACTTTGAAAAACGATTACAGTTCCCTAATTTTCCTTGTGAGGCAGTTCAAATGAAATATTTTAATATGGAAATATTGATTAATATTTCATCACATATATATGCAGCTTATGATGAACTAATAAATAAAAGAATGGCTTATGGCAGTTTCCACTGGAAATTAAATAAATAGTATAACAAAGTGTTTGTAGAAAGTGCTCAGTATTAGGAAAATACAATAAATATTGTTCAATAGCGTCATCTTCAGATTTTTCATATTCAAAGCAGAGCCAGATAATTAAAAGCTCTTAGCTTTTGTCTTCACCCTCAAGAGCACACAAACTTGGCTCATTATAAGCAGTGCCAAGAGTCGATAAGCACCCTGCTGTAGAATGCAAAGCATCAAAATGGAGCTTAGTGGGCTACCACTTAGTGTGAGCTCATCTATTTTCAAGAGCAGTGTCAATTTAAAGTGTTTTCAGCAGCTTACTTCTAAGCTGAATTTAAACCTTATAAAAAGCGTCAACATAAGGAGCTTTTCATTTTGGCTTTCCCACAACTTGCTTATTATGGTTCAGGGAAATATTTTTGGTTTTATGGCTGTCTGAATCTACCATGAAACACCAAGTTTGAAAGTAACGTAAAGACAGATCCCCTGTAATTTTAAGACAGTGTCATGTTAAATTGATGTAAGGATAGAAGGCGGTTGCCTTTAACTAGTTTCAGACCACCTGAGGAAGGTAATGGTCACAATTCAGTAAGAAGGAACAGCTTACTCTTTACAATGATCAGGGCTTGTTAGAAACTCATGAAGGAGGCAAACTCCAAGAAAGGATACACCCTTTTCTGCTGCCAGCCCTGTTAGGGAGGGTCAACCCCTGGGTCACACAAAGGGAATTGTTTGTGCCTATGCTCTCAGGGCTGATCACACCCCTTCTCTAGGTGTTCAATCAGTGGTTCAGGACATGACCTAACGGTTCCCATACACTTGTATTCAGACTTGATCTTACTTTCATTACTCAGTCAGTAGAAAGATTATGGGAAAACCCTGAACGCATTGCTAGAAATTCTCTATGTAATAATATCACTTTATCCTTCTCACTCTGTAGCTGTGAGACTTCAGCCTTTTCAGTTTGTTGCTTATTCTTTCCCCCCCTCCATCTCCTATTCTCTTGTGCCCAGCAGTATGGTCATAGCTTAAACCTTACTCTTCCTGTCCACTTAACTATCTTTCTTTTAGTATTTATATAGGAATTCAAATATACCTCTTCTCCTAAGTATTTTCTCTATTGCAAGAATACAACAGCTGCTTAACAGCCTAAAACAAATACAAATATCTTCCAGGAAGAATGAATATCCTCTCAGCATAGCCAAAGCTGAGAAGCCTGGGGTCTTTTTTAGACTTCAGCTGTACTTAGAAGCCTGAAAAATACCATTACAGAAAAAGAAAGCTTGCCTGCTTGCAAAGTCTTCCTTTGCCTTCCTATTAGTTGGTGAAATAAGCATCAGATGAAGCCATAACAACCACAAAACAAAACAAAGAACAACACCTTGTGAATCACCTTATAAGTACAGTACATGCAAATCAAGAACTGCAGTACTGTAAAGCTGAATGTTAATACAGTCAAGTTCATTATGAAGAAAAATGGCACTTGGTTTACTTTAGTTGTAATGCTAAAACAAAAGAAGCACCGTACATTTTGAAATTCCATATGAACAATTGTTTTAAAGAGATTTACAAGCTCACTGAACATCAACCATAACATAAGAATAAAGTGATGGTCTCCTATGGCAGATAGCTGATGATCAGGAAGATGATTAAGAGCATATCCTAGTAGTTTAAGGCAATTGTCCATTGTTTTCTGTGTCCCAAAACTCCAGGGAGGAAACTGAATACAAAACACTGCTCAGTTTAAAGAACATTTTTGTTCCCACTGATTCCTGTGTATACAATTACAATAAGTGAACTAGTTTTCAATAATTCAATTTTCAAGCAGCTTTAATATCTGTATGCTTGAACACTCAGATGCAGGAGAATGTCAGATTTGCATTTGTCTTAAACATTTCATCTGAAGTCTGATGCAGCTGGCTTGCAATGAAAAGTACTATGCTTCACAGAAAACTACTAGCAACTGGCTATAGTCCAACCTCATAGACTAACAAAACTGGCAGAGATTGCTCACAGATGAGTTTAAGAAATCCACAGCACAGAAAGTAACGAAGTGATTTCTAATGTTTATGTAATACATCACTGATGCATAATATTTTAATGGAAGAGTATTCCACTTCAACTAATGTGACCACTTTGCTTATTAAGTAGCAGTATAATTATTTGCTTCTCACAACAAAAAAAAAGCTTTATTTTCTGAATGTCTCAGGGCAAAAATAAAATAAGGTCCTGGGTTGCATGGCTGTCTCTATTAGCAAACAAATATCCAACCATAGCTAAAATGCTTATGGTGAGAGTTTGACTTTGTATGATAAAGCGACAGTCTTCACATTTACTCAGTCAAGTATCTACCAAATGTTTTGTTTTTCAGTTTAGGTAAAAACAGATCTAGCAACCAGACAATCAACCTGGAACTTTTCTTTTGGCAGGTTCTCTAGAATAGTATGGCACAAGCATTTCATCACAGCTGATAGCAGACTGAAGCCCCTCTCAGACAGATGTGACATTAATTTAACACTAAGGTAGTCCCAACAGCTGGAATCTTTTTACAGCCTGTAAGTTTTTCCTGCATATGTCAGGCTTAGATCATTCAACAAAAATATCTTGTTGAGTTTAAATGTGTGCTTGAGATCTAGATGAGATTTTATAACATAAGCTTAAGTTTCTTTAAAAGAAAAGCTATTCCTCTAACTTTGATTTTGTCTCTGCTTTAGAAATTTACTTCTGTTCTAGGTTGAGCTACTATATGGCATCAAGGAACTATAAAAAGTTATTCCTAAAGACTTTTGCCAGAATTTCTATATCTTCAAATACCTAAAAAATGTGAGCACTGCTTTTAGTGCATAAGGGCCAAAAAACATCTCAGAACAAGTAATTTCATACCTGTGCAGAAGAGACAACAGCTCAAAGACCCTTTTTTTTGTAGACCAGGCTGAGTGCAATTGACAGGGCCCAAGCAATCAGTTGACCAGAACCTCAAAGTTAATGGTTCCTAAATGCAGTTTTACAACTGGAAAACAAAAGCAGATACAAAGAAAGTGAGAAGTAAAAGTCCATCCTCAATAAAATTTATCATCATAATATAGCACTTCCCAAGAATAAAAACCTCAATGTACAGTAACTATCAGGATTTACTGGATAAAAACTCTAATTTTCTACCTCAAGATAAAAAAAAAAAAAATTATAATCATTCAGTTTTCCCTTGACATTTTAAATAGACAGCATTATTAAAAACCGAGCTTAAGTACTGGTACTTTACAGCCAAATTTTTCAAAAGGCCAGAGCTAGGTAGAACAACCAGTATTAAATTTAAGTATCATTCACTACATAAATCTACGCAGTGTCAGGAATGTAAATAGAAGACAAATTATAAGAATTAGACTAACAATGAAGACTGCTGCGTATGATGAAAATAAAGACTTACTGCTGTGTTGATTGACTAAGCTGCTATAACAAACATATAGTATTCACTCTTATCCCAGTTCTGAGAGTGATTTTAAATTTATTCTGGTATTTGCTGCGATTTAACTATCCCATTCACGATTAACAGTTTTCAACCATGGAAATCAAACTCATCAATATCTACAGTGCTCTATGCTAAACTCCAGTATTGCAGTGCTCCTAACTCTTTTGCTCCTGGAGAACATAGGTAAAAATCTCAGTTCCTCTTGTAACTAGTCAAGCTTTGACCTGGCCCCTACTTTCACACAGGAGCCAGTGAAAACAAGTTGGGCAAGAAAAGCTTGACTTAAACACATACATTTTCCCTCCAGTCCAGACCACAAAATGCGACTATACATCTTCAAGAAAAAAAATGCTTAGTACCAATTATACTTGACATCAGTTTCATTCTCCTCTGAATAAGCAATGTTTTCCATTGCAAGTGATATCTTCTCACATCAAGGTTCTTCCCTCTTTCCAATTTAACTGACATCTACTAAAACTGTTCTGGAGGAATATTCATGATACCTGGAATCTTTACCAATGTACTAGTACTGCAAATGAGTGATGTTTAGCACACCTGTTATATAAATCAAATTGTTACTAATAAACATGGTCTTGGCTTAGAACTTGTCTATATGTATTAGAACTATTGTAGTTGTGTTTTCAAATGCCATGATAATTTTGATACCAAATGCTTCATATTATATTTAAATTTCAGTTATATGTAAGATAAATATGGTTTTGAATTCAAAATAGCTTTCAAGAAAAATCTATTTTTTTTTTTTTTTTAAGTAGAACAGTCTAACAGGCATTTTATATTTACATAAAAACATTCTATAATAGCATAGAGTCTAGAAACATTCTTCTTCATATTGGTAAAGATTTCTTTAGAAATTAAGTATTTTCCAACAGAAAATAGGTTTAAGAAGCTGCAATGGAATTGTCAAGTCACAGCCCAAATCAGTGGTTGAGCAGCAGGTGAGAAGATGTGGCTAACCTAGGGAGCTCAGGTGCAAACAACGCAGCTGAGTTACCAGAAGGGGTGAAGCCAGGATCCACTCCTCCTCACCTTCATTTAAGACTTAGGAGCCAAGGCAGCATCATCTCATAGGATAGAGAGTGCACTCCTCGAGCCATTACTGGTTGTTGGAAGGGATCAGCCAATTTTCCTCCTTTATTACATGTTATTTACTCTGTAATGCCTCCGTTTCATTCAAAGGCACTGCCATCATCTTCTTTTGCCATACAGAAACATAATGCTTACATCTACATAAAGCAACCTGAAATTCCTTTTATCTCCAGCATTGCTACTAAAGAGTATGGAACAGTATTCCATGACCTCCATCCTATTTTTCCAAGTTAGCCTGCCTTTCTCTATTGGAATAAAAAAAAAATGTTGGCATATTCATTCATGTTAGGCTCTATGGTTTATTACAGAAGTAGTTTACTGTCTATTTTTCTGAAAACTTGTGCTGAGCAAGGAAGTAAAATGAATGGCTTGCACACTCTGTACTGCTGCAATCTTTAAAGGAATAAATAGATCAGTTAGAAAATAGAATTATAACCAGATCTATATCATTCTACAGTTTGTAAACTTGATATTAGTTCATATCAAGTAAAAAGTCAAGTGCATATATATTTAAAAAGTTTCTTATGGCATACTTTTTAAATAGTCAATTCAAATTTTAGTTCAAGACAGACACACGTGTAGCACAACAAATTCTCCTGCCCTGATAAAAAAACAAAACAAAACAAAACAAAAAAAAAACAGAAAGCTTGTTGAATAACAGCAATTATTTGAGAGTAAGATTCAAGTAAGTGGACTTCTTCCCCCATGAATGAAATTTTCTGTTCTGTGATACTTAACACTCAGGTATCTTCATAAAGAAATTTTGCATATCTCTTCCTTTTAAGTTATGTTCAGATTTAGTTGGAAGAATTTGCTTTTAACTTTAGTTCTCTGGTTTTAGATTATTTGAACCTGCAGAAAAAAGCATGTAATAACTGCAAACCTAAAATGGTATTTAAATAGTACTGTTAGCTGCAGTTCCAGTGTTTGATATTATCTGGAAGGAAGTCTTATTTTCCATCAAGTTTGATAATATAGAAATAGTAAAGTTTCACAGTTTCTTTCCCTGATATAAATCAGAGCTGCGACTCCTCAACATACAGGTGTCTTCTTAACATCAAGTGAATCACAACAGCACTACATTTATCTGTAAGATTTAAGAAAATTGAAAGTCTGACATTTGAAAATGTTGACAAGTGCTTTTTTCTTCTTAATCCTGATGACAATTGACATGTATTACATAGAAACTTTATAAAGGTCACGGCAATGTGCAAGTCAATTCTTTCTCTTAAAAAATCTTCACTTTAACTGAAAGACTCAGGATCATTTGACAGTTCCACTTTGAAAAGTGGTGTAAAATTTTCACACTGTGTGTGTAGTTTAGAGGAAAACAGACAAGTGCCCTTTTATCATTCTAAAAGTCTGAACATTAGGGTGTCCAAATGCACAACTGATGGCAAATGTTCATATGTACACAGTTAAATGGGGGCACATCACTGAGCCAAGGAACAGTCATAATACACACTGCGTAAGAGTTAATATTACTCTTATTACCCAATATAATCAGCATATGCAAAGTATTCTAAAAGTTTTAAATATTTTCCTTGACATTATTTGAAAGAGAGCCCCTAGAAAATTCAGGTGTCCAAGTTTGCCAGAAAAAAAAAAAAAAAAAAAAAAAAAAAACACTTCAAAGAATATTTTTGCTAAAAGTGATTTTATTTGAAAAATAGAGGGTTTTTTTTTGTTTGTTTCCCTCCAAGAGTATCCATATCCTATTTCAATTTATTTGTGTGTTTTAAACAGCTATTAAGTGTCTACTGGAATAACCTTACTGGAAGGGAGACAGGAAGAAAAGCTATGATAGGGAGCTTCAACTCCACAGTTCCATAGAGCCCTCACAGCAGATACAAGCCTGGTTTGACAGTGCCTGCCCTTATTCAGTCCCCAGGTGCTAACAGCTGACAGCTATTGCAGGCAAAACTTAGAAGGGGAAGGGCAAGGAGAGACAAATCTAAGAGTAACAACTGGAGAAAAGTCATAGAGGAGCTGGGAATAAAAGTGTCAGTCTACACTCTTTGAATACTGATTTACTGTTCTTTCCAAGTCAAGCTACTAATTTGAATTCTTATTTTCATAAAGACAAAATAAGAAATAGATGGTTCATTTATTTTATTTCAATGTGAGCTGTCAGAATGATATTGCAGAGTCTAAAGAAAGTGGCCAGCTGGACCTTGTGGTACTGTCTTCAGTGAAATCAGAGATTTTTGCACAAAATCCTCTTGTGGTTTACTCAAATGTTCAAATAGTGTTTCCAGGATGCATTGTACTCCTTTAGCTTTTTGTCCCTTCATTCTCACAAAAATACTAACAAAAAATTCAGTGCATTTCTCATTTCAAGCATCTAAACTTATACATCTCCCCTCCAGCACATTTTTGTTATTAGTTTTATGCACTGCATATATGTATGTATATATTTACACAAATGTGGTCAACTTGTAATAAGATCTTTTTATAGAAGAAAAACCCTAGAAACTTTGTGATTTCATGGAACTTACATTATTTTAGAGGCTAAAAAATTGTTACTATACAACGCAAATGCATATGCAAGTCCCAGACCTCTGTTTGAACAAGATCTTTCAATTTTAAACAGCTAAGTATTTTTCAGTGGCACAACAGAGGATTTGTTTTTGCCACACTTACTTTTGCAGAAAAAAAAAAAAAAAAAAAAGTCCATGGGCTGCTGACACTTTCCACCTAATCTCCATTCACTGCTAGAGGATCTGGTGCAAGACATATATAAGCAAGAGCTTCAAAGTCACATCAAAGAATTTCCCAGCTATAAATAGTAACAACATATGTAAATATAGACTCCAACAAAGGACGAGCTAGGGCTAAGCAATTACATATCTATAGACAAATAAAAACTTACAGATTTCTATGTTTTTTTGACAATTGAGGATTTAAAAAGAAAATCAAGTTATTGAAAGGCTATCCAAAATGTAAGATATATCTTACGTGATTCCTATTTGGCAACATATTTCATTGTTTAAAAAATAGCACTGGTTGTAGGAAAAAAAAAAAAGTCATGAAATGCTTATTCACATCCTGATAGTGAGTAATGAAGTCAAACTCCTGAAAGAAGAATTATTTTTTATTTGAAATACCTGAGAATATATTAAGTAGAAGGCCATTGCTATCCAATGTAAGCCATGTCAGCTACTGAAATTCACAGAAGGAGAAAGAAATTTAAAACAATGAAAGGGATGTCTATGCTGCTCTTGTTTTGAATGGAAAAAAAATAAATAAAAAAAAATCAGACCACTTTCTAGGTTGCTCATATAGCTACAGGTAGCTAGTAAGTGTGTTAGAAAGTAAAACAAATGGGCAGTCAATAGGACCTCATTAAGATGCACAGCGCACAGCACAGCAGGAAATGCCAGTGCAGTCTGCTTCACCGTGTCCTACTTCAGCTCCATTGTAAATGACAGTGGTATGTAAATGGTAGTGTTAAGGAAGGCACTTCTAGCTCTTAGGGTTACATTATAAACTAGTGATCAATTACTTAGTGAACACCAGCAAACAAAGAGTCTTTCACTATGCTAGGACAGTATTTGTCAAAGGCATCTGGAAGAGCTAGGAATCAAAATGCTTCCACTTCATCCTAAGCTTTTCACAAACTACTGCAACTTGATTCTAATCTAAGGGTACCACATTCCATAAGTTCTTTATGATTGCTTTTTGAAGTGATCTTACCTACAACATTAAACCGGAATATATGAATTTAGTTTACCCTTTGTTTCAATATTATGGAAGCCTTACTAATTAAGAAGATAATTATTCTATAAAAAGATAGAACAATACACAGCACTGGAAAAACTAAGTACAAAATATCCAACTAACTAACCAAATAACACATTCTTTGGGTTTAAAGTAGTAATACATAGACTTAAAAAAATACATTGTTTTACTAACTTATATATTTACTACAATAACAAAGTCAGCACTTCCAGTTTGTCATCAGTACAGCATTAAATACTTTAAACTGTTTCAAAATCTTGAGTTTAGTACTCTCTACCACGCTATACTTCATACAACCAAGATGCTGTTTGCAGAGACATCCCAGAAAGTTACAGAAAACTACAGACAACCAAAATGATCTGGCATTAGCAAGCAAAAATTAAGGCATTAACTCAGCCTGCTAGAAACTTCTACTCTAAGAGAATTCATTTATCAAATGCATATACACACGAGTATATTAAAATATATAAATATATATCTGAATACATATAAAAATAAGAGATATTGCATTTATTAATCTGTACATGCATATGTATAAAAAACATTAAAATCAGCAGAACTGCCAAGAGGAGCAAAAGAGCCAGTACCCCAACATAACATGATGGTAATAAGATGGAAAGTGCAGAAATAACAGCAGAGTAGCAAAATCCCTGGCTTAAGGTTTGTTCAAACACAGCAGCTGTGAACAGAAACAAAAGAAGAAAAAAGAAAAATCAGCTTACTTTCAGAAGACCTCAGACACCTCTAACAAGATACCTTTGCCTCCACTGCCAACCCTTAAATGAAGTCTGTGAAGGGATGGATCCTGGCTCCATTCCTTCTGGTCACTCAGGCTCATTGCATGCACTTGAGCTACTCTGAGTTGGCCCTGCCTTCCCATAGATGCTCAATCACTGCGTCAGGCTGTGACTTAGCATTTCCACTACACAAGTTAAGACAGAGATGCTGGTAAAGGAATGTAGGAATGTAATGATATTATACATATTAACGTCTGCATGAGATCAACACACGTGAATAGGAACTTTATAATAACTCAAACATTTCCAGTGTAAGACGGCACCAGCATTTAAATGATCCTTTTTGAGCTTTCCTGTGGGTACTTCTTGCCACTTGAGGGTACAATGGTCACAAAACAGTCTCCCTCCTTAATTTGCCCGTATAGCTAGTGAACAGTCTAACCACAGGCCAGGAAAAGGTGACGTTAAATTAACTTTTAATATCAATAGGAAAATAAATGCATATACTGAGATCCAATTACAAGAATTAAAACAAATGGTTAAGAACTTCTCAACTCTATGTATACAGGTGTGCTTTCTTTATCTCCCATTTGCTATTTTCAAATCCTGAATATCCTTTCATCCAGGATCATGAATTTATTTTGGGTGCTTTACTTGTCCACGTCAATCAATTTCTTTGTGTACCAGAGGAACATCAATGATTGTCAGTGAATAACTGAGTTCCAGTTCTTCCTGTAGTGACAGTATTTACATAGCGTCATTATAGAAATGCTTATATTTAGCAAAAAAAAAAAAAAAAAGAAAAGAAAAGAAAGATAATTCTATTGACTTGCTAAAGGTCTTTAAAACAGTAATAGATAATAAAAAGACTATCTGTAAAGCTAAGAAGCCAACTGTATCCTGAGCTGTTTTAAGAGAGACACATTCAACAGAAAGAGGGAGAGGAGAGGATTGCCCCATCTACTTGGCACTCACTAGTCCACATCTGGAACAGTGTCCAATTTTGTCCACCCCTCCAAAAAAAATCAAGAAGGAATGAGAGAAAAGGGAAGATGAGAGGCAAGAGATACATGCTAAAGCACAAGAGATTCACATCAAGTAGGAAGAGAAGATATTTTCCCACAAGATAGGCAATTGAAGAGGCTGAACCCCTGGGGGTTCTCTACTGCCAAATGGATAAAGCCCTGAACAAAGTGGTTTGATCTCACATCTGCCTCTGCTCTGAGCAGCAGGCCAGACTAGAGATTGCCCAGGTTCCTTCCAACTTGATTTATCCCATACTTAGTAAAAGAGACACTTGCGTTTACTTCCAAATTTCATTTTGCTGTAGACTGTGAGAAACATGGGGCTCATAAATAGTCAGTCAAGCACTGTAGATGGGAAGGAAAAACTCTCTGATGAATTCAGACTGAGAAAATATTCATACCATATGCTAAACAAACCTTTAGAAATAACTCCCAACATAAATAGAACAAATATTTGATATTTACTCAATAAATTACCAAAAAAAAAAAAAAAAGAAAAAGAGGAAAAAGATCAACTTTAAAAGCATTGCATCAATTTTATGAACAAATAGAAGAAAATGAAACATAAGTGTTCACAAGACACAGTAATCGGAAAAGGTAAAAAGTTCATAGACAAGAAATATTAGACTGTGAATGGCATATCAGACAGCATCATTATAAACTGAATAGAAAGAAAAGGAATCCTTTTACCTGAGCATTGCCTTTTCTCACCTATATTTATATGTAATCAGAAAGTGCTGGCATTTTCTACACATTATTTAATGAAAGTAAAATTGACTCTTAGTTCTTGATTTTTGGAAGAAATAGTAAAATATAATGTTACATGGTTATTCTTTCGGGTTCCTCCTGCATGATGTTTATGGATAAACATCAAGGAGCAGAAGGAGCAGAACAGACAATAGCATGCTTTTCGGCCTCATGTATTTAAATTTTATTCAGGATGCAACACGTACAGTGATTATTTTCAATTTACATGTGCTATTTCCTTCTCCCATTTACTTAATTTTACTACTCTAATTCCCTCAATATAGTTAGGAAAATGTGTTTCTATAACTTTCTGTAACTATTATTGCATACCTCGCCTGTAAGAAAAGCATCGTACTGGAAGATAGACATTTGGAAATAGTACCCATAATTCCTGTTCGCGTCTAACTATAATGTATAGGCATGGAATGAAAAAAAAATCATTGATCATGAGACTACATATTTGTTTAAAAGCCAAGAAGAATGTACAAACCCACTGTGCTTCCATTGTAAGATAGAAACAAATTATATCAGTAAAAATATTAATGAGATTGCTATGCTTGTTTTAGCTCTATTTAAGAGTTCAATTCTCATGCAAACTCAGTTATTGCTGCTCTACTGAGATTTGGTCACAGGGCCACAAACAAAGCAATTAGACCCTAAGTCTGTTTCGGAAAGGCACTTAGAGCCATACACCACAACTCCTACTTTAAATGTCTCCCTGGTGTTGCTAAAGCTTGGCAGTTGAAACTGAAAAATTTGTTACCGTTAGCATTATCTTAAGCTAATGATCTTACTAAGAGATTTTTAAGGTGAATGGAAAAGGTATTACTGCTGGGAAAAAAAAAAAAAAAAAAAAAGGCAAAAAGACACACAAAATTCCTCTCTAAAAAGAAAAAAGACTCAGATTGATGATCCAAAGAGCCAGCAAGTATCTTTGCAGTAAAGGTGAGAGGAGTTTTATTTTACATGTGGGTTCCTCCAAAAGTAGTGTCTCCTATTTATTTCCATGGAAATTACGACAAAGAACACAATAGCATTATTTGATAGAGCAAATTCTCAGCTACAAAATGTTACTTTTCAACATAGATCACCACTATTAGCTGTGTTAAGCATAAGTGATTGCCAGTGAAGTAGAGTCTGTGTGTCACATTTGTAAAAATCTGCTTGACCATTCAGAACGTGGCTTGCCTTTCTCATCACTATCAACACTGCCAAAACATATCACCCACCCCATCGCTGTGCTCACATCTACTGTTTGGTCTCCATAAGCTCTAAGAAAGTGTCAGTAAATATCAACGGATGCAAATTTTTCTGCATAGAGGAATTAAATGATGCACCTTTGCTTCATACTCACTTTCAAGCCAGATTTCATTTTGTCAGACTCATCCTCTGCTGCCAGCAGTTGCATAGCAACAACATGTAATGGAATATCGATGGGAAGGTTCAACATCTCCTGCCATACCACCAACATCTGTGGTAATACAGGAAAAAACTGTTCAGAGCAGAAACTGTGGAGCAAGATAAACAGCATGAGAAGCAAGGACACCTCTAGAAGAAGAAAGAATGTCTCACGGCTCTGACTGGATAAGCGCCTGTGTGAACGGTTGAAGAGTGTTTTGTAGAATGCTCTGTTGACATGTAAAGGTGGATGGGAAAGTTGTAGGGGTGGATGGGAAAGCTAGAAAAAGAAAACTTGTGAAGGTATGTAAGTGATGTGAGAACTTATAATAAATGATTTGGATCATTCACATCTGAGTCTGTGCATCAGATGCTGCAAACATCTGCCTCTGATGCCAAAGGCCAATGTAATAGAACAGGAGTCATTATTAGTCCTCCTATAGCCCTCCTATAATTCCAAAAATCACAGTTGGTATAAACAGTCTTTATTTTTCACCTCTGCTTTTCCTAGCACCTCAACTACAAAACCAGCTTTTTAAAGACTCTATTTTGGTGTTTCAGTGCACTACGCATATCCATGTGCTACTCCTTTCCCTCTCATTTTGATGGCTTAGAGATCCACTGTACCCATTTCCAAAATAATTTTTACTGAGTGCTTTCTAAGTTGTAGAATATTAAACATATTTGCTGAATTTCCATCAGTTAAGATGAATGTAATTAGGCTGGATTACCTTCAGTAATTTAATTTACAAATATATCAGGATATATACTGCTTGATTCAAGCAAGTTAGATGAATTTGTGCTGAACTTCTGAACTGCAGATTAGCTGGAGCAATCAAGAAAACTTTTGGGTTGCAGGAAAGTCTTACCCCAGACAAAGTGATAAGAATCCAATACTAGTCTGAGTGAGGACATGGAATGCATACGTATATACTAACTGATGCATTTAGAATGCACATCATTTAGCCAGAAGAGAATTGTACATCAGTGCTGTTTCTCATAAGAAGCAGCAAGAAATAAGAAAACCTTATTTTCAAAACTGTGAATTGCAATTGTGGTATATGGGCACTATGGACATTTGAATACTGGCTCACTTTAATTTCAGAATCTAAACTTATTTCCACCAGGCTAAATTTATAAGACCCAAATATGCAAGAAGCCTGAAATGCACAAGGAGATCCATTTCAATATATGTATTTTAAATTCATTTTGTCTACTTCAGCTTGGAAAGTAATTACATATATTCATACAAATTAAGCTGTTGCTTTCCCATGATGCATTAAAACACTGAAAATAAAGTACTTTTCTATAAAATTAGGAGAGAACGTCAAACACTGGATAAATTAATGATTGGGAGTGAAGCAAGAGCTTATATAGGAGTTATTCATGTTCAATCTTGGTTATATTTTAGAACAGTACTTTAGGACGTGGGAATTTCCAGCTGTGCAGAAATTTCCAAGGGTATATCGTCAGACAAGTCTAGAAGACAGCAAAAAGAGAAACAATAAAACCACAGGAAGAAAACAAGAAAATGCAAGCCCCACTGTGTACTGTGTACAAAAACACCACACAATAGTTTATCACCTAAAATAATTCTTACCTGCATTTCATTGTGGCCCAACCCAAAGAATTGCTCATTATATCAACAAAGTTTTTCTATTATCTCCATGAAGAAAAATAAAAAGGAAATATTGTTACCAGGTAGAAGTTTGGCAAGGAAGGACATACATGAGAAGGAAGAGGGAGTATTTGGACTGACATGACAGAACAGCTTGGTCAAAGACTTGTGCCACTTGTCCAATTCAGGGTTTTTATTAAGCCCATCTTCCCTCCCTAGGACCGATCCTGTCCCCACTCACAGGCTGACATCTCAGCAGGTCATGGTTGTAAGGGGTCTAGTGGCCAGGATCTGCCTTGTCCTGACAGACCCATGAGAGCCCCCAGAAATCTGCATGCCCTCAAGGTGCCCTGACAAAATCATCTTCGGGATTAACAGCATGTAACATGGATTGATTAAAAAGTGCCCTTTCTGATAAACTAGGGAAAACAAGGAAAACAAGTAAAATTTTTCTTCTGTTAAATACATGTGACAATTCATAGACAATAAACATGAATTATCCTTTACTTTCTTCTAGACTATGTTTAGCTCATACAAAGAGAGAAACATTACATAACTGTTAGATAAATCAAAAGGAGAAATGTATTTTTCTACTAGAAGACTTCCACAAATGTTAGTTACATTGAGTAACACTTGGAAAAGTTTTCTGAAAACTCAAGATACAAATGGCATCAGATAGATCTAGATACTTCACATTTTCCCATCACCTGTGGACAAGCATTCTGTAGGCAATTTTATAGTCAAATTGCCCATAATCCAAAGCATTGTATGTTGTTTTTTTTTTTTTTTTTTTTAAGTATATATTTAATATAGACAAAGAGTCACAAAGAAAATACAGGATTTCTACCTTTTAAGTATTGATATGTTTTCCATTTTCTTGTAAAATATTTTTTTTCTTTTACAAACCAAGTCTCTAATCAGAAGCCTGTTATATCCTAAATATATAATATAAATATATTTAGCAGAGAGGTAGCCCAATAGGAAGAGGTTGCATAGCAGGGCACACAGTCCCATTATTGTCTCACCTACAGCCCAGTCCACTAATGGTACTCTAATCTGTCTCTATCTTGCAGGCAAATACTACAGTAAATAGACTTGAATATGCAGTGGTAGGAATAGTTTGATGTCTTGTAGGAGGTAAAAATAGGAATGTGACATCTAGGCATGTGAGAATAGTAAAACAGTGTTATTAAATTTCATATATGCCAAGGAGCATAATTCACTTTCTTGGAGACATCCTTAGACTAATTTTTGTCTATTTAAAATTGATACTCCAAAAATCCTATCTAGAATTGTCATCTTCAGATTCTGTTTGAAGAGTTTGTAATAGAAATATTTAAACTGGTATGGAACATGGAATAGAATTGCCTGTATGGAAAAGCACCAAACAAAATTCTAAAAAGAATGTCCTGTACTAGTAAGGGAGATCCCAAGTCCCAGACCACTGTGCCCAGGACACTGTTCCCAGTGGTATGTACTAGTCTGGCAAGAATAGCCAGGCTGTAGCATGCCGTATATTCCAGTCCTTTTCCTGTTAGCTCAATAATAAGAAAACACTTATTAAAAAGACATATTTTTCAAATGTATTCCAAAGTAAAACAGCTAATGGGCAGCAGCTTGGTCTCTGACACATGGAAGCATTTCAGTTTCAAGTAAATTTTCCTGTCCAGCAGATGCCATTTCTAACAGTTAAGTGTGAAGAAATTTGGTATCAGGTTTTTCTGGTGTTTCACACAGTAAGATGTATTAATATTCCTACTGCTATGCAGCTCTCTTTAGCAAGAAGATTGCTGAGAGAAGACCAAATACTGTTTAAGATCTTGGAGGGTTACACAGAGTAATACTTGGAAGTCACGAAAAAACAATTCTAACCATTGTCTGATTACATTTACTATCCCAGTGTATACAAGAGATCATGTCACTTTTTGCCATTTAAAAAAGTTAGCCTTTACTCATCTGCAATCCAGTTTTCTACTTTGCTTAACACAGTCATTGCAGATAGTGGTATTTCCACAGTGTAAGATGTTGAAAAAAGAATATGAAATGTGGCACTCTTAGGCTGCATGTCCTAAGCAAACAATAAATTTGTGATAGATATATAGCTGGATAAGACAATTTCATCCGAACTGATGTAACCCTTCCAGCTCCAGCACCACCAGGGAATAAAACAGTTTTGCATCTGGCTTTCAGGCTGATACTCAAGGAAGAGTTCATAAACAGTTACAATTAACAGGCAACTCGCTACCCGTGAAGTTACTATTTTACATATTTTTCATAGGAAACATTCAACAATAGTATAGGATTGAATACATAAAGCCATTTCTTGCAAGGAAGATGTTAATGAAAAATGTAATGTTTAAAGAATATTACAGAAACCTGAAATGTTATATGTAAATTGCGTTTCTGTAAATCAAACATACCCAAAGACAAGGAATTAACCTGATTTAGTGGACCTCAAGGATCAGTCTGTTTTAATGTACTATTCTGTCACTGTAGATTTGTGGATTGATCACATGTTCAGTTGAGTTTTACTTGCCAGTGAGCACAAAGTAATCTGCCCAATTGGTTTCAGTAGCATACAGTCACAAAACACTAACCAGACCTGATCAATATCCCCTACAGCGCAACAGCTTCTGTTCTTAGCATGCTTCAGAAGTGACAAATCAGTGTCAGCACAGTTTAGCAGTGCTGGCTGGAGCAGTGCACCAAGCAAAGCAAGACTAGTAAGAGGAGCTCAAATGAAGCACCGTCACTGACATATTATTAAAGAACACCTGTACCAGCTTCACTCTAGTACAAAGAAAGGTCTTTGTCAGCAGAGGCGTGCAAAGATGTTATTTAGTACTAAAATTTTGCAGGCCAATCTTTCTGATACTCTTATTACTTTAAAATAATTGTCATTATAAGCCCAGTTAATTACAACATATCATAAAGTTACAGTCAGGATCACATGTAAAAAATGCCAGAGTTCATCACCAACATGTATTTCAGAACAGTATTTACTGACAAAAAGGATATAAATGCTACCTATTTGGATGCATTTTAAGACAGTTGTGAATTGGTGATGCTAATGAAATGGGAAAGTAGTACCAAAATTGGACTAGGACAGTAAAAAATTATTTAGCTGCCAAAATTCTTAACATTCAGCTGAAGCATTTCAAGATAGATGTGCAATAAGAATTCAACTCATATAGCAAGAGTATCTTGAAATAGACTTTTCTTTGCCTATGCTAGTCAGAGGCTTGATGTACAAAATGACAGAGGAGGTAGCAGCTTTCCTGAGGCTACTTCAAATCATAGTGGAGATACTGTTCCAGCTAAAGTGGTTTAGTTTGTAAAAGTATTTAGTGATTTAACTGAAACATTTCTAATTAAATGCAGTTCCAAAGGTGAGTGTTTCACAATGACATAACTGGCCTGAGAAAAATTGTGTCAGGAATGTTTTTATTTATTT
Organism: Meleagris gallopavo; assembly: GCF_905368555.1. NCBI lineage: Eukaryota > Metazoa > Chordata > Aves > Galliformes > Phasianidae > Meleagris > Meleagris gallopavo. The sequence continues at coordinate 35,257,698 of NC_139407.1, forward strand.
ATCTACTTATTCACCAAGTATAGGAGTGTAGGAGTGTCACAGCCTGCCCTGGTGACTAAGCACTTGGTGGAGGGGGCGGGTGGCCCAGGAAGAACAAGTGCAAGCAATTCACCTGTGCTTCTCATGTGACTGGACCCTGTGTGCATCCCTCCCTGGGCACATTTAAGGGCTAGTCTTCAAAGGGAGAAGCCTTGGATGAAGGCTGGTTCCTGAAAAGGGGTACTCTATAGACAGAGACCATATCCTCAATGATTATGAGACAATAAGCTATGAAGTAGCTGACAAGCCATTGAAAGTAGCTACTGACCACCATGTTATCGATACAAACTGTTTCTAGAATCAGTTATTCTAATTTGTAGTACTTATTAACTGTCACAAATAAGGAAAAAGTAGTTTAGAGCTTAAATTTTTGCTGCCTTTCTCTTCTCTCCAGCTGATTTCTATGGAAGCCTTTAAAGGCATTTGAACTCTTCTCTGTGAAAACTGAAACCATTTGTTTCATTTGAGTTTTTGGTGATGCCTCCAGGAATGACAGAAAATGTCTGGTTCAGCTACTGCATACTGAATGACAAAACCAGCGCGATAATACAGACTTTATTACTCTTCATTTGTATGATAAGAAATTAATTTAAGTCTTCTGTATAATAAGCAGACTTTAATGTAACACATTCCCTTTCATGAACTAATTAAAAAAAAAGAACATAAGGATTCATACAAAACTGCTGATAAAAAAGAGGACTACCCACCAACATGCCATTAGCTATTGCCTCTTATGTTCTCAAATAAAGTACGCTGTGCAGAAGCTATTGCCTTGGAACTTATTGGTACATTTGAATGCAAACTACCAAACCATGAAAAATGAGGCAACTATTTGCTATAAAAATAAATTAGGAGGCAATGCATTGCTGGCAAAGCTGTTTGTGTACCACACTTCATAACTATTCATGGTACCATTAACAGATGTCTTTGCTTGTACTCTGAGCTGCCTTATGATATTGCCCTATTCAGCAGTACTTTATATTTAAAGTGAGTGCAAGCAACTTTGTTTTAGAATATAATAAAATCTTGCCTGATGTAGAGATCCTATGGGAAATTATTGTATAATGTTACCTACATAACTAATTTTCTTCTTATGAAATCATGATTCCCACTACACTTTTAGAGCTATTCCAAGTATTGTTTAACATCACCATTTCCATGTTAATATCTCAATAAATCAGAGAAATACAATACTTCATATGAAAAGTGAGCCATACCTTGGGGAACATAAGTTTTCCTTTCTAAATTAAAAGGGGAATAAAATTGATGCTGAATGTACTGTATGCTGTTCAAGGGTAGTAAAAGTACCCTAGTGCTCCTAACAGAGCAATGGTATGCCCTGTATTCATGCATACTCACAGAAGATATTGTGTAATATTGCTTAACTATTTAACTCTATGCCAGGAGAATTGGGGGGCTGGTTTAAAATACACTTACAAAAACTACTGAATGCATTACTCCTCCAGAGATTATTCAGAACCAAAAGCAAATGGATAACCAGAGTAAATTTCCTGCCATTAAGGCACTTATCATAATGCTATTAGTTGTTTTGAATAAGGATTATTGTGAATTATTACTGAAACAGTCAAAGCCATGTCCCAACTCTGGTACCTCTTAAAAATGTACAAACAAGTTTAAAAATAATTTGATTGTAAATTCCCTTCCCCACATTCAGAAATCCTAAATGTTCAGGAAGCCCAATAGAAAGCAAAGAGCACAAAAATTCACCCTTACCATTGTACTCCTGATCCCCACCTTGTTAAGCTTTATAATTTATTACCAAAACACCTGGTAATGTAAACACAGACCTGAAGGCTAAGTACATAAGTTTATATGTACTAGTGAAGAACAATACTGATAGATATAACTGGAAGATTAGGCCTTATAGTTAAATATTGTGGAGGTTATTTATTGTCTAGGTTCTATAATACAGAAATTGAGCATGGTATGGTACAATTATGGTCTTTGTTTTGGCAGCTTCAGTAACTTGATGCCTTCCACTCTGCTTTTAGAAAGAAACCACAGCTGTGGTCAGCACATCCCAAGCGGCTCACCTGTTTCAGACTGCAAGCAAAAATTTAGTGTCCTGCATATTTACCACCACACTGACACATCAGTGAACTGCTCATACAACTACGCTTACCCACTTCTGTTTGCATCTGCATACAACATTTTTTTAAATTGTCATCATATTCAGTTACTCATTTTAACTTGTATTCACTGCATGCAAATTCTGCAGCACAATTTTTATCCCTTCCCCACAGTTCCTTCTCAGTGTAGTATTCATCAGTACACTATTTTCCGGTAAGAATTCAGTTGAGATAGAAAGAAGAGCTGTCCTTAAAGAATGAAAACACATCTGAAAACTACTAAAATAATTTCCTGTCCTATCTGCTCTACTGAAAATCTCTGTCAACTACAGAGATTTTCAACAACTAACTAATTGACAACTATGCCACACCTATCTTGTTAAGTGCTTTGAGAAAGACACCATTTTACCTGTCCTAGTCTTGAAAAATAGCAGACAAACACCAATTAAAATGTTCCTAATTTAAGTCTTAGGGAAAGAAAAATAACTTAAGATTTTTGTCCTTTTTATTATGTTTCTTTTTTATACTTTTGTACTTTTTTTTATATACTTTTTTTTTTTATACTTTATACGATTTTTTTTCTAAACTTTGTTTAAAAATAAAGGAGATTACTTTAATCTAATTCAATACAGAACAATTCTCTAGTTAAATTGCATTCACGCAATTTTCTCCACGGATTTTTTCCCCTCTCCTTTTAAATAATAATGAGTATCCATAAGCAATAGCTATTAGAAAAACTCCAAATTAGTATGAGAATTATGCCTGATCATTAGAGCTGGGTGATTAATGATATGGACAGGGAGACAGTCTTTAACACATGCTTATTGTCTGTTAGCTGCATTTCTTGCCATTTTCATAAGCCATTCCTGTTTGTTTCTCAGTAAAGATCTTGAAATTAATGCATGACTTCTAAATGCAATTGTATTTAATTACTAATTTCCTATAGAACTCAATGGATTCTAAAGTTGGCAAGACTTTACTACAGAACAGCAAGACAGTGGGATATGTTCTGGATCTCCCCTGGCAGTGCAGTTGGGAGAAACAGGATAGTAGGCTGGAGGAAAAGGAACCTACAATGTTAAGTCAGGGCTGAGCAAGGTGGGGGTGGTGGGCTATAGTTCTGGATGCCTAATTTCTGCTGGTGCAAAGGATGTATGGATAGGAGTCAAGTAGCTGATCAGGTATTTTAGCAGCCTAGACAAGCTAAGATGTACTCTTTTACACTGGGAATTCTTATTCCTTTGCTGTCTAAATTCCTAATGGCACACTGGTGAGAAGTTTTTTGTGTGCACTTTCTGGTTATTCAACAAGACTGTATTCACTGACATAAGTTGGAAGCTGCTTGAAAAAACTCTGTAATGTTTCTGAAGCATAATTTCTCTCTATAAACCATTTTAAGAACCCTTCCTCACACAAATTTACCCATGTGAATACTAATGAAATTACTGCGTATTATATTTGATGATACCAATTATGTTGTCAGTTTAATATATTCTAATACACACCAATAATGGTGTCAAGCTCACTGGTTGAAAGGTCTTAATGATTTTCCCAAACAAACTGGGGGATTTTTTTTGGAAATTCGAAGAGCTTTACTTTTAATGGTAAAATAATCACCTAACTGTAGTGACCTATCTCGTGAAAATGGCAGATTGAAGTTTGTCATTGCAGTGCATCCACAGTGGAGTCAAAACACTGAGGGAACAACAAGGTCTCTAGCAACCTGCCAGCATGCTGCAGAGTACTAAGCTATTTCTCTCTTCTTTCTCTTTACAGATTCATCTTTGTATTTCAACAGAATTTTGTCAAATGGACAAACATCTATGAAATATTTCTTATGATACTACTCTCTGTATATTTCCTGCAGGTTATAAATACTACATGACAGAGCTATGTAAACAGCTCAGATCTCTTGACTCAAAGTATCATGGTTTGACAATATGATCAACTTTCATCCTTGTTTTGTTCCTCCTTCTTTGTGTTTCTTCAGTGTATTTTACGGAGAAACAGCTGTCAAGTAAATAACCTTTTAGAAAATCAAACTAAAGGAATTCATTTCCTGACAAAAAGCTGCAAATAATCGAGCAAAATTTAATAATGTTAAAGATCCTCCTAATTTTGAGGATCTTTAACATTATTAGAAAACAGATCTCACTTCCTCTTCAATTTCAGCATTTTACACGTCACTAAAAGCCAAATTGCAGCTTTTTGCGTGGAATCAAGCAGTATTAATTTTTAATTAATTAATTGACATATATTGGTTCCTGTTTAATAAGAGAAAGCAATACTTTGTTGATAAAGTTACTTACGAAAGTGAAACATAACAAGATCAATAGTGTACTCTGCACAAGAAACCATGAGGTACATATATGCATACTTAAACTCCTTAAATCTCAAAAATTGTATATTCATGCATACATCTGGTTGGAAAATTAATAGCCATTGACAGTGGTGAACCTTAGAGAACTCAAAGAAAAAAACTACATGCTTGTCCCCTATAATAAACATATATTAAAATATTTTGTAACACAGAAACCCTGTTTTTTTTTTTAAAGCAGCTTATTATTTTTTTTTTTTTAGTGAGAGGGCAGAAATCACAAATCTGAGTGGCATAATGATTATCCAAATCTACTTTTTTTTTTTTTAAATCACATATTGTGGCTAGAAAGTAGTATAATAGTCAAAATGAACTCTTTTTTTTTTAACTGGATTGAGCAAGATGGCAAAAATTCTGTGGGGGTTATGTACAACCCATTATACACTGTCTTAATTCAACAGCATCCATAAAGAAATCATAATTCTTCAGGTTTTAACTGGCAGTTTTACATTAAACAATACAAGTTCATGCAAAAACCTGGATAGAATTATATTACTTCTGCTTTACAGCTGAGCAGTAGAAGTGAACCTACGCATATACACACAAAACAACAACCAAAAACCCAACCTATTCTGGCTCTAGATGTATCATTTTCCTCTGGAAACTGTCTGAAATAATACGAGCATACATCTATGTTATTTAATACATCAAAATTAAAATTTTCTTCTCTGATCTGCTTAAAAACAGAAGTAAAGCCAAACTGTGCCTCAGTACTTTCCGAAGATGTATGATGAGAAACAATAAATGCTGATCATACCCCAGTTGGCTCTGCATGGTTTAAAAATATCAAGTCAAATGAGACACAGCAGGGTTTCATTTTAGAAACTGAGGATAAGAAAAATGCTTCTCAAAAAAAAAAATAAAAAAAATCTTTGCAGCAGTTAGCTATTTGTTCTTCTCACCCAGAAGATGGCATTAATAACATACATTCCACTTGCATCTGTCTTTGACCACAGGGATTCATATTGTTCCACCCATTAACTTTCTGCTGCTTTATATTAGAACAATTTCACACTTGTGCCAAATAGAAATCACTTGCTTGTGTACTTCTTAACTTCTTTCAAGGTGAAACCTAAGTTGTACAGGAGAGAGATATTCTAGCTCTTTTACTGGAGTGCTTTATCACTCTGCTAAAGAAAAAAAAGAAAAGAGAGCAAAGGGGGAAAAGAGGAGGAGGGATGACAGAGGGCTACCTTTCTATATACATACGCTAGGTCTCTAGCTTCTAGATGAATGTCTCCTTTTATAACTTCCCTACCTACAAACTTCAGAGCTATGCCAAATCATGTCGGTAAATACCTATACAACATAGAATTCAGGAATAATAATTTCTCTGCAACGTACTAATCAAAATTTCATAAAGTGCAGTAGTATAATTCCATTTAAACATATTTTAAAGCTAGCAAAAAACCCTAAAATTATTTTAAATCATTATGTGCTATTTTGTAAACATAATTATCAGCTTTCATTTCAGTTGCTATCTTGGTTGAGCAGTTTAAGCTGGTAATAACTCATTGGTACACAATAACTTTCTGGAACTCATTGCTACAGATTTGCTCTTGGATGATGATCTAACAAATTGATTTATCTATAATCAGCATAAAAGAATAATTAAAAAAAAATCACAATCACAAAATCATAGGGGCTGGAATGGACTTCTGGAGATCAATTCCAACTCCCTGCTAGAGCAGTTTCCCTTAGAGATTACACAGGAAAGGGTCCAAGTGGGTTTTGAATAATTCCAGAGAAGAAGACTCCACAACCTCTCTGGACTACTTGTTCCACTGCTCTGTCAACCTCTAAGTACATAAGTTTTCCACAAGTTCTCATGGAGCTTCCTGTCTTCCAGTTTGTACCTGTTACCTCACGTCCTGTTGATGGTCACTGCTGAAAAGAGCCTAGCCCCATCCACTTGAATCCCGCCCTATAGATATTTGTAAAGCATTGATAACATCCCCTCCCCAAAGTCTGAACAGCCCCAGCTGTCTCAGCCATTCCTTGTGATGGAGAAGCTCCAAGCTCCTCATCTTTGTAGCCCTTCACTGACCTCTCTCAGTTCCTTGTCATTTATATATTATGTTATCCAGACTTCAGGGGAGAAAAATCTAACATTGTGTTCTTTTAAGTAATTATTCAGGTGTTAAATGAGTTTTTAAACATTTCAGAAAATTTCAGAACATTTTGCTTCATATTCTTTGATGTGATAATAGTGTATAATCTGAAATTTTATCATTCTCTATTTAATAGCTTGGAACTCCTTCAAATAATAACTCTTGGGACATAAAAAGGATCATCGGAGTTCTATGTATTTCTTTAGGCATACAGTGGTCAGGCTAAGCTTGCACAAATTTTATTATCAATTAACACTTCAAATTCTTTGAAGATTGTTAAATCAGATTTTATGTTTGTTTCATTAAAAATGTTGGACATGCAAAGTTGTAACTAATCTATGTCTAAACTTTACTGCTGCTTTATTCAGGTCTTTGTACTGCTTAAAATTTATCAATAGCAGCTGATTAAACATTATCACATCATTGAGAACATAATGCTACATTCTGAGCTCCGTTGGCATTTCCTTTTTAAGTCCCAATTTTCAGAGCTTTATTACTCTATCTTATATCTCACTGAGCTCTCCTTATAGCAATACAGAATTATGTCTGAAACTTAATTAGCTCAATTTTATTGATAGTACTTATTAGCAAGTCCCCAGTTTATGTTGTACAGCTACTTCATAAAGAAGATGCAACCAGGGAGCCCAAAAGAGAAAACATTTCTGAAAAAAAATTGACTTAATAGCACATATAGCACATAAAATTAATCAGAATCCTTGAAAGAGTATAAAGCCCTTTTTTTTTTTGGGTGGGGGGGGGGGGGGGAGGGGAGGTGGGAGAGGTAATCATAGATATAAGGAAGCAGTGATTAAAAATTTCTGCACTGCTGGTTATGTCTAGAGCCCTTGATAGAAAGTTCACAACTGTCATTTCCAAGCAGAAATTGTAAGGCCAACAGGAACTGGTTCCTCCTGAGAGAAGCAGGCATATTTCTCAAGAGATACTATGCATGAAGACTGCATGTGACATTTGTGATTTTGCTTGTGATTTGTAACAAGTCAGGAAACAAACCAGAATTAATCTGAGCCAAAGCAACAGATAGATAAACAAATGTGCACTTGCTTTAAACATGTTATTTACTTTTCCATACAACATGACAACAAATAAATGTTGGATCAGAATAACTCCAGCTGAACAGGCTGACACAGAAAATACACAGTCTGCTGTGTGAGCAGAGATGTGAAGCTATAGAAAAGCCTTCTCCTTTTGGCATTGCAGAACACCAGGTAGCATACCATTTGAAGATTGCTCCAAGTCATAAGGGAGAGTGAGTTTGGGCACAGACATAAAAACGGTAAAACTCTATAAACCATAGAGAGAAGTGAATACATTAGAACATAAGATATGATCTCTTTTAGAATGCTATTTCAGGACATTCTTACTTATTAGTAAGCTTCGTATGGTCAGTGATGCAGCTTACTGTGGAACAGAGGAGAAAATGGGAACATTATGGCAGTGCCATGTATGCTGTGTAGTACATTCATTTCATTAGGGTTCATGCTAGTCTTATATGAAGATATTGATTGTGCTGGGCTGTAACAAGCTTTTCTTAATCTTCAGAGAACTGAGCATTTTCAATACTCTTCAGAAGGTAGAAAATAGGTGCAAGAAATGCTACTTAGACAACCTATATAGCAACAGGACTATTAAAGTACATCTGGAGCTGCAACATGTTATTTAAAAACCTCAATTTTAGACTGAAATGCATGTAATAAATTTCAAATTCTTGGCAAAAGACAGGGTATCTTAAAAATTCTGTATACATATCAATAGCTTCCACTTCTGAAGGCTTATGAAAAAAAGAAGAGAGAGAGAAAAAAAAAAAGAGAAAGAGAAAATAATTCGCCTCTTTCCCATAATAAGATTCTCAGATTTCTAAACAGGTTACAGAAGTAGAAGAACTGGAAGGAGTCCATGATAAAAGTAAATTCTTCATCAACGTAGCAAATAAAATTAATGCAGAACATCCATAGTTACTTTCTTGTTCTACATCCTCACAAAACAGATAATTCTCATTTGACTTTGTAAATGAAGCCTGTATGTTTAAAAAAGCAAGCTCAAACCCACCACTCTTCCCAAAAATCAAACTAAACTCAGCTGCAAGTTTTGACCTCACATTGCCTCCACTATTATTCCATCATTCCTGCATCTAAGTACTCAATACTCTTCTGAGAACAGTATTCTGTAGACTTTATCTTTTCATACTGATTTTTCTACTATTTACCCCAGTAGCTGCACAAATTATTTTGTATAATGTTATTCTAATTTGTTGTGGATCTTCACATATTCTAATCCTTTCCTTATGTCCTTTTATTGCAAAATAGAAACATATGTCTGAGTTACAAATGGTTAATTGACAATATATTCAAGTGCTGTTAAGGGGTTTGATTGAATGTACATCTGATAATCTGATTGTATTTTATTTAAGAATAGAAGGTGCTTTAGAAGTCAACAGATGGCAGCAGATATACTTCAGAGAAAAAAAAAATCAGTAATTTGCAGTCATTTAACTCCTTTTGCAAGGTTGTCTTGCCCTTTACTGAAGTAGGGCTCAAAAGTAGGGGCTGAAATGCAATGAAAGAATTCCACCAATAGAAAAAGTCTGATAGTACGTGATTTTGTTTTTTTCATCAAACTGCTTTCAATTACCTACAAATGTTTTTCAAGCAAGTCATATGTACATGGTAATCCAACTGATATAGACAGTTACAAAAATTCACTTCATAATATATGCAGTAAAAAAAAATCTTATTATTTGGGAAAGGATTTTCACTGATACAGCTTGCATATAACTGAGTTACATACTGCAGAGGAGGTTACGGTTCCTTTAGTAGTAATTTTGGATATAGACTCCAAATAATTCCAATGATTTAGGTCTTAATTACTCTCTAGAGAATTTTGGCATCCATAAACAACAATAAATCTTAATTACTTCTTTTAATTGGGACAACCACTACTTTTGATAACCAAGTGCATATGTGATTTAGTTACAGCCGATGAGTTTTACTATTAGCTGATTACAGAATTGAGATGAGCAGTACTTTAATAAGCAGGTATGTGACTCTTACTCTCAGGAACTACCTGGCAAGGTGTGCACAAAGGTTTTTCCAAGCAAATGACCAAGAAAAAAGGACTACCAAAGAAAAGCAAGTGTTGCTTTATAAATACACCAGCCCTCATCTAAAAATGTTACTTTTTAGATATATTTTTCAGAGAGTATTTTAAAGTTAAAATACAAAGGAAGGATCATTTGGTAATCTTATAATGGAAGAATATTATAAGTTTTTATATATATATATATATAATTAATATAATAAGATTAAAAATATAAAGTATTTATGTTCTTACAGTTACTTTAAAAATTTTATCTTTTAATTCTTTTTCCACAACCACTTTAAACCACAAGGCATTTAGCATTTAACATTAATTCTTTAATAGAGTAATAGAAAGTGAACAAATCAGGTCATGGTATTGTTCAAGATGTGTTGCTCCAGTCCTACTTTAAAAATCTTAACTGAAAAGCCCTTTCAAGAAAAAATGTGTTTCATTATAAGAAAAGAAAAAAAAAAATCAATGTTATTTTTATTCAAGGTGCGTTGTGAGCAAAATGTTACATATCTTCAACTCATGCATATATTTCCAAATTGCCATCTGGTGTGCATACATTTTGCATTTGTACAATAACATGCATAGCTATAATTGTTTTAAAATATAAGTTATGAAAGCTTAGTAAAATATATCACAACTGACAACTCATTTTTCCCAGTAGCTTTTGAACAAACATGTTTATATTATCTTAATGTCAAATTGTAACATTAAAAAAAATAAGAAGAAATAGTTTGTGAAAAACGTATTGAAGAATGACTAATCCTCAGCATTAGACCATTCTTGGTGTATAGGATATGCAACTTTTTCTTTTTCTTTTTTTTTTTTTTTCACCTGCACAGATGAGAGTAGGGTTTATCATGTTCCAGTTCAAATTAAAATCAAGATAGCATGTTTACACTGTCTTGAAGTTGCTGATCGTAACTTTGTTCATTAGATCACAACACATGTTGTATTAGCTTCAGACTTCCCAATGGAGTTGTATTCAAAATATAATACTCTCCAGACAGCCAGAGCCTGCTAATGCAGTGACTTTGAAGATCCAAATCCAATCTCTAAATGCCAGTATGTTGTCTTGTGATGATGTAGCCATAACCTCAATCTATAAAAGCAGTTTTTAACTTAAAAATACTGAGATTACTGGAAGTCTCTCTTTACTAATTTATTAGAATTATAGATACAGACACACATATAATGCAACTTGCAATACTTTCCCCTACTGGGTTTGTTTTTGTTGGTGGCTTTTTTAGTATTTTAGGGTTTTTTGAAGAAACTGAGATTGCAAAAGGTTGTCTTCTTAATTCCACTCCATTCCAACAAGCTGCAACAACTCTTTCAACCTTTTTCCACAAACACTGCATGGAACAGATTTACGTCTATGTAATGGTTTACCATGTTTTTATTTCTTCTAATTTATTACTATTAATAATATTTCAATATTACTAATGATATCTCTAGATAGTTGATATTTCGGAAGCACATAATTTTGTGTTTAGGCTGAAGCACTTTTTGCTGATGCTACTGATGTGATAATGACACTGTCATATGCTATTAATTTTCTTTGTATGCCAAATGTATTCCTGTAGATTAAGCTCACTTGTATTCATGATAATCTGAGACCTGTGTTTAAAATACTATGCTTAGAAGAAATTTCCACAAGACTTCGGACTTGTGAAGCCCAGTCTTTCATGTGAAAATATGAAAACTCTGTAAATTCCATTTGCAAGCTGAAGTGTATATGGAACAATACTCAAAACATCGTACACTACAAAAAAGCTTTACACCTATAAATGGAAGCAAATTACTGGCAGATTAACATTGATATTTAAAAACATCAAACATGGAAATTTTACAGATTTCTGACTTTCATGATATATAAACAAAATTCCAAGTAGTGCTTATCTGGAGATATGTTGCCTAGAAAACTTCACTGAGTGAAACGAATTTATTTCCAACGCAGAGTATTTAGAAGTAGAAATTCAAACTTCTTCAGCGGTGCATGTTCACCATTGCACACAACCAGGGGACATAAGACCATAATCTGCTTCTTATTTTTCTAAAGAAGATCTTCAGTAGGAGAGATGCAGGCCTTATCTAGTTCTAAAGTTAAAAAAAAGTTTTAAAATTAAATTGCATTTCATTAATATCCTTTTTTATCTTAATTCACATTTAGCATTCTTAAAAATGCGTCATTAACACTGTATAGTATATAACCATGGAGAATGTGTGTATACAGATGTGGAAGAGAGAATAAAATTCTATACTTACTAGGAAAAATTTAAGGCATTTAGCAATAGCTATTGTTGAAGAAGATTGTGCTTTATGCCATTATGTAAAATAACATTATCATTTTCATTTTAAGAGTATAAGAATTAAAAGAGATTATAATTAGAGCAGTATTTTGACCTCCCAGTTTCTCATGATCCAGACAAACCAATATAAGGATTCCCACAGGTATTAAGCAGATTTATTCTAGTAGGTGCAGTAAGAAATCTAAGACAAAATTTAGTAATCTGTCCTCTGTAATTTTTCTCAAGCTGATAATAGATTGCATTAAAAAAAAACAAAAAAACAACCCAGGTGCTCTCTGATCTGAAAGTACAGGCGCCAAGAACACACGTGGCTTTGCTTCAGCCTGAGCAATGCTGGCACTCAGATGGAAAAAGATGCACTGCTTCTTACTCTCCTACTTTTATGTAGCACTGAGAAAACCTGCTATACAAGCAGCAACAGTGCAATCATTATTACCTTTTGAGGCAAAGGAGAGTAAGCTAGTGAGTCTCTTCCACTTTTTATTGGACATGGCTGATCTGATCGCCTAAATGGGAAAGATATGATTGGAGGTAGTACAAAAAGGCAGTTCAAAGGTGAGGAGGTTGCCATGTGTGTGCCTTGTAGAGGGTTAGAAATAAGGATAACTTGTAGAGGAACCTAGCTCCTGAGTACATGACGTGCTCATCACCTTCTGTAAGGCAAGTATATCTGTAGGATTTGTAAATAGAAAATAAATAAAATGAAAAAAAAGCCCAACACAAAAATAAACCTTATGCATAATGTGACTTCTTCATCTCCCCCACTGGCAAGACATACAAGGCATTGAAACACCCTTGAGTTTGTACAGCCATAGCTTACAAGAACTAAAACATCAATGCTTCGTATCAAGTTGTTTTTCCCCCAAAACATAATATTGTAGTAGATGCTGTGAAGGAAGTAAAAACTGTCCCAACTCAAACTGGGACAGTAACAACATAAATGATTTTCCTTCCTCTAGAAGGAAGAATTATAGATAAGGGCAAGCTAATGTGAAGAACTGACCCTGGCTATTATTTCCTGAGTTGTAGCTCATCTAGTACAGAATAAGGATGATACTAAACTGTTGATTTTTTTTAAAAAACTGAAGTTTTTAGCCTTTAACACTGCATCTTACTTATAGCGTCTGAAGAATATTATGGGCTTAGAATGAAGGCTCTTAATGTTGCAACAGAAAACTTGTATTAAAAAATACAGAAGACTAACTTGTATTGAAAATCCTGAGTTTCCCATTGGGTGCTTCTAGTTCCTGATTTTTTCACATCAAATTAGCTATTTTTATTTTAAAAAATAAATAATAAAAAAAATCTTCTTGTTTGGGCTCCTCACAGAAGAAGCTGTTATCTGAAAAAGTGAAAAGTGATTTGAAACCAGCCATAAAAGTTTTCTTTAAAGTTTTGTTGGTAGAATTTCACACTTTATTTCTTCCATGTGAGAAATATCTTTACAGGTTCCTTACAGCACTGATGGTTTGTTCTAAGTTCTTCTGACATTTGGTCTACTTTATACTATAGGCTAGCTATTATTACTCAATGTCAGCATGTTCCTCGCTGTTCCTTAACTTTTCCCTCATTACCAAATCTTTGGCTGACAGCTTGAGGTACGAAAAATATGCATTTTGTTCTCTCCATTGCTGATGAAGAAAGAGAAATGAAGCCTGCTGAGCTCAAGAACTTGGTAAGGGAATACTGAAGTTGAATGCAAGCGTATTCAATTCTGTAAGATACATTCACTAAAGCACTCTTTTATTTAGATACAGAGTGAGAGCTAGAATATAGGCTCATAAATATAAATCCATTGCACTTTTATTGGATGGTTTTTGAGTGGTCAGCAGAATAATCCCACCATAAAGCTATGTATTCTGCTTTGTTATTCCAGTGATTAACCATAAGCTGGAATGAAAATGTTGATGATACAACTACTGAAAAATAAACACATTAGTAGGGAATGAGAACAGACAAAAATATTGGTCAAAACTCTGACTTGAAATTAAGTTCTTACTCAAATTAACTGAGTCTGTATTCTCCTGGGTTGTCATTAGAAATCTCCCACCTGGAGAAAGAATCTTTCCTTAGTAACTATGAGTTTGCTCTTTCTCTCTGTGTTTCTATCCCAGTGAAATTTACATGTGCTTCATCTAATTCTTTAATAAGAATTGTAAGGACTTTGTATCTTATTAGTGTTGCAAAAGAACAATTGCCTTTATTTTGAAGAATTCATGCAACTTGAAATATTTTCATTTTAAATGTTGATTAAATAATCTTGTGCATAAAATATGAAATAAGAAGTCTCACTAAGGCCAAAAGAAGATAGAGACTCTAGCATCACAAAAAGGTATATTTGGTTACTTTTACAGAGCAGATCTATCACAGGCTCAACACACTATTTGTTCTGTATAGTTACAGTAACTATTTCTAAAAATTGTTTTTGGAAAAATCATACTTGGTTAACTTAAAATTGATAGTGCATCCCTTTGAAGATAGACAAAAATGAACATTCCTCTTAAATATGACTGGGAAGGTGATCTGACTCACAGTAGAAGGTACATTAAATCAGTGGGGCTTCACGGTGACCACAAAGTATTCATCTTTTAAGACTAGGGTTTTACTGAGATGATGTCTGTAAGACAATAAAAGCAATTCCCTTGTTTCATAACATTCTTAACAGTAAAACTGAAAACAAGCTGCTTTAAATTATCATGGGTTGCCACCCTTTCAAAAGACAGACAATATAGCAGAGTAACTAAGTATTGCTTACTGTGAATAAAGTAGCAAAACTTGTCCAGAAGCAACTTGAGTAGCAATCAATTAATGAAATACCATTAATTGAGGAGAATATCTTATTAAGAACCAAAGATTGCCTCTAGGAACACATTTTATGACTAGAAAGTAATTATGTTTTGCCTACAATGTATGTATCATTGAATATGAATATTTTATAATTACAGGAATGGTCATTCAGTCCCACAAATCTGTCTAATACCTATGGGTGATAGGGAAGAGATGCCACGTGTGGAAGAATGCACAATTTAAATAGACAATTCTAACACTCAGGGAGGCAGAGGTTTTTCTGGGTCACTCAGCTGGTTAGAGCAATATGATAACACAAGTCCCCAGACTGACTTAGTCATGTTATGTGCTCTGCCACCAGCTTTACTCAGCTCATACTTATTAAACTGGGATGTAGTTATGGTAGACCTCCAGCTGTTTTTCATACTTCTCCCAGCTGCAGTCAGTTTGGAAGGTTGACCTTGTAATAGCTAATTATTTTCAGTTCGCACCTATGTGCTGAGAAGCATAAAGATGCATGTTGTGAACAGTGTCTTTCTGCAATATTCATTGTTTACTAGACTGAAAGAAAGCTGACAAAATGGTTTATTTGGTGTGAGCATTGTATAACAGTATATATGTTGTTCTATATATTTATTTTTGTGTAAAATGAGGTGCAGTAAAAGGCAACCAGACAGATTACTGTCCTTAGTGGGGTACAATGAGCTCAATTCTTCCTAATTTTTTCACTGATGGGTTACCGTTTCCCACAAGGTTTGAATAGGCTTTTAATTGACTTGAGTTGGAGGTGATGCGACTTCTAATTAAGCTTAATTTTATTTCTCCTGGCTCTATAATAATGAATTTATTTAAATAAGACTCACAGATCAACAAACTCCAAACAAGTTAGCAACTAATAATGAAGGCTGTCTATAAGTGTCAAAATGGTTCTAAAGAAAAATCTTTTATTCTTAAGATTAATCTGGTTTTGGTAGCAGAAACTGAGGCAAATTCATATCATATGTATATATGACAGTAGACTGTACAAATCATTGTATCTCCCCAGTTAATATCAATTGAGTTACTGGGTTGGTTTAAAAAAAAAAAAAAAAATGATGAAATTTCACTCATTTTGTAACAAAGTACTATATATTTACGTCCATTTACTTTAATACTTAAAATAGGCAGAATTGTAAAAGAAACAAACAAACAAACAAAAAAGAGAATATGAGAAACTGTGATTTGAAAGATCCATAGGATGAAGAGAATGAGAAATCCTCTTCTACTGGCAATCTTAAAACTGCTGTCACTGCATTTGACCTGACAGTCAAATGAAGCTGACTGCATAGCTCACTGGCTCTTGAAGCTAGACTAATCTAATGTATTTCTTTGTCAACTACTTTTACAGTGATCAGTATTTGCTCTATAACAGCAACTAACCATCCCAAGTAAAACAAAGTTCCCATGCTTCCAATCAGTGTTTAAAGATTGACAATCTGCACCTCTAGAAGTTTAAATTTAGGTAAGTCTGACTCTTCCAGGAACATGAAGAATCCTGTTCCAGAAAAAGAACATCAAGGCTTTAGAAGAAAGGCTAAATTCTAAAGTACAAGACATTTATTTAACAGCCCCCTAGGTTATTTCAGTCAGAAAAACAGTTTGTATACAATTAATAAATCAGTGTTTCAGAGTTGATGGAAATATCTCCACAGTAACATCCCTGATGAATGTTATTTTGGCTGAGATGTCAGTGATGAGTGGAATTTAAGGAAAAAATATAAAAAATGTGAACACTTTTTGCAATTTTTTTTCAAAATATGTATACATTATATATGTACACATTTCTTCCTCTTGTACTTCCTTGCATGAATAAGCATCTTCACTGGAAAAAACATTTCACTTTTTTCAGGAATGAATTTGGATGGTTATCTTCAGTTAAACCCCCACAGGATTCTTTCAAGTTTCATATGACAAAGAATGTAAATTAAATTACCCTTGTAACGTAAACAGGTAAGATATATAGCAGATAGAATTATGACAGATGCATAGGGTGAGGGGGTGACTCTGTACCTCTGCTCTGTGCTGGTGAGGCATCACCTGGAGTACTGTGTCCAGATGTAGAGATCATAATGCAGGAGAGATGTGGACCTTTTAGAAAGCATCCAGAAGAGGGCCACAGAAACGACCCAAGGAATAGAACACCTGCCCTACGAAGACAGGCTGAGAGATCTGGGGCTGTTCAGCATGGGAAAGAGGAGGCTCCAGAGAGACATGAGAGTGGCATTTCAGTATCTAAAGGAGTGCTATAAGAAAGACTCCTTAGCAGGATCTGTTATGATAGGACAAGGGGAAACAATTTCAAACTAAAAGAGGGCAGATTTCAGACAAGACATAAGGAAGAACCTTTTTATAATAAGTATGGTGATGCACTGGAAAAGGTTGCCTGGAGAGGTGGTGGATGCCCTGTCCTTGGAGACTTTCCCGGTCAGGCTGAACCAGGCTCTGAGCAACCTGATCTAGCAGTAGGTGTCTCTGTTCATTGCAAGGGAGTTGGGCAAGATGACCTTTAATGGTCCATTTCCAACTTAAACCATTTCATGATTCTATGAATGCTGTTACAGTGTCCACATAAAATAAGAGGGTAGAGAAATTACAAATTAAATCATTATTTCTGTGAAGGCTATGTTGAGTTCTATATAGTTATTATTTGACTTTTCTTGCCCTGAGTCTTATAACACCAAAACAATAACACTAGTTATTTGGGACTTCCATTTATTGGGTGTGTTTCACTAATTTACCAACAATTTAGAAATAAAAAAATATTTTGAACAGATCAAAAGAATTTTTAACTTAAACTGTCACTGGAAAAAAGCTTTATTCAAAAAGTTAGATTTTTTGATTGACTTAATTTGAATTATGTACTTTAAACTCTCCTATTCTTAATAAACTTTTAATAAAAGTAGTAAAATGTAGGTGTTACGTCGACTAGCTAGCCATCACAATTTCTTCTTAAAAAAGCATCTATCAAAATAAAACCACAATTCCTAAAGCACAGCTTGTTGCATAAAATAGTAAATCCAATCTGACCATATTTGGATACTGTCAAAGTTCTGTTAATAATAAAAATAATTAAAAAAAAAAAGGAAAATACTTATCTTTTCACTACCCCACTATGCTAGGCAACATAATTTTTACTAATCCACTGTTTTTCTAAATGCTTTCTACCATTTGACTTCTGGTTATTCAGAAAAAAAAAAAAAATACTGTGTACAGAATTATTTTTCTCTTTTGCAGAATGTACATTTGTTATCTAGACAGCTGCAATATAAAGACTTGTATTGTGGAGACAAAATCCCAAAACAATTCTGTCTTTGAAAATAATTTCAGAGTACGAGGACATGGAAAATATTTTGTCATTTAATAGTTACTTTTCTTCTGTCGTATCTCATTTTCCTTGCTGCTGAATGTTGTAACACAAAGTAAAAAATGTTATATTTAAAAGATGGATGTTTCTTCTCAAAATGAAACAGAAGTAGTATCTATGGATAACTTTGAGTAAGAAGCCAGAATATGTTGAGGATAAATGTCAATAAGAAATAACAAGGTTTTAGGTCCTATGCTTTTACACTGAAAGTAAAAGGAATCAAATTCCTGGAGAAAAAACCTTAAGTAGATTCAAAATGATAGATAATTAATTGCTTGAAAAGTAAATATGCACAAGCAAGCAATACAAAGTAATGATTCATTCTACTGTAATCACTCTACAATAAAGAAACCTTCCTTGCTTCTAAAAGAAAGAACATATATGAGTATACATTTTAGGTCTTGATTTTCCCAAAGACTCTAAAACACTTTGGAGGTACTTTTAGTTTAAAAATAAATAAATACAAAACCACGACACTATTATAATAACTTGTGCATTATATCAATAGATGTCATCAAAAAGCAACAAACAAAACAAAACAAAACAAAACAAAACATTTTAGAGCACAGCTTCTTGCCAAAATATTGACACAAAACATAAAAACTAAAATTTTATTTCTTACAATAGGATTGCTGAAGTCATTTTTTTATGTTCTCTTTTCAATAAACTTGTCTATTATTTTCTTTTTCTTTTTTTTTTAATTCCAATCCTTCTCATGAAAATCGATTCCAAAACAGGAAAATTGAATATTTTAGAGAACTACTACTCTGCCTGGACTGTCACAATTCCATAGGGTTGGAAAGGATCCACTTGAGAGTGCTGAGGGATCTGGTGGAGGTGATTTGGCAAAGCCATTTTCCATCATCTATTAGCATTCTTGATCAATTGGAAAGGGATCTGGTGGAGGTGATTTGGCAAAGCCATTTTCCATCATGTATTAGCATTCTTGATCAATTGGAGATAAATCCATCTCGTGCCAGCCATGAGTGGTGTTCCCCAGGGGTTGGTACTTGGGCCTGACATGTTAATTATCTTAATTGATGAGCCATTTATGGATGAGAGCATTGAGTGCACACCTTCAGTAAGTCTGAAGATGACACCAAGTTGGCAGGAAGTGTCAATGTGCCTGGGGGTAGGAAAGCCCTACAGATCAATCCGGACAGGCTGGATAGCTGGACTGAGGCCAATGGGATAAAGTACAAAAAGACCAAATGCCAAGTCCTGCACTTTGGCCATAACAACCCCAGACAATGCTACAGGCTTGGAGTAGAGAGGCTGGAAGACTATTTAGAGGAAATGCACCCAGGGGTATTTGTTGATGCTTTGCTGAACATGAATCAGTGCTGTGCTCAGGTGGCCAAGAAGGCCAATGGCATCCTGGCTTGCTTCAGAATTGGTGTTGCCAGCAGGAGCAGGGAAGTAATTGTCCCTCTATACTCAGCTCTGGTGAGGCCCCATCACAAGTATTGTGCTCAGTTTTGGGCCCCTCACTGCAAGAAAGACATTGAAGTTCTGGAACATGTCCAGAAGAAGGCATCTAAGCTGGTGAGGAGTCTGGAGCACAGGCCTTATGAGGAGTGGCTGGAGGAGCTGGGATTGTTCAGTCTGAAGAAGAGAAGGCTCAGGGAAGACCTTATTGCTCTCTATAACTACATGAAAGGAGGTTGTAGTGAGCTGGAGAAGAGCCTCTTCTCTCGTGTAACTGGTGATAGGACTAGAGGAAATGGCCTCAAGTTGTGCCAGTGGAGATTCAGGCTGGACATTAGGAAATACTACTTTTTCAAACGAGTGGTCAGGCACTGGAACGGGCTGCCCAGGGAGGTGGTGGAGTCACCAACCCTGGATATGTTCAAGGAACATTTAGACGTTGTGTTGGCGAAGATGGTTTAGAGAGAACTACTGGCAATAAGTGGACAGTTGGACTGGATGATCTTTTAGGTCTTTTCCAACCTTTGTGATTCTATGATTCTATGAACTACAAAAATAAAAAAATGGTATAAAAATTGAAAGCATTGCTTCAGTAGAACTGAGATGAAACAGGCTATTTAATTTTTCTAAAAATTAGGATAATTTTTCCTTTCAGTTCCATTCTCTGAGTTATGAAAAAAGGAAGATTATTTCAGATACCATTCTAATGTTATTAAACACTTTTTTATTCTTGAAGCAATGTGTTGTGCATGCAATAGTGTTCATATTCTGATAGTAAATTGCTCTTTTTAAAGTGAGCACCTCTGCTTTTATTACCTGCAGTGCCTTGATATATAGTTTCTTGCTATTTTCAGTCAAGAAAGGAGGAATTACATAAATTTTAGGATATGGACTTGAATTTTGAGCTAAATTTCTAAAGGTCAAATGCTAATTTTGTTCTAGTATTTAGGAATAAATATCATAGACTTGTCATAGCTGGTAGGTAAGCATGTGGTATGAGAGTTAGGACAGGCTTTTTTTTTGACCATTTATAGTCAAATGGTAAAATTGGAATGAAGAATTAATATCCTTGTCTTTAGTCAGTGAGAGTAGCTGGACCAAGTAATCCCCTTCAATTAGTGTCAACAGATAATTAATATTTATTCATGATTAAAGTAATTTTTCTATAGTGATGTTTTTGGTATGCCAGCCTAAGTTTTTTTTAAGAAAGAATAAGAATTTTAGACAAGATCTTTGCAGAATATCAGCCCATGATGATATATTCATATAATGTTATTATAACATCAATCTTAGTTTTTTATTATTGCATTCTAACCGCTTCTCAGCAAAGTATGAGTGTGATGTATTACTATTTCACTGATCCCACCTTTCTTTCTTGCTCCCCTCTGCTTGAGTAGAAGAAGAAAAAGGATTCAAAAAGATCTATCTACAATGGGAGAAATGAATAAGTGCCAAAAGTTTAATAACAGAATAACTTCTAACCCAGCAAAGGAAATCTTAGTCAACTATTCATTCTGCAATGTACACTGTAACAGCTATCACACATGCTTTGCTGGCACAAACCACACATATCACACTGGAAAATAAACTTAGCTGAGGTAGCAGTGGGTTTAAAGAATGTGATGAAATCCAGAGAATCATTCATTTTATAATAAGAAAACAAGAGATTGTTGAAGGAAGTAAGCAAATTCAGGACAATTGCAGTTAAAATCTACATCATATGAATTCACCCTGAGGAGCTCTTCCTAATACACAGGATTAAGGATTGTTGTACTTGTTTGTTCCATTATTGTATGCTATAATCAGTTTGATACAAACTCTTTTCCTATATTATGTCCATACTTCTGAGCTACAAAATAATCATCGTCTAGTTTTATACAGCATTGTTATTCTGTAATTACAAATGAAATGAAACAAAAGATTCTGATATTAGTACTACATTCTTCTGCATGTTTTCCCTTCAATTCCCAGGTTTCCACTAGCTGAAGAGAGTAAAGAATGTTTATCTGTTGCTAGTTTGGTTTCCTATAGGTATTAGGAAAGCACTTAACTTTGCAGAACTGCCTGCTTCTTTTAATTTCTACAATTGCTATTATATTTGTCCAAAATCTTTGAACCATGAACAGAATTAACCTTCTTGCAAAAACTGTAATATACAGGGAAGCCTTCTTACTATGTCTACTCACAAAGTCAGCTACTTTGAAAATTCACCCGTCAGAGTGTAGAACAATCCAGCATACTGTATCTCAACAATGTATGTTACAGTTTCATAGTGTCTCATCTTCTGATTTATTTATGCATCTTAGTGTTTAAATCAATGTCTTTTGAGGCATCATCAAAAATACTTTCTTATTTACTGATGGAATTTATTTTTACCTTGTCTATCCAAGTTGAGGGCCATACTGCTACTCAGCATATTATTAAAACAGAAACAGGAGAAATTGTGGTGTTTCAACAGCAGCCTCAGGTCCCTCGGTCTTGATCAAAAGTGCCTTTTGCATAGTAGTAAAGGTATAGGCTTCTGCTACAATGTCACTTTTTGATCATAATGCAGGTAGAAAAAAACTTCTCTGTTCTTTTCTCAGAAAAACAGATGTTTCTGCTCCATTTCATTGTCCAGTGTATGCTATTTCACAAGTTTAAAATTGTGAACTGCATTGATTCCCACTTTACCTTATCCTTTGCATTTTATAAAGTGGGAATTACTTAAAAAATAACAAAAATCTTATAAGCCAGATGTAAAAAATCATGCTTTTAACATTCACTTAATCCTATTGACAGTAACAGGCAAAATTTAACAGCATGATTAACAATTCATTTTGCATCATCAGATACTAGTAGGAAACCCTGTCCCATTCCCAAACTCATGACCATGAAATATCCTCTTTAGAGTCTATTACTCAATTTCTGATTTAGCTCTTACCTTTGTCTAACAATTCCGCAAACTCTGCTTTGTTTAAACAGCATCATCTATTTAACAGTGTTATTAAGAGATTGCTTTTGAATGTGTATAATGAAGTATTTGGAGTTTTCTTTTGTTTGCTTGGAGTTCTACATCATATAATTGTTTCAAAGGCTCCATGAAAAACAAACAAGAGAAATTGTTCACGGATTAAGTACCAAAAGACAATCTACTAACTCAAGATTAAAAAAAAAAAAAAAAGGAGGTTTTAAAAATATAAATAAAATTTCACGTTAATATATAGTATATGGGGCTAACCTAGGATTCCCCCATATAGAAATGGCTGTTTCAGTTGTGTTATTGCTACTCTTCAATGGTCAGAAAAATCAACTGTAAAAGAAAGTGTTAAAGAATATCAGAAGCAAACTGGAAAAGTTTATTACAGGGAAAATAGTTTGTGATATGATAGAATGTACGGAGGTTTTTTTAACCTTTTGTCCTTATTTCTGTTTTTACTACATATAATAGGATATTATTTTCCAAAAGGAGAATATCTAGATTAAAATTAGAAAGGCAATCCTCTCTCCTGATGTTTTTTTGTTTTTTTTTTTTTTTAAAGATTATTTCTCAAGCGAACAGAAACATGTTGGATGATTAGTTCATGAAGGAAGTTGATGCTTCATCTTGAACCGTAATGGGAAAGCTTCCATCTTTTTTTAGTCTGTTAAGCTTCAGCTAATCACTGTTAGTTACACAGTATCCGTCTTAACATGAATCTCCAAGACAGAAAAAGACATGCTCACTTAACATGTCTAAGCAACAGATTAACAACAATTCTCCTTTTTGATCTCAATAAACAGTTGTCATTTTTTATAAGCAAGAGCTGTTTGACTGTGGCCTGCTTCAGGTTGCTACTGCGATAGGCACTCCACATAAAGCAATAGGGCTATTTGGTCTATTTCAGAAGGACCCTTGTTCAAATTAGTGTTCACATACTTCAGTGATAAATGCACTCCTCTGTTCTCCTCCATGGTCAGTTTTACAATTTTGATTCTGTCACTTAATTTAATCTCATATTTTTGTTTTCACAGTTGGATTTTGCTGTGATTTCATTTCGACCTATTACTTTGGCCTAATCTTTATCATAAGGATTACAATTTTGTATGGCTAAACAAGTCAACATGAATTTTATTAAAGCCATCATTGCAATGAATTTAAATGTTAAATTACAACAAAATATTTTTAGGAATATTTTCTTCTAACATTTTTCTTTGCATACAGGCACAACTAAATTTAGACTGATTAGGAAACTTTATCATTGAAAGTAGTTTCTTTTTCTACATTCCTAAATCTCTGCTTAATCTTTCGTCCGCTATCAGTTTTCCTATCAGTGGATACTTCCAGCCACACTGTGTCATCTCACTGATCAAACTTTCCCCCAAAAATGGTTATCTCTTTGTCAGACACCAGTGCTATCTTCCTAGGACAGCCTGCACAGGAGTTAAGTTCTTTTTGCTGTAGGAGCAGAATTTTGCAAGTCTCCATAATATATCAAATAAGGACTTCCAGCAGCCATGGTTATCTGAAAATAAAATTTCACTTTTAGGATTTAGTACAATCATTTGTTTTATTATAAAGAACCAAACAAAATCAACTTTGTAGAAAGAATTGGGTAACATTTGCTTTTTTTATACTGAGAATTGTACTCTGCCACATGATCTAGATCCACCTGATTGTAGGAATGTTTGCAGCCATATTGGTCCTTAAAAGCAGAATTTGCCCGTATGATTGAAACACTTCCTTCATTTCTACTATGAATCGTTCAACTTGACAGTTACATAGAAAGCAATGTAATCTATATCATCAGCTGCCAATTTATAAGGAAGCAGGGGAAATATGAATATATTGCTTGTACCAGAAATGTGGTCAAGAAGTATTGAAGTGAAGACAGGGATGGGACTTCCAGGTCCAAGCCTGAAAGAAGGGCTGAGGTTGATGTAAACATTTCAAAAAAGGTGTTCTGATTCTTGGAAGGATGAGAGGCAAGAAAAAGAACTTGCTAGATATCTGGTTATATCTTAAAATATCTGTTTTGGAAAACAAGTGTCATCTCAAATGGCAGGTATCTTGAGAAGTCTCTTGCAGCCCTGATGTCATTTATTTTTTAAATATATGTTGAGAAATCTAATAGTTTTGTGGCTGCTACTAGTACTACTAGTGCTGCTAGTGTAACCACGTGGACTGAGTAGTAAGTCTTACTAGGTCATATGTCCCTATTCTACTTTTCATGTAAAGAATGAAAAACGTGCAGAAGAACTGATATTATTTTCATCCTGACTATCCAAGGCAAGACTCCAGAATGAAGAGGTGCTCCCTGAACACAAGCTTATATGTAGGTTGATCCAAAAGTAATGCCTCCTATTTATTTCCATGAAAACTACAACAGATACAAAAAGGAAGATAACATTATTTAATAGAGGAAATGCTCAGCTACAAAACACTATTTTTCAACATAGTCACCACCATTAGCCAATTCATGGAGATGAGGTGATAGAGATGCTTTTCACTTCATAGTTCACATGCAGTTGTGCATGGCTATATGGAACATGGCTTGTGTTTCATATTGCTGTCACCACTGTTGAAATGCCCCACACATCACCTCACTGTGCTCATGTCCACTGCTTGGTCTTCATAAAGATTCAGCAAGCATCAGTGAATATCTACAGGTACAGTGTTTAACCACAGAGGAATTTAATGACACACCTTTGCTTCATAGGCATTTCCATGTCAGACACCATCTTGTCAGACTGCCTCTCTGCTGCCATCTGTCACATGACAGCAAAATGTTATGAAATATTGGTGGGAAGATTCAACCTCTACTACCATTTCACCACCATCTGCCTCTGACATCTGGAACAGCTCTCAAATCTATTCATGTTGTGTCCTCAGGGGGAACTGGTTTACTCTTAGCTTTCTGTGAGAACTTTTTCTCTTACAAAAGAGAAAAGGATATTTCAACATCAGGTTACTAGCTTAATATATAAGATTTTGCTGGCTTTGAGGAAGAATGATAAAAACTATATACAGGTGAAAACAAGGATGATCCAGAGAAGATACTAAGACACGCTCATAGCATTGTAAAGAAGGTAAGATTAAACATCACAAGACCTCATTAAAACATGCTTTCTGGAAAATATGCACCAAATTTATTTCCATCTTTTTGGACAAAGAAAAGAAAAAAAAAATTTCAATCAGTACAGAAATGGGTCCGACTCTCAGTAAGAAGTTAAAATAGAAGTTATGGATATTAGGCTTAATGTATTTAAATCATAACAGCGGCAATACTTAGGAGGAAATTAGAGTACTAATGGAAGAAAGCAGCTCCTGATTAGCATCATTTGAGCAAAATAGTTCTTACATCTTCTTACATCTGCCCTTCTGCTACTGAGAAGAAAACTGAACTTTTATCTCTAACCTATCTGTAGAGCATTTTTCCTAATGAAGATTCTTTACGGGAGACTCAATTGCCATTGCTATGCTTGCAGCATCCTGTTCAGTCTCTGGCTGCTCCCTCAACAGGCAACACAACATTTTTTGTGTGTTAAACCTTCCAGACCTGTGCTGCTCTCTTGCACACCATAAGGTGCCTCAAATGATGCCAGATATTTATGAACGTCTATCTGAATCCCACTCATTGTGTCTCAAAAATCATTTTGTGTTAGAGTACAGAATATATAAGAAACCCAGTTTTTCTAGCTTTAAGAAAATGGCCTTTAGAGTAAAGTGAATTTAAAACAATCCAACTGAATTATTTGGGCAACTCTTAGACTTTTCAGAGTAGGATTGCAGCAAGTGTCTGTTTTAGAGGGTTTCATTTGAGTGTTTACTATAAGTTTGATTTCTCATTTGAAATTTGCCCAATAGTAACTATTGTGTAGTAAATAAGTCTAAAAAAAGAGACTGAGAAACAATGCCAACTGTGCTCTACTTCTGTAGCCAAGAGTATATCCAGGATTGCTATTTTGCATAACAAATTCACTTATTCAGTGTAATTCAATTTTCTTGGGAAAACCAGTTCTGTGACCTAAATACTAATAAATAGAAATGTGTGCATTTTAGCCCTATGTACAACAGTTAAGTCCTCTTTAAATTTTGCACTTAAAGAGAAACTGAATCTCTTTTTTTCTCATTAATGATTCAGACTTCCTGCTGAAGGGTCGTATTTGTAGGGGTATTCTTTTTTTCTTTTGAATATATAGAAGGTTAATAGAACTTTGTTCAGAAATGAATTTCATTAATGTCAATACTTTTCAGTTTTGAAGTGCTTAGATCTGCTGCATTTGTTTACTGGGAATCCAGAACAATGGCACAAGAACAGTGCCACACACACACACACACACACGTGAGAATCCTTTGTTTTTTGGCTCAAAGCTTGCTTCCTGAGGAATTTCTTATGATAAGACTATGATTTATTGAGGAGGCAAGTGATGGGTGCTACCGTGTGACAATAACATCACTTATCACTTTGTGGACATTTGAAAGCACATTCCTCCAGAGCTACTTGCCTCCCAAAGATAGTGCTCAGGAGTGCTTACTGGCAGAAGATCTGGGCTGTAACTAAATAGCTCCAGCTTGGTATGGGAAAATTGGGGAATGATTGTCTCAGTCCAATTTATAGGAGGGAAGGGAGGTTCTTTTAATATCTGTATACCCGGCGCGAGATTAAGAAACAATGGTTCAAATGTTGGTCCGACCAGTTTATTACAGATCTTAATCAGGGAGATGGGGAAGGGAGGATGGACACTATTATGAATTAGGATAATGGGAAAGGGAAGGAGGGCGATAGAAAAGATAGGAAAGAAGAAGCAAAGAGTCTTTATAGGAAGCAAGAGGGAAATAGTCACCACCATGGATCCAGCGTGGTTCATAGTTCAGTCATTGATCTTCAGTAGTGGTGGGTCATCGGGCATTGTTGTTCTGTTGGCAACGACTGGTGATTACGGCAATGATGGCAACTTTTCAATGGTTCTAAAGTGGTCCAGCCAGCTCTCTTTGGAGTGACAGCTCAAATCCAAAGTGGTTGAGTCAGCTCTCCTTGGAGTGGCAGATTCTGGCTTTGGGATCTCAGCAGAAAACTCCTTTGTTCCTATCTTCCTGGCCTTGCCAGCAGATGAGAGGGAGCAGCGAGGTGCCAACTTGTATCTTGCCTTCACAGGATACAATGGCATCATCCCCCAGTCTCCCATAGCAGGTTGGAGTTATTTGGTCACAGGCTAGATCTTCGGCCAGTAAACAATCCTGAGCACTATCTTCCGAAGGTAAACAGCTCCAAAGAAATGCTTTCAAATGTAAAATTGTCCACACAGTGATGTTGATTGCCACACAGCAACACCCATCTCTCACCTCCTAGAGACTTACCACAAGAAATACCTCAGGAAGCAAGCTTTTAGCCAGAAAGCAAAGAAGGATTCATACAATGATACCATCATGTCCTGTGAAAAACAGAATGCAGGTGCATTCTCCCTCTTATCTGTTGGCATGGCCCAGAGGATGGGAACAAAGGAGTTTCTGATGAGATCCCAGAGCCAGAATCTGGCACTCCAAGGAGAGCTGACTCGATCACTTTGGACTTATTTATAAGTTGGTACTACCATTGAAAAGTGGCCATCATCGCCGTGGTTGCTGTCGTCATCAACAGAACAACAATGCCTGACGACCCGCTACTACTGAAGATCAGTGACTGAACTATGAACCACGCTGGATCCATGGTGGTGAATATTTCCCTCTTGCTTCCTGTAAAGACTCCTTGCTTCTTCTTTCCTATCTTTTCTATCGCCCCCCTTCCCTTCCCCATTACCATAATGCATAATAATGTCCGTCCTCCCCCTCCCCATCTCCCTGATTAAGATCCATTGAACCATTTTTTCTTAATACGCCAAATATACAGATCAAAGAACCTCCTCTCCCTCCTATAAATTGGAGCGAGACAACACACACACAAAACAGGTGTGCTCAATATATCCATAATCTGGCTCTACATGAGATGCTATGGCATTTTTACAACAAGAAAAATATAACATGATGTTGTTTCCGAGAGCTTTACTCTTCCTACTGGATAGTAGTCTGTTTTAACCAGAAGGGAACTATCTGTCACATACACTCTTAAGAAAGAAATCTGATATTTGGAGGAAATAAAATTTCTTCTGTCTAAAGAGCAATGTCTATTCTTATCATCTAGACGCTCTTTCTTGGTGATCAGATTTCACGGCGTGGAAAATGGTGAGTAAGGTTTTTTTGGGGCAGGTATATTCTATTAAGATACTTGTGTCTTCCTATTTTTTCCTATGCTATATTGTATCAAACATTTTTATACATGAATAAGCATGTGAAACTTAGCACTGACTTGAAACAACTACTCAGAAATGTAAACTCCACTTATATTTTCTGTACATACGTATGTAGATATTAATTATATGGTATAAAAGTAAGAATTTTGAAGTGAAATAAAAAGATAAATCACCTTCTCTTAATATTTTTTTCCCTAGTAATTAGTGATCTGGGATGTAATGATATCTCCAAAATGAAAAAAATTATGAATTGTTTATTTGTCTTACTTATGATGTTAAGTTGTACTCTCTTAAAAGGTTATAACCGTTTATCTGACTTTTACTGAGCTAGTAATACTATTTCATAGATACAATCTGTATCTAGAAATGGAACAATTCTCATGTAGTAAATGCTTTTTGAAATGTATTATTCTGCTTATTTCCAGAAGCAATGCAAATTTCATTTGTAAAGCCAATTTACCTAAACAAGCTGAGAGGAGAGGACATAGGTGAATTAATATCTTCCTTTGTGTTTCAAAATTCAAAGAGACAAACTGATGTTTCATAGACTAACACACCAATGCAAATAATTTTCTCCATTGTTGATATATGGCTAAGAAATCCTGAAAAGAGAACTCTGATGCTCAGTGTTTAATCAGCTTTCGGTATTTGCTGCTC
Source organism: Meleagris gallopavo (assembly GCF_905368555.1). Lineage (NCBI taxonomy): Eukaryota > Metazoa > Chordata > Aves > Galliformes > Phasianidae > Meleagris > Meleagris gallopavo. Next base: position 35,287,256 of record NC_139407.1, read on the forward strand.
CCTAATAACAAACATAAAGCTACTAAAAAAAATAGAACCTGAATGGAGAAAAGAAAAAAGCATACCCCAATATTTTAGAAGCCACTCATTTCTAAAAGCCAGTGCAAATCCATGATATGGATGCAGATAACGGATCAGCTTTATCCATTCAGAGCACATGGTGTTTTGAATTAATTAATGATTTTATGACAAAGTGGGTACATTTTTATCTACAGGTACATATGAGTCACTTAATATTTCATTTCTCAAAGTGCATGAGGACCTAAAGTTTAAGTTTAGCTTTCATTTGTTTGCAGGAAGCCTTTGTGCATTTCATTTAAGATGCATTCATCTAAGGCCATCCTAGTGAGAGATTTATCTCAGTGCAGTATAAATTAGCACTTTTCTGATTTGACTATTGGAAGAAACTGCTTTTGATTTTGATGGTCTTGTGATAGTAGTTACTTCTATTCAATTTTCTTAAACAAACCTGCTTCCATTTTCAATGCCTTAATTTGTCCTGAGTAGCAACTAGTTCTTTTTTTTTGGAAGGGAATGTTGTTGTTAAAGATAAAATATCAGTTATGAGAAACCACAAAAAGAGAACAGTTAAGCTTAAAGCTTAATTTTACAACTGTTAATTAAGGTCAAATTCTTATTCATATGAATACTGCCACTGAATCGACATTTGAATAAAAATACAGAATATTATAAATTTTATTCTAAAACCCTGACTTTTATCTTAAATACTCACATGAAGAAATACTTACATACTTGTTAAAATCAAATTATAAAATATTTCTGTACTAGATGTACTTTTATCAAGCACTGTTGAGCAAACCAGAATTTGCATTTGAAGAATTACATAGTCTTTTAATTCATTTCAGAATCTCACAAGTAAAATTACAAAGGCTGTTATTATCATGAGAACAGAACAAAAAATACTATCACATGCTAAATTATTAAAATTGTAGGTTTAGCTGTTCCTACAAAGCTTTTTCCCTGCAGATATTCTGGCCTATAGGATGAAGGAAAGACAAAGCATGTAGATAGCGGGAACTTCTGCTAGGCCAGATTATGGCCAGTTAGAGAAATCAGACAAGCTTTTCTTCAAGTCAGAAGTAAAAAGAGCAGACTTCAGAACTAAATGCAAGTCCAAAGCTTAGCTGCCAAAGTTTAATTGTGTACCTATCATTTTGCCCACCTCTGACAAGAAAGCTTTTAACCTCCCAACAAAGCTGAAGCAAACTGTCTTATCCCTTTCTTATACAATGTATTTACTACACAGAAAACACATAAGCAAAAACATGCTGAGATGTCGGTAATTTACATGATGATCAAATAGAATAGGCCTCTTAATAGGTAGCTCATTATTCAGTACTATTTTTAAAATTTTAACTACTCTTCAGAGAAGTATGTAATATAAAGACACAGAGATTCCCAAGTTACACAGTTTCTGATTCTTTCCTGTAATAACAACATCTGTTATAGCTTTACTATATACAGTGGCTTGTGTCATGAAGGAGACACTGCTGATTTTCGGAAATGAAATCAAACACTTGCAAACAATAGAGAGCATTGCAGCACCTGGGCTAACATGAAACTAGATAAGCTGCACATTCCATTATACATTTCCTTTAGTACCCCTTGGAAGAAAAAAAATGTGCTCTTCCAGTATGGTCACATTGACTTCTAGGCCAAGTTCTATTATGAAACTGCGACCGTTCAAAAGGTTCAGTAAAACCACTTAACTGCTTTGCAACAGGAGCGTTAGTCCGTTCTCATTTTCCTTGTGTTAGTTAAAAACATATCCACTGACTTTACCCGTCAATTGCTGCTTATATACAAATTCCACAAAGCCATAAAAGTAGAAGAAAACTTTTGCATTGTCCTGTAACAGGGGAATTGTTACAGATTTATATAAGCAAATGCAAAGCTGTGCATACAAACACAGATGCAACATATTTACAAATATAATCGAAAGAGAAATAGCTAAGACAAAATAAATACTTTTCCATCATTAAAATGTTTCATTGAAACTTCAGGCTACACTCAAAGTCTCTTTTATATGTTGTTGGATTAATTCACAATCCTGCCTGGCTTGGAATATCGCTACAGAGAATTTTACTGTCTATATTAGTCATATTTTGGACTGAGAAAAATAAAATAACATAAAATCTTTCAGCAGGTTAACAGCAGTTATACTTGTAATTTTAAAGGCGATAAAAGTATAAGCATATTTTACTGATTTGAAATACAACTAGAATGCCCACTTCTCTGCATAAGCAGTGTAAAGACTTTATGAAGTATGAAGGACAATTCTTTTTTTTTTTTTTTTTTTTCCCCAAAGCTTTAGAAAATATATCCTTTGAAGATGTGATGCTAATTCCAAAAAGCTGAAAAATTGGAATCCTACTTGGTCTGATTTAAAATACTCTTAGTTGTCTTCCAGGAAGAAATCAGCACACTTCTGTCACAATAGTATGATCAAAAGTAGAGACCGCTGGCATTAATATCATGACAATTAAATGAGTTTTAATGCACCTAAACTGAGGATCATGACTTGGCTCAATGTACAAAGTCTAACATCTTTCCTTCCGAGAGTTCCACCTGCTGCCATTGCCAAATGTTGCCTGGCAAACACCACCTCAAAAGGGAAAGTGGCTTTTATAGTTTCCATCATCTTTTTTTTGTTTTCCAATTGCAATCATGATTTGCAAAATGAATAGAAACCTGGAAGAGATTTAAGGATTTCACACAGACTTCACACAGGCATTTGGCAGTGCTATGTGAGGGAAAGTTCAGAATAAGAAAATCAGTCTACTTTAAAATTTTTATCTGGTCTTATCTGAAAGATGGGCAATGTCTGCTCGAGCTGTACTTCCAGGATGGTATCCTGCAGAAAGTAATATGGATTATTAGCACAGTGAGGCCAGAAGAGCAATTTTTGAAACTGTGCAATCAATCCATATGAAGAAGTTATATCCTCCAGAGGGAAGTAGGGATTTTTCTTAAAGGACAGGGATTTCTGTATAACTTGAAAACGTTATAATGGTAAAAAAAAAAAAGGTATCTGAGGGTTGAAAAAACTGAAGAGGAGGGCTGAAGATAATTTGTACTGAGAGGTCAGGTGGCCAAGAATACAGAGGGAGCTGTCAAGGCTTACTGCATTTGCCAAAAATGGAGACAAGCCAGACTGCTAATATAACAAGGCCAAATGCCTTACACAGATAAGAGGAATGTATACATATGTGCTTTAAACTCTTACTCCAATTCCTTTGCCTTCAAAAAAGAAAATACAGTGAAATAGATAATCATGTGCTCTACATCTGTTATCAGTAGACATATCAGACATTAGTAATGCCAATCTGCTGGCCACTGTTTAAGAGACAGTTTGCTGTGAAATATGGATTTAGACATGGGACCTGTTTCTCTTTTCCTATAGGCTGGTAGAATATGGTGTCAGAACAATAAATTGCCAGCAAAGGTGGCAGTGGAATGAATCACAAATCCGTTTTTAGCGCTGAAAATTATGAGATGGCACTGGGAAGCATGGGTTGAGAGCTACTGACATTCTATTTAACTGAAAACTGAAAACAGGATTACTAGCACTGAGTAAAATTGGATGCTAGAGTCAAGGAAGATTTGCAGGAATGCAGAGGGTTGGATAATGCCAAAGAAAAATACTATTCCAGAAGATGCCAGCTCTACTACAAAGTGACACCATGCAGGTTCAGAATGTATGACTATAATCTTGTCTCAAAAGACCTACTGGACATTTACTGAAGAAAACAGAAGCTCCACACTGAAAGACAAAGACAATGGCTACTGAAAGTGAGCACTAATATCAGAAAGGAAACTATGAAGTCCAAAAAACAATGCAAATCACCATAAATGTTTAGTACAGTATTTTAATTATTAGGCTAGCCATAAGCATTCAGTGTCATATGTGTTTGAGAAGATTTACTATGAAAAGTGGCTTTCAATTGGTAACACAAAGGCAGTTGGAACTCAGATGCCGAACAAAGCTGGCAAATTGCAAGCATCCTGCCTCAGAGCATGTTTTGGCTCTCAAATGACCTCTGTCCTTGTTCCCCTTGTGGTGTGCATTATTTCTTCAGTGACTCACTTTCCTCAGAAACAAAACCTTTCTGTGATTTTGGGCATACACCATTTCAGTCCTCTAATAAACCAGCTGGACGGCTTCCATCTAAGGAGCCAGGAAAGAAAACTGATGACAAGTGTCTCCTCACCAGGCTTTCCCAGCTGGGCAGCATGCACCTTCCCACAAAGCATCAGCACATGTAGGGGATTTGCAGCAGCCCTTGGCATCCGTGTGACATTCAGTCATTTAGACTATGCCCAAATCTCATGTAATTATGGAAAGGCTATTTCTAGCCAATCAGAGACTACACATTCAGTGGTATGCAGATGAGAAAATGCAGGCACAACTTCAGCTACTACCTGGCCCTGCAGACCTCATAGTGCCTAATCAAAAAATGACAGTGTTTTAAAGTCAAATAAATAGGTTTAATTTATATTCTGCCCACTAATCAGATCACAGAAGAAGAATGATAAAAACCAGGATTCTCAGTAATTGATTATAGATAGGCTATTTTTACATTTTTATGTTAAAAGCTTGAACAGGAACTGTCAGCCTTGAAAAAAACAGATGCACTTGGATTTAGCTGCACAGTTGTCCCAAATGCCTGCATTGCACTATTAAGCTGTATAAACACTATTATAAATAGAGAACAGAAATTCAGCAATTAAAATATGAAATAAGTTACCTAGTAACTCAAAGCTTACCCAGTAAACTGTATAACAGTTACCTTGTACTAGCAGTACAACTAGTAAGAGTTGCTGCTTTTGTTCCAATTATAGTAGCAGTGCTTAAATTTGTGCTTTAGAAGCAGCAGGAGTACTATTAACCTCCAGCACTCCAGAGACAAGGTGAGCTGAAAGCTATACTGGGACACCATTATAAAATGAAATATATAATGTTTGAAATTTTGTATCATAGATTCATCTTCTCACATGCTGTGGAGTTTTCTGGTAGTAAACAGTGAGATTATAGCGATGTCCTGTCCTAATGCTGCTGTGTACTCACTTACTTGTTAGACTTGCTTCAGTATGCAACATACATCATAACAGGATGGGACAGTGTTGAGATTTCAAACTCAGGGTCATTTACTAAAAATGGGTTCACAAAACCCACATACAATCCTTCAAAAATTCTAGTTTTGATTCATGAGGTGCCTGCACACACATACACACACACATACACACACACAGCTCTTAAGTACAGACACAGGGGTCTTAAGGATTGTTTCTCTCATTGAACTGAACTACAGCTTCTATCAAATATCAAATGCCAAGTTATAAAAGATACAAATATTTTTTTGCAAGGGAAATGCCGTGTTTCAAGGTTTCTATTCTCTCCTATGTGCAGTAGTCAGACAAACCACAGATTTATATTAAAAATTATACCCAAGTATCATTTTGAATTTAGGCTAGGTGCATGGTATTACATCTGAACAACTCTGAAAAATACAACAACATGTTTTGTCAGTGTTTTTCATAAGAAATCTGTTTTTTATTGGATTTCTAGCTTATTCAAGAGTGTTTACACAAACTTTGGGTGCATTTTTGCATAAATATAATTAAAGCATCATTATTTTGCATTGAGAAATATGAAGGTAATTATTAGAGTAATGAATTGAAGGTCAGAGCAATCATGCACATTTTTACTTGATTTGTATGTATAATTCTTAGTATCTTTGCAAATGTATGATTTCCTTACTGCTTTGGCACACTAGCTAACAAAATTTCCATTGTTAGCTGCTTTTGATTTAAAATCTCATTCCAATGGGTTATTGCAGCATTTCTATTTTGATTACTGGCAAACACATATTTAAAGCATATAGAACTTTTTATATGGAGTAAAACTGTTGTCCATCTAAGTCTGTAACATTTCCTGTGTTGCAAACTCTCAATTTATTTTCCCTTGTGTATTAATACATCCTAAGTCTGAATTCATATAAGTAACAATATTTATTCTCAAAGGAATTCTGTTCAGTTTCCTAATTTGAAAAGCTACACTAGACATGGAGTTCCAGGGGGTTCTAAAGAATAGTAAATATGCATCCCCATAAGTAGTGACAAATTTGATGAAAAGTAAATTCTACAGTAAATGGGAAAATTCACACAGCTTCTCCATTTAAAAAAGATTTTTGTGTATGTGTGTGTCTTCCTTTTCATTTCTTCTTATCTTAAGCTTTCCAGTCCTTTCTGCTGTGCTCTTCTGTCTCCTATTTGAAAATAATTACTGAGTATTTGCCATATGTATTTTCAGATTTTCAATTTGTTTTCAACAGAATAAGTGTTTTTCAGGGTTTTTGTTTGTTTGTTTGTTTTCTGATGACAAGCATAGAAATATGATAATATGTATTTCATGGAGAAAATGGTTTCTATATTCAGTTTAACAGCATATTACAGGTGAAAAATAAAGGAATAAAATCCCTCTGTTTTCAGAACAGTCAAAGCCAGGTTGCTTATAATGTTGACATCGATGTAAATCAGAAGGGTAATGCTAACATGATGCAATCTGTTCTGTCAGGCACAGAGCTATTGGACATGTCTTGTCCTACTATCCCAGAAAAATTTCAACTATAGAATAGTGTCTCATGTACAATAGGATGACAGATAATACTCCAGACGGCATCTTCTCCAACTTCCTTCTACAGCAGGATTACCAAGAGCAGGATATGCAGGCCCATGAAGATCTCCAAGGAAGAGACCCCACAGCCTCTTTGGGTAGCCCATGTCAGTGCTCTAGTACTCACACAGCATAGAAGTGATTTCAGGTTTTTAGAGGGAACCTTGTGTGTGCTGGTTTGTGTCCATTGCCTCTTGTCCTGGCACTGGGCACAACTGAAGAGTGTTGGCTCTGTCTACTTTGAACCCCTTCCCTTCAAATATTTATATATAGAGTGATAAGATAATCCATTTTTTCCAAAGTTTGCAATTACATAGGTAAAATTCAATCTTTATTTTCTCTTTCCTTCTTTCTAGCTCCTGCACATTTGGCAATTACTGAGCGAATCATTAAATTGATAAGATTTAATTGATAAAGACTGTTAATTTAGTCTTTGGTAAATACTACAGCAACATTATTTTTAAGGCATGCTTGCGGTCCAGTTATAAGAATCTGCTACCTGACTTCTTTGCCCTACCCAGCCTGGTATTAAATGGGGAGGTTGGTGGCCCTGCATGTGGCAGGGGGTTGGAGATTCATGATCCTTGAGGTCCCTTCCAACCCTGGCCATTCTGTGATTCTGTGATTTTTCCTATGGGCTATCAACTTCATCATTTTTCTTATCTGTTTTCATTCACTCATTTGAAGTTTTATCTTTCATTTCAGTTCACTGAAGATTTATGAAGTACGGAAGGACAATGTAAAAATTCAGCTGCTTTTCTGCTTTGCCAGACTTGATATTTCTTAGGTCTCTTTATAATTTTGTTTTTAACTGCTTTTCAGCTTCCATAATTAAGTAAAGGACTTGACACTACTTCTGTGCCTCAGACTCACAAGACTAAAGTTTGTCAAGTTTTTCATGTTTTATGTTTTTCATAATTAAGTACAGTGTACATTTCAAATTCAAGAAATTGGCTGAATGACGTAATAAACATCTAGATTTGGCACCTCATTATGCCCTGTGATTCTTTTACCTAACATGAAATAGAACAGAACTATGCTACTAATTCAAAACAGAAAACTCTGATATTGCATATTTTTTGAGAATAACTATCATTAGGATCAAAATTAAACAGATTCGGAGAACTATTGTGCTTCAAGTATTCTAAATGATTTTTTTTTTCTAAGCCTTTCTTATTTTTTTCCACATTAAAGTGAGACATAGGAATTTTGGGTTATCTTCTTCCTAATCTCTAATCTCTAAATCTCCTTAAAGTTTGTTAATTTGTTTCAAATAGTTTCCAAGAGAGCATTGTGATGTGTATGAGCATGCTCACATACATCTTGACTTGGAAATAACAGACAGGAAAGGTAGAGAAACAGACAGCACATAAGAGAGAAGTAACTTTCATTGATTTAACTACAGAAATCCTTTTTTCATTAAGCAATACTCTACAGTTAAATTTTGTGAGTAACTGGCAAACAAATAAGCAAACACCAATGCTTTTTTTTTTTTTTTTTTTTAACTTTGTTTCTGTTCTGGAGTTCTGACTATTCTGGAATACCTCTACCTTATTTGAAATGGGAATAAAGAATGGATTTAAGGTTCTGGGTAGGTGAAGGGAAAAAAATACTTCTATCAAATAGAAATTCTTCTGCTTGTTTGAGCAAAAGACTAAAATATATAGACACAGCTTCAATCTCAGATTCAAGTTTAGTTTAGTTCTTTTCAAATACGTACAACTCTCTCATGCACTTCTAACTGCTTTTCTATTCCCTGAAATTACTGTGGATTTCCTAAAGCAATTTCAGACTTTCGTAACATAAACATTTCTGCTTTGTACTCCTCTTTAATGTCTGTATAGTTTTCCATTCATCTCTTTCTTCACTACAAGATCATGGCTGAGACTGGAACTGCTAGGAGTTTGTCAGAAATGCCTTACTAGCAAATCATGTATAATTCACAATTTCATTAATTGAAAGAAGTTTCAAATATTCTTTTTCTTACTACATATCTTTTTGGATGTTTCAGATATAAAAAAATGTAATCTAATTTATCTAGTAATTTTAGGTTTTAAAGGGAAAAAGATATTAAATGATTAATGATGACTGCCTTTGAAATCATAAAAAACAAGAAGCACATCTAACAAGGTGCTTTATTTTTATGTATTTTTTTCTTTGAATGGTTCATTTAGAAGATAGCATCAGCTGCTTATAGAAAACAGCACTGGAGGATGCAACTGCACAAATATAATAGAACAGCTGCCATGTTAATTGTTTCCTACTGACTTTCAAAATGTGCAGATGAATTTATACAACAGTTCAGAATTCAAATCATGTCTGTGACAGTCAAAGGAAGGCTGGAAGTCGACAGATAATTCATTACTTACGAAGTAATCATAAGACTAAAAATTTTTAGTTGCAAATAGAATGGTAGCAAGAACTTTCTTTTTATGTGGTTGATTTTGTTTAGTTCTACTAAATGCTTACAATTTCTTTTCTATATATTATATAGATTACATAGTGTATATTTTGTATACGCAAATCATTTAGGATATATACAGTATGTAAAATGAAAATAAAGTATACATTGTATAATATAAGTACTATATACTATATACAACTATACTGTTGGACTATACAACAGAGTTGGTTTTAGATAATACAAAGGGAAGATTTTATCTTTCTTAACTCACTAAATATGCTCAGTATTCTCTTTACAAGTGGGAAAGCTAATAGCAAGACATGCATTTTAGCTCCCTAAAAATTTAGAGAACTAAAAATTTTGCAAACTAAATCAGACAGATTTGAGTTGTCATCATAATCTCAAGATACACTGAAAGCCCATGGTTCATGCATTCTACTAGTCAGCTGTAATTATTCTTCTATTTCCCTGTTTCGGGTACACAATATCAGGCAATTGTTCTTTTGCAGCTGTATTTTTTTCTTTTTTTCTTTTTACTAGCTCAGTTTCTCGAGACAGTTGGAGTGACCTTTCCTTCTATTTTTTTTTTATATTATTATTTCTTTTTGTCTCTTGGAAATAAGATATTCACTATCTCTTCACACTAGGAGTGCTCGCAAAACAAAACAAAAAAAAACAAAAACAAAACAAAACAAACAAACAAACAAACAAAAAAACCCTGAAAGAAGGATGGAGGATATATGGCCAGCTATTTTATTTTTCTCTCTACTAAATGGAGTGTTACTGCTGACTCATTTGCTGACAACAGACATTTGTGGAAACAGACGGATTCTGGGTTTCACTTGTAGACCAAGATTCCTGGAGATCCTAATCTGGAAGAAGATGTCTATAGGAATGTTCCAGTCAGCATTACCTTGTATCTATCTTTATGAATTTCTGACTTCTTTGATTTTTTATTTAACATTTTTTACTAATACAGACATATATTTGAATACAAGAAAACAGGGGAAGAAAAAGGATAAAAAAGAGCAGGAGAAGGTAAAAAAGCTCTCTAAAAGAAGAAAGAAAAAAAACAACCAAAAATAAAAAACTGTAGTTCTCCTATAAGAGAAACAGCCTTTAACTTGGGGATTTTTTTTTTTTTTAAAGGGCTTTGCCAACTAATTCTCCTGACAACATGTTTTCAGGAAGTACTGTTGACATAAACTGACAGATGAGAATAAGCAGTGTGAGAAGTCTGTTACTGATCCTCTCATAGTTTTAAGGAAACAGATCTGTCTGAAGAAGAAAACGGCAATTAAAATAATATCTGGAGACCATGTGAGTCAGTAATAAAAGCTGAGGTTTGATCAGAAGGGATTGAGAGATTCTTACCTTTATTTAAGTGTTTCAGAAATTAATTATCATTTATTAGTGACCTATGCCAGTTTCTTATTTTGCTCAGCAGTGTAAAATAGCTTGTTACAAAGACCTCACTCCAATGTAAAGAAGTAAAAGGAAGGAAATTGTTTTTTGGCAAAGGTTAATTAAGATGATCTTAACTGAGACCTGCCAGGGTTGTCAAAAAGTACAGGTGTGATATATCTTCTCTTTACATAGGTAGTTCATATTTACATGAGGAAAAAAGCTGATGTTGCAATGCAGATTAGACTCCTTCTCCACAAGTAAAACTGTTGTGTATTGCTAAAAATTGCAGTACAATGCATGCACTGATCAATCCTGTATTCCAGGTAACAGTTGTATTCCATGAAAATGAATATGTATTGTGTCAAATTTGTAGTAACTGAATATAGAATTATCCATAGATGATGGATATTTATTACAGAGTTGTGTACGTAAATTCAGATGACCAGGTAGTCAGTCCCAGGAGTTGGGTATGTCAAATCTAACATCTTTCCATGTAATTGTTGAGAACTGCTTTGTAGGAATATACACAATTATTGGTTGTTTTTCGTTTGTTTGTTTGTTTTTATGTGGAGGATGCTTCTGTCATGGGCCTGTTGTCCTCCCATCACAGACACAGTAGATCTAGAGATAAACATGACAGCCTCTGTGATATTTGGAGAAGTTTTGAAGAAATAAGAAAGAGTTGTACTTTTATTTAATTTAAAAAAAGCCATCACACTACAATAATTATAAAACATCTGACATGCTTGCTTGCATTCTGTGTTTGAGATACTTAATACATATTGCTGGCCATGCCAATACATCTGAATAAATTTCTATCAAATTCTATCAAAGAAATTATACCTAATTTCTGTTATGCCACTGGGCTTTCCTAATAACTTTTGATTAGTGCCATAAAAATTACAGTAGCATTGATTATATTCATAATAGCATACATTTCTAGCTAAAATATTCAAAAGAATTTTGGTGAAATTTGTTTAAATAATTCTCTTGGCTTCTTTGAAAATGCAATTTCTTACACTTAGCTGTGGACATAAACTGAAGTATTGGTATTTGTATTCATAAATATTATGTTTATATTATATGAGCAAAAATATTATATGAGCAAAAAAACCTCACTATAACTCTCTTTTTCTCAGATACTTCCAACACAAAATTTCTCTAATTCTCTTCAAAGAAATAAGTAGACATTCTAGATACTTCAGATACTTTGGCTAAAAACAAACCAAATCAAAAAGTGAAATAAGAGAAATATCTTGTCATGCCCATGACAGAATTAACTGTCATTTGATTATGAGTAGTAATATGTTCTCACTTCAAGTTGTAAGTATAGTTCTTAAGGATGCATTGTTGGAATGCATCACATTATTTCATAACCTGCAAAGAATTTCCAAAGTCTAGATATTATTTGAGTTTGGTATTAACAAAAAATCACATATAAAAGCCAAGTTTCAAGTCCAAGGAAGTTTTAATGAAAATATTACAGAAACCCTACAGATGCCACATAAAAGATGGCCCAGAAACCTGTATGCAATGCCCGAACAGCTGAGTACTCTGAAATGGTTAAATTATATAGATTTGCCCTCAACATCATCCCAGGAATAGCCAGCTTAAAGATTATATTGGAAAAAGTTGTACAACAACAGAAGACATGCCCTTTCTCAGTAGTAAAAGATTTGATTTAATGTGCCTTGAAGACTCAGCCAGCACACCAGTAATCCTTACAGTCCAATGCTTGTTATGAAAAGACGTACTGAGCTGGGAAAGTACACACTCTCAGAAAAAATTCTTCTTCCTTCTGCTGTTCTGATTCTTGCCTCCCTTAGTAGGCAGCACATATTACTTTCAAAATCTGCATGCATATATTCATACTTTTATAGGTATTTGTGTATATGACATGCATGCATGAGACATTTTGATGAACTGATACTTGCTTTAGTAAAAGAAAATCATGTATTGTACTGAATAAACCAATACATTTGCACATATAGATGTGATACATTATTTTCAGTACTGTACTTCTATTAAGTAAAATTTTCATTCTTTCTCTCTATATATGCACGTCTATACACAGATATACGTATTTTCTTGAATATTATACTCTGTTGAATGCAATAAATTAATCATCAGTAATTTTCTCTGGAAACCTATGGATAATTTCTACTTGGACAAAGAAATTTCTTCTGTGTATCTACCTAATTTCTCATTTTAAAACCTGGAGACAGTTAAACTGATTCAATAAAATTAAGCATTTCAATCTGCAGCAGTAATGTATAACTTCTGCTGACATCCACTTTGGCTATCCAGACTTACTTTCTTCACGTTTTCCAAAGATGATTCCCCAATTTTCCCCTCTGAGACATTTCAGACAACAATTTCAAAAAGATAGGTTAGTAAATATAGGAAGTGAAAGTGATACAGACTATTTTAAAACATATTGACTGAGTTCACTGAATATTGTTGAATATTTGGGAGGAATAGTCAAAAGGAAGGATTCTTCAATTCTGAAGTAATTTCTGTTTATAAAAAGAAACCTTGAGGGCATGAGTTGACAGAGATACTGTAATGGCATAATCTGTATGCTTCAGTAGTTTCACGAATGTATGTTCTACGTACTGCTTCTATTTTCTTTGCTTTTCTAGTTTGCTGTAAGGGAGATAAAATGCAATGCTAAATGCTACATGCCCCCATAAATTTTACCAGAGCCTGACAAGAATATTCTTTGAAGTCAGTAGTATAAGTTATCACAGAATAGCAAGGGTTGGAATGGACCTCAAGAGATCATCATGTCCAACCTCTGTGCTAAAGCAGGTAGCCTACAACCTGCTACAAGGTTGCATATGTAGGCCTCCAGCCAGGTGAATATCTTGAATATCTCTATAGGAGACTTCACAACCTTTCTTGGCAACCTGTTCCAGTGCTCTGTCACCTTTACCAAAAATAAGTTCTTTCATATGTTAGGACAAAAATTCCTATGTCCTATGTGGCCTCACTAGGTCAGAGTAGAAGGGGAGGATAACATCCCTTGACCTGCTGGCCATACTCTTTTTAATGCACCCCATTGGCCTTCTTGACTGCAAGGGAGCACTGCTGGCTCATGGCCAACCTGTTGTCCACCAGGACCCCCAGGTCCCTCTCTGCAGAGCTCATTTGTCATCCCTTAATCTATACTGATGCATGCGGCTATTCCTCCCCAGGTGCAAGACTTCACACTTGCTCTTGTTAAACTCCATCAGGTTCTTCCCTGCCCATTACACTTTTGTCGCAGAGATAATGTCTAAGTAAACAATACAATGTCCTGCTCTCTATGCAGACCCACAGTGTTCCATAAATAGGGCAAAATTTCCCAGGCAGAGACAAAAATAGTATGTTCCACCTAAGCAAGGAACAAATGATTTTTTGAAATATTGGGCTCTTAAACTGTACTATATGTAACAATTCTTAACCATCGTAGTTCATTCATCCAGATAAAATGGTACCCATTTCCTCTTTAAATGTCAAACATGTAATATATATTTTGAGATAGAAAAGATACCTTAGGGTACATGCTAATGTACTCTCTTCAATTACATTTTATGATTATGACCTTTATTCCAACAATAATTTAACGTTTTAATTAAATTTGCAACCATTTTCATTTCTGCAAGATGTCTTTCATCTCTCTGTACTGTAATTTAATGAAGTGACTTTCAATTACAATCGGCAATATCTAACAATAAATTTGAATAACATTTTTCAGGAGTCTAAGATGATCTTTCATGTTCTAAAACAAACTTCATATCAATGCCATGGCAAAAAATCATTTCATTCTTTATCTGAAGAACTTGTATTATTATAACTGAAGAATTTGCATTATTAGTTTGTGTCAGTGAAATCTTGAGATATGGAATATTCAGTATTTCTTCCAATACAGATATCTACTAAAACAGTCCTTAAATCAGAAAAAGATGAATGAAGAAATGTAATGAAACTGCTCCCAATGCCATAGCACTTCAGAAAATAAGTCTACGGGTAAGTACAACACATCTTTATTTTGATTTATGGCATGTTTCTTACAAAAATTAAAATTAGAATGCATGTTACTGACTTCAGTGTTAATTAATAATTTTAACACTCCAAAAGCTTGAAAAATTATTTACCCAAAGTATTCCTTGCCATTTGAAATAGTAAATATACTTGAACATTTTCTGACAATACCGTGATGTACCTTACCGCAGGGATTCATGAAAGAAGTGACTTACAAAATTTGGAAGATTTCTGGGGATGGATGACAAGAGAACAGATTATTGAAGCAAAAGGATAATGGATAGCCAAAATAATATTGGTACACTGAGCTCAACAATTTTTTTTTTACTAGAACATTTGAATATTAATATATACATGAGAAACCACAAAGAGAATATCATAGCTATGATTATTCCACCTGCTCTGTTTTTTTGAAGGAACCATCTCAATTCTATTTATTAATAAGAGCTACAGATGATGGGAAATTTCTCTGAAAGGCATTATCTGATCACCCAAACTCTTAAAATATATCTAAGACAATCACGTTACTTGATGGTTTTGTTTCACAATGTGACATGCCTATGGACCATAAATTAATAGTCACATAATCTTATGCATTTTACAAGGAAGTGATTTTCAAAGAAGTTGGAAGATTTTTTGTCTCTAAAACACATTACTTGTACACACCTTCAAAATATTAAAACCATCTGTTTTCTTTTGAAAGCATCAGTATAGTATTTATTCTTCTAACAGATTTCATTCTTTACTTCTAACTTCTATAAATAATTTTTCCTACAGGCTTTTGCTATCTGCAATAATAGAAAACAAAAGTGATATGGGAAAGGGGAAAAGAACACCAGGAAAAATTGGTTGGCGCATTTCATTTAGGAGAATAAAATAAACTATTACTATATCTTAATACAATAACTGCAACTCACCAATTCTATACATTTTGGGAGGGAAGCTGAGTAGAAGAAACACAGAAAACATAATGCTATTAAAATACAGTCTTAGGAAGAAAAGAAACATTTTAAAAATCTCTTTCTTGAACATTTTTTTTTTCTTTTTTTGAAAGCACATAATAATATGCTTTCCTCCCTTTTTTGAAATATTTCATGAACAATATATACAGGAAAAAAATAAATGAGAATAAAAAGAACTTCAGCTCATTTTTTGCTAGGAAAATATATGCATTTAAAATAAAAACCTATAAACACTGAAGAGCAATGTATTCAAAACATGTAAGTCCAGGGAAATTTTGACAGAATCTGATAACACCAATTTAAAGGTATCAATCATAGTTCCATTGCTAAGCCAAACCTTATAGAAGCTAGTTCCATTTCCATCTAAGTATACAGATTTCAGCCTTAATGGACTGGTCTTAATCTCCAGAAAGCAGTCAAATGAAAGAATTGCATTAGTTAGATGAAAGATGAAGGTTTTCTGAAGCAAGGCTGAGAAGTGAAGTGCTAAATGGAAACTGGAAGAGTTAACACAGAAGGAAATGTCTGAAGAAGGAATGCAATGGCATGCAGTGATGGAAAAAATATGGATTGTAGTGAAGACAAACAGAACTGAAGCAGAATTTCTGTACTTATGAAGTCTAATGAGATGCCAAGAAATAACACTAAGATTTTGAGAAAGTATGATGAGTGCTGTAATGTAATGATGAATGTTCTACGGTGTCAAACAGGTCTGACCTTTTGGTTGCATTCTTTTAAGTCTTATGTAGGAAAAGGAACGTTCTACTGTGAATCTTCAGTGAATTCTAATATACTGGAATGTGGTAAGTAAATTTAATTAGCTATGACAGTGTAATTTTAGATTACAAAATGATGGTATGCTACGTGAACTTCTGGTGTGAATTTGTATAAGGCCTACCACATAATAAATTAGAAGGCTAGAAACAATCCAGTTGTACCTTCTGCAGACCAAAAGGAAACAGGAACATATCAAAGCAGAGTCACTGTTTTCTGAATGCTCACTGCTAACCTCATGCAGTCATTAGTTTCAGTGCAACTTGTATTATGAACAACAACTTCATAGTATATAAACAGTATTAACTATTCTTGTGCTCTAAAGGTTTCAACTATGTACAATATTCTCTTCTGTCTCTTAGCAAAAGCTGAGTGTTTTCCTTTCAAATGCCTTTGAGGTATGTCTATATTTGTTACCAAATATTCTTCACAGAGAATTAAGTCTGTTTAGCAAGGTGCTTTTTTACCCCCTTTTCTGCTGCTTCTTAATTTTAAAATGTATTTATCTCTGTCTGACACTCCTTCAGTTAAGAACATTAATGATTTATTGATCCTGTCTATTCTGAGCTATTATCTTCTCTGCCTCTTCTATTTTCACAATATCTGGGTCCTATTTTTGGACAAAAGACTCAAATATTATTTTGCCTGTGCATGTACTTAATTTGATTTTTTTGTGTGTGAAAACTGTAGATTTTATTTTTATCCTAATAGTAGGTTTTCAATTTTCTTTCTCCTGTCTCTATTTGAGAAATCCTCCAGAGAAGCTTTTACATAAGGCAGAAACTGATTCACAGAAAATATGTCAGAAGTGCCTGTGTTAGGTGAATATAAAGTCCAATGCATGAAAAGCATAAAATAGATTATCTACATTATATCACTGAAGGATAAGGCAGCTCATCATTCATAAATATGTAAAAGGCTTTCTTGAAATATTCATTCAGAAGACATGAAATTAAATATGGCTGAGATAGAGAAGGTGAGTAATTCAGAGCCTTGGCTTCTTTAGGTTTCTACAGAACAGGGAAGGATCACCATAACGAAGTGATCAGACTTCCCACAGCATTCAATCATTTACACAATCACCTCCATTCTATTTGTTATTGATTCTGATTGCATAGCTTAGCAGTATGTTTACTGAACATAATTGGAGCTATGATAATAATTCCTCTTCCTAAAAGTAACTTGGGAGTTAGTTTTGGACTTTCCAGAGATTTGAACACAGTATCAATTTTCACACTGTATTTTGGCAGTCAAATAATTCTCTTAAAAATATCGATTTGTTTCTATCAGTTTAGAAGCAATCACTGACCACCATACTAAAGCCTCACTTAGTAAAACTATCAGTATTTCTTGAAGAGTTCAATTTTCAAGAATACAGAATAAAAGAAATAATAAACGTAACTCCTGCTGGGATCCTGATGGATGAAAAACAGTTTCATGGATTTTATTCAGTTGTTGATGTATATTTTAGGAGGTGGGCAAAAATACTTCAAAATATTTGCCATTAAGGCCGGTAACTGTTGTGTATTTCCACACCATAACTGAAATAGTAAAATTGATGGATTTGGGACAGCTTTGAGTATTCCTTTCTCTGGCTGAGCTAAAATAATCAATCTCTGCTTTTAAAAGTACAGAGATGATCACACGTTGTGAGAAACTTCTCAGCCTACAGCTGAGATCTTTCATTTTCTCTCTAATTCTGGCCATGAATATACAAGTAATTGAGATAAAATAAAAAACGGGAGCAGCCATTCATCTGTCTAAAATATAAAGTTGTCAATACACAGATGGCTCTGAATTTGAAAATGAGAGAAAACTCTTCAACAAATTATTTACTTCAAGAATCCAAGTAAAGTTTGAATGTAAACACACATTGCTCATTTCTTTACTAAGGCCTTGGAAAATGGAGTTTACAAATTGCACAAGATCCATCATAGTACTACACAACTAATATGTAGGTATCTTCCCTATGGAATGAAGAAAACATATGATTCATTTAATCTTGCAATTATAAAATGTTACCAGTGTTTTTTCTCCACTTTTGTACAAGAACCCGCAGATTAAAAAAAAAAATTAAAAAAAAATTAAAAAAAAAGAATGTTTTGAAACTGTGTTAAAGATACAAACTGTAAAAACACCGTGTAGCTGTCCTTCCAGAAATTCTTATTCTAAATGAAGATGTGAGGAGTCTTTGTAACTGAGTTTAGAATAGTAGCATCTCAAATTTTGTTCTTCAATCCTGAACGCATAGCAAAACCATTGACAGCAGCAATTGAGTTTATGATTTCACTAAGAATCACTTGGGCCTATTTTAAGGTGGTTTGTATATATAGTATAGCAATGTATATCCATGTGACATGGTCCCTCTAACAACAAATTTGTAAACAGACTTTCCAGGCAATTTTATGAATTTAATAATAATATTTTTATACTCTCTCTCATAGTGAGAGAAAAGTATCGTACAATGATAGGACATGCTATTTTTCTCTCACCTACTGTAGAATTTATATAACCATCTTTATGACCCTTTAAAGACATCAAATCCTGGATACAGATGAAACCAATGTTTATTTTCTTTTCAGAGAATGATCATTCTCTTCTTGGTATCATATGGCTCCTCTTGAAAAACTGTAGCTTAAAAATCTACCAATATTTCTGAAAAGCTCTTGTCATATAGAACATTTGCATGGAATAGTTGAAATATATTGAAATGACATCTAAGAGTGTAGCACAAATTGACTGTTGTATATTAAGAGATATTTTTCTTTTTCTTTTTTTCCTTTTCCAAACAGAAAAATAGATTTTTGAGTAAGAGCAGAAATTTTAAGTCTTTTGCTATAAAATGAAAATACATAAGATTTTAAATAAATGATTTGCAGTGACTTACATCAAAACATAGAGTAGAGGCATGGGGTCTGTAGCAAATAGCCAAATTTTTCAATGTTTCAAATTGTTGTTGGTGAGCATGCTTGTATACCAGGAATTCTTAAACATTTCCTTGCTGATGAACCAGCTCTATCACTTACAGCAAAGCAGAACTCTTTCAACTATATCAGACACTTCAGAAATTAATTCACTCTCAGACTTCGTAATCTACATATAAACTGAAAGGCCAAAGACAACAAAGTTGTCTGTGTGAATAAATTGTATGTTTTACAGAAAGAAAATTCAAAGTGTTTTTCTGATTTTTTTTTTTTTTTTTCTATTTCTGAAGTGTTTTACTGATGGACAGACAGCTGAATATGAGCCAGCAGTATGCTCAGGTGGCCAAGAAGACCAATGGCATCCTGGCTTGTATCAGGAATGGTGCGGTGAGCAGGACTAGGGAAGTCATCCTGCCCTTGTACTCGGCACTGGTGAGGCCTCACCTTGAGTTCTGTACTGAGGTGCCAAAAACTGAACACAGTAAGGACATTGAGGTGCTGGAGTAGGTCCAAAGAAGGGCAACAAGGCTTGTGAAGGGCTTGGACAATATACCGTATGAGGAGAGACTGAAGGAACTGGGGCTGTTCAGTCTAGGGAAAAGGAGGCTGAGGGGAGACCTTATTGCTCTCTTTCAATATCTGAAAGGGGCTTACAGCGACAGCGGGGTTGGTCTCTTCTCTCTGGTAACAGGAGAGGGGAAATGGCCTCAGGTTGCACCAGGGTAAGTTTAGGTTGGATATTAGGAAACACTTCTTTACAGAAAGGGTTGTTAAGCACTGGAACAGGCTCTCCAGGGAGGTGGTTGATTCACCATCCCAGAATGTTTAAAAACTGTTTGGATGTGGTGCTCAGGGACATGATTTAGTGGAGGGTTGTTAGATTTAGGGTAGTATGGTCAGGTTGTGGTTGGACGATCTTTAAGGTCTTTTCCAACCTGAGTGATTCTATGATTTCCTTTTAACATAATCAACCACTATTACTCACATATAACCACTACACCTGGTCAATGTTGTGTTTATCCAACAGATATTGTCAAGCAGCAAGAAGGAAATTCTGGAAAACCAAGCTTTATGTTCAGGCATCATGCTCCCAGCCTGCCTTTTATTTCAAGCCAAGTTTTCACAGTAGGAACTTCTAGGTTGCCCTTCAAAATTAAGGTCAAGCTAAAAAATTAAGAGCAACTATGTAAGCGTTTTATGACAAACACATTAATGGTAACTGAGTTCATAATTGTCAGTATTATTACTATAACATCAGGACAATTAAACATGATAGAGCTATTATTTTAAGACATTGTCCAGTTTAGATCTATTTCGCAGTTTGACAGCATGTGCTTTTGAGCTATAAATACAGTTGATCAT
Source organism: Meleagris gallopavo (assembly GCF_905368555.1). Lineage (NCBI taxonomy): Eukaryota > Metazoa > Chordata > Aves > Galliformes > Phasianidae > Meleagris > Meleagris gallopavo. Next base: position 35,307,812 of record NC_139407.1, read on the forward strand.
TAGAAGCAATGTGAGAAGTAGGACTTAAACTGTTTATTATTTATAAATGAGAAAAAGTGTTTGGAGCTCAATATATACCCAGCTCTTCATGATAATCTTTTTTTTCCCCAACAGTAACCTTTGAAATAAAAGTCTCAGATACTTGTAGAGGTGTCTTATATTTTCTCTTTTACCTGCTTTTGAAAAGCCTATGGGACAGATTTTGCTATCTTGGAATTTTGAACTTCCGTTAACACTGAGAGAAATATTCATAATTCTATAGTTTCTGAACTGTAATAAAGAAAAAATTTAACACCCAGCCCCATCCAGCTTCAATTAGGATAGGAATATTAGAGACTGTAATAACAACTCATTGTTGGCATCAAATAATAACAACAAAAAAAACCAATCAATTCATTTGTCTTCCATCTTCCTCTGTTTTAACTTAGGTAAGGCAAAAGGACAGCTCTGCTGTTATTACTCTTCAACATTTGATGAAATGCTTTAGAAAATGCATCTTAAATTCAAACACTTGTTTTTTTTTGAAGTACTGGAATGACCTAAAACTTCATTCTCACAATAGGAAATCAGCTCTTTTGTTGAAGCATAAGTCCATTTTTTTGTTCTAGTGCTTTCTGAGACTATTTACATGCATTTTTTAGTAATTTCATTTTTGTAACTGCAGTGATGTTTTGAATCCAATTCAGGACAGCTTCTTTCTACAATATTTGTTGCTTTCGCTCAAACATCTGACATTCTAGAAGCAAGTGTGTCCTACATGTATATTACCAAGATGTATTTTTGATTGAAATATACTGACCTATTCACTTTTTTCTCTTTTGAGAAAAAGTGTCCACTCTCTTCAGGCCCACAAATTACAATATTTGATTAATATTTTCTATTAGAATGATGATGATAACAATATGACATTCTATAACCCTGTAACAAAATTCCCTGAAATTATTTTTCTTCTGTCATAATTATATACAATGTTATTACAGGTTTTAGGGATCAAAGGAACCATTATTATCATAGTCTGACCCGTGTAATGCATCAGAAATTCTCCTTTTCAAGAGTTGCTGCATCAAATTCATAAGGTATTTTCATCTGTTAAGAAATTATTTGCTTCATTTGGTAAACTTTTTCCTAATGGCTGATTACTCCAGGGTTCGATACTGTATCCTACTTCTACTCCAAATACACTGAAATTCCACTTTCAGCCACTGAGTTTATCTACTACCAGAATGAGAAACTGAACTGCTCCCAGAGTAGGTACTGTGATCAACCCCCTTGATCAACTCCAAGTTTCAAAAAGCTGACTGAACTTTGGAGGGAACTCACTGATTAGGTCTACTTTTTGTCCTTCCTAATTTTTCACTAATCATTTTTAGGAATGTCAAGGCAGAGTTCTCTACCATTTCTCAATCTATAAATAATTTTCTAGTTGTGCTAAGTATGTTATCTCTATCCTAGCTTAGAACTGCTGGCAATGATTTTGGTTAACTTAACTACCTCTCAGAAAGTGAACATACCCTGGCTCTTAAGTCCTTCACAAATGCACTGCTATTCAAAGTCTATCCTCTAAATGGGATCTACAGTCTAATCCCTGAAAATATTATCTTACCAGTACGGAACAAATGAAATTATTTTCCCTGTTTACTGAGACTGGATAAAAAACAACTTTTCCTTCAGTGTTAAAGACTCCTTTTATTATGTCATCATTTGCATACTCATCATTTGAAATCACTGAAAACTGAGTAACCCAAAATTTAAGATCATTCTTGTCATCAGCAACTGCTAGCTGGTTAGCTCAAGACAAGAACAAGCATGCCCTGGCTCAACATGATGGCTCTTTCATGTCAGATCTGCAGGGCCTATTTTCCCTTTCACCATACATCAAATCTACACACAAAATGAGATTCATTACAATAAAATACATATATGAACCTGGTTCACGCAACCCAGTTTTTACAAATCATTATCATCTGACACTGATGCTAAATAACTACAGTAGCTTGATTTGTTTCTTGAAAGAAATAACTCCAAAAACCTGTGAGAAAATAACTTTTTTGATAACCAGAGATAAATTATGCCTTTTTTAAAAATAGACTTAGTGCCCAGGAATGCCATGCCGGCAGAAGAGGATAAAAAAAGTCACTTATAACCAAGGAGGGCTGTTCCTGATATTAGACACCCTGTGGTGTGATAACCTGCCTAGTGCCTGATTCTCCTGGGCCTGCTACCTGAACTGTGTCTGTTTCCCCTGGTCCCACTGTTGGTTGCCTACTGTTTACTTGCATGCTGCATAAGGCTGGCCGTTCTTCCGCCCTCTCCCTCTGAGCCCTTACTCCTGAATAGGCCTTGGATGGTCTGAATGGCATACAACGGGACACCGCTGGATCCTTGGTGGTCCACTTTACATAATTCTTGCTGTTTTCCTACCTTTCCTATCACCCACCTTCCCTTCCCCATTGCCCTAATTTGTGATAATCACCAGCCTTTCCCGTCCCCATCACTTTAATTGTTAATAAACTAGTCAGACAACTTTTGACTTTGCTTGTCTCTCAGTCTCACTCTGGGTATATCAAAGATTCTCCCTTCTCACTCTGATAATTGGACAAAGAGATCCATCTCCTTCCAGTAAAATCATTGTTCAGTGCAACCCGTTCTCATTCTTTCCTCAGTTACCAAGAACTGAATGCTTACTAAGACTTGAAACATACAGTGATTTAGATTTGGAAAATCTGTACTTTTATTCCAGGGATTTCCTTCAGAACATATCAATAAACAACTTACTATCTCAGAGTTCTCTGTTACTGCTGATTCCTTCTGCTATATAATGCAAAACCTAAAACTTTATGTTGTCGTCATACAATGTCATCTCTTGAATTGGTTTTGAAAAATTATAAGCAGTATGTAGTATCACAGGTGCTGTATTTGATTTTATACATTCGACAATAACCAATCTTTCATCAGAGATCATCACTCATTAATGCACAGGGTTATTTCTTTAAAAATCTACGTGACTGAAAAGGAAGTTATGTCGTATCTATAAGGAATCCGTGCTTTGGCTGATAAAAATGAGGAAGTTAAAGAACCATATGTTGCCTAGGAATCATGCAGCTTATACTACACATTGGCTTCTGAGCTATAAATAGTTTGCTGCCAGATGCTTCCTGCTCTAACTCTCACATGTTCTCCGGCAGGTATATCCAAACATTACTTATTGTTTCTCTTGGCCTCCTTTACAAGAGACTGATAAGTATGAAGAATACTTCAGTTCTTAAGAAAAATTCTGTAAGTATATAGTTTACATCTTAGCCTGTAGAAAGTGTCTAATCTTTGATTAAATCATACTATCTATTATGGATACTTGCAAATATATGTTATATATGGTTGGGAAGTACCGGTATGACACTCCTAACTGACAGAACCAGCTTGATCGAGCATACTCCTGTAATTCTGACAACTCTGAAAAATTCCACACAGCATTTCCTTCAGTCAAGTATGTTAGTGCTTTGTAGTAAAAGATGATTTGTCAAAGCAAAAAAATTACACACTTGCCAGGACAGGATGATGAGACTCTGTGGACTGGTGGTCTGCACCTAATTAGCAACCATGTGCACTACTTCATTGAATTGATATACAAAATGCTGGCATAAAATTGGGCAATACATAACACTTTTTCAAGGATTCTTGATATTGGTCAGAAACAAATTTTATGGGCGTGTGCAACAGGGGTGAGCAAAAGCATTTGCAATTCTGTTAAAACTGTACTTTTATAGCATCATTAATTTCATAGAATCATAAAATGGACTGGGTTGAAAAGGATCACAATGATAATCTAGTTTCAACCTCCTTGCCATGGGCAGTGTTGCCAACCACTAGACCAGGCTGCCCAGCACCATATCAGCTTGGCCTTAATGCCTCCAGGGATGGGGCATCCACAATCCAGATGTCCTTTACTGGACCGATCCTTGATTTTAACCTATAAGCTTACAAACTGACCATGGCTATTTATCAGCCAATTTATACTAGAACATGCGTAAGGAACATTTTCCAAGTAATGCTTTTTGTTTCAGGTGTTAAATTCTACAGTTTTCTTACTGAGGTATTCTATTCCATTGCAAAAACAAATGTTTTCTGAGACATTATGTGCATTTATCCCAGTTTTTTCTTCTCATCTTCATTTTCCTGGAAATATGTACTAGAAGATGCTTTCTGTTCAGTTGGAATATTTATAATGTTCTTGCATTTCTTTAGATAACGTATTTTGGCAACAGCAAGACATGGGTTCAGCGACTCTCCCAAAGGTTGACTTTGATAGTTACCTTCACATATTTAACAGTATGAGTATTGTATTTCAGAATACACTGAAACTGTAAATGATTACAATTATCAAAAGATATCATCTTTCCTACTTACAAAAGAATGCTGTATCATTGAATGCACAAATTCTTTTATAGAACTTAATACATATAACCTCATGAGCTCCAAGGACAGTTTAAGTCCCTGAAATGAAAACAGATGGACATTGGGGGTCTACTATAGATAAGATATTTTTATCCTATTCTTCCTTTGTCATACATAGCTGCTGATGATCACTGCTGTTGAGAGGACACTGGATGAGATCTGATCCAGTCATGCTGTCCTCAAGAAGTTCTCCTAAGAGATACAGAGATATATTTTTCTAATGGCATGTTGCAGGTTCCAGGCCATAAAGACTAATATTTCTAAATGAATTATCTCTCAGATGAAGTTTCACAGTAAACTAAAACAATAAAGTCTTTATATTTGTATAGAAATATATTTATTTTCATGAAATACATATCTAACAGTGCTTTAATTGCTCACTGTATTCCAGGATGAATCTGTAAGTCAAGCCAAAATTGTATTGAAAATCCTGTCTTTTAGAGTGGAAAGTTTCAGACTATTTGAACTAATTTATGTTATCCAGTTGTGATATATCTCAGTATCTGCAGAATGCTCTGGATTACTTATAAAATGTAAATAATTTCCATTGAATTTATCAATTTTTCATGGCTAAAAATAAAACTTTGTAATCCACCTTCTTTTTGTTGTATGATCACTACTTATACATTTCTGTAAGATCTTATTATTTGGACTGCTGATTTGAAGAACTTTGAAATTCATTGTATTTTATCATTACTTCCAACTCATTATGCAGGTTGTGATAAGTAATGAAAAGCCTTTGCCAAATAGCTCTCCAAGATAGAAATTTTCTTATCATAAACTGATGTTCACTTATTAAATGAATTTAGAAGTAATTTAAAAAAATATATATATATATATATTTTTAAAATCCACACACATACAAAAACTCAGTCAAAACTGAGTTACAAATTCCTTTCAAGGATTGTCACCAATCTGCTTTCACTAGGGTTTTTTTATCATGTTGTATGTGGCTATTTCCTTCAAAATGTATGTACTTGTTAATGACAAATGAGAAATATTTAAAAATAATAAATTTATGAGTGATATGAAGTTTATGTTAATGAAAAACCACTGAAAAACCTGTTGTTTAGATGCCATTTTTTCCTCCAGTAGGGCAGCATTCAAAAATGAATAATGACCTTTCTATGGGTAATACAATCGTATTCCAGTTTCAACTAGTGAAGCTTATATTTCTTCCAACTTTGGGCATCCTTAAACCAGCAGGTATTTTCTTTATGCTTCCCATTTGACATTCCTTAACTTCCATCACTCTAGTACTTGCATCCAAACTCAGTTTGCAAAGTGAAGAGTGATAATAAAGATACAAAACAGAAAAACAGATGTATTTATACTCTTGAGCAGAAACCATTTGTAAGGCTTCTCTCTACCAGATAAACAAGGATTTCAGTGGGACCAGAAAATCCACACCTTAAAAAAAAAATCTTTTTAAAAGGTCAACCATAACTTCCTAATCCATCAAATTTGTAGCAGAGTATGAAAATAAGGATTTCCAGCTGTTTCACAGCATTTGGTCCATTAGTCTGTTTCAGCTCGGTGAGTAAGAATATTGAATTTTGCTAAAATATGTCTAGTTTACATTATTATATATAGCTCCTTTAATAAAAAAGGTAATTTTAAGTTTCTTCTGTTGTCTGCTACACACTGAAGGTATTTATTATTATTATTAAAATTGTATACAGAAAACATGGAAATGCAGGAAATGCACCATCCCTCGACAAAAAACATCACCTAATGGTTTAAAAAAAACAACACACATTCTCGAAGAAAAAAGGAGAACAATATTGAGTTACCAAAGGAAATGAAAGACTTAAAACTGACTGAGCTAAAAGGAAGTACCATGCTGTGTACCGTACTTAAATCATTACCCTTATCAGGATGACAGGTGATACAGGGATAATAAAGTACTGGATTAGAAATGAAATTACTTTGACAGAATTTAAAGGCCACAGAACTCCTTCAATTCCCCTCCTCTCTAACATTCATATACATTCCTCCACTTCCTTCAGCACAAGCTATTTATTCATTCAGATTCAGAGACATGCTGTAGGAACAATCACTGAAGTTCAACATCAGAAAACAAAACAAAATACACAGCTATTAATGTAAAATTTTCTAGCCATAAACTGAGCCTGAGGAGAAATAGTCAACTGTACAGTTGACAGCATACACAGTAGCATTTTCTGTCAAAATTACTTTGTTTTGTTTTGCCAAAATGATGAAGAAATCATTTGTATTTTGTGTTATAGCTCCATACTCTAAGTTAGAAAACTCAGAGCACTTACTGCGGATTCACTTATTCATACAGACAACAGTCCTGCTATTACGCTAGCATTGTATTCAGGAAAAAAAAACGAGTCACAAATGTTCCATTTTCAGGGAGCAAAAAGCATTTTCAGGAGTATTCTAGTATTAGCAAGTCCAAACAAACATGTCACAAATTACTCTTCCATGGCCATGTTTTTAACTACATTACATGTATCAAAAAGTGCACTTTGAACAAACATTTGGCATTTAATTAACTGACAATAACCATCATTTACATACCAATTAAATACTCATCCAAAAACTAATTTAATTTGAAGTATTATCACGTTACCTGTATTGATTTGATTAACAAGTTTAACTTCGTATTATAAATAACTTATATCACAGTACAAATTATAGTATATTGCAATAAACATTAACATAAATAAGATTTGATATAACCACAATATGGTTTTATCTCAAGAAGGTAACTACAAAGCCCACCTTGTTCTGCAGTTAATAAAAATACTTCAGTTTCTCATATTTGTTTCCAGGAAAATATGGAAAGTCCCAGTGTGTTGGACAATATTTAAAATGTATTTGGTATCTTTGAACTAAGGTGTGAGCTTTCCTGCCTGCACTGCTTAGTAAATGCAGCTGTAGATTTCTGTCCCCAGTTTAGGGGACAATAAATAAAATAATAAATGAAATCACAAAGAACTGAAATGAAGTGCCTACTGACCAATTATGACAGAACTATTAAAAGCCTTTTTACTACCTGGTAACCAGCTGAACTTTAATGCAGTGAAGCCAGGGATGCATGACAGCCTTCCAGTGTCATGAGTATGCAGACAAGATGTAGCCAGGAAGAAATTGCCTTCCTGACTTCCATACTAAGACCTCTTTGCATCCCTTCATCTAGATAGTATGGACACCTGCCATCACTGAAGTAAATCTTTCATTACCTGTCTTCCTACTCAGTGTTTCTTAAAGTACCCTCCATTGTCCTGATTATTTATGCAACAAAGTATTAAGGGGAAGAAGAACTTTCAATGCCCTCATTCTTTTCTGACATTTTCAGCCAGTAAATCATGATCTCTAGTAGCGGAGATGATCACTAAATTTAGTTTCATTTTGCTCTAACTATTCATCAAGCTCGGTTGCACATAATTCAACCTGATTTTAATGCTCTTTTCAATGCCCATTAAGTCACTACTCAACTGTCTTCATTTCTACACTTTTCATATGCTTAAAAAGTAAAAAAAAAAACACAACAATATTTATTAGATTACCTAGAGTTGCATGATTCTGTTTTCATTACTGCAGTACATTATATTTTAAAGTGTTTTAGTTGACTTGAGTGAAGAGGTTTACTTTCACTTGGTTACAGTGTTCTACACCTAAATATAAATAACTCAGCTATATATATATATATATATATATATATATAGCTAGTGCAATATTGTTCCCAATAGCTAACCTATTTTTCTATCATTTAGTATCACTGTCACCAAAACTTTTGTAAATTAAATTGTTAATTTAATAACTTCAGTGTTTGCATGTGTCAAATAAATAGCCCTTAAAACTACAGGGAAGGGTAGGGAGATGGATCTAAATACAGAAGAGCGGCAATGATCTGAAGAAGATCAGCAGTCCATGAAACTGGAGCATTAACTCTTTCACTCCCAGTGCTTTATATGATGTTATGATATGGAATACCGATAACAAAAATCATAAAACCATGACAGGTAAAGCATCACTGCTATTTTTATTTCTGAAAGTAAAACAAAACAATTCCATTCTGCAACCAAGATGCCGCAAGAGTACACTTGGCTGCTTTGTGAACTAGTAACAGATATTCCTAGACAAATAATTAAAAGCCAGTACCTTTTCATAAAGGTGTTCTTGGCCATAGATGTGTCATTTCGTGCATGGTTGACTGTGTAAGTTAGTAGAGAGCACATCTGTGAAACTTAGAATATTATCCAGAGTGAACACGATGAATGAAGCTCTAAGTTGTTCAAGAAACGACATCGTCAAGAATATACTTTAACTCATGAAGCTGAAAACTTCAACTGTAAGAAGATATAATCATATTTGTATAAGTCTGCTTATTGATAAGGGCAGTGAATACCACTTTCATCTGTTGTATTACAAAGGAACACAAGCTTCAAAGAGAAGGCTCTTAACCCATTTGTTTTTGCTGAAATGAAAATTTAAAAACGAATTGAAAATGAAATCTAGTTCAGCAACTGATATTTCTAAAAAGTTTCCAGTAGTCATAATATTTTTCAGTTGCCAGATCACCTGCTCTCCTTGTCTATCTGTCAGAATAACTAAGTGGTTGAATTTTTTAAAATGTATCATTTTAGGGCAGAAAATGAATATGTAAAAGTCATTAAAATAAGATTGAGCATGAAGACTCAATCTTATCATATTCAGAAACAATTCTGCAATTAACTTCAATAGTGATATATTTTTTACCACTGCTAAATTCCAGAGGTGTATCTATCTCTAATTTTGACAATGACTTCGTCACAAATAGATTTTTTCCTTCTATTATTGTTTCAATATACAATCCTTAGGATATGAGTGATGCAAGGAAGCATTTAACGACATTAAACCAAAACACGTTAGGAGTGGCAAAGTTGGGCTGTTATTTTGAGTGACATTTGATAATACATTTATTTTTATGACTTTTGTGTCTCTAAAAATAACCTTTTGATATGAGGAAAAAAGGTAGTACATACACAATGTGCAATTGTTACACTGTAAAAATCAAGTGCCATTAAAACTCACTGAAAGACAATTTTCATTTCAGATGTTTCTTTAACAACTTCTTGGAACTGAATTATCAAAACTCACTCAGCTGACAAAATGCAGTGTTTTGGATGTGGTTAAAAACGTATACAGTTTTCATATAATTTTATTGCCCCTAAGGAACATGTGTAATGTGTAAGTTGCAAAGGCAGTCAATGTAAAGGCAGAGAAGCCTCTGAAAACTGCTTCAAGTAGTTGCTGTCTGCCTGCCTTGGGAACCTAAATTTAAAACCAATGCTTTCCTTCTTACAGGAAGTCAAAACCTTATCCACTGACTGCAAGGTACTAGAAACACAGAAAATCCACTAGCTTCCTACTGCTTAAGAAAGGAAATTTAGTACATACATTAGAGAGATGGCTTTTTTTGTTTAGGCTTTTATCTTCAAAAAAATGACTTGTAAGATATGTCATCTTTTCTCTGAAAATTAATGTTATTAACAGTAAACACGAAATGGGTGAGAATTTTTGGAGTTAAATTACTATTTGGCTTCGCTAGTGCTAAACACATCTATTTGATATTATTTCATTGACATAAGTAGATACAACTTTCCCACACCCTGTATTACACAAAGAATTTGTAAAATTACTAGATCTGAATCATCTTAGCAGTTATTCCTGCAGATGATTGCAGTTGGACTTGTATGCAGTCAGTTTATACAGTGTGTCAAAACAAAATACCTCCATCAGATTAACAGGCCACCTGATGAGGCCTCGCTTCAATTTCAAGAAGCATCGTGCTCGTGGGCTCTGATCCTGATGGAGAATTTCAATTTGGATATCTGCTAGGATAGCAGCACAGCAGGTGGCAGACAATCCAGGAGATTCCTGGAGTCTGCTGAGGATAACTTCCTGATCCAGGTATCAGGTGGACTAACCTGAGATGAAGCCTTGCTCAACATGGTGCTCACCAATGCAGAGGAGAGCATTAGAGAAATTAAGTTTGGAGGCAGCCTGGGCTCTAGTGACCATACCCTGGTGGAGTTTGGTTGAGAAGTGCAGGTCTGGCAAAAACTAGAGTCAGGACCCTGAAATTCAGGAAAGTGAACTTGCAGCTGCTCAAGGAAGTGTTGGATGGGATCCCCCAGGAAATTGTCCTTAAGGGCATAGGAACAGAACAGGGCTGGCAGCTCTTTAAGGACACCTTTCTGTGAGCACAAGAGCTCTTCATCCCCAAGCAGAAGAAATCAAGCAAAAGAGGTGGGTGACTGGCATAGCTGAGCAAGTACCTATAGCTTAAATTGAGGGAAAAGAGGGAAACATACAGGAAGTAGAAGCAGGGTTGTGTAGCCTGGGAATAATACAGGGACACTGTCCACGTGTCTAGAGATAAGATCAGGAAAGCCAAGGCACAGATGGAGCTGAACTTGGTAAGGGATGTGGAAAATAACAAGAAGGGGTTCTACAGGTACATAGGCAGGGGGAGACAGATCAAGGAGAATCTTCCCCCTCTGGTAAATGAACGGAGAACTGGCTTCCTCAGACATGGAAAAAGCTGAGGTACTCAATAAGCGCTTTGCCTCAATCTTCACTTGCGGTCAGGCTTCCCAAGTCCCCGTCAGCACCCTGAATCTCTAGGCAAGGGTGAGAGGAGCAGATTCTATCCCACTGTAACAGTGGAATGAGTCTGAGACCTCCTCATGAAACTGAATGTGTATAAGTCCATGAGGCTTATGATATGAATCCCAGAGTTCTGAGAAATGGCTGATGTGGTTGCTGACCCACTCTCCATCATATTTGAAAAATCATTGCTGTCATGTGAGATCATCAGTGACTGAGGAAAGGAAAACATTACTCTCATTTTTAAGAAAGGGAGGAAGAAAGACCAGAGCAGTCCAGAGGCAGCCTGGTATGGTGGTTGGTGACCCTGCACATAGCAGGGCGGTTGAAACTAGATGATCTTTAAGGTCCTTTTCAACCCACTCTATGATTCTAAGGTTAATGCCATTAGTTCAAAAACCATCACACGAGTTAAACATTTGAAAAACCTGTCCTTCTGATGCTAAGTTCAGTCAGAACAATGTGCTACCAGCTCTAGAAGTGCTAGAACATGGTCTAATCAATTATGCAATGAATTCTTGTTATATTAACCTATTTTTTCAGCTAATAAAATGGTGCTAGAGAACTATTATCCACACTGGTTGTTGTGTTACACTGATATCCAGTTTGTCATGCTGATGTAGCATTCAAGATGAGCTGACAAGTGACTCTGTTGTATATTTATACAGAATTCTCTGGCTAACTTTGCTCTAAATTGGGCATGTAATGAATGCATTACTGCAAAACAAGGAAATAAAACCTATTATAGGATAGAAATGAATCATTGCAATGGCAAATCATTTGCTAAGCTGCAGCATTTTCTCTGTTATTGCTTTACTTTAAACTTTGGTGAAAAGCAATTACTTTATTCTTTCTCCTTACTTTTATTACTGGTGATTCTTATGCTAATTTCCCCTTCTGTATTTGATTTTGAAACGCTTTCTGGCATTTAACATTAAATTGAATTGGTGATAGTGCCCTGTCATCTTCACCTCCTACCTTTCTTCTCCCCAACCCCCACCACCAGATCTGAAGAATTCTTAAGAAAAAGAGAACATACTCTAAGCTACCATATTTTAAGCTGCTTCTTCTAAGTAAATGAGAAGTCAGCATTCCCAAACCATCAGAATAATCCAAGTAATTTGTTTTCTTGCATTTTTTCCCTTTTGTGTTATGGAATAGCTTGAACAAACAAAAACTCCCTCTATTTCACAAAAATGTTTATGAATTTTATTCCCTTAAATAATAGCACATCTCTTTTATTTAATTAAAAAATATTTGCTTGTGGTATCTTTGCTGTTCTACGCCAATTACTTAAGTCAGACTAAAACATATAAATTATTTTTCTTGAAGTTAGAAAAAAAAGAATGTTCTACTTATCAAATTCATCAATAATCCCTTCAGATTCTAATTTTTTTGGTTACTTGAAATTAGACCACTTACAATTTTAGCCACAAGCCTGGAAGTACTTTTTCAACAATTCATTTTTATTTTGAACTTAATTACAGAATTATTACTTTTTGTTCTCAAGTCACTGATAGGGGAAATAACTACTTGTATACTTTGCTCATTATTTACAGCATGACATACAGCGGAGGATTCATGTGGGTTAGCACTTGATGAAAGGTTAAAGTCTCTGAGACTGAAAGATGTGAATATTTCAGTGCTTTATGTAAGACAGTAGATGAATCATTTCTTAATAACAGAGTTGCAATAACAACCATTCACCCTGAACCTGCTATAAACCTATAAAAGTTAAATTCTAAATTTTATTTCTGTTAATAAATACTTTTTAAAAACAATCCCCAGTAAAATACAGATAAATCAACAGTTATTTCATTGCATAATTGTGCGCATTAATTTGTTTCTTCACAGACTTATAATTTTGATTAACTTGTCATGATTATGTTGAAATGTGCAGCAATCACTGCTTGGTTAGTCAACAAGAGATAACAACAGTCCAGAGAAGTGCTCAAAAATATCTGTAAAAAATAGGTTACAAAGACAAATCACTAGAAAATATTTCTATAATACCAAACAACATGAGTTACAACATAGAAGAGTTAACAATGAATATGAAGTAGAGGAATAATGAAAACACTATGGTAGAAAAAGGGTAAACATAAACTTGTGACAAAATTATGGTTAGGCCAGACCCCATGACTAAATTTTCTTTTAATTCCAGTTTTCAGCCACATTATCTATTTGCTTTCTGTATAATCAATGAATATACAGATGTTATAATTAAGAAATATACAAGAAAGATACAAGAAAGTTCGGCTAAACAAACTATCATGCTAAAGAAGAATGGATGGATGGAAAGCTTTCCCTGCACTGGGCTTGCTGAGAAGACTCCAAGAGGAGCATTCTCCAAAAGAGATCCTTCCCCAGTGGCAGTCAGCTCTTAAATGGGGTCTAGGAGAGGTGGAGCAAGGCTCCAGCCCTGCCGGTAGCACAGGTGAATTGCCTTCACCTGTGCTCCCAGGGCTCACTCATTGCTTGCCTCGGGTTGTCAGAGATTCAGGCTGTGATTCAACAGTTCCCATACACTTTCTAACAAAATATATATCTAAGCCATTCAGTTAGTATATCTTTACCTGGATGTGGCTATTCTCAAAAAAGAATAGGGAAACATTTTGTCTGTTTCTTTTTCCTTCCTAATGTTAATAAAATTGCAGCATTGATAGAGAAGCCAACAGTTAACAAATTTGTATTCTTTCATTGCATTTATGAGAGGTGCACAGGTCCAGCATGGGAAATTTTCCTAATCAAGATTCTGGAAGAAAAAGTGATGCCAGGGAAATTATATACATCACTAGTGATCTTCTATATATAGACAGGATGCTTGCTAAAGAGTTCACCTAAGTGCATTCTGATTTGCTGTCTTCCGTGTTGCTTTCACCTCATCTTTACAGTTGATCACACAGATCCAAGATTATGCCAACTTGCTGTTGGCAGAGCTGTACTTAAATAATTAGCAATATAAGAAAGGTTCTATTTCATATGCAAGTGTGATGAGGACCAATGCTGCCACATAGGCTTTTGCATATTTCCTGAGAAGCTATCCAATGCAATTGCTTTCCTGGAAGACTGCGAGGATGCTCTCAATTTCTTTATTTCATGGAGTTCAAATGACAAAGAAGCAGAAATTGAGATTAAAGTTTTCCTAATGTTAGGTCAAAAATAGAGGCAATGTTTTCTAAAATACATAAAATGTTACAGGGAAATAATTAAATAACTTACTTGTAAGTTTGAGAATAATCATTGGTACAAGTAAATGTTTTTTAAAAATGTTCTAAAATTGAATTTATGTTCAATCTTCTTTTGCATAACTAGTGACAGGAATAGAGGGAATGGCCTCAAGTTGCACCAGAGCAGGTTCCAGTTGGATTTTAGGAAAAAATCTTCCTCCACAAGAGTGGTTAGGTGCTGGAAGGGGCTGCCCAGGGAGGTGGTGGAGGTATTCAAGAAACATTTTGTTGCTGTACTAAGGGACATGATTTAGTTGGGAAATATTGGTGGAATGTTGACAGTTGGACTAGATGATCCTGGAGGTCTTTTCCAACCTTGGTGATTCTACAATTAATTTAGAAATGGATCATTGATTTTTAACCATTTCTCAATTCACTGGCTTGGGACATTGTGTACTGTTTATGCTTGCCATGTCAATGAACTTGAGTTTTCATTCAATTTATTTTATAAAAAAGTTAGGACAAAATGAAAATTCAGATTTTTTGTATAAGCCTCAGGCAATTGTGTATGATTTGTTTCAGCACAGACGTAGCAGGCTATCTGGAAAATTACAGAAACGATTGCCTCCCAGTCACAAAGAAGATAGCACTGTATCCTTCCATTCTTATTCTGATGGAACTTAAATGAAATATAAACATTAAAAAAAAAAAAAAAGCTGTTGAAGATATTTATGTAAAAAAGCATACACTTTAGGTTTGACTTTGAAAGCTCAAAAAATACAGCAGTTTAGGCAACTACCATGGTGAGAAAAACAAAATTATATTTAAAATTTCAAGAACTACTATCAGTTAAAAGAAAAATTCGGGAGTTTTTTGTGTATGTTTACAGAAATTACTTTAAAATTTCACTATTTATACAAAAATTAAATAAGAGACATTGTAACTGGCAATGAGCTATGGGATGAGCAATTTAAAATAGATATCCATTTTGGTCACTGAATTATTAAAAAACTAAAACTTAAGCATCCTAGTAATAGCTTATTTTCACAAGAAAACTTTACAGCACTAGTGACGTGATTGTGTTCTATTTAAAAGCTAAATTTATTACATAATCCAGCTAATTAAAACTGCAGTTTTCCATAAACAAATATACTTAGGAAAACGTTCCTCTCCAAGTAATGTAAGAAACTTGTTTAAAGCCTTAAAAGGATACCTCTTACAAAATTATCTCTGAATCAACATGCAAGTCTTAGAGCATGAGTTTCATTTAAATCTAAGGGAGAATTTTCAGCCAGTAGAAATTCAGAGATGCCAGGACCTGTAACTGAAGTACTGACAAACTATATTTCAAATATTTTATTTATTTATACAACACTGTGTGGTTTGCAGAGGCTACAGGAAATAGGACAGAACTGAAGACTGAAATAGCTGAAAATCCCTTTTAATATCCCAAATTTAGCTTTGTTTTTATAATTTCGATAAATACAGGTCTGGTTTTTATTTGTTTTTCATGTTAAACTAGCATTCTCAGGGTGTTTTCCAAGAATTTGAATGGAAACAGTACTATAACACTTCTTTGCAAGTTCACCACTTGGTAAAAATGCACACCACACTCTCTTTTAAAGACTTATCAGAGGCTTAGCTAACATTTACCACCACACTGGGTAGCTCAGAAGTTTTTTTTTTTTTAATTTATGGCTGTGTTGCAAAAGAAGCATGGCTGGATAATATTTCATTAAACATATAACAAGAAGTGAAAATACAGATAGTTAAGAAGAAAAGGTTAATGAAAGCTGTGTGGCCAATCCAATTTCTGAAAAGCAAAAGTTATTCAAGAAAACTGATGAGCACGTGTAACTGATTTGTCATCAGATAGCATTTTTAGGAAATCTACCAAAGAGGGAAGACTGAGGTAGTCAGCACTTTAACGATTTGAGGGCAATTTAAACTTAGAAGTTTTTATCCATTAGCTGTTGGGCTTTTTCTGTTTGTTGTTTCCATTTTGTGTCTACTTCATTAGCATTCACTGTTCATAATTTTTTATAAAGTTTTACCTGCTTCTTTACACTTAGATTACAACTGGGATACGCAAAGCAAATTCCAGTTATTGTGCTTGAGAGCAAAAAATATTATTTAGTTTGGAGGTTTTGCTTCATTTTTTAGATCAGTGAAAACATTCAAAGTGCTAAATGGGATTAGAAGAAAACATATCTCTTCTTACTAGGGTTATTTTTCCTTATTCTGAATAAAATTTGAAACACTAAAACTGCAGCTAACTTTCTGAGATGATATCATTACATCCTTGTGACATAAAAACAGAGACCTCAATTTTTCAGAATTATTCTAAGCAGCCAGATTTTGCAACAGAATAGTTTTATTTTGGTATGCAGCATTTGAGTTGCATTCAAAGTCTAAAGAGCCATTATTAACATGTCTTTCTGAAGAAGCAATTATTCCACCACTGATAGGAGAGCAGGCTGAAGAACAAGGTCTTTTCTAATTTGACTGCATGTGATATATTGTGTGATTATGTTTTGTTCAGCAAGGCGTTTAGCCATATATTAATAAGAATTCCTGCTTAGTTTTAGATCATAACTAACAGTCTTAATTTTAGGAGAGATTCACCTGTAAAAAATAAACAAGCTTACTCATATAATTTCCAGTGGTTTCAAATTATATTTAGACTCAACTTGTATACTTTGGCATTATTAACTTGTATAATTTGGCAATATTAACCTATTAAGGTATGTAGGTTTAGAGTTGAATACCTCCCAATAGGAGTATCTGCTGAATACAATCTTCTTTTCCCCTAACTCTCTTCTTCCATCTCTTTTTGTATTTCTCCATCTCTCTAAAATCAGAAATATACGCTACAGAATCAGAGGTGAAAATATTTTACTTTGCTGCATCAATACTGTGAGTTTCATTTACACTGCATTCCACTGCACTTCACTTTTACTATAAAACTTTTTTTAGTTAAGCTTTCTGAAAAGACTCAAGACATGTTACATACTACTACTATTTTCTGAATAACTAGGAGAATACTTAGAATCTAAGGGGAAATTAGTTGTTAACTAGTGACTATTAGAATAGATTTATAAAAGTTACATAATATATTCAAAACATTCTTCATACGACATTATTGCACGTTGCACCTTTGAGTGTGGCTTGCAGAATAACTAATTTCCTTTTTGGCTTGCCTCATAATATATAATTTTTTCAGGAAAATGTTAAAATCTTTTAAATGTGTTTTTCTGACTTAATTTTGTGTTTCAGAAGATGATTTATCACTGAGAGTTAAGCAGCAATGCTGCATTCCTTCAGGGAGAAATGTATCTAATGCATATAGACTTACTGAATCCACATGAATGAAGATACACACAAGCAGGCACTTGTAGTAGTTAAGAAGGTATTGTGTAAAATATGAACAGCCTTAAAGTTTGTTTCTGTCAAAAAATATAGACTCTCCTTCTGAAACCTTTCACTTGTAAATAGTTCTGCCATCAAGGATAATTTAGACTAGGCATCATGTGCTCTCTCTTATTCAGACCGTAACTTTCTTTCTATAGGAATAGTACTGAATTATCTACACCCATGTGCATCCGATTTTTTTGGGAGGGTTCAATACTATAACTCACGGAGCAATTAGAAGTGTCATGACTCAGGGATGTTCAGATGACAGTCCTAAAGGCTACATGAAATTAAGATAATTTCCTCTTCGGAGGAGAGTAACCTCTGTCATAGGCCATACTTCAATATTAACATAAGTTACAGCTGGACATTTTTATTAAACATAAATAAAAGTTAGAAATAGGACTGAACATTTCAGAAGTTTACTGAAAGTCTGGGTAGATTCAATGTTTCCCTGTACTGCCATCAAGGAAACACTGCAATTCATCCTTATAAGCTGTTTACTGAGGAAAAAAAAAAGAAAGCATTTCTAGCCTTAGAGCAGTGATCATAAAAATTCTCCTTTATTTAATGCAACTGTAGCTAAAAAAAATCAAGTGGAAAATTCAAAATGTTCTACTGGTGGATTTTTGTTGTGGTTTAACGCTGATGTGCAGCTTGCTTACCCTTCCCATGTAAGATGGGGAAAAGTGTTGTAAAGGTAGAATTACAAGAATTTACCAATTGAGATAAAGCCATTTTACTGAATAAAACAAAAGCTGCATGCTCAAGCAAAGTAAAGCAAGGAATGAATTCTTTACTTCTCATTCTTAGGCAGATGTTCTCACATGGAAGTGGGTATTTGGTTTCTTGAGAAGACGAACATTGAATGTCTCCCCTCCCTCACTCCTCCTGGAAATGTTTATGCAATGTCATTTTTCACTCAGATGGTAATATTAGCAATAGTGTTTTGATCCTTTACAAAGGGATACAAATAGTCAGCTTTGTAGACATCTTAAAATGTGGCTTTGAAAAACACGAGTGTGTATAACTTCAGAACATTTTTGTAATGAAAATTGACTTTGTTGGCTAATAAGTAACATTAAGCATATTATGCATACAATGAAGCTCTACCAACATTTTTTTTTGCAAGAATATAGTGATGGTAATTGAAACCAATACTGAAATTTGTAAAATCTGACACATTGTTCCTTTCTGATCATCCTTGCAAAATGTCTGTATTTGGTAAAAATGGTTGATGCTTCATTTTGCGTCTTCTGAAGTGTTAGTTGTACTGGATTCAGTAAATATTAAAAATGAAACCTACAGTCCTTTATCACAGATTTTAAGATAGCATGAATGTAATTGATTTAGCAGTTGGAAGGTGCCTTTGGCATCCTGAGTATTTCTCCTTCCCGTAAATTTCTCATCCTCAATTATTAGCACAGATGTACTACTAATACATAATATATTTAGTGCTGTAACTTGCTGTAACTATTTTCTTGGTTAGGTTCTGGTAATGCTGTAAAGAACAAGAATGTATTTTGAGAACTTTGATCTCTTTATCTTCATAGGTTTGAAGACCAATTTTAGCCTTCTGATAAATTCATTTCAGGTAATATTGTCCCCTTCAGAATGACTGACAGTTCTATCATCAGAATAAATATTGTATTCAAATTTCCTTTGTAATATTTAAATATAAAGTATGTTTTATTTATATTTCACACTTTAATATCAGTGAGTGTATATTTTTTTCTAATTGGGATTTGATGCTATTTCTGCTCATATTTCCATGAAGTCCTAACTGCTATCTTCCCTGCAATGTGTGCCTTTTGAAACTCAGTGTACCTGCTAACAATCTCTTATTTCAAAGCTTAAATTTTCAGTCATAACTCTAATTAATCTGTATTTTTTTTCAGAACTATCCATCTGCAGATTATGAAAGCTGAGAGTTCTGATAGAGGATGAAAGCACTAATAGTATTTATTTATATCTGCTTAGCTACAATTTTGGGGCAGGTTTACTGAGAAAACCAGCAAAGATGAATTTTAATTGCACACAAAACACAAAGGTTGAACTCTGCAGCCCTATAGAGTTATTAAGCAGTGCTATCCCTAATCTCTCCGATGCAGGCAGGTTTTCTTTTACGAATCAGCTACATTCATCTTTCTGACTGCAAAACTGTTAAGAAATACTGCTTGTCATTTTGTAGATTCTGAGACCTGAGTTTACCCTGGTCAGCATTTGCTAGTACCAAGTATGTATCTGAGAAAATGTCAAGGTAAATGATAATGCACAAAAAAGTAGCAACTTCCTGCAGATAATAATTTAAGATCACATTACTGGTTAGTTTCCCTTCTCAAAAATCTGTGCATTCACTTTCCCTTTCTACAAATTCCTAGGTAAAGAACTCATTGACCGGCCATATTTGATATGTCGAGGCTGTCAACGCTGCTTACTCACCTCATACAATTAATTGGTATGGGAAAATAGTTTGAAAAAGATCTACACATTTCTTCTGCTACTTTAAAGATTTTCAGGGAGAGTGATTAATCATATAATGTAGTTTAGCAAAAGAATATAGGCATTCACTTGCCGACTTCAGGAAAAAAAAAGTAAGTTTGCTGTTTAGCCATCTCAGCAATATTCCTGAAAGTATTCCTTTCTGATTTTGCTCTGTTAACTGTAGCGAAATATTGAGACCATTCAGGGTGTTTCTGATAGGTCACAGGAATTTCTCATTTCTGCTCATTATACAGTTAGATGTATAGAAAGTGGACAGGAAAGTGGATAGAAGTCAATAAAAATCATTTTATTAGTTTGGCAATTCTCAATGTTCTTTTTATTTGAATTTATGAGTAACGTGTAATTTTACCACGCTGCATTGTTTGCAAGCTGAGTTGACTAAAAAGTAATATTAAAGTATTATTAAAGTAATATTAGATATAATCTAGTAAATTTCCAGGATTTCTCATCAGGGCTCAAAAAGAAAGTATAAACAGTTCTAAAGGAATATTTATTGTCCGATGCTGGCTGGAAAAGTAGGCATTTCATTCAGGGCCTAAAATGAAGAAAAAATAGAGGGGAGGGGGGGAATTTTAGTTTTTTTTTCAATATTCAGAAACCAAAATAGAACACAGATTCACATTCATTTTTTCTTTTTCTTTTTTTTTCCCACACTTTCTCCTATTTCATCTTTGTAAAATGAGAATTCAAAAGGGAAATAAATGACAGTTATCACATATCTCTCATTTTAAGGAAAATACCTCAGTCATTTTTCACTAAACAAAGGTAAGAATGAACTGATTTTTTTCAAATGCTAACCAATGCTAACCAATACTTTGTTGATTTAAAATTTCTTTTCATTCTAAACTTCTACCTGTCAAACGGTATCAAGGCGTTAATCCAGCCTCTGTTTTTGTACCTGCAAGTTCAGTAAGGAAATGGCATGTACAGAAGAAAACTACTACGCAGTTTAATTAGTTGTTAAAAAAGCTGTAAATGTTTGTCGTGTCTACATATGAATAAACTTTGATGTCTCATTGACTGTTCTGTGAAGGATAAGCCTTAAAGACATTAAAAATTGGGGTTTCTCTGCTCAGAAAGTAATGTTTCCTTGGAAACATCCAAAGAAAGACTTCAGCAGAGTTCTTGGAAAATTTAGTCCAGTCTAGGTAACCTGTGATCTGGGAGGAGTTCTGTTCAAACACGGCTTCCCCTTTCCTCTGACTGTGGTGAACTGCTGAGAAAACTACAGAATATCAGAATAACTCAACTGAATCAGAAAGAAAATGAAAAGTTTCAGAGAACTGGTAAGTGGAATTCCCTCAAAGAAAGCACTGGAGGATGCTGCTGTTTCTCATAAGAACAATCTGAAGACTGGAAAGCTGGTCAGAGAGGAGCAAACAGCTGAAACCAACTGCACTATGCTAATTTCCAAGTCTCAGCAAGACCTCTGAATCTTTGTCAAAGGCAGTTTTTAGTGACATCATCTTGTAGTGCACTAAAATATTATTTAATATTTATATAGTATCTCAGCCAACAGATCCTGAATTTCTCCACAAATTTTATGAAACAACTTCAACCATCATTGAAGTGTTAAAAAAAGAAACTCTGAACTGTTGTCTGTACTAGCCAGAAACTGTCCTATATAACAAATTATTTCATATATAGACATGATTTTATCTCCTGTATTCATCTAAGTATCTGCTATTTGTTCTGTACCACACTGGAAAGGGCCAGTGATAATGATATTACATTGTAGCTAAATAAATATATATAAATTACTGCTTCCAATTGGCTAAGATAATTACAATGAGACTTGATAATCAGCATCTAACTCTTGAAGAAAACAGAATTTACACAGTCTGGAATGAGTGTACATACATTCTTTCAAGGATCAATGTTAGAATAACTGCCCTAATTCTTATTGCAGTTTATGCAGAATAAACTTCTCAACTGCTCATACTAGTCTGTCAGATATAAAACATGAGAAAAATGAAGGACATAAAACCAATTCTAGTGTAACATGAAAGAACGGAGTTCTTAAAGCTCTTTTTTTAATGACTCTGAAATGCATGCAGTTTTGAAAAGTAAACCAATAACATTTATAGAAAAAAAACAAAAACTACTTGTCAGTTAGATGACATAGAACTAAACAAGTTTTATTTTTAAAAAATCCACACGTAATTTTTCCATCAAATATAATAAATTATATACATCCAAAGGGAGTAATTTTGTGTGTGGTTTTTTTTTCTATTCCTCACACCATAGTAATGCCAAATATATTGCAAATGAAAGAGCAACAGTCCTTGTTAGACAGTTTTCAAGACAGCAACAAGCTGTATTACAAATATTTCAAAATGCAATATTGGTGTAGTGTCACCATTTAAAATTTGATAATAAGCAAATTTTTGCATTCATATCATCAACATAATTTGCAATTGATAATATTGCTTGTAAAAAATAATACAAATTTGATTACTTGCTTCCACCTAACTACCAAGGTAATATGGTGCATATTGTGAAGTATCTAGGTCATAATTTGATCTGGAATACATCTAAAAATATTTTGACCATTTACAGTCATCTGAGAGAAAAAACAACATACAAACAAATCACAGAAGGACAACCCCGATAACAAACAAAAAAATACTTTAGGGTATATTATCATTTTATCAGGTTTAGGAATCATCAGAACTCAAGAAAACATTCTAAATGCTGGAATAAAAAATGATTTGAGGTCAGATTAAACTGTTAAAGACAGTCTAAGAATATCTATCTACCTAAATGTTGCCATCTTAACATACTATGCAATTTTTAAGACAAATCTATGCCTATGTCTTTTACACAGGAAGCACAGAATAATGTGAGTTAGATAACTGATCCATCTTGTCACTGACTGTTTTCATTGCCATTAACAAGCAAAAAGAACTGTAACTTACAGAGAATTAGACAGAAGCAGAAAATAGCACAAACCAAGGCTCAGTTACTCCACCAATTGTTCCAGTAAACATCTTATGATTTAGAAACTGTACAGTATAGTTTTTTGCCTGTCAATTTTTATTAAAGAGAACGGGAAGCAACAGCATCCTGATGGTTTTTCTGAGTGATATTTTTTGCTGTGCTTTCTACAATGCTTGCTACTGAGTCCATAATTTTGCTTCTATCTATCCTGAAGAAGTATATAAAAGTCTCTTCTATGTTCTGTAACACGCTATCAAAGTTTTTATAGGGCATAAAGAAAGAAGAATTATAAATACCCTAAGGAAACCTGTGAAATGCTAGTAGTGAAAATAGTGAAAGAATTTCTTCTTTTTTCCTCACCCTCAAATAGGCAATTAAATTTTGCTCTTGCAAGTTTTAGCGTATTCCTTACTTTGGTTTACATAGCTTCAACTGTCAATTATTGAAAATAACTAAAAATTACACATAAGCATTTCATATGATGAACTTCCACATCTTTGATTAAAACAAGGGGAGTCTGTTCTTATATTGTGCTCTTTTTATTTTTAAATATTATAGCTTTAATTTTGAAACTTTCAGCCTTATACTTAAGGATAAAATGTATATATCTACATTTACATCAGTGTCAATGGCATAAGAGCAGCAGGTTAGCATTCAGCTAACACATTGCTCTAGAGTCGCACTGTAGTCAAGTTTAATGAATGCAAATTACAAATAAACTCCTGCTCTGACTCGCCTGTGTTTATTCCCTAATCATAAAACTTTATCTGAGTATTACTTGAATGCTCACAAAAGCACAGATACAGTTTTTTTTTTCTCAACTGCCAACGATCATATTGAGAAGAGCACAGGACTTCATGACATGATATTGCTATTGTTTACGTTGATGTGCCCATTGCATGTCACTATGCACTTATCTTCATAAGGCAACGGAAGGCAGAATCTTCCTCTGAAATCAAAAAAGTTAATACTAATTCAAAGCAGTATGATAGTTGGCTCTTAACTACTTGGTACCCTCACGTTGTTTATTTGTTAAGGCTCAACAACTTTTAATATCTTCTGAAATTGAAAATGCACATCTAAGCATAATAGACCATTTCAAACATTGTTATTGCCGTGTTCAGCAAGATCAATGTTCATATTAAGATGCTGTTAATGAAAAACTCAGACATATGGCTAATTTATGCTTCTTAAACATCTTTTGTAGGTTAGCTACTGTGACTGTCATAAAATATATTGTTGTCCAATTTATCCAGCTAGATTAAAATCATGGTCATAAATGACAGCTTTATACTTTCACTGTTGGTCTGCACAGCAATGATACAAAATGCAATTTTGCTAACACTCTTATTTAGTTAAATAAAGAAAAATGAAAACCAAGTGGAGCTGTTATTGCACTTGACTTACAAAACTTTGAAGATAAGTCAAATTCAGTGTTAACATGCTATCTTGGTAAACTGTGGAAGTTGGCTGATCAGCATCCTGATGTACAGATTAATGTATGTGAACTCTCCTAGTGAATGTGCATTACTCAGCCATAAAACACTAGTTTAGTATAAGTCACCTAAGCATTTTTTTTAATAATTAAAAGTATTTTTAACAATCTTTTCCTCAGCTCAAAGGACCTACATTCAGAATGTCAGCTTTAATCTACTTTTGATATCATGAACCTTCTTAAAAATGATTCTGCTTGCACTGATATAGCACTAAAATGGTTTCTGTTAAAAAAGTAGGGGAAGTATTTTGAAAGCAAAAATGATGAAGCTGTTTTCTGTTACGAGTATTTAGTTCGACTCTGATATGTGATTTACAGGTTAAGCAAAAATATGTAAGCTAGTAACAAACATAGGACAGTCACAGCTCCGAGAAGACTGTTGAAGATGAGTGAGAATTAACAAGACAGGAAGAGAGCCCATTAAAATCTTAAATCAGCGACACAAGCTTATTAAAATATTTCAACAGAGTATATCACCAAAATATCTCACCATAATATCTCCTCAAATATTTTTATGTGTGTTCTCTCAATGTCTTGGCCTAGCTGTATTTGGGTCATGATTTCTATCTCTCAATGCTCTTTCAGAGACTTTTTCAGTTGTTCCACACATTTGCTGCCTACTGATGAAGAGTTCCCAGGACCTGTTCTGGAGACTGGTCAGAGGTATGTAAGCCATCACTGTACAGAAGTAAAATATGGCCTTTTGAGGTTGACTTGGCAGAATTTGATAGATCTGGGACATACATATGAGTAAATAAAATACTTCGCTGAAACTCATAGGGGCACTAACCCTTGTTAATGCTAGAATTCTGTGCTTCGTGATTTTGTAACAACATTCTATTTATCCAAAGCATCTGAATGTTGATGTTTGTCAAGGTAGTTCCCCCACTAATGGAAATGTCCACCTGCTCCAGATTCAGGGATTTTGGAATTAAAAAAAGATTCAAGATCCCAGTTTGAAAGTAAAGATAAGAATGTACTCACATTGGGATATACTACCCAGAATGATAGATTTTGGGAACACCAGACTGCTCAGTAGCATTAGTATTCTACTCAGCCTCTGAGTCAACAGCAGCAGTATAAGTGGTAGGAATACCAATGAAGCCGCAATGAAGTCTGCTTCATTTCATGTTTTGGTGTTTTGAAATGAGATTCTGTCTGCTTTCAGTTAATAGGAACTTTGGAAATTGCGACTTCGGAGATATCTAGACCAAAGTCAAGATTAGGAACAATTCATATTTTCTGTGAATCACTAATTCTATTTTATTTTTTTCTTGACAGCTTTATTACCCCCTTCAAAAACATTGATGGAAACAGCAAGAACAAATTTTTATTTCACCTGGCCATAGACAGAGTTGCAGTTTCTGCGTCATGTTTATGTCTGCATGCTAAGCAGAACAGAGTTGATCAGTAACAACAAGAAATCACCACGAGAAGCATAAGAAAATAAACAGATAAGTGATATTTGCTCCTAAGATATGAGCTTCTTTCATAAGCTTCTTTGTAACATTTCAAATTTTAGGTTAAACATTTTTTTCTGTCTGTTTTGAATTATGGTAATCTTGACTTTTGCTTTTACTAAGAGTGATACACATAGAAGTAACTTTCTTAAACTATGTAATATGCATTGGTTTTGCTTTTGTATTTTCTTTTTTCTCAATTATTTCTAGTATTTTTTTCATATTTATTTAATAAGCTAAGTGCTTTTTAATGACAGTTTAATTTCTTGAACTGTAAAATCCAGCTCTTCAGCTCTTATCTAGCAGACTTTTAAACTTTCTGAATTTGAGCCACATATTAATTCAGTATTGGCATAGAATCTCATTGATATGTGTTGTCATCTACACTAGAATTTCTTCATCTTTTTATCTTTATCTCTTGAACCAAAAGAAAATTTTCATGTCTCAACAGCTCACCAAGCAGATTTCTTTGGCCAGTTTTTCTAGCTCATCTTCTTGAACTAGAGTAATTAATTTGGTAACAGAAATAGATTTAAAGGCAAATTTCATTGTTTAAATAAAATACTTCCATAGAGTGTCATAACAAAATTAGTACAAACTTCACTAACAAAACTTAATAAATGCCAAACCAAAGACATATAAGTTAAATGAAAATATGTAAGTAGTGTCACAAGTTTCTCTGTCTTCTTTGTCTTATCATTTCTGTAGATAGATACAAATTCCTGTACATCATAAGGAAAAAAACAAAGGGCAAGCTCAGTGAAAAAAAAGAGAAAGCAAGTTCAGGCAGCAGACTCCTGTCCCTCAGAAAATGGGGAACTGAACACCTTAGTTTGAGCAATCCTCTGGCAGATATCCTTCTTAACTGTAGCCTCCTGCAGATATCTTACAAATAGCCTTATGTGCAGTGAAGCAGGTCCTACTACAGAAGGAAGGATGGCCAAGGTATGTTCATGAGCATTTTTCCACTACTAGTAGCCACAACACTCACAATCAACACTCTCCAACCCAGAAACAAGAAGACCAGTAGAGAGCTTTCAAAAGCTATTTCTATAAGACATCTATCTAGCCCTTTTTGCTTCTTCTTTAGTTGGAGCTTCATCTGACACCACCACAAAATTGCAGAGAAGGGTTGAGGTGTATTTGAGTAAACTTCTACTGCAAAATCAGGTCTGTGATTAAAACCAGATTCTACTTTTGGGTGTCTGTGTAAGCGAAATAATTCAGGAGAGAGTTCTTTAATTACTATCCATCAAGTATAAGAATATATCCCACACACCTGCAATGTGTGTATGTTTCCCATTGTAAAATGGGAAATTTTATCCCACATTTCTCTGCATCAATGGAATACTGATACTGATATAAGGAGGAACCAATTAGATTTGGTATCACCAAATATTATCATACAGTCACATATTTTGCTTCAGAGACTGTAACTTGTCCAATCTGCAGCTTTTCAACAGATCAACAGGTACATGCCAATGTGTACCAACAGGTACATGCCCAACTTCAGAAATTCATTCTCA
Organism: Meleagris gallopavo; assembly: GCF_905368555.1. Taxonomy (NCBI): domain Eukaryota; kingdom Metazoa; phylum Chordata; class Aves; order Galliformes; family Phasianidae; genus Meleagris; species Meleagris gallopavo. Next base: position 35,335,395 of record NC_139407.1, read on the forward strand.
ATGAATTTTAAAATTCTACTCTCATTATAAGGAAATACTACAGCTTTAGTTTAAATAACTTGAACAAGTGAACTTGTGTTCACTTGTGATGAGAGATTCACAAAGCACTGAAAAAAGCTCCTAGGGTTTGGAGATTAGGTCAACACAACACTTGTACAAAAACCACGATAGTAGGCCACAGTTAGTCTGAGTTACAGTGTGCCTAGTCCTCCTGTGGTGAGGTATAGCTCTGCCTTGCTTCCCATTCAGAGCTTCAGAGCCAAAGTACAGTACTTCAGTGAGTTTAAGGAATGACTGAATATTTCTAAAAGTAAAATGTATCTAAAACATAGGACATGAAAATCTGTTATGAATTCTTTAGAGTTTTTATTTGTTGCATCAATTATTATTCTTGATACAGTTAGCTGATTATAAGAAATCATGCTGTACTATTTGTAGCAGATCTAGATTCATCATAAAAAAAAACAATTTTCTCATGTGGCCTCCAGCATAAATAGCCAATGTCATATTAAAGAAAATAATTGCAGATGGATAAGCAGTATAGAATTTATTTTTGCAAGCTGCTCGAATTTGAATATCTAGAGATATGTTAAGAGGATGGCACTGATCCAAATCCTTCAAATTGTATTTAAAATCATTTGTGCTGAATATCCTTTTCTATTACATACATTATATTTTTTTTCATATTACATTTGGTCACCTCATACAAGAAGAAACTTTTATATGACTTCCCTTATTTTTCTGAAAGTGTATTCTTGCCTTACTGAAATCAATTCCAGAACTCCCCTTGAGCCCTTGGCAAGCAGACTGAGAGGAATTAATGTGCTTAATAATTGTGATAAGAATTTTATCAACCCATTAAATCAGTAATTTCTCCAATTATGTTAATCTGGCTGAAACATTAGTTTATTCTACCTTGGAAATTCCTCCTTGAAAGTTTTTACTTATTTAATAGACTTCATTGAATTGAGTCCCTTTTTTTTTCCTGAAGTTCTTTATCCAAGTGTTCATTGTGTCCCTGTGTCCTATTTCAGAGATCAACAGAGGATTTGCAGGAAGCAAAAAAAAAACAGAAAACATCTCAAAACCAGGGAAGTTATAAGTGAACTGCTTACAGAAAGAAAAAGATATTTTAAAACAAAACTATCACAAGCACATTTTATGTCTACTTTAAACTTTCAGGAGTCTTTTGTCTTTATACTACATAAAATAAATTCAATACATGATTTCAGTTTTATTACCTTTTTACAATGTACATCAAATAAATCTACCTATGTGAAGGTCTTTCTCTGTTTTTTTTAAAGATCATTTTTGAAATGAAACTTGCTTTTCATTTCAGTGCAACATATCCTGTTTTAATAAAGAATTTTTCTCCCTATTGACAGTATTTTAACAAAGTAATACAACTGTGGTTTTTTTGCCATTTGATTTACCATTGGATCAATAGAGTTAAATGTAAGTACTCTTAGTATTAAAAATCTCAAATTCTAGGGGAAATGGAGGTTAAATTGTAAACAAAATATTTCACTGGCATTGATCTCAAAAGCAGACTGGCAATACTGCAGAAAAAAATCATCAGCTTTCACATATAAATCTCACCAAAGTGACAAAAGATGGATTTTTTTATTTTGCTTTGCAAGGGTCATTCCTTTAAAGCTGGAAGAGTTTATCAATTTATAAAAGATTAAATGAACCATATTTTCCTTTCGTTCCTGTCAAAATTCTTGTTATATTCCAGGCTTGATCAGGTTTTGTGAGTGACTGGTTATTTTGATCTCTATTTTATGCAACCTCAGATTTGCAGAATTTATTACCCATACTAGATCATTTGTGATAAAAGACTACAGGTAAGTTGTACATACTTAGTTTAATGTGATACACTGCCAAGAATTATAGATATAATAATGTCTAAAGAGAATGAAGGAATGCCCTGGTAACATTGTCCTTTTAGGCAAATCCACCAAAATTACAGTAAAAGCTTTTTTCTTTAAATGAATAAATGCAATTTCTTTGTTTAATAAAAAAAAAAAGAAAGTCTCCTTTACTTGACCTTTTCCTCTTTCAATTGCTCTAACAAAAACAAGAGTAGGCTAGTTCTTTAGCTCATTGGTTCCTCTATTTCCATCCCTAATTGCAGATGGTTCTTAATGAAAAAGAAATTGGAATACTAACAATGTACAAACCAAGCATGACATCTTAAAAACTTCTGTATGGAATCTCTGGTGAAAGACTACCTTTCTCTGAAAAGCACATTTAATAGGGTCATTATTTGGATTCTCACACCCTCAAGACCTTAAAACTGTGGTTATGTTTTTGTTCTGCTGATATCAATGGATCAAGCTGACACCCAGTCACAGTAGATCAATACCTCTGCTGTGTTGATGTCAAAGCTCTCCAGGAATAACTTAGAATTCTCTACACAGTGTCCAGTGCCCAGAAGGCATAAATTCCCCCCTACTACTGATGTTCTTTCTGCAGCTTTGACAGTCAGAATAAAGGCAAGAATCCATGTCAAGCAACGATGGTACAATGATAACTAAGATCCAGTTTCTTGTGCAGATGTGGTACAGCCTTCCAGCTGATAAATTCCTACAGCACAGTCTAGTGAACTGTTTTTGATGGTATATCTGTAAATATGAGGAGAAATCAAGACTGAATACTAGAATAATGAAAACAAAGTTAATGAAGTTGTCTAAAGAATAGCAGAAAAATTTCTCATTTGAAGCACATTCGCATTTCACTAAACTATAACACAATCTAGTTTTGGACTACTTTTGGAGAATTGCCTCTTGACTACAGTAATAACCCAGGAAAAGCAGAATGCTTCTATACTGAGTACCATCTACACAATTGATTCTCACAGTAGATTCTTCACTAAGTATACTGAGAAGGCTTTGATTTACTAATTATTTTTTGAAATGAAAGAAGCATTTGTTAGTTGTTACTAGCACTGTTCTGTCAGCATTTTGAGACAGCTGGTCATCAAGAATTTAAAGACGCTTCTTGACTCTTTTAAGAACATATTCTTCCTTCTCCCCTAATCTCAGGTACCTACAGTATGGTAATACTAGGAAATAGGCCATTTTCTAAGCATTTACAGCAAAAAAAATCTCTTTCTCAAGAACTTATGATGATCTCTGAGCAGTGTGAAAAATATAGGATTATTAAAAACAGGCATTTATTCACTGCACTTAGAAGAATTAGAGTCTACTTTCACCACATTTTGGAAACTGATATCCCAATATCCCATAATATCACAAATTTACAAATTACATCCATGAAGCAATGTTTTCTGACATGGATATGTTAGATAGATTCTACTGAATTACGTGTATATTTACTAATAAATGAAGAACAACTTAATATCTTAACTGTAGTCCAAGACTGGTTTCATCCAGTTTTTTACAATAAGGATGGTGAGGCACCAAAACAGGTTGCCCAGAGAGGTGGCAGGTGCCCCATACTTGGAGACACTCAAGGTCAGGCTGGATGGGGTCTGAGCAACCTGATCTAGCATTAAGTGTCCCTGTTCACTGCAGGGACCAGATGACCTTTAAGGTCCTTTCCATCTCAAACAATTTTATGATTCTGTGTCATTCTCGCAGCATTATGAAGTGTTTTAAATAAGTTTGTGACCTTTCTGTGCTTTCAAAAAAATTGCTCTCTTTGCATCATTTTCTTGCAATATACATGGACAATTTTTGACGCATAACTCTTTGGTCATAATTCATCATATTAAGATGTGCTCTTGAAAGATGGAGAATAAGAAAGACAGAAAGGAAGTGACGTGTACATTCTCTTTCTGACTTTTGTTCCAAATCAGAACTGGTAGGAGAATCTAACAGCTTTGTCCAAAAAGTTTGACTTCAAACATATTTAGCATGGCACTATCCTTGTTTGATTTCCAAGAAGGGGTAGCTGACATTCTGATCTTGAAATTCTTATTCAAGAAAATCTACTCCTTTTTTACATTTCTTCATCTATTCTTGGCATCTTATTTTTATTTTTCAGTATCATTGGAACAGCTTCAAATCTGCACTACTACCATTTTAGTCAGTACTTGTGAGTTGTTGGTTTATAAAAATTGCAGCTGTTCAAACCATCCTTTATTTAAATTGAATTAAAAAATGTTACGCTACACACTAGTTTCTGTTACAGTTCTACTTTGTTTTTCTGCACTAGCACTTTTTGCAGTAATTCAATCTAATAAGAGCGAGCTCAGTTGAAAGAACAGCAATTTAATTTGCTTTCATATTGTATTTTCAGTTTCAAAGTTCCTCCATCCCTCACTCTCCCTCTTATATTTTTTTTTGTTTCAGATCCCTTACAGCCATTCTAAACATATTTGTGTCAATATTTAAAAGGTTCCTGAATTTCAAAAGCTATTAATTGCAGTTGGTATTTTATAGCATATACTAGCAACTCATCAATTTTTGGTAAGTATTTCCAGTAGTCTCCTTCCATTAATTCACAGGTAATCTGCCCAAGGCCACCGTTCATTTAAAGCCAGAGTATTTTAACGCATAGGTCTGTGAGAGTTTTCTCTATCTTTTCTATTTTTTTCAATAAGATTTCAATTTTTTTTTTTGCTTAGTTAACCAAGTACAGGGTTTTATTAACCACCACATTGAATAGTAAGACAGAAACTACAACACTAGAAGATTTGATAAATAATGTTTCAGTAGTATATTTACCAAAGTGACTCAATGCGTTAAGTAAAAGTTAGAAACTTGTAGGTACTGAGGAAAATGACGAGCAAACTTTTATATATTAAAATTATATTCTTTGAAATTATTAGATTGAAAAAGAAAAAGAGAAAAAGACAAGGAATTAGTCTTTAAGAAAAACATAAAACCCTTTTACATCATGTGTGTAAAATGGTATGTAAAAGATAATAGTATTTCTGTCAAAGACCTCATCTCATGAGTTGCATACTTGCAAGTCTCAATTACCCAGTAATAAAGCTTCACTAGGATTTCAGAACTGGTGAAAGTTGATAATCCTAAAAAGTTTTTTTGTGTTCAATAAAAGGGGAGAAAAAGTCATTTTGACATCAGTTAAGACACAATAATAATTAGAATGGAAAATGACATTTTCCAAAACTACTAATTCTGAATAATCAGAAGTGCTGATTTTTGAAAGCAATAAATTGCACATAAAAAATGAAATCAAAACCAATGTAAGTAGATCCTGTGTCTTTTCCTTTGACTCTGTGCTTTTTTGAAATCTGATTTAAATTCTATTATGAGAAAATCCCACCATATGAGCAAATATTAAAAACCTGGTCACTTTTATGTATCTGTTCATTACTTTTTGAAATCATAAGTTTAATGCCCTCTTGATTTTGAAAATACATTGTGGGTGCTCCAGTGGATGTTTTAAATATATTACTGACAGCTCAGCTAAATCTATGTGCACAGAAAGCATGAGCAGAATGATGACTGACAACCAAACCAGTTTTGCGTAGTGCTCTCACCACAAGTTCATAACAATGGTACAATTTATGAAAGATCTTGCTGACACGTTGAAGAGCTTTATTTTAACACTGGAAATGCAGTATTAAAATAACTTTGAGATACAGAAATATTTTAATCAGCAGAAAACAGCTGGGGTTCCTAATCCCCATGGAAGAAAAAAGGAAAAGAAAAAGACGAGAGAAAATCTATTCAGAAAGCAGTTTTGATCCTAAAGTTGCTGGACTACTTTTTTCATGTATTTCATTCTTCAAAATTAGAATAAAGAACTCTTTATTTCAGTCAAAGAGAAATAGGTGTCTCCACATAGCCTGAATTTGTAAAAAAACATGTTTTCCAACAAGCGTTAATATAAAATTTAAAACCACAGTAAACACTTAGTGAATGGCCTAACTCAAAACACTCCAAATTAGGGAAAATACTTTTTTTTTTTAAATGTTGTTTCCTCTTTCATTCTGTATAAAATACACAATTCACACTGAAATGTGTGAATTTATAGACCTTGTTTGAGAAACACAGCCATAATGTAAGTAACACAATGTATCCATCTGCTATATTCATTTCGGTCTCTATATATGGGATTTTTGTGTTTTGCCAATCCCATTAACATCAGTTACAATGAATATAAACTTTGGATGAATTTTTTGCATTTGGAACAGGTTCAATTAAGTGACTGAATCCAGCTTAGGACATTAAAATAAAATACAGACTGCATACAGTGAGTATATGGACCAAGTTTGTTTGAATAAAAGGTGAGTGTTGTAAGGAACAGTTACATGCCTCAAACGAGTTCAGATTCAAGATGCAAATACAACTCAAAAGACAGAAAGTAAGGTGCAATAAAGACAAATCTCCATTATGATGAAATGAAAAGTATTTCAAATATGCTCCTCCCACTTGCCCCTACTGTGTTTACAGTTTAAAACAGAACCTGTTGTAACATACAGGCACAGTCACTCCACCTCAGATTTCAGAGGGCAATCCCACAATAATGACAGAAGATAGATTGATTGTAAAATACCACATGTTAAAATTCCCCTCCTCTGTATTTCTGTATTTCTATGATGCATTCACAATAACCAAGAAAGCCTGTTTACTTTTCTGTACATCTTAGGTCATTATAAGAAAAAGCATTCCAAAAAAAAAAACAAACAAAAAACCCACACTACAATGAAGTCTAAGGCCAATCCAGCTCCATAAATGTATGATTGGTACTTCCCAACTATTACATTTGATTCCTGGCTTAGAAATGAACGATGATCATCTAAAACTTTTGAATGATTATATAAACAATGTTCTTTGTACTCTTGAACGTTCTAAAAATACAATACAGACTTTAGTCTTATATACACACATTTATAACCAAAAGTGACAGACGAGCTACTTACATGAGCAAAAGCAAAGTGTGTACAGCAGAATTCTTTACTCTGGACATCCATCCTCTGGTACTAGTACCAGTAAGAGAATTCTGCCACTGTTTTTGGCTTTGGTACCACTGTGACATTTCAGTCTCATGGAAATTGTAACAACTCTAGGGACTGAAATTAATTGCTTTCATATATTAATTTTGATGCTGCCTGAAAATACCTTGATGCATAAATCTGGAAAATACATATAATTTCATGTATATGAAATCATGTTTTAATGAAAACTATTACATTTGAGATATATGAAGGCAAGATTGGGAAGCTTGGTATTTTTTGTGTAATTTTTCTTAAGATTTATTTTTTGGTTTAATTATTTCATATATATATTCAGCTCTCTGAACTTACTGTGACCTCGCTTTCAGCCAGTCAGCAAAAACTATAAACAAAAAAGTTTGCACATAGATTTATGTTTTCACGTAACTGTTTACAAGTCAACATTCTTGTCTGACTCACTAAAATAGAACAGATTTCTCAGGAACAAGAGGGAGGAGAAGCACAACAACATGCAGCTACAGCAGGCCAATGGTTTATGCTACTGTTTGCAGAGCAACAGACAACTGGCCTTATTTAAAGAATTTAAACGAAATTCTCAAATGACAGCTTATATTACGACGGTTTTTATTATTGGTAGGTTTGCTGACAGTAATACAAACTAATATTTTCGTGAAACTCCTAGATCTCAAAACATTTTACAAAGTAAGTGGCTTTATTATCTCTACTTTATAAATAAAGCAAGTGGCATGAGGTAATGAAATGTTTATGATGTTCGGTAGGCCCATGATAGATTTCAAGATAAAAGCTCAAGTTTTCAAATCCTATATCATTGATGAATTCATGTGCTTTCTTCTTTAAAACAATTTAGAGAGGTTTAAATAATCTATTTATATTTGTTTGTGAGTATAAATTCAACTAAATTTAGAAGGGAACCAGGAGTTTTCTCACTGAAAGCATGCATAGAGGAATACTTTGTTTTGGGACAAAAATGGAGTATCTGAAAAAATGGAGTAGCTGAAATGGAGTATCTTCTTCTCCACTGATCAGCTAAACAGACAGGCTGCCAGAACAAGAAAGCACCACATTTGCACTTTGGGGAACAGAAATGATCTGTTTAAGTGGACACTGTTGAGAATTTGAGCTTTGTAAACCTGCTGCAAGAAGAACTCAGTCTTGCTCCATCCTTTGCCTGAGTTACACCTCCAGTCAGGCTTGAACTCATGAGCACAATGAAATAGAACATACTCTTACAGGCAGAATGCCAGAAAATACTTCTGCCTAAATTACTTACTCTTCAAGGGTCACAAAATCTTAAACTATATAATCTAGTCTTGATAATCCTTTAAACCAGTTGCACTTGTAGAAAAGATCTTAACTGAAATTTGAAAGAAGTAACCTTTTTTCACCCATTTTCCTAGCTAATTTTTCACTGAGAGCTCTGCAGTATAGGCAATATCAATCACACAGGACTGCAGTGCGTCATACAGTATACTAAGACATGACTGATTTAAACTAATATTACTTTTCAGAACCATTTGTATTACTAAAATACGTCAGAAGTCAAAAGACCACACTTGTATGTGGTAGAAAGTGACCTTGCTTGATTGGGTTATTTCAGTAAGAAATTACAAGACAGCACACACTTAAGCTACCAACTCTATGCCATTAGGTTTGATCATGATCATTAGCTGTATTGTTGCACTGATCATGTAACAAGCTGATGTAACACATACTCTTCTACAGATATTCGACTAGCCATAGAAAATTACTTCCTTGAATACAGGTGGTAGAAAATTTTCTAAGCAGAATTGAAGTGGTACTGTTTGGCAAAGAAAACGTTTCAAAAGTTTTCCTTGAGTTTATTATTTCTATCTGTTGACTTAGAACAAGAAACAGTTGGGGTCCTTGTTTGGGTCCTTCCAAATCCTGGAGCTTCTCATGTTATCACTCTCCATAACATTCATTGATTTTACTGGTTTAATTTTGTCTGAGGAAAGTTTCTCTAAATCTCCATATTTATCATCAGACCAAGAAGGCATGGCATAACTTAGTTACTAACTGCAGACTTAAGTCTGTGCGATGTATGTTGCTAAGTTCCATACAACGTGACAAGCGCTTGAGCAAAGGTAATGTTCTGACTCATACATAAGAACTTAAAACGTGTGGTGATGTGATGTTTTCATTAATGCAACCAAAATGAGGCTGTCCCACATTATACATTTAGGACAGTAAAAGCAGCAAACTTCAAGGCCATATTTTTCTGAAATAGTATGCAGTGGGTAGCTCATTGCTGTTCCATCCAAATATTCACATCAACAGACAGACTACTAAGAAGATGTTTTTTTCCAAACTAATCTAAACTGAACGTTAAAACTCAACATTCCATTAATATCTGACTTTTTTTCCTCATTAACACAAACAAAATAAAACAAAGAAGCAAACAAAAAATCCACAGCAAACTGCATTTCTTCTAAACTGCAAAATGATCAGCCAGTTAACCCTTTCTCTCAAAGAGAGCTAGCTGCTATGATGTTCCTCTGTTGTCTGGATACGGGGAATGTGAATTGTTAAAAAAGATATATTTTGTTTTCTCTTCAATTAATAGTGTTTATCTAAACATTAAATTGTAAATTACCATTTTATGAACATATATTTAAATTAGAACATTAACTTCATGAACATAAAAGTCATTCAACCTAACTGTTTGCTCTAGTTATCCATTTAAAATTTCCTCTTATTCATGCCTCACAGAAACCAGCTGATTAAATTTTGTGGTTGGTTGTCAGCTATTTCCATGTATACTGCAATGTACTTGAATTTCAGCCACCATATTGTAATTTATTTTCCCATCATGCAGATGGGAAACTTTGAAGAAGAAGAGCATAAGATAGAGGTAAGATGCACACAAGACAGAGCCACAAAATGGAAGCATATTTGTAGATATATTCTGTAACCAAGAAGACTACTGTTAGATTTGGAAATAAAGACTGTTCCAGCTGGCATAAGCTTTACTGAGCTGTTAGTGAATATAATATATTTGAATATATTGGATGGAACATCCAATTCTGAACATCTCTTCCATGCCAATGGCATTGAAATTAGATGATCCTTGAGTTCCGTCTCAAGCCAAGCCGTTTAGTGATTCTATGAATCTATGACACTATTCTGAAAGACTAAATTGTTTCACCTAAGCTTTATCTTCAAGCACATTTTTCTCAAACGAACAAAAAATTCAAAGCCTAGAGGCAAACTGCAAATTGCTTTTTTCTTTTCTAAACTGTTTGTAAGAATTGACATTAACAAACTTTCTCTCAAAAAGTTAACTGATCCTTGTCAAGATCAATAAATTTTTCAGTGGTAACAGAGATGCTTGTATGTGTGTGTGTATTGTTGTTGTGCATTGATTTTAAACTGCTGGCAGTTGCCTGAGTTGAAGTATCTGATAGATTTAAAAGGAGAATGGAAAACCAGAGGTGCTTCTTTCCACTTATTTGATGATTGCCACTTGGATGACTTGCTGTAACAATTATAAACATTGCAAGATTTAGGTAAATAGGAAACAGTAGTCTACTATGATCGCTATCTTCCAAGCACAAAGTATATATGAGTTAGAGACCTGTTAAAGTCAAATTCTACTGTGAGTTACATGCAGGCTGCATCAAGAACTTCTCTGGATGAGATAGATGTATCCACTAAGAGAGACCAATCAATTAGGTTAGTTTCACAGAGGAGAGGTTAAAAAGGAGGAAAAGAAGATTCACTATCCATTAAGTCTTTTTTGTAGTCAAATCTTCCATTTATAGACCATTGCTGCTTGCCAGCCCAAAAAAAACTTGATTGACGACTGTTCTGATTTGGTATACTACTCTGTATTTACACTTCATACTGGTTATAGGAGCTGACGCATTTATTTCAAATCAAATTCAGCATTTCCATTCACAATTAAGACAAAAATATGCACAGATAAACTGGGTAGCCCTTCATAGGGATGGAAATACATACAGTTTATACTGTCAAATAAGTGAATATACTAAATTTTAATAATATAACAACACTAAAAATATAAGAAAATATAGTAAAATATTATATTTAAAAACATACGAAATAGTGAAAATCACGCAGAATCACATGAACTACCTAATCCTTTCTTCTTTTCTCTAAAGATTAGATTATTTTTCTGTGGTGATTGAAATGATAATATTGTAAGTACACCATACTGTTAGATGTCACCCATGCAAGTCCTATCTAAATAAAATTATAAAGATCATACATGATTCCTTTATTTCTTTGCATGAAAAGAATTGCTCATGATAATATCCTATCACACACCAAACGTAACTTCTGCCCAACTCATCTGAAAGATTAATGCACACCCAAACCTCCAGATTCTCGTTCTCTGAGTTTTCCATAATATGTTTAAAAGACAAATATCTTCACGTTCATCAAAAGAGCGAATTTACAAATACTGTAATAAAAAGAGAGGCCTTTCAGAACTATCAAGGCTATTTCTAAAATGGAAAAGCATTGTGATCCTGAGAATTTAAAATTGCAACTAAGTTGAAAACAATAAAAGAATGATATTCAAATGTTAAATTCTTAGAAAAGTATGTCCAAAAGTTATTTTTCATAACTTAAAGAGAAATTTAATGTCAGTTCCATCTATGATTTTATCTCTGTTCACACTGAACATGTTGTCAGTATCACGGTTCTCTAGTTATGGGGCAGAATATAATTTTTACTTTGTGAAGGCTGGAACTCAGAACAAAATCATGCAGTCTTAGGTTTTAGAAATAAAAGCTAGAACTGGTTTTAAGATGATTGTAAAAGGAATTTTTTTTAACAGAAGTGTGCTACACAAACTATAATATAGTTAGTCATACTGTTCTGTCAGTTTTCTGAATATGCTTTAAAAGCTTACTTTCATTTACGTTTAAGCTGCCTATCACATACATTCCCAGTAAGTCTCATGTTAGCGTGTGTGTACGTCCTAGGCCATCTATGAAGGCCTATCAATTTTCATCTCCCATTAGGGGTTTTGTATCTTGGGAAATCCATGTCTGTATTTCTTTTGCTTCTTTCTGAACGAGTAATTATAATTTTTGAGTTTGATACATTATTTTATGAGAAGAATTCTCATGAGAAAATATAAAGCCTACAGTAACAGTTGGAAAGGAAGAAAATAAAAAGGGAAAATAAACTATTTTGGAAAGTATCTAGTTTAGAAAATATACAAATTTTTGAAATTTCTTATCTAGAATAGAAAAGAGAGTGTATTTTATCCAAAATTGTTTCATTCTTTTACTACATGGGAAGTTTTTGATGAAAAAATATTTTAAAAAAAATTGTCTAAATTAAGTGCACTGCCGGATGTAAGCATAGAACTTTGTTGAAATAAGAATTCAAGTACAAGAGGATAAGAGTGAAATAAACATATTGGAATACAGGTAATTTAGTCCGAATATTTCAACTTCTCTTTACTGAGTAATCATAGAATTACAGAATGGCTTGGGTTGGAAGGAACCCAAAGGACCATCAAGTTCCAACTCGCCCTCCTCCAGGCAGGGCCACCAACCTCCAAATCTGGTACTAGACCAGGCTGCCCAGGGCCCCATCCAACCTGGCCTTGAACACCTCCATGGATGGAGCATCCACAGCCTCTCTGGGCAGCCTGTTCCAGCGCCTCACCATTCTCTTTGTGAAGAACTTCCCTGACATTCAGACTAAACCTTCCTTCCATTCCCTTTTCTCCCATCACTATTTACCCTTGTAAAAAGTGAATTCCCCCATTCTTTTTTATAACTCCCTTTTAAATACCAGAAGGCTGTAATGAGGTTTCCTCATAGCCTTCTCTTCTCCAGGCTGAATGAGCCCAGCTCCCTCAGCCTGTCTTCAACTAATAGTGGTTTATTGGCTGCTATATCAAATACATAGAGGTGAAATGTTACCTAAGAAACAAGAGCTATAAAGACATGTGAGAGTGTCTTTACAAAGAGTGAAAAAGACTCATAACACCTTTACTATATTTCTGAACAAATACTCACAAAAGCATTCTATCAGCATAACCATGAATAACAGACATATATGGAAATAAATAGATGTACTTTGTGCACTAAAACAATCATAGAGAAAAACAAGATTTGAAACTCATCTTCTAAAATTTAACTTTCTGAAATCTACTGAATCAGTCAAATTCATTTAGTAATTTCAGTGCTTTGGTAAGGGACATAAAATAAAGATGTTTTGTAAATAATGGAAGTTTATAAATAGTATTTGTTTTCTTATTGGACAACCTCTAGTGAAGTTCCAAGGCTAAGTCAAATTAAGAAACTAATTGCAGACTGTAAGAAAATAAACTTTTTTTGTAGTAGAGAACATTTCCATAGATTGTTTGAGCCAATTTCAACTTCATTAATTGAAGTAGTTATTCAACATACATTAATTCAATGCTCAGAATTTAGGCAACTAATCAATAAAAATAAATTAATATTGATATTGTAGGACTTTTGCAATGTTGTATTTATAGTGCCCCTGAAGCAAGTTAGATCTTACATTAAAAGATCAATAAACTAATGCAAAAGGCTAATGCATTGCATTCAAAAAGTCTTGGTGTCAGAGGATAAGGGGAAGGAAACTAAATATTTATTCCTGTATTTCTGATGAGATTGCAGAACTTTTTCCCCTTTCTTGTGTGATTGAATTTAGGACATTGATTACCTTTCTAGTGGAGCGCAATGACATTTTACAACGGTCAGTCTGCATCCATACATTAGAAAGGGTCTTCCTTTTCTTTAGTGTTTCAGCACTCAAGTATGTTAGTCACTAAAGAGAATGAGAAAACAAAACACCACTTTAAATCATCAAGCACATAGCTGTTTATATGTTGCTGAACTCACTATTCTACTTTCCAAATAAAAGAAGAATAATAATGAAACCAAACTCCTCCCACTGAAGAAATATAAACAAATGGATGCAAACACCAGGCTAAATAACTTGAAGCACAAAATTCAGTAACAGCAATCGACTGCTTAAAATATGGCTTTAAAACATAAAGTATTATGCTTAAAACCTTGATTAAGTGCTAGATTTTATCCAGTAAGAATAATATAACATAATGTGTGGATACATTATACACACACCAAAAACCCAGCATATTAATGCACAGTTTAATTTAGCACTTGAGTACTCAGAATATAAAAGTAGGCCTATTGGCAGTTAGAGTTTTGGCCTGGTTATTACATAGGAGTATTAGCTATGACTGTTATTGGTTTAGACCAGTCTTTGTTGTTGGATCTTTAATTTTTTTTTTAAGAAACACCACAGACCTCACTCTGCTAATTCTGAAATTCTGATGAACATTGTAATCTGTCCTTAAAAGGCCACTTCTTTTTAAATAAAGACTTTAAATTCCTGGCTGAAAATAATATAATTCAAGTAGAAGAATAGTCTTTGTTCAAATTCCCAATGTTTTGACAAGATATAAGAACTGATTCTGTTTCTAAATGTTTGTACTGAAATTAAGATTGATGAATAGGTATTAGAACAAAATAACTTTGAGTTAAATGCAATAACTTTTAATTGCATCATTTAAATTCTTAAGCATTTCAATTTTATATTCATTCAGGGTTTTGCATAATTAATTTTCAGATTTCCAGAATGCATTAGGATGAAACTTTTAAATGGATGGATGGTTATTAATGGATGATATATTATTCATTATTTTTGATTGTCATTGTAAATTGCATTGAGTGCTTCTGAACTAATACTAAATTTAACATCATCCCCTGAATTCAAAAGCAAAATGCATTCTCGGTGATAATCTGCTGAAATAGAGAAGGCTTCATGTGTCATTTCCTAACAAATACTCTGTAACGAAGTGTTAAAATTTGTTAATGTCACACTTTCTTTCCCTGTAAAATGACAAGATTGTCCAGGTAAAAAAGAATGTCAATTAGTCAAACTCTTTAAAGCCTTCTTTCCAGGCTCATCAGGTCTAGTTCAACAATAATAGACAAAGATATTCCCAAAGCTCAAATTTACTAAGTGATACTTGTTAACATTCGTAGGCTGTCACAGTGCCATGGTAGGGAATAAGTCTTTTGTTAATAAAAAGCAAGCAAACAAAACAGAGAACATGTGTAAGATGATGATCTCAGATAAATACTGATACATACTAAAGCAAGAAGAGGAAAAAAATGTAGTCTGAATTAAAGGCCAGAAAGCTCTGACTAGTGGTACTTACAGCAGGTGACACATATTTACAAACAATTCTTATCAGCTAGAATTCAAGCACTCTGTAAATCTCTTTCTTTGTTTCTTCTGCTTTTTTAATCCTTAAGTTTTATGCCAGTGCTAATCATTACTATTCTGCATAAAATAAATAAAGAAATATCCTGAACAGCAGTCTGTAAAAATTCAAAATACAAAGAAAACACATGGTCTCTTTAAATGTGAGAAAATCTAGAAAACGTTTAAGATTTGCACTGAGGGTACTTATTTATGACTGGTGAGTACCAGCAAATAGAGAGACACTCAGAAAGTAGACTCCTATTTCCAAATGCGTTTGAGACACCTTTCCCAAGAGAGAACTATAGCCATGCATAGGTAGGCACACATTGATAACATAGTATAGGAAAATCTCAGAGATTGCTTGAATGCTGTTTTTCAGTTTAGATTATTTCCTATAGCTATTTGTACTGGGTTTGGCTGGGATAACGTTAATTTTTTCACAGTAAGCTTCTGTGGTATTGTTTTCAATTTGTATCTAACACAGTATTGTTAACACACCAGTGTTTTTGCTGGTGCTGAGCAGTGCTTACACAGCATCAAGGTCTTCTCTTTCTCCCACTCTCTAACTCACTCAGTGAGTAGGCTGGGGCTGTGTAGGGAGCTGGGTGGGAGCACTGTTGATGCATCTAACCTGAACTGACTTAAGAGTGATATCATACATGAAAAGCTCAGGGAAAGGAGGAAGTGGAGACAGTCACTGTTATACTGTTCATATTCCCAAGTAACTACTACATCTACTGAGGCCTGATTTTCCAGACACCTGCCTGTCTGTGGGAAGTAGTGAATAAATTCCTTATCTTGCTCTGTGTCCACGTGCATCTTCATAAATTAAACTGTCTTCATCCTGAACCATGATTTTTTTCACTTTTGCTCTTCTAGTTTTTTCTCCACCCTTCTGAAGGACAAGTGAAGACAGCTTGGTGGATGCTTTAGTTACTGGTCAGTTGTAATGAGTTGCCAACTCATCACACTCTTTCACATGGAATATTTTTTAATTCTCTAATACTATATGTGTGCCCATGAAAGGAAAATGATTCTTTATGGCATCTGACACGAGCAAGTTGTTAAGCTGTTCCAGGGACCGTGCTGCATAAAGTCAACAATTTTGTTTTCTGCCTGAATCAAGCAGATCTGTCAGGCATCTCAAGCTGAAATGACAGAAATCTCCTATGTTAGTACTAATCCTTCATTGACTAATCCTAAACTGAGCATACTTCACAAGCCATGATACAGGGGAGTAACAAAGAGATTTGTAGTAATCATGGATGGACTAAATCAACTTAGAGAACAATGCACCTAAGAACTAGAATCAGTCATGTCAGAAACCAGACTTTTCTGGTTACCATTGTTCTGCTTAGAATTGCAGATCTTGTGTGGAACATATTAGCATATGAAAGATCATCTCTGATTAAATGTTGTCAGTCCTATTTAGTTTTTCATGTTCAGTTAAGCAGATCATATTTGCAACAGGTGAGCTTGTACTAAAAGTTAGAGGAAAGGAATAAACAGAACAATATACAGTTTGTAACATTTCCCAGAGAGCAACAGGTCTTCAGAAAACCCCCTTTCTGCTTTAGATTTTATTTTTACCTAAATACTGTGATATACAGGCAAAGATTTATTTCACTTTGTTCTGGTGGAATAAAAATAATGGAAATGAAACCCAGCAAGCGGTTGAGAGGCAGCCAAAAGACCCAAGCCCTGCAGTTACTTAACATTTATAGCTTTGTTAAAAATGCATTGAAGTAAGGGTTAAGGGCAGATAGAAAACAAGTAGAGAGCAAAATTATTTTTTTGAAGAGAATATGCCTTGAAGTGATGTTTTCAGGCTCTCAATTAAAAGACAAGAGGATACGTGGAAATTATCCTTTCCACTACAGTAATACAGAAAAAGAAGATTAGCACTGAAATAGAATGCCAGTGTAAGAAGTATACTGGCATGACTTTTGACAGTGCTAATGAGAGAGTAAAAGGGTGATGCCCAAACACGCATCACACTCAGCAGTATTTTATAATCCTTTTAAAATACACAATCTCTAATGAATTGGGAATTGTATTTGTGCAGCTAGTTTTATGTCCCCAGTTTTCTCTTCTAGATGGTGGCCAAATCTTTCCATAAGCTGTCACTTTCCAGCTGATCACTGAAGCAATTTTTCATGCGCGTAATCAAACTGAGTAGTCTTTCGGAACTTCAATCTTCCTCCATGTGAATTATGGTCTCAGTGCTTTGGCTGCAGTGAAAGAATTCCAATCATGTAAATCTTTAGCAGCCCTTTACTTCCACTACTGAAAATATTCTGCTATTCCTTAAACTTCTATTTTCCCTCCCTTTCCTCCTTTTGACACCACCTCTCTCATTTTCTGTTTCTCTACTCCTAATGATACTTACAAGAAGTGAAGTTTCAGTGAGTTTTGCAATCCTTGAAACTAGTTTTTCTAGAAGCATAAACAAGAGAACCATGTGAACATTAAAAATAATCAAGAATAGAATTAAAATATCTTAAGTGCTTTTCCAATTCTTTTGTTGCTCAGACTGAACTTATCATAAAGCAGTGTTTTACATTGAAGAAGCAAACACAAATGTATTGAGTGAAAAATCATGTCATATAAATACCACAGTGAATTAGGTATCTTTTGCATGTTTTGAAACTATTACAACTATGAGTCCATTTTTCCCACCAGTTTAATCTAGATTTCTTCCTATTTCACTTCTGGGAAGTCTGCTGCTGAATGCCAATAAAATGTGCAAACCAAAATGTTACTGTACTTTCAATTTTCATTCATGAGATATGTACTAGCCTCAAAATGCCAAATATTCTCAAGGCACTTGCCACTGGATTTCACTGCCTTGGCTAGTCACATTGTGATAATTCCAGCCTCCATGGACTGATCTCACTGTGTTGATAGAAAGCCATAACACAGTTTCCCCTTCTCTCTGGTCCAAACTTGGTTTTCTGATTCATACACACAGTTTGCAAAGCTATACATACCAAATGACCATGCCAAGAAGTCTGGCCCTCATGATTGAGGAGAGGAAGGTCCTACTTGCTAATACAACCTGTAGGAATTGGTCCCACATGGGAAGGAAGCTACTATATGTTTTTAGCTCGTATCAGTGAATTAAAAATAGTTCAATAGCATTAAATTTTGCACATAATACATTCTTCACTGGTCTAAAAGGAGCTTTCTTTCAGCCTCAGTTTGGGAGAACATCTGGATGAAAAACAACTTTCTTACAGGTGGATTTGCTCTTAATTTTCCAGGGAGAATATATTACTGCTGCTCTTGTAAATGTGTAGTCTATTACAGCAGGTAATGAAAAATCCATCTGTCCGCAGTAGTAATCTCCAGTGAAAGCAGTCTTGTGTAAAAGTTCCTACTCTCCCACTGGATGCAATAATAAAAAAATATAAAGCAGAAGGAATATGATTCCTAAATATTTATTGATTATCCAAAATAAAGGGAGTCAGAGGGACCAAATGCACTCTACAGAAGCAGATCACTCATTTAAATGAGGTATTCTGCTAAAAGACAATTGCTCATTTTTCAGAGGATTTCACAGCAGCTTAACTGTAATGTCCAATCTAATGTTTATGAACTAACAGTCGGCAGTCATCTCTTAAATATCCATTATAAGTGTATGGCTGTTGGTTGTATGCTGACAAGCCAGTTAAAGGGATCAGCCTGACTTTACAATGAATACAATGCCTGTATTCAAAAAGTACATAAAAGTAGAAAAGTAAATTGTATTCTTATGTTATCAAAAGATAATTCTTAGTTAAGATTTATTTGTAAAAAAAAAAAACAAATAAAAATAAAATAAAATAATTAACAACCTATTTAGTCCTACTCAGAAAGCAATAGAATGAATATTCTCACACCAAGCAAGCTCTCAATTATAATGATAGTAATTGGCTCATGAAGCCATCTTGGCAGACAAAAGTCCTAAAACAATGAAAAACCAAAATATATTAAGAAAGTACTAGGTAATTATATAGCCTTCACCTCTTGAAAGAAAGGGAAAAAAAAAAACAACAACCTAGTTTATCATTTCCACTGGACTCACCTTATACTTTGACTTCAGAATTAGGTTATACACACTGTATTTTACTCTAAACTGTTTTAAACCAGTTGCATACCTACAGAAGAGGACCATAAGACAAATCTAAAAATTAAAAGCTTTTGATGTAAGTTTAATGGTGATCTTGTTGTCTTTTTCTTTTTCTTTTTTTTTATTTTTATTTTTAGTTTTTTTCCCCTTTTCTATCATCTCCCTCCTTTCTTTTTCAAGTACTGTTGTATCCATCATTACCTGGATGAAACTTCTATGAACCTTTCAAGTATGAAATTGGAGCCAGTGTGCACTAAGTCTGTGCTTAGAGCCAAAGCTAATTTAGCTACAGCAAAGAGACAATGCTGGCTGCTGGTGAACAGAACTGGCTAAGTTCCACCATTAATATCTCCCTGCATGGTATGCTGAAGGATAAATTCAGAGCCAATTTTAACTATGATGGTAATCTGAGAAATACTGTGGGACAAAAATTAGATAATGAGAAATCTTCTCTTGTCTTTGCACACAAAAGGGAAAGTCTGCTAGTTTTCTCTTGCAAACACATAAATTCCTGAAAAATATATTTGCATGGGCCATGATGAGAATGACATCCAAGAGATCTGGAAAATGCCAACAGCACTTCTTTACATCTGAAAGTAACTGAGATAAGTAGAGCTGTAGCAAAGAAATAAGATATGTCAAAAAATATGGGAACTCCATGTTTGGGAAGCCAAATAACTAAAGTAGTTCTAGAGATCAAAATGAATTGATTCTGTAATACTATTTCTGCAGAGCTAATTTTTGTACTCTTGGTCCAGTTGTGAAGCAATGACAGAAAAACAATTTGGTCAACAACTGCAGTTCATAGACAAAACTTGAGCAAATGAAGAAAAAGTTAAGTTCGACAGTGTTGTCATTTACATTGTGCTGAGTCTTGTGTTTAACTGATTTAACATAAAATCAAAACATGCACTACAAAGAAAAAAAATGAATGACAATGAGATAATCACTGGATCACTACTGAGAAGAAAGATGAGGAAAAAAAGGTAGGCAAAGCCTCTAGCGAGGAGAAATTATCAGTGGGAAATATGAATTGATCTTGTTATATTAGAAGAAGTATTCTGCAGACTTCAGATGCAGCACTACTGTAAATCTGCATAGACAGCAATATAACAATAAAACTATTACAAGTTAAGTCTTTATACTAAAGTATCATGCAGTTTCCCCGAAAGAGTTTTGTGGCTCCATCTAGAAATGTTTCACATACAGTTTTTGGATAAAATTCTGAAAGAATATTAAATATTCACAAGGCTTTTGATGACTGATAAGCAGACAGTTACTTCACAATACATACATTTTGCATCACTAAAGAGTCTTTCCATTTTTTCCCCCCTAACATTAATGCCCTTTTTTGTGTTTTCATGAATGAAAAGCAAAATACTGAAGTCAGTTGTAAGTGTAGGGGTATTCTAAAGGTCATTCAGAACTTGAAATCAAGTTCGGGATTCAGAAATAGCAGCTGAAGACTAAATATTCAGATGATGCAGTTAATAAATTCTCTTCCTTCTACCAACAATGCAATATACAAGAAACACACATCTGTTTATCTTGTGCTCATATTCTGTAAGATGCTCAACAGTATTCTGTACTACAAATGTCATGAGATCATTCTTCTATAATTAGATGTAAATCGTACTCTTGGCCTCTCTAGGAACTGTTCAACTCTAGTGAGAAACTTTGGAAATATACCAAAGTTATTTAAAGTGACATGTTAGCAACATGAAATAAAGAAAAAGGTTTTATTTTCTTTCCACACACACATTACAGTAAACATATTTAACAGTGAAGAGTCACCACAGATTTTTTAAATAGGCTTGTGGCTTTAAACTTGAAACCTTACCATCTGTTCTACACTAATTAAGGATGCAAAGAGAACATGTTTCACAGTTACATCAGCACATAGTAAGATTAAACTGTTTAAATGACTAGGTAAAAGCTTTCCATGCTCGCATAACAATATTTCCAGCAGTGTTTCCCATGTTCATGACTTAAATAAGGAAAAATTATACCTTAGATATCATGAAAGCTTAACAACTCCTAAATACTTACTTGTATCTGCTATTAAATACAATGATATGTAAGCTTAAGACTGCAATACCCACAGCAGTCATTTTCAAATCAAATCCAAATGTTAAATATGCCTTTATAGTTATTCATTTGCTTAGACTCAGTCTCTGTGGATGCATTCCGAGCCATTTTCTATATAAGGAACACTGCAAACGCTGAGGCGGTGTTCTGAAAGGTAAGGCTGGGGACATTTGACTGTTACACCTAAACCATTGTCTGGAGTTGAGCAGTAACTTCACTGCTGAGTCTGAAGGGTATTTTTCAATTTTAAACAATACTGACTACAATCTAAAACTATTTATTCACAAAAAGTTTTTAGATCTGTGTTTGATATTAAATAGATGGAACAGTTTATACTATTTTCAAATTTCCTAACTTAACTGCGGTTGTGTCAGTTTGTTCTTCTGAATCCAGGAAATTTAACAGGTCAGAAAATGACACCTAGCTGGTGATAGTCATAAAATGAGATATTCATTTTTGAAGAGTAAAATTGAGTATGTCTGAAGCTGAAGAAAATCAAAATGCGGAACATAACAAATGAAATGTAAACAGAGAAATTAAAGAAGTAATCAAAAGAACAGAAATTTATACATGTGAAATGCAGTCTGATTGAAATGCAAAGGATGGGATTGCAAAACTGTAAGAGAAAAAGGAGGCAAACACAAGAATTTCTTGTCTTTTATTGAAGATGAGATTCTGCATCTTCTGCAGCAAAGCATTACTGTGTTTCTTAGGCTTCCACAGACTGTTATAGTTTCAGATTAAATAAGGGACCAGTTATGGCTTCTTTCTGATTTGTAAGCTGTATAGAATCATCTAGACTTCTGACTATAAAACAATAATTAGATATGTAGATGATTAGTAGAGATGAAAAAATAATTCTTGAAATTACTCCTGAAAGCATACACTGCATAACCTTGCATTCAATGTTAAATATACTGTATTGGAGTTGCAGGGAGTTTTCATGTTCTGATGCTAATTTCTTCAGATTTTGTAACAACATATTGTTTTAAAAACGTAACTTGTCTATAAAAACAAAAACCACAGTCTTCAGAATAAAGTCATACCCACTCCTTTCTCAATCTTTGGTAAGTTTTGTACCAACACTGCTCCTACATTTTACCATACTTACAACCAAACACAATCAAACACAATCAGACATTCTCCTTGCAGAGAATGTGTACATTTCTGTTTTCAATCTCTGTATTTTCCCCAAACTAACTTGGACAGAGCACGTAGTTGTGCAGGCCTGTTATTATGTGTGATCACAAAAGCTGAACCATCATGATTATTCACTCACTTAATGCTAGCCTGCTGCAGTTACAAAATGTGATTTAACTTAGTCATCTCCCATGGACTCTATAGCACTGTATTTAATGCTGAGGTGAAACATTTATAAACCCTTGGACACGGGCAGCGGGGGTTGCTGATAGCACAGCTCGCAGTGCAGTCCTTGATAAGGAACGTGGCTGTACACCTCACCTTACTGACTCAGTTGCTACCATCATTTGAGGAACATCGAAAAATATTCTTCTGAAATGACTTGTGAAAAGGTTTGAGTGAGACCATCTGGCACCTGAATCAAATGGGGCAACCAGAGGTATTCTGCTCGCTTTTGTTCTGGGAGCGGCAGAGACATCTCCCCCCAGCGGGGTGGTTCCAGCTCTGCAGCCGATCGGAGCAGCTGCCCACAGGGCTGCGGTGGTGCGTTTCATAGAACTACTCATGTTGGAAGGAACCTTGAAGACCTTTTCTCCAGCAGGTCTGCTCCAAAGCCTCCTGTAAGAGGAGAAAGACTCAGGAATAACTCACCAAAAGCACCCGACGACAAGCAGCAACAGGCTTTAAGCGCAATTATCGCCGCAGCGCCCAACCTATCGCCCAGCTGAGACAAGGCTCAGGGCAGGCTACCATTTCCTTCGGGAAGTTTCCCTGCGCGGCGGTGCTTACCGCCGGTGCGCGCGATGCTGAGCGCGAGGCGGTGCTTCCCGCCGGTGCGCGCGATGCTGAGCGCGAGGCGGTGCTTCCCGCCGGTGCGCGCGATGCTGAGCGCGAGGCGGTGCTTTCGCGCTTCCTTCCCAACCGGCCGCGCGGTTCGGAGCTTGCTCTCAGGTCAGTGGGCTTCAGCCATCACGTGGCGGCGTATCCTTCTCAGAGATTAACAGTAGGTTCGGTTTTACCTTGCCTTTGTCGTTGTAAGTTGGTGATGTTGTTCGTTGTAAGATGCTGTGAGCATCTCCCCCTACCACCTATGATTGCTTTGCTGTGTGTCCCTGACTGGCCGGTGCTCACGCAGCCACTCTGGGCTGGCAGGGGAGGGTTAGTATTGCTGCTCGTCCTCGTTAGTCTCTTTTTGTTTAATAAATTGGCAGCAGGGTGCTAGGGAAACAAATTGCAACTACTAATGCGTGTTTCTGCTGTATAAGAAAACAAATTCATGATTCTGTTTTCACTGGAGCTCAAAGTCCCTTAAGGGAGTGGGATGGGTTTAAAGGAGCTATTAAAATTATTGCTGGGAAACGAGATTTGATTAAAAAAGCAGCAGTGAAGTTGCTTAACAAAAGCATTCTAGTGAAATAATGATGTTTTGGGTCATTACTTGAGTTCCACGTCCTTCTTTATTGAAAATATAATATTTCTGGCAGTTATTAAAAGAAAAAAATTCCAGGTGGTTACTTAATATTTGAACAACAATGGCAGGTTGCTACAAAGTAAAACAATGATCTTCCCATTTAGTAAATACATGTTCTTCCCCTAACATGAAAGGAAATGACCATCACAAAATAGAGCTGCATTGTTTATATATATATATATATATATATATATATGAATAAAAGTTTCACACTGTGCAACTCAGGAACTTGAGAAATGCTCATTGTTTTCTCTCTGTTTCATTCCAAAGGCTTCTCAGTCAGACTCTTAGTGATGTGTGTTGTTAGGTGTCGTTACGTGACTACATGCAATATTCTGGTACTTCCTGGCTGCTATTAGGATTTACTTAATAAATGTGCAAAGAGACAAAAGAAATGCTGGTAGTGTTACCATGATTGCTGCACAAGTCATCTGAGTCTCCAGCAAGGCAGTCTTTCATAATTAATGATATGAAAAGATGAGAAGACTCAGGGTGCAAGGTGGCTTTCTAGTCTTTTTTTTTTTCCATGTGTGAATTGGTAGTAGTCATGTTTATACATCTTGAACTACAGGTGGGCAGTCATCATTGTAGTTTCTCCTGCCAGTTTTCAGAATTGTCATCCTGAAATGCTGTAAAATGAAAGCACTGAAAGTTCTTAAAAGCTATGACTATGGGGAATGGAAGTCTCTGGGATAGTAGTACATCTGGTGATCAGGCAAATAGCAGCTTCGGTTGGTTGTTTCCTTTTATTGTTCTTAGCTTTTTTTATACTTGGGCACAAGACATCTCTTCCTAGAACTGTGTCCTAAAGTCCACGTGTGAACGCTTGGTATACATGCTGAATGTCTATGCTCTGTGATCCTATAATATCAGGACTGAAATAAGCCAGCTTTTTTTTTTTTTTTTTGGACTGATGCTGTAGCAATTGGACAGATCAGTATAGTGGGAAAAGTTGTTTCACCAGAGGTGTAATGACAGAAGGACCAGCACAATAGAAAGGTGCTATAAAGGAAGGGAAGAAGATTGCTCACCTGTATCAGATTTCAGGTTCACAGGGGAAAGCTCCACCAAGGAGAGATCTCCAACCAGAGATCCAGTGGCAGTCAGCCCTTCAATGAGTTCTAAGAGAGGTGCAGCCAGGCTCCACGCCTTCTGGTCACACAGCTGAATTGCCTTCACCTGTGCTCCCAGGGCTGACCAGGTCCTTTCCCCAAGTGCTCAATCAATGGGTCAGGCCATGACTCAACAGTTACCACACAGATGCTAAATCCATATTTAGCAGGGATTGGTAATAGTGCCTGTAAGGGAACTAAAATGCCAAGTCAGTCATTGTCTATAGATAACTTACTGGCAAGCTGTTGGAGGTGACAGCCTGTAGTACCACTTGACCCTCATAGAGCTGGTATTAGTTCTAATTAGATACAAGTGGTAATGCAAGCTAAGTAAGGAGTAGGGAGATCATCTCCGTTCTGTTCCTCCAAAATTGATTGTGAATTGTGCGATGCAAATATTTTGTATGCTCATCTTTATTTCTACTGAATAAAGAAATCTTTTGTTAGAGGGAGAAAAGTATGGATAGGACAAACACCTGAAAGTAGGAAGTGGGGTTTATGTCCCTGGTTTGCATACCACAGACCAAGGAACTGAAAGTTATTCAAGTCTTAGGTCACTCTGTTTTTAATAGAAAATAATAATAATAAAAGTCCATGATATGGAATTAGAAAAACTCTAGCTCAGAATTTTGAACAAATGCAAACTGTGACTCAGGTGTCAGGGAAACTTTCATGGGTAGTTTAGAAATCATTTATTATGATTTAAACCAGCGGGCAACTAAATGCCTCACAGTCATTTGTTTGCTCATCCCTCTCACCCAAATTGAAAGTGGGAGAGAACAGGAAGTAAAATAGAACCTGTAGATCAAGATAGAAACTATTTAGTAAGGAAGAACAGAAAAATGAAAACAAAAATCTAATGATAATAATGTGTATACATATCTATATGTATCTCTATATGTCCACAATGCAAATAATTACCACACAGAAACAATACAATGGCCCACAAATAAAACAAGATCTCACCTCAGCAATCCCAAAGCAGTGGCTGCTCGCAGCTTTATGACTTTCTGCTCGATGTCAGGTGGTATGGAATAAACTTTAGCCTAATTTAGGCCTCCTGTTCTGGCTCTATCCTATCCCTACTGCAGACCGATGAAGGTGGTAACTGTTCCCAGGTGTGCTCAAATCATTCAGTAACAACCAAGATTCTGGTTTGCTATTAACATTGTTTTGGCTGAAACCAGGACATCTGTAAACAAGCATAAAATTGTTTATAGGGCAAATAACTGTGTCTTTCATATGATAAGTTATCTATCATAAAATACTGTTATTGTCTTCATAAAGGAAAGTCTCAGCTAAACTGGTTATGTTTGTGTAATTAATGCTTGTAGCATCAACTATTAGAGCCTCAATTCTAATACTTGAATTAAATTGGCTTTATATTATTACATTCCCTTTCAGATGTAGCAAATTTGCTGATGTTTTATTATGCTGATAATTTGTTATGATCAGATCCAACTTTTTTCACAAATCTGAATGAATGTTTCCTAGCTTTTTAGTTTATATGATAGATGAGTATATTTCAATTTTTCTCCTTTGTCTGTTGCAGCCTACTTTTTTAACAAATGCGTATCATTATTAGTAATATTAAAAATTACATAAACTAGAACGTTAAAGTGCAATATCTCTTACTTCCATTAGGTATTAAAAATGTGTTTCATAGAAAATTTGGTTTGTTTTGTCCTCCAGTAAGCTTACCTATAAATGATTGAGCAGTGGTAATACTTGTATAAACTCCTTCCCTTAAGGGAACCTGAGCTCCTCAATGTGGAAGTTGTGCAACTCCCTGAAATGTTCTGACTTTTAATCTCTGTGTGCATTTAAGTTCTAGTGTTTCATAACAATAGTGGAGATATGTTAGGAGAAAGGAGTTTAAAGTCAAGTTAAAAAAAAGGTGGATTCATGGTTCATTGATAACTTATCATGGGATCAGTAAACTTAACTATTTAGTTTCAGTTTCTTAACTCTGTTGCTTCAGAGACTTTCATTTTATTTTTTGTTGAGGAGCTAATACAGCATTCACAGATTTGTTATGTGAAAAATATGCTCCCTTCACAGATAGCAAATGCTTATAGGCTAAATTCATATACATGTTCTTATTATGAATGTGTTTTTTTTAATAAACCTTTTATATTTATCCAAGAATATGGAAGAGTTGCATGAAATGAAAACTATAAAAAAATTAATCGGTTCATCTATCCTTGTCTATATTGTGAGGAAAGCCTGTAGCACTGTAATTATTTCATGCATAAAAATCTTGCATTCAGATAATTACACACTTATTCAACCCTAGTATAATGCATAAGACTATCACAATTAAATTATAGGAATAGATTAAATACAAAATGTAAACTTCTAAAATATTTGGCTATTTCTATATAGGACATTATTTTATTCATCTGAAAGCATAATAAAACTTCAACTTCTCCTTTACAAATGCATCTGCATAATTGCTTACTGCTATTAAATATATTTCTTCCACAGAGCTAATGATTCTAGAATGCCCATACAATAAAGCATTTTCACAGTTTAAAAGAAGGTTGGAAGAAAATTCTACATGGTCTTCCTCCTATTCTGAACTCTGACAGGGTTTAGACAGTTCCTTTTAGGATCAGTAGGTAAATTAGAAATATGCCCCATGGACCGCTATTTACACAGTCTTTTACTCAAATTGGCACTGATTTTCCCACAAAGAAGCCATTTATTTAATTATTTTTCAATTCTGTGCTCTTAATTTGTCCCCTCTTACTACTACTGCTTATTATTAAGTCTGGAATATATCTTTACATTAGGCACAGAGTGCAATAAGATGAACATACATAATTTCTTTTCTAATTAACTTGTTAGTTGTAATGGGAATATTTATGAACTAATTACAAGGGTAATATGTAGTTTGTTTTTTTTTTTAATTTCTTATTAAGAAAGAATAATCCTTCAAGAAGTGGAAGTACAACACACAGTTCTAGCTTAGACCTAGTGACATGCTTCACTTTGTACTCCTATGTTATTTATTTGAGGTAGTTATTCATATTGTTTAGAGTATGTTGCTTTCTGTATAATGAGCTCCAGTATACAATTTAGCATTTTTCTTAGATTCAGGTTTTGAATTCAACATATACTGTAAGGGAAAGAATATATTGTAGGAATGGTAGATGTAGAGGAAGGAAATTAAAACTAACTTCAAAAATTGCAGCATGATCATTAACTAGTCATTACATTTTGTAATGTGAGATATACAGGGGTTCCTTCCTTTGCTGGTACATTGCAATGCGACAACAACCTCTGTGTTCCTGTTTTTCACTAAGCTGACAGCACATTTTGCCATTATGTTCTTTTTTCTTGGAATCTAAAAGGATTTTCATAGCTAGCCTTAAGTTTCCTTAAGTACCTCTCTTTGGTTACATTTCCTTTAATTTTATTTTTTCATTTACTGTCTATCATTGTTACCAGATTACATGTGTTCTTTCCATTCATAGTGAGAAAGAAAAAGGAATTCTGTTCAAATATCTCAAATTTGAAATTAAGGACAACTAAGACTTCTATGTATCTTAATTAAGAAGAGAGAAATTATGGAGAGAGAAAAGCAGTTAGCAGCAGACTAAGCTGTCTGTGGTAAAGTCAGTAGTTTAATAATACATTCAGTGAATTTATTCTTTTTTCTTGGAACAATGTGAAACAAACAGAATTGTTCAATAAAGTTTCAGTGTAGGCACGTAGCACAAAGTATCTATTAACCTGTGTAATGAAACAAGGCAGATTTTGTTGAAAAAGTTTGTGTTCCTGTTGAAATTGAACATTCTTTCACAACAGTTTCTAGTTGTCACATCTGAGATGCTAACGTGGCAGTGAAAATTGAATGAAGTATTTCCCTGGTTTTGCAAGGGTGTTTGTTCCATTCTTTTCCCCTGAGCACTGTTAAGCTCAGTCAAATGGCTAAAATTATTGAGCTTATTTCTCGACACATCAGCAAAACCTCTGGCACCAAGGCTTGTAATAATGACCCCCCTATTTACTGAGGTATCCATAATTTCTGTTGAAATGTCTCAGAAGACTTAATTTCTACTGAATAGAAGCATGTATTTCATTTTAATTTCTCATTAAAGATCAATGCATCTAACTGAATATAAAGTTTCCTTTCTCTAAATCTAGTGTAAGCCCTATTTCAAGGACTTAAGTGAACTAAAGAAATGCCTGGGACCCTGTTTGTCCCTTTATTTAGAATAAGCTTCACCTTCAAAACGTACAGTATGTATGAGCCCAATCCTGGTGGGAAAAGTAGTTTAAAATCAGAAGCATAACATGGAGTTTCATAATATTACTGAGTCTTTCAGTTGACTGTATTGTTCTTTTGATCATGTTATTTCCTTCTGTATGCATTCTAAAATGTTCTAGAAATTAACCAATAATATGTCAATGTTTGTCTCTTGAATCTTCCAGTTGTTTGAAAACTAAATCTTGTCTTATTTGAACTCTATCCAAAACTGTCCTAGCACTCTTTTAATTAAACACAGAAGCCAAAACAGAATTCATATTTAAATACAAAATGGACATAAAATACAACTTCTGTAATTAGTGCTTCTAGACTACTAGTGCTAGCCCTACAACAGAAGGTAGTGGTGACATAAATTGAATGTAATAACAGGAAGAAAGTGTGAGATAGGCACCTTGTCTGTTATTTGTCAGCCTTGTACGTATGTCTTTATTTGACTTGATTTGGTGGGCAGCTGTATATATGAACAAGGAAACACAGCACACGGCAAAATGCAACTGCAAAGTGCGTGTAATTATCCGTAAGGAAGGATAGGTGGTCTTCTGTTATAGTAATCAATGGACATGCCTTATTACATTAGCAGTACTTAAATGTAGTTATAAGCTTTCCAAGATTTGAGTAGAGTTTTCTCTATATCTTTTGGTATCAACCAACTATCAGACAGAATGTGTTCTATGCATATTTGTAAGTCAAAAACACTAAGTAGGGTAGATTATTTTAACTTCTCATTGTGTAAATGAGAAGTTTCAGCTGAATTGTTTTCACCAGTTAAATATTGTTTAATTAAAGCAATGTGTTTCATGACCTGATTTCAGCTGAAACAGTTTTAAGAGCATACTGATGTTTTGGGTTCTGCTGAATGATGCCTGGACAGGTTGCTCAGCAGGAAAGAGCTGCTGTCCTTGTGGTGTGGCAGCAGGGAGCACAGCGGAGTCAGGTGGGCTGAACTAGGCAATGCTGCGACATCATGTGGAAGGCTACAAAGCTGTGGGGACATGGCTGAGGAGCGGCTGTCAGTTTACAGTGGTACCTTGCATTGGTGGGGGGCAGTTGTATTGTTAGCTGGGCGTTGGCCAGCCCACGGTGGCTAATTGCGTTGTATATGTTATTGTGCATCTCTTTTGACTTTCCTCTTTTGTCTTAGTAAATAGTTTTTATCTCAACATACTTACGGCAAAGTACTTTGACATTATAGGTATTTTTTCTGTTGAATGTTAGTGTAGCAGCCCACACAATATGTCATACAGCATGAAAACTTACAAAAACTTACGTAGAAAGTGCATTAAAACAGATCCTTAAGAATGCAATAAAGGTAGTTACAGCAAATGTCTGTAATAGTGATTGTAAAAAGCAATCAAGTCTGGATGTGAAGAGTGTACTGTGATTTGTGTGATCGTGTAAGAAATGCATACATGGGTGACCATCAGAATTGTAATAAAAATGGACTGCAAAAGCAGGCAATAGTAAAGTAAATAGAAGTTCAAGTAAACTGTAAAATTAAAAAGTAATCTATGCCTTGAGTTATAAACAGATTAAATTAAATGACACTCCAGCATTGTGAACTACTGGAGATTAGACTGGGAGCAGTAATTTTGGATATTCAGCAATGCATGCTAATTGCAATTGAAGTTAGAATGATAAGGGAGAGAAATGAACAGGAGTGATCAGTCTCAGTTGATTTAAGATTATAGCAGATATTAAAGCCACAGGGCTAAAAAGACTAATTCAGAAATACAGTGTTCCATAAAAGCATGAATAGCATGCAATGCAATTGAAATTGCATTTCAACTCAGAAATTCTTGGGAGGTCCAGGATTAGAATTCTTTTAAGAAAGAGTTCAAATGCAAGGATTATAGATCTTACCAACTCATTTGTAGAAAGTCTTAAAGAGTGGTGATCTGATGAGACAGATACATTGTAACTTCCATTACAGCAACCCTAAACTTCTGCCTTTGCACAAAGAGAGGTGAAAATGTTCAAGTCTTTTAATGGCAGAACATACAAATTGATTTGGGGGAGAGGTTCCAGTCCACACATCTGGAGTGGATGAAGGTGAAATTGTAAAGGATTTTAACATTTTGAGGTATCAGATGTTAGGCTGATGGGAGGTGATTATATGCAGCAATAAACAGCTCCTTACTCAGTGATGTAATTTGTCCTATTCTGACATGGTGAATTTCTAGTTTCCCTTTAAACAGGGCAGACAGATTTTATTTCAAGAATATGACCTCCTCAGGAGCCAAAAGATGAAGTTTTACACCTAAGTTTTTTCTGTGTACCTAGCTTAACGGCTTAGCTGGTGATTTCTGTTTTTAATGATTTTGCTGATTCATACTAAATGAACAGTTCCAACCTTTTGCTGAAGTTGATATGAGGTTCAAGTTTGATGAACTTGGAGTAGCTCCATTCTAGATTTCGGTATGCCTCGTTTCAATTGTTGTATAAATGAATGTGTGTATTTACACGTACTTCAGAATTCAGTATGAGAAATAAAGAGCTCATTGTGGCAGATGCAACTGTACCTTGAAATCTTAAGTTGCTTTTCAGTGCAAAATACACAATTTTTCCAAATACTTCGTGTTTCTTTCCTTCTTTAAAAAAAGAAAAAAAAAAAAAAAGACCTTCTCCAATAATTGTTTGGTAAACATGGGATAGTCCAGAAAAGATACATTGGACCCTTTTGCTTTAAAGGTTGCAGAGCTGCAGCTTGAGATAAAGGATTTAGTTTTAGTTTTAAGAAGAATGAGGACTTTTCCTTCTGCATCTGGGAATAAAATTTTAGCTGTATTTTGCTTCATACTATAATTTTTGAGTTAAAACCTCCTAGGCATAAATATTTAAGTGGAAATATACATGCAGTATGGATACCAAGCAAACAAACAAAAAAGAATAACGTCCTCTTCTTTATGAACTAATGCTTGTAGCTCTGAAAGCTTTTCAGAATCCCTACTTTGGGAAGAAATTAGAATAAAGCTTCTATTATCTCTCTCTGCAAGTTTTTAAGAAGTCTGGAACAAGAATAAAGAGGAAGAGAGTATCATGACAGAACATGCCTTGACCTCCCTATCCCATCATTATATTTCCTCTGGTGGTAATCTGCATTTTATGGTTGTATGAGAAAAGGAGATGTTTATGTAATTGTGTCACAGTTCAGCCTAGTTCCATGACAAAAAGGGTGAAGACCCATCCCCGAGAAAAGGAGGAGTGGAAGGGAAAATGTAGGGAGATGGGTCTAGATGTGGAAAACAGCATCAATGAGCAAAGTAAGAAAACTTTTTTTACTAAATATAATAGCAGAATATGAGATAATACAACATAATACAACATGGTTGGAATTGAAGCTAATAAACAAAATGAGAGAGAGGGAGTTTCTGAAACCAAAGTCCTTACTCTAATTCTGTGGGCGATGTGTTGAGGGAGCAAAGAGCAGTCTTGTGACTCCCAATCAGTTTTATCTTTCCCTCTGAACAGAAAATGGAAATGAAACAATGAAGTCTTCTGGGAGTTGTAGTTCATCCTTCTCTTCTGAGACCGAGAGACCAGAAATATTGACAATCCTTGGAACTACATTGTTAACTTTCTAACTCCCAGTATACTGCATGATATTATGATATGGAATACCAATCAAAAATCATAAAACCACAACAAATTGCTGCTTAGTTTCCTGTGTGGAAGATACCGGATCAGTAAGTGATAAGTCTTGGACTCTTCTGCTGAATCTGCTGGCCGATGTAGCCAAGCTAGGATAGCCAGGACACAACACATTTGAGATAGTATCTGTAAGATACACTTACAAGCTTAAGGATTTGTTTCTGTGCAATACATGACCAACTGGATTGTGTGGTTACATAAATAAACTGGTGATGTTGATAGTCTTCCTAGACAGAATAAGCTCTGTTTTGTATCCTGAAGGTTTAGTGCTAACGTTAACCCTGGAAGTGTGGAGAGTGGGTA
Source organism: Meleagris gallopavo (assembly GCF_905368555.1). Lineage (NCBI taxonomy): Eukaryota > Metazoa > Chordata > Aves > Galliformes > Phasianidae > Meleagris > Meleagris gallopavo. The sequence goes on from NC_139407.1 coordinate 35,368,725, forward strand.
GTTCACTGTTGAGTCACTTTTGTCCTCACCCTATGCTGTGTTCCCTGGGTAGATAAGTCCCTAGCACCAGAACTCTGTTCAAGCAGTTTATGCATTTCTTCGGACTTTCTGCGGCCTTAAGAATATAGCAGTGTATTTCTGTTGCTCCTTAATGTGTGTACAAACAGTGTATTACTGTTTCTTCCGGAGTGATGCGAGTGAATTAAAATTTTTAAGATGTTCTGAGCCTTCTGTAAAAATAAGTCATTGCAGAGTCAGTTTTGAGAGGTTCTTTTTGAAAATATGCATACTTGTAGCTAACAAATCACTTTCTTCATCGTCTATTACATGTCTCAGATCAGATGCATGAGCTTGCAGTTTCTGTTGATATTGGGCTTCTGTAGAAAGAATCCAACTTGTTTAAAATGCTGCAGAGTTATGGTGATCTTGTGTGCCTTAATATTGGCAGTGGTAATTGTGAGATATTTCTTGATATTGAAAAACACTGAAACTAGCTTTAATGTTCCTTGAATGTGGCCTATGCAAGAATATTTTAAAAGTAAAAATTCTTCTTCGATTTTACACAAAAATTATAAGGCATGTCTAGATTTATTATTATTTTTTTCCCCCCAAGGAATTGGTGTTATTTATCAGTTTTCAGCCAAGACTGAAGAATGTGAGACAACATAATGAAATCTTGCCAGGGCTCCATTGGATTTTACAAGAAAATATAGTTAAAAATATAAAGTCTGTAGCAAAAGTAAAAGTAGCTTGTCCTGCAGCAATCTCAACTACAATTAGTTGTCATTAATAATGCAAAACTGAAAAAGTTTGCTAAAGAAATCCAGAGCATTAATATTTTATGGTTTCTAATATGCTTTGATTTCAGTTAACTTTTTCCTACTTGAGCCAGGAAGAAGTGATTTTGAGTAGTGTTTTTCCATATGAGTTGAGAAATATTAAGCATTTTGTCAGGAAACCCCATGGGAAGTTGCGTCTTAGAAGACTTATTTTCAGACTGCTTTCTCATTCAAGTTGTTGTGATTAACATTACATGAGTCTTTCGCTTTTAAGTCCAAGTGAGAAATCTTGGTCTATCAAAGCCTGAGGCAAAAGTTGCCTGGTTATATTTGGAATGAAATCCTGACCCTATAAATAACCAAAGCTTGACAAATGCCAAAGATTTGAATGAGCTCAGATACATACAAAACTCCTTTCACGTAACTAACAGTTAAGAATTGAAACTTTTTTTTCCCCCCACAGTCCTGAGGCCAAACAGCTTCAAGTCAAGTCTGCTAATCTGTTTTTATCTTTATCAAAACTAGTTTCATAATCTTGGATGGTAACTCACAGTGGTAGGTAAATGTACTGTGGTAAAAGAAATTGCAGTCTGTTGAATCAAAATGAAAGGGAAAGGAGTTTTATTTTATCTATATTTCAGAGGGGAGGTAATGTGAAAATACATAACTGCATACTCTGCTCATGGCAGCAGGTCTATATGGAGAGTACCACCAGAAACCCAAATCTTTCTGAAACTGCAGAGGTAGCTACAGACAGAATGCTAAGAATCTTCATTAAAAACTTACTGTAAATCTCTCTGAAATCCATGAATTACTGGCAAAAATAGTCTAAGACTGGTGTTTTTGATGTTAGGGTTAGTCATTCCAGATATTTAAAAAGTTGCTTTTCTTGCTGTGAGTTTTTCATTGGGTTAGAGCTAATTCTATTTCAAAGTCACGTATGATTACCTATTCTGATTACTAATAAAGGAATTGGTCCTCTCTTATCATAAAGCAGTATCATAAAGTGGTGGTTTTGCTGTTGTTTCACTAGAAAGAAAGTACTAAGACACTGTTCATAGAATTTTGCTCTACCCTTAAAAGGACAGTCTATCTCTGAAAGATGGAAATTTCTCTGAACAGCTACTGAAATTAGATGTAGTGATAACTACAGCATACAGTAATCATTACATTTACGTCAACATGCCCCTTTTCAGTACTTCACATGAAGGTAACATTTTGGGACATGCTTTTATTAGAATTTGAAAAAAAAACAACACACAAGCTTATTTATTTCCTTTTTTATTTATTATGAAGACTTTTCTCAGTTTACTGTTGTCTGACATTTCTTCATCTACCTGCTCCAGAGAGTACTTTGCCTGAAGTGTGATATTGTATTTGGCAAATATTACTGGAATTTTTTATGCATGAATATACAAAAATTGGCCTTATTATAACTCTTTGTAAAACAATTATGTTTGTATTTTATTAAGTCACAAAAAATCTTCCATTTACCTCCTCCTCCCCTCCAGTTGTTTATTTTTTTTAAGCTGTCATTTTGTAGGAAAAAAATAACATCCAGTTGGTGATTATTTTGGCACTTTGTAGAGATGTAAGAGCTATTAGATTTAGCTTACTTATTAATTCCTGCCAGTATTTTTCCAAAAAAAGCATAACGTACCTGGTATTTTAGTAATTTTTAAGGATGTTTCTTTGAATCAAGGAAAACTCATTCTATTTTTACTCTACAAAAAAAAAAAAAAAGCATTATCAGTAAAATATGCTATCTTCATTGTCTTAAAATGACATTATAGAGGATAATTACTTTAAAGATTTATTTACTCAGAAACGTTCTAGATTACCTCATTCATTAATTCCCAGCTTATTAATGGCCTTGTCAGCATTTAAGACCAGCATGACTAATCAGATGTCAACAAAATGCAATTACTACAAACTGAAATATAATTTTCCTCCTTATACTTACACTTCTAATGAGCCCAATAGAAAGCAAATTCTCCTTTAATCACAGTGTTTCTCAACTACTCAGCATAGTTACAGCTTGTGCTTCCTATTACTGTAAACTATTTCTGAAATGATTTTTTTTTTTTTTTTTTTTGAGCTTTATAGTTAGGCTGATTAGTCCCTTAAAACCTTAAAATACATTTTTTGTTTTTATTGATTATTGCTGATTAGTTTTCCAAAATACATAAGAGGTATTCCTTCCAAGATAAATTTATTTAGGAATTCAAAAGAGAGTTTTAGCATCTTTTTGAGCTCATAATGGAAAGTAAAATCTATGTGAAGTTAACTTCAGTTTCTTTTGTAATTCTGGGGATTGGAAAAATTAGTCAAACCTTAATCTGAATGGCACATAGGCAGATTTACAAAGTTTTTATACAATGAAGTCATGATTATGAGAACCCTCGTCCATTAGGGAAATGAAAGTGGGAGAGCCGCCATTCCATCAGGCTTCCCTAAACTGTGGTCTAAGTCCTCTTCTTGGTATGGCTGGGCATTATCTTCTCTAGCATCCTGGTTACTTGCAGTAATTACATCAGTCCTGTGCTATTTTTATTCTCTACTCTGATCACTACTTCTGTGATTTCTAATATTTCCTCAACTCCCATTAAACATCACCTTAATCTCCTCCCAAGTAAGACTTCTGCCAGAAGACTTGCCTTTTCCTTCTGACTCTTCATTTGTCTATCTCTTTCTCATCTCTTCGATTACACAAAAACATGAAGAATCCCACTGATTTACTTTTGCCTCCCTGGGGAATACTTAGAAAAATATTTGATGATATGACTTCTTGAGATGAAATATTTATAATTATAAACATATTTTGGTATTAATATCTCTTTTACTGTTTTTTTTTTTTTTTTTTTCCCTTCTTCCCCAAACTGTTTTATTGTTTTTTTCTGTGTTGCTAACAATTGTATTTCATCAACTTCTTTTAGGTTAGGGTGGATGCCATAAGTCATCCATTGTATGGAACAGAGGCTAGGTTTTGATATTTGCATTTCCTGTATGCTTTACTTTTGTATGCACTCTGAAGAACAGTTTCCACTCCTATGGTACATTCCAGCATTAGAACAAACACAGAATGTTCCTTAAATTGTTAGCAGTGAAAATTTTGATTTGACATGTGGCTTTTTGCACTAGCTGTTTTTCTTATATAATCCGCAATTCTATTTTTTCAGTTTGTTGGAAAAGAGGTGGAAACACATGTTTAGTTTTTTTGGGGGGATGGTTCTAAAGTAGCTCACTTCTGCTTAACTTTTTTACATCTAAGTTCTCTGTGTTACTCGTAGCACCAATCAGAATATCTCACAAGAGACATATCAGAGCATGTCCAAAAGGTAGCAGTAGTTAACTTATTGTTACCTACTGTATGGGGCTGCTGAATCATGGCCTGAACCTCTGATTGATCACCTGAGGCGAGCAATGAGTCAGCCATGGGAGCACAGGTGAAGGCAAATCACCTGTGCTGCAGGAAGGCGTGGAGCCTGGCTCCACCTCTCCTAGACCCATTTAAGAGCTGACTGCCAGTGGGGAAGGATCTCTCTGGAGATCTGCTCCATTGGAATTCATCTTGCGAGCCCAGGACAGGGTGAGTGACTTTCTCTCATTACTCCAATATAAATTATATTAGCCAAATTCCTGGACAGACAGACAGACATACCATCTGTATATCCATTGACTATATACCATCTGTATATTCATTGATTATACACCTACTAAACCTTCTAGAACTGTTGACCTTTGACCAGAATTAAAATTCATTTTTTTGAAAATTTTTTGATACCTGGAAATTATTACTTTTTTTTTTTCTTTAGAATATGGTAAGCATGGTTAATTCCAAGAAGAATGTTTGCTATCTCCATGATTTATTTAAACCATTATAGGAACATAAGAGAAATGTTAATTAATTTATGTACTATATATTAAATACATTTCTGATTAGATCTTCCTGACTATGTTCTAACCTAAGTCCTATGATATGACTCTGTAATGGAAATCTATCATGAATTTGTCAGAAATTGTTTTTAACTTCTTAAAAACTATATGAGGTAAGAAATAAAATTCTTCATACAGATTCCATGTTTTGTCATTCTAAAAAAAAAAAAAAAAAAAAAACTAATCAAAAGTGAGTATTTTTGGAGAAGGTTTTCTTGAAAAGACATTCACATAGGTAGAAGCTTAGAAAACTTTTCTTTCACAATAGCAAAGAAAAATTGGGTATGATTTTGCTCTTAACAGGTGATTCTGTTCTTAAGAGACTTTTCCTCTGGAAGATATGGTTTCTGAGGTTAAGTAAACTGTCTACTACTGTCAACAGAAACTGAGACTGAAAGTCTGAGACTTTCTAGTTTGTGCAATGGAGTATGGTAAAATTCAGTACAAAAGTAGTTGACAGCAATCAAAAGAAAGGCTAGAAAGGCTAGACATTCTTATTGAATAATTAAGAATAAAATAGAATGGATTCCATGAATAAGTGTACTGATTTATAATGCAAGCTGACCTGATTGCCTTTTGCAGCTAAAAGTGTTATCTTGGATTTCCAAAAGATCTTAATCAGCTTTGGAAGAAAGTTGCTCTGAAATGTTTGTAGAGGAAATAAAGTTAGTTGGGAAATGAGATCAGACTTCAGTTAGCTAAAACGAGAAGAACCTAATCTGGTATTCTGCTGCCTGGGTAATCTAATTATTTACACTTAGTAAACTTTAAAGATTTTCCATAGTATTTCTTTTTGTTGTTGTTTTTTTCCTGTGGTACCACACAAACCATGCCATTAGTTAATTTTATTTATTTATTTTAGGTGTTGGAAATGTACCCTGTCTCAAAAGATATTTATTCCTCTTCCAGGTAAGGTGCATTAAAATTTGGCTTGTCTTGGACATCAAAATTTAAAATCGGGACCCAACAATTCTGCGTGGCATTGTATTTTTGTAGTGTGTTCATAGACTCTTATAGTAGCTTACTGCATGTCTTCTATAGCCCTGGAGCTACAGATAACCTCCTTTTTGGTATAAAGTCCTGCTCATGCTCTGAGGAGGGGAGTTCTAGAGAAGAATGTCCATGCAGACCTGATCTATCCCCAGTTCTGCCCAACCTAAGATCATCCCTAGAGTGAGATGAGAGGCCTAGTAGCAGCACATGCATGCAGGTGACTATCTGGAAAGAATTACTGCAAGCATCATCATATTATTTTGGTCAAATGTAATTAGCTAAGTTGCGTAAGTTTCATCCCAAGGCAATTAAATGAAACACAGTGCTTCCACAAATGTGAGTTACCTAGTGAGCTTCTCAATGACACCTAGAAAATTCTGAAGATTTTTTCTGTTAATCTGTAAACAAAATCATTTAGTATTGTTAATCTGTACTTATCAAAAAAGGGAGGAAAAAAACCCCAGGAAAAATAGCTCACATATATTGCTCTACTTATGCAAATGGTACATCTGGTGCTTTTTGAGGTCGTGCCAGTGGTTATTTCACAGCAGGCTTAGACGCCTGCATTCAACTGATGGCAAGATCAATCAAGACCACATTCTGCCATGCTTCAGTTTTTATGGCATTTTAGGGGAAAGTAAGCATACACCCCACCTATATAAAAGTATAAAAATGTTATCTGAAGAAATATAATTAAATACAGTTTATGACTTATAACATGATCAAAGTTGCTCTTGTGGAACATTCAGATCAACTTAATTTTTTGTGTTCAAAATTTTCCCTTGTCAATCTCCAAGTCTTAACCAAAACAAGAAGGAAAATATTGTGGCCTGTACTAACAACTTGATGAGTACAGTACAGGAAAATTAGGGGAACTACATAGATAAGTAGATAATAAGTAGATAATAGATAAAGTGTCTGTGACTTAAAAAAAAAAAAAAAAATGGGCAAAAGAGGAAATACCAACCATGTTCCTACTCTCTCACCCATCCCTGAAATGAAAAGAAACGGGGAAAAAACAAACAAACAAAAAAAAACAAAACAAGAAACCCACAAGCCTTGTAGCAATGTGTCCATTGATCTGTTTTCTTCATTTTTTTTTTTTCTTCATGAACTCATTGGGAAAGAGGGATTTCACAGGGCCCCAGCTCTTGGTGATGCATGATAAGGCAGATTTGTTTGATTGTTTAGTGTTCATTTCTTGTCTTTCTTGTTAACACCTGCTGCTTTTGGTATTTGGATGTATAATCTTGAGTACCTTATTATATGAAGCCCAAGGATTGCTGGCTCTTCAAGCAAAAATAGCAAGATATTTTTTCCTTATTATGAATGTAATTCTCCCAAGTATATACTGCTGAATCTATTTTAGTCAGGAAAATGAACACAATATTTACAGATTGGGGTATTTATTAGTGTGAGTGCTATGTTTGTACCAGTGCAATTGTGAATTTGGGCAATGTTATTATTTTAATCCTGTCCTGTCTGTATTTGCTGCAGCAGAAGTGATGCTGAGTTCTGATATAGTTGTATCATTGAAATCGCTTGTTTTACTTTGTTGTTTGGTTGAGCTGAAGGCATTTATTCAGATTTTTCAAGCTAAACTGAGTTACCACAACTCAAGTATGTTTGTCCTCACCTGCAGCCTCAGTACCAGATATAATTAAATTAAGAGATACTGTATTTTCAGAGTTTTATATTGCCAAATGAGGCTTCTGGTAACCAACTCTGACAGCTTTTATCTGTCTGGATGTTGTTCTGACAAATTAAACTTTGTCTTTTGCTGCTTGCACAAAAAAATTGTTTACTGATTTCTAAAATACTTTTTGAGGAGATTAACAGATATTACAAGAAAATGACTGCTTTTGATAAGCTACATGACATATCATTTATTTTTCCAACCAAATTTACAGTGCGTGTATTCAATTCCCAAAGCCGTGTACTTTGCAAAACTATCACCTCCCAGTACCCTAGTACCCTCAGTCAAGTAGCTGTAATACGGTCAGTAAAACAAAATCAAGATAACAGTTTGGACTTTGAAACTAGCCTGGCATCTTCTCATCATTGTGGCATAAAGTATAGCTGAGGCAAGAAAACATGATCCTAAGTCTGTGAAAGTATTTATTTTGTTTTTAATTGTTTTCTACAATTTGATTAGGAGAAGTTCAAATGTCAGAAATTCACAATACGTCTTGAATTAGTTTGTAGACTAAGTCAATTTTGAGTCTAGCTGTAGAAGCTGACCAGATCTTTGCCCCTCTTGGGAGATGTTATTTGTTGACACATCTCCTGACTAGTGGGGTACAAAACTATTGCTATTGTGGGTTGCTTAAATTGAATTGATACAGATTGTTGAAAAGATGGTTAAAGAATTGATATAATTTTTCAAGCAAGAAACCAGTGTCTATTAAAAAAAAAAAAATGTTATTTGTCCATATCACAGAGAGCTTTAATGTAGCATAGACCTAACTTTCCATTTAGGATCTCAATCTAAAGGGATAATGATAAACTTCTCATTCTTCTGAAAATGGTTTAGATAATGAAAACAGACTGTTAGATTCAGGATGTTGTGCTGAGCTACTCAAATAAACCTTGTAAGTTTTATTCTTTTATACACACACACACACACACACACACACACACACACACACACACACACAAAATTGTAAGTTGTTGTCAAGACATGATTCAAAAAAATGTGTCACATGCTCTGACAGATCTAGAAGAATTTACATAAGCTGAAAATCTGCCTCTGAATTTTTTTGTCAAGAATTAACTCTGCACTGAGTGATCAAATAAGCAATCATTGATCAAAACTGTTCTATTTAATTATCCTTCAGTACATGCGTTTTCTACATGTTATTTTCTTCTGATTTAAAATTACCACTGATTTTATTAGGTAATCTGAAAAGCTTTTATGATAGCTCTTGTTTGCCTACTTCTTCTGAAGTTCTTCCTGTTTGGTTTTAAGCTGTTAACAAGTAATACTCATTCCTTAATGTCTTGGTTGGCTCATAGCAGCCTATGGAGAGGCATAATATTTTTCAAAGCCAGATGGTAGTATATTTTGCATCTGTAGTAGAAACAAAATTAGTACCTTGTGGAAATACCTTCTGCAGTTTATTTTGATTAATTTACTATGTCACTAGTCTTAATAATATTGTGTGTTTGCTGAGGGAGAAGAAAGGGATAGTTAGCATTTTCCATCAATATATATGCATTTTTTGAAGTTGGTTTCCTTCAGAAATTCAGCTTGTGAGATCCCACCATTTTGACCTGTTAGTTTATTCAGTTAATTGATTTGAGACTACTGGATAATTTCAACAAAATGGGTGCTGCTAGTTGTATGGGGCTGCTGAATCGTGGCTTGAACCTCTGATTGATCACCTGAGGCGAGCAATGAGTCAGCCATGGGAGCACAGGTGAAGGCAAATCACCTGTGCTGCAGGAAGGCGTGGAGCCTGGCTCCACCTCTCCTAGACCCATTTAAGAGCTGACTGCCAGTGGGGAAGGATCTCTCTGGAGATCTGCTCCATTGGAGTCCATCTTGCGAGCCCAGGACAGGGTGAGTGACTTTCTCTCATTGCTCCAATATAAATTACATTAGCCAAGCTCCTGGATAGATATACAGATGGTATATGTATATTGACTATACACCATCTGTATATCCATTGATTATACACTAGTTGTATCTGAAAGTTTGATGAACAGCTAGAAAATGCCTAATTAACAAGGACAGAGTTCAGACTTGGGTCATATGGTGCGTTTTCATTTCTTAAACATCCTTTTTTCTCTGTATGTATTTATTTAAAATGCATGTCCATGTAATAGTAAATCATAGATCTTCTTATTGATTTATAGAATTATGAATGGGGTATTATTTGAAGCTTTGGTGATATAATTAATTCTTCAGGATTCTGCTTCTCTTATGGAGATTCTAATCCAAACAAGAAAACATGGCTAATTTATCCATCTCTATAGAATTTCATGATTGTTGATTTTTTTTTTTTTTTTTTCCAAGTAGTTTATCTGAGTCATTTGCAGGGACTTTTTTCTTATCTAACAAGCAGACATACCAGGAAGTCAGAGTATTTTGAATCTCTTTGAAGTTTTAATTCAAAAGATTGTAGAACTAATGAGAAAGGAATTTTCTATTGGGAAACCAGATGTTCTTTGGTAGTAGTAAAGTGCATTTTTTCCTCATTCTCACCTATGTTGCAAAGTGCTAATATCATTTATCTTACGGATGAGTCTTAAAAGTGTTTTGAGCAATTTCAGTACTTGTTCAAAGTTCACACTGTTAGGCAGAGATTCTGTGAGAATATGAGAACTCATGGAAGTCTCAGATTATATATTGCTGCCACATGTATTCTTGCATCTGATCTGAAAGTTATGAAAAAACTTCAGTTAGATTTATTTTGATAATCTGGTTAATTCAGTCAAAGAACATGTCTCATGAAAAATGTAAAATAATACAGGTAAGGCTGGGCAAGATGAATATCACTTCATAACTTAAAAAACAGTTGTTCATATTCTGAAAACTTAGAAATTTTCTAAGTATTTTTATTTTAGTATCTTCTAATTATAGTGAGAACTTTTTAGGAGATGGTGGCTTTTCTACATTAGAAAAAGGATGAGTATGTCTCTTATAAAAAAAAAAAAACAGTTCTTTATATTAAAATGTGTTTTCAATAATTATATTAAGAGAAAACATTAGGGAAGGGGAAATGTGCATATATATATATATATATATAATATGCTTTCATAGAAATATGCACTCTAAATTCTTTTGATTTTCAAGTCAAATAGTGTGCAGTGTATTACAAATTAAAAGTTATATCAGAGACACCAGAGCAAATTTCAGAACCCAGAACTAGTTGTAACCTAATTTCTTACTTTGTGGTGCACTTCTTCTTCAAGTTATTACTGTTAGAACTGCTTTTGCTTTAAATTGTTAGGAATAAGAAATATATTTAGAATCACAGAATGGTTGAGGTTGGAGGGGGACCTTAAAGATCATCCAGTTCTGACCCCCTGCCATGGGCAGGGCTACCACCCACCAGACCAGGCTGTCCAGAGCCCCATTCAGTCTGTCTTTGAAAGTCTCCAGGCATGGGGCAGCCACAACCTCTCTGGGCAGCCTGTGCCAGTTCCTCACCACTCAGTAAAGGATTTCTTCCTAACATCTAACCTAAATCTCTATTTAGTTAAAACCATTCCTTCTCATCCTATTGCTATCCAATACTGTTTTATTACCTCCTATACTGAGGGAGAAAAAAAAAAAATTGTTAAAAGTTTTAACAAAACTTTTGTTAAAAGATTCTACAGAAGTTTCTGAATGCTTGTATTCAGCTGGTCTGAAAACCAGCTGAGTAGAGGGTGCCAATTACTTCCTGCTTGTTTGCTTGCTCAAAGGAAGCTGGAAAAAGTGCATGCCCTAAAACTCCACATGTAAGTGTCGGTGTTTGTTAGCTGGAAGAAAGTTATGTATGTGATTGTCACTGGAAGAAGAGCTGTTCAGGAAAACAGTGTTATTAAAATAGGATAAAATTATTAAAAATAGGCTGTTGAACTTGGTATATGTAGGGGAACTGTTAGGTCAGGGTTTGAACTGGTGACTGAGCACCTGCTGAAGGGGTGTGGCTGGCCCAGGGAGCATGGGCAAATTGTTTGCACCTGTGCTCTCCACCTGATCAGAACAGGTGGACCTAGGGTAGAGTGACCCTGGGCTCATTTAAGGGCCAGCCACTGAAGGGAGGGTTTCTCTTAGACCTGGACTGTTTCCTGAGAAAGAGTGCTGTGAAGACAGAGTACTTCACTAGTTGGGTGAGTTCTGTTCTTCTTTCTATATCTGATTTTTGGCCTAACTGTGAATATTTTGTCCATTATTGCTAAAAGCCTGTCAGAAACCATTTTGCTTCTCTGTAAGCAGAACAATATATTTATATGTATTTTTCTAATAAGTTTCTCTGACCACTTGCTATATACAAGACCTCAAATCATTCTGGACTGTTAACTGTCTTTAAAGATGTTCATGGAGATTAGTTGAAATGAGGAAAAAAAAAATTTATTTCTGCATTCTTATAATCAAAATTTCTTGTATTCAAAAGTATGTACTTGTACATTATTTTTTCTAGTGCACATGTAGCGTTCATCCTAATTGTTACAGTTGGATTCAAAAGTTGCTTGCTTTTAGTAGAGACTGGACAGCATTCCTTACTCTTAGAACAGTGTAATTTTGTAATTTAAACTGAGAGGCTATGGTTGTTGTTTTTTTTTTTTCCATTGTTAGTAATCCTTTCCTCATGTATATCTACTCCTATGTACTTGTGGGAAATCTTTGAATGGCATTCTATTGCTTCATAATTAAATGCAGTCTTTAACTGTTCTGCAGCTTCTAAAAATTTATATTAAAAAAAAAGGAAAAAAGGAATAAATATGTAATAAAGTACTGAAGCAAAGTACTGGTTTTGGAAAGAAATATGTACGTTTATTTACACATATATGACAGTGCATATTTAATTACACAGAAATCATTGGTCTGATTCTGTGTCCTTAGGACAGCAGAATAAATTCTCAACAACTTTCTGAAGAGGATTATATCCAGTATTGAATTAAATTATCTTATTACATGTATTTGTATGTATTAAAAAAAAGTAGATATTCCATGTTGTTTTGTTGGAGATCATTAGGTATTGTAATAGGTAGATGAAAATCACTTAAACTACTACTCATGCATTATATCACAACTTCTTGAAAGGCAGAAGAATGGATAGGCCCTGCAAAATAGAATGAAATGAGGAAATCAGTTCAGATGTTTCCTTTACGCATAGGGAATTGGACAATTTAAAACTTTGTTCTGTTCAGAACTTCACAAAGGCTGGTCACTAACCAGTGATTGCTGCGATTAATGGAAATATTTTTCTTGATCTTAAGGAGTTTTGTGTCATACGTTGTTTACTAGATCCCGCAGGAGAGAGTCAAATTCATGAGAGAGAGAGGTATCTTGTATATTTTGCTAGTAGCAAGTAGAAAATTCTTATTAGTTTGGTTTTTGCAAAATTTCTAAAACAATCTGTTGAGAAAATAAGGCTTACTGAACTGCTACTTAGAACCTGGAACTAGACTTTTTCTTTCTTTCATTGTGTAGACAATGTTACCAATCCACACCCTCCATAGTTGTGCAGGGGTCTTGCATGCATTGCTCTCCTGCATGTTTTACCTATTGCGTTCCTTATTAAAATGTTTCAACATGATTTTTAATTCCTTGTAATTTGTTTGTTGAGAAATGTGGGTACCTATTAATGAATGTAAAGGAGTGGCTGTTGCAGAGGAAAAGCTAGATTCTCTTGGGATCAATATTATTCGTAATAAATACACCTTTTCTGTTTTCTCAGTGTTCAGGTAAGCAAAGCTGCTAGTAGAATATTGAAAAATACTATTTCTTTTTTTGTTTGTGTGTCTTTGCCCTAATTATAGTGGAGGAAATGAAAGCTATCTTCATATCCAGTAAATCATATGCAGAGGCTCAGGAGTAGAACCAGATCATTATTATTGTGTTGTTTTTAAACTTTGATGCATTTGTATTTAACTTACAAGGCTGGGAGTGGAAGCTTACTATTGTTGTGCAAACCAAAATAAATTTCTTTGTACTTTATTTGATGAAGTGTTTCAGTATGAATGTGAGGTGTTGATGTGTTGACTTGTATGTCTGTATTCTTCCAAATGATTATTCCTATTTAGATGACAGCAACAATTTATCTAAGGTATAACAGATTGAAAATAACGTGAGTTATCACGCAAGCAGATGGTGCACAACAGTAACTATGGTTAATAAGGCATTTTTCCCCTGAATACCGATGTTAGCAGATGTGTCCAGACAAGTGAGGAATAACAAACCTGTTTGGAAAGCAGTTCCATCGCAAATTTGGTCTGAAATGAGCTGTTGAGTGTGATTGGGACATCTTTTGAGATAAGTTCCTTGCGGAACTTATTGGTGCTTTTAGTGGTTGTAGAATACAACAGCAAAAATGTACTATAGTGTGTAGTGAAAGGATGAGTGGCATTGAACCCAAATTTATAGTATGAGAGATTCTAAGTATGAGGAAGAACTTCTTTTATCACCGAGAGGGTGAGTACTGGCAAAGGTCCCAGAAGACTTATAGCATCAGTATTTGGAGAAGCATTTATTGTTGAGCTGGGCAAGCCCTGGCATCCTAATCTAACTTGTCTGCTTTGAGTATTGAAACTGAATTAACTGGCTTTCAGAGTTACTCTCTCTCCTGAATTGAATGAGCCTGTGATTAAAAAAAAAATAATAATAATAATAATAATAAAAATCTGTATGCTGAAGTTCTCAGCAACACTGATGTGAAATTCTCTAATTTTGAAAGGTTGGAAATAGAGTTGGATTTTTACACATTCCTTTTGGAGTAAGGGCTGTGTGGAGGAGTTTTGAGTAAATCATACAGTAAAATTAGCTTTAGGATTCAGAGAATTTAAAATAAAAGCAACTTCCATCTGATGTGAAATGTCAATTCAGAATAAACTTGCAACACTGGCTACAAAATGTTGAAATATTTTTGTGCAAAGTTTTTGCTCGCGAGCTCCATGTTCATTAAGGTAGCAGCTGTCCAACCTTTTCTTACTCTATTCTGAATCATGCATCACTTGTCCTCCTACAACTGCCATAGAAGTGGAATGAAGTTATCATTAACTCCTTGTCTATTGTGGCAGACTTTAGAAAAATTTAATCCTGTTCTCCTATCTGATCTTGATTGTATTTCTACTTTTTTGTAATCTGAGGCATGTATTAAATTATGGAACGCAACCTGGTTCTACTTTGAGTTTTCCTTGAATATCTGTAGTGTTTATTGTGAATTCTTACAGCCACACCTACCAGCTTAATCATCTTTGAAGATAAATCTTTGAAGAAATATTAAAGATGTAGTACTCTACCCTTTAGTTTTCTGAAACAAATTTCTTCCTGTTCCCTTACACAAGCTAGTGAATAGTGTCAGGTTTCTTTGCAAGGAGATGTGGATGTTCTAAGGGCTAGCATTTAAATGAAAGTGAGAGAGATGTGTTATGTATTTTATGTTCAATGAGTGATTACATAAAGGAAACTTAACATGGTCATCTAGTTGTATGATAACTCTGGATAGCAAAGGCACGATTCAGATGAGCATGGCACCTGAAAATGCCAGAGAATTCTATTGGAAATCCAGAGAATTCCAGGTACGAATGCAGTTAGAAGTAAGGCAGAGAAGAGTTTGTGAGTTAGTATGATTTTTTTGTTTCTGAATTCATTGTGTAGGCTAAAATGTAGAGTGATTGCTTTTGAAACTCCTTATAAGGTTAAACAATTTTATTTTTTTTACTTTTTAAAATTTTTGCAAGATTTTTTTCTGCTTTGTTGTATATGTTCAAATTTATGTAATACACTATCAAGTCTGAACTCTAATTTTTCTTAAGTTGTGAAAAACTTTGTTCTAGTGATTGACTGTTTCAAGGCTGATTGTATAAAAACAGCAAAAATAAAAGTTTGTCATTTATATCATTACTCAAATATTGACCTTAACAATAATTTGAATAAATATGAAATCCTTTTCCTTCTCTCAGTATCATTCCTATCATTGTCACTTGAAGTTGTAGTAATTTCTTTGTCACCAGTATGGAAGCTGAAGTTTTTTAAAACGTATTCTAGAGTTTGTGGAAAGTTTGCATTCTTATGAGTTGACTCTGTTTCAGTAAACTATAAACAAATTAAAAAAAACCACCTAGGTATCTGTAAAGATAGGTGGCAGCAGATATAGTTGCCCTAAACCAGTTTTGGATCACAGAATCAAAGAATTGTAAGGGCTGGAATGGACTGCCAGAGATTGAGTCTAATCCCCCTGCAAAGCAGGCCTCCTACAGCAGGCTGCACAGGCAGGCATCCAGGTGTGTCTTGAATATCTCCAGAGGAGGAGAATCCACAACCCCCCGGGCAGTCTGTTTCAGTGCTCTGTCACCCTTACTGTGAAGAAATTCTGTCATATGTTGATGTGGAACTTTCTGTGCCTGGGCTGTTCTCTGCAGAGCTCCTCTCCAGTAAGTCGTGTCCCAGCCTGTACTGATACTTGTTTATTCCTTCCCCTGAGCAAGACTCTGCACTTGCTTTAGTTAAACCTCATTTGGTTTATTATTTTATTATTTTCTATTGCTGAATGTCTTTGTTCAGTACAAATGGTCAAGATGACATAAGAAGTGCTTATTTCTTAGTCTTTAGCTGATAATAATCAGAAGAACTATACATGATTTATGGGGTGATACAGGGAGTGAATTGGGAGTACGTGGACAGGATGTAGTGCACCTGACTGTTATGTGCTTGGCATTCCAGGGAGGCTTGGGTACTGTGGGAAAGGTAATAAGACTATGAAAGGTATTGAAGTGAAAGCAGGACATAGAGCAGAATAATACTAAGTAGAAATTTAGTAGTGGATTATGTTGTTTGTTCTATAATTTCAGTGAGGCAACATGCCTTGATAATCCAATAAGGGGGGAGAAAGACCACATGGTAGAAAGGGAGAATAATGCTTAGAAGCGCTTCTAAAATGTTAAAAAAAAAAAAAAAGTGAAAGAGCAAGTCCATGTCTTCAGTGCCCACTGGTGATGGAATTGTGCATTGGCGAAAAAGGGGTAAAGGCAGTAGAACTGGATAAATATGGAATTTCATATCCTATGTTTGTTGTTGACCAGTTCTTAGTCCAAAGGTGGAACATACATCACAATATTTAAGGGTTTGTAGTAAGTTCTCAAGAGTAGTTTCATTACTTCCTGTTTTACTTGAATTTAAGCGTGCTCAGGGATTATTCCCATGCATCTTTTTCTAAAGCAGTTGATTTTAAGATAGACATTTAAAAAAAAAAAAGTTCTCACTGATCAAGTGAAATTCTAGATATTTTAATTTAAATTTTGTTTTATATTATTGCTTGTCTCTTAAGTTGTAAATAGTTCTACTTTGGAGTTCTTTTACATGTGTTACACTCTCTTTAGGTGATGCAGAGGGCTTTTCTACAAGGATAAAAGGAAGGTTAGTTGAAGGTTTCTGACAGGGAATGTTTTGTTGCCAGTTGGAGTTAGTGACTGTCTGTCAGATCTATCATCTATTTATTCTTATTGGGCATGCAAAGCACAAAATGTGAAGGCATCATACTGGTTCAGTGGGATTTTACTGGACTGTCCATTAAAGTCTGTTTTAAAATCCCATCAGAATACAAATCATGCTTCAAACAACGAATTTGAATCATCCAGTGGGAATACAGACTTGTTTCAAGCTTCATTTCTTGAACTGAGAAGTCTCAACTAAAGCTTTTATTTGTAAATGTACAGAGCAACTGCTGATTTTTCTTCTAAGAAGCTATGAGCTATAACTATTCACATGTAAAATGTCTCGGGACATCTGAGTTGTGCTTTAGGGATTTCTTAAGTTACCAGTGAACATCTGCTCTGTACCTTTTTTCTTTCCCTCTATGGTGTCATGTTTTGATGTCTCGGGCTCCTTGATCTACAGCATTTTTGCAGTACTCTATTTTTTTTTTATTAAGGAACTGACGTACTACAAATGTGTGCTCTCTCCGATTGAAAGCATGATTTCTCTTCATTGTAAAGTCCCCTCTAGATTTCTCACATATTCACAAAAATACTTCCCTGGCTTTGATGCTGTTTTGGGAATTTCTAATTAGGCCCACAAGCAGTGGTGATAGAGTCTAGAGAGGATATTTTGTTTTGCAATCAAGTTGGCGTAGTTCAGCACAGGCATAATTAAACAGCTGTATGTAATCTTTGCTTCATATGGGCACTACTATATTTCCTAGTTCATGGGGAGAAAAAATCACATTTTCTCCCAAATGTAGAAGCTAAGCCATCTGTGTGCAATTTCCCCTCCACTTCCTGGTCTTATGTTGGTAATGTCTAGTTTCTACTTCTAACCTGCAGTCTTTAGTCCTGGTCTCTCAGTTCTTTGTTTGTGGTCACAGCAGCCTACTGATCAGTGCTTTTCCTTTGACAAACTTTTTGTTTTGTTTCTTTTATTTTTTTTCCCCTCCCTCCCTATCTTCCAGTTACATTCCTTCTCTGGATTTCTCTCATTACCTTCCCTGGCTGTTTAGTCCAAACAAATTAGGTAGTTTATTCAACTACTTACTGCATGAGTCACCTCCTTTGGGATAGTAGAATGTACTCTGAGATAATTTTTTTTCCATTCCAAGGAAAAGTCTGCATTGTTGAGAAGAGCACAAAGTGTACTTTAACTCTTTTTTTGAAGGTAAATCTTTCAGGCATGTGTTTTGTATCCAGGATCCACACTGTAAAGCTGAAAGTGTAAATGTTTGCTGACAACATATGATCTGTATGTTTAGCTGTTATATTGGTTATTTTCATACCAAAAATACGGTATGAAAATCCACTAAATACATATCTCATGTGGTGTTATTCTGACACCACTGAAAACTTTTTTGTTCTAACTTATATCTGATGGTTTATCACAACTTTTTTTTCTTTTGAGCAATAGTGTATGAGGATGCAGATAGTAACTTTTCGTCCCTTTTCTTTCTAGTCTGCTCCTTTGTAATTTACTTCATAACTGCATTAGAGTCTGAGTGCCTGAAATGTTTTACTATTATGTTTTCAAGGTTAACCTACATGAAAGTTGCATCACTCTTCAGTTTTCAGTTTAAATACAAAATAAAATCTGTGAGGACAGTAGAGTATGTCATGTCTATGAAACTGAGTTTGGGATATAATCTATTGTTAGATAGTACTCTACCTGCAATAAAGTATATATTAGTGGAGGTGAAGGAGGAAAAGATTCCTTTGTTTGTTTTTGCTTGAACATAGCTAATTTTTCTTTAAAAGTACTTTCACTTTTCAGTGCAAGTGAGTAAAAATAACCAAATGAGTAGCTGTTACCTGATGATAATGTTATAGATCAATAGTCAAACTCCAAGTTTGAATTGGCAGAAATATTAAAGTATGATAGACTACTTAAGTGACAAGAATTTCTTATATGAGAAACAGCCAACTCCTGTCCTTACTTGGATCTCATATGTCCATTTCTTACAGAGTGTAAATGAATGTTGCAGCTGGGTAACAAAATCTCAACTAAAACACTACTTGGTTTTCGTGTACAGTACAGAGTTTTTAATACAGAGTTTTTGTGAAATTTTAATAGTCTCCTGAGGTAAATGCAACATGTACCTGTTGTAGTGAGTAGCTGTGAATGTTTCACTTCTGTATGCTTCTGATGGCTCTTACTGGCACACATTTGCCTAATGCTTTGCTTCCTACTTTTATTACCTCCTAGACTTTTCTTATCTGTAGTGGTGTGTACTGATCGCAGTTATTGGAGGTAGACATCATGACTTCACATAATAAACTAACCCAAGAAAAAAGTGGTTAAAAAAATCAAAGTTGAAAAATATACTTCCTTCTAATTGCTTTACCTGCAGCCACTGTTCTATAATCATCTTCTGAAAGCAGGAGTTCAAAGAAAACCTTATTTGTGGCCATTAAAACTCCTGATCAGGACTTTCAGGAGATACAACCCACTAGGGTTGTCAGTACATAGAAAATTGAAAACTTTTTGCTAGGATGGATACTTCATGGCAGGTTGCCATTCGGAGGGCTAAAGGGTTTGAAGGCAAGGAAGAAAGTGTTGAAGGTCCCTCTGTAGGAAAGACTAAATTCAAATTCCTACTCTTGATGGTCTGGATGTATTTTATCTAGTGACAATGTGGTGTAAAACATACAGATATGCCATAGAGAATAACACTGGCCTCCCTTTGACTAAGTCACCATTTTTCTAAACAGAAACTTGCATCTGCTTTTTTATTCTCCCTGATTTATGACTCCTTAATTCTTCTTTATGTGTGGCTGAAGAGTTGCTGATTAAGTTGCTGATTACATGGTTGCTGATGCAATCTCACCTGGGGAAGATAGTGATATCAGCCTAAGTTTATGTTCTCTGGTGGAGGCCCAAAACAGCTATGCGCGAAGTATATTTATTACTTGAATTAAACAAAAGAAGCAAGACAATTGCTATTTGCCTATCCATGGCAATAACTAATATTCTGGAGTTGTTTCTCATTTTGCAATTTTTCCTGTTGACTGGCTCTGGCATGCCACCTTCTAGTGTTTGTCACAAATCACCTTCTTTGGTACATCACCTTCTGGGTAGAGAAGAGGAATATTGTGAACTAGCCTTCAGTGGTTGAGTATTAAGTCTTAATTCTGTCATAACATGCCAAAATCCAAGTGTCTGCACAAATGTGGATGTTAGTAAAATGACAAGAGCTGCCCTGAAGTGAGAGACACTCAGTAGTGTGCAATAAATCTCCATGCAGATGACAAATTCATTCTCTAGCCCTGTTTTGGGAATTGTTCACTTGGTTTCCATAGAAGAGGGAAAAATGCTGCTTCCCATCCAACGATAAGATACTACTTCAGATGATCTGGCCTGAAGTTGCTGTCTAAATATGTCTCTCTCGGAGAGAATTCTTGACAATCTATGTCTTGCAATTTTTTCCAATTATCAATACGTAAATATATGCCCTAGTTTAGGGGATCAAGAATGGAAGAAGAAAATCTCCTTGCTAAAGTCAGAGTGAGGAAAAGTAAAGAAATAAAATGTGCTATACTTGGTGTCCAATTTCAGTGCAACCTAGTAGAGTTACAAGTGGCTGCGTGTGTAAAGCAGCGCTACAAATGACAAGCTTCCAAGCTGCAAACTGGTGCTTCTCAACCTTGACTTGTATTGACTTTCCCAGTGATAACAAATCAGTAGTTGATACAAAAATCTCTGAAGTATTTCTTTAGTGTAAGTTAGCTCTCTTGATGCACTCGTTTATCAATTTCTCATTTTCTTTGGGATGCTGCGTCAGGTAAACTGGAGATTGTACTCTTTTATGATGCTTGCATGTATATCTACACATCTATATAGTTTTCATCATAGTAAAATACTTTCCTGCAGTATGAACAGTTTTGCATCAGGAGAAAGCATATTGTAGAATCATAGAATCATAGCCTTACTCAGGTTGGAAGGAACCTCAAGGATCATCAAGTCCAACCGCAGCCTAACGATAGTACCCTAACTTTAACAACCCTCTGCTAAATCATATTTCCGAGCACCACATCCAAACAGCTCTTAAACACGTCCATGGACAATGACTCAACCATCTCCCTGGGGAGCCTATTCCAATGTTTAACCACCCTTTCTGTAAAGAAGTGTTTCCTAATGTCCAACCTAAACTTACCTTGTTGATGTGGTCTACCTGAACTTCAGTAAGGCCTTTGACACTGTCTTCCATAACATTCTTGTGGAGAAGCTGGCTGCTCATGGTCTGAATGGGTGTATGCTCCACTGGGTGAAGCACTGGCTGGATGGCTGGGCCCAAAGAGTCGTGGTCAGTGGAGTTGGATTTAGTTGGTGGCCGGTCACAAGCGGTGTCCCCCAAGGCTCAGTACTGGGGTTGCTTCTGTTTAACATCTTCATTGATGATCTTGATGAGGGGATTGAGTGCACCCTCAGTAAGTTTGCAGACAACACCAAGCTGGGAGGGAGTGTTGATCTGCCAGAGGGGAGAAGGGCACTGCAAGGGGACCTAGACAGACTGGATCGATGAGCCCAGGTTAATGGCATGAGTTTCAGTAGGGCCAAGTGTTGGGTCCTTCATTTTTGTCACAACAACCCCAGGCAACCCTACAGGCTTGGGGAGGTGTGGCTGGAAAGCTGCCTGATGGAAAGGGACCTTGGTGTTCTGATGGACAGTTGGCTGAACATGAGACAGCAATGTGGCCTGGTGGCCAAGAAGGCCAATGGCATCCTGGCTTGTATCAGGAATGGTGTGGTTGAGCAGGACTAGGGAAGTCATCTTGGCCCTGTACTCGGCATTGGTGAAACCTCACCTTGAGTACTGTGTTCAGTTTTGGGCACCTCAGTACAGAAAGGATGTGGAGGTACTGGAGCACGTCCAGAGAAGGGCAACGAGGCTAGTGAAGGGCTTAGAAAATCAGTCCTATGAGGAGAGACTGAAAGAACTGGGGCTGTTTAGTCTGGGGAAGAGGCAGCTGAGGGGAGACCTTATTGCTCTCTTCCAGTACCTGAAAGGTGCTTACAGTGAGAGCAGGGTAGGTCTCTTCTCAATGTTGACAGGTGTCAAGAACGAGGTTAAATGGCCTCATATGAAGCTTTGCTTCTTTATTACAAGAGTTAATGGAGAGGTCTGAGTTAGGACTGTAAATATACTAAAGAGGCGAAGAGCAATAGAGAGGTTCAGCATCCCCTAGATACGTACAGAGTATAAGTAATACAAGACTTGAAATGTTAAGAAATATTTAAAGCTACTGAAGAACAAGGTTAAGACTTGATTTTGATGCAGTATGAAAGATTATTCTTTAAACTGAGTTGATCTGTATTCCACTTTATATTTTCTTTTCTGCATTACTTACTACAAATATGACTGTGCAGCTAATCTTTCACGTGTGTGCGTGTGTGTGTGTGTGTATATATATATATATACACATAATATTGACAGAGGTATAGATCTTTTTGTGTGTGTCCATAAAACATTAAGAAAAGCTGAGATTTTGCTATAGTATTCAGTTAGTGTTGTAGGGATAATCCCAAGAAATACCAGCAAGGTCAGGGGAGTGTCAGTTTGAAAGATTTATGTTGCAGAACTGTTGCTTTAATTGGTAGTAATTAGTCTGTCTGTTAGTGAACTGTAAAGAAGCCAAGAAATACTTTAAGTGATGTCCTTCAGTGTGATAAAACCATGTTCATGCATTTGCACTCCCTCAGACATCAATGACTGTCAGCCTCACATTCTTCACCAAAACAAAAAGTGCTAAAAGCTTTTATGGAATTTAACTGGCAAAAAAAAAATAAATCTGTCATACACAATCCTGTAGTGAGCTCTGTGTGACCAGACACTTTGTCCTGTAGAAGAAAAATACTCATTTAAGAGGAACTCATTTGGGTTTTCCCTTAAATACCAGCAGCTTATTCATGGAAAATGAGTGGCTCAATATAGCTGTGCTTGATGTTAAACCACACTTTGCTTCATTATCATATAAAAAATAGGAAACGAGACATCTGGAAACTTTTATGTTATATTAATGACTTGGAATTATAGTTAAAATGTGGAATTAGTTTTCAGGATGTAAAACCACAGCTGTTTGCTCTTCAGAATCATACATTCACATCATGAACTGTCTTCTCTTTTTTTTTTCTTCCATATTTGTTTCCCTGAATTCTGAAGAATTGAAGTAACTGAAGTAGAATTCAACTTAAAGAACTCATTTCACTTGACTTTATTATAAAACTGCTTGATAGGAGAGGCCCAACAAATGTAAATGTGTGTTCCTCTTAACTTGTAGCAGACTACCCTTTTTTCAAATAATAGTCTCCTGGATTTTCCAATGTGTATATTTTAATAGTTGATTTCAGCAACAGATATCTATTGGTATAATTTATTGTTTTCTGCATTTACTCAATTTTATGAAATCAAGTATTTGTCTTTTCTATTGTCATTTGTGTATGAATTCATGTGTTCTTTGTACTATATAAAAGGAGGTAATTTTCTGATAAAGATTTAGTGAAATATTTGAGAAGACTAGGATAAACATGTGATTTTTTTTTTAGTCTGTTTTTCACTAAATCACTACTACAGTAGCATACATCTCTGCTTTTCATTTCCTGAACGAATGTCTGGTGACCTGTTGACTCTTCTGAAGCTAACTCATTGAAGAATGTGAGTTATCCTTGTGCTAGTGTTTAATATTAATAAAATAATATCATAATATCAAAATCATCTTAGTCAGCTCTCCATATTGCATTTAAATTGTCATGCTTTTGCTTTGAAAAAATATTGAGAGTTGTTTTTGTTTCTTTCTTCACCCTCAGGCGTGAAAATATCTTTTGTAAGGTTCTGGTTTTATAAGCATGTTTTTTTTTATGGTGTGGTTCTAATTACTCTTTGATAAGCATAGCAACAAGTTTCCCAAGTTGCTTCAGATGAGTTGATGGGTTACTTTATCATCATTTATTGTACACTTCCAGAACTTGCACTCTATAAATATTCAAGCCACTAATGGTTTTAGCAAGCAGTTGAAATGCCCAGTTGTTCTGCTGAGCCAAATCATAGCACACATTTCCTCCAGACTAGATGGGAGATATGGCTAGCATTTGAAGCTAATCTGTAGTGAGACAACTAGGGTTAAAATTGCTTTTACATTAGAAACTCTAGTAACTTTAACTTGAGACCTGTAACTGTTTTCATATTACGTGTTCCTGGCAGAAAAAAAGCGCATCACTTTTGGATGTTAAAATAATTTAAAACTGATTTGTTTAGAACTTCAGATATTTTCTTCATTCTAGTGAGTCATAGTTGTCTAAACACCATTTTACCTTTACAGTACCTCCCAAAAATGTTCTGGCAGCTGTAGCTTAGTCTCACTCATAATTTTGATACACTGTCCTTAATAAATGCATTCTTAGATAGCCAGTTGTAATTACCTTTAAATGAATTAAATGTAAATGAGTAGCATTTATGAAAACCTCTAGAATAGCTCATGTAGGAACACAAATTCCTAGAAAGTACATGAGTTAAGAAGTTAAAGCAGGAAACAGTTTCCTCTTTTTTTGCATATAATTAGTTTCTCTCAAGCCTACTCTAGTGTCTTTACTGTCAGCTCCCCTTAAGGCTTCAATCTTCCTGCACGGTCAGTTACATTCATGAGACAGAATTTTTAGCTTTTTTAATGTATGTTAGCATTTGCAGATAAATATATTTTAGGTCTGAGGAATTTTGATAGATTTAAGTTTTTTTTTTTTTCCCCACAAAGTTGACTCTTCCTAAAAGCATATTCACTTTTTATGGACCTCAGATATCATCTCATTGCCTTGTGACCTGACAATTATATCCACTAAACCAAAATAATTTATCAGTACAGCACTAAGTAATAAATCCTCTTTTCCTTTTAGATGTGCAATCACTTCCCTTTCATGACTTGATCTTCAGTTTTTAGTGTGGGGAGTCTTCTATCACTGGCATTAATCCACATAGTACTTTAGAAATCATAGCTGAGAAACATTTATATTGAATTTGTATGTGAATTTTATTATGAAGAACAGTCAACCACTCTTGCGTGGATGCACCCTTTTTTAAAGATTGATTTCATTATCAGAGCACTTACCCTTTTTTTACCCTGGAAAGACATTGCATAGCAAAGGGAATTTTGCAGAAGGGAATTGGTGCTTCATTTATGTTATTGAAATTATTCTGCTATTTTCAAAGTAAAAGTGATTAAGAAAGTGGTGATGTTTATTTGAGTGAAATACAGAGAGGGAAGATACAGTCTGTATTTTCAGAGGAGTTTGGGAGTTTGAATGCTATGTTTAAGCAGCACTGTGAAGTATCTGTTTTTTTCATGGTAGGAGATTTTGAAGACTTTCTGTTCCCTAGTTTTTCTTAAAATCTTATATTTGTAGCGTGCTGTGGAACTTGAAGAAATACAGCTTAAATCTACAAAATCAAAAATCTACTTTCCAGTGTCATCTGTGGCTTAAATCCTTTTACTCTGAGCCTTGCAGGCTGTTAGTTTTTGGTTGGTTACGTTTAATCTCTTTGAACTAATGAAGTTCTTTCTCTTATAATTCAGTGACCTATAAGGCTATCTTACATCAAAATAGCATTAACTATTTTTTTCCTACATGTACTTGTATTGTTTTGGTTTTCTTAATGATGGTTTAGCAAAACTTTTCTGCAACAAGAGTGTTTTTGATCCTAAAAAAGAACTTCTTACTTAGGGTCAAATTATGAATCTTTTATGTTTCATTGAGCTGTTTCATTCAGCTAGTCAGGAATGTCTTCTCCACTAAGGATTGAAATAGAAAGGACGTACCCCCTGCAGAATGTAATAGATTCTGCATTTGCTTTTACCAAAGGAAATGAGAGTTGTGAGAAATACAGTGGTGATCACTGGCTATGGCGCAAGGAATTTACTTTTAGGAAAACATGAAGATAATGAGGGCACTTGAAACCATTGCAGGGCATATTTATTGACAGTGACAGTGGTTTATGATATTTAATGGAAATATGTTGTGGAGGTAGAGGCTAACAACAGCAGAAGAGCTAATGTTTGCCTTCTGGCCTTATACCAGACTCCAGAAGAAAGGCTAGCAGAAATCCAGTGCAGCCTGCTTCATCAAGTGGTTGGAGTTAAAACAAAGCAGACAGGAAGCTTTTGAAGACTTCTTCAATAAAGCTCTGACACTGTTATTTCATTGTACACGTGTCAAGAATCTGAAGAGGAATGAGTCGAAGGAGCCGGCAGAGGGACTCTGTGAAAGAAACAGAGGTTATGCAGGTTATAGTGAGAACCCATACTGGGAAAGTGATATTTTTGGTATATTCATTTGCTGCTACAAACATTTTCCAGATCGAACAGAGCATATTGAAGAAAATGCTCTTAGAGAACCACTTGTAAATTTTCCAGTTGCAAGCTGTAGTTTATCTGTTGTAAGAATGGAAAATGGGATCAGATTCATCGAAGAAACTGGACAATAAGCCCAGCATCCTACGGCATGGATGAAGAAAAGGCGTAAAATAATTATTTTCTTTTTAAAGTTCTTTTGAGAACTCTAGAGATGTGTTCCCTTCATAAGGGCAAAGATGAAACTGCCAGTGAAAGTTCTTCGTAAAATTTTGGATTCTTCTTAAGCTGTTCTCTTCAGATGCTGCTCACTAAAAGAATGCTGCATATCACCAAAATGGCACAAAGATGATATTTGTATTTGCAACGAATTTCACATCAAATGAAAGAGTATCAACTCTAGCAGCTTCTCTGTGAGCTTCAGAGTTGCCGGTGCCTAATCTGTCATGATTCCTTGTTTTATATTCAGTAGAGGATGAAGGATTAAAGGTATTCTGGGAATAAAAAAAGGAAATACTTTGACTGTTTTTCTCCATCTTGTGAGAGATTAATATCATCTTTCTGTTTAGAGGCATTCAACTTCAAACTAGTTTTTTGTTTTCCTCTATTGCTCTGCATTGCTAAATGAAGTAGAATGCAAAGTGTTTGCTTTACACAGGTTCATATAGGTTGTAAAGAAAATATCTTCAGATTAAATTCTAAAACTTTCCTACGGAGGCATCTGCCATGTGTCATAGCAACAACAAGAGGACAAAAAAATGTGGTTAGCAGGAGGATGGAGTACTAGAAGGTTCATGTGTAGAGAAAATCTGGAGTTAAACTGAGGGCTGGCATTGATTTATGCTTCTTGCGGTGTAATATTACAAAAAGTATTACCAAAAAACTGTACGATGTAACTCTTCACAGACTCCTTTTTTTCTTTGTGTGGTTGTTGCAGTGAAAAATTCAAAGCTTTAGGCATGCTTGCCACATTGGTGTCTGTGTTTTACCAGAAATAGTCCTGATAGTATACATTTCTGTAGAGACTTTGAACTCTTTTTCATGTACTGTGCACTCCTGAGGTTTTATCTTTTCCAGTAGTTATCTACTTCATACGAAGATAACTGTTACTAATTAGAATTGTTGTGTATCAGATCTGAGTGGTGAAATATTCAGTAAAACGTAATGCCTAATATTAAAGAATTTATGAGGTTCCTTAATTAATCATTAATTTATCTGTGTAAATTAATTGCTATCTAATAGTGTATTACCAATATTCTACCTTTTCTTAGCTGTGTGAGTGATGTCGTTTTTCAGACTGGAATAAACATACAGAAAAATTTTATTTGCTTTTCTTTACAAATTTTACAGGTTTCTTTATCTTGCTCCTTTGCCTGTAAGTAGATCAGCACTAAGAGTATGACTGGAATCTAACCCATATTTTCTTAAAACATTGTTTAAAAAAACAAAACTAAGAAATCTTGATAAGAATAGAAGGAATTTTTTTTTTTTGCAGATGGTAGTTGCTCAGTTAAGTCCCATAGTCTATATTTCATAACCTATCTTCGAATGGTAGTAATTTTCTTTCTACATCATTAAATTTTGAATTATGACTACTCAATAGATTTTTTTGTCCATTTGTATGACTTTTTTTTTCTCCTACCAGTAGAAGTCCCAGACTAGTTGAATTTTTACCTTTAGAGTTAGCTGGTGCCTTGGGGCCTGCTTTAGAGAACAGAACCTTGAAAGACTGCCTCATCAAGACAAATTGTCCCACACTTTGAGTCTTCTGAGCCTTGAGAACCTGCAGTTGTAGATTTGTGAGTCTTCAGACTATAAAAGAATTATGTGCAGTGGTGTCTGCAGAGAAACACAGGCTAGGATAAAGGCAAATGTGTATGGAAATTGTAGTTAAGTCATGTCTCATGCAAGTTTTTAATTATTCAATTTGTCAGAAAGTGAGGTTTTGAAATACACTGCAGAGCAAGTTAATTCCTGATGTTTTTGAATATGTGAAGTGACATCTAACCTAGAAGCAAATTACCTTAAATTAAAGCATCTGCATCTCAGCTGTCTTCATTTTGGGTTTTTTCCTTTTACCTTTATAGTATGCTGATACATCGCTTGTAATTAAAGTGGTGGACAAAAAAAGGTTAATTTTGAAAATTTGTATGTGTAAGCAAAATAATTTAGTTTCCTATTCAATGCTTCAGTCTTTAGAGTACTAGAAATAGTGTGATTCTCTTATGAGCAGTCTACTATGTATTGATTTTGTATAACTGATTTTAATTCTTTTGGACAATTGTGACACAGAAGAGAACTCTGAACCTGAATATCAATGCTGATGACTTTTACGTTTGTCACACTGAGTTAGAAACTTCTGATCACTTGAGACCAGTTTTAAAACTGCAGAATTTCATGCATATTAGTAGTGTTTCTACTGATCCAATAATTTCTATTCAGTTTACGCTAAATGCTTGAAATTTGAATGAGTTAGTGGAGGTGGTTCTGTGGTCTTTTGTCTGTAGTTGGAAGACTTTTGGCACCAATTAATACTGACTGTTTTAAAAAAAAAAAAAAAAAACTAGAGTGAAAAAGTCAATGCATGGATCGCAAGAATTCTACTGAGAGATACTTAATCTGTTTTGATAATTGTTTTTACAAAGTTTGAAGAAAATTCTTAATTTGAGTCACCAAAATTTCAGGAAGGTGTTTTAGGTAGAGATATGGAAGGTGGAAAGCAAATTCTTATGTCTTTTGTGTGCAGCTCTTAGCACACAGGACATTTAATGAGAGATACAGAGGAAGGATTTCTGTGAATTCTTTTGGATGTGGTTGACAACACCTCTGTGTTACCTGGAACTGAGTTCAACAGCAAGAAGTGTGATGCCCTGAAGATCTTAAAACTTGAAGTATGTTAGTGACATTAGGGTATGTCCATGCCATAAAACCAAACACAGTGATATTGCTAGACAAGAAGCAGTATGTGGCAGGTGAGCTGCAGCTACTGCGTTAGACTAAAAGGGTTATGTCACTTTCTGAGTTTATGCGCTCTGATAGAAATATAAACTTACTGATTCATTAGGAATTACTTTAAATATTTCTGTATGGTGCTGTTGTATATTTGTATTATAAAGCAATGAAAATTCTTGTTGTTCTGATGCTTTAACTTAGTAGTAACCTTCAGTGTAAGTTTATCTGAAGTTTAAAAGATAAAAATGTAGTCCCATTTCTGAGTAACTTTTCACTGATGCAGAAGAAATTGTATTTTCCTGTGACTAGAATGGAGAGCTGAGTCTTCGCAGTGGTTTTCTTCTACCATGTTTAAATTATAGATGTACACTGATTCTGAATGTTTGCTGAAATTTTAACTTAGGTTTGTATTATATCGTGTGGAAAAATAACATGAAATATATGTATGTTTACTTTTCCAGGAACGTGCTTTAAATGATAAAACACTTTGCTGACATGTTTATGAGAGATAATGAAGTTGCATTAAAAATGCACTATATATCTTTTTATTCCTTGAATATTCAGGATTTATATTTTGGGGAAATACAGTTTTCAAGCAAAATTGTTATTTAATGTTACAGTTAAAGACTAAGAAATGCAAAAATGTGCAAAAATGTTTAAAATACTTTCGGTAACATCCATCTCTATTCACAGGTGAAATCTGCATGTAGGATTGTCATTTCATAAAAGAAACAGGAAACTTATCAGTGTTTTCAAGCAGATTCTAATTACAATTTCTGACATCTGTAATGCATGCTGTATGAGGACTGCATATTAAATACTGAGATGCACAAAGCTGAGAGCTTAATGAAGCTAAAAGATAAATGTATTTTCTTCAACCTGGGCAACCTGTTGCTAAACTTATTAGTTTATATGTACGAAACACAAATGTGTTCTGTTGTTTTGTACTTAGTTTTACAAAGATAAGATATGACCAGCAGTCAGAAAGTAATGAAAATCTCTATTGAATATAGCTGCAGATTCTCATGCAAAGCAGGCTCTCAGCTGTGAGGCCATTTGTATGCAATTGCTATGCCTATTTTTCTGAAGTTAAGAATACAGCCAGTATACACTACTGATAAATTTGGACAATGTATATAATAGAATACTATTTTAAAAGTCTCCTGAAGTGATGGGGAGAGATCTTTCACAGAATGTTGGTATTGTTACTTGGGAAACAATTTTTCTGTTATGTGAGAATGTGGTCTATCGCAATTTGTTGCTTGTCTCTTACATGGGGACATAGGGAGGGTGAAGAAGTGGCAGCACCGTTTGAAGGTAAGTCACCAAAAGCTCTTCATATGTTAATATTTCTGTAACTAAATGTGTTGTCTTAGTATTATTACGCAATACCTAGATTTATGAAGTTATTGTTGCTGACTTTGACCTTAATTACTGGAAATAGTGTTATTCCCCTAAAATTTATATTAAGATGCTTTTTTTCTATTAAAAAGTCTAAATTTTTTTGGCCATAATACATTTAAAGAAAACAAAGTAATATTGTGTGTGGGGGGGGAAAAAATCATATGTAGGCATAATTATAGAAAGATGGAAAAAAGAGTGACAACAGCTAGTATCTTTACTGTTGTTTTTGATGTTTAATTTTATCTTTGAACTTTCATTCTCTATTTCCTTTTCTGAATCTGAAACAAATCATTGTAACAGCTAAAGGGAAAAGAAAGTTGTTATAATGTTCTCATCTTCAAAAATCCCTGCAAAATTATCATTTACTTCTTTTTAATGTAGTGTGGCTCTAAGATAGTTGCATCCTACACGTTAGCACAAAGGTATAGATTCTCAGCTTTATGACTCTTTTTATCCATCTGCATGCAGTTCTTACGTTTCTCCCCTCTCACGTATTATCGCCACAGGTTTCTCTAGATGAAATTTGTGAGTAATTTACAATGTAGAATTCTTGAACGTCAGAGGAACACACTGCTTTTTTTTTTTTAATGTTCGTGTTACTCCCTGCAGACAACTGGCCAAAATAATTCTGTGATGGCTAAATATATTTTCTCAAGCCATATTAATTTTGATGAGGTTTTTTCTATTTCAACATCAGATAATTCCTTCTTTTATTAAGTGCTTTGTAGTAATCTGATTTGTTCACAGCTACGCATTTAGTAAACCCCATTTCTCTCTATACATCATCTTGCAAACTCAAGAAAGATAAGTTAATGTAATTTTATCTTGTCCAACTCATCATTTGAAGAATATTAATTGTAGCTTTTTGAAGTGATATCATTGCTTTTTATCCTGAAATGCCTTGTTTGAAAGAAGTACCCCTAGACAAGGTGGCTGTCTTCAAGTTGAAGTAGTATCATGTGGTTCTAGAAGTTGTGAAGTATTAACTTCATATTTTCAACAAAAAATGTTATACTCTGCATATATATATAAAGCCTGTGCTGTAACTATGATGTGCACAGTGTTAGCAAAAAAAAAAAAAACTGCAGCTACCTTTCCTGGAGACCATATAATTGTATCAGGCAACCTATTGAGATAAGCACAACCCAGACTCAGATTACTGCTATGTATTGTTTATTTTTAAGTGGAGAAAACATGTTTCTGTTGTTATCTGTAAAAGGCTGTAAAAGAGCTGCTGTTATTGCCAGCTCTCTCAAGGGTATGTCATCGTCCAATTTGTGGCTTTTTCAGCTGTGAATGGAGTTCTTTGAAAAGTGATTGACACCTGAGTTGTTGGGTTAGAGCCTGTAAAATTGCAAGTAATTTAATTACACAGGTAAGAACTTGCCAGGAAAATATTGAGATAGACAGGAACGGAGCAATGACACTTTTGTCACATCACAATTTTTTCCTCTCTAATTTATCTAGAGATTTTATCATAAATCTTGCTTTGAAGTAGACTACTTAAAGTAATTGACAGAAATTGGCTGCTTCATAGCTTTATTTTAATATAGTCTAGATTGCTGAATTTTTGGACAGTTTTCAAGATGATGAGTTACTTTGCAGAACTGTCTTTTGGAAGTATGTGCCTAAGTAATTAGTATTTTATTTCTGCTGCCAATCCAACACTGTCTTTGTCTTGCAGATTTGAGGAACTGAACTTGAGCTTAAGCTTGCGTACGTTTGCAAGGATGATATATACAAATGAAATGGGTTGAAATAATAGGACACACGTTTTAACGTAATGGATTAAGTTGCCTCCATAATTAGACATGATTAAATTGGCACAGGACAGTTCCATACTTCCAGTGATCGTGGCATGATGAAATCCTTTGATCAAAATCTGATAGCCATCCTAACTCTAGAGATTTTTGCCCTCTGAGCTTGTGTTTTCTGAAAGGTTATTCCTTGGCCATATCTAAATTTAATTCAATTTCTGATTGCATTTGGCTTATGAGAAATAATGTGGGGTTGTGACAGTATACTGAATTGTACAGCTTGCTGCTTTCCGTAGTTCCTTTAGAAGCTGAGAGATTTGAATGATATTCCCACGAAATAGCTTCTGTTTCACTGATATAATGAAGGTAAAAAGTTCTTTGTCTTCACCTTGTCTGATTATCTGTCAAAACCATTTCCTTCCAGAACTGCAGACAGCTTCTTCATCCTAACATGATTGCTGCTGTTCTGTGTCTTGAGAAAAGGCTGGCTTCTCCATCCATAAGCAGTTTTGAGGTGACACAAAAATCCTTTCATTTCTCCCCACTCTTCCAAAGTTCTAGATGCATAGATCTCTGGATCAAGTGGGGGGCAATGCCATCCAGAAAAAACACTATAGATTTCTTTAGATTCCAGAAGTTATATAAAAATTAGGAAACATTCTAAAAATTACATTAGAATAAGCTCTCAAAAGACAAGTGAGAATTCTGCCATTACACCTTAACCACTTCTCAGATGGTTCAAAGGGTATGTACAAGCATCATACCGGAATCTGAGGATCAATGGATATACTTTAAGAAATGTTTGCTTTAAAGCCTTAGAAGTGAGGACTGTGCTGGAGCAGATATCTGCACTGCAGCCCGTAGAGAATCCCATGTCAGAGCAGGGAGATACTACCTGCAGGAACTGCAACCTATGGAAGTGATCATAGAGGATCATTTTCACCTAACAAGAACTGCAGCCTGGGATTAACTATGCTGAGACAGTGGAAAAAAAAAAAAAGGAAGAGAAGTGGAAGAGAGGAACACTTAAGGACTGATCACCCCCACTCTCCTTTGTCCAATTGTGTAATGAGAACAGGTAAAGGAGTTATGGATGATGGGGTGAAATTGACCCTGGCACGATGGGTTGTGGTGGGAAAGGTATCTCCGGTTTTCTCTTTGTATCTCAAAACTCCTAAGTCAATTCTGTTTTGACTTTTTAGTAATTGGTGATAAAGCTCTTTGCCTTTATCTTGACTCATCAGCTTTTTCATTGTATTATCTCCCCCTATCCGGAGGAGAAAGGGCAGCAGATTGGCTGTGTGAGTATCTGGCAATTAGGCAAGGCTGACCCACCCAACTCAGTGAGAGAAGTGAGCAGGGAAGAAGCAAAGAAATTATTATTTAAGTACTAGTCCTTATATTGAATACATTCCACTTCAGTAGGCTTAGTTGTAGTCACAATTTTAATTTTGGTAGTCATAGTTGTAATTTTCTTTTTGTTATATTTCCTAGAGAATCTTTAAAATGGAGAAAAATTCCACTTCCTCTGAACAGGCACATATAATTGGAAGCGCAGCTGGTATTTACTGTTCTCTGCAACAAGAGAACTTTTGACTCCCAACAGATGTACAGCCCCATAGCAATCAGTGCATTTATGTGAAATTATGATAGTGATTCCTTCAGTTACTATATAGCAAAAACTAGTTATGTGACACAGATGAGACATGGATAGTATAGTTAGTGTAAAAGAAATTTTTAGATTTTAGAGGATTTCACTGCAGTGAGAAACTTTTTTTTAAAGATTCATGGCTTCTGCAGCCAGCTCATTATTAGTTGTTTTGCTGAATGGTAATCAGATGAATTCTTAAGTTCTATTTCTTTTTTCATCTCCTGCAAGTTCCTCACTGTATACTGTGAGGGCTCACTGGGTAATAAGAGGTTAGAAACAAAAGGAACTGAGCAGAAGATCTCAGTCTTTAGTGATGGCAACCATACTGTAAGATTGCCTTTCCTCAGTTAATGAAGATTTACTGTAGTCGTGGGGAAAAAAAAAAAAAGAAATGATGCAGTTAATTAAGTTCAGGGTCATTTTGGAGATTTTCTGGACAACTAAATGATTCAAACAATTTGGAAAGCTCTTAATTTCTTCTGAATAGTATTTGCTTCAAAAACAAACAACTACAAAAAATCAGTATAGCTATCTGAAATGGTATAATGAAAATTCTACATATTACATAATGTGCAATCATGCAGTTTTCATCAAGATAATAAAGTATACTTCCTATTTAAATTTACTGTTATTTCTGTGAAAACAGATGCTGCTACTGAGCATTGTTCTCATTGAAAGATTTTAGTAAGTAGCTCAAAAATTGAATCTTATGTTTTAGTGATGTACCAAAAAAAAAAAAACCAGGAAATCACATCAGTGGGCCCAGTGCATTTCATTGTAGAAATTTACCATGAGCAGTTGGCATTCCTAAAATATAAAATAGAAAATGGCTCATATTCTGAAGTTCATCACAGCTGTAGACAGAATAAGAGGATTAATATTTATGCAAAGGCTTAATCCCATGAAAAGCTAGAACTTGATTCAATTGGAAACACTTCCATGATAAGTATTAATATCTGTAACACTCTGGTTAAGTCCTTTTCTTTGAAGAAAAGGTATAATTGTCAGCAAATTTTTCTCCTAAGTGTTGTATATTTTAACATATGGTGGCCCTTAATTATTTATCTGTGCATTTTCATGAATAGTATTAACAAAATATGTAATCTGAAATTTAATCATATGTGGAGCAATATTCACATATGATTAAAAAATTTAGAACAACTTTGTCCTATCCATCTTAAGCATTGTGAGCATATAAATGCATATAAATCCTCTATACCAGGACTTCCCTGTTACTTTCTTCAAAATTAAGTTTCTGACCCTATGAACTTGTTTGTGTTTTAGTAAGCTGGATAGCAATCTTGTGCGTTGTAGTACATTGTTACTGACTGATAGTGGTAAATAATCAATAGGGATTCAAGGCACAAATGGAGGCTAAAAACGGAAGACTTCTATATTTCAGTGTGATACTGCAGGATTTTAAGTGGATATTCCCCAAAAGGAACAAAATAGATTGAAATCAGACCTTTTCTCCCATATTTTCTTTTTTTGTTTCGTTTAAATTGAAACAGCCTTTGATGTGAACTGGAAAATGTAGTTAATTTGGTCAAATCAGGTCACATAGTCTAAGTAGTGCTCTTTCAGAGTCAGCTCCATGACTGTTTAACACTTATCAGGTATTTACATAAGGATTAATTTTCTAACTCTGGTACAACCTTTCACTGTTTTCCCACAAATAGAGAACTAGTAAACGAAGATTTTCAGACAAAAGGAAGAATCAGAGCTGTTTTGATTTTTGCATCTTTAATGTTGATGCAGTGACCTACCAATTTTCCATTTGAATTCAGTGAGTGTCTATACCCCTTTCAAATTCCAGATGATAGACATATCCCTGGGGAGATGTCAGAAAAAGATGTTGATATGCTGAATTGAATATAAGAAAATGTGTCAGAACTGGCTGTGTGTCTGTGAGTCACCAGTGAAAAGGATGTAGTTGTGATCATGGGAATGAATTAGCTCATTCAATGAAAACTTCTAAAGGAAGATAAAGAGAATACAAATGGCATTATAAAGCATTATTGCACAGAGACTGAGTTATTTCTGATCCAAGCAGGGAATACTAACACAGACAGAATGCTGTGCCAGTGTAATTGTACTGCTTCTAACATCAAAGTAGGTAGCTTAAATATCCCTGCACACCACTGTTTTGCCAGGTACTATTTTGGATGGCACAAGTGTCAGAGATACCTAAAATAATTCACTGTCTCTGTGGCTCTGTGCCTTCATCAAAAGGACAGGGATTCTGATTTTTTGACTTAGGTTTTCTATTTTTGGTACAAGGAGTTGAAACAGTTGAGTCCTGAGGGAGAAAAATAACTTCGTTATATTCAGCCACAACCTTTACTGATTGGAGGGCATATATGTGGCAGATACACAGAGGGATAAATACTCAAAATTATGAAAGGCCACAATCGATTTGGTTGCAGGCTTCATCTTAAAATAACCTGCAGTAAATTGATTCCTATAAAGCAAACAACATAATAAAATTGAGCAACCTGAGCTCATCCATTAGTTCAAATTCCTTCTGCTATTCGTATGGTTAATGAGCTGGATGACTGTTCTTTTGAAACGGTATTCATAATTGCTGTCTCTTTCAGTGTGGCTACTTAGTACCCCAGCTTTACCTTTAAAACAGTACCAGTGTTTTTCTGATGGTTAAAGTTTATGCTACCTATCCTTCTAGAATGATACAACCTTAAGTGTGCTCCTCTAGTCCCCGTATAAATCAAGGAATTGGAAGAGTAACATAGTACTGTCACCTGACGATAACAAGTGATGATATTGGAGGCCTAGAATTTAATTAGAAGTATTTTCTATTTTATTATTAACCAATTAATGCATGTCTGATTTTCTTTTTCTGTGTGATAACTTAAACTTTTTATTTATGTAGAATTGAACATGTGATAAAAATCAGTTTGCTGCTGTTCAAAAAGTAGCTTTGCTCTCCTGCTCTAAAAAGTCTGTTGTGATTCCTTCCTGTGCAAGTTTAACTTCTGTTATGGTTTTGGCCACAACCACAAATTTGGAAACGACTGCTTCACACAGATGAATGTTTAAATTAATGATTCTGTAAACATTCTTTTTTTTCTTTTGCTGGGCAATTAAGATTAATATTAGAGTGGTTCCTTCACATGTTTTATTTGTACCCTGGCCTTTCCTTGAGATGATTTTCTGAAGAATTAGCCTCAGAACTTCTATTAAATAGAAACATTAAAAGTAGAAAATCCAAGAGTGTTAGCGTCAGAAATACAATAATGTGAAGAAACATTCTGAAATTACTCTCAAATTAAAAAACAAAGCTGGATATACTCATCTGGAAGGTAGAAATGATGATGTTATTTATGTTTAAAGGAAGTGAAAAAAGTGCTTCCCACTTTATTTATTATGGGTCAAGAAGTCATGCTTCTCAGTTGTGTTAGGAAGAAAAGAATATGTTTTCAAAAATCTTGTTTTGGTCTTTCTGATTGTACTTACTGACCTAAGCGACTTATACTTCATAATTTTACTTCTAAAATTTTATAGCAGCTTGCCTTATACTTCAGATGAAAAAGAATGCCCTCAATAATTCTACTATAAATCTATAAATATTCAAGAAGATGTTTTTTAAATGAGATTTACTTATAGAAATTAGTTGATTTTTGTATTGAGTGGAAGGCAATTAAATAACATTGTGTAATACGTACAACAAAAGCAATAAAAATCAATGCATTTCTATGTAGTTATTTTATACTTGTATTCTTTCAAAAAACAGAGGCAGTTATGCAGTCTCAAAATGCTACTAAGTTTGCATAGTTTCAGTTTTGATACTTGGGTTGCAGAAGTATTTAGTTATTCAGTGATAGAAACTCTTGCATATGTTTGAATCTTAAGAGCAATATTGCTTTTTAAAGTAGAGCAGCTGGTGTTTCTTCCTCTTGTATTTCTCAAATGATGTAATTGATTGCCTTTTTTGTTTTATGAATCTGACTTTTTCTACTACTGAACTACCTAACAGATTATTTCCTGACATGCTCCTAAAAAGTAGGAAGATGCTTAAGGTGGCACTAATGTACTTGTTTCGACTTACCTTCCTGATGAAACCTATGGAAGAGCAGAATTCGACTTTATTTGAATTCTGGGAATAAATGTTACTTATCCTGTACGCACCACTGATTGGTAGATAAATTATTGTAGGTTCTTTCCCAGATCATTATTGCAGATCTGTAGGATTTATGCTGCCAAAAATCTCCAGACAATTTTACGGTTCCTAATATTTTGTTTCTTCCTCCTCCTTGTCTTTTTTTTCTCCTTTCTGGTTAGGATTCGATTTTATTGAAATGGATTTTATTTATCAAATCTATCCAGACATAAAAGCTGGAAATTGAATATAAGAGATTGCAATGTGAAGAAAAGTTATTGTAGATACTACAGAGCAAATTAAGACTCTTTCACATTAGAGAAATGTGAAAAATCATTAGGTTTTTCTAATTAGATTCTATTAGTTTGGACAGGATTAACATTAAACTGTAAAGTTTAAAAACTAGAATGTCTTTAGATCTTTCACAGGTAGAATATCAAGATCTGATGCAGTCGTTAACTTGCCTGAGTTTGATCACAGTGATTGAACAAGGCTTCAGCATAGCGTCTATAAAAGTGCTCTGAGGTTTTGAGCAGATTTTCATTGGACTGCAGTGCTTTATAATATAGTTTGCAAGTAAAAAAGATGCAGGTTTAAATAGATACAAAACTCTGTTTAAAAATCCTTTTTTGTGCATATTCTGTGGAGGCCTGTCCACAATAGTTTTACTTTATTAGAGTGAGCCAATTCATTTAAAACATTGCTTTTTGTCTCACTGTAGAAGTGCCAGTAAAGCTCGCTTGGGGGGGGGAGGTATGAATTTTGAACTACTTCAAATTCCAAACTGAATGTTTGGATTCACAGAGTCCCAGATAAATGGTATGATAAATAAAGCACTAGATTTTATTTTTCATTGCTCTGCTCTATCACAAATTAACTCAGACTTTTTTTTCCCCACAGTGGTGTAGCACAAGTAAATAGCTATTGAAATGGGCATCGTGGATTATGTAATATAGTTTGATAATTATTTCTTTACAGTGCTGTTTTGAGGATATGGTTAACAAATCTCTGAATTTGAGAATTTGGATGAGGTAGATACTGATTGAATTACAGGAAGATTTATGTTACCCAGCAACATTTACTTCATTGTATGATTTTTTTTTTTTCCCTAATATCCAAATTCTTGTTTCTTTGGTTTATGTAGTTGTTCTCTCTGCAAGCAGTTGCAATGAGAATAACAAGGCAGCACACTTGCAATCATGCTTTCATAGTATTACCTCTTATCTGCATTGCTATGTTTTTTTTTTTTTTTTTCAATTTAGGAGGAGAAAGATGAGTTATAAATGTGACAGAACCACAAACTTGTCAGAACAAATACTTTTCCTGCAACTCACATATAGCCTCAAAATCCTTAGAATAGCTTGCAGATCAATGAGCTATATGAATTAATCTTGGCTACTAAACCTTTTGCTACCTGTAGGGAACAGTAAGTTAATTCCCACTTCAAAGCATCAAAATATCTGGTAGTTTTTCTACAGAAGTATATCCTTTTATGTATATATTCTACTTTTAATATATTTTCAAAATACAACTTAATGTATTCTTTCAGATTAATTTTAAAAAGATGATTATTTTTTACCTGCTAAGAGTAAAATACTGCATGTAATTTACAGGGGCAGATGTAAGCTGAAATCTAAGGTGGTGATCTCTGAAGCTCTTCAACAAAGATAACTGATCTGTCTTCATCAAAGTTATAAACAATTCAAATAAGAATGTTACAACAATTGTCATTTGTTGTTATTCTCAGGGAAAGGCTCATGAAAGAATGGATAGCAGAGCATGAAGAAAATTACTTTTTTATAGTGACAGTTAAGCGTGAAGACAGTTTGCATCAGTATAGGAATCTCTAAGCCAAAAATATTCAGAAACAGTTTCCAGGTCCCCAGTTAAGAATTAAAATCAGTTTTGATATTCAGCCTACCTGGAAGTCCATTAAAAGCTGTCCTGCTTTCTTAGGAAAGGCATCTTAGGATGCCTCCTATCATGTGCTTTCACAGCTTTCCACCTGCTTTTGTGGGTGGCGTAAAAATGGCCAG
This sequence comes from Meleagris gallopavo, assembly GCF_905368555.1. Classification (NCBI taxonomy): domain Eukaryota; kingdom Metazoa; phylum Chordata; class Aves; order Galliformes; family Phasianidae; genus Meleagris; species Meleagris gallopavo. Next base: position 35,408,822 of record NC_139407.1, read on the forward strand.
AGTAACTTGCTTCCTGATGGCTCCTGCCCATCCACAGTATAACTTTTCTGTTCATTTTTTCTCTATGTTTGTGTTTCATTTTATCTTTCACAGAACTTTTGGACCTTAAAATACACATAGTGCTTGAACACCGATTTTTATCTTCTCCAGTCAGTGGTTACTAGTATGGGTAAAGCGTAATTTCGAAGTTATTTTCTACCGAGATTATTGAAATTTTGTTTGTTTAATTCGGTGAAATATTTGGCAAACTGTTACTGACTCTTAAATAATAGGAACCGCATCCACAAAAAGCAATCACTTAGAAAGCCAAGCTAAGGCAACTCTGGAACACCAAGCCAAAATCTGTGACCAGATCCGCAGTGCTTGTCACAAACTCGGTCTGTTTGAGCATCAGGATACAGATCACCTCTCCGATTCTTGATGGTTTCTTTGGAAACCTACAGTGCAGAGTTAGGCATGCTCACAGTCCTTGCTGTTGGAGTGATTGGCTCCTGGCTGTGCCTCTGCAACATAGAAATTAAGATTGATTCCATGAGGTTTGCTTTTCTTACATTTAATTAGGCAGAATTAGGTTCCTCACAGAACACAGACCAGCTACTTTCTTTTTCCATTACTTCTTGTAAAGTATCTTACATCTTACCCACTCATGTATTTTAAGTTAGCCAATTAGTGATACTGAATAAAATACCTCATCTTAAATTACTCCCTTCTTGAAAATGATATTCTTTAAGTCTCCTGATGAAAACACTCTTTTTAGTGTTGAATAATTAAATTTAATAATGTGTAACTCATATAGCGACTTTCTGCTCCATTTGTGCTGCTTCAGTATGGAAAATGTAGCTAGTAATAGTTATAGTGTTTAACTACTGATGGTCTCTGTAATTTTAATTTCTACTTCACAATTGGTGTAATTTTTGGAGGGCTCTTTTTCATATGAGCCAAGGGAATGAAGTGGATGTAGTTTAAAAGAGAGGAGGGAGAGTATGGTTATGTTGACTTCATTGTTTACCATTTGCTCTACTGATGGTGAGAACCGGTATTTTACTCTCTTCAGTCAGTTGTAGATTTTTGCTTTTTAAACCCAGCAACTGGCAGCAGTAGTAGACTATGCTAGTAATGAAGTGATAGGAGCAAAAGGAGTATGATCATGTAAGATTGATAAAAGGAAGGTAGAAGATCTTAAATGAAGATCTCTTCTGGTTGGAAAAGACATAGGCTGGGGAAGAGAAAGAGAATAGGTCTATGAAGTCATGAAAACAATGAGTCGGTACCTAGACGGTCTCAAATGAAGTAGCAAGCCATAGATTTGGAAGAAAAGGGATACTCCTTTGAAACTCCTTTGAACTGTGTAGTTAATCAGTGTAATTTTTTTTGCAACAAGATTTTGAGCAGACCAAAAATTTGTATAGATTCAAAAAGCATCTAGATAGATCACAAGAAAAACTGTCTGAGGGCTGTTAGAAGTAAAATGGAGTGTTTAGCTCAGATAATCTATAAATCATGAATTATTAGAGATTGGGAAAATGTCCTCAGGAATTATTGCATGTGTTGCCATGCCGCTGTACTTTTTCATAGAAGACTTTTTTTGCACTGGTAGAAGACAGATGATGAAATTAACTTCTGTTTTGACTTGAAAGGGCTGTATTTATAGTTTCTTATATTTTTATCAGTTGTGATGCTTAATTCTAATAATAAACAGTCTTTCTGTAAATCCCATTGAGAGGGAAGAAGTTACTTGTTAGATGCCTAATGTAGTAATTACATTGTAAATGCAAGAAACTTATGAACCTGAGTTCAAAAGAAAGTATAATTTCAATTATGAATTTTAGTCATTGAATAAAGATAAATGGATATAATAGAAAAGCTATATGAAATCGAGTTTACTAATTATTTTTTCAAAGCTTCCATTTCATTCATTAAAAGTTGGTCTTTAGCACTGCTTTCTGTAGGAGTTTTTACCTATAAAAATCTGGGAAGTAGGAACATGAAGATTTTTGTGCCACACTTGTGTTCAGTATGCTCAGAGGATGCTGCCCATTCTATGCGTAGGATCTAACTGGTGCAGAGAAAAGAGATGGATTCTTTTTGTTTTCATCTTAAAAATATCATATATGTATAAGGTTGTCATTGCTTATTTTATGGCTGAATAGATACCAGCAGTCTTATAGTTTATAAAGCAGAAATTAAATTTGAACACTGTGGATACATTAAAAAATGATGATTTTTACTTTAAGCGTTAACATATGTTTATTCTTCGAAGTTGCTTATGGGTTTGACCTTACCAGCATGATAAAATATAACTGACAGTATTTTGAATATCGTGCTGCAGAATGACCACTTCAGTAGTCCTTTCTAATACCTTTGTGTAGATGAGGCTTTTTAATCAGTTTAATTATCCTCTTTGAAAGCTCCTAGTGCTCTGTATTGACTGTTATAGCCAGCTTGTATATACTCCTCAATGATATCTTTCCTGGTTTTGTCTTCAGAGTTGTCTTGAAGAAACATGTGATTCTGGCTGTAGTTGTTAGCTGCAGTGAAATACAGCTTATTTTTGCATGCAGGGACAGAAAGAGGGTCTAGCTGTCTACTGATAGTTGGATGTTAGGAAATACAACTTCCCTGAATGAGTGGTCAGCTGCTGGAGTCACTGGGGAGTGGTGGTGGGGAGGTGGTGGAGTCACTGCCCTGGAGATGTTCAAGGAACATTTAGACACTGTGTTGAGGAACACTGTTTAATGAGAGCTATTGCTGATGGTTGTATGGTTGGACTTGGATGATCTTGTAGGTCTTTTCCAGCCTTGGTGATTCTATGATCCCTATGGTAAAGGAAGCATGGGAGCATAATTTCAAGTGAGAACACAAATATTGTGTAACAAGATCACTTTTACAGGCGATTTAAACTTTAAATGTGGTCTCAAAATTCATGAGATGGGGCCATGGTGAGAGTCTCAGTGATTGTAGTGAATAGTTATTTTGAGCCATTAAGTTTTGGTAACCCTAAAATAAGTTCTTGCTGTCCCACGTTGAAGTCACTTGCCCTATTTGAAGCACACTGTGTGAGCAAATTTTCTTCATCTCTACCACAATGAGCTCAGGGTAAACAGAGGAAGAGAAGGACTAGAACATGGTGATGGAAAATAGTGTTAGCATTGGAGAAGGGGGGAAAAAAAAAAAAGGCTTAGCAGGAAAAAAGTGTCAAGGAAAGATGGTATGAAAGAGAAACAAAGAGGACTGATAATATATTCTATTTTTCTTAAGAATGCGACAAAAGGGGGAAAATGTTGTACTGTATAAACCTGTTTTCTTAATAACAGTGGTTTGGCTTCCACAGTGAATTTTTTTTCCCTTAGCTCCTCATGACAGTTTGAAGTGTAGTAGCTTGCATAAGGAAATACTAACTCAACAGAACTTTGGTTAACACACTGAAAGGCAGACAGTTTGCAGGTGTCATAGATTAACAAACAGGCACAGTTCAGACACTTTTGTAGAACCATAGAATCATGGAATGTACTAGGGCTGTAAGGAATCTTAAAGATCATACAGTTCCAACCCTTGTGCTGTGGCAGTGTTGCTACCCACCATAGATGAGGCTGCCCAGAGCCCCAGCCAACTTGCCCTTGAGGATCTCCAAGACTCGGACATCCGTACCTTCTCTGGGTACCCTATTCCTGTCCCTCATCACTCTCTGAGTAAAAAAAAAAAAAAAAAAAAAAACAAACAAAAAAAAAAAAACACTTTCCTGATTATCTAATCTAAATCTCCCCTCTTTTAGTTTAAAATCTTAGTTTGTATTCCATCAGAATTTATGGGTAACATTACTTTAAATAAGAGTGTGAGACTGAATCAAGACTTAATAAAATAAAACTTTTAAGGAGATAAAAAATAAAACTGCGTTACTATGCACTTTAATGCAAGCCAGCAAGTTCTTCTTCACTGGTGGTTGTCAGTACACTGCTTAGGCTTTATTTCGTAAGCTCATACTGTCCTAATTTAAACTTTGACTTCCTATTACAAAATACAAATCAGAAGATTAAAAACTTCCTCCAGTAGACTTTTTTCTTTTAATAGAAAGTGACAGTTTAATTTGGAAGAGTTGAGCTGAAAGGATACTTAAACTTAGTAAAGAGTGCCAGCATCAGCATCTCCAGAGTAGTTGAAAATGAAAGCAGAAACATGAATAATTAACAGATAAGCTCAAGCTCCTTAGATGTTTTCAAATTATTTACTTCAGAAAAGCTTTTTCCTCCCGTGGATCTCAGTTCTGTTAGTCAACCTGGTTATAAAAAAAAAGTATTTCTATTTTTTTCAAGGATATTTTTTGACTTAATTGAAAGAAACTCATATCATTTGGCTCCATTTTATTTCTTAATTTATTATACTTGTGTTTATGTCCAAACATTCAGTAACTTTTAAAAATAGATATATTCATGTGAGTTTATTGGCTTCCTTGTTGCTAAATGATGTGTATTTTTCAGGTAAGAAATATGTGAGCAATTGTAGCCTTGTCAGTAGGATATTCTACTCTAGTACAGCTTTGTGTAACAACACTGAACTCTTAGACATCTGAATTATTCCATGTGATTATAATAAGGAGTATGCAGAAAGCTCTCATCATGACAATAGCACTTTTTTTGTGTGTGTGTTTATACTGCCTGTTATGTGCTGTGCAGCAGCTTTACAAAGTAGGATATAGTTCAAGCACACGCTGGAATCAAAGCTGCTAGTTTCCATATCAATCATATTAATATGCAAATTCACCATTTTCAAAAGTTTCACTTATGTTCACTTATGTATTCAGACCAGAAGAGACTTTGCTAACTCAGCTTTTGATTTCAGTTAAGAAATTTGTTTAGAGCATCTTGGTGGGTAAAATGTATATAATTTTATTTTTAAAAATATACTGCTCAGTGCGTTGGATGGAAATATATTTTCTGTCCAATCCCCTCTTATACTGTAACTTGGAAATCTGAGGGAGGTGTGCCCTTAATACGAGGAGTGAGTAAAATTAATTTTGGTCCTACTGCTATGACTTGCAGTTAAGTGAATTTCCAGTTAGCAAATCCAACAGAAATCTAGAAAGAATACTACTCTTTTAATGGTAATTCTAATGAATTTTACTGTGGAATGATTTTTGATTAAATCAGTATTGTCCTGCAGCCTCCAATGTAAATAAATACATCAATGTTTTCAGCAAATTAGTGCAAGATTTCTCTCGGTATTACAATGTACATGAGGATGGTCAACATCCTGAGCAAAGCTTCTGCCAACAATATTAATTGTCATCTATACTCATAGAATTATTTAGGTTAGAAGGGCAGCAGGAGTTCAGTTAGACTAAGCTTCCCACTGTGAGTGGTTCCAACTAGTTTAGCTTGTTTTGAGTATTGCTAAGGATGAATACACAGTTCAACTGAGCTGCTGATTCCTTTTGTTTTATAGAATCTGTTCCTACTGAAATGATGCTGCTCATTCAAAAAACAAGATTTAAAGGATAAAATGAGAAAAGCAAACAACTCAGGTTGATGCAGGAAGGTGGCTGGTTTTCTGTAGCATAGTCTGCTCTGTCCTTTATGAAATTTTTCATTATACCTGTTTTTATAGGTGAGAATGGAAGAAAAGTGAAAGGAAATAACTGCATGTGTGCTGTTCACAGGAAGTCATTAAAAGCAGATGTAAAACCTCTCCTGCTACAAATCCATTTTCTGGGGAATGCATATTGCATGAAACAGTAGGAAATAAAAGATGAAATGACCAGGTGTAGACAAGGGTTTGGTCCTTTGTATATGCACCTTTGAGGCCAGGTAGCAATTCTTAGTGGTTTTATTTCTATTCTATGAGGGTACTGGATTCATATTTCCATAGTCTGTAGTAGTTTTCACAAAATTCCTGTTAGATCCATAAAGCCATTGTGTTGTGCAGGAGAATCTGTCCTGCTCCAGAGCGCTGTGTGGTAGCAAGCACTGGCTGCTGAATGTCATTGACACCAGCAGACAACCTGCCATGGGGTGGTCACACACCTGCAAAGGCCTTTCTTTGAGCAGCAGCACAGTTTTCAGTAGTTCTGCTGTCGTGTTCTGGCATGTGTCTGTGCAAGAGGTGGTACATCAAGGATATTCTAATCTGGAATGTTTGTCAGAGTAGTAGGCCAAAAGTCTTTAATATCTATTGATTCATGAAAAGTGTCATTTTTCCCTCAGTAACATGTTATTTAGATTGAAACAAAGCAGTTATGGTGTATGTCACAGATGTATAGAGAAAGGAGTGAATCAGAATGTTCTAGCTGGAAGAGAATTCAGAGGAAAATAGTAGATACAATGTGGAAGCAGTGATTAACATATTGCTTCTTTATAAAATAGTTTCTTCTATTTCAGCATATTTTAAACGGTCTCTACATAGTTGTATTTCCTCTCAAACTTTTACATGATAACCATGTTATCTAATTCTCAAGAAGTGAGCATGTGAAATTAATGTAATTATATGATGGTAGAAATCTTTCTAATTTTATGGACGTCTGATTTTTTTTTTTAACACTTGATGACTGCTGTAAAAGGCAAAGAATTGACACTTAAAGGCAGTAACTATGCTTTCTTAAACTTAGAAATATTGTAGGAATCTTTGTGTATGTGTCAATAAATTAACTTAGAGCTTCTAAAATCCTTTTGTTAGACTATGTATTCTTGATTTCCTAGGAATTAAGAGGTACAAGCTCTATTATCTTTGTAAAGCCATCTGGTAGAAACCTGAGTGAATTTATAGTAATGCACCACCTCAACTACCTTAAATGATGCATCTCTCGGAAGTAACTGATAGACCATTATAACTTTAGTTAAACAGTATCTCATGATTGGAAGAAGAGTCTGGTTAGAGTCTTTACTCCTTCTGAACATTTAATGAATAAAACACGTTACTTTGAAGGGTATAGGAAAGGATGCTGAATCATTGGTATTAGAATTGTGTTGAGTGCTGGAGAATTTGAAATGATTATTTTGAAAGATTAAGCCTTTACTTTATATATCTTTTTTTTTTTGTCCTGTTTGGACAGTGTGATTAAAAAGATTACTTTAAGAAGTTCTTTACCGAATGCTTAAGCTACAGAAGGGGATCTTGAAAGGAGAGTGCACAAATTCAAATTCTGTAGGATATACTGAAATGTACTTTTATGTTATGGCCAGTATAAAATCAGTGTTTCCTTATTCTGTCCTGGAATGCAAAATGAAAGCTATGTTTTTAAAGATAAAATCCATGAATATGAAATACCTAGAGAAAACTGCTGTTACAAGTGTATTTTGCGTGAAAATAATCTGATAGTGAGATATAAGGGTTAGGAACGTTTAAGAAGAAGAATGCAGTGATATATCAAAGAAATTCTGGTAAACTGTTTGGTTTCTAATTTATATTAGTTTGTTTTCTTTGGTTTCTAATTTATATATTAGTTTGTTTTCTTTGGTTTCTAATTTATATATTAGTTTGTTTTCTTTGGTTTCTAATTTATATTAGTTTTTCTTTTCACATGCACCTGTAATAATTCCTGTAAAACTAAATATCCAAAGTATAGAAAAATAAAACAAAATAAGAATTTCATGTTAATGATAACTTAAGGTATCATGACCTGTAAGATTCTTTTACTAGAAAAGAACTATGGCTTTTCATTGGCTCATCATTATACTTGAAATCTAAAATGATTGCCAAAGAAGTAGGGAATATTAGATTATTTTTGAACCCTACCACTCAGAAAGTAATGAAAAATATAGCTCTTTTCCTTATTACCTGCTAAACAGCTTGAGTTCTGAAAGAAAAATATACTTCTAGTTTCTTTATGAGTATATATCTCTGAAGGGTAATCCAGAATAAAAATGTCTGCAGAAATCTGAAATTTTGGGAGTCTAATTCCCTATCCTGCAAGAATGCTTTCGTCAAGCATGTCAGCATGGAAGCAGTACGCAAGCTGGAAAACATTGATAAAACATGACAAAGAGCTTTTAGTGTGTTTGATGTGTCGTTCAAGTGTAAACAAATGCTGCAGCATAAAGCAAGAATATATGACAAGTAGATGGGAAAACAGTGGAAATGCCTTCTCCAGAACAACAAAATAAGCAAAAAGACCATTTTAAACCTACTTTCCTTCTGCACTGTACCTGTGAATGCTGTGCAACACAATACTTGATTTTTGCTTCTGAACTAAGGCTCATAAGCAATGAACAATAACAACTTCCAACAACAATTTCTGTTTTGCAATTAATAATAGCAAAGTCAGCAATTCTCTAATTAGCTGTTCAGAGAAATACTGGCACAGGTACAATGCACTGGAATTTGTTGTGAATTATATGAAGAAAAGGATGGGTGTATTTCTGACATGAAGACAGTTGCTACTAAACTGAATTAATTTACTTCAGAATGCAAGGAATGAAAACATTTATTCTGATATTTTTAGAAACCTTTCTGACAAGTACTGAACTGGCTTTTTTTTTTTAGTATCAGTGACTTCATTTGTGCTTCATTTTTCCTTTGGGGGGGAAAAAAAAATCCCTCGAATGTGAAGGAAAATAAGATATATTCTTTTAACGTAGAAGGAACTGCACCACTGTGAAATTCTCTAATTGTTGACAAAATGTCTGTGTGCGCCAATGACCAATAATAACATGCTTCTAAAGGAAAAGCTGTGATGTGCTGTAGTATTTTTTATCATTATGTATTGAAAGAGGAGGTGGATAGGAAAAAAAAAAAAGCCTTAAATTCTAGCAAGTGTGAACATTTCTTCTCTCATTTAATATCAAATTATTCTGTAAAGAGACTGACGCCCATGGATCGTGCCTCCATATCTCTCCAACCACCCATCCTGTCTCCCATTGAAGTATGCATTAAGCTCATCTATTGTGAAATAAATCCTCACAAATCTCTCCAAAACAGACTTAGAGGTGTAATGGACTGAATTAAAATTGAGAGAGGCATATTTTTTTTTTAAATACTAGGTAAAAATACTTAATCCTGATGAAAGGTATTAATACCTTGCCTGAAGTAAAGATAACTTTGAACTATAAATAATGTAATACATTTTAATCAGTTTTATTGCACCAATTTTATCTGTGAAAGAAGTTATCTTCCAAGTTCTTTTAAAGTAACTTGGAAGAAGGATATAATTCATTTGAATAGTACTGTAGTGGTAAATTCTCCTTAGTGTGGAATCTGAGCATGTTAGTAACTGCACACTTTGTTACCTCCTTTTGGAAAAAGCAACTAAAAAAGTAGTTACTTAAAGTGACAGCAAATAGAATTTTAGAAGAATAGTATTTCTTGTGAAAAATCTATTGATTGAATATTTATTCCAAAAGTTGTGATTTACTCTATCAAAACTTAGTCTCAAGCAGAGAACCAGCGCAGTGTTATGGAACATTGAATCTTGTTGTCCTTGCTTATATTAGAAAGATGACCCCTAACACAGTTTTATATCACTGATTTTGATGTCTGATATGTAGGTAGCTACAAAAGTAATTCCTCATTTCCATGGAAACTATCACCGATAAAAAGAGCGCAATAACACTATTTAACAGAGTGAATTCTCAGGTACACCATGCCATTTTTCAACATAATCAACGCAATCACCACCTTTCGCTATATATTTTCACTAGTGAAGAACAAGAGCCTGCATGCTATGCTTGTAAAAAAAGCTGCACCAGCGTAGATGACTCATTGTCATCACTGCTGAAATGGACCACATCTCCTGTTTGGTCTCCTTAAACATTAAGTAAGCATTGTGGAATATCACTGGATGCAAATCTTTCTGCGTGGAGGAATTCAGTGTTGTGCCTTTTCTTCATATGCCCTTCTGTGTCAGATGCTATTTGATCAGGGTGAGGGAGAACACAACAGTGAGGAAGCTTGTCATTTCTAAAGTACAGATGAATGGGACACATTCTTTGTTATCCAGTTTCTTGTGTAATGCTTTGCATTTTTGAAGCAGTGATGGAAAAATGTTAAATGTGTCCATGCTTTGGAACATATGATAGATTTGCACAGCTGCTTGACTTCATTTCACAGCTTTAAATATGATTTAAAATAGTATTTTAAAATATTTTTCATCATAGAATGGTAGTATTTTATATCAGCTAGATATAGCTAGAATAAATGTTGCCTAGTAGACTACAGAAATAAGTTCAGTATAGATACTGTGAATGAAATCAGAGTGTAGCTGAGGAATACAGACAGTATTGTTCTCAATTGCTTGCTCTTAACACTGGAAGCCTGTATATGTACTGCACGTTATACTGCTCTGAAATTAATTTGATTTTTGAAGAGAGAAGAGTTCTTATGTTGGTATTCAGTATCAATTTTGATGCTAACTAACTTCAGACAATTTCCCTCATTTGGCAGAATTGAGAGAAATGAAGTAGGAGACTGGAAGTTGCCATGCTGTTAGTAGTTTTTTGTGAGTTTGAGTTATTTTAATATTTAATGTATTAAAGCTAATCTTGTAATGATGTATATATTTAGAATTAATCTGTGTGGGCATTTTTTTTGTTTGCTTTCTTGGTGTTTATTGTGAAAGTAAAAATTCTTAGCAGCACAATACTTTACAGGAAAAGTATGTTACAGAAATATTCTTTGGAGTAGGTGGTACAACCACAATGCTCATTTAATAACACAGATCAGATTTTTGGAAGTACTGTGTAATACCATAAACTGCGGTGCTTTCTACAGTTGGTTAGTTCATTCTTTGAGTTGTTTGTATTCAAGAATGCTTCCCTCTTTTTAATATGTACTTTTTAAATATTAATAAATAAAATAGATAAATTCAAATTCTCCCAGCTTTATATGTTCCTTTTCTTGCTGTAGGTCTTGTTTTGTGTCCAGATTGAACATGGATTGGTAATGGATGGTAGTAAGAATCGCTTGTGATGTAGCACCAGTTCCTGAAGCCAGAGTGAGGTAAAAGCATCATGCATATTGTAACACATTTTGGTGGGATTTTCTTCTCTCTTGTTGATGAGCTGCTAGTAATGCAAGAGGCATGCAGGCATGATGAAAGAAGCTGAAAAATTTTTAATAGCTTCAAGGTACTCAGGTACTGAGTTGTCCCTTGAAGGTCACCTCCAGCTAGTCATAAAGACAAAAGCCTGCTTGGCCTCAAATCCATGCAAGGAGAGGTTAAGCGTGACCATAGATGATCATCTTTGTATGCTGTTTTGTCATTCAGAGTAAAACTGTAGCTTCATTTGTAGCTGTGAATGTAAGTCTCTAAATATAGACTGTTGTGAGATTCTCCAATGTTAGAGGAATTTTTCCTTTTAGGAACTTCGTTGTTTAAATGAGGTAGACGATCGTTATGACAGAGTACTTTAAGAGGAACAGCCTACCTGTAGACTTGTAGTAGTAGTAGAGGGAGCTGGGGGAATAGAATAAGAATGCTCTGTTATTTCTTCTTTTTCAAGGTATGAATGACAGTTGCAGCTATGATACTCTTTAATGTTGGGTTCTCTAGACTGCCTCAAAGTAGGCATCAGAGGAAAGTGGTAAGATTCATGTGATCTTTAGATTTCTCTTAACCAGATGTGTTTTATGTGAGTCTAGGACTACCTTGCCTGTGGTAAAGCCAAGGATAAAGTGAACAGTTAAAAAAGTTGTACTTTTCACAAGCCATGTAAAGGATAAAGTGACACACGGGATGAGGTGAATGTTCAAAGTCTCAATCACAGAGAAATACTGTGACTCTTGAAAAAGACCATACCAATAATAGTAAATATAAAGGAAAATTACTTTCAGGTCAGTTGTTAGAACAGTTAGTACCCCTGTCTGTGTTGTTGATCAAGATGTTGAAGAGCACCAATCCCAAGATGAACTTCTGGGGGACACTCTTTGTGACCAGCCTCCACCTCGCTGTTAACAACAAGACTCTGACTATGACCATCTAATCAATTCTTTATCCACAGAATAGTCCAGCCTTCAAATCCAAATCTTTCAAATTTAGAGGTATAAGGGCGTGGTTGCTGTGATCATGTCAGACTTTGTTCAAGCCCCGGTAGACAACATCAGTTGCCTTTCCTTTGTTCACTGATGCTGTTACTCCATTGTAGAAAGCCACCAGATTGGTTAGGCATGACCTGCCTGTGGTCATGCTATGCTGGCTGTTTCTACAACTTTTATGTGCCTTAACATATCTTCTAGGAGGGTCTGCTCTGTGATCACCTCACCTGAAGTGAGGCTTACTGGCCTGTAGTTTCCCTTTGATTCATGTCATTTGGCCCTGTGGATTTGTACATGTTCAACCTTACGAGGAGAGCATGGACTTACTTTCTTCTTAGAGCAGAAGGTATTTTTCTTCCCTGATATGCAACTCAAGATCCCCAGTTCAGGGATATGAGATGTGAAGGAAGTAATTCTGCTGACTTTTCTTTCATCTGTATTTTAATGACAGCTTTTCACAATCATTTTAATATAAGCCCATCCCAAAATAGATACCTAGAATAGTCATTGTTATTGAAATTATTTCTGTAAGAAGGAGGATACAGTTTAACATGTCTACAATGCAGACTTAATAACATAGCTAATGCTGACTCTCCTATAAAATGCCAGGTAGTACCTATAATAAGCAGAATTTATTTAGGAACAATGAAAGGCAAATATTAACCTTGACAAATTAGGTCAAGAAGATGAGATACAACACAGAATACAAACGGTGAAACACTACTTTTCATTTATAGTATTCCAACCCTGAAAGGGGAGAGAAGTCATTAGAAAGTTTTGAGCTTTCGTAAACTCTGTAACCTTCTAAGTAAACTAAAGAGTTTTTATTCCTTAGGAACATTTTTCAGACCAGATATTATTACCACTAATACAGTTCATCCCTCCCACTTAAATGTTTGTAGCGCATAGTCTACTTGGATGTTGTTTCTCCTTGTGTATTATTACTGGTTTTGAGAAAAAGGTGGAATCTCTTATTATTGCTTTATTTGTAGTCATTGTAATTGACACTGAACAAACTTTTTGAATGATTGTGAAATAGCATTACTGATTTTATAGAGGTATAAAGCTGCCGTAAAATATTTTTCTTCTCATAAGCGAGCTTATCTCTAAGTATTGTAAAACATGGGTTCTTACTTATTTTCTAGTAAAAAACACTATGCTATCTGTTACACTACAAATTCAAGACAGCAAAATCCTGTGTCAAACAATTTTATAGAGAAAAGCCTTTGTAACAAAATGTCAGTGATTACTGCTTTCATTTGTAGTCAGTTCAGGTGCCAGAATAATTCTGATGGAGTTCCACTTATTCAAAAAGAAAGGCTTTTTCACAGTTTATGCTAAGGACTTTATGGATAATTAATTGTAATAGACACCTTAAAACTGAAAGCACTTTATTTGTGCTATCATGGGCACTTGGGATAGTACACAAGTATTTGAAATAGGATTTCATTTTATATGTTATGCTGGAAATTAAATGATGGCTAGCTTGCGTATAAATCAGATTAGCTACTACATTTACTATAGCAAGATATTTCCCACCATAAAGCCAATACTGTTTAGTTGTGCAGATGGACTACAAAACTGCTGAAATCAAAGCTTTCAATGAAGTAATTGTTTAAATAAAGCATGCATTTGCACCACAGCTAATACCAAAATAAGTTATTAAATTGGAATTTACTCTGTAATTTTCTGAAGTAAAGTTTTGAGGTACAGCAGTGGGACTTAACAGTTTTTGTAAAGGTTATATTTTTAATGTAGACAGCAAAGTATTTGTTAAAATGGTTTGAGGATTTTGCATAGTCTTACCACTTCTAGTTTATTGTTCTGCATCCTTTGCACTTGCAATATTGAATTGGTTCCTCTTCTTTCCTTCCTTCCTTTGTCATAATCATGATGTATTTTTCCTGAGCTACTTCTAGCCTGAAATGAGTAAGTCTATAACATGCTGACTTCACATTACAAGCAAAATCTTCATTTCTGTTTTTCATCATTAATCTAAACACATTTATTATCCAATTAATAAAACTACTCAAGAACTAGGAAGATTAGACCTGATTTCATTATTCTAAAACTGCAAGATAAAAAGCACTTCCACTTTTCCTAACACTACTTACTAAAGAAAACTGGCTCTGCCACATTAATTTGAGTTTGCTGCTGGTGTTCTACAGCTGTTTGTGGAGAGACCGAGTATTCTGCCATCTGACCTATCATTCCATTCTTGAAGAGTGGAAAGATCTTTGCCTCTTTTGTTTTGAAAGTGATGTGTTGTGGTTTTAATTTTGCAATATCTTGCTCATGATGTGCTGCAATCAGATACTAAAAACACTGTATTGGTAGTTAACAGTCCATAAGAACACTGTGTAGGCAAACTTCACTAAATGAATATTGTTCTTAAATGCTGGACTGGAAATGAACAAATTGACTACAAAAAAAGTTCTTTGACTTAGGTAACGGTACCCAACTTTGTGTAGGGAGTGAGGTGTAGAATATATCCGGAAACCATATTTACACGCAAGAAAGGTATAAAATGATAAGATCAATTTATCGTGACAGAAAACATTTATAAATTCACTGAGTTTGCTATGTTCTCGGAAGTACATGAACTTTGGAGTTGAATTCTAAAGGGAGAAACAATTTTTCTCCCTCCTGTGTCTTTAATTTTCAGGCTGCACTTCTGATGGGTGATGGATTAAAGGGGAGGTGTATAGGGAACAATTAGAGGGACAGCTGAAAGTACGCTGACTTACCTATGCTATGTTGTTGTATATAGAAGACATCCTGCTTATATCATGAAGTGACTGCAGTGTGACATAACAGTCTGGGCCTTTTAGCTTGCCTACTTATATGGCAGGCAGTCAGTGTAATCTGCATCTGCGGGCTACAGAAATTCCAGGGTAGGAAAGGAGAAGATAGATAGGAAAGGCATTCTATTTTACTTTTTGATAACACTCTTCTGAAAAAGGATTTGAAAGCATTCTATGTAAAAGGCCTTTTGTCAGTGATGTATACATAGCACATTGCTGAAGAATGGAAATGTCTGAAGCTTTAGTGACTGGCTGAGAGGCCAGCAAGAGCAATGCTATACAGGCCAGGCGAGCTACAGAAGTGGTTATTCGAGCATGATAAAATAGCTTGAATAAACATTTGCTATGTAAGAGGGGAAGTAACGCCTCTGAGAGACAGCAATCCCAAATTGAATAAGCTTTTCCCTTTGGTGCAGAGAAGCAAGAAAACAATTGTTTCTTGATGAAACATCTAGCAGATATTAGATATTTTGAGCTATACTTTAGAAAAAGAATGCATGCACACTTCAACTATGTAGTGTTTGTTTAGCTGCTTATGTTTGAAAATGTATGAAGTTTGCACCAAGAATGCTTTGCTTATTATCATGAAGGGGCGGTTTGTTAATGAGTCTTAACATTTAATTTGACCTTTCAATAGGCAGTCCATATACATCAGGCAGAATAGCATTCTAACAATATGTATCCGCTTTAATTTATTTATTTAAATGAATCTTATTTGTGATTATCTTAATTACTGGTCTTTTCAGTCACCTTTCTCCTTTGTATTTTGATCAAACCATATCTGTAGCAACACTTTTCTCTTCAGGAAGCTAAGTCACTGAAGCTTGAGAGGCTTGAGTCAGCCGATGAGTGACTGTGCATTATGTGATTGCAGCTCACGCATAGCAGGAGAATTTGTTGTCTGGATGAACAGAAAACAGACTTCTGCGGTTATGTACCCTAGACTCTACAGTGCATATCTACTTTTTCTCAGAA
Source organism: Meleagris gallopavo (assembly GCF_905368555.1). Lineage (NCBI taxonomy): Eukaryota > Metazoa > Chordata > Aves > Galliformes > Phasianidae > Meleagris > Meleagris gallopavo. The sequence goes on from NC_139407.1 coordinate 35,424,559, forward strand.
GTTATACCACCTGGTTTTTATTTAGTGAACAAGAAAGATGAAACACATTCTGTCCTACCTTTTAGGTGCTGGCTTGAGACCAGAGTGAGCAATCCTTTCCAGAAGTACTTCTGGGAGGCATAGCAGGTAGAAAGCTAAGGGAGTCTAAGCTCATCCATGTGGAGGTCAGTATAAGGAAACAGCTAGGATGTGAAGCATCTTCACAAGTCTGTTCAGTTTTTACACCATCAGAGAATGCTGTTTTTTTTTGTTGTTGTTGTTCAAGATCCAAGATGTCTTTCAGGTGGGGAAGGCTGTTTGAGGAAACAGGTGCTCTGCAGAGGTAACCTAATGTCCTGCTGATATAAATGGAAATCTAATTCTACTTTGATTTGACATCTTACCCTGTCAGTTGTACTTAATTTATGGCCCAACAGTAGTTTTAGAGTATAGAAATGTCATATTGCTATATTGGAGGCATTACTTTCTGAGCAACCTATTTATTTCCATGGAAAATATCACAGATACAAGGAGCACAAAAACACTACTTGATAGAGCAAATTCTCAGCTATGACACATTATTTTTCAGCATAGTCACCACATTTGCTATACCTTTTCTCCAGCAATAAATGTGAGCCTGCATGCTGTGCTGTGAAAATCTGCAGCAGTGGAGGTGACTCACTGTCTCTGTCAACACTGCTGAAATGCACCACCTCACTGCTCACATCCACTGCTTGGTCTCCATAAGTATTCAGCAATCACTGAATATCAATCATTGCAACTTTTTTCTGTGTGGAGGTGTTTGCTGACACACTTTTGCTTCATACATGCTTCTTTGTCAAATGCAATTCTGTGAAACTGCCCCACTGCTGCTCTGTGTCACACAGTAAGAAAATGTAATAGAGTACCGGTGGGAATGTTCAACGTCTGCTGCCATACCACTTCTGACAATGTAGGCTAACATAATAAATCAGGAGGCCTTACTTTTGGAGTACCCATTGTAATTAATCAGTTCTTCTGGTAACAGAAGCTGTATATATGTAGCTAAGGTAATTTATCTCTTTTCCATTAATTATTATGAATACTCTTTTATCCGCTAGCATCACAACTACAGTACATTGGATCATACTTCTGTAGCAGGATAGGTATTCCAGTTCAGGATGCTTGTGAACTGGAAGAGTAACTGTATGACAATTTCAGGTTATAACACCTCACAATTTCACTTCAGTGCCACTGTGGTTGTGACATTTCATTAATATTTGTTCATAATACATTAACCAGCATAACAGAGCTTGAACCAAATTCTAGGAAGATGTGATTTGCAAGCACATTGGATCAATTATTCACTTTCTCCAAAAATGTAGCAAGTGGATGTGATTTAGAGGCCAAATATCAGTAAACTCAACAAGTGCATTGTTCACTAACTTTTGAGCAGGAAATAATACTTCCTTATAAATAGTCATAAAACTTGCAGTCATAAACCTGTTGTGTGCTGTTAGCTAATTCAAATCATTCTCTGTGAATAGTATTTTCAGATAATATTTTTGGTAAATTGCAGCTTTTACTCCTTTTGTGAGATGGTAGCCATCCCTTCCTCTCTCACTCACAAACAAGGCACGTAAACAAGTTCTTTAAGAAAGTGCAAGTCTTTGAAGTGATGTTATTGTCTTACACTATGTAAATTAATTTAAAAATTCATTTTTTCAATGAATTAACTAAAAATTAAAATAAAATCAAGGTTAAATTAGTACTCAAAGCTGTCTGCAACGCTGAAGACATAAGGCTTGCATTAACACTTCTGCTTTTGCCATTTTCCATTTAATTGTTTTTACAGTTTAGGCTGATAACAGTCACAGATTTTCAGTTCTTTAGCTTTGCCTAGAAAGCTTAATGCAAGCAGCAGACAGTTGAATGAAAGATGATGTCATGGTTCTGGCCCAATTTGGCCTGGTTCCGTGACTAATGGGACAGAGTGACCTGTGGATCCATGCCCCAGGAAAGGAGGAAGGGGAAGATAGGGAGGTGGACACAGAGGAGGAATGCAACAATGGCAACAAGCTAACGGAGAAAACTAATATACTAAATATGATATCGGAATTCAGGATAACATAATGCAGTATAATTGGAGTTAAAGCTAATAAACCAAATAAAATGAGAGTGCAAAAAATCAAAGGCCTCACTCTGATGCTGAAGGCAGGATGGCTAGGGAGCATGCACTGCAGAGATGAGCAGAAAGGAAAAGGGAAATCTCATGTCTACTAAACAGTTTTATTTTTCCCTCTGAATGGAAAACAGAAATGGAATAATGAAGTCTTTTGGGAGCTGTAGTTCTTTCTTTCTCTTCTGAGAACAGGTATGTGGAACTGTGGATAGTCCACAAAAATGGAGCATTAACTCCCAGTGCACTACCTGATATTATGGTGTGGAATACCAATAACAAAAATTGTAAAACCACAACAGAGGGAGAAAACATAGTACAGTAATTTTGCTCATTTTCTTCCACAGTTCAGAAAATAAATAAATCATGGCACTCTTTCTGGCAGTGTGGATCTAGACAGTGAACAAAATACCCCATAAATCACAAGTGTTGTCCATTCTTTCTTCAATCATCTCACCCATCTTCTTGCTTCTCACCTCTTCTGTGTCAAAGGCAGAGATGGAAATAAAGGTACAGTATAATAAGCCTTGGAGTGCTTTTCTGATTGTCCTGTGGTTCTTTAAAGCTCTTTATTTAATTTTATATACTGACATAGACAAAGGAAGAAGTTGAGTCGATAAGAAATCTCCTTTTGATTTTTAGGTATCGCTAGCAAAACTTTATTCTGAGGCTGAGCTGTACATGACCTACCTGAGGAGGCAGAAATATGTTTAAGAATGAAGAGCAAATTTATCTGTGGGATTTTATGGGTGATGTTTTACTTGTACCAAGTACTCTGAACACCTGATAGAGGGATTAATTACTAGGAAAATCTTTGAATGTGTGTTACTGCTGATACCATTACAAATGTTAAAAGCTTCCTTCCCTGTAGCCTTCTGGAAAGATGACACGCTGCTGAGGAGAAAACATGGAGAAATACGTTAAATAGATTCTGATAGCCAGAGGTGGAGGAAGCCATTTGGAGGATGAAGCATACCTGGGATACCTGTTGTTAGATAGCTGTAGTTAAATGGCTTCATGTCAGGTTCTTACAGTGTTTTCAGAAGATTGATGATGCTCCTGTGTATTCTCAAAGTTATTAAATAATAATTCTTAATTATTAGTGCAGTTGTGACCATGATAAAAAGAAGGTATTATTAAGATCCGATAAGAAAAAACAATCTTGTTAATACTCTGTGAATAACAGTCTCAAGTGATTTATCTCACTTTAACAGTGCAACAGCACACAGATCTGCAAGGTATACTCTCATTATTAAAGTCTTAGTGCAAATATTTAAACGTCTAATAATTGAAAGACTTGACATTTATTAGAATGTAGATTTGGGAAGGGCTTAATAATGCTTTTAATGTAACTTGACAGCACTAAAAATTGTACATTAATTCTATTATTGGAATGCCTTAAAGAAAAATTACAAAGCAATGAAACTTTCATTTGTACTTTCCTTCCACCTTCTTCCAAGTCTCAACTGAATTCTGTTGTGATTAGAATTCTTTTCTTAGAATAATGAGGCTGTACAGAGTCTTTAAAGAGTCTAAGGTTCAGCATTCATGGTATTTACATGCCTGTACAAAGCAGGAGTAACAAGACCAGGAGTTACATTTAAGAGCACAGATTCCATCTTTTCTGCTGCAATCAATGCATGTTGATTGGCATGTAAATTTGATGTTTTTGATAAAATACCAATTATTATTTTGAGAAGGAAAAATATATGATTTCATTGAACAAATTTATTGAGTTTAATATAAGAATCTGGGGCTGCCATTTTTAATATATTTTGTGCAAGCTCTGGAACTGAAGGATTTTAGGTTTTCTCTGTATCTTGGTGTTAAGTCATTACTTTCAGTGAGGTTGTTCAAGGCTTCCTAGTAGTGAATGCTGGATGTTCGTTTTATGGAACCGTAACAGTGAAATAAGCAAAAGCTTGAGGTGAATTAATAATATTCTGGGGGCTTAGGGAGGGGTCAGTGGTGTTTGAGGCAGTGGGAGGATTTTGAGATATGAATGCTTGGAGCTGTAAACCTTTGAGATTGAGACGTCTATGTAGTTAATAGTGGAGAGAAAATTTAGGAGTAATCAGTGCATCTTCTAATACATTCATGTTCACCTCCTTCAGACACAGAATAATACGAGCTTTTCTCAGACTTTGGAGCCACATAATTGTACAACAGCATTCATTATTTTCCAAGCTGATAGGAGGAGTTTGGAATGGAGGACTTGTACCATCATAGATGTTTTCTCTCTAGGTAGCAATAGGAGATTGGAGAAGGCCTGAAAAAAGAAACAGAAAGTTTCTGTAGCCCCTGGCATTGCATCTCCTTGCTTTCATATGCTTATGCCTATGCTGCTTGTGCATTGAACCAACCCTAATAATTCTTAGAAAAAACTTTTGAACACTGTAATACCTGAGGTACTTCAGTAGTTAGTTTCTTTTTAACTGTTACAGATCTTTACAGTTTAATGAATGATGACTGTTCATGTAGACTAGTTCTAGACAGTAAAAAACCACGTTAGGGTATTCATGCTGCTTTTTTCCATTTAACTTTAAAAATGGATTCTCTCAAGCTGCTTCTTTTTAAAAGAGTGCATATTGACAAATGACAGTCCTTTAACGCTTTCTGACAATTATAGTGATTTTTGCCAATTTGAGCTGCTAGAAATAATGACTGTCTGTTAAAATAAACAATTAATGAATGTCTCCAAATGACCTTTTAGCAACTACTGTCTTTTAGAGTCAACATTAGTTTCTCTATATCATTTTCAGCAATTTTCTGTGAAATCAACCATTTTCTTATAATTTTAAGTGTATAAAGGTAAGTAATGTAACTGACAATTTGTATATAGGTTAGTTTGAATAACATTGCTAGTGCTAATCTAGTCCTGCAACTTACTATGAGCACATAGGTTTACATCAACAGGTTTAACTAGGAGTACTAATATTTGTGAAAATGTTTCATGTAGAAAACTAAAAAGTATAAAGAGTTGTTCTTTTATTTTCATGTCAGCACAAATGCTTCTGAAATAACTCAATGGCAACATCAATTTATAAAGGAAACTGGGAGTGTATGTGAGCAGTAGTGGCTGTGCTGACCTCCATAAAAGTCTCACCTCATTCTTGATTTTATAAATTCTTTTAAAATACTTCAAGGCTCTTTTCACTGATTCATGTTAAAATAAAAAAGTGTAAGTCTCAAATCAGTGCCACTTCTCTGTAGGCACAAGAGAGAAAAAGAAATTCCTTCTAATCAACATCTGCAGTGTGCAAGCATTAGGGAGTGAACTACAGAGACTATTGGACTATATACGTCATGTAGTTCAAGAGCCTTTGGAACAACACACATTCCTAGAAAATAGAAAGAAAAATATGTTCAAGGGACAGAAGCTAGAATTCAGGAGTGAAATTTCTATCTCAGTAGCATACTTCCTGTAGGGTCCATTTAAGCTTCTTAATAACACAACTCCTTGTAATGTGTGTATTACTGTTTTTCTGTTCCATGTAATTTATGCTATACATATCAGGGAAGGTTCTGTTCACCACTGTTTGGAGATGACTGCAGTATTCCTTTGTCTGGTTATAAGGATGCAAAATTATGGATTGGTAAACCCATCAGCAGATTTTGAAAATGCAAGGGGAAGAAAATGAAGTAGGACAAAATCATATTTCTATGACTTTTACTTTGCCCTTTAATTAGTCTTGAAGCTTAGCGGATAGAAAAGGTTTTTAGCCCTTGAGGAACAAGCCAAACATGAAATATATTTACAAAAATGGCTCAGAGAATTTCCAATAAAATAAGAGAAAAATGGCTCAGGGAGCATACCTGCCTGCTATGTTTTTGGTTAGTACAGTAAAATACAAACTGTAGATTATCCTTTGAATGGGAAAAACTGTAGGTGAACAACACAGCTGCCTTCATTCATCAAACAATGGATAAAATATTCATCCTGGCTAAGTATTTGGATAGTGTTCTTTATTCCCAATTACCTATCTGTGGCTTCCAACTCAAAATGAAAATATTTGAAGGAAGACCATAAGCTTAGTTTTAGAAGAAAGCAAATATCTCATTTATTTAGAGAATTGTTCTCCTGAGGCTGATGAGAGAAGATGTATCTTGTTACATTGTATAATCAAAATTTCATATAAGTGCAAAATAATGGTCAGAGAATTAAAACTTAAACACAACAAATGCTAGCCTTGGGATACTGCAAAATAGGGTGTTCTACAGGAAAATATTATGTTATGAATTTGAAATTACATTTCATTTCTACAGTATTATGCTATAAATTATTTTCATTAACCTGTATTTTTTTAATTATAAACCAATGGTTCTTGCTAAATATTTTTAGCTATAAATTCATGAGTCTCTTCACGTATTTAATTGAAACTATTTATATGCCAAAAGTTAAACCTGTATGTTAATTCTTTTAAAGTAGAACTACAGTTGTTAACTTGTAATATATTGCAATACTATTCTAGGTTTGTTTTTTTCATGACATAATACATGTTGTTTAATCTGTGAAACAAATACAGAATGTGTGATCTGAAGTACAGTGCAAATAGGTTAAGCCAAGTCCTCCTGTGGCGTGAAGGACACCTCGTGCTTCAACACTAATAAAGTGAACATGTATCTTGGAAGGTTTCTACAAATTTAACTCTGGTTCATATTATAGAATTAGACCTGGAAAGTTCAGATGAAATTTTTTAAAATTGCTTTCCACACAGAAGCATTAGCACAAGCAGTGGCATTTCTTTGTTCAGCTGAAAAGGACTGAAACTGTTCTGGGATTTCATCATACCTTCTGGAAATGAAGTGTATTCTCTGAAGTCTGATAAAAGTTGAGGCCGTATTCAGTTATTCAGTGATGAATTTTAAGTTAGTCTTAGTTTTGAGCTAATTTAAATTAAGAAACTGAGAATCTTGCATATCCTTTCAATTATATGAAAAGAAAAAAATCAGTATAAAATGGCTTTTATTGTTATGATACACACTATAAGAAAGCATCCTGCAAATAAATTATCTGCCTGTTACTTTGAGTCTGAGGTGATCTTTGATACATTTGCATAATATAGCAGAGCACCATGCAGCTATGTACTTTTAACTATCATGTGATTGTTTTAGTATTAAAATGTGGTTACTTGAAATAAAATATTACGTGAGTTTTAGTTGTAAACTTATTCTTGATATTGTTTGTTGAGGTCTAAATAATACAATCTGTATCTTAGTGTACATTGGCTTTTGACACTTCAAAGACAATTTAGAGTAGAATGGATATTGAGAATGCTAAACGTTGTTCAGAAAAGGCCGTAAAATCATCAAGCTGTCACAATTGTTTTGTTTCTTTCTTTTTAGTTAAAAGCTGTCCAAATAGGTGAATCACTTAAAGTAACGCATGCATAATACCTCAAAAACCTGAACATTAACTGTTGAATATTATGCAAGTAAGAATTCAAAGTCATAATTTTCTGAAGATTGGGATAAAATCACAGCTGAATACTAGTGTCTTGTGCGTGTGTTTGTTTTTTAAGTTAACCTCAAAAATATTTCTCTAGATAACACTTTCCTTTTTCTGCCTTGGTATTTAAGTGCAGACCTCCTCAAATGCTGAAACAGTGGAATTCCTGCACAATAAAGTGATGACGCTTATTTTCACTTCAGTGTTCTTTTTATTATCGAAATACAAAAAAGTGCAGTTGTATTTGCGTGGTCCAATTACTTGTTATCTACGTGAGTGACTTTAATATAAGAGCATGGTGAAGTTTGTGTTCAGTTTGTGCAAACAAAATTAAAGCAGATGAGAAATATTGTTTATTACTAAGATATTTTAAATACAGAAAGTAAAATGGTATGCTATACTGGCTTCTTGGCAAATTACTACAATGGACAGATGGTTTTTCATTATCTGTTATACAAAAATACAAGGATTGCAACAATATACTTTGTACTGATACTTATTCATCTGTGTGAGAGTAATTTTCAGGCTGCTTGTCCAGAAAACATTCTAAATCTTCCTTTGCATCTGCAAAACATCTGCTTAAGCTAGGATTGTCAGTGTCAGGTGTTTTATTTGCTAGTAAGCCACAGGCTGTCTTAAAATCTTTCCGAAGCCAAATAAATGAGTATAGTATAAAATTTCGTGGTTATCATCCAACGTTTACAGTCTAGATGTGTTCCTCACTTTGGATGATTTGTAAAATCTTACTCAATACTCATTTTACTTCTGGTAGCATATGGTCTTAAAAATTAGCACAGGAAAAAAACAATTTCTCTTTCTAATAGTTTGCAAATGATGGGAAAAAAATATGCATTCAGCTTAGATATTTATTTAAACAATGCCTGATAGCAAGATAAATTGTACACAGTAAAAGGCCTTGTTATAAACATCTTTGTAGGATGCATGCCTCAGTTTATTACTCTAAGGAGGGAGGAGTGAATTTCACATCTATGTTTACGTTTTTTAAAGCTACAAATGATAGTCTCTATTTGAAAGTCTCAGTATGGAAGTCACAATAGATAACTAGACATGTTTTTCAGTTCCTCTAGTCATCTTATAAGCAACAAACTGGTAAATTTATTTAGAATTGAGAAATGCATTAGAATTGACAGAATCATTCACATCTTTTTTTTTAATCAGTTCCTGTTGCCATTAAGTGGAAGTGGCTTGATAGAATGAACATTAAAGAAGAATGGAGTTTTTCAAGCACACAGGTAGCAGTTCAGTATCTAAGTTTTGTTGGCTTTGGATAGAAGTGGAATGGATACAGACATCGTGCGTTTTGAAAATAAAATGTCAAGGATAACATTTGCTAACACATTTACTAAAGGGTACGGAAAACTGTTGATAGATCTGAAGATGAAGGTAGTTTGACTGACACCCTTGCTTTCCTGTATAATTCTAACTTTGTGACTGAAAAATGCTATAAACCATTTTCTTTTATTTTACTATTTGAAATTAAACATAAACATCTTTCTTCACAAAAATGGAGATGCTATTATTACTAATCTGGAGTTCTGATACATAATACCCAAACATACATATTCAGCCTGCAAATTTACATTTGTCACACGGACTTGAGCATGGAAACTTTATTCTTTATGCTTTTCTGTATACTGAGCTTCACTGATATGTAACATTTAATATCACAAAGAAGTGGCATGAGATTTCTCAATCAGTATTTCGAAGTTGCAAGTTTGAGACTGGAAATCTCATAATAACTATGGTGTAATTAGAAATTAAGATGAAGTAATTTTATTTATGCATGCAAATTAAAGAATATGATAGTGACACAAACTGGTCATACTGGAGCAACCAGCTACAAAGGGTAATTAATTATTCTACCTAACAGCTGTTTTGCTTGAGGTGTGGATGATATGAGTAGAATTGAGACCATGATATGATACTTGTCTCTTTGTACCCACATCTTATCTTTATAATTAGAGAAGGCTTATTCAGCTTCTTAGAATTTTGTTTCATGACGTGTTCTGGTATTTGATAGTGAAACAGCTCTTAGTCCATAGCAACGTCTCTGCTTTATTCAGAATATTCTGGTAGCATGTGCTGAAATGTAAGCCAGTTGTTTCCCTGTGTTACAATGTAGTCTTGAGTGAGGTGATCATATCTTTCATGAGATCACTACGTTTTCTGGAAAGAGAAGAGACATGTACATACGCATGCAACAGTAAGAATGCTGGAAGAAATTCTGTGCTAAAAATTTTGACCACTGCTCATCGTATGGTATGGTATATGCCTTTGGTTCATTTGGGTCAGCTGTCCTGGCTGTGTCCACACGCAGCTACTTGTGCACCCCATCCTTCTTGCTGGGAGGTCTGACTGAGAAGGTTTTTGGCTCTGTGTGAGCACTGCTCTGCAACAAGTTGCTAATTATCACTACTAATTTCATCAAGAATCCAAACACAATGCAAAACACAACACCATATTAGCTACAATGAAGGAAATTAGTTCTGTCCTAGCTAAAACCATGTTACATGTGTATTCTAGACATGAGAAAATTTCATTGCCTTTATTTTAGTTAAGTATTCTGAAAGTGCGGTTTTTATTTCTCCCTAGGAACTTTACAGGATTTTTCTCTTCTGCTCTCTTTCAAACCTAAGGTAAGCACAAATGTATTTCCTGACATATATTACTAAGACATACGCAATTACCCTGCCTATCTTTGGAACTCCTTAGTTTGCATAATGATTGGTTTCAACTCTAATGTGAAGAAGTATACTAAAATAACTGGCTTAGTCAATGATTCTATGAGATGGCTAGTGATCTTCAGCTGTGTATGCAAGAGCATAAATACAAAAGTTTTGTTTCTAGATCTGTATTTTGAGATTGCATCTTGAGCGAAATCTTGTGTACACCTTCAGAGATGCTCTGTGTTTTTCATTTACTCTGGTCTTAAAAAGTCTACTTAAAAAGTCTAGTTCAAAAATGCGATTCTTAGATTCCTTTTTGTCCTGGTTTCAGTTTTTGCTAATTATGTTTCATAAGTGCATATATTGATAATGTTTAGTGCTATGACTGCCACAACTGATGAAGTCTCCCTTCTTGAATGCCCTTCACCTATTCTTCATTTTCATACAAATTTGGATTTTCATTTGGGAGTGCAAAAGGAATTGCCTTCCCTTTTTCGGTTGTAGAAATTGCGAACGTTTGATAAAATGATGCAATCATAATAGTTGCTCTTAAATAAGCTGCCTTTGAAGATTCTGGAATCTTTGTACAGATAGCTTCATTAAATGTCAATAATAGCGCTAGGTATAATTGGATGATTTGAAAGGAATTTATATCTTTCCCATTTCATAATTTGGCTGTGATACTTGTGATTGTAAAGTAAGAAAAAAGAACATATTAAGAAGTAAATGGTACAAGAAACCAGCTCTTAGTTTGTTTCTTCTCTACTTTTCAATTTGTAAATCCGTAATATTTCAGTCTAAAATGAGTAGGCAAAATGATGGAAAGTCATTTAATAAAAAACCATTCAGTCTGCTGAAAGTTTAGGTTTCATAACTTTAGATACTATTTTCAAAATTGTAAATGATGACATAAAATAATCAGACTAGACTTTTTTTTTTTAATTTTTTAGAAAGCTTTACCTAATTTCACCTACATGGTATATTTCCTTAGATTTTTCTGATTATGAAAAAAAATGGTGACTATTCTGATCTGAATTGTTTTATGTTTTTTGTTTTTATCTTTGACTGAAATGATCTTTTCGATCTCCCTTGATTCAACATGAACTTTTAACTTCAATATGAACTTCTGAGCTAAGGATTTAATTACCTACACCCCCCCTTTACAAATAAAGTTGTCTTTCTCAACTTAATTTGATCAAAGATCAGCTTGTAAGCATACTCCTCATTTTCTAAAAAAGCAAGCTTTTTTTTCAAAGTATATTATTTTTTGTCTGGATTTCAAATAGAAGACATAGAGTAGATGAATAAATGAGTGTTCTACTGTATTAGCAAAATTAAAACAAGCATTAGGCTTTTCTCTAATATTATATCCTGTGAAAATAAATCTGTAGTTTTATAAACCAAATTATACTAATTTATAGTAATTGAAGTAATTTAAGGTGTTATGTAGAGACTGTACCTTTAGTTGAATTAATTCTTTGAAAAATAAGTATTAAAAAGGACAGAAATAAATACTTAAAACGCTATTTGCAAAAATACATCTTTAGTATTATATTTGCTCATTCAGATAACTATAGCAAAACCAAGCATATTGACTTTAAATATTTAATCAGAATTTTTACAGAGAAGATTTTACTTAAAAGCTATTCAAGTAGATACATTTTTTTTCCTGTCGATACTGAAAAATTTTGTCAACATACCGTAATATTAAATCCAGTACTAATTTGATGCTTAACAAGGCAGGTTAAGAATTACTGGTGAGATGAATACACTAGCTTTCATAATACTTTTTAGTCAGTGGTAAATCTGTATTGTTTTTAAACTTCAGTTTCATCAAGTGGATTTCTAATATTTGTTGAATCTGCAGTTTGAATGGCAACTTGTAACACTTGGTACAAATAGCCAATTGAAGAGTTTAATAAAAAAAAACAAAAACAACATGCTCTAATGGGAGCACCTCAGTGTGTCTGCAACCTTCTTTTTTGCAATGTCACCTTTTAGCTTAAAAATAAAAATATGGTTCTCCAAGTTTTATAAGTAACAAAAGAGTTTTGTGAGTTTTTTTCCAAAGTGACGTATATAACTTGGTATCACAATATGCCTCCAGCTTTAATATGCCTACGTTTACTCAAAACTCTCTTTACTGGATGTTTGCATCTGTTGTCCTTATCCTAGTTGTGTTTGGAGTGTGCCAGTTGAAAATATTTAGATCTACATTATATGGAATTCTACTAACCTCTCAAAAAGCTCTTCATATATATAGCAGAGATCTTTCCTTAACAGAATGTGTCGCTTTGAAAAGGTGTGGTCTGGACTTCCAGATAAGAAAGAAAATATATTGTTGATTTAAGAAGCCAAAACAAATAGTTCTATGGTTTTAAGTAATTTAATAAGTATTAAACATATTTTTTTTTCTGCTGAGTAATAATGAGTGGTGTTTTAGATTTATACATAGCTGCTTTGTAGAACTGTCCACAATATGTGTTCCAATCCAGAATTGTAGAGGATGACAATAGTGCTCAAACTTCTGTAGCTCTAAATGGATTTTGTTTGCCCTTGAATCCACTTTTCCAAATAGCCCTACAGAAAGTTTGGTGCATTTTGTCTAGAGTTAAAAATATTATAAGTTACTTTGTTCATTTTTGCCCTTAGTTTAAATGACTGTTTTTGAAGGGCAGTACGTTGGGTTATGCAAGCTATCTGTATGTGTCATGACTCTACTCATGTATTAAAAAAAAAATACTATCTTGTATATTAGGTAAAACAAAAATATCTGAATTAGGCGTTAGATATTATAGTACTGCTGTATGTCTTCCCAAGAGCATTTTCCCTAGAAACTGCATGGCTTGCATTTCTCTCCCACTAAGGTTTCGTTAGCCTAATTCAGCAAGATAGTTGAGCAAATTAGTAACTGTGAGAAGGACAGGAAGGTCAATGAGTCTACTTAAATGAGATAGATGGTTAAGTACCATCCTGATTCGGAGTATTTTTTCTGATTGTGTGACATGTGCTACTACATTAGTAACTGAAGATGTATTGCCAGAAAAGCAAAGAGTTTCATCCTATCTGGACCACATATTTTGTGTGTTGAAAGGAGAAACTGTAATTTCTTGTATTGAGAATGACTCTTTGTAGTGAAAATCCTGACACTGAAAAGGTTTTGGCCCAGCTGCTAATTTAGCAAGACGCTATGAAAAGACTCATTCTGCTTTAGTTGCACAACCTCAATGACACTGTAGTAGACATGAAATGCTTGTGCAAGGAAAGGCTATTAACTATAGAGTATAAAAAACAAGTTCAGAAGAAAATCAAAGCTTATCATTTGCCATCTTGCAATGGTGTATTCTTTTCTTAAATACACAACAGTGTATTTAAAAGAATTGTCACAAATTTGTTGATCTTCACAATGCCCCATTCTTTTTATGATTATCACTGAAAGTTTACTGTTGGTGGTTTAATTTTAATGATCATGGCATTTTATCTGCTTATGGAGAAACAACTACGTTTATTTACTCTGCATTAATTAATTCTACATATACATAGAACTGAGTACTGGAAATTGTGGAAATAAAACTTGAAAATAGACATTAAGGTTACATAAGAGAAAAATTTATAATTGAAGTATAAGACCTTTGCTTACATCAGTAGCTTTTTTCTAATGTTAATTTAGTGAAAAAAGAGTTTGTGGGAGAAAGTAGTAGAAAAGATACAAGTAGAGCATTTTACATTCTTGAAAAACATAGATGTTAAAGGCTAAGTCTGAAAAATGTTCAGATTAGTTCTAACGTAGGAAATGTGTAGAAAATAATCATGTCTGTTGATTTTCATATCTTCTTCCAAATCTTTTAAGGCTTAATAAAGTTTGAATATCCCATCAACATATAAGCTCATTTCATGTAACAAATGCATTAAAATGCATGTAGAAGTTTTTTCAACAGATGAGGAATGAGTCCTTAAGGAGGCTGTATTTGTGTTATTTTGTTGTTGATGTTTGATTGTTTCTTTAATTGTGGATTGATTTTTTTGTTGTTGTTGTTTTGAGTTTGTTCTTTTTTTCTTTTTAATTGGCATTCATTCTGTTTATTTGTGTATACCTTAATTTTGGTAGGTTCCTGGTATTACAGATAGTGTAAAACTAGGATTAAATCACCTGTGAAAGATAAAAAAAAAAAAAAAAAAGAATATTTTATAATTTGAGAAAGAATCATTTCTATAAGGAAAAATTAACCTTAGCTGTAACAGCAAATTGCCATGTTGAATGTCACTAGAAACTAGGATTTTCAGTCTTCAACTGAAGCAGTGTTTATAGGATGCATGTAAAGAACTAAAGCCTTAGTGCTTCATAACATATTGCATGAAACAGAATCCATTTCAGTTAAAAAATTACCATAATAAAATGCAAGAATTCTAAAACTATAATAAAGTTAATACATAAAAAGTTATTTAGTCAAAACAAGAAATAGGGAAATATGAGACAAATTTTACCCTGAAGCAGCTTTCCGGCTGTACACCTCTACTGTCCAGCTGTTTGTCCTAGAAAGAGAAGTGTGTGATTCTATTTATAATTTTTTTTTTACACTACTTTATAACTAGTTGTTTTGGTACTGTGGCTAGGTATTTTAGAGAAAGTACTTTTTAAAGTTTTATAACTGAAAAATATGGGAATTCCTTGGATAACAGTATTAAATTAAGTGTAACTCAGGACATTGCATGAAATGTGTCTTCAGGGTTATGATATTTCCTTAACAACGTGGTCCTTTCCTTTGAAAACAAACATTGCTCCAAAATAGAAAAAACAACAAAACTTTGGGTAGAACTCAACATTGTTCCTAATAGTTCCAGACATATTGTGCCTAAATACTGTTTCAGGATAAAACACACAACTCAAATTCTACTTGACAGCATTCATGGTAGAGGAATAGAACTCCTTTATTTTTCTTGGTGAGACTTTCATGTGGCCAGGTATTGTGTGTTCACTGGAGAAACCTGTTTATAGTCTGCTTTTACCCTTCCAGTGTTAAGGAGAGAGAAAAGCTAGGAAAGAGGAGCTTTGTCTCTTCCCTTGGGCAGTATGTTGTATGCTGCAAATGTGTTTGGTATAAGGTGTTAATTAAAGATCCAACAGAACTGATGAAAAGTATTTTCTCTTCTTCCGTATCCAAGAGAATAATTTTCCCCTGTGCTTAGTGAGTCTGTATCTGCATTGCCCTTTGGCAGTCACTTAAATCCTTAGCTGACTGAAATGTCCTCATTTGCTTTACTTTTCTCAGTCTATAGATAATATTCTTATTTTTCTGAAATTTTAATACCACACCAAGAAATGTTTTGCTGAAGGAAAAGGAATCACAAAGCGTTGTTTCACTTGGGTAATGGGAGCTGAACAGGTCATTTTCTTCATGAATTCTTCTTATGTTTTTCCATAAGATAATAGTTTTAATTTATTTACAAGGATGTTATCCCTGTAGAAATAGCTGATAACAGATACAGAGGCGTTCAAATCTTCAATTTTGTGCAGTTAATTGATGAGAAATAATTGTAGTTAAGGCAATTAATAATAGAAATAATTGTAATTAAGATTTCTTAGATGTCTTTCTAAGAGTTGCACAGTTTCTTAGCGTTTGTACTGCTATGTACCTATCCTTGCTTCCATGTATAATGTGTTGTGACATATTGAATGCTATATATTTCTGATGATTTTTCTTTAGGAATTTGACTGAACACAGTAACTGTAACACTTGTGCATGTGAAATCAAATTTATAAAATTAAAACATGTAATTAGGATGTAGTATCTTTCACATAAATTCTGGGTAATGTTAGTGTGACATAAATTTTACTTCTGCTCTTTCTAAGTTATGAGTTGTGTTGCTAAAGAGTATTAAAAAATCTTTGATCCTTGCAGTTGGATCTTTGGGGACAACAAATAGCAGGGGATTAAAGAAAAGAGTGTACAGCAATAATTTGTTAGGAAAATCTATAACAAAAGGATTAAGTAACTGTCCCTAATGAGAAAGAAGCATCTGAATGTATCTTTTTGACTGAAAGACAGAAAAAAATTTAATGTAGTTTTAGTCATTGGGACTTGCAGGGTCAGCTGAGTACTGGAGTTTAAAATAAAATATAGTGTCACTGGAAATGCTATTGCATAGGTTCTATTCTTTGTCCCATTACTGTTTGCTTAATAAATTGCAAGAGAATTTGGATGTGATAATCTCTGTCTCAAGCTAAATGCAGTGTAGAAAACTAAACTTCTGATTTCCTGAAGTGTTTGAGCTTTTCTCTAAGTCTGTTTACAATCCTCTGTCGCCTGCAGGAAGAGATTTCTTAAAACTCTCAGAAAGACAACGTAGTAAAAAAAAAACAAACAAAAAAACACCAACAGTATACTGAAAAATGGTAAAACCTTCTAAGTGGGAAGAATGACTGTGAATAGGCAGTGAGGCAGGAACTAGCACATCAAAGAATTTACA
This sequence comes from Meleagris gallopavo, assembly GCF_905368555.1. Taxonomy (NCBI): domain Eukaryota; kingdom Metazoa; phylum Chordata; class Aves; order Galliformes; family Phasianidae; genus Meleagris; species Meleagris gallopavo. The sequence continues at coordinate 35,441,300 of NC_139407.1, forward strand.
CTAGTTTAAAATGTTTGCTGTTTTGATGTGTTGATAATACAGCATGAAACTGAGTTATGTTTCAGTTGACAAAGCATATGGCTGCACTGTCAGATGGAAACATCATCAGGGGACTTAGTGAGGCATTATCCAGTGATCTTCAGATGATCTCTTGCTCTAAATAATTTTTCTTAGTTTATGTTGATAAGTACTTCGTATTTTAAAGAGTATCCTGATTATTTACTACCAACTAACATTAACTTTGAAGTCATTTGAGGCATAGCAGAGGTAATTATACTATTGGGCCAAGAGAATGCAACACACTAAACATTTATCCAAATATATTTTTTCTTGATCCATCTTTATGCATTGCTCTTGTAGCTAGAATGCAAATGACTCTTCTGCTTGCTTTTAATACCTACCACATTCTAAATTTATTATTGCCAGTGAATGCAGGTCTTAGTCTGAATTAATTTTGTAATTCCGACTTTTTCTTAAAGATAGTGTTGTTACTGCTGTACAGGGAAAGTTACTGTGGCAACCATCAAGTTTCTGAATTAACATTCTTAGTCTGAGTCCACATGCGTAATACCAGTTACAATGATTAAACATTGGTGGTAAATGCACTTGTGAAGAAAGCTCTAAGAGCCTGATTCCATCTGCTTTCCCAATTTAATTAAGAAATATTTTTTTCCATGTAATCTGTGTGCATCAAAGAAATTGAGGTTTTAAGTTAAAAAACAAACAAACAAAAAAACCAACATACAATATACAGAAGAAAAATTGTTATAGAAATTTTTAGCAGCTAAATCTATTACAAGCAGTATGCAGTCTTGAATGTGTCACAGTGCTCGTTTATCCATCATTGTCTTTCCAAGTTTGTATTACTACTGTCTGCTTGGACTGTGACTACTTCTGTGTTAAATCATACTTGGGTATTACTGAAATCTTCAAGGAGGCGTTCCCTGGCTAGGATGTTCTGTGAGCATCTACACTGCAGGTCATCAGAATGTCTCTAGACCACCAAAGGTGGTAAGCATTAATTTCATTATATGCTGTAAAAGATGTCCTTGAACCCCTACTCCACAGATCCTTGCTCTGGTTGAGATGTTTTTTGTGAACTCCAATTTATGATTGAATTTGATTTCTTCAGGCAGGATAGTTAAAAGACAGTGCAGATAGGGCACAAATAATTATCTTAGCAATTATCTTGCTAGAGAAACTTTGCTGTCTGCACCCGCTCTGAAAGAAGTCATCTTTTATACAATCTTGGACAAAGGCAAGGCCTTCGTGATGGTAGATATAAGGCAGTGATTTTTTTAGTCAGCTAAGTCATATGAAAGTCAAATTATTTGTCAAGAAGGTAACACTTTTTTTGTGTTCTTTTCAGAAACTGCCATCTGTTAGGCCACGAAGCACAAGCAATATCAGAAGAAAATTCCAAAGTAGCCATGCTCTGAGAGTATTTTGTCCTGAACTGAGTAACACTCAAGTAAGAAAATAACCTTTCATGTCAGTTTGTCCTTCTAAATTAAGAAATAACCCTGCTTCCCCCATATAATTTTGAGCAGACCTGAATAGAAATAATACAAGGTAGCCCATGTTTTAAGGGAAGGTCCTTAGATGAAGAAGTACAGAAAACACTGCAAAGACCTTGAGATGTCTGATTTCCATTCTTGCCTGAAGCTCTCAGGTTTGTGAGCTATCTTGAAAGCAAGACCTGGCCTTATTCTTGTATTGCAGCTGTACTTGTCCATCCTGGCTGTCCTTGATGTTCAAGTGTAGGAGCGATTGCTAATTCCACTGATAGAGTCCTCTTCAGTCTGTTCTTGAAAAGCCCATGTGGGATATCCTGTGAAGTGTCAGGGGCCCCTATCCCAGTATCATGCTGTGCTATATGTTAGGGAGTGATGTCGCGGGGCCATTAGTGTAGGGAAAATTGAGCTGTAGAAGAATAGCCCTTTGAATCCATGCTGTAGTTGAAACAGATGAAATGTTCTGCCTTCATTGATTCAGATCCAGTAAATGTTGTGAGTCCAAGATTTTAATGATAAATAGATTTGTATTTTCTGTGTGGTATGGTGAATAATTGAGAAGTTGAATTGATTTTGTTATTTCTCTTTTCCTCTGATTTTTACCCAGATGTTATCTGAATGTTGGAAGAAACCATTTCAAAGAAAAATCTTTACAAGCAATTATGCATGCTGAAGCAATCTACATAGCATACAGAAGATTATGGTAATGTAGTTTATATTTGATTTTCACAACCCCCTGAAATACAAGGGTTAATTGTCTGTGCAACTGTGGCATGTGGGTTAATTTGAACAGATTAGATTACTATGATTAGCAATGCCTGGGGAACAGTATAAAATGATTCACTGTCTAAACTGGTTTGCTGCTGCTAGAATGAAAACAACCTATGCAGAAAAATCAAATGTTCATCACTGAGAAAGGAAAATATTAATGTAAGATTTTGGGGTTATCTTTTATATGTCTAATTTATCCCACCTAAAACAATTTCTAGATTGGTAACAAACTCAGAAATTGTAGCCGAAACCTTGAGGCACTGCAGAGAGATGGACTATCTGGAATATTATGCTTTTAAATTACGTATATGAGAAGTTGAAGATTCTTGTTTGTTTTCTTTTTGAAATAGCTTAATTTCTCATCAGGTTCTATTTTTATTTCAAATAAACCTATTGATGATTTGTCTGTAGCATGTGTTTGTTACTTATATATACCTTTACACTTGTCAATGATAATTTTTTTTTCTACAGTAATCCATATATCCACATCACTGAAGAAGTCTGGTGAAAACTTTTTTAACAAGACTGAAAGATTAACACAATACAGAAAGTCTTCTTAACAAATATTTTCTGATTTTTTTTTCCATAGCTGTGATTATGACAATCTGTTCAAATTCAGTTTTAAATATGTAAAGTAGCTTTATAGGGAGAAAGGTAAATTTTCCTCGTATGTCTGAATTGGTCAGCTAATTCACCCACCATTTTTCCTTTCCATCTTTCCAGATCATTACTGGCATATGACGATTGTGAATTTCTGCCACCCGGATCATGAGCACATGATGATATTTGGATTTTGGGATAATTGATTGTTATTCAGGTCATTATATACCACCTCCAAGCACAGCTAATTCCCTCAGGTACTGAATACTTCTTTCTATGGAGTCGAATCCACATGATGAGCAGTCACTAGAGCTATTTCCCAGGGGTCAGTATTGGAGCCAACCCTTGTTTGATATCTTTACTGGTGATCTGAATGAGGGAATTGAGTTCAGCCGCAGTAAGTCTACAGATGATGCTAAGCTGGAAGGAAGGGTTGATCTGCCTGAGGGTAGGAAGGCCTTACAGACAGGTCTGGATAGGCTGGATCAATGGGCTGAGGCCAATTGTGTGAGCTTTAACAAGTCCAAGTGCCTAGTTCTGCACTTCGGTCACAGCAACAAAGCTGTTTTTCACCTAAAGCCAAATCATAGCCCCATATCAGATGTTATGAATTAAATCATCTTTATCCCAGCTGAAACCAGCACATGAGGTTTGTAAGGTTGAGTGAATTATTTATAGAAAATTAACTCAGATTTGTTTGGGCGGTGTGTATGGCACTTCTTAGACTGTTTGTGATATGAGTTGAATGAATTCACCAAGTTCTGGCTTTAGTTAATGCCAGCAGTTTGTAGTGGGTTGAAGCAACTAGCAGACCCCACAGAAACAATAGCATGATCTATAACATGAATGCTTTATTGTCTCTCCCATTTGTCCAAAACTTTGGAGGTGTCATATTCATATGAAGGTTGCTTCAATATGTGCTTGTTGTATCTTCACACTAAGGCAACCTGAAAGGTTGTAGTTTATCCAGGTAATCTCAGGGTCTTTGAAAATATCCTTTTTTTCCCTATTACTTTGCATGGTTTGTTGAGTTTCTTAAACATTTGCAAAATTACTGGATGGTAAATCTCTTATTACTCTAGCAAAATCCTACATTAATAATTTATTTTCTTTAACATTGTGTATGTTAGAACCTTATGACTCACGGGCTCTTAGAAAGTTCAAACATAAATTAACACTTCAAAGATTTTTTTTTTTTTGATCAGTCCAACTATGCTAAAATAATGAAGGATGTTAAAAGAAACCCCTTTCTGTAAGATATTTCTTACTATATATTTCTTACTATATTATTTTCAGCTGTTTTGGGTTCATTCTTGACAAAATTTTGAGTAATTCTGAACTTCTGTGACATGCTCAAAACAATTAAATATTTATGCTCATAGTGCATTTTTAAAGAACAGTTTCTTTTTACAGAAATCAGGTTTGCTTTCGTTGTATGGCGTCTTTTGCAGATTATAAGATACATTGTTTCTCAAGAGGGAAAAAATACCTCTTTTTGTTTGCAAAGACTTGTTCAGCTGAAAAAAATGATAGATGGAATTTAGCATTCTGTGTTCATCACTGTTTCTCTTTTATAAGTTCTACTATTTGCAATAAATTTAGTTTCTACTAGGCCTGGAACCGGAAACGATGTAATATATAACAAAATCCCAGATTTTTTCCCTGTTACTCTAACAGCAACAAGAGTATGCTATTATGGTTTGAAATATAAACGAAGTACAATTTTGGATTTTCAGCAGGTACTCAACTGGAACTTCTGCAAGTGAAATACCATGAGTGAAACATAGCTGCTGACTCTACTGCAGACTGCTGCTTTTATGAGTCATTTATATCCCCCTGTTTTTTGTTTGTTTGTTTGTTTGTGAGTGATTTCTACTGACTTTGTGGAAAAAGAATTACTTTTTCTTTGCCTTGTAATTTTTGAGGTCCAGCCAGGCATATAGGAAATTGGCCATAGTGTATGGCTAGTGTAGGGGAACTATTAGGTCATGGCTTGGTGATTGGTGATTGAGCACCTGGTGAAGGAGTGTGGCTGGCTCAGGGAGCATGGGAAAATTGTTTGCACCTGTGCTCCCCAGGTGACTACAAGGGTTGGAGCCTCACTGGGCTCATGTAAGGGCTGGCCACTGAAAGGACAGCATCTCTTGGACCTGGGGTGGCTTCCTGAGAAGCACTGCTGCACAGTCGGATATCTTCTTCACTGGTTAGCTGAGTTCAGATCTTTTTTTTCAAAAAAAAAAGACTACTGGCCTACCTGTGAATACTTTGCGTGGTCTGCCACGAACCAGTCAGAAGCAGTTTTGCTTCTTCATGAGCAGGATTTTTAGATTCGTTATACAGGCATACAGATGTAACCAGGATACGTAAGGTATTATGTTTGCCCTGTGTCTGCAGTGCCCAGATGATCTTCTGGAAGTCACAAGAAGAAATAAAGAAGTCCAATGTAGAGACTCAAATGTTGAAATAGGTGAAAATTAGAATATGCCATACAAAGCGATTGGCAGTGGTTTTGAATGGCTGCAGTATGTATTCATTTTCTTTATCTATGCTAATATATATTTTTTTCTGCATTATTATTATGCTTTGTTTCCAAGGATGAGGAAGTGCCCTGTTACAAATTCCTGCATTTAGCAGTCAGAGCTGCATGTTTTGGACCAAAGTCAAGGATTTCAAGATATTATCTTCTATTCTTTTTGGCGAACTATTCCCTTTTTCATCTCAGTTCATCCCCATATTGACACAATCACAGAATGGCCAGGGTTTGAAGGTACCTCAAGGATCAGGAATCTCCAACCCCCCCGCCACATGCAAGGCCACCAACCTCCCCATTGAATACTAGACCAGGCTGCCCAGGGCCCAATCCAACCTGGCCTTGAACACCTCCAGGGACGGGGCATCCACAACCTCTCTGGGCAGCCTGTTCCAGCATGTCACCACTCTCTCCGTAAAGAACTTCCCCCTGACATCCAACCTAAATCTTCCCTCCCTCAACTTAAAACCATTTCCCCTTGTCCTGCTGTTATCTACCCTTTCAAAGAGTTGATTCCCATCCTGTCTGTAGGCTCCCTTTAGGTACTGAAAGGCTGCAGTGAGGTCACTCCGCAGCCTTCTTTTCTCCAGGCTGAACAAGCCCAGCTCCCTCAGCCTGTCTTTATAGGGGAGGTGCTCCAGTCCCCTGATCATCTTTGCGGCTCTCCTCTGGACCCTCTCTAACAGCTCTCTGTCTTTCTTGTACTGGGGACTCCAAACCTGGACATAGTACTCCAGATGGGGCCTCACAAGAGCAGAGTAAGCAGAGTAGAGGGGGCAATCACTTCCCTGTCCCTGCTGGCCACCCCTCTTCTAATGGAGCCCAGCATACCATTTGCTTTCTGAGCTGCAAGAGCACACTGCTGGCTCATGTTAAGTTTTTCATCCATCAGGACACATAGGTCCTTTTCTGTAGGGCTGCTTTCAAGACTGCTCCTTCCAGTCTGTATAAATGCCTGGGATTCCTCTGGCCCAGGTGCAAAACCTTGCACTTTGCCATGTTGAACCTCATTAGGTTCATCCGTTCCCACCTTTCAAGCCTGTTGAGATCCCTCTGAATGGCATCCCTTCCTTTCAGTGTGTCAACCTCACCACTCAGCTTGGTGTCGTTAGCAAACTTGCTGAGGGTGCACTTGGTTCCATCATCGATGTCATTGATAAAGATGTTAAAGAGCACTGGTCCCAAGACAGACCCCTGGGGGATGCCGCTTGTTACCAGCCTCCACCTGGACACCTGGACATAGAGCCATTGGTAACTACCCTCTGTCTGCGGCCTTTCAACCAATTTCTTATCCATTGGGTGGTCCACACATCATGGGATCATCAGTTAAAAAACAAAACAAACAAAAAAAAAAACCAAGACAAATCAATACTGAACTTCTGCAGACTTGGGTAGGAAAGTTTTCTCCTGTGAACTTTTCACACAGCAGGAAATGGTAGTATTCCAAAATGCTTGCTTTTTTGGCTTCCATCGCAGCTTCAATATTAATAATAACTTCTGCTTGAAAGAAGAATGTCAGGATGTGAGTTTCTCACATTGCCTAGAATATATATACTATGTATGTATTTAAACAGGCACCCACTAATTACTTTAAATATTATTGCTGTGTTACTGAAAGTTGTTACAGTTATCTGATACTGAAAGGTAGAGACTCCTTCCTTTGTGGCCTGGCAGGTAAATAAGTGTCTACTTATTGCTCTTAGCAGGAGTTATGTATTGTTTAGTCACAGTTGCTGGTTGCAGAAATGATTAAGTCATGGCTATTTATGAATTCAAATACAAAAAAAACCAAAGACAACGAACTTCTAAGAGCAGATTAGTTCTCAGTTAGGAGTGGTTTGGGGTTTTTTTTGTTCTGTTTTTTTTTTTTTTTTTTAAATTTACATCCATATTCTCACAGGAACTACAGAGAGAGCAGAAAATGTGGATTGATTGAGAGTAGAGCATTGTTTAAAATTTCATGGATGGTTACCTGCATTTCAGGTACATTATTTAAACAAGCTCTATAATGTCAACAAGAAATCATAGAATGAGGCTGAATTTCTACAATGTATTCATGGCTGTCACTATCATGCAGTTTCCATAGTTTATGAAGATATTTGTCCTATAGCTTTTGCTTTCTCTTAGAATTAAAACAAAACAAAAAAAGCAATGAATAAAAATATATTTGCTTATAACTTTTAATTTGCAGTCAGATAAGATACAGAAATTAAATACTCACATGCCCTGATCTTCCATAACAGCAGATTTACAATGCAGTTGTATAACATGGAAATGCGTATTATCTTGTAGCAGTATAGTGTCTTTAAAAAAAAAAAAAAAAAAAAAAAAAAAAACAACAAACGTTTAAATAGCAGAATAAACATCTTCTGTATTGTGGTTGTTGTAAATTATTGTAATGCTATAGAATCTCATTCTCTTTTTTTCATTTATTTACGTACTTTTTTTTTCTACTAGCAAGGTGTTTTTTCTTTTGATTAATTGTGTCAGAATGCTTGTGCAAGCTCAAGATTTTATGCTGTCACGTTTGTATTTCAGTATCCTTACTTACATATAATATATTGATAAATAATACATTCTGTGTGACCATTTATCTGAGGAAAGTATTCTCCTTAAATTTTCTGAAGTATGTCAGTGTGCCTCCTGATTCACAAAATTCAATCATTTGGGACATAATTTCAATTCATTAATGTTAATTAATAAGAAGATTCTTTACTAAATGAGGAAATTGTAACTACCTTACTATAAATAAATTGCAAATGTTTACATAACTGTTAAAATGTCTTGTTAGAGAAGTTATTATATGGTTGCTTATTTCATTCACCTTATTAAAAGTAACATTTGGTTTCTTGAGTAGTGAAGGCTATAGTGAGAAGCTCATAAAGATAGGAACTTTGAAGTAGGAGTTCAGTCCTTTCTAGCTTTACACTTTGCCTCATTATTTACATCTGTACACAATGAGTGCAAAACTACTATCCTGTCAGGAGGACAAGATTTTCATATCCTATTTTGCAAAGGCAGAAATCATAGTTGCAATAAAGATCAACATCTGAGAGGCAAATGAATCATCAGGAGAGTTCTGTTTATTCAGAGGTAGTACTGTCAGATTTGAGTACACACTAATCTCCCACCAATTGTGAAACATCGGTGGTTGTTTAAAAAATAAAAATAAGAAATTACAGAATTAAGGTAAGTACTACTTCATTTGCAGTAGGGATGAATTTGATGTGAATTTGTGTTTTCTGTTACTATTCAGTGGATTTTTGTTCAGTCTTTACGATCAGGTCAGGTGACTGGATCTGTTAAAATGTTGATGTAGTTAACATTGTCATTTTCTTACTACCTACCTAGTCAAATACCATTTTTTGCCTTGGTTCCTTTTCCCACTAAACTTTGAGCTGTGTACTGATCCTGAACTGAAAGTAAACAGTAATCTAATATAATTCCTTTGTAGTTCATGAAACCACATTAACCTCTCTTTTATTTTAGAACATAAACATTATTTGTTAAAGCAGTTAACTGTAGCTTTACCTATGCCAGCTAAAGCAAGCTCCTTTAGGATTGGGGAGGAAGCTCTAAAAGGCACTGAGATTGAAAAGATCCTGAATCATTTGTTTTTCTAGAGAGTTTCTAATATGTTCTCCAACTAAATCAATTATTATATCATAGACCTGCTCTTAAAATAGAAATACCTATGCAAATAAAGTAATTGTTGTTCAGAACTTTGAGATTACAATAGCAAGTACTGTAATGATACATGTGATAAATACTTCAGGAATAATACTGTCTCAGCTCTCTTACATTAGTTTAAGTTTTTAGCAAGTCTCAGTAAAGACGATAAAGTACTGATATATGTAAAGATAATGAGTTGGAGTAGAAATTAGCCTTTAATGCTGTTACTTTTAGACTCATTGTTACTAGCAAATTCATATAGTAATCAAAATGTTTGTTCATATTTGAGAAACAAACAAAAATTGCAATTATTTATATATACTACTAAGAATTAAATAATTTCTGTAAGTTAATTCCTCAATTCATTAGGAAGTGATCTGTTCTACTGAGTACTATCTAAAAACGTAGTCATCATTTCACTTTTCCTGGATTGATTTATTTTTATTCTGATAATGAGTCAAGCAGCTGTAGCGGTACGAGCAGCCATGCAAAATGTAATCAGTTTACTATTAGAGTGCCAGTTAAGAATATTATTGTAAAATAGTGGAAAATATTAGATATTTGTAGGTAATAGAGGAGTGGATAAATAATTAAACTCTAAAGTGACCACAGTAAACTTTTCTCTCAACTACCTTTTCAAAGACTAATTTACATGCAAAGATATTAAAAGGAAATCACTACAAAAACAGAAGTTCAAACTGACTGAAACAAGAAGCAGGAGAAATGGCAAATTCTCTGAACAAAAGGAGGAGAGAAAGGTGAGATGAGTTTGGCAGTGCTCTGAATTCATATTTCAGAAATATTCTTCATTCTTTAAAAACAGAAAGCAGGTTAGGATTTTATTTTTGTAGGCATAATTCTTGTTATACAATAATGTTTAAACAGATAATATTTTACATATATTAATATTGTTTTCATAAAAATGTCTATAGTTTTTAAGCGAATGGCCCTCCTTACTGAATTTTCTAACTGTACTCCAGCAAACAGTCCTGGGCTGAGAGTTCAAATTAGAAATTTTTGTCCCAGTTTGAGGTGAGATTCCTCTTACCTTCCATTTCTCTAATAAAGCATGTCTGTGAAAGTTATCAGATTTTCTCATACAACTGTTCTTCAAATGGAGGGCAGCTAAGGAATGGAGAAGACTGGAAAAAAGTAAATCTTATGTGCACAGTGAAGCTCCCCAGTATTTTTCAGATTTTTTTTCAATGTGAGTGAGGAAAGTGTTTAAAACACGGAACATACAGAAACTAAAATGCTTTTGTGTCATCCTGAAATAGTCAAAAAGACTTGGAATGTGAATACTTTCAAATGGCAGGGCCACTTGATTTCAGATTGTGGGTATTCTATATCCCATATGGATTTTCTTGTACTGGCACAGTCTAACTCAGGCTTACTTGCAGTATCATGATATAAAATGCCTATGACACAAATTTGTGTCTTCTTAGAAGTAAGGGTCAGGGTCATGGAAATTTTCTCGTCAGCTGAAAGGTTTAGCATTTTGTAACCAATATTGTCAGTGACTTCTGTTTTACAAATTGTCAATTTTTGTCAGTTGACAAAAATTCTGTTTGTCAGAAAATACGAATGTTTTTAATAGTTTCATCTTCAATGCTATTTAATGTTTTACATTGTTGAAGCACTGTAAGAAGAACTTGCACACTGCTTCTTTTTATCTGATCTCATATTTTTGAAAGCATATGCACAAATACCAAATTACTTTAGGCCATCTTCTGGCCCAAATGGACAAATAGATTTGAGAGGGGAATAAAAATAGAGCAACAAACACAGCAGCTCATACTGAGTGTAGTTGACGCTGACAAACTTGCAAAGCTGAGAATAGGAATATCTACTACTGTGTAAATCACCATGAAAGTGTGTTGCTGTTTATATTAAAGCAGAGCAGGAGGGTTGTTAAAATTGTCAAAGTCACACAGAAAAACTGAAAGTTACTTACAGTAGCCTAGCTAGAGCTCTACCAATTGCCTGTGTCTCATTATTTCAAAATTGGCTGTGCTAATTTGTGCATAGTCACCAAAGGCATAGTGCTTTTTAGAAAGGCTGATGTACACTGCTGTTTGGGTACTAATCTGAGTTCAAATGCCAGTGTTGCAGGGCCTTTTAAATCAGATTCTCTGCAAAGATAATTGTGTTATTTCTTTGTGGATGGTGAGATTTCTTTTTTCAAAAATGCCTAATAACTGATAATAAATTGTTAGTGCTTACAGTCTCCTGTGTTGTACTAAGAGCATTCTTAGAATGCCTTTGTGTGATTGATACTTTAACTTTTTAAGATGCAAGATATTTAGTACTATAAAAAAAAAAACAGCAAAAAAAGTTACCTCTTCTTCTTGTGTGTATAATCTGTCTTTTTCTTATAATTTGATATGAAGCAGTGGACAGAATGATAAAAGATGCAGAGTCCCATGAGATAAGGCTTCAGGAGCATGAGGAAATTGTTTAATATAAAAGAAGTGAAGATGATTCTTACGAAAACAATTAGAAATTTTGGAGATTCACCTGATTGAGAGACTTGGAGGGAAATTTTCTTCAAACTCTCAGTAGAAAGATTTTGGGGGGCCGACCAGAGAAAAAGAAGTCAGCTATGAATGTTCATCTGTGGTTTTTTCATGAACATGATTGATAAAGGGATAAATACTTGATCCATAAATGTGTTGATCGTGATAACGTACCTTTCCTGCACCTTTGGTAAACATCAAAAAAAAAAAAAAGGCCCTTTTTCATGCTGGATTTGAAAGAAAATATTGATAAATAAATAGTGATAATGTTAGAAGTGACTAGTAACATAGGAATGATGTTTTAAAAGATGTCTTAAAAAAACAGCCCTGAAGTACTTGCAATGAAATGTTGAAGTACCCTATGTTCAACATCTCAAAAGTAGCATGGATGTACTACAAGCTTGTTTGCAAATAACGCTTCAGCAGTGATCCAGAACTCAGTCCCAGATAATAACACATGTTAATCCAAAAGTAGATATCAGAATTAATAGGTACCTATAGGAAAAAAAAAAAAAAAAAGCAACATTTTTTTCCGTACAAATTCTCAGTTACATTAAATATTTCATGCTCGCTTCACTGTTTGCATCTCTAGTTCAGGGCAAAGGAAAATATTTGTGGAATCAAATTTTTATTAAGAATTAAAGCATTTTCATTGACAGAAACACTTCTACTGATCTCAGTAGATTAAATTTTACAGTACATCTCCAATTTATGCAGAAAATCAGATTAGTTTCTCACCTTTGTCTTTTCTGAAAATGATTTGAAATACCTCAAGAACTGTTTAAATCATCCCAGATTATTTAAAATCTGGGGAAGCCGGTCTACTGGATGTGTCAGGTGGCATGGAATTTCACTTCTTGTTGATTTTATTTAATTGAATTATAAATTGTTAAATTATAATTAAATCAACACCAAGCTGTTAATAATTATAACTCCATTCTACAGTATAAATTCATTTCAAATAATTGAGGAATTGTAATGACCTTGTTACTCACTCACTAAAGCTATAATTTCAATTTTGCATTCATAGGGATTGGGCATTGTCCGCCAGAGAAGTCCTCATTATACCTTTATGACAAATAATTCCTGCCTGTTTTCACAGACCCCTAGATTCTTCTGGTCTTTCTGCTTGCACGACAAGTGGGTCATATTGAAGTGGAAAGATAACTTGTAGCAAATATGATAGCTCAAATGCTTCCTAGTAGGTGATATTTTATAGTATTTGTGATGTAGTTGCCTGAATGATCCATATGGACAGTTAATATCATCTAGAGATTTTATTCAGATATTAACATAATATTTTGTTGTCAGATTCAAACTGCGTTTCTAGATTAATTCAGACTGTTAACTCCCATGTCTCTCATCAAATAATAGCTTTTCCTTTTGGAGTAGTCCCATTTTATGTAACTACTTTAGTGTTCAGTAAACTAGAGAAGGGCAAATAGTAATTAGACTGTCTAGGAGTTAAAAGACTTGAGTTCATTCCTACTCTAACCTTAATGTTAAAAGAGAGTTTTAAAAAGTTTACTTCCTGTAAGTTCTGTCAAAGGATTCACTGTCCTCCAGTATGTTTTTACGTACTGTTCTTCTTTATAAATTTTCCTTTGTGTCATTCTTTAGATTGAAAGCAATTTGCTGTAATAGTCCTTTCTGTTGTAAGACAGTGAGAATTTATCATTACAAAATCATATATGTATTTTGTTTTGAAGGCAGTGGGAAATAGCATTAATATTATTTATGTTACAGTTGAGACTCCTTTGGAAAATTCATATGTCTTCTAGAAAGGATTGGAGAATTGAAAAGTAGAAGTCTGTTGCAGAGTATTTAACATCCTGCTAGTCAAAACATCCTGCTAGATCTGGATGACTGAGAATCACTTCAGTTTGATAGCAGAGACTCAAATGCTATTAAATCCCAACCTAGGTGAAAGCCTTGTAATCTGACCTACCTATTAGCTTTCATTCAAATAGAACCTTTTCTTAGCTGTTATCTTTCTTTATTCAAATACCATTTTAAAATACAGAAGTCTGCATTCTTTATTATGGGTAAATGCCCTTTACCAAGATAATTCAAATTGTCTGCTTAGGTAAATCTAGAAATGACTGTTCTTTGTGATCTAGAATAATGTACTTTGCACAAGAACCTGAAATCGCACTGGAAGGAAGGTATAAGGGCCACTTCATCTTAATTGATTAGCAGCTCTCATGTGGTTCATAGGACAGTGCTGTAATTTGAGTATGAATGGGATGAACTTGTCTTTATGATCACAATTAAGAAACTCGTGAATCAGTTGCACATTAAATGTATGGGATGTTTAATGAGTTTTTGTCGTCAGACTGAATGTCTTGCATTTTTTTGCTCTATGAAGACTTTATGTGATGCAACTTTAAAATGTGTCTTGTCTGTACCACTTCAGTACAACCTGCAGTTTTTTTCCACCAAGTAACTCAGTGCGTTTTAATGCTTTGACAATTTTTTTACATTATCAAAGTTTGTCCAATGCAGTGTCAATGGTTTACAGGCTGGTTTGGCCATCATAAAACTATAACATGCAATAATAATGGAATGTTGTGATGCTGGTGTTCATTCTGAATAATTTTAAACATCAACAATAATTAAAATTACTATTAAAATCTTAAATTCCTAACTTCTCAAATTGATGCTTCTAAGGATACGAATATTCTAGGTTCAGAGAAATTTGGTATTATTTTTCTCATGTAGTTTTGTGTAAAAAAAAAATAAAATAAATAATAATAATAAAAATCACACTCTGTGTGTGTGCGCGCAAGACAACTTATACAGTGGGAAATCTCTCATGAGTGATATTTATTTATAGATCGACGTTTTCAAGCAGTATTAGTGAGAGCAGTAGCAGTTCATAATCTTAAAGGATAAGCATCACATTTCTTTAAGAATGTGTTTTCACCTAGCTTATATCAAAGTGATTAGCTTTTTTCAATGTTTCAGTCTGATTTTGGCTTAACACTGAATTGTTTTAACAGTGACATAACTTAAAATATTCAGCAACTGCAGGAAGAGTTCACCAGAGAAAGCTAGAACAAGTTTTCAGGAGATTTGTTCGTAGTGTTCACTGCATTATGAGTTATGTGATTAAATCCCTTAGTATTATTGGGAGATATTGAATTCTGAGGAGTTGGGGATTAGACTTCTGAGCTGGTTCTGTTATTCTAGGTACAGACTAGAATGACTTGTGGAAATACTCTGCGTATGTCATAAGACATCTGAAAAAAGCAAGTCCTAGAAGATTTTAAGAATGTTGAATGTAATTCTGAAATTGTGTTGGTGTGTGGAGTGTTTTTTGAGACTAATTATATTATGTATTGGAGATTGGAAGAAATTTGGAAAGGATGTAAGGACTTTGTAGAGAGAATTATTGCCTATCAGTAAAATCATCATATCATATGATATGTTTTGAAAGATAGGCTGGAATTCCTTTCATACAGTCAAGATGTTGATGGCTGGCAAACTGGTGTTTAAGTAATAGGCTGTCCTTTCAACAATATTGTACCAGAAGATGGAGCTGAAGAGCCTGTAATCAACATCTGTGCTGCGCAACAAAACTTAAGTTTACTAGTGTTCATCTGAGTTTTGTAGTCCCCAATGATGAGATTAAAAAAGGAAAACTGTGATTGTAGCAATTTCAGCATTTTATAGTCCTGTAACCTTAAAAACAGTTAAACAAGGTGAAACCAAGATGAAAACAAATTCAAACTAAGCAGTTAATGAGCGTGTTTCAATGGGAAATATTCATACAATAATATTTAGATTTTTTTGTGTGTGTTAGAAATATGCAAAGAATAATTTAAAAACTTGGTCAAAGAACTCCCATAGGTTAAACTGAATGGAGTTAAATGCTTTTATTATTGTTCATACTAAAATATTTGCAGAACTGTGACATTATTTAGGTTGCAGACTCACATCCCTTATTTTTCACAAAATTTTTAAACAGAATGACTCCATATAGCGAGAATATGCTATGGAATTTTAAAGAAAGAGGGATAACTCCAATTGGTATGAAAAGATTATGAACATTTCTATGGCTGATGGATGGCTCTTGTAGTTAGTATTTTCTGGCATTCTATTTTATAGCTTTGTTACAGAGCTGTGCTCATGAAATGTGCACATTCTGTTTTTAGAGTTTCTAAACAAAATAAAAATATGTAAATCTTATTAACAGAGATGACAGCATTTTAAAACTGAATCGTAGTCATCTACAAACATAGGAACTTCCCCTCTCTCTCCCACTAATGCAGCAGTAATTAAGGATTAACTAACCTTAACACAGAAACGTTAAAATATCATCATTTCCCTTTTTCACTGTAGCAACACTCCAATAAATAGATGTGTAAAGAACAATATTTGGCACATTAGGCTGACTAGAACTGATTGAAGGCTTCCAAAAGTTTCTCTGCTTTTCTATTTTCAGTACAAAAAATGTTTAAAAAGCACTTAGAATATTGAAAGTACTATTTTGATATTTAATTTAAAAAGCAGTATATTCTGTCACTCTATTTATTCAGTGGAAATAAGCTCAGGAAAGAAAGAACTTTACCTTGTCTGTGAACTTGTACATTTTACGTTAGGTCATTTTGCTGTCAGCTGTGATGGAAATCTTGCTGCATCATTCTTCTCCATCCAGCCTGCTGTGTGCTCCACCCACAATGCCAGTCTACCAAAATTATTAGGCCAGAGCTTTAATGGGCAATTATCTAATGAGTTCCTCTAATGAGTAACACTTTGACTTACATTCCTTCTGCCTGTAAAGTTTAACTGTGCAGGATTACAGTTCAAATACTCTTTTGTTCAACAAAAGCTAAGATCATAAATATTCCTATGCTTTCCAAGCTTTTATTTTCTTTGTTAGTAGATTAGAAATGCAAATGGAGAAAGGTTCACCTGTCTCAGTCTCTATAACCAGTAAGAAATATATAGTAAATGATCACTTACTTATTTGCCCAGAAAGATTGTGCATGCCCCCTGCCCAAAGTTCAAGGCCAGGCTGGATGGGGCTTTGAGCAACCTGGTCCAGTGGGATGTGTCCATGTCTTTAGCAGGGGAGTTGGAATTAGGTGATTTTAAAGGAAAAAAACAAATACTGTTTTTGAGGTTACTGCTGGAATAGATAGCTGTTTAAGCTTTTTGCCGTGTTTAACCATTCTTTCCTTGTTTTTTTTTTTTTTTTTTTTTTTCCCCTGTAGAACTTCGTTGTGCTTTGTAATTATTGTAGACTTTGTAGACTTTGCCTCCAATAAAATAGCAATGGTTCTAGTTGTCACTATTTGACCTTGGTTTTCAAGTTTGACATAGCAGTATGTGGGTCTGAATGAATGATGTGCTATTGTAGATTTTTGAGAGGATAACTGCTTTGAATTCAGTAGAATTATCACAATTTGGAAGTGAGGTAATGTAGTGATGAATCAGTATAGAAATGAGATAATAAAGGATAGAATCAGCCTTACTTCTACTGCCCATAATCCTTAAATAACCTGTGACAATAAAAGTAACTTTCTTGCAGAATTCTTTCATAAATGGATGCGCTTGAGGAAGAGTCTGAAGAAGGAAGAATGCTCAGAAGACAGAATTGTAAGTACTTTGATTAATATTCAGCAAGAGTGAAAGACAGAAGTCTTTTCGTAGGCATTTATGTCTTAATATTTTTCTGGAAATATTTTATAAATCAGCTATTTCACAGGACATTCTCTACGTTATAAAGAAGTGTACTGAAGAAGTGCTAAAGAAAAGCATTTGTTGGTCATACTCCGAATCTGATCACATTCTGAATCCCGTCATTTTTTTAGTGACTTTGCGAAAAGACTTAAATGACAGAGGTTTTATAACTGTCTGTTTCACTCACTTATTCCATTAAGTCCTTAAATGTTTCAAGCGTTTCTTGAAATTAAGCATCTACCACCTCTCTGGAAAGCCTGTTCTGGAGTTGGTCCACCCCCACAGTAAATAATTTTTTCTTAGTGTCCAGTCTGAATGTCTCCTTGTGTAGCTTACTGCCATTCTTTCTCATTCTATTGTTATTTTTTCACTGCTTGAAAAAGCTTAGTCATATATCATACAAATCAAGACATTATTATTACAGATAGCATATTTCTCTTGAGGTATTTTTGAAAAGTAAAGCTTTACCATATGGTCTTTTTATGTATGGAGTTCTCAGGTAAATCTGAAGACAGCTTGTAGAGGTAGTAGGCCTACTGTAAATTTACACAATAGGTCTACAACTTACATCAGGTTCTATCTGACTGCCTTTATTCTATGCATAAAGTTCTCCACCTTCCTGGTTGTAATAAACATGACTAATGAGCAAAACATTGTTGCAGGGGCTGCAGAAGCCATCTTAAAGCCATATCTCATTATTTTCTATGTAGAAAATGATTTACGTACATTTTTGCATGGAATTGCTCTCCATTTTTTAATAGTATTGCTATTACATTAATTCAATTGAAAATCAGTAGTCTCAGTCATATTTCTCATGGGCCTGATTTCAGGGTCTTGTGTACAATCTGAATCTTAACCACGTGACTGAGTGACTGCTACAGTGAAAAACTATCTATGCCAGCTTTCTTTGGGGAAGAAAGTCGTTGCATTATCGAATGTACTTAGGATGACTGAAAGGGATGTCTCTCAGAGCACTAATACCGTTAGTAGTATTGGGGTCCACAGAAAATACAGTTAAGATAATCTTTTATGAAAAACTAAGGAAGGGAAGAATCAGGTCATAGTTTTCCAGTTTAGAATCTTGTTTGGTTGAACTAAAGTTTATTGTGTGGTATCATGTTCCTAAGGATGTTACTCTGAAGTAAGAACACAGTTAGGTTGTGACCTCATTATAACTGGTTTTTACATTTGCTGTTTTGCACTTTTGCAGTTGAGATAAAATTGGAGGGGGGGAAAGCTGATCTCAAAGGTGAATAGATAATAAATCTTGCAGACAATTAATAATCTGCTAAAGCTCACATTGCTTTATCTTATGTTTTTTTTGTCAAATGGTTATATTCTCCCAGACGCTTTCTAATTAGCCTCTTTCAATCTCCCTCTATCAGTTCTATTGGTTTCATTTCCCTGTACTACACTTAGCACTCACATTTGAAAGCCTGTATTTTTATGCTTAATGCTTCTGCTGCATAATTAATTTGTCTTAAAAGAGACTGTGTATGCATAAAACAGATTAACATTCTTTCAGTCTCTTAAAATCTGAATTCATTTTGGAATATTGTTAAGAAAAATTTTCTCGCTCTGTTTCTGTCCTTGAATGTAACTCCCTTGGCAATATTGAATCTTTTTTTACACAGAGGAGAGCAAATAATTCAGTTACTGCTGCTAATTCTCCCAGAATGTCTTTACTGATGCTGCACCATTCTGTGTAACCTGACTGTATTTTTAAAGTATAAAGGTTATAAATAACACTAATGTAAAAAGAAAAAGAAAAAACAAACAAAAAAAAAAATCCACAAAAAAACCCCCAAACAATACAGACTAAGCTAAATATACCTAAGCCAAATATCCTCTCCTTTTGGTAGACACCTTTCTCCTCTAGCTCAGTTCCATTCTGTTTTTCCCCTTCTCTGCACAAAATAGAAGAAACACATAAGTTTTGATGCAATGCCCACTGAAGCCCACTGAATTTTCTCTGATTTCAGTGACCTAACTACCCCTTGTAAATCACATGATGCTTTAATTGTATGGAATTATAGTTTTAAAAGTAGCAGGGTAACTTTTTCTTCAACACCATAAAGAGTGTGGCAATAAGTTTTTGTTTAGTTCTGAATTTTTAGTTTTATGGAAGTTACGGCTTCACATATTTCTTTCGATATCCTATCCTTCTGTTACATTTCACTTTGTAGTCTTCATTTTAACTCTTCTATAATGACTTTAGGTAGCAGTGTTTTCTTAGTTTGGAGTCAGTGACTCTGTTGCTTAGTTAAGGCTATAATTATATGATAAATGAGAAGTGATTAAATAATTTTAAAATTATTTAACAACTCTTGTTTAAATGTGCTTTGTTGCACTACAGGCTTTAGAATATTTTGTTGCTTACACAGGTCTGAAGTCTATAACCTATAAAACAAGGAAGAGGTCTAATTGCTCTGTGCATGGATTATTTATAACTAAGTGGTTTATGTAGAAATAAGAGTCCATAAAAAGAATGCCACTGAGCATTAAAAGCAATCTGTTTGTCTCATTTTAACTGGGATAAGAATATTAGCTCATAGATTTCAGAAATACAATCTTATATATGTGATGATTGCATTCTAATTTTAAAATTAGAGTTAAGATTAAAAGTAAGTGTCAATTAAGAAATCTCATGTATCAGAGTGGAGGCCTTGAGAGAATTATGTCTGTCTTATTTGTTCAAAAACTTGGAATGTATATGCTATCAAAAAAGGGGGGCTTTCTCATATTTTTCACTTACTTTAATGCTCTTTTGGTGAAAGAAGGCAGGTGGTAAAGATCTCAGCCTTGTGAAAACAGATTCCAGACCACTTGCTGCCTAGATTAGAGAGTCATTTCTTTCAGGGGAGTGGAAAGTTCATTTTACTGTTTCTGCCATTTTAAATATTGGAGTCAATCTCCTTTCTCAGATCTGTAGTATTAACATTTAAATGCTTATCCTAGTTATTTCTTTATCATAGTTAGGAAAGTAAGAACTCAAGACATGAATTGGCAATGCATTCTGTTAAAAAATCTCAGATACCTTTTCTAATTTGAAGGTCCAGCTATTGGAAGATAATATGTGGCTGTGTCTTACAGGCCCTGAATAGAGAGGAGAAACTTGTGAAATACTAACTTCAGAGGAGTAACACTGATTTAACTGGGAGGGGAGGTACAACTCAAGATCTTTTTAACATGGGATTTTCACAATAGTTATGCCTGCATATGTATTGATACGGACATAAGCAGGCATAACTCTAGTATGCAGAGAATGCTTCTGTCAGCCTACTTCTTTCTCTCTTTTCTCATTTTTATCCTGATTCAGAATTTGTCACTTTCTCCTTTCTGAACCCATACATCTTGACTTTTCAGGATATACAATTCCGCTTCATTTTTCTTATTCTCACTAGCACAAGATTCTAGAAGCATGAAATTTGAAATAATCTTGGATGAGATTTGGTTTCGAGTTGGCAAATAGGGATATCAAGCACGCAAAATATGCTTAATGTTTTTGAATGTGTAAAATTATTTCCTCCTGGTTTACTACAGTTCAGCCAACAGTCATGTTTAACACCCAAGTAATTAAAGAAATAGTAATATCTTGCCATTTAATGGTATGAGCCGTTTGAATTGTTATTAATACATAATTAAAATCTGTCTTTAAGGTGATACTTGATCACACTTGAAAACTGCTATGGACACTTGAAACTTAAGCTGATGCACCAATACACTAATGCTCTCCTTTTGTTAACCTGCTGGTTACTTAATCACATTTAATTTACCCCTTTGCTGAAGGTATTGCTACTAGGGTACATGCACTTAATAGTTTTCTTGATTCGTAGCTTAGTACTTATGTCTTTTGAAAAGTATAGTTTGGGGAATGCGTGATGGCTTTCTGTGTAGTAGAAGCAAGAAGTTGGCATTAACTATATAGTACAACCCTGAAAAGAGGGGGAAAAAGAAATATAAATCAGACAAATGTAGTACACGACTCTTTTTTTTATGTGCATGAGAAATGGAAAGAGCTGTATGGAGAAAGTAGATGGAGTGGTAAATGAATTTTCTGTTCTGAGAAGTAGGGTAGAGTAATATCAGAATAGTATTAGTACTAGAAGATCAGGAAGAAACAGTCTATTTTTACTTTTTTAACAAACTATTTTAATTCTGATTTCATGCTTCTAATTGGCAGCACAGCACAATCTATATCTAGCAATGACAACAATGTGTGTCTATATTCGGTTTATCAATTTTATCCATACATTTTGAAAGCAATACTCTTAACAAAAATTGAGGTGTAAAGTGTGAAGTATGTTTCCTTAGTCAAGCTGTTTGTTAAAATATCTGTAAAAAATGGTGCTTTAGAGTGCTTCGTAAACATGATATGCTTTGCTGCATGCATATATTGATGTAGTTAGTAACACTGCCAAATGAAAATACTCATGTCGTTAGTAGTGTTCTTTCCAGAGACCCCAGGAAAAATTAAGACAGTAATTAGAATTTTTTCTTAAAACAACAGCAACAACAACAACAAAAACCTTCATCATTGTCCACCAGTGTTGAAAGTTATGAGATACCACATGCCTTCCTATACCTTAATTTCATCTACCTTGAAATCCCACTTTAAATCCTTTTCATTCTTCTGTTCCTTACGTAAAAGGAAAAATTGAAATTCAAGAGAAGGTATAATATGATGTGATATGTGTGAAACACACTTCTCTTGAAATTTCTGTTGACCTGAAGCGATCAACTATATCTGGTGCCTAGTCTGTATGTTTCTTTAGATTTCGGTCTGATGTTACAAGTCTGAGACCCTTCTCAGACCTCTTCCAAAGGAAAAAAAAAGTTCCTGTTGGCCAGATATACATGACTACATGAAAGTATGTTACATATAGGCTGGAGCATAGAGCAGTTAGAATACATCTGAGATCCTAAATCATAAACATTCCTACACAGGAAAAGATTGACTGTGGGAATTGCATCAGTACAGTCTTCTGTTCAAATCAACAAAGATGGAAGGCTGAATGAAGTGCTCTGAAAGTCATGTAATACATGTCAATACAAAGTCATTAATACATGTGCGTTCATATGTGTCCCCAGTTTTTTCTTGTATTTTACATATTGATCTTGTTCTTCACACTTTTTTCAGAGAACCTAAAAAGATACCATGACTTATAGAAGCCTGACTGTTAAGACTGAATTACAGGTACTCATACAATTGAAAACAAGTAAACAAAGAAAATCTAGTTAACAAAACTCCTATTTCATTTGATCTTTCTTTTCTGACCTATGATGGTAGTATGTCATAAATGTTCTAGATGAAAGTTTGTTTCGGGCAGTAAAGTACCCTTGAAATACTGTTAAGTCTTTATGTAGAAAACAAATCCTAGGCTGACTGACTTGTACAGTTTATGATTCAGTCATAGCTGCTGGAGCTTGGAGCAGAGAGTATATTCTAAAATGCCATGTTATCAGTGGATTGTCAAGTCATTTCTGATTTAGCCTCTGGCTCTAACCAGACTGTCCTGTTTTCTGAGATAGTAATAAAAAGATAAGCCCTGGGAGTTAGAGGAAAAAAAAAAAGCCTATTTGCATTCAGATGAGTGATTTTTTTTTCCCCAGTATCTCTTTCTATTTTATCTTAGGAAAATTATCATAGATTTGATCAAAAGTAGAGGGAAAAAGCATAAATCCAAAGACAGGTTAACAGAAGTATTTCTTATTATGATAACTTCAGTAGATAACTCATGCATACAAAAATGTCTTTCCACTCACTGAAATCTAGTGTACAGTATATTACATTATTGATCGAGAGTATTAAATGTGACACTGAAATGTCAAATAACTTCAAAACAACCTACAACACAGAATTTCATTTTGAAAAGATTCCTCTCAAAATGTTGCTATGGTTCCTCAAATTTAATGTCATAAGTCTCAGTCGTTCCTGAGAGCATGCAAAATATAGTGGTATATTAATGTGATCATAATATATACACTGGACAATATTTTCAGCTATTTTCTCAGATATTCTTCTGGTAATAGCCAATAGGGCAACTTGTTCATGAATTTACATAAAGAAATCTAATAATGTAAATGTCCTCATATTCACTTAGTAGAATGTTAACCAGTGACAGAACTTGGTAGGATGGAGAAATGTTGATTTTTTTCACGTAGGGCTGTCCCTTTTCAAGGCATACTTAGGCTATGTGTAGAAGATTACCATACAGGGATTAGAATTTAGTGGCAGATGGCAAATGCTTCTCCTTATTTCTCTCTGAAAGATATTATTGCACAGGAAGTCTACTTGTAGTAACAATTTTGAACAAACAAATGAAAGTGAAATTCAGTAGATAAACACCATTGAGCATAAATAAACTAAGAACATATATTTTTATAATGTTAGCTTTCTGTAAGATACAAAGCAGATACTGTTCTTTCAGAAATGTTTAATGAGATTTATGTGTGAAATGTAGAAGTGGTTATATCATGGCTTGTGAGGAAAAAGAACGCAATTGAAATTTCTGCTCCCAAATAGGAGTCAGCTGTACATCGCAGTGTATTTTTGTATCCTGCAATACAAGCATTTGATATTAAAATGTGTTAGAGGTCTGAGCTAGACTTAATTAAGTTAAATTGCATTTTCTGTGATCTGAGAGCTGCTTTCCTGTCTGTTTTCACAGCTCAGATAGCATACAAAGTGTAATAGAGTCAAACAATGATTTGTATTGGAAGAGACCTTTAAGATCACCTATTTCCAACCCCCACGCTGTGGGCAGGGACATCTTCCACTAGACCACATTGTGTGAAGCCCCATCCAACCTGACCTTGAAAACATCCAGGGAAGGGGCATCCAAAACTTTTCTGGGCAGTCTGTTCCTGTGCCTCACCACTCTCTAAGTAAAGAATTTCTTCCTAATGTCTACTGTAAGTCTACTCTCTTTTAGTTTAATGCCATTACCTCTTGTCCTATCACTACACTCCATGAAAAATAGTTCTTCTGTAACTTTCTTTTAGGTCCACTTTAGATACTGAAAGGCCATTATAAGGTTTTCTTGGTGCCTTCTCTTCTCTAGACTGTACAACTTCTCTCAGCTTGTAACCATAGGCTCTCTGATTATCCTTGTGGTACTCTTCTGGAGTTGCTGGAGGTCTGTGTCCCTTATATGTTGGGGGGTCCTAGAAATGAATACAATAGTCCATGAGAGAAGGGTCTCATGAAAGCAGAGTAGAGGGGGATAATCACCTCCCTCTCCTTGCTACTCACACTTCTTCAGATGCAGGGCAGGATACAGCTTGCTTTCTGAAATGCAAGCAAACATTGCTGGCTCATGTTGATTTTTCTCATCAGCCACTATCTCCAAGTCCTTCTCAGGACTGTTCTCAATCCATTCTTCAACCAGCCTGTATTTGTATAGTAATGATGAGTTTTTTATACTTTATTCAGTAAAGTGATTAATATTCCACATCTCTTTACATTCTGCTGTTTAAAGTCTTGTTCTTAATTATGTAATCATGTCTAGATGTATTTCATTAGTCATCCAGAGTGTAGGCAAGGAAGACACCACTGGAAGATGATAGGAACCATTCCTGTACAGCTTGGAACTCTCACATAACGAACTTCTATTTCTGTAAGGAATGTTGAGGACATTAATTTCAGATATATGTACATAAAGACAATCTGTAAAGAACAGAGAGCTTCTATAGGAATGATTGAAGGACACATAGAGTGTGTCATAAGAAGACAGCAGGAAAGATTCTGACATCTCTGGTATTCTGTATTGCTATAACAATGGACAGTTTGTTAACTGAACTTGGAGTGGAGGGGAGGAATTTATAATGATTGCTTTTTTTTCTTCCTTTTTTTTTTTTTTTAAACCATTCTTTGGGTAGGCCTTATCCCTTTGTTCCACCACTGAAATACATTCCTTTCGTTGTACAGTAAAAGAGACTTCTTCTTAAGAGGAATTCTCCTGCATTAGTGAATGTAGTACATTATGAATGTTCTGAGCACAACTTTCATAAGGGTTTTTATATTACAATAAGGCTAAATATATTTGGGTACAAAGTCTAATAGTTTTAACCATTAAAATGAAACCACTTCTAGGTAAAGGACAGGCATTCTTCCTGTTACTGAGATTCTCTATAGAGCAGTTTACACAAGTTGAAGAAAAATGTCTGTTAGAGATGGATGAGAATGTGCATAAAGGTGATCATCTCAGGAATGGTTAAAAACTTCAGAGAAATATTCTCAGTTCTGATGGTATGAATAACAATATGCTGTCTTGCAGTCATAACATGATTTTTTTTTTTTCTGTTATCATCTATAGTAAATCTTCTCATAGTTAAAAAATGAATATTAAAAAATTGAAAAACAGGCTGAGTCAAAAATGAGGTGGGTTTTTAAACTTCCTTGTTTTCAGAAAGTTATGAGAGTCTTTGCCTCTTAGCAGAATACTAGGCAGTGCCGGTCTATGAAATGCCAACCGAAGGCTACATGATCTTGCTTCCAGCAGCTACATTGAATCAAAGTGAGTAAAAGTAAGTTGCTTTGACTTTTGTGGAAGAAATTATTACTGTTGCCAGAAGGTAGTTGTGCAATGGCAGGGCATATGCATTATGCTGTTATTCCACAGTATGAAAGGATTTGAACATAGCAGTCATATGCAAATGATAGGTCTATGTATGTAATTAAAGATGAGTTCTCAATTGGAATAAAATACTTCCACCTAAAGCAAAGTATTACTGCGTTTTAAATATTGGTGATAAAACTACGAATCAATCAAATAAATCTTTCTTTGCCTTTGGCTTCTAATAATTCAAAACATTGCCCAAATCCTCACTTACGATAACGTTTCCTTGAAAACAAATAGATGCTGCAAAGCACAGCTGTATTTATTTGAAACATGTACATATCACTATACTTCATATATATCTATATGCAGCATTTCTACATACATATATACAAAATAAATGTGTCACAAATTTACACATGCAATATCACATTGAAATAGTCACAGGAAGTCTAAAAGTTGGTGTTTCCCATCACTACTACATCAACGCTTCAAAATGTTGCTGTAAATCTGTACACAGCTGTCTTGGCAAATGAACTAGAATGTTCTAAAAATAAGAGCTAAAAAAGTGTTGTTTTTAAACAGACAAACTATTTGAGTTACAGACAACATTTGATATTGTTTCTGCAAACCATCTAAGAGGCTGTTGTTAATAATGCAAACCTCAAAGTGTGTGTCTGCTTAGTACCTTCAGGGCTGAATTCAGAGAGAGCAGTGTTACAGAAAGAAAGGTTAAGTTTTTTAATAAACTATGTGTAAGTTATATGGAACACTAGAGTCAACGTCGCTAATATTATAAGTACATACACACAGGTTGCTCCAAAAGTCATGCCTCCTATTTAATTCTGTGAAAACCACAACAGATACAAAGAACACAATAAAACTTTTGATAGAACAAATTCTCAGCTATAAAACAGTATTTTTCAATGTACTAAAAAATGTTAGCTATGTATTTTTACCAGTGATAAACAAGAGCCTGCATGCCATGCTCAAAACAATCTGCATGGTCATCCTGAACGTGGCTTGTTTTTCATGTTGCTGTCACCACTGCTGAAATGCACTGTCCACCACCTCAGTGTGTTCACATCCACCGTTTGGTCTCCAAAAGCATTTAGCAAGCATTGATGGATGTTAATGGGTGTCATTTTTAATTCATGGAGAAATTAATTCTCACACCTTTTTTTCATAAGCACTTCCATGTCAGATGCCTTTTTGTCAGACTGCTCCTCTGCTTCCATCTGTCACACAGTAATAAAATACAGAGGAATATTGGTGAGAAGGTTTAACTTCCACATACTGCCGATGTCTGCATCTGATGTGATGGGCCAATGTAATCAAATAGGCAGCATTACTTTTGGAGCAGCACTCGTATCAGGAAAAAAAAAAATGTTACAGTGTTAGCAGAAAAATGATATGCAGATAAATGGCTTGTTGCAGAATATTGAGCAAAAAATTTCTCCTGCAGTATATCTGAGAAATCATGGGATATTCTAGTATTCTGTTTGGATTACAACTTTAATTTCTTCAATTGCTGCAATTTGAACTTAAAATGAAAAGTGGAAAAAAAAAAGTTATTTGACAGGTTCCACGGTCTCTGATTAACAGACCTTCTGTTACTGTACTGTACTTCCTGGATATTGCTGTAAATAACTTGCATGGTTTTCTCCTTTGAACGTGTTCTTGCACAGCTATGATCTAAGAATTTATTTCTGCAGGAAGCTTTCTAAGCAGTGAATTACCTGTTTAATCAATGTTAATCCTCTAAAATGGAGTAGGAGCTGGTGTTGGAAACTCGTAGCAATGTATAGACTACAGCTGTAGTTCTAGAGGTTAGCTGTAGTCTGCGCCTTTAGACGACTCTACCTGCATAGCATTTTTGTTTCTAACTTCAAGTAATTTTACAGGTTGTAAAATTTCACTCCTAGATGAAAATATATGTAATTGTGGCTGTTGGCACCCTGAGGATTACGTAAATGTAAAAATTTAGTTATGCTTAATTCTGCCGTTTGTTTTTGGAGAAAAAAAAAAAGCTATGTTTGCTGAACTGAGATTGCAGATGTCTAGGCTCTAGTTTTAATTGATGTGTGAGCTTGGGAAACATTTCAATTTGCCTGTCAACTAGCTAATTGGGACAGTGATAACAATTCACTTCTATGAGAGTTTTTAGGACTATCAATAAAATGCACTGTAGAAGAAAAGAGTTTGTTCAAGTTTTTTAAACAAACTCCTCATAGAATAATTCTAATAGATAAATATTCTATCTGCTCGCTATATATGTATTACATAAGTATTTCGTGTGTCTGGATATTCAGTGATGTAAATTTAGGTGAATAGTCTTGTGAATTAGACTTGTGAACCTTCAGTTGAGAGCTCAAAAGTGAATAGACTATTAGACTATGAATTATTCCTTCTATCCATTTCTGAAAGGAGACTTACTGCATTTTTTATGTACTCTAACAAGTGTTTTTTTTCTTTGTTCTGTGCTCTCTGTGATTATTCCGTTTTCTTCAGGTTATTCTTATTTTCATTCCTTGCTTTGTTCTTTAGTCATATCCTGACATTTATACCAAACAGTGACCTCTTCAGTGCATCTACTTGAAACCTTGTTGAATCCTTAGTGCTTCAAGGGAAACAATCACAATCTAAGCAATTGTGCAATGTATTATACAGTATTACTTTTATAATGATAATCAATGACACAAATGATAATCAATGAAACAAATGATAATCATTCTAAACAGAGTAGCAAATCATTCACGTGTTTATTATTGTCATGATATCTTAAATAATTGAGTAATTTTCTTCATTAAAAATTCCTCCTGGATAAGACAAAAATTCATTGATTGTCAAAAAGACTGAGCAGTGAAAAGGCTTTCCCAGAGAAGCAATGGAATATTCCTCATGGGGAAGTCCCAGCTCCTTCCCAATTTCCACTTCAGGGCCTCAAGTGAAAAGATCATGAGCTACAACTATAGCCTTCTTTTCAACAAAATCTTAATTTGTTCCGTTTTTAACTTTCTTATTCAGTGACACTGAGAGTTTGAGGATGTTTTTGGTATTATCTATTTGAATTACATCTTAAAAATTATTAATCCTTTATTACTGTAGCACTATTTTTATTTTAGAAATTTATCTGAAGCCACAGACTGTCTTTAAAGATGGTTCATGAAGGAAGTATACTTCTAGCAAAGTGTTCTCACAAGTTCTTAGCTCTGGTAAAAGAAGTTCTCTCTAAATTTTGATGTGATTTATTGATGTGATCCTACAGTATTATCAGAGGTTGTATTGTAGAATGAAGATTTTGTACTGTAAGCAAGAGGAAACTATTTTGTTAGTTGAGGAAGTTAATTTAGGAAGAAGTTTACAGTAATCTGAGTGTAAGTTTTAAGATTGTTTCATTTTCTGATTTAATATCCTCATGATTTCTCTTCTGAGATTTTCTAAAAGACACATTTGTATGTTCTCACTATTTTGAGACTGCATATTTTGAAAATAATGGATGACAAATTGGACATGGAAAATTTATAGTCAATATGGCAAGAGCCTCAGTTTTATTGTGAGTTTAAATTGATGTTCACACATAACATGACAAAAAGTTGTCCAGCAAATACAGAGCACTACATTATTGTCATAGTACTGTTTTGATTAACTTTATTACAGTTTTACCTGTCTTCCCAAAGAAAAACAATAACAAACTAGGAACATTCTTCTTTTTTAAATTATTATTTTTTAACCTCTTTGCAGTAATCCTTTAACTGTATCTATACAAGGAAAAGGATAAAGAAAACTTCCCACCACGGCTATCTTTGAGCTCTACAGAATGAAGATAGCTTTATTTGAACTGCCATGTGAACATTTTAAGTTTACTTTATGCAAGTCTCTCAATGGAGGTATGATCAGCAAGGTGTTAAAACTTTTAAAAGGGCTTCTGGTACTTTTCAGAGTGGAATCATTATAAACACATGTTGAAAGTTTAAAGACAATACATAAAGTTAAAATGGGACAGCAATACATAAATGTTAAATAAAAATAAAAATCTGGGGCAGTTCACATTAGACTTAATCCTAGCTAACAGGTATGCAGACAAAATGAAAAGTGTGGATTAATTCCACCAGCTCTTCTCCATTAGCTGAAATGGCCTCATGGATGTAGAGGGAACTGGATCAGTTGGCTGACCTGATGAGCAGATAAGCCACTAACAAAAAATGTTCATTAGCCTACAGTGAGATTGCAGAGGAACAAGAGAGTACGCCCACAAGCACTTTTCATATACTGAGATGTCATTACAAATGTTCTTTTCCTTTTAAAACTTCAGTATTTTGGATTTATTTACTGTGTTCTCTAAATTTCAATCTTCTGTGTTTTTTATTGTTTTTCCCAGCTTTGGTAGCTTATGTGGAAGGAGATAGCTCTGTGCAGAAGTAGAATCTTCCTCGAGACAGTCTAACTATTTTAAACATCTCATTGGTTTTGTGTAGGTGGGATTTCAATATCCATGTTTCTCAAATTAACAAAAACAAACAAACAAAAAATAACAAAAAACCACAAAAAAACAAAACAAAAAACACCTGTAATTTTATGTTTTAATCTCTTTTCACTAAAAGGAGACATTTTTCTTCCCCTTGGTTCTACAACTTTCTTATATATTCCTGCCAGAGTTCTGAGCCTTTTCAAGTTCCATGTGGTGAAAAGTCATTGCTATGGAGAGCTGAAGTCAAAAAGGATCTTTCCTGACTTATTTGAAAAAGTAATTGACACAGGAAATATTTCCTCATCGAATCAGAAACAGACCTTTGATTGTATCCTACATCTGTGAAATAGGAAGGAAAAAAAAAAAAAAAAAAAAAGGAGAGGGGAAGATAGTAGCTGCTCCTCTCTTTTAAAGACGGATTTTCAAAGAAGGATATAAAATTGCATTTGAAAGGTGTTCCGATTCTTTCATGTGCAGTCTAAGAATTGCAGTTTTACAGGTCTGCTTATTATTTGGTCCATAAAAATCAGTCATTTGCTTTGCATTTTGGGATCTTAGGCCACTGAAGATGATCAAATGCTGCATACTCTGTTCTTCCTTTAGTACAGTTTGTTTATTGGGTTTTGAATTTCAGTCAAAGAAATACAATTTTTTCTGTTAGCAATTAGACAGTTGTTGCATGGAGCCCATTTCAGGTTGATTTACTCTAGAAAAATAGGTAGTACATTAGCTTCTGTGCTGTCTAGTCCTTCTGCTTCATGATATACCATCCTTATAGGTAGTATGGGTGTCTGTGACTATTCTGAGGTCTGTAGTGTTCATGTGCAGTTTGCAGCATGTGCTTTTCAGTATTAAATACATAGTAGGTTTTATCACTTGTGGAAATGAGTAATCTTTGGAGTAATTTAATCTAGCCCTGCTTCTTCTTATGCTTATGTTTTGCTACCCCAAAGGCAAGTTAACCACGCTTCTGTGGAATCAGGTTCTACCTCATATGATAATAAATATTAGATTATGCCCTGCAAAAAGAATCTTTTGTTTTTATTTTCTTTTATTCAGATTAGTGATTATTTATTTTAACTGGTAGTAAATTAATTTGTTCAAGTTGAGCCTATTTCATCTGTGGAGGTAATTAGTAAGAGATTTTCCCGATCTTATCTTGAAACAGTTTTATTTTTTTTCTCATTTTTCCTATTTTCTCACCCTGTCGTGCTAAATAAGAAGCTGGGTGGTGGGAGTTTGCTAGTGAGGGCCATTCCATGCCAATAGCCATGTATATTCAGTCTTAGGGATCTGATCAGGATTTTACTGTTGTTACAGTGTAACCCTGGCAGCCAGCACAACATCACACAACTATTCACTCCCTCTCCCCAGATAGGATGGGGGAAAGAATTTGAAAAATAGAAGTACAAGAACTTGTGGGATGAGATGAAAACAATTTACTAGCTAAAGCAAAAACTGCACAAGCAGGCAAATCAAAACGAGAAATACACTTTTTATTTTCCATCAGCAGGCAAATGTTTAGCCATCTCCTGTAAAGCAGGAGATGAGGAGGGCTCATCGAGGTAATGGAAAGACAAATGGAATCACTCCAAATATTCCTCCTCCTCCTCCTTTGCCCAGCTTTTATTGTGAAGCATGACATCATATTCTGTGGGATATCCATTTCGCCATTCTGGTTCAGCTGTCTTGGCTGTATCTCTCCCAGTTTCTTGTGCATCCGCAGCTCCTCACTGACAAGGCCACATGAGAAGTAGGAAGTCTTTGGCTCTGTGCAAGCACTGATCTACAACAAAATAGCAACATCTCAACTTCAATGAGAAAAGTTAATCCTGTACCATCCAAAAACTAGGACATATGCATATATGTTATTTCTTAGCAATATTTGCCATCAACGTGTGACATGATTAGTAGATGATAAATCCAATCAATTCCAACTCCTGCTTTCTTTCAGTTTATCTGTTCTTACAGTACTCATGTGACCTAAGGACTTGCCTCACACCATACTGATGAGAAATTATCGGAGAATCCATTTTCTTATTGCCAGTCCTGATGCTTCATTCTGATTTCCTCTCCTAAGGCTCTGTCAGCTTATTTACAGACCATTTGAATAACACCTCAGTTACTCTTTCCAGACAAGAGTAATTTAGAAAACTGTTCTATAGCTCTAGCCTTGTAGTAACACTATTGATGTTTGCTCTGCACCTTAACAGGTGCCTTGAAAACATTGAAGCAATGTAGAAAAAAATTTTACAGAGAAATTTGGAACTAATGAAATGCTCTTTTGGAAAAGGCTGTGGATTAAAGGTCTCTGAGCACTTCAGCCACTGATTTACAGTACTTATGGGGAATCCTTTCATCATCACCTACTCGTCCCAGTCATACAGACATAAAATTAAATCACACCATCTGCTCTAGATTTGAATGAAAGCAGGTACACTCTTACCATTTTGGAGGTTTGCCTGTATTTGGCTTGCTAGCAATTGTTTGAGAAGATTAGGATTCAAAGCACGTATTTGTCACCATGCAAAGCAAAGATGGATTTGGTTGAAATCTAGGTTTACTGATGTTTCCTTTTCCACTCATCCTCACTTCAGCTGTTTGGTGAATGTGAAGAATTGACATTTAATTTATAAAACTATCTTTGAAATTATCATGATCTTCAGAATTATTGAAGAGTAGTAATTGAAACTGATTCATTGCAAAGAGTGAAAATATAGTTTTCATAGGTAACTCATTCGTGTAATCAAATCCAAGAACGTACACAGTTTTAATCTGAGATCCTTCCTGAATGAGACCATAAAGAATATAATATTTATGCTTGCAACATACTGTCGATAGAGTAGAACAATTTATAAGCAGTTTGGAAAGAAAGAGATTTTATCTTTGCTGAACTTCTACTAGCAAAATTCATTAACCATCTCTACAGTGGAAAATATTTTTTCACTTTTTGAGACTTTGTCTAGTTTTGATGGTTAGTTTTTACTAGTCCTGAGACAAGTAGGATTTCTCTGCTTTCTAAGTGGAAGAATGAGCAAACACTTAAATCTGAGTTTGGGGAAGATTGCTGCACATGACTTTATAATATGCTTCTGAAAAAACTCGATAATGATGACTATTTAACATAGCAAATTATATTATTTAATATCAAAGTATGTACATGAATTTATTTTTAAATAAATATGGGAGAAAATAATTAAGGTTTTTTTGGCGTAAGCATGAGCTGGATTTTACATTTACATTTTACATGGTAACTTCAAATTCTTCTCCTTTCTGCTAGACTTGTTTTGAATCTGTTCTAAATTTATACACAAATATGATATCTGATTTTTAAATTATTTTCCTTCAAATAAGAATTTTCTTATTTGGTGTTGATATATTTTCTTGAGTGAGCAAAGAAAAAAATGGGAAAAGTAAAAACAGCTCTGTTTTGTTTATAATACAATTTTTCTACTGCTTAAGTGACCCTCTCTGAGTTTTGCTGAGCATTGAATCAGGTTAAAACTGAGTGGATAACGCATACTACTCAGGAGTTAAAACTACATTTTGTTTCTTGTGTTATGGATTTTCTGTGGCCCATACACAAGAAAGTAAACCAATCAAGTTTCACTAAAACTCCAGAGAAATTAGTGTAAAAAATTGTGCTATTTTGAATTTATTTGTCCTTCTGTAATGTCTTACCAGCTGTAAACATTTGAAAAAACTCCAAATACATCTTCATTACTCCATATGTCATACTGAATATTATCTGTCATTGTAATTGATATTTATTTATTATTATATTGAATATATCTGAGGAACGTTGGTATCAGCAGTGATGGTAATAACATAGTTGTGAGAGATGAGTGAAACAAAAGTAGTTATTTGCAAAAATTAAACAAATACATGCATTGCTTCAATGGTTTAGTTATATGTTCCCAATTAGTAACTGCATTTTTTATGAAACAAAATTAGATTTTTCCCCAGGTGTTTAATTATCTAGTACATATATAACTGCTTTGAAAGAAGCAAATACAAAGCACATTTAAAGAAAAACATTACTGGCTAATGTATTTATTTTTATTGTATTGTTTTATTCACAAGCAAGTATATATTTGTTTTAAATTTCAGCTACCTTCAACCTCATGTCTTATGAATATTTCAATTCAGACTGATGGTTTTTAAATAAAAAACAGATATAAAATTGTTCTGCTAATTCAGAGGCAAGCTATTTTTTATAGATGTTTATTTTTCCTGTTCAAGAAATGCCAAATATTTATTTATTCAGCTTCCTCAACATTCTCCACCATCATTATTTGCAGTGATCCCTGCAGTGATAAGTGGTCAGTGACCCTAGTGCAGGGTGAACCACAGCAATCTCTCAGAGTTGCCCGTTATTCATCATGGTGTTAGAACAACAGCGACAGCACAGTGACATTTTGCTAAAAGCACACATTTTTCCCAGTAGGTTATTATACAGGTGGAATAAAATCTTTTCTTAAAGACCAACCACATCTTTTCTCCCTCTGAAAGGTCACTTTTATTTGTTCTTTCTTATTTTGTTGAAAGATGAAGTTGAAAAAATGAAGAGAAAACTCCAAAACCACAAAATGCTAGTATTTCTGTGTATCTCCATTTACATGCTCTGACTTGCTCTTGAAGAATTCAGAACTACTTTTATTTACTTTTCATCTTTACTTGCTGCTGATTATCTGAATGAGAGAAATGAATGTTGGTTCTGGTTGTTTTCTGTATTGTTTTGATATTGCTTCAGAATGTTACCACTACTGAAATCATTGTTTAACATTAATTAATAGCTTTTACATCTTTGAAATTGTGAAGTTGAGTTGTGATCTTATCTCCATTTAGATTTGTATAAGTAACTAATTTTTTTGGACAAAGTACTAAGAAATTATTTTGGAGTCTCTCAAGGGAAATTTCTTTTGTGAAAATGAGGTTAAATACATTGTAATAAAATGCAATCTGCTGCAGATTGGGTTCACTGCATCTCCTCCTGTCACTGTACACCTCATAGATGAGGCTAGCTCTCCTTTCTGTTCCCTCCAGTACTGATCAGAGTGGAGAATAATGATTACCTAACATCAATGACTCTGCTTTTGCTAATGCAGCTGAGGCTGCAGTTGGCCTTCCTCGCCACCAGGGTACACTGCTGATTCACCGCATTCACTTCTTTGTTGACTAGCACTCCCAAGCAATTTTCTGTACAGCTACTTTCTAGCCAGTTCGCCATGTAGGCATGGTCAGTTTTGCACCCGATGTGCTTTTTGGATGTGCTTTTGTTGAACTTCAGAAGATGTGTGTATGTTCGTTTCTTCTAGGCTGTTAGAATTGATTTATCTCAATAGATTTATCCTATGGAATCTTGATGACTGTCCCTTAGCTCCCACCCACCCTGCTTTGCTATCATTTACCGGCTTGCTGAGAGTGTGCTCTACCTCACTGTGCAGGTCATTAAAAGATATGTTAATGAGTATTGGTTCCAGTATTGATCCCTTAGGGATGCTGTTAACTTGCTGCCAGCTGGATTTCTTATAGCTGATCACAACCATTTGAGCCCTGTTGCCCAGATATTTTTCCACCCGACCTATTACCTGCTTTTTTTTTCAGTTGATATCTCACTGATTTTGGAAGATCTGATCTGGTGTTTTAACCCTGATGGTGAAGCTATACACTGCTCTCTCACTCCACCTCCATAAAGGAGAAGGGGGAGAAAATCAAATGAAAGAGAGCTCAAGGGTTGAGATAAGGAAAGGGAAATAACTCACCAATTACTATCATAGGCAAAACAAACTCAATTTAGGGACATTGGTATAATTTATTCCTTATTAGAGATTAGAGCAATGAGAATTAAAAGCAAACTAAAAACACCTACCACTTTATCCACCCTCCTCTACCTTCTCCTCCTCCTCTTTAGCAGTTCAGGAGAACAAGGAATGGGGCTAAGGTCAGTCCATCATGCTTTGTCTATGACACTCTTTCATGGTTACTCTTCGTATACTTCAGCATGTGAGTTGTTGAATGGTGCTCCTTAAAGATATCAGTGGGCTATTTACAGCTGAGGAACAGCTATGCTGAGCTATTCAGCCACTTTTGGATGGTCTAGACCAGACCAAGCATGCAGCTTGGGACCGCTAGTCATATCGCCCCATATGTTCACAAACCTTTTTAATGCTATTATGTGAATTTTAGTTATATTTCTCATGAGTCAGTTGAGCTCAACTTGAGTGCGGATTGCATAAGTGACGGCAGAATGCTGTGGAGGGGAGGGTACAATGCAGTACTAACTCTGCCTCTCATGCCAGCCAAATATATTCAATCAAATCAAAATGAATATATTAAGCATTATGTGCATTTGTGATGCTTTGTGAGTAAAACTCAGTGATTGCCAACAGTTTTCCAACCTGCCTAATGTCTCAAAGGAAAACAGAACCCAAAAAGGAGAAATCAGAGAAAGAGTGTTAAAAAATACTGATTAGTATTTTTTTGTCAAGACAAATAGTATGGCGCTATGCCTAATTTTTAAGGAAATCATGTTAGTTTTGAAATATTGCAATTTGCAAATATGTTATATGCAAAAAGGTACTGCCAAATTTTATGCATATCAAGGAATGTTTCATATAACCAAAACAGCAGAACTGAGAAATAATTTTTTTAAGTTACTCTATTACGCCTAAAAGCTAGATATGTGATAGTAAATTTGATTGCAAAATAATCAAAACCATTTACTGATGGCGAGTTTATTGAGAAATATATGGAAAACATAGCAGATGTAATTTGTCTTGATGAGACAAATTAATTTTTTTAATATAAAATCAGTTTGTCTCATCAGACTATAGCCAAGTGAATTGAAGAAATAGGAAAATCTATCAAAATAATTTTGGAGAGTAAAGCAGTTAATTTCAAATATTCTGTTTTGGTGTTATGAAAGTATTGATACTACAGATGTGGCTCAACTTGCCATTTCCATTAGAGGTATTGATGACAAATATAAAGGCACTGAAGAAATGTCTCCTTGATGTCATTAAAAGATACAACTAAATTCCTTGTTATGTATGAAGCAGTCAAATTTACATTAAAGCTATTTTCTTTAAATTTTTTGGTATAGCTACTGATGATGCTCTGGTGGTGGTTGGTAAGAAAAAGAAGTTTTATAAAATTAGTAGAGAATGATGCGGTTGCCACTGCTCACATTTGATGAAATATCACTGCATTTTATGTAAAGAAAATTTATGCATGAAAGATTTAAAAATGAATAAATGTGTGCGAATAGTTATCAAAGCTGTGAATTTCATAACTTGAATCTTTACCATTTACAGGAATTTCTTAAAAGTATGTCTGCTTATTACAGGGACATCATTTTCTTTTCTGAAAAAAGGTGGGTAAGCTGGGGTAAAACGCTAAAAAGTTTTTGTGATTTTTGAAATGAAATTAAGTCATTTATAAAATCAAAAGGAAGATTTGAGCCAGAACATGAAGATAAAAAAAATAGCTCCTAGATTTAGCATTTTTGGTGGATTTGACTGCTCATTTAAATGAGTTAAACGTCTCGTCAAGGTGAAAATCAACATACCTGTGCTATGTTTCGTCCATAATGGCATTTGAAATGAAACAAATTATGGTAAGCTCAAGTTATGGTTTCTGCATTTTGATGAATTGGCTAAACGCTGTCCTGCAAACAGTAAAAAAAAACCCATGCAGCCATGCTTTCTGTTTTGATAAAGGAATTTGAGAATAGATTTCAAGATTGACCAAAAAAAAAAGAAACAACAACAACAAAAAACCATCAATTTTTTGGCATATTTGCAACTCAATTTTCAGTCTAAATAGAATTTATAGAACTGCAACTAGACACTCAACTCAAAGAAAAATTTGACCATGTCTCTCTACAAGACTTTAAATAAGACCTATCTTACCAGAGAGAAATATTCCTTGCTTCCTGATCATACCTTATTCATGAAATCACTTTTTGACAGTAAGTACATTTCTGAAATACTGTTTTCAAGGATGAAGTATAAGAAAAGTAAAAGTTCATCAAAAATCTCTGTATAGAACTAGACAACCATTCTTCACTCAGTGCAGCCCAGGCAAGCCAAAAGGTTGTGGAAACCCATGGTCTAAACAACATTCTCTTAAGGCAGCGGATAGATTTTGCACCTGACAATAACCTGCTATTCATCAATCAGCAGCCATCTAGAAATAGAACTGACAGACGTGCATCAGCCTGTCAGTCAGGTAACTAAAAGTAACAATCTGAGAAGTGTACCATCCCAACTTAAGCTCTGGATAGCTCTCTTGCAATGCTAATGCTGTGGTAACAATGATGGTGAACAAAGTAATTGGCCACTGAACAAGCAATGTTTATGGTCTCTTCCAACTCAAAGCATTCTCTGATGCTATTCTATAGTTCTATTTTTAATCTGCAAACTGATTTTTAGACTTCTCAGAAGTATACTTTCTCTCATAGCTGAAGCATGTGTGATTCGTTCTAACAGGGTGACTTTTATTGTTGCTTTGGTTTCATAGAAGAATAGTCTGGAGAGATTTTTCTTATTTTCATGTCATTTGTATTATATGTATTACAGCCTGATAGACTGACCTTTACAGGTTGCATGTTGTGAAGTGTTGCTACTAAGGACAGTTGATATCAAAATAGGCTCTTTTCTAGCTCTAATTAAAAGTATTGAAAGAAAAAAGCTACAGAACTCTGTATTATTACAAACTGGTCTAGTTTAAAAATTTATACTACTTCTCTTCACATACCTAGGAAGACAGTGTCAACTGAAATTCTGAAATAGTACGTAGAATTCATTAGTTGTCACCATAAGCGATGTTCAACTTTGAAAGATATCCTTTTTGTTTGAAATAGTTGTTCTACTTTAGTGTTATAATCTTATATCCTAGACAGGTAATACTTGTATGGCTTTGCACATCTACTTGTGTTTTATATTAATTGTGTTAAGATTGGAGGATTATAAACACAATACAGACGAAAATTCAGTATTCTTTTTGCTATAACGTACTTCTAGAAAAAGATAAATACACTTCTTTTTAAATAAGACTGAAAATTAACCATATATACAAGGAAATTCTAGGAAGAAGTTAACTGTTAAAATAAGTCTTTGCAGAAAAATCTGAGAACATTTAAGATTGAAAGCAATTTACTGCGATAGCTGTTTACATTGCAAGAGAGTGAGAACCCGTCACTACAAATTCATAATATTATCAAAGGCAGTGGGAAATAATGTGCTAGTTTTATTTATGTTACAGTATACATTTAAGCGTTACCCATTAGTTTATACAGAAATTCCAATGATTCATTAAGGGAAGTGACTGTTAAAGTGTTTAAAAATATCCCATAAATACATTTTTACTTCCGGTATTAACCTAGTACATATTATGTTTTTTATTCTATCCATCTGTATACCTCAACATACTAGAATAAAAGTTGAATGTATTAGTGGAAATCTAACTACCCATTCAGTACCAATAACCAGTACAAATTAGAAAATTCTTCTTGTGCCACTGCAACAGCCTTTATATTTCTTGTCTTGTTTTCATCTTATTTATTTTATATTTTCTGAGGCTGAAGCTTCTCTCTGTGTCTTCATAATAAGTAACTTGTTGGATCAAGTCAAAGCTTTTAAACAGCTTTATTAGTAATATGAATGCAATTTTGTCTCTGCCTGTTTTCCTATCTAGAATGGATCTATAGAGACTGGCAGATTTATCAGTAGTAATTTTTATTTGCAATCATCCAGAAAAAAACTGCTTACTTATCTTCGACATATTTTTTTTTAGGAATATGACTGGTTGTATTTCATAACTACCAACTGTGCATACATTGATTTTCTTTAACTGAAGATGCATATATCTATGGTTATCATTTAATTTGGACCTTTGTGACAGTTACTATCTTTGTGGCTGCTTTGGGTACATAACATAACAAGATGAAGTAGATAAAATGTGGTTTAAACAGACAGCAGTTCAGTGATTACAGCAATAGCATATCAGCATTCTTCCCACAACTCTTGTTTGTTGCTATTTGTAGTAGGCCTGGAAGTCAGTCTTCCTTCAAGTCACTTGGTCTCAGTTTGCTGGCAGTCCTGCATTCTGCTCTTTCATAGGACTATAAGGTAAGCTGATGCTGTACAGAAACTGGAATCCTCAAACTTCTATACCACTTTAAGAAAAGTGTCTTTTAATAAATATTCCTCATATTTTATTGAGGACTCTCATGAAAAAAGCGCCTTCGCTGAAAATCTAACCAAATAAGAAAAGAACACAATATACCTTGACAGTGTAACCTTTTATTTTCTTTCCAACTCCAAAGCAAGGAGGGGTCACAATGTGATGAGAAAAAAGCAGAGCATGTAAGTCATCCTCTAGACCTGGAGTTAGGAGTGTGTAATAGGAGCATACAGGAGCTAAGTATATTTCTCTTTGGTCAGTTCCTTCTCTGTATGTTTCTGGTGATGATGAAAGACAAAATTCTAGAAAATGTGTCTCAGGGAGT
Organism: Meleagris gallopavo; assembly: GCF_905368555.1. Lineage (NCBI taxonomy): Eukaryota > Metazoa > Chordata > Aves > Galliformes > Phasianidae > Meleagris > Meleagris gallopavo. The sequence goes on from NC_139407.1 coordinate 35,482,136, forward strand.
ACATTTCTAAGCCTTCAAAATTTCTTACACCTCAAAAGCAAGCAAGTTCATCTCTATTTTTTGTTTCTCTTCTATGATCTTTTGCGTTCAGTTTTCCAATAATTTCTTCCTTCAGTGTTATTCTGCAGGCTTTGCCATTGAGTTTTTACAAACCTTTGATTTCTTTTTACATTACTTTGTTCATCTATTTTTTGTCTTCTCCCTTTAGAATATTTTTACCATGCAGTTCATAACTCTTGTTTTCCATTTAACTTTCTTCATTTCCTTTTTGGCTTTTTAAGTCAGTGACAAATGAGAGCATGACAGCATTTAGAGGGAAATAACATATTTGTGTACACAAATAAACTTCATAGTAGCAACTTGAGTGTGTTCCAAAGAACCTGGGTGTGTTTTGCATTTCTCTGAAGTGCTGACACCCACAAGATAGCACACTATATGCATCAATGATCTGATATGGTACAGCAAATCTCGTTTTCCTTTGAAATTTTTTTGCATATATGGCTATCAGAATAAAGAGATTTTAAAGAGCTACAGATGCTATGGTTTTTTTATCATTTATTCTTTTTTCAACTTTCTGCAGCATGTGTAAATTATTTTCCTCCAAGAAAACAGATTCAAAGTTGAGCATATCATATGATGTTCTCTCAGATCTAAATCACTGTTGGAAGACAGGAAGATAGGGCGAGTCAGAAAATTCATTTTTGTCTGGAATTTAAAGACAACATGAGTATGTCTATATACTTGATACTAAGCAAGCTGTTGCCATTTAATCATAATAACTGTCTTCTCTAGACAGCTAGAAGAAAAGAAAATGGAAACAAGTGAAAACTGGAACTAGGCGAACTCTTTGTCATTAACGGGCTGGAAAGAACATTCAGATACTTCCTATATGCAGTATCAGAGCTTGTTACCCCGTAGTCTCTAATCAGAGGAAGACAGAGGAAGCCAGATTGGGTTTTCTTGCTTTGCTAATATGTCCATGGAAGAATGGCTTATGGTTTACACAGATGGTTATAAGAAGCGTTCTAGAAAATTACTCAATCATGTTTCCCTATTTTACCTAAATTTGTAAATGTAATTTACTGTAACTATGATTTCTGCAGTTGTACTGAAATAATAGCATAGAATGGGTTTTGAGCCAGTAATTAAATGTAGTAGCAACAATCAGAAAACAGAAGTATCAGTTCTGTAAACTCGCTATTAATTCCAAGTGTAGACTACTTTTACTCAGGTAATTTCAGGTAATTCTTTCACAGTAAGACTAAACTTCACAATATTCAAATATTCTGAGAATGTGTAAGGTATGAAATCTAAATCAACCAAGGCTTATGTAAGGCTTTAATGTCATTGGACTATTTGGGATAAAGCAGGAAGTGTGCTTACAGGCCTGGTAATTCAGTTAAAGCCATAGCCTCCAAACCAGCCTTATATTACATAAAGAAAACAACCAAACAAAAAAAGAAAATTCAAGGTTCAGTAGCTTTGACAAATACTTGTGCCAGAGTAAAAGATTAATACTGAAACACCCATGCTTCACTTAGACTATACACTATTTTAGTTAACTAATGCAGGAGAGGAGTGTTCTGTTTTGTCAGTCTGTAAAGTCATATTCTATACAGTATCATTTGTCAGAAGTCCATTTCACTTTTACAGTCCTTCTCGTTTCCTATTTCTGAATTATAGTTTTGTCTATTTCCATTACATGGGGAACTCTTGGTGATAAAAGAAGTGTATGGTACATAAGGTATTATATTACTGATTGGATTTTTTTTTTCTGATTTTGTTTTGTTTGTTTATTTGCTTATTTGTTTTTTCATAGAATCATACAGCAGCTCAGGTTGGAAGAAATTCTGAAAGATTGTTAAGGTATGTTGTTTCAGTAATTATAATTACCTTTTGTTTCTTTCATTTCCTTTATTTCTCTTGTGGATAATTGACTTTATAGTTTCTTGTTTCTTTGTTTCTTTTTTTTGTTTGTTTCTTTTTTTTTTTCCCCCCTCAATTGCTAATCGTGCTCAGGGGCTAAACCAAGGAAATAAACATTTTCAATGAAAACGTATTCTTATTTGCCCCCAAATTAATTAAAATACAGTTATATTGCTCTCAAGTACTTAATTTAATTTGTAGAGCTTAAAAATCATGTAAAGTGAAATAGCTGCCTTTGTGATAAGTAGTCCACAGGCTTAGTTTGGAGATTTACTTTTAAACAATATTTGTTCCCTCTACACATCTCACTTTTTAATTTTTTGTGTGGATGGTTTCCTTTCAATATATATATAGGAATAAATATTCCATAGAATTTTTAATCTGGACTGAATGTGTTTCTTAGAGCTTGAGAGTATATCTTCTTTATTTTTCTTAAGTAATAAAGAACACAGAGAATTCCTCCCCTGTTGTCTGAGGACAGCAGTCATTTCTGTTTGGCTTCTTAAAATGCTAGCCACAACTGAGCTGCAACTCTCAAGGGCAGGGACGTTCAAGTAGGGTAAATAAAAAATAATTTATATAATTTGGACTGTTTCAAACCTAACACTGTGGAGTTTAACATTAGAATAATGTTTATCCTCAATTCTGAGTATAGTGACAGTCTTAGAAGGTTTTGCTGTTCAAATGTTCTAGTCTAAGACGTATGTAAGGGGTTTACATGGGGATGAGCAGTTTGTGAGATTTGGCCTTTCTCCTGAGGAGTCTTACAGTATTATGCAGAAGTGGTAAGAGGTAGATGGATGTGAAATTTAATAAGGATTTGAAGATTAATAAATCTGTTTCCACGGGAAAAAATATTCTGATGTCATGAGGCCATTACTAAATAAAGTATTGGAATAGGCTCTGAGAAAGGGTGTTTCCATTGCATATAGTTTTTCTGGCATGCAATGAGGCATAAGATTCACTATAACTAATAGGATTGTAACGAAACAGAATGCAGACATTTTTCTTATAATTTAGTGAGGCATCTTTTGATCTTTGATCATCCCTGAGCTGAGAGCTCACGGTGCAAGGCTGAAAGTGAATGACATGCTCTAAAAAGATTTTGGTCTTTGTGACCTTTGGAGGATGAATAAAATATAATACCTTTGCTCATTGGGGCTGCATATTTTAGTTTTATTTCACTTCTATGTTTCTAGACAGTGCTAAAAAGGCATGTTATTTCCATCTGGTTGAATGGCAATGCAGACTGAACTAATTAGTGTAGACTACTAACTTACACTAAAAGCTTTTGTGAGTGGAATGAGAGAAAAATATGTTCTGTTTGAGAATATTCATTGTACTCTATGAAGAAAATGAAGTGTACATTTTTTCTTAAACATATTTAATGAACAATGTATTAAACAGAGTCCCCTGAGATAAGCAGTTCAATGAGGAGTCTGTGAAGCCACAGCATGAGATGAATCCTTACACAGAATCATCATAATCATAGAGTTTTTGAGTTGAAAGGTACTGTTAAAGGTCATCTTAAAGGTCCATCAGTATCCCCAGGTCCTTTTCGATAGAGTTGTGCTCCATCCTTACATCCCCCAGCTCGTACTAATAGCAGAGATTTCCACAATAGTTATGCAATTTTATCAGCACCAATCAAGTCTTTACAAGTCAATAATGTGTCATTTCTTAACCTACCTGCAAGGGAATTTATGCTGCCTTAACATAAAGTTGATGAGTGGGCTATTACTTTTCAGCCTAGTTGTACAGATAGACTTTCCTATCAATAGGACAGGTCATTCCTCAGGTAAGAATTACCTTGGATAAGCAGTTGCAATTTTAATTTCTTCTTCAATATACAAAGTGAAAAATATTATTGCTAGTCAAACTGAAGTCTGTTCTAATAAATACAACAAACTACTGCTATAAACATTTCAGTTACAATGATAGTCACACTCCCAGATGACACAAAATAGTCTAATTATCACTGAAGTCTTAGTAATAGTATAGTTTAAACTGTGACATTGTCAGTTAGTAACACCCATCCCCTTCTTCCAGTGGTATGCTTACATTCCAGTGTTTTTCTGTCTCCTAGAGTGACAGTGTTATTCAAGTAGAGTGGCTACTTGAATAGTAGTAGAGTATTCAAGTAGCTTTTACTGTTAATGTTATAAAGAGAGCTAAGGTACAGCTGCCTCTTTGTCACTAAAGAATTGTTACCACAGCTACAAGAAGCTAAAACCTACTAAGACCAAGAAAAGCCCAGAAACTTGATTAGGTCTGCAGTGCTAGTACAATGCTTGTAATATTTTACAATAGCAATGACAAATCATATACACTGGCTTTTAGACGCTGTAAATTTAGGACTCCTTAAGAAGTGTATTAACTCATAAAAATAAATCTAATCAAGTCAGCCTTAATTTTTCAGCTGGGAAAAAATTTTCTGGATTCCTTACAGTCACATGTGACATCACATCTATTTAGTAGTTTATAAATGTCAATCAATACTTTGCATCTTTGAGGAGTATTATATAATCAATATTAGTAGTAAATTATATTCTTTCATCTGTCCCTCCTCCACCAGAGACTTTAAAACTACTTAAATGTACATTCAAGATGTAGTGGCTTTCATGTAAGAAACTGCAATATTACATAGGTTGCTCTGAAAGTAATACCTCATTTATTTACATAGAAACTACGACAGATACAAGGAGCGCAATAACACTATTTGATAGAGCAAATACTCAGCTACAAAGCAGTAATTTTCATCTTAGTCATCACCATTAACCATGCATTTTCATCAGCAATGAACAAGAGTCTGCATGCTGCTTGTAAGAATCTGCACTAGCGGAAGTGACCAGAGTTGTTGTTGTCATCACTAATGACACCACCTCACAGCCACAGTTTGGTCTCCATAAATGATCAACACGCATCAATGAATGTCGGTGTATTTTTTCCACACAGAGGAATTCAGTGACAGACCTTTTCTTCATACATACTTCGACATCAGACACCGTTCTGTCAGACTGCCCCTCTTGCTGCCATCTGTCACAAGACAACAAAATGTAACAGAATATTGATGGGAAGGTTTAACCTTTACTACCATATCACCAACAATCTGCATCTGATGTCACAGGGCTACATCATAAAGTAGGAGGCATTACTTTTGGAGCAGCTCTCCTAAAATCTATCCAAGCTTAGGAAAGTACATTTTCTTAAATATTAAATACATAATCCTATGTCACCTGGAAACCTTTCTTGCGAAACTGTTAGCAGACATAGCTTTTAGGTTGCTTGAACAATTGCCTAGCTTCCTTAACTTAAAAGCTTTAGGGTAAAATCACCAGTGTTTACGAAAGTGATCACTGGAATAAACATGCAGTCATGATGTCTGATTCTTTTTAAAACTGCCTTATTTTTCCCAAAATAAATATTTCAACTAAGTTGTTGTATCAGAAACTGATAATTCAACTATAATCAAGGCTTTTTCATTGGTGACAAGCATTTCAAAGATTATGTTTTGTCCCAATTACAGCTCTTCCTGTTCTATTTTCCCATAATAGATGCATACCCAACACACCCTATCCTCATATTTTCCCCTGACTACATCTTGTTACCTACCTTCTGCACACCTTTGCTTTCTCATCAGAAGGAATCACTAAAATGGAAAACAAGCAAAAATGGTCTTACTGAGTTTACTTCATTAAAATAATTCTTTTGCTAATTTCTAAAATCCACTTTACAGTCCATCTTTGGCTAAATCCTAGTGCTGGAATATATGTAAGGTAGTAAATCTTTGTGAAAATACTGTGCTGAACCTATTGTAAATACATAGAGAAGAATTCTAATTGCTTTATTTCTATGGAAAAATTTGAATTGAGCCTGTGAAAGTTTGCCTGACAGTGCTAGCTGGCACCTGTTGTTTGTAATGCTTAGTAACCCTATTTATTTAGTTTTTCCAAAATGAAAGAGAACTTGCTGACTGATAGGGTCATGTAATTACTGCAACTTTATGTTGCCATAGCTGGGTGTTCACAAATGAATAGTTCAACCTTTACACTCCATTTATGCATAAGATTATTGCAACACGTTGCTATGGTGATGCCAATTTGATACAAGTGTAAATTTGTTTAAAAAAAAAAAAAAAAAAGAATAGCAGATTTGTTAGCCTTCTCAGAATACTTGCTTTTGCAAGGAAAGCTTTCATGAATTGTAATCCTACGATACCTTTTCTGTGGGGGAATGTTACATTGAAAACAGAAAAGTCCAGTATTTTTTTTCAGCAGAAGTATGTTCTCTCTGGCAGAATTTCATGATCTTGGAACTAGGTTTTTAACACAGCAGCACTAGTTCTGATAATTTCATTTTTTCTGTATCCCTCAGGTAGATTATGAATCTTAGAAAATCTTGGGAGGGTGGGGTGGGGGCTGGATTTTGATTTTTCTGTGGTATTCTGTGGTATTTCTGTGGCATAAGAACAACTTATCTAAGAGGTTAGGACATACTTTCATGATTCATTCTTTTGTTCCCCAGACATTGATAGGAAAATCCTTAAATCCCACAACGTTGTCTCAGCACAGCAGCAGATACGTTCTTCCCAAAGTCCCCAAAAAGACCAGAGAGAGCCTCTTTTTCCATGTTTGGCATGTATGTCAGCATTTTCTTTTTCACTGCTGGTTTAGCAGAACATACCTTCTAAATCACATTCCAATAGCTGTTCATCTGTTTCTGTTTCTACCTATTGAAAAGAAGGAGCACTTCAATGTCTATATTTTCTTTTCCATAAAGCTTAGGAATTGTGAGTAGAATCTGTAGTCTTGGAATATTTCTCATGGTATACTTCAGTAGTCTCAAATCTTTCCTTTTTTGTTGATAACATAAAGCAAACATAATGTAGTTTGTCCTCCATTTTTATTTATTCTTGAACTTCGAGCAGTTAGGCTTGTTAGTTTATGGAAGGTAGCAGGAAGAAAACATGATTTTTAATACCCTTAGGATATGTGTGTGCACATATGTGTTAAAAATAAAAAAGCAATGAATATTCTGTCAACTGGTATCTTGGTTTTGCAGTAGATGCAGAGATTGATTTTAAAAAGTTTACACAAAGTATAGACAAATTTAATAAAATTTATAATTATATATTATATAATATAAATATACAAATTTATTATTTGAATACTATTTAAATGCTGTGACTACCACTTTCTAAAATATTGATTTTGTATGATTGAAGAAGAGAAGTGAATCTCATATTTCCCATTTTTTTGAGATCTTTAAAAAGAAAACTTTTTTAACTTGGCTCTCTCTGCTGGATATGTAGTGGAATCACTTGATCTCTTGTTTATCATGCTGGTAACACAGTTTAGTAGATCTCCAAGGTATGGAATACACCTCAGCTTGCTCTTTTCCTTGGTAGCATCCTGAGATCTGTCATGTAGAGTCAAAGGGACCAGTTATTCATCTCATCACTGCAACACTTATGCTTTAGCAGGCATAAGAAAACTCAGTTGTTTTACCTTCTCTGTTGCTTTCAAAACAGTTTCCCAGCTGGCTGCCTGTAAAACTTCTGCCATTCTGGGCATCTGGCTTTGTATGTATTTATATCTCATTTCTCTAAAACATCAGGAGGCATTCTAACTACAGTGTGGCTGAACTACTGGCTGAGCTACAAAAGAAGACCATAAGAAATTTATAAATAAGTCTTGAGCAGCTGGCTGCCAGCTTTATTTTCAAGTATCTTTTTCACCCTGCATGTGTTGTAGAAGTCAAGACGTCTGTTAGAAAATGTTGCCTTTAAAAAAGCAACAATAAAACAAAAACAAGCAAACAAACTCCAGAAAACCCAAAAAGCAGGATATTCTGTGAATGTATTGTTAATGTTTCATTATTATAATTAGAAGTAATTTAGCATGAATTTAGGTATATTTTATCTGTGGGTTGATGGATCAAAAAAATACAAAATTTGAATACATAAAAGAAAAAGGCACAGGAAAATGTAATTATCTTTTCTTCCATCTCCCCAATTTCCAACTATCCTATGTATAAAATGGATTAGCTCAAATAATCGAATTAATGGAATTAACGGATGTGTTTCCTTATGCAGAAGGAGATGGCTAGTGGAAGAGGGCACTGATTTCTGCATTTTAAAGTTCTGTGGCAGTTCTGTGAAAATTTTAACTCCCAAAGAAAAAACTAAGGTCTGAATTTTACCCTCAAATACTTTCAGTGGGAAATATTTTCTTAAGGCTTTTTCTATTCCTGTATTACTCTTCATTTTTGCTCTATGAAATAGTGTTATTATGCTCTTTGTAACTGTTGTTGTTTCCATGGAAATAAATAGGAGGCATGACTTTCAGGACTATCTATGCATGCTATTTCAGGTTGAGTTGACTACAATGAAAATCCAGATCTTTGCACAGATGTGCCTTTAAGCTGTTGAGTTTTGAGATCTAGAATTAGTGCCAGACTGTCTCCACACTTTGCTATGTTCTAAGGGCATCTATTCAACAAAATATTCTTCAGCCCTTTATCTCTTTCCCATACACTGATAAGTCCTTCTGCAACTTTCTTACAGTTTTGTTTTTGTTGTTTTTTAAACAGTTTATAGTGTTCCTGTAGAACAAGACTTAAACCAGTGGAAAAATGCACAACTTGCTAGTATTTTTAATCAGCACCTATATTGGTATTCAATCTTTAAGTCAGATTGTTTTCAAACAGTTAACTGTTTAACCAATTGAATGTTCTAGCATAATCAGGCTCATTATGTTCAAGCAGTTGAAAGTTCAGTACACAAAGAGGAGGATAGCAATTATCTTACCCACATCCTTCACATGAACCACAGGTGGTGCTTGTACTCAAGACTGGAGTCCTGGATAATTTGTATCATCAACACAATTCTGTTTTTAGCTTTCTAATGTGTTTTAGAAGAAAAGAAATCAGCATTGAAATGATTGAAGTCATTTTTATGTTAATCCTCAGACTGCTGTGAGTAGGAGATGAATGTGATTTCAGACTTTCAGCAAATAAAAGTGAAGCAGTTAAGATTCTAAGCTCTGAAAATGCAAGACAACTGCTTATTCCACATATTCATTAAAACCAGATCCTAGCATATCCTAAAAATTAAAAATGAGCTGTGAAAGAATGTAAGTTTGCAGCTAAGGCAGAAAAAGAAAGCACAACAGCAGTAATACATTTTTCTTTGTTCATTAGGAACAGGTAATGTCACAACCAGTAATTTGACATTTTTAAAAACAATCATTGTTTTCTAGAATTTGCACAGGCCAAAGAAGTAAATTTACTTCAGCAGAACTGTTCATGGTAGTGTAAAATTTACCTGAGAACAGAGTGAAGGAAAGATGTATTGAATTGGAATGAAAATTATATTCACAAGACTTTTTGATGACAGAGTTACAAATAGTTTATTTCTTAAATTCAGCTTGACTTCTAGTTTTAGAATTGTTTCTTCATGATTATTAAAAATTCAGTCAAAGTAGACCATCAATAATGCAGTATTTTCCAGAACATTGTCTAGATTAGGTGTAGTTAGAACTGTATTACATAGGTTATGAAATTCGTACTAGAAATGCTCCCATTCAGAAGGGAATATAGCTTTCTTTGTCCTGATATTGAGCAGTAGTGTGACTTATTAAACACCTAATGTATTGGGGGTGTTACAGGCTAAATGCCACATGCTGGATTCCTCTGAGCAGTGCTTAGAAACAGAAAAGGACAGTAGACCTTTTTTTTTTTTTTTTTTTTTTTGAGACCTTAAAGGCTTAAAGGAAGTGCACGAGTAAACCATGGTTAACCACCACAACTGATTTGTTCTTAAACCATCATAGCAGAGGGTGAATACTGTAAACAGCAATGTAGGCATAAGTATTACTCCTTTTTTCACTAAAATAATTTCATAATTCTTTTTCTAGTGGGAGATTTAAACCAGTCTTATTCATGTAGTTAGTGTGACTTTTTTTCCAATAATAACTTTTTCAATTGTCACTTTTCCATCTTAATTTCAGGGGAGTAGTCTATTTATATAAAGGTCACATGTGCTATGAAGCACTGTGGTCCCCACTCATTTGAATGAGCATGCTGATGTTCCTGTTATGTATAGGCTAAATCATAGCCGTGTGATAATTTTTAAAAAATTTCTTTTAGTAAAAAGGAAAAAAAAAAAGTTTAATTTGGATGTGCTTATGTTTGAAACTATACTAGATGCTGAAGCTTTTTGCTATTTTAGAACTAGAAGTTTTGTCTGAGTATTGGCTTAAAGATTTTACCCTTCCATTACAAGTATTTGAAATACTTTCAAATTCAATTAGAACCTAATGAAATTCAGTTTCAACACAAAGCCTACATAAATCTAAAAAGAGAAAGATAATGAAAGAGACAAAAATCAGAAGTCTGCCTTTTTGTTAATAAATCTTTGCAATCTGTCCTCTACAAGAACCACATTTTCCAGTAATATTATAGCATTATAGACAATGGATGAATTACACCATTGTCTGGTTGATTATATATACAGGAAAAGATTAATGAAGTCAGGTAAAAGGTTGAACAAATTTAAAACAGGAGATTTTATTTCAATACACTTGTAGAGAGAGAACCTTCCTACCAATATTCCAGTACATGTAGTTGCTGCATGACAAACGGCTGCAGAGGGGCAGTCTGACAGAATGGAGTCTGACACAAAAGCACATATGAAGCCGAGGTGTGTCACTGAATTTCTCCATGTAGAAAAAATTGCACCCATTGACTTTCATCAACGCTTGTTGAATGTTTCTGGAGACCAAACAGCAGATGTGAGTGCAGTGAGGTGATGGGTGATGTGTTTCAGCTTCAGTGTTTCACCTTCACTGGTGCAGATTCTGAGAAGTGCAGCATACAGGCTCCTGTTAATTACTGGTGAAAATATCTAGCTAATGTGTTGAAAATTAGTGCTTTGTACTTGAGTATTTGCTCTATCAATAGTGCTATTGTGCTCTTCGTATCTTTTGTAGTTTCCATGGTAGTAAATAGGAAAAATTACTTTCAGAGCAACCCATGTACTTCATATGTTTTCGTGATCCTTTCTGCTGATAGAAACTCCTAGCTAACAGTAGATAATCATTGGAAGTATGGAAAAATTGCAAGATATGTGTAATTTAAACATAATCTTTTAGTAGACACAGATTCTTGCTTGTAAATATTAGTTTAATGTAGAGATCAAAGCACAAGAAAAACTTGATCATAATTAACAGCATGTAATGATTCCTTCTGTAAATTGTCACTGATTACACTGAGGATTATATGCTCTTCTGGCTAATGTTTCGTAATGCAAATATGAAAAAATGAAGTGCATGCAATCTGTTATTTTCTGAACACTCTCAATTGAAGACGTTTGCACAAAATGTTTTTCTGTTAATTTTAAGTGCATTTCTTCTTCCTCTGTCATACCTATAATATTCAGTATTCAGCTGACAAACAAAATGCATGATGTGCTAAAATGAAGACAGCTTTCACAGAAAAAAATGTTTCATGCTGTGGAAGTCTTCTCTCTCAGCACCTATTAATTACAGACCCTTTTTGTAATTGGTGGATATTAATATTTTTAAATATGTATGTGTGATTAGGAGTTTATAGATACCGATGTTCTGAATGAGCTGGGGATTTCAAGCGGTATACCAGAAAAGAATCTGATTTAATATCATGAAAAACCAAGGCCCCTGATCACCTGAGAACAATGGAATATAGTTTCTTGGCTTGTACCTAGAATCAATCACAAGTTTAATTGAGTTGTACTCACTGAGGAGCAAATTCATTGGGGAGCAAATACCTTATCAGAATCATTTGCTGGGATACCCCCACGTCTACAGAAAGAGAATTTTAGCTCCGACTTTGGAAGAAACACCTCTCCCGTGTATATTTCTGCATAAGAATTAACGATCTGAATTTATTTTGTTGCATAAAGCTTGTTAGTATATTCTCCATTTTGCATGACAGTTTTTAGCACTGTCTGAGGCTAACACAAATGTGTTAAGAATACAAATTACCCCATGTTCTCAGGCAAAAAGACACTGTCAAAGACTGAATTGTCAAAAGAAAAACTGTTAAGACGTGTTGATAAGTAGATTTGCAACAATCCCTATGTGACCAGATGGTGCACATAGGAAACTTCAAAAAATTAACCGTTTTGTTTTTTATGTTGGTAGCAAAACATATGTTTTCTATATTTAAATAAGATACTTTTACTGAAGAATTTCAAAGTAATTTTGACTTTTGTCAAAATGGCATTAGAAAAACTATTAGGCAAGATAATACAGCACTAAAGATGCTAACATTGTTTAGCATTTTAGAGAGCCTGTCTGAATACAGCTGCATCCTTCTTCTGTTACTTGTTTTATTATTTAGTCCAAAACTTCTCTTCCTTGTCTTTTCTATTGAGCATTGTGAATCTTGCAAAGCATCATCTTGTGGCATAAACTGGCCAGGTGTTTGGCCATATGGAAGACTTAAACATATATTAAAATATTAAAAAAAAAGAAGTAAAGCAGACAGTACAATTACCTAAGAAGAATATGGGAGAACAGGATGTTTTAATATTTCTTAAATTATTCATTTGAACCTCAGTCTTGATGATACCTAAAATAGTGTCAGGTCCACAATTCTTATCTTAAAGAATTCTAATACATTCTAATTAAACTGTTGTTTTGTGTGTCAGATCGCTGTTTAGAAGGCTGTGAAAACAGATACAAAGAGCACAAAAATGCTATTTGACAGAGCAAATTTTCAGCTGAAGAATAAAACAGGAGGCATTACTTTCAGGGCAGCTCTCACAAAACATATAGTTAATATATAAGTTACAAAGCTTATACTAATTACTAGTTTTTATAATTTTTTTTTTTTTAATTAAAACATAGAAAAAATAGAGCAACAAAACATAAAACTAGTAGTAATGGATTCACATTCTGGCAATGGTTTCCATTTTTAGTGAGGTTTCAAGGAGTTCAGTAGAGATCTTTGTTGAAATTTTACTCTTCCTGTGCTTCATCCTTGAAAATAACTGTTCACAAATGTATGTAACTTCCAAAAACTAATGGCATGAATACTGAGTGATTATGAGGTGAGGCATGTTTCTATCTGGTAAGATAGGGCTAATAAAAGTCTTCTGAAGAAACATAATCAGATTTTTGCTTGCTACTCTGTATATTTCATTTGAATATTCTTGAGTAACTTTTTTTATGTTGACTGAAAATGGAGTTGTAAATAAACAAAAAATGGATTTTTTTTTTCCCCATCTTGAAACCTCTTCTCAAATTTCTGTATCAGAAGGAAAAGTATGGCTGCATATTTTTTTTGCTGTTTAAAGGACTGTTTTTTAGCCAATGTATTAAAATCCACAAACTTATTTGCTGTAACTTAAGTTAGCACTGCACTGCATGCTCCTCGTGCTCTGATTTCAGCTTACAGGGGATTAATAGCACAGCGTTGTTTAGTTGGTGCAGAGTGATAGTTGCATGCCTGGGGAGGGTCACATGACAGGGCAAAGCTGCTGCCATGATGGCAGTGAGCAGGGGGTGAGCCAACTGTGAGCTGTGCTCAGCCATGTAGCCTGAGATGTGGGCTGGACATGCTTGCTGTAGTGATGACAACCCTACCCTTGACGGGGGGGATTGGAACTAGATGGTCCTTAAGGTCCCTTTCAACCCAAGTCATCCTATGGTTCCATGGCTTTATTTATTATAACGTGAAGAAGAAAAAAAAGAAAGAGCAATCAGAAAAAGACTGTTTTTTATAACAATCTGGCTAAATGATATGGTATTACCATCTTCCCTTCATGCCAGTGCTACTGCTAAGTCTAGTAGGGATGACATGCTAAGTCATATGTACTTACAAGGATTTCATCTGAGTCATCGCTACATTTTGTTTTTCAAACCTTTACATCTCTGATCCTTTTTATATGAAGAGGTTTATATTCTTTTGTTCAGAATTAAAACAGACCCATGCTGTTCTTGAGCACAGGTGATGTCTTCTTGTTTGTCTCTGGATTGTCCTCATTATGTCTGAATATACCGAATTAACCGTAGAACATGTAAAGTAATCTGGTAAGGATTCATGATTATGATTCTATGATTCTTCAGACATAAATTTTTCAGTATTTGGTTGACTGCTAGAGCAAAAGTTAACAAACAAACAACAACAAAAAAAGAATTTTTTTTTTAAACTGTCAACTCTCTTTACTTTTTTTCTATCTTTAAACTGGCACAGTTCAACTACAAATTTTTTTCAGAGAGAACATTTTGTCAATATATACACATAATTACAAAAATATAATTTAACCCCTAAGAGAATGTAGAATTACAAGCATTGTGCCTGGAGTACTCTGAGCATATTATTTTCCCTGTGAGTTACATGTGAGAAGATTCCCTTTATGAATATTTTAAGAATAAATAATTTTATGCAGTTTATTAAAGAAGAAAAGAGTTATCAAAAGTTTGTTGGGTTTGCTACACTTTGCTCCAAGTAACATTTTCTTTGGGTAACAGAGTTCTTTGGGTAATGAAGCCCTTCATTCTTGCCAATAATAATAGAGTTTGTAATGAGCATTTAAGTCCCAAAGGTTTTTTTTCCTGTCCACTGCTTAATTATGGTAACAAAATTATTTCTATCCATACTTAATTATAGATCTAGGAAGAATTGTGTTTTATACTCAGTACTCTTCACTCTCAGAATGTAGTCTTCAACTCCAATTAAAATCAAAGGAAATGCAAACATAAATAAAAAAAGATGGCATGTCATTTTACTAAAATTTTGTTGAAGTGCAATTTTACACAGACAATGGGTTTAGAAGAGCATAAAATCAATATAAAAATCAGGTTAAGGATGAAGGGAAGGATCATTTTTTTGTTTAGCCTCTATTTCACTTCAATTTCTCTCTTTGTCTTCCTTTGCTGTTTCCACACTGACTCCTGTTTTGCCTCTCCTTTATTTTTCTATTATCTAGTGTTCATTGTGCAATGTAATTGAAGATACTGTTACATTTTTCTCAAAAAGCCAATCTTAAACCATGTCTCACATCTTTCTCTCAGCGGTGAAGATCTGTTTCTCTTGCACATGCAAAAACATGCAAAAAAAAACCCAAATATGTTAGTTGATTTTCCTTCCTTCTTCCATTTCCTCACAAGAGAGGGCTAAAATGTTTCTGATGGATTTACCCTTGAGAGATAAATGAGAACATCCAAACCTTTATGAATTGGAAATCAATGCACATAAAGGAAAAAAAATAGACAAATTATCAAGCAAATAGTTTGCACAGTTAGTTAACTATTGAAAAAAATAAGACCATTTTATTATCCCTAGTTAAGCTGGTAAACTGCCGTGTGATCAATTCCAACTACATTCTCAAGTCTTACTGACTTAAGTATACACTGATAGAAGCTTAGTGCTTTTCATGATAGTATCTAATTATTTTTTAAAATGTGATCAGCAATAATATTTTCCTTTGCATTTGGAATGGTTGTTCATGCTTTGTGTGCAATTTTTTAAAATCTTTTAAAGTTTATACTGATATTTCTTCACATTGCTGTGCTAAAGTTCCATATTGGAAACTATATTAAGGAAAATATTTGTAACTGAGAGTCCTGTAACCAATTTTATATCAGAACATCAGATGTTCTTTTGCATCATGGAATGTGATTTTTTTGCATTGGTAAGGCCTGTATACTTTTACTGATGTGGAGGAATATGGAATGAAGTAGGGAAACAAAAAGTAGAACCAGTCAGACAGGGTACTGGAAGTAGGTTAGAAATGGGCTAAATCTGGAAAATGTGTGATACTATTATGTCATTAGTAAGGGAATCCATATGTCTCCCAAGGGATAGTTAAATCGAAAGTGACAAAACCTTTTTATTTTTATCTGAGTCAACAAAAACAGTATTTCATAAAAACATAATCTTTCATCAACTTGACATTCTAGTACACTTCTTCTTTCTTCATATGGATTATTTAGTCAACTCCTTTAATATCTTGTTGCATTAATACCTAAAGATGGAAGTGTTCAGTAAGATGATCATTATACCAGACTATTTATAATATAGGTTATACATGATATACAGGGATGATTAAAAAACTGAATGACAGGGAGAGAATTAAACAGTTATGGAGAAAATACTTTCCCAAACTAGCATACACAATTCAAACCAATGGCTACGTCAAGTAGGAAATCTGTGCACATTTTTCAACCTTTAATATATATTTAAAAAAAAAAAGAGTCAATCGTCAATAATCATATGTCAGAAAGGTAGCAGATCTCCCAGTGAGGCTTGTGTAGGCAGGAATGATGGAGTGAAGGATGTTAATTTTCTCTGAAAATTTAAGGAAAAATGGTTTCCTCTGAAATATTTTTTTTTTCCAAAATATAGCATACATCAACCAACAACGGCTGCTTTGTTTAGAACAACTATGGGTGGCAAGACCAGAAGAAAGAAAATAAAGAAAATTCTTAGATGTCAGTCATCATTTATTGGAAAAACAAAACAAAACAGAGTTTTATTTCACATGAAAATATACTTTATTCAGACTTCTTCCAAGAAATTGGAATTTAAGTCATAAATGCTATTGTCTGTGGATATCCCAAAATTATGTATGTATATATATACAGAGAGAGAGAGAGAGAGATGTAGCAGTGTAGATCCTAAAAACCTAAGCATTTTTTTTAACTAAATGTGCATCCTTCACTAATTTTGATTCTTGAGGTGATGTGAGGGAATAAACTCATATGCTATTTCAAAACAGTAAGAATGGAAAGAAAATGGGGGGATTATACATTTAATAGCTTGAGCCTTGACTCAGAGTTCACATATTGATTGTTTTAGAACCATCATCTGTTCTAATTTCAGAGGGATATTTGATTCTCTTCACCCACTATGGATACGGAATTACTGTATATAGCAGTAGCAGAAAATTTCCTTGCTTATGTTAAGCACTAGTGTAAAAACAGATTATATTTTATCTGGATTGTCTTCTAATGTTTAAAAAACGTGTATTTCCATTTTTTTTAGGGGAAAAGTTTCGCATTAAGCAATAATCAGACCAGACTCAGCATCAGCAAGGAAAAGATCAGTGTAAGTTCCATTTAGTGATAAAGAAACCTCAGAACATTATTTTCTTACCTAATGGAATAATTACATAGAAGTGTTAATGGAAAAATCTGTTGGAATCTTTCTTGTTGCCATATAGTTTTACTTTGTTCCTGCAGCCTTTCTCTCAGCTTTTTTTTTTTTTTTTAATTCATACATAAAATTAAAATTTTTGTCTTGTCTCAATTTATTTCTGATTTCTATTTCCAGTGGATATGATATTTCTGAAACTTAATGAAATTAGCTTTTTAAAATCTGTAGTATGTTTTTTTATTCTTCTCGGTAATTTCTATGATAAATATCAAGTGTTTGTGCAAATGCAAGCATACACAAAGAAAACTTAATCTAGCTATGGAAGAAACACTATCTAGGACCAAAATACTGCTGTCAGTATTGCAGGGCTAGTATGACGGATTATCTTAAGGTATTTCTTAGTAGATGTGAATTTATTGTGAAGTTATCAAAACTTGAGACTATACTTTCAGTCCTGCCTAAAAAACAAACAAACAAAAAAAAAACCTGTTTGAAAATGCTAAATAATTTGGGACTTTTTAATATAAAATTGCCTGGAGATTTTTGGATTATTTGCAGAAATAACTTTGAACTGTGACTTTGGCTTAATCAATACATTCATGAGCCTTAGGCTTCTGTACTCTTGTTTGTTGACCCACTGCACTATTTTTGTGACTGGATGTCAGCTTTGAGAAATGACCTGCCTTTTCATATGAGTTTAGGAGTGTGTGCCATATTTGGAAAGGTTTTCATTAAATTCTCTCTACTGTAAAAGTTCTCATAAAAGCAACATATTTTAAGAAGAGGAAAAACAATGATAGAAGTTTTAGCAGCTTGTAACAACTTCAGGGACTTTTCAAGGGTATCATATTGAAAACTTGGGGGCACATAAGTGAGAAGATATGTAAGAAATAAAGGCCAATGGTTGGGAAATGCTTTTATTAATTTTTATATTTGCTTGTAAACGAAAAAAATCAGCAAATAAATCATAAAGATATGTAATATTTTATTCATGACAGCAAGAATTTATTTTGCAAATTGAATAGGTGATCTGAAGAAAATGATAAAACAGGAAAAGAACTTGCTATAAAAGCCATGGTTGTGAGAGACCAAGAAGACAACCGTGAAATAAAGGCGGGTGTGGTTGTAGAATGTGTCCAGTAAGGTATTTCCAACAGATAGAAAAATATTAATACTGTTGAACAAGATTGGAAAGATCTCATTTGGGAAGCAGTATGCAATATGAGTCACCAAATAATAAAAGATGGGGGCTGAAGAGATGCAGAGGACCAAGAAGCGAAAGAATAAAAGTGCTTCATAGTCTAAGGCACAAGGGAGACTGAAAAAGGATATTATATGTATATTAAAAATGTGTCAGAAGTATGACAGAGACGAGTTTTGGAAGGTGTAGGACATATACAAATATGTTTCAACCAGCCATAGGTTAATCTGCTCTGAAAATTAAAATTAAATTTCTAAAAATCAAATGTGGCAAAGTTTGCAACAATTTTCAAAGAGGAGCTTTCAAAAAATTGCAAAAATTATCTAGTTGCTGAGGTCACAAGGCACTCAAAAAATTTTACCTTTTACTAAGTAATAGCCTTTTTTTTTTTTTTTTTTTTTAACTATATGCGCTTAAACTTTTATCAGCAATGCTTCTTGTCTGCTCTTGGATATTGCAAATGCAAACACTTATGATTCATTGTTTACAGTCAACACTGAACAGGCGTAGGTAAATTACCAAGTGGTTACCTTGTGTCATTAATGAAAGATTAATGTCACGGTGTATTCTTGTTTTATTATCTGTTTATTTTAAATCACTGAATTTAATGACAGGGTAGTAGAGTTCCTAGAAGGAATAAACATCTGTTACAGATGTTAGTCTGAGCATTTTCACTCCATAATATTTTTGTTCTGCTCTCTGCTAGTAAAGTGAAAAAAGCACCACAAAGTTACATGTGAGATGATGGGTTTGGACCGGTGTGGGAAGAGACTCACATCAACGTACAATATTTCAAGCTTCTTTTGCCAGATCCAAAAACATCTCTTCTGTAGTAGTTCACAAACAATATGAAAGATTACATACTTCATGAAAAATATGAACTACAATTAAAATGTAAATGAAATTGTAGTATCAAAAAACATTTTTAAATGAATATATTAGTCTTGAATCCATATATTTATTTTAAAAAAATAACAACTTCACTCCCCCCCACCCCCAACTTTAATGACTATTGGTACCTTTTAGGATAAGTTTTACAACCTAATGTTAGATTTCCTCTCAGTTTAGACGACCAACTTCTGACCTGTGTCTTTGAAAAGATAATGAGGGGTTACATTTACCTATGATGATTGGTATTAAGTCTACAAAATAGACTTAAGAGTTCTTAATTGTCACAGTTCACCATCTTTTTTGTTCTGAGATCTTACTTTCAGGTATGCTTATAACTTTAAAATGAAAGAAAATGCAAGCACTGTGTCCTCTCCTCCTCACCCCCAGCTGCCTCTTTTACATATCTTGTTTTCCTGCTATTTCAGCCTAGCTGTTCTCTGAAGCATAATTAACGAATAATTTGTATTATCCATACTAATAAAATCATATAACCATTTAATCCAAATGATCCCATATTTTCTTTATGTTAAAGAAGATGCTTGAGATGAGAGGAACTATCTTTTGCCTGTATAGGTTTTCCATCTAAGAAATTTGTCTGTCAGGTCTCTAGCATTTTACAGATATTTACTAGAAACATACAAAGTTTTGTAGCTGATGTCTCTGAAAATGCTCTTGGCACTGAGCCTTCAAAAGAAATATGAGTTCTGAGTCCACTGTTGCTGTTACCATTCTTCCCCACTGCAATTAATTTTCCTTCAGGGATTCAGACAAAGGGAACTTTGCACCTTGAGTTTCTCACTTGCTCCGTAACAGAATAGTAGCTGCAAATGGTATCTTTTCTCTCATCCAGCTGAGAGAAAAGTTCATTCTTTCCTGACTGGAGCAGCTGATGTTTGATGGTCATGCTGTTATTAGTTCTTGATTATAGAACATACTGGAACAGTAAAACATTGATTACTTTGGACTCTGCAGCTTGTATAGAAAACTTCAGGGTTCCCTTGAATGTGGACTGAGGAGAACACAAATGAGATCCATTACTTACACACTGAACTAATTTGCTTTATAGCATTTAATTAATTAAATTAAAAGTCCGGGTACTTAGATATACTTTTCTGATTTTATGAAAACTGAGTTCAAGAAGGCTTTCTAGATGGGTGACTGTTTAGTGAAACATTCTGTCTAATATTTTAATTTCCCTTCTGCAAAGTGTTTATAGGAAAAGGACTAAGAAGAAAAACGAAAGTCATCTAGCTTTTGTTTTTTTAATTCTTTTTGTGAAGGAAACTCATTTTCTGTAAAATTTTAATCATAGTGATGAACATAGTACAAGAAGTGGGAATTACTAGAAGAAAAATCAGGCCCTTTCAGGAAATGAGATGCCTCTGACTCAGCTCTGTGTTTAGACATGTGGTGAGCAAAGAGTATTAAAGTGAATGCTGAAAATTTGTTCACTTACAAACCACAGAGCATGTAGATCTCATCTCATTGTACACATGAACATGTTCGCATATTGTGCATTCAGATTGCCTTTAATACATACCTCTTCACATTATACTGTCATGACATCTTTATTATCTTTATTTGCTAGGTTGCTGTAACAAATGAGATAACATCACTATTCTGCCCCTCCCCTTCTTTCATCACACAAATTATTAAACATAAAGTGTTGAACACATCAATTTTAATATTGGAGAGAATGTCTTTCTTTTTTTTTTACTTTGATGCCGTAACACAGTCAATCAGAAAACTGTCTAAGACCACATTCTTTACTATCTCCTTGGTTCAGAGACACAACTCTGTCTATTAACTGAATAAAAATTGCAGGGCAGGGGTATCTATCAATGAATACTAGCAAGCTTAGCTATGGATATAACTTGCTTCAATTCTATCATTCTTTCAGGGATATTTGTCAAGGTCAATTTTTCTTATACATGTAAAAGGATGTAACACAGAAACCATCTGAATCATATTTTCCAAACCTTTTTTCTCATCTTCACTTTTGTTATCTGCTTGGTTTCCAGTTTGTTTCTTTAAAATGCCATGTCCCACACTGAATCCAGTCAGTCCTGCTGTTGAAACTTGAGCACTGCTGAGCAGAGCGAAGGCTTATTGTACTGATTTGACGCATGTTGTTATTGTTAAGATAATCAAATACGGCATTTGTCTTTTTTTTTTCAGTATAAGCATCTTATAATTGATTCTCTCTCAATGTATAATGACCATATCTATATTTGTATGAATGTTTCTTGGCTCACATTTATTGTAAGTATTTGCTTTTCATTTAATATTCAGAAGCATTGCAAATTTTTAGACTGTAACATATATATTAAAAAAAATGCATATGAAATGTGATAGGTCGTGAAAAACTAAGGCAAAATAATTTTGTGTAATAAGGAATATGCAGATAAGATATTACAGATTAAAGGGAACTTTAAAAAAATGCTAAATCGAATACTTGAATGGTTTAAAATGGGATAATGTGTTTCAAGGGTCCCCCAGCAAAAACTGTTTATCCAAAAAAACAGGAGCCATTTGAAATTATGAGCTGGTTGCAAGTAGGTGCAGAAAACTGAACAGAAGATCCAAACAAGATAGTTAAGTTCAGGTGAAAAGACATTACATAGAAATACTCTTAGCAGGCACTCTTGCTGCAAAGAGAGCTCTCCCAGGAAAGCACTGTTGGATATTACTGGATAAACTCAGTAATGCAAGTCACTGGTTCTGAAATGCTTCAGCATAACTGAGGTAAAGGCTTATCTATTCACTTGAAAACGTACAGAATTAGCAAGTCTTTGTTCATTATTCTGATATCTGATGTCAATCAGTTGCAGTCTTTTTAATCACAGATAAAGACTTCAAATCTGCAGTAACTTTATTGAGAATTACTATTCAGGATAGGTAGCAATCAGGCTTGGTATCTTAACCACTCTGATGCTACAGTATTGCATTCCCAAAAATATTGCTTTTAATTGAGAAAAATTGGCACAATAACAGTGACGTTTGAAACAGAAGGGACAGTAGAAACGTAATGGTAGAGTTCAAATATTTGCTACCAAGTTGTCTCAGCTACAGATGTCACCTTTCAAGTGCTGAAGTTTATTTCAAAATCAGTAGTTGAAATCAGTTGAAACTGCTACTTTAGTTCACTTTACTTTTGCACTACTAAAGAGACATACAGTCATGCTCTGCTATGGATGTAAGTAACATAATAGATGGAGTTAGGAGGGGAAAGGCTAATCTAAACTGGTTTTTAGATTGTTGTATATAGTATGCCTGGTTGTCTCTTTATGTGAAATAGTCATAAGAAGCCCACAAAAGATAGCATTGTTACTTACGTTGCTTTAGTACCCAGTTAACTCAACAGGTCACACTCCTGTCATAGTATACACTGTACATTTAAATACTCTCTTAGATTCAACCTATGTAAATAATATTCCACACAATTTAATTTCTGCTCAGTCTTTGAGAAAGTGATCTTTTCACTTTGCAGTTGAACCTGATTGATCACTTGAGGCAAGGACCTGGTCAGCCCTGGAAGCACAGGTGAAGGCAATTCAAATGTGTGACCAGAAGGTGTGGAGCCTGGCTGCACCCCTTCAAGACCCCGTGTAAGGGCTGACTGCTACTGGAAAGGTTCTATTTCTGGAAATCCTTCCTTTTGGGCTTTTCTATTGCGAGTCTAGGACATGGGTGAGCATTTCATTTTTGATTGTTCCTTTCCACCATGATAATCTAACTATAAACCTGTAAAATACCTTCCTAACCATGCCACTCCTCTAACTGTACGTTTGTTAATTGTAGAGTAGTAGACCATATACTTGGTCTCTTCAGCATGTAAATTCTAAGGATGCAGTTGGCAGATTTATCTGTTTTCTCTGCTTTGCTGAGGCTAGCCAATGTAAATATCCCCCTTTCCCCAAAAATGAATAAAGCTCTTCAACTTTCTGTTGCTGCTCTCAGAGCAGACTATATACAAATTTACTGGTGACTCTGCTGATCGTGGAAAATGATAGATCTTTTCTGAAATCATGAATTCCAAGTGAAAACTTAAGAATATTTGCTAGCTATGGGGCAATGATACAATCAAAGCTCACAGGTGTTAAAAATAGTAGGAAATCAGGAATATGAGATAACCAGTGAGTGTTACTAATGAAAATTGTCTGATATTTAGTTTAACACAGTTAATCTCCAAGAAAGTTATTATCTGGAATGTAATCACAGAATCACAGAATTGTAGGGGTTGGAAGGGACCTCTAGAGATCATCGAGACCAACCCCCCTGCCAAAGCAGGTTCCCTACACCAGGTTGCACAGGTAGGCGTCCAGGTGAGACTTGAATATCTCCAGAGAAGGAGACTCCACAACCTCCCTGGGCAGCCCGTTCCAGTGCTCCGTCACCCTCACCATAAAGAAGTTCTTACGCACATTCGTGCAAAACTTCCTATGCTGTAGCTTACGTCCGTTTCCCCTCGTCCTGTCTCCACGTACCGCTGAAAAGAGACTGGCCTCACCGCTATGGCTGCCACACCTCAGATATTTATAAACCTGGATCAGGTCCCCTCTCAGTCGTCTTTTCTCAAGGCTAAACAGACCCAGTTCACTTAGCCTTTCTTCACAGGGGAGATGCTCCAGGCCCTTCACCATCTTTGTGGCCCTCCACTGGACTCTTTCCAAGAGATCCCTGTCTTTTTTGTACTGGGGAGCCCAGAACTGGACACAGTACTCCAGATGAGGCCTTACCAGGGCAGAGTAGAGGGGGAGGATCACCTCCCCCGACCTGCTGGACACGCTCTTTTTAATGCACCCCAGAATGCCATTGGCCTTTTTGGCCACAAGGGCACACTGCTGGCTCATGGCTAACCTGTTGTCCACCAGGACGCCCAGGTCCCTCTCTGCAGAGCTCCTCTCCAGCAGCTCATCCCCCAGCCTGTATTGGTGCATGCAATTATTCCTCCCTAGGTGTAAGACCCTACACTTGCTTTTGATGAACCTCATCTGGTTTCTTACTGCCCAGCTCTCCTGCCTGTCCAGGTCTCGCTGAATGGCAGCACAGCCTTCAGGCGTGTCAGCCAATCCTCCCGACTTCGTATCATCAGCAAACTTGCTGAGGGTGGCCACTATCCCCTCATCAAGGTCATTGATGAAGATGTTGAACAAGACCGGACCCAGCACAGACCCCTGGGGGACACCACTGGTTACAGGTCTCCAGCCAGACTCTGCACCACCAACGACGACCCTCTGCGCTCTGCCAGTCAGCCAGTTCTCAACCCACCTCACTGTCCACTCGTCTATCCCACACTTCCTCAGCTTTGTTATAAGGATGTCGTGGGAGACAGTATCAAATGCCTTTCTAAAATCAAGGTAGACTACATCTACTGCTCTTCCCCCATCTACCCAACATGTGACAGCATCATAGAAGGCCACCAGCTTGGTCGAGCACGACCTCCCCTTGGTGAACCCATGCTGAGTACTCCTGATAATCTCCTTTTCTCCCAGCTGTCTGGAGATGGTATCCAGCACAAGCTGTTCCATCACCTTTCCAGGGACAGAGGTGAGGCTGATAGGCCTCATAATATAATTTATGTGTGAAGATACTCATGCCTGGAGCTTTATTTTTTCTTATACTGTACTTTTGTGTGTTGTTTTCAACTATTGATACAACTTTTACTCTCTCTACAATATTTATTTGTTAATTATGAAATGTGTTTCTCCTGTAACTTAAACAAACCTTGCCACACAAAACAAACAAAAAATCCCAAATTCTCCTATTTCCTCTGTAACAGCCTAAAGTTTAGACGATCAAGATTAAGCTAAATTTTCTTCACTTGTTTGAATAGCCTCAATGGCATTTTTTTTTTTTTTTTTTTTTTACCATTTCTGTGAGTAAATATGAGTAGCATTTGAGTTCCAGCTGTAAAATACACTGAACAGCCCCAGTTTCCAATAAGTAAAAGTCTTATTCAGAATCATCTGGAATGACTATTCAGTAGTATTTCCCCTGTGAGCTTTATAATTCTAAGAACATTAGACTTTAAGTTCAGTCCCTAATTCATTTCAGAGGCTTCCATCTGCATATGAGCTCTTATCATTCTTTATACCTCATTATGTAATCTCGTTCTGCAAGAGAAGTCAAAAGAAGCTTTCATGAATAGGACAGGTTAAAATCTCACTGTGGGCTCTCTTAGCGTTATGGGCATTTATTATGTGTGATTGAGCCAATAGATAATAATTTTTATTTCATCATCAGAGAAGTTTCCAGTTTCTGAAAAGAAACTGAATAGCTTACAAAAATGCTCGCTATTTCTGTTGCTTTAATTCTATTAGAGAAAGTGACTGGCATTTGAGGAAAAAAACAAATATTACATTAACATATTAACTAGTTCTAGCACTATCAAACTTCCCTTACTTTTCATTATAAAAGTGGTGAACTCAGCTTTTTATGGTAGTTGTCAGTATCCTGGAATGAGGAATAAGATATTGAGATATTCTCTATTGGACCATTTTCAGTAGGTGAAATTTAGCATAATGCTCTCAACAGAGGAAAAGGATTCTTGAGAGCAACTCTCCAATGCAGTTTATTCAGTTTTATTTTAGAGAGAAAGAAAATGCATATAGATTAGAAAAATGAACAAGCACAGGGTTTTTGAGATCTGTCTTCTGTTCTTTTGTACTCTGACACTGTCACGGTTGGATTTTGATCCCTGAGGTGGACTTTGCTGCAGTAGTATGGAGTTATATAAAACCACTGAAGCTACTGAAGTGCAATAATGCTTATTTCACGACTAGACAGTATCTCCGTGGAGACAAAAAATACCTGTAAGCAGGGGAAGATTCATTTCTGTCTAGAATCTTCTTTTGAATCCTTTAGCCTGGAGAAGACCAAAGGGAAGAGAAGGAACACCTGTGTCTATGAAAGTGTCTACTTCATAGAAAGATCCCAGGGGAGTATCAAACACTGTGCTATAGAAAGTGGAATTTGTGGAAATTATCAAAAGTCAAGTGAATTGTTCTGTGATATATGCAACAAATTTTGTTGGTGTAACTTAGAAAACAATATAGGCAAATCTGTGCTGTATGCTTCAGCACTAGATCACATGTAGTGTCTGCAGTCAGTAATGAATGAGTAAACACTGTTGTGGGTAAAGGAGCAATACATTTCCATCTGAATTGAATAGGCTATTACTATGTACAGAAACCCGATTTTAGGTTTTTATAGTTCTAGATTTTATATGCCCAATTTGTCCTTCTGATTAAAGAAGGGTGAAATCTTATGGTAAAGGTCATAAGTGAGAAATCTATGTAAAGTACTTTGATAAGAATGCAAGTATTCTGATTTTGATTACATTATATTAACAATGCAAAGGTTTAAAAAAATTGTGGCACTTAGGAGCTAAATAATCCCATTGGATCTGCGTAGACTGCATGGATTGTTGTGCTGTTGCTTTGTACTGAAGATTACAACTTAGTTCCATTCAGGCATTATGAATTTCTCTTTCACTCAGGAACAAGTTGAGAATGATTTAGCTACCCAATGCAAACTGGAAACTGGAGCTAACCTGCATTTTCTTCTCAGATGGATAAGCTGATTCTTTCATGTGTACTCTGCATTATAAGTTATATTTTGTTTTGCTTATTTTGAATATTATTGCAAGTCTTTATTTGCAGAACTCTACCTGCACACAATTTAAAATGAGGATGATTGTGCTATCAGGCTATTACAAAATATACTTTGAAATACACACACACACACATATATATATATATATTCTGTCAATAAAATTTAAGTTGTATATGGAATCAGATAGAGATAAAAACTGTGAGGTTTTTTTTTTTTTTTTTTTAAATTCAGGTTATAATTTAAGTAGAATATTTCACGTTTAGATTGAGAATACTTTTCACCTTTAGTTTCAGTGTAGTTCAAAGAAGGGTTATAAAGAAATGGGAGAACACTATTAGGTAGGAATTCAGAAAGAGTTATTTGGTGTGTGGGAGTCCTGTGCAAGCAGTTAAAAAAGTCTTTAGAAAAGAACCAATCTTTCTGTGAAAGTTGTATTGATTACACAGAGGAAAGTCCATTTTAAATGCTTTTATAGTGCTGCATTGCCCGAGGAAATAAAATCTACTATACTTGGATTATGAACTTTTTGTTTATGGACTCCATTTTCTTAGTAGACAGCTGGAAGAAACAAGCATTGTTATTCCTTCTATTAAGCAACGTTATTAAGAAGTCTCTTTTTCCTATTTTTGTACTGCTGATATTTTCAAAACATATGTGGTTTGCCATGTGCTCCAGCCAGACCCAGTGTACGTTGGCTCGCAGAATGATTTTTCAGGACAGCCAGTTTTTCAGATCCAGACCCTTGGGGCAATGTATGTACAACACTGGATAAGATTTGGGCTGCAGCTCCTCATTAATATTTTTCTAATTACTCAAGTCACTACAGGCATTCATCCAGCTGTAGTTGATTTAGTTGTGTTAGGAGCATGACTGAAATACAACTATGATTAAATATGATGTGAAAAAAGCTACCCAAAAACTATCACTCGTTAGTGTGAATGCTGCTGCCTTATACGAAGAGATTGCATATCTCTTTGGCCTACGGAAATATTTAAGGAAAAAAAAAAAAAGAGAGAGAAAAAAGAGTAGTTCTTTTTTCTTTCTCTTAAGCTGGGTGTATATTAAGCTGAAATTGAGGATGTGAAATCAGTTTGGAAGCTTTGTTCCTTTGTAAGTGAAAGCTACAGGAAAATCCCATTTTATAGTGAGAATGACAGATGCTGGTGCTATAGTGGTAATATAAGAGTATGGCAAAATTTGAGTCTCAAAAAAGGTAGAGTGTCTCAGCTTAAATCAGCAGTGACTGCAAAACTCATGGACTGTACAGGTCATCTTTTTGTGTGTGGTGGTTGAGATCAGAGTCATTGGGACTAAACTAATTATTGGAGACAGAAAAAGGTGAATTGCATGCATACCATGTGTTCACCCATTTCTTGTTTCCATTAAGGGGTCTGACATAAATGCCTCATTGATGCTGAAATGATGTAACCTGCTTCTTCTGGATGGATGGGGGAAGAGCAGTAGATGTAGTCTACCTTGATTTTAGAAAGGCGTTTGATACTGTCTCCCACGACATCCTTATAACAAAGCTGAGGAAGTGTGGGATAGACGAGTGGACAGTGAGGTGGGTTGAGAACTGGCTGACTGGCAGAGCGCAGAGGGTCGTCGTTGGTGGTGCAGAGTCTGGCTGGAGACCTGTAACCAGTGGTGTCCCCCAGGGGTCTGTGCTGGGTCCGGTCTTGTTCAACATCTTCATCAATGACCTTGATGAGGGGATAGTGGCCACCCTCAGCAAGTTTGCTGATGATATGAAGTTGGGAGGATTGGCTGACACGCCTGAAGGCTGTGCTGCCATTCAGTGAGACCTGGACAGGCAGGAGAGCTGGGCAGTAAGAAACCAGATGAGGTTCATCAAAAGCAAGTGTAGGGTCTTACACCTAGGGAGGAATAATTGCATGCACCAATACAGGCTGGGGGAAGAGCTGCTGGAGAGGAGCTCTGCAGAGAGGGACCTGGGCGTCCTGGTGGACAACAGGTTAGCCATGAGCCAGCAGTGTGCCCTTGTGGCCAAAAAGGCCAATGGCATTCTGGGGTGCATTAAAAAGAGCGTGTCCAGCAGGTCGGGGGAGGTGATCCTCCCCCTCTACTCTGCCCTGGTAAGGCCTCATCTGGAGTACTGTGTCCAGTTCTGGGCTCCCCAGTACAAAAAAGACAGGGATCTCTTGGAAAGAGTCCAGTGGAGGGCCACAAAGATGGTGAAGGGCCTGGAGCATCTCCCCTGTGAAGAAAGGCTAAGTGAACTGGGTCTGTTTAGCCTTGAGAAAAGACGACTGAGAGGGGACCTGATCCAGGTTTATAAATATCTGAGGTGTGGTGGCCATAGCGGTGAGGCCAGTCTCTTTTCAGCGGTACGTGGAGACAGGACGAGGGGAAACGGACGTAAGCTACAGCATAGGAAGTTTTGCACGAATGTGCGTAAGAACTTCTTCACGGTGAAGGTGACAGAGCACTGCAACAGGCTGCCCAAGGGGGTTGTGGAGTCTCCTTCTCTGGAGATATTCAAGTCTCACCTGGACACCTACCTGTGCGACCTGGTGTAGGGAACCTGCTTTGGCAGGGGGGTTGGTCTTGATGATCTCTAGAGGTCCCTTCCAACCCCTACAATTCTGTGTTTCTGTGATTCTAGCAATGTTTGTTTTTTTCTTATCTTCAATTTCTGCTCAATACAGCTGAACTTGGTATCTGGAAGTTCTTTAACTCCCAGGAACAGTGCAGTTGATTAAATTGATTCAGAACAAGTGTCTTCAAACAACACTTTTTCCTTCCCTCAAAGGCTCAAGGCATGTAGAGAAAGCGTGAAAATGATTTAAAAACAAACAAACAAACCTTACTTACTTTCACCTAAATCTTTGGAGTCTACAGTACTTTTTGCTTTGACTGACCTTTGTTTCTAACTGTAAGAAACAGAATGTGCACAGCAGGTTTTCTCTGTCCTCTTGTAATCCCCTTCCTGACAATTCTCAATGACTCTTTGAATTTTTTTTTTAGCAACAGAATAGGAAGATATGTGAAAAAGATTCATTGCCTGTAATACAGAAATTTAAAGAATATTCATCTGTGCAGAAGTGCTATAGTTATTATTTTTCCAGGGCTTGCAGTCTCATGCCAGTTGGAGACAAACACCTAGAAAGACTGAAAATGCCTTAAAGCATTCTCAGTTCTGTACTTTTTTAGTAACCTTTTGTTTTCAATATAACTGAGTGGTAGCTTTAGCAGTAGAATTATGGCAGGTTAGTAGATATTTAAAATAGTTTAAAATTTTTTCTTAGGAAAACTTTTTGTTTGTTTGTTTGTTTGTTTTAGGGGAAAACAGAAGATTCTAGGAAAAATTTAACGAGGATGTAAATTATAATGAAAGAAATGACAGAACAGTTATGAGTTAATGAAATCCCTTATCTTAATATGTAGGTGTACCACCTTTCATGACATTCTTGCTAGCTATGGGCTGGCATTTTTCTATAGTAATACAATATACGTAATCTGATTTATTTTTTTTTTTTTAAAGTAATATATCCTAATATGGACTGTGTGTTTGGATATGGGAACTGTTTTTCTCTCAAAATGGATTTATTTATGAGTTTCATGCCTACCAGCAGAACTTCAGAGATTAATTTGCACTGGTGACATCTTAAAACATTTGCCATGCTTTAATATTCAGAAATTCAGAAAAAAGCCTTTGTAGTGACCAGTGTGGGAATTATTGGTGTTAGGGAAAGATTGCTCCTGATTTTAATTAACTAATGTGTTCTGAATGATAAAATATACATAATTCTGTATCCCCAAATGGATCATTCATGTTTGCTTTCTGGTATAGGAATTGTTGGTGAAACTGTCAATCATTCTAAGTGAAATGATGCAGAACCTGGAGCTCAAGGAGCAGGCTGACTCAGGTGTATG
Source organism: Meleagris gallopavo (assembly GCF_905368555.1). NCBI lineage: Eukaryota > Metazoa > Chordata > Aves > Galliformes > Phasianidae > Meleagris > Meleagris gallopavo. Next base: position 35,512,809 of record NC_139407.1, read on the forward strand.
GAAACTATCTTCACACCTTTCTGATTTTGGTTTGCTCCTGTTTGTGAAGTACCCTTCACTATAGTTCAGATAGTCATCTTTACACAGATAGGAGTAAGAGATGCAACAGAGAGAAGCATTCTAGAGACTCTGGACACTGCTGCCTTTAGAAGATACTTCCTTATCAGACAGCCCCTCCAGACCTTCTGCGTTCTTTCCACGGGAGGGAAATTCTCTCAGAGGTGTCTTACTACTTTGAAAGAAAGAAGTGAAATATAATAGAGAATTTTATTAAGTCTTCTAAAATCTAGTCAAGTTGGATTGATAAAGGACAGAATTTTTAGTGTGGTTTTTTTTATGTGCTTCTCGTGTTTTTGTTTCTTATTTCATTTTTCTTAAAGGCTACTGCAGCATTATTCTCCTCTTGATATAAAGGCCTCTTATGTCAATGGAAAAGTACTCTCATGGTGTGCTTTGATTTGTGTCCCTTGTATTATAGTGTAGCTGAAAGCATTCTCAGCTGGTAATTTGTATGAGACGGTGTAAATACTCATACATACTTAACATTGGTATTTCTACAACTATTATTTTGTATGAGGAAAAAAGGTGCAATGTCACATGTTTTGGCAGCCAACTGCAAGTTCTGCCTTTTTTTTTTTCTTTTTATCTCACAAATTACCTTAATTTGAGGCTTCTGTCTCACAAGGACACTTGAGCTATTTCTGTTGTCTAAAAAATGGCTGCCTGAAAGGGGGAATGGTATTGACAAACTTTAAATGGTTGTGTTTGGCTTAAGTGAATTTTAATTAAAAAGCAATTGGAGTTCCCTAAATTAACCACTGGGAAGGAAGGTGATATTAGTGGCAAATTGAGTGGGTATTTTACAAATATACCTACAAATATGAATCTGACACAAATTGGACTCCTTCCAGGCTATTCTAATTGAACTTAACTTCTTTGACCTTCATCTATACTTTTGTATAATGCTAATCTTATAGGTTTAAACAGACTGGTATGGGATTCTTCAAATAATTATATGAACAGTTGTTATGTGCTAGGTACTGTGTTGAAAACGAATTATGTGCTCATAGGAAATGTTAATGGCTCAGATTCCTTCTGAGCCTTTCCTGCTTCTTCCATACTCTAAAAGAGGAAGCATGTAGTTTTGAACAAGAAGCATCTTTCTTCCTCTCCAATGCCTGGAAATGGGCATTCCCTATGGTTGCTCATTGTAGCAGGACTGCTTAAATTTTAAATTCTATGCAGGTATGAACCTCAGATTTCAGTGATTTAAGTGCCTTTTAGGTTTGTCTTCTCTAGATAATTTTTTTAATCAAGAAGTGTTTTTAAGTAATTAGTTGAAGATAACAATTCTTGTTCCTCCTGTTTCAAAACTTCAGGTCAGAGTTTGGTGTGGTACCCACAAGGAAGCAATGGCATGCATGATGCTGTTGAAAAAACACATTCAAGAGATGAAAAGCAGTAATGTAAGTAGTAAGACTGAAAAAAGAAGAGCTCTTGGCTTTTCTCTGAAAGTTTTCTTAGCTCTTTGGTAAGATTTTTGATAGATAGCATGTAACTGAAAATAAAACTTTTATCAGTAAGTTTGATTAGCTACATGATGATAAAAGCTTTCTTTCGCCTCTCACCTACTCTATCCACGTATTAAATTATTTTTAATATAACAATGTAACAATCTAAATCTTTGAACAGAATATAAATTGTATATAGCCATGCCAATTTATGCTAAATTAAAAAAAAAAATTAAATTAAATCAAGCACATACCTCATTAATCTGATTTGTAGGAAATGGAGAATTATCAGTTATAAGTAGAATGCTTTAAATACAACTTAATTCCATATGTGAATACATTAGCTAAATATGGCTCTGCTACTATAAAAGTATTTTGGCTTTCCTTTTAAATCAGCATCTTTTTATCTCAACTCTTATGTCTCAGAAGCTGGCCTTTTCCCTTCATCTGCATTTGTAGTAGAGATATAAATAATTCTCCATTTATTTCCTTGCTTACTGGTTGTAAGACAGGCATTTGAAAACTGAGTTAAAGACTTTTAATTATATTCTTAGGGGCACATTTTCTCAGTTGGGTTAAATTCAGTATCTTTGGTTATATGGAGCTCATCTGAGGAGGCAGAGTTTATTCCTCAGCTGTAGTGAGGTGGAACTGCAGGGCATCCTGCAGCAACGTGGTGAGCACCTCCTTACCCATAGCAGCCACATCCATTCCCAGACTGCTTCCCTGCGCTGAAGGTCAGATCACAGCTGCAGATTGGCTCCAAGGCCAGGGGCACTAGTGTCTGGTGAACAGTTCAGCACTTGGAAACAAAGTGGACAGAGTGAACTAACATGGGTGCCAATTCCCATCTCAGCTGCTGGGTTGTACTAAAAGAAATCTCTGAGGTCATTGGTTTTATCACAGAAGTTGATTTGACTTCAGCATTTAGTGCAGAAATTAACGAGATCACTGCCATCTATGAGACATCTTCATCCCATATTGCTTATTAATGTTTTGAAACATTTCCTTTCAATTACCAGTAACATGATGTGTGAGAAAAATCTGGAACTACTGGAAGTTTGCTGTCTTTCAGTCTCTGATGCAGTAACATGCCCCTTTGGAGTCAGCAGTGTGGTTTCCAGATTTCAGTAGCTGATCCATTTAGAGTCTGAATTTGAGATCATCAAAACCAAAACCCATAAAGTAAAACAGAGCATCCTTGTGCAAACCTTCAAAGGGGCACAACTGTCTGACTCTTTCAGCACTAAAAAGCCTCCCCATCACATACTAGTTACTGGATGTTCGTAACTATAGGAGTCAGAGCAAGTTCACCAGCACTCCGTAGGTCTTCTCAGCTTTAGTCAGCTTTTGTAGAATAATAAAATGGCTTAGGTTGGAAAAGACCTTAAAGATCATCTAGTTGCAACATCCTGTCATGGGCAGGGCTAACCCCAGATCAGCCTGCCTAAAGCCCCCATCCAGCCTGGCCTTGAATACCTCTGGGTTGAGGCATCCATAACTTCTCTGAGCAGCCTGTGTCAGGGCCCTATCACCCTCTAAGTAAAGAATCTAACATCTAACCTAAATCTCCCCTCTTTTAGTTTGAAGTAGTTCTCCCTTGTCATAACACTATTAGAGCGTGTAAAATGTCACTTGTCTTTGTGTTCAATTGTGAGATAGATTTAGCTCATTTCTGCATTCCCTCAGTCTGAGAATGTAAGCTTTTTCAAGTTTGGACACAAAATGGTGTTTGTGATGAGTACTTATGTAAGCATATGAAATGTTCATTGTGAAATTAAAGCTCTGACAAATGCTTTCATGCTGTGTTGTTTATACTGGGATGTATAAAGTTTGCTTCTGTCTGGGAAGATGTCTTGATAGGCTATTCCCTGATGCTCTGGGAGCTCTGACATCCAAACAGATTTTTCATGTCTGATTACTCTGAATCATGTATAGCAGGGATTTGAACATGAGCCTCTACAAATGAGGCAGTTGTCTTGATCTTTTGATCCTAAGCATTAAAAAAGCACATAGAGGAGCCTACTACTCCTGCTGAGTAGTTACTCTTTCTGATTAGACTGTTCATAATCCAAAAATAAGTAGAGGTTATCTTTTTTTATGTCTAAGTGAACATTTCATTTTTCTGGAATCTTTCTTTTGTCCTATACTGAGTTAAATAAATGTTTCTTATTCTTAGGAAGCATTTTGTGCTTTCTGTTGATGGGTAGTCTTATTCTGCCATCATTGATTACTTTGAAAAATACTTCTGAGTCAAGATGTTGTTCTATACTTTATCCATTAAAAAAAAGTCAGAATTATACTTCATAAGATTTTTATTCTGTGGTGTTTGAATACGAGTCATGCTTGATGACTTTACTGTCTTAGTTATATGCATCAAGACAAAATGCATTTTCTGAGCTCCAACTGCTTCCGAATAATCTGTTACTTGATTCTGAACCAAACAACAATTATCTTCTTAAGTATTAAAATATTGTGTTAAGATCATTATTGAGAATCAAATATAATAATTTAATTCTTCCACTAACTGTAGCGTGTATCATGTCTCACCTGTGAAGAGTGGGAGGGATGACCAGAATTTGGAAATTCCCCCAGATAGATTTAGGTGAAATGACAATCAAGGTCCAAACATAATTGTCAACTTTAGTGAAAATGTCTGTACAATTATCTTAAAAAATATTGGCATTCTTACAATTATATCTATATAAGCTGTGAGGTTAATATATGCAAAATTACTATATGCAAGAAATTGAAATAACCTTGGGTTACTTAACAATTTCTCAGAAAGAGAAATAGTGCTCTCATCCAAGTCCAGAAGTTCCAAAGTACCAAAGTCTCAAAGTTCCTCACAGTTCAAAGTCTTCCCAGAGCCCCTCTTTTTCTTTCTTTTCCCTCTAGTGTATGTGAACACGTGGGTATGGCTAGCTCAGTGATTGGATAATTTCTCTTGCTTTTGTTTAGTTTGACAGGTGATGATACACACTTTTTTTTTTTTTTTTAAGGAGTTCTGCCTCTTCTCCTAAGTTTTTATTACACTGAATAATGCAAGAAGATGAATGAATCCTTTTCTTCCAGTGATCACTCAGCTTTGCTGGGTTAGGCTGGAGATTTTGTAATACACATCAAAGGACATTCCCATATCTTACCAGATAAATTCATTTGAGTACAACAGAAATGTAGTCTTAAAAAACACCCACAATGGGGAAGGCACAGAAAAACCTGCAGACTAAATTGAAACTTTGTTTCTTATGCAGGTTGCTCCCAATATAAATATACTGGGTAGGACTGGGGCAAAAAAATTTTCTGACTGATCTCAGTCAGCACATCAAGTTTAGCTTGTCGATTCTGTTACTGTTGCTCTGTTTCCAGTGTATAAGCCAACTCAATTTTCTTTTACTAATACAGATTTTTCTTTTAAGAAATTAATCTACATAATTTTTCTTATCTTTTTATTTTATTTTCATTTTTATATGCTTTATAAAAATGAATGTAGTGTAAAAATATTTTCCTGGTTTTAGCTTGTCTCTGGATGATGTTAATGGATTTATTTATAACAGTTTTAATATTTATCTATTAAAAACCTTCAGTAGTCTCAAGTAACTGCAATATTAGAAAATTGAAAATATATAGAGTGTTCCTCTTTTTATATATCTATTTTTAATTTATACAAAAGAAGCAGACAAACTGCAATGTTCCATTCGTATGTGTGGATACACAGTGTACTGCATGTCTGACAATGTTACATACTTACAGTTATATCACAATGAAACTTTAATATTCTGGAATCCATATACTATTTCATGTTTCTGTGTAGATCTATTCAAACTGAGACAATTTATATGTTATTAAATAGATACTTGATTTGAAAGAGATGAAGGAGCTCGAGGAAAATTGCATAAATCTGAAGTAATATCAATAGAAATAAGAAACTTTATTTACTAAAGAAAAGGATGATACAGAAATCAGGACAAAAGATTGTGTTAACAATATTGCTTAGACTATGGGACTCTTTAGAATAACTGAAAAATAAGATCTCTGCTGATTTTGCAATGATAACAGGTTAGCCACGTGCAGAAGCCAAAGACAGATAATTATTTGGAAACATTCTTGCTGCAATGGTAAGTATAGAGGTCTTGATATAGAGATATCAGTTAAAGGTAGGTTGACAGATGAGGTTGCCATGATGTATGTGTGGAGGAAAAAAAATGCATTGAAGACTGAGAGCAAGGAGTGTCCTACTGAAAGCTAGAGGAACAGTGAAACATTTTGCAAAGGTTGAGTTAAAAGAGCAGTGACAGTCACAGACAAAGGACAAGCAAGAGATGGGTGAGAGAAGCCAGGCTGGTAAAAGATAGAATGAAAAGAAATATAGAATAAGTAAAAAAACTTTGAAGGTGATTGACAGACCAGAGAGCATGAAAATCTAGTAATGGATCAGGGACTGATAAAGAGAAGGTCATTGCAGACTGTCAAGTGCATTTTCTGTTAGCAGATGTATTTTGGTTGGTGCTGATGGAAAGGGACCTTAGGCAGGTGCTGTAAACAATGAAAGGTGAGAGGGAAAGAAGTGATATTTGGTCCATGAAGCAGGGTTGAGATTGGGGCATTCATTCTTCTATTTAAGAAGGTCAGATATATCATACAATGTCAGTGAGGAGTATCATATTTTAAGGGAAGAGCTAATTCTAGTGCACTCAATTTCCAAATTGCATTTTATCTCAAATAGAACAGAGTTTATAGCAAGATCAAAAACATGAGTAGAGGAGTTTAATTGTGGGCTGCATTCACTGATTTTCTTTAGTGTTCATAAGACTTTGCCATGTTATCATCTGTACATCGATACAGTGTGTAAGAGTAGATAATGCATAGAACTTGCTTTTCCCAGAGTGAGAGTGTGAATTAAAATTTTTGAATCCTGTAATCCATGAACATAAATTTTACGTGTTTAGAATACATTACTACATGTATTTGGCATCTAAAACTTTTTACTTTAAATAAATGCCCAGCATAACACAACAATATTTCTATATAAAACACACTTGTATATTTCAAATTAATATCTCAACTCCTGTGAAAGCAGTTCATTTAAAAATTTTGTGGTTTCTATTTCATCGTATACTCTAAATGTTAAATGATGCTAAAAGTAAAGTGTGACAATGTTTGATTTTGATGTTCATGTTTTACCATTGAAAATTTCAATTTCTGTTGAAGATCTGAAAGTAAATAGAAAACTTCCCTTAAGGCATGAGCATGCTTAGTTGTTTGGTTTATCTGTCTATAATGTAGGTTCGTCATTGTTCAATGTAAGTAGTTTATAAGCTGGTACTGCTACTTGCTCATATGTAACCACTGCAAAGGTCTGAAATGAATTGCTTCTGTATCCTCATTTCTTACTTATGATTTCCTTCTTTTCTTCTTTTTTTTCTTAGCCAGCTAAGTTTATGGAGAACTATCATTGTCATCCTTTTTTTTTTTTTTTTTTTTTTACTATTCAGTTAAGATAGTAGATTGCAGCAAGACTCTTCTATTACATCTGCACAATCATTTTCTTTCCATCCAATCACACTAATCTCTCTTCTTTATGTAATTTTCTAAGGTGATTAGAGAAGTAAGATGCCAGAGCTATATTTGTCCTGTTAGAAGATACAGGACCTCAAAAAAATAAGGTCTTCTGTAAAATGAATCTTTATTATGTAAGCTGGGCATGGATTCAAAAACTCTATTACACTTTGAACATAAATGTGTTAAACAGGAATAACAAAATTACAGCAGACAATAAATAAAATTCCAATGGTGCAGTTTTACAGCCTTAGCAAAATTAAATCCTTATAATCATGGGAATTATCTTAATATCACTAATGGAAGAATTTTTCTGGGAAACAGACCAGACTGTTTCATTTCAACAAATTCAGATATCATCCATCAGAGTTCAGTGAGTGCCATTCTTCTCTCTGTTGCAAATTTCCATATACAATTGTTGTGATGGAAGCATCAGATAACCAAAGCAAAACCCAGTAAGACATATTCAAAGAAAACCTTTCTTAGTTTATCCAAGTATGATATTACTCTTTTGAAAAGATGTATGGGTTTTCAATGTTAAAACACAAGAAAAAAAATTTCATCAGAGAACAGTATGTTAAAATAGTTAAAAAAGGATTATTATTGGTAACTGCATAGTTAAAGCTCTTTTATCAGCTTTCACTGAAATGAATGTGGTTTCTCTGCACACTTCAGTATAATATTTAGCTGAATAAAATTGGATTTGAGTGCAAGATGAGAACAAGAGAGACAAAATTTACTAAAGAACTGATGTAAAAAGAACACCATGTCTGGTCTCTGAATCAGTCTAAGATCTGGATGTACTGAAGTTCCATTTGATAGCTTATTTCAGAGATCTTAACTAAAAGGATCCTCTTTTATCTTTAAACATTTCTCTTTACAAAAGGAATTGTTTAAAGTAACATGACCAAGAGAGTTTCAACATTGTAGAAGGATAATTTGTTCCAAAATCAGTCCATATGGATCCAAATTTTTGACAATTCTAAGACCAGTACATATTCTGAAGACTTTTTTTTTTTATTGCTGCAAGCCAAAGCTTTTCAAATTAATTATCATTTTTGTATTTTGTTTATGTGCATTTAAACTACATTATAACAGATAGGTAAAATAGTGTGTCATGGTTGTCTTTAGATCTATCTGTGTCTGTGACAGGGGGGCAGTAGCCCAAAATCCCACTGGTCCAAAAGGGGGGGGAGGGAGGAGAAGGGGAATGGGAACAAAGAGTTTAAAACTGTCAACGGTTTACGGGCTGGTTCGGTCCGGTTCCGTGACTAGAAAGGCAGAGGGATCCACGGATCCGCGCCCCTGGAAAAGGAAAATAATTGAAATAATTGAAAACAGTGGCAACAATCTGAGGTGAAACAAACTAATTTACTAAATATAGTATCAGCAGAATATAAGGAGAGAGAGAGAGTGTGTGTCTGGAAGGTGGATTGGCCTCACCACAACGCTGAGATGAGAAGTGCAGTCCAGTTGAGCCGATGAAGAAGTGCAGGCAGAGAAGCACAGGCAGAGAAGCGCAGGCAGAGAAGCGCAAGCGAAGAAGCGCAGGCAAAGAAGAGAGAATCAGGTGACCTTGCTGGGAGTTATATCTCCTTGCTGACCGCAAAGCCCCCTGGGGAAATGTAGTTCTTCTTCTCCTCCGGACAGGCACCCGGAACTTGAGCATCAGCAGTCAAATCCCCAGTGCATTACATGAGGTTATGATGTGGAATACTGATAACCAAAAATCATGAAACCATGACAAAAACAAACAAACAAACAAAAACCTAACAGTGGCAGTGATCTCAGGAGGAAAATTAGCTTGCTAATCATAATAGCAGAAATACAAATTAATTGGGATTGAAGCTAATAAATTACATAAATGAGAGAGTTTCTAAAAACTGAGGTTCTTACTCTCGTCCACCAGGGAGAAAAGTCTCGTGACTTCCAGTCAGATTTATCTTTCCCACTGACTGGTAAATGGAATCAGAGCAGCAAAGTCTTCAGGCAGCTGTGGTACATCTCTTCTCTTCTGAGAGACTCCCAGTGTTCTAAATAATGTGATGACTTGGAATACTGATAATAAAAATCATGAAACAACAAGAGAGTGTTAGGGAAAAGTATATATGTTGATAATCGTAGTAGATGCAGCTCCAAGAACTTTGGGAAACAAGTAAGGTGCAGAATTTTTATCGATACTGTCTCTACTCAGAATTGCTTCTTCATGTGCAGAATTTCTCATGGTCTTCCTTAATAGTGTCACTTTCCTCCTTTGGAAGTTTTTGGACAGTTTGTGGGAGAGAAGTCAGTATTCAGTCTCACGCTCTTATAGCTTCCTTTCAGAGCCTGGTCATTAATTATTGACCACAATATTTGGACAATAAGTACTTTTATCCAGGAGTTTAGGTTGGACAATTGTAGTTTTTGTTTTTAATGTAAGAGAGAAGTGTATTTTAAACCTTCACTTAACTGTCCTTATCTGAGACGACTGTGGCCAGGCATCATCTTGAAATTTTCTTGGAGATCATGCATACAAGGCTCCCTGTGAAATTTAACTTTACTAGCTATTAAATCCTATAAATACTGGCCAAGAGAAATGTTATATAACATCTGACAGAGAACCTTTCTGTAAACTGATTAAGAATGATTGTAGATTTTCACACAACTAAGTAACTGTGCCTATTTGAATGAGAGGAAAGTGATCAGTATTTATATATTTTATTGTTTTCCACTGCTGGACTTCTTATTTTCTCAGAAATAGCAGGCAAAATTTAACTATTTTGAACTATTAAACTTTTATATATATAATATATTTTATATTAAAATTTTATATTTTGCAGCTAATAAATTGAAATTTGGGGAAAATTTTCAGTTACTGTATTTTCTGCATTAATCATTCTGTAGGGCTAAGAGGATTAAATTTGTATGGAGTTTAATTGATAATGGCTGTGCTAGCAGGGGTCCCATAGCACTGTTTATTTCAAACCCATGTTTTCATCTGTGAACAGCCAAATACATTTAAAAAAAATAATAATAATAATCCACAATTCTATTAATTCTACTCTGGTGACCATTAATTTCATGATCTGTTCTGCTTTAGAATGCTGTTTGATTTCTTACATTGCTAGTAGTGTGTTTTTTTTCTTTTTGTTGTTTGTTTTTAATCACTTCAATCATGATTGGGATGGTCAGGAATTGATTGTAGCATACATAGCATATCGTCTTTGACTCTGTGAAGTAATCCCTCTCATCTACATTTTAGAGTACCAACTGGTCAGATTCTACTTGAAATAAAGACCCCAGAGCAAATCTGCAATTCTTTCTAAAGCTTCAGTACATAGGTGGAAGAGACTGACATACTGCTCTACTTCAAAATTTATAATTCTTACACTGAGATATTTAACAGTGAAAACATGAAATGTACTTGTTGAATTTAAAGGGACTAGAGTTTAACATATTTCATGGTAAACAAGTAGAAAGTAACATAATGAAGTGAAAGTACCATTTGAAATTTTGGCATAAGCTGAAAATTAAATGCAAAATCAGATTTATATATTTCAAATAAGTGCAAGTTTCAAACCATCTAGCTTTGTGTTGTATCTGATTGACACGCAGGTTGTTGGGATTTTTCGTTCTCTATCTTCAAGAGAGTTTGAAATCTCAATAATGCATCTAATGCCTAAAATATCCTCTAGAAAATAAAGTTAGTGAAGCTCAAATTGCTTGTCTTGACCTGTGGTGGAAAAGATCTTTGACTGCTAATTATGGTATCCCTGGTGACAAATGCAGCCTAAGGAGCAGAAACTACAGGATCTGTACTTATAAACTGCAGGATCTGTACTTCTGAAAAGAATTAATTCAGGCTTTTTTGCACCCAGAAGGCATGATACAACTTAAATTCATGGAGCTGAACCCTCTTACCCTCTCAAACAGGATGGCTGCATCGAGGTTGCCAGAGGGGAGCAGTCCCTGGGCCGTGCTTGTGTTTGTCTTATGCTCAGGAGCTGTTTTGGATAGCACTAATTGGTAATGGCCAAAATCAGGCCAGGGTTATTGGCACAGCATAGCTGTAGTGTTCAGAAATGGAGTTAAGGAGAAAATGTTCTTCTTGGACTTAACTCTGAAGCATTATTTTTCCTAGTTCATAATAGTGTCTCTCACCGTTAAATGAAATTATTTTCATGCTTTCTCTTACTCCAGATTTGCTAGGGGGTGGCTGGGAAGACTCTTACGATGTTTATTCTTTAATGTGTGAAAAGAAGTCAACATCACTCATCTATATTCTAGCACTTCATCAAGCCATACAGCTAAGCACTTTTCATATGGGAAGGGTAAATCTTGATATTTGTGTTCTGACAGACCATTTAGCATAATTATGTGAGGAAACTAGACCTATGCAATTATATGGTGAATGGTGGAGGAGATGGAGGAAAGGAAGGAGTCTATTTGTTTCTGTGACCCCATTCTTGTGCCCCTGGCTGTTCTTTCCCCCTCTGTTAATTGACTGCACTGGAAGGCATTAGCTACTCTCAGGTAGGTCTAATAAAGGATACACTGGCTGCTGAGTAGAATTTCAGCTCGGAAGTGACTAATGACTAAGTGAACTAAAAGAGAAGTTGCAGAAGAAACTCATGCCCTTCTACTATTCAGAAAACCGTTATCAAAGACTTCTGAATGATACCTTTATGTTCTTCAACAGTGGGAGGAATCTTTAGCCAGGCCTTCTTTGGCACTGATGTAATCAACTAGCAGATTAGTTGAAATTCGTAAAAAAATAGACTAATTAATTGTTGTATTGGCAGAACTGCCTCCTTCACTCTTTTTTTTTTTTTCCCCTCCAGAGGAATTTCAAAAAACAAATAAAAACAACTTTCCAACTTTCTCTATGAAAAAAATCAGTTTTGCTGAGAGTTTTCTCAAATGAAAATACTTCAGATACTCTACAAAAATGTACACATGTATATACAGTACATACAGATTTTTTCCATGCAGTGTAAGCACGTGTGCACACATAGCACTGTTTCTCTCTGAAGAAACCTTCATAGTTTAAAGTTGTGTGATAAGCTCATTATATTCTTGCTATGTTTTTCTTTCTTCAGTTGGTAGATTCACATTTTACAAAGTGGCTAAGATATCCTAGCCTTTCAATTTAGCAATATTTGAAGTTTCTGTTTTTTGTTTTTTGGTTTTTTTTTTTTGTTTGTTTGTTTGTTTGTTTTTAAAGAGTAATATTGTTTTCTCTCATTTTGCAGCTGTCACTTGTGGAACTAGAAAATCTTTTTGCAAAATAACTGAACAGGTCATGAACTGCTGATAGAATGGGAAATGACAATCGTTAGATAAATTAGTTGTGCAATGGGTGCATCTGCATATACATGAAAGTTCATGTTGCAGTGGAGATACTGCAAGTGCTCCTCTGACTCATTGGTAACACTGAGGCTTTGTCTCAAATGAAACATGGAGAAGAGCACTTTAAGGAGGAAATAAAAATACTGAATACTAAAACATTCACAAACATTGATTAAATGTAGTTTGTGGTGGAAATTATGCATTTTTTGTTTTCTATGAAATTTTGGAGTAGTAGAATGAATTGAAAATAGATTTTAAGACTCAAAAGTTGTCAAATGTTATGCAGTTGCATAGATCCTGTTATGCTGAAGATATCAGTGAAGCAAGAAACATGCAAGTTTATTTATTTGTTTGTTAAAAAGAATGCTTCTTTCTAAGAGCCATAGGTAACTTTGTTGTAGCAAAACAGGAAAATCTCTTGAAGCATCTGAGTTCTCATTGAAGATTCACACTTTAAAAGTTGAGTTAGAATTATGAGGAACACTTCTCTGGGTTCTTCCCAGATGTCAGTATGTAATTCCTTGTTTGTTTAAATGAATAAATGTCCATGAATCACACTGGCGTTTCAAATCTGTATTCAGAGCAGTGCTCAGTAAAGGAAGCCTGAGGCCACACGTTAAATGAAGTGGAGAAAACTGAATGCTGACTGGCTGCCCATTTGTCTGAGCATTGACCACTCTGCACGGAGAGTTAAGCAGAAGTGCTCTGAAGAGAGTTTGTCCTTGGGCAGTTACATTTATGTTTAGAGCAGCTGCAGGTGTGTAACAAAGCCTGCCTACCTTCTGCATTTACCAATATTTTGATGCTTGTGTTTGCTTTTTGTATCACTCCTAATTAACATATATTGGAAGGGAATTGGAAAGAAGCTTGCTTGTTATACTTTATTCCTTTCTGTTATTTATTTCTGAACTAGGGAGTCAGACCGTGCATGTTACAGAATCACAGAATTGCAGGGTTGGAAGGGACCTCCAGCGGTCATCAAGGACAACCTCCCTGCTAAGGCAGGTACTCTACAATAGATCGCACATGTAGGCATCCAGACAGGTTTTGAGTATTTCCATAGAAAGAAACTCTGCAACCTCTCTGGCAACCTGTTCCAGTGCTCAAGAAGCTCTGACAAAGTGGACCTCCTTCTTGCAAGAGACTTCTTTGCAAGGAAGCATGTAGCTGAAGGATGTAGTGGTTGAGCAAATTTACTGGCAACATAGAAGACTTCTACTAGCACTTGTCACGCTGGCACACATTTCAAGGCACTGTGATGTAGTGGGGCTAACAAGGTACTCTCTGCTACTTGCTGGCTTGTGATTGCTGCCACAAGTGCTTGTGCGAAGTGCTGAGAGCAAGAGTAAGGCTGCAGGGTGGTGCAAGGAGGAGCAATCCCATCCCTTTTTGGGAACTTCAAAGTCACTTCAAGAAATCTTCATAGTCTGTCACTTGAGCTTGCTGCCTTTTGTCCATGTGATGGAATTTGTGGAATTATGCTTTTATGTTGGAATTGTAAGTAAGGACACTGCACAGGGTAGACAGATTCTTAGTATATCTATATTGATTTTCTTTTGGACCTAAATTTCTTAAAAATGTTGACAAACAATAGAGAAGAATGATGATGCTGATACCTGTAATTTTTTCAGATGCAAGGTTCACAAAGAACGTAAGAAACGGGAGACGTGGTTCTGTAGCAACTGCTTGCCACCATGACTGAGAATGTGGACATGTCATTGATAAAGCAGTGAGGAATGTCTTTCAGGTATTCTTTTTTAGTGCTGCCAAGTAGCTCTGCTCATTATGAGGCTCAAGCCTGAAACTTGAAGTACGTATATAATGACACGCAGAGATCACATCTATCTCTAGAATTTGTGGACTTCGGATCCTATGTAAACTTGGGAAGCAAAGTTATCTGGAATACATCATTGTACCATGAAAATACAGTGCACTAAGGTAATCCCTTACGTAATTAGTGAAATATACGTGCATGTTGTGGTTTAATTATACTTGCAGACATTTAAGAATTACCTTAAAAATACATCAATGATTTTGTAGTTTTCTACTGTTTTCCTCCTTTCCCTCTTTCTTAATACATCACAGCATGATTTATAAGAATTAGTAGCGATATGTAGTAACATGCCATTCAGAAAGGAAAAGGAAGGTTCATCTTGTTAATATTCCATATTTCATTTGGCTGGCTCAATGAACCTTTACCTGTGTATTCATGAGACTGTGCCTCTAGATGAATGCGGAGGTGGAATTACCAACAAATATGGTGCTGAATATTAAAAATGAACTGTAAAAGGTTTCAAATTTTTCATTTCTGTGACAGGAGTTATAACTACAACAGACAAGAATTATAACTGGAATGAAAAATGGCAACAGATAAATTAATTGTAATGAAACTGACTGTAGCAGTGGAAAAGAAAAATTGGAATCTTTATCAGAATTTAAAACTTTAAGGTCATTACATTTTGGTTGCTTTCAGATGTTCATCATGGAGAATGCAATGATTATACGAAAATGGAATATATATTAGTTAATTTTATACTATTTTTTTACTAAGGCTGCAATTCTTGTGTTTAGTATTGTTCTTTTAAAATATTTTTTCTGTTTCTTTCCTATTCAGTACTGTTTTGCAAATAGTTTACATTGAACAATAAGAACTGATTTTCATTCTTACTTGCTCTGTATTCATTTGAATGACAAAAATCATAACTAAAGGAAAAACTAGGGCAGATGTAATTCATTCTAATATCACAAATCATTAAAAAAAAAAAGGATAAAATAAGCCAACAATTTGCTTTTGACATGCCAGAATTACTCATAAGAGTCACTACTTTAATTGCTCTGTCAAATTATTGTTTCACTCATGCAGTGGTTTAAAAATAATTCTTGTGCAAAACCATTGCATCAAGCTTATAGAATGGTATCTAAATATTCCTTTCAGAGAAATTTTAAACCTGCAAATTTTAGGATTTCAAGGATGTAAAATGTCATAATCTGGCTGCACAATGTTTGTAAGTGCATTTGTAAGCACTAATTTTACAAGTTGAAGTTTTCTGCAACATTTTTGCATCAGAATACTTGGAATAAAATATTGCTAAATATGCAGGACTTAACACAATGCAGTGTATTACTTTTAGAAGTTATTTTGGTATATACTAATTAAAAATAGAAAGTTTCTCAAAACACTGTTGTAGTGTGAGTTAAAGTAGCATAGAATATATATTTTAAACAACTTTATATTAAAATGTTTACATTCTTCACCTCAACTTACAAAAAGCATCTATTAGACTTATCTAGAATTCATATTATTGTTTTACATATTTAAATGCCTAGCTGCATACCTTACCAAATTATTGTAGCTCTGCAATGGATTTACATTAGGAAATGTTCCCTGATGTCTTTGTCAGAGAAGAGGAACAAAAAAGGGCACACAGTTGCCCTAAACATAGTTGGAACACTATGTAGTACAACTTTGTGAGCTTCATGTAGGTGAGGGTTACGCCAATAGTTGTGAGGATGCTTTCTCTACTACTTGATACAGGATGCAAAGTTAAAAAGAAGTGCTGCTATGATGCTGGATAAATCTACATATCAAAAAGTGTCAGCTTATCCTGACATTCTGAAAACAGAGAAACTATGCAGGATCCTGGAATCTCCTACACAATCTAACAGGATCCCAAGGAAAACACCAGCATATGCATTTATTTTTTACTATATGTGTACCTAAGTCAGAAAAGTCAGCTTTCCAATACTTTGTCTTGAGTCTAGCACGAGTACAAATTACTGGCTAGAGCAGCAATTAGTGCCAGGCATGGTTGGAGCACTGTTTGTAACCTTTCCACCCAGCATCAATCAGTGTGCAAAGGATCTGCAGGAGTACAGCTTCTGCTGTTATCAAAATGGAGAATATAAAGCAGATATTCATCATTCAATAAATTAGCCTTATTGCTTCTTATGTTGTCTGATAATTTTTTAACTGTCTTGGAAAACTGATTGCTTGAGCTATTGTAATTTTACTTTTTTTAGTCTCATAGAAGAAGTTATCTAGCTAGATAACTAGATTACTTTCTCCTTAAATTATCACCCATTTTTAAAGTGCAGAATACCAGGTAGGTTTCTTTTGCCTGCCATTTTTATTTAGTATCTTATAAGATCTTATGAACACTGAATTATTTCATATGTATTGTACGTGATGTATGATTGTTAATGTGCCTTTTCTTAAAGTCTGTTTATTTTCGTAATTGCTAATGTTGCAGCTGTTTTAATGCGTAATATATAACATTTGATGTTAAGATTTTTCTGATTTCTTCAGCTTGTCACCAACTTTAAAATGCTTTGTTTCTTCCAGGATGAAAACATCTCTTTACTTTCTTGTATAAACTCTGTGCAATGTAATCTTAGCAAACTAGAACACCTACGAGAAATTAAGAGGTAATTGAAGGAGTGTTATTGTATTTTGTTCAACTTTTCAGACAGAAAAAATAGGTCATGTACTAACGGTCCTAGTTGTAATGTGAAGGAAATGTTGAAATTTGGTAAGAATTCATTTTCAGTAACATGAAGAAGTTATGCTCCTAGCCATTTTTTAGATAAACTAAACCCTGAAAAAGCTATCAGAGATAGGTGAGATATGAAACAAGCTTTGGTAGTTAATTTCATGTCAGAAATGCCATCAGTAATCCAATGGTGGAGAACATTTACAAAAATACATAGAGGATGAGAAAGGGCTGTATGAGCAGTGAGAGTAGTCTTAATTCTCAAATTGCTTGCCATTTTCATGTTTCAGTGCTACATTTCAAACTGTGATTCTGATTTTATTACTAAGAGATGATATGTGCATGCATGTTTATTCTTCATAGTGGCCTGTTAAAGATGTGTAATTGTCAGAAATATTAGACCTTATCAAATCTTTGAAAGCTTTGTCTATAGTCTGGCAGACAAAGCTATGCTGTTTTTGGTTTATGCATGATTAATTTTGCAACAAGAACTTAGTTTATGCCAATGCTGGCAAACCAAAATTGAAACCACCTTACTTTCCTAGAGCTCTATTAACTTTGAAGTGCTAGCAGGACTTGAAACAAGTAACCATTTATTTTAGTTACTAGGGTTACAGCCATGTCCCTGAATGCACTCAGGTAGTAGCTCAGTTAAATAAAAGTATGTTCCATTTAGAGTAGAATTGTGCTTTAATGTTGAATGAATGCTAATTTGGGGTTGCATGGGGCTACTTCACTTTGTATGATATACAGCATTCTGCAGTGCATTGATGGTTGCTTAGCATGGCAATGTATAAACAGAAGTACCTTCCAAATGTGTTTCCAAAGTTTTTCTTGCTCACATATATCTTCTCATACTTAAATTATCTTATTTAAAACATCTGCTTTGCAGTCATGGGAAACTCAATATTAATAACTGTGTTTTTAATCAAATATGTCTTGAATTAATTCAGTTTCTCCAATGTGTATAGTTTGTTTTTTGTATTACAAGCAAATATTTGAGGATGTCTGAAGTACAGTATGTAATGTTTAGTGAAGGATATGCAGAAAGTAGTATTAAATTAGAAATATGCTGCTCAGATATTAAACTGTTCTCATTTCAGTGAGGTTTTTTGATGACTACTGTAGATGTCTTCCATTATCTTCCTATCCCATATTTATATTACCAGATTTCATTTTAGTACAACAGTCCAATGGTTTTAACTCTGAAATAACTCTGAGATTCATTATTTTTTATTTGCATACCTGAATTTTGATGTCTTCCCAAAAATTGATCTTATAATATTCTTAGCCTATCACTTTCTATAAAGGTTTAATTTCAGCAACTGAGTATGTCAGGTTAGCAACTGTGAAGAGATCCCAGTTTCCAAAGGCTTTTTTTTTGTTTTACACTTACAGTACAAAAAGCCAGCTTCTCTCCCACTGCCCTCCCCAATCTAAAAGATTGGTCAAAGAAGGTCATACAATGCTGTTAATCTACTGAAAAACAAACAAACAAGCAAACAAACAAACAAAACTGGCTATTCATACACTTATTTGTGATATGAATTTATTGTTATAATAAATAAGAAAAAAATGTTTTGATGTTACGTAGTTCAAAGTGAAAGGTTGAGTAGTCAGGTAATATAGTTTTAATCCTCTTTCCTTATTTTCTGAATTAAAAGTTAAATCAGCTAAAACAGTGTGGATGGATAAATATGCTAGAAGGCCTCTGGAGGTCATCAAGTCCAACCCTCCTGCTAAAGCAGGTGTGCTATAGTTGGTCACAAAAAAAAGTGTCCAGGGAAGTCTTGAATATCTAAAAAGAAGGAGACTTCACAGCCTCTCTGGGGCAGCTTATTCCAGTGCTCCATCACCCTGAAACTAATTCTTATGTAACTTCCTGTGTCCCAGTTTGTGGCTGTTGCCCCCCATCTTGTAGCTGAACACCACTGGAAAGAGCCTGTCCCCATCCACTTGATTCCTGCCCAATAGATATTTATGAACTGTGATCACCTCTCAGTCTTTTCTGAACAGCCCCAGGTCTCTCAGCTTTTGTACTGGAGAAGCTCTAGGCCCATCACCATCTTTGTGGCCTTTGCTGATCGATGTCTAGAAGTTCTTATTTGAACTGGGGAGCCCGGAATTGGACTCAACATTTCAGATGTGGCCTCACGAGGGCAGAGGAGGGGGGGAGGATCACCTCCCTGACCTGCTGCCCACATCTTGCGCTGGTAAATTTTTTAAAAACATAGACAAATTTTATCATCTGTTAACTATTCTGGAAGTCAGAAAGCAGGTTATTCTGCAATTCTGTTTCTGAAATTTGAGCACCACTAAAATGATACTCCGTTGATATTTTAATATATTAACTCTGTAGCTGCAGACTGATGTGTTTGATGACAGGTTCTTGTTCTTACAGCACATACACTGGATATTATGCTTTCAGCACTAACAAAGGAACAGTGTTTTGAAAAGCAAACAGAAGCAGCAGTGTGAGGGAAGGCAGATTGGTGGCCTTTCATGGATAGGCAGCTAGTTCCTCTGGCTGTGCTGCATGGACACTCAGTCTTCAAAGCCAGCTTGCACCTCCTTAATGTGAAAGCTGGAAGCAGAAGGAAAGGAACATCATACTTCTGCTTATCTGAATAGAGTAACATTCCTTTGAACTCCATCCCTGTAGGGCATAGAGAAGGAGTGTCCACACAGTTCCAGCACTCACTGACTGAGGCTTGAAAGGCAAAAGCAAAGTAGAAGGCTTTGTACAACCCTGGCAGAAGGGTACAGGTTCTCAATGGAATGAACTAGTGTGTCAGTGAGCTCTGAGAAATCACTGGATTGGCAAAATTTCAATTTTCCTGATGCTGTTAAGATCTCTAGAGACAAGACTGAACACCTGTGTTTTACCTCACAGATACATTTGAAATTCAGCTCCAGAACTGAGCTTTCTGGACTTCATGCAAATCTTTGCTAAATATTCCTCCAAATCATGTTAAAGTCCACCTGAATTTTTTGACTAGGGATTTCTAATTTTATCTTCTTAGGTATAAGCAGTTTTCGTTTCTGTTCAACACTGCTGATCAGTTTTGTCTACATACCTCAGGGGTCAAAGATTGGATCCAATCCATCTTACTTAGCAAGCTTGTGTATTGCATTCTTTAAAGCAGAAATAGCACCATCATTGACAATACATTTTGCTTTTCAGATGGGGAATCTGAGAAGGAAATGGTACAAGAGAGACAGATGCAAAAATTCAGGTAGGGTCCATGAAAGAAAGGTAATTGAGAAAGATTGCGCTATGTCAAAACACTGTTGTTTAACTCCAGACTCCTCAAAATCTCTTTGCCGTTAGAGAGACTATAGAATAAAAGTTCTACAAGTTATTTTCGGGTTCTACCCAGATGTATTTTGGTGCTGAGCAGTCTGGATCTTTCAGTACGTCTCATGTTTAAGCATAGTCAAAGAATTTGGCTCTGCCTTATTCTCTGTAGTGACTAATGATATAGATCTTCCGAGAGCATTTTTAATGTTTCTGTTGAATGGTAGAGAACCACTGTGACAGTTCAGCTGTTTAGATTATGTTCAGTGGTAGAGTGCTTAAAAGCTGTTGCTCAGAGCTGTGATAACTCTATCCCTTGATGGAGCAAATCCCTCTGCTTTGTTCCACCCAAATCTTTGAAAAAGGAATTATTTTTCCTCAGGCTGTCTGCTTTAGGGAGGTGGGGAGAGGATATCATCAACCTGCAGTGTCAGACTGTATGTGTAAAAGCATAGCTCATTTTGACTTACTACGTCAGCAGGCTGTCTGGCTAAATTTGCTGTCTGTTTTTATGTATGTGAATATTCATTATTGCCTTTATTGCAGTTATTTTTGCATAAATAGAAAGAACAAATTTACTGTGGCATTATAATGACCTAAAAGAGGAGGTTCCAGCATTATAGTAAAATAGCAGTCATGTTGCAGTCATCTGAAATTGATATCTCTGTCCAGATACATTAGAATCCCTCTTGGAGCTGCAGTGCTGCCCTGCATAATGTCATTGTACTTGCTGAATCTGTCTCTGTCTACCCAAATTAATAAACAAAGCCAGAGCGTTCTTGCATGTGATGTTATGCAGAGAAGATGTTAGTAGTTTTGGTATTAAGATATCACAGCGACTTGTAATTGTATGAAAATTCAATACATATATTACATCAAAGTTACATCTGACAACTACACGAGTTCTCACAATAATATATATATATGTATGTATATTTTATAGCATTACAATTATAACTTGAATTTGGATTATCATTGGACATTTGGAGTATCATTGCACATATAAGAATGGTATATTTTTTTATAACTGAATAAGTTAGATATCTTTCATAATAAGAGGATACAGTGCTTTACTTTGTTTCCGGAGAAAATGAATTATAAGAAAATAGAGAAATGGCTGTTTAAAACTCCTCCTGCTATGGAGAATCTGACAGCATAGTTTTATTTATGTTTTATATAAGATAGTTAATAGTCAGTGATATAAAATTTGGCTTCATCAAGGACATGTGAGCCAGTCCCATTATTTGCAAAATACTCATAATTCAAAATCAATCAGTACTATTTTTAATTATTGCATGCATGGGGGGGGGGAAAAAAGGTAAAGAAAAAGTGAAAGAAAAAGAACTATGTATGCACCAAACTATATATATGCTAAAAATCCAAGTTTCTTATTCAGGCTTCTGAAGTGGAAGTCTCTAAACACAAGTACTGGGTGCTACACCATATTGAATACACAGAACATCGTTCAAAGGGTAGACTATGGTTTTCACTGAGTGGAGTAGACTCATTTAGAAACTTACAGTTTTGGGAAGCTGCCTGAAGCAGCTCTCTCTAGAGTAAGCAGAAGGAAAAGGGACTCTGGAGGGTTCCTTGTTTGATTACAGTTCACTGATTTCCACATCAGATTTGCTCAGCCTACAAGTACAAATATGGTTTTCTCTCTGGTTTCTTTATTTTGTGAGCCTGCTCAGAATGTTCACCCCAGGATCTGACAGTCATCCGGGTTCTTTCCATTCCACGTCTCATTGCTGGTAATAGATTCTCTGCAGGTTAGTTATGCCTCCAACACATCTCCGTATGGTTGTCTTCAGATTATGCCATCAGTGACACTTGTGTAACCCTATTAGTCTTCAGTGGTGTGGTTAAAACACTGTGAAAGGCACAATCTTGAGTGAATATACAAGTGGAATCTTTCTTATTTCAACTTTATATCTTATGTCCAGTATTAGATATTTATGAACATTATTTCATGTGTGGCTTTACAACAATAAATAGGAGGCTGACATACAAGAAAGTCTTCCACCACCTGCTATCTTCTTGCCTCATTCTTCACAGCCTCACAGGTGCTGCCTGTGTGGCAGAAGCAGCAATAGCAACATACCCTGCCAGAGAGACAGCAGGCACAGTGCTAGGCATTGGTGGAAGCAGGCTAGGGGTTTCACCGGCTGGATCAGTGCCTTTGGGAGATTACAGCCGAGGAAGCAGGTGAGATGGAGAGTCCTGGGTATAAGAAACCAAGAGGAGATCCCTGTCAATCTAAAATGTTTAAGATGAAAACAAATGAGTTACGCTCTGCTGTGAAATCAGGTTTGAGGACTGAAAACGTTTACTTCAAAACTAAAAAATGTCATAGAAATCCATAACCTGATGTTGCCACTACATAGAAAATCAGTGCTGGGATTAGTTGTGTCCTGAGATATGTAATTTCTACAGGTAGTTTGTTTTTTATTTTATTTACTTATGAAAATTCAGACTGCATTGACATTTTCAGTAGATGCCCAAGATGAAAAGCAACTGTGAGGATGCTCTGAATTACTCTTGGGTGAGTTCATCCTGTCCAGCCTAAAGTTCAGCACAAAGTAAACAGGTTCAAAGGTTCTTTCTTGTCTATTCCAACTAGAGCCTCTTCACAGCAGGAAGCCTGATCGTGCAGATTGGATATCAGGCTGCCCTTTTCCCAGACAACAGAAGGCAGGCTTTGAGATGAGCTGCCATACTCTGTGGCTGAGAACAAACCTCTTAGGGAGGGGTAAACTGTACATGTTTAAAATTGAGCTTCAAGGGAATGAAAAGAAGAATTGGATCAAGGAACAATAAACACTAAAGAGACTTCTCTGAAAATGACAGTTACATACCAGTTATTGAATCCCTGTGTGTGGTAAAACAAAGCAACAAACAAAATCCTTCCAGACTATCTCCTATCTTGTGCAAACCTTGACCCTCTTTCCAAATTAACTCTTCAATTTCCTGTGCAAGTTCTGATAGCAAAAACTAGGTGATAGTATATATCCGCTGGCTGAGAGCTAACATTTGAGCATTCTTGAGGCTGCATTCAGCTTGTGTCATGAGTTCTGGCAACAGCATAGCAGCCTGTGTGAGAGAGATGTTAGAGTACGAGCTGTTTTCCTGACCTGGCAAGTAATACGTTTGCAGATGAAAAGAGGAAAATTCTAAATTGTATAGCCTACTGATGATTTTTCTTCAATCATGTAAGTAAAGATTATTGGACAGCGTAACTGAGGAAATTATTGTTATTTTCCATAGTACCTCAAATGGGAAAAACCTGGCAAGGCAGGAAGAAGGAATAGAAAACATAAAGAAAGCTCTCTTGAAGTATTTTGTCACACAAACTTCCTAAAATTGTCATCACTTCTGCAAAGGAAAGGTGGGCTATATAAACACTGGAGACTTGGTGCTTGCGTAGACCCAGGATCTAATTTATATGTAGAGCTTCTGGTTTTCTGACTTTACCTCCTTGTGAGACTTTCCAAGCAATAGCTGCCCTTAAGTGAATTATCTTTTGAAATCTAGCCACAGGGAAAACTGTTCCCAGCCATAACCTCCAAACACTTCCCAAACTTTGAAGCTGCTGCTGAATGAGATCTTCTCCTTCCACAGTACCATACATCCCCATTGTAAAGGCAAGACCTAAATGACTGCTTTTTTGATATATATACCTCAGATTTAAATTGAAAAGGATATTTAAAATAGGGATAATAAACCACAGGTATGTCTTCAATATATTGCAGATTGCTTTCTGCAGGGTGCTTCTCCCTCCTGTTGTGGCTGATTTTTCTAGGATGGGAAAAACAATTTTTTTTGCATCCTTGTAAGAGTTGGAAATGGCAGTCTGTACAATCTGTACCTGTGTTTTCAGTCATGTCAGATTTCTTAAGAACAAACTGCTGAATGATTGTTTATGCTTTCTTGGAAGATGTGACATGCAAAAGGCAAAATCGCTTTCTGTAGCTTTTTTTGTTTTAGATCTGCATGCTTACCAGCTTCTGAATAATTCTTCATTTTTTTTCCCTGGTGTTTTATTTTCAGAGAATACACTTGTATTCATTCACAGCTGATTCACTGCGAGTGCATCTATTCTCTTAAATATTTGACCATGTAGACGTTATCTATGCGGTTTTAAAATTCCAAGCAATGAAGAATTCGTTAACCTTAAGAGACTTGCAAAAAATAGCTTGGGATTTTAAAAATGATTCTTACGGGTTTGTAAAAACCAGTGGTTTTGTTTGTTTTTAATGTACGCATCCAGAATCAGTAAAGCCTTTAATACTTCAGTGAGGTGAAATGGTTCTATTTCCACTGTTATTTTCAAAGAAGAATTTCAGCAACTGTCCCTGTTATTGCTAGGCTGGTCCTGAGGAAATGTGTGTGAAATGAAACAATTCGGTTGAACTATTCCCAATACCTCAGGGAGAGGTGAAAGATAAAAATAAATTGTGTGAAATCTTCTTTTTTATTTATTTTTTGTCTTTTCAAGAGCCGTCACAAATAAATGCTTTGGAAGCCAGCTATTATTTGGAAGAATGTAAGCTAAAGTATCTGATTTATTTGATGGGGAAAAAGAATTTTAAAATCTAGTTTGGGCATATTTCAAAAAAAATTGCAGAGATTTGATTTACAGTTCTGTAGTTGTACAAGTTCCTAAAGCTTGAATGTCACAAAGGATTGACTATAAAAACATAACTTCACCAGTGTTGTATCCATCTCATTTTATTTTGAAGATCAGGATATCACTAGCTGATTTAACTTAGGTTCAGTTCAGATCACAACTTTTTTTCTATTCAGTAAATATAGTAATTTCTCCAAGAGCCAGCTTATTCTTTCAGTGATTCCACAAACCCTAAGTCGTAAGGAAGTCCAATTCAGGGACTAACATCTATTAAAGTAGTTGAATAAAATGTGTGGTATTTGAATAAATGGGTGTGGTGAAAAATAGCAATTTTCTGACCAGGTTAATGTTTCTCGCTTTAGGCTTTATTTAATCACTTCCTGTTATGTGTTTCTTTTCTCCCTGTTAGGGTAACGGTAGAAATATTTCAGAGCAAGATTTCTTCATTGCATTTCTGATGAAAATAGTAACTTTTTTTTTCTTTTTGGAGATTATTACATATTGTTAGTGGTAAAAAGATGCCTGTTGTCAGATAATTTATCATGGAGTGCTTTGTTTGATTAGTGGAAGCTAGTTGAGTATTTCCAAAATTGTTGATGAGTTAACAGTTGAGGTTTGGTGTAAGACTGCAAGTCACAGAAAGACAGACTATTTCATGTGTACTTAGATGGATCAGTATTTCCAGGTCCTACGATAGATTAACTTCCTGTATCCATACACTGTATTGTGTAGATGTATGTAAAACTCAGAACAGTAGTTATAAAACCAGTAAATCTTCTGAGTAACTGGATCTTAGCCTAACAATTTAAAACTTTTCTCCTAATCATGGATATAAGTGTAATTCTAATTATTATGGTATTATTTTTAATAGTAATATTCTGATGTGGACTATATTTATTACTGCAGACATTATTTTAATGTAAGACCATTCAGGTATGCATATAAAATTTGAATTAATAGAAACCATAGAGGTGAGTCAGCATTGGAGATTTCTGTCTGTTTTAATGTAGTAAAAAGGATGCTCTGAGAGGGCCAAAAAAAAGATAATTTGCATTCCCATCATTTAAGAAGTAAAGCTGTTCTCAGCAGCACCTGAATACCTTTAAGGATGTACAGGAGGGCTTTTAATAAATTACCTTGTGCATTTGAAATAAAGGTGCTTCAGAGTAATTATGTAGGACAGTCTAATATATTAGGGCAGGAAATTACTTGAATGCCATTAATTTCATTTGTGTCCTGTCAGAGAAAAGTCAATTAGAGGTGTACATCAGGGAAAAGCACTTCTAAAGGAAAGATAGAATGTGTAAAAGATCCCATTATACGTCTGTTTCCCTAGATCACTATTTGGTTAGAAGACTTGACATAAGGTGAGCTAACACCAGCAGCTATCACGGAACTAGTACCGCATTAATTAATAGGGCTTATATTACTCCATTAAAATACTATGTGAGGACCTCAGAGATTTCAATGCCTATACCTTCACAGCAAATCAGAGACAAGGAAATGTTAAGAGCCCCTTTATACAGAAGGAGATGAGACAAAGAGATTAATGTACTTACAGAATGATTTCTGTAGTCTTCTGCCATCTAAACTAGTTACCTAGGATTCCCTTACAGCAGCAGAAGAAGAGAGAGGCAATAGTATGGAATGATTAATTCCACTTGCTGAAGGATGGGATGAACCACCTTGGATGAAGTGTTCTCTAGAGAGGCTCAATTTAAGAGAACCAGGACTTCATTACCCAGCCTTTTCTTGAGAAGCCCACCCTGAAGTTGTCCTCAATGTATATGCTGGACACAAACAGGTGGAGAATACCTTTGTTCTTGAAGACTGAAGAACATTTGCAAACATGCAAAAGCAAAAATGCAGGAGTTAATGGAGTTAAATAGATGAGTTTGGGCACCTCAGGAATTGTAGTTTTGGGTCTGGATATCAACGACAAATCAATTTATATATAAAACTTGTAGATTTCATCCTAAATGAACTTCTAGTAAAGAACCACGCAAGAATCTGTGGTAAAACATCGTACTTAGTAGGAGATCCACTGTTTCTGTTAAGGGAGCAAGAAAAATGTGCCACTTTTTACATCTTTCTCACCACTCTCACTTCTTTCGGATCTGTTTTGGAAGCCTTTGTATACTAAGCTCTTAAGAGGGACCTGTGGTCCAGAGAAGAGAACAAAAAACAAATTCTTAGTCAGAATTTTTCATGTATAGTCAGTACTGCAGATATTAATTAATGCAAACATTAATTTCTGAGGAAAGCAACATAAATATTAGATCTCATGTTCCAGGAGAGCAAAGTATTTGAAATCTAAATGAAAGCAAGGGTCAAGTTAGAATTCTGAACATGAACTTCTAAACAGAAAACTCAGTCATATTTAGGTCATATAAACATTTGTGGTACTTGATAAGACATCGGAAGATGCACTTTCTCTTTGACTGCTATCACTAATAAATAAGAAACTGCTCATGAAGCTTCCGACCACTGTCAAGGTTGACTTACAATATCATTTCTTCATACTCTTTTCAAATAGATGAAAAATTCCACATGTAGTAATCTTAGAAATGAAGCAAAACAGTTCAAATGTGTTTTCTTTGCTGTCAACTTAAACAAGTCTAAAATCTCCCAACTGGAAAAGTCTTGCATTTTCTTTTTTCTACATCAGAACATATGGTTTGGCTTCTTCAGAGAGCTGTAAGTCAAAGTCTTAAAGTAACATAGTGCTCCTGCTTTCTATGCTTACCCTGATATCCTTGTCACTTACTGTGCATATATTGTCAATAACAAATGTCAATGAAACACTATAGCATAACATCAATTATATTAGTATGTTCAGTGAAGTACAAAAGGATTGCCCTTCTGTTAAGTAGTTTCTTCCCTAGAAAGCCCTGAGGAACTCTGTTGTAGACAGTGATGTAAAATTCCTAACCAGAAATGCTGTCAAGATTTATCAGAGCTTCAGCTCTTAAATTTGTCGTGGTTCCATTTACTATATTAGAGCCATATCAGCTTACATCAGATGTAGCACTTACATAATTATATTCTTATTATATTTCTTTCTTTCTTTCTCTATTTCTTATTTATTTCTTGTTGCATATTTTATGTGATAAAATAAGTTAGTAAAATGATCATGCAGACATGGGAAAAAATAACGCTGCTCTATGGATGGCCATTGAAAGATCCCATTAAGACTATGATAATTGATAATAGATATTTTCTCATCTAATTCTATTTTCCTAGATCCTGAAATGGCAAAATAACTTTCTTGAGTTACTTCCACTTGAGAAGGTGACATAAGAAGAGCATTCAGATTCCCCAATGAAAAATTTCTTCTGTTCTGCTTCTACCCAGAACCTGAAACTATTGAATCTACCCAGAAAAACTTGGTAAAAAGTGATTGCTTTCTCACTTCAATGCAGTATATATAATCTGCAAATATTGCACTCTGCCCAGTGATCCACAAAGTTTATTTGCTCATTTATCTGCATTAGCCTTTTGCTGTTTGTTTTCCCACCAATAAAATATTTCATACTGCACAAGAGTTGGTGAGGTGAGTGTTGAGGAGAGGATGAATGTGTGCATATGTCTGGCATACACCATTACAGAGAAATATGAGTAGTTTCTCTGAAGTTCTTTGAATATAATGAAGAAATCTAGGACTTAGCCTAGATCTTCGAACAAGGAATTTCTTGTTTGAAAGTGATATTACATCAGATTCATAAGGATTTAGAGAAGGATACACACTTCATGAAAACTGGTCAATGTCCAGTCTAGGTCCTTAAGACCACATTAGTCAAATGATATGCTGTAACTGCACGGATGTTTAAGATGGTGGTAGCCCAAAAGATTGCTCCGTGATACAGTGATTTTGTTTCATCTAGAGCAATGAAGAAGTGTCTCTGCTTGGCCACAGGCAATAATTTAGTTCCTGGATAGCAAAATAAACCTCCTCGAGATTCAAATGTTTGTTTGCTATCCTTACGTTGTTAATATTGTGTTGATTCATTTTTGACTAAAACGGTCTTACACCAGTTTAGTCAAGGACCAGAAAAACAGCTAATTTGGATAAATATCTCTTGTGGTTGTTTTAGAGATTGAGGTTTCAGTGCTGTCCCAAGAGCAATAAGAGAAACTTATTCAGGTTTTTAGATATTGTGACAGATCCTACTGAAATATTCTAAGGCAAATAAACACTTAGCAGTTGTCACTTCATGTGTGTTGGTCAAGGTTTTCTCATAGTTATGACACATCATTAATGGTTAGATGGGTAACTTACTCCCTTTTTGTGGAACATCTGTAAATGATTGGCTTGTGGCAGTTTTCAGTATTTCACTTAATTTTGCAAGATAATATTTTCAGTTAAGTTTTTGTATCTGAAAGTAGACAATTTCCAATTTTTCTGTCTCCCCTTTTTTCAAGTAGTATGTTGTCATTAGTTTTCATCTTGTTTGAGCTAAATGAAGGCTGCAACATCTTTCTACCAGCTTTCTAATCTAATGTGATTCCCATAAGATTATACAGAGTCCTGTTACACGTGTAGTTACATAACATTTTGAATTGATGAATTCTTGATAAAATACAAACTGAATGATGAAATCCATAAACTTTTTTGACTGTTTTCTTCTTTAGACTGATCAGGAGCAGGTACCATGCTAATAAATATGTGATAACATATCAGCAGCTATGTAATATCATCATGCATTAAAGCTGCGTTCTTATTTTCCTTTCAAATCTATTTCCCGTTTTAGCAGCAGAATTTTTATCTTCCTTACGAAATAAAGTAATTTAAAATTTCATTTACATATTATTGAGGAAAGAAGAATCAAAGAAAAAGTGTTTAGGAATTACTGAAGCGTACGATTAATTGTAGGCCTTTTCTCATTCAGTTACACATTAATCTTGAATTGCTGCTTCACTCCTGGTGACTGAAAGCTCACCATTATTCAAGGGACTTTTCCAGCTGTTGGAGTTCGTAGAAATAAATGACAGTCATAGGTATCTGCTAAGAAGCCGCCTAAATCTGAAAGCAAACAGTATAGCAGCATCATGACAGAGCGAAAAGATCCTATGGGGCTGTCTAATCAATCACCTGCCTGTGAGAGGAATACAACAGTTTGAATTTGTTTCTGGCAAAACAAATTTGTGTCTCAAATCCCAGTGGGCCAAATTTTGTTGTCATAACACTAGTAGAACTGGTGATTTACTCTGTTGCAAATAGGATGGGAATATGACTTAATGTTTTTATATGGCACTACTGAACAGTATTTATTGTCTTCAACCATAGATTAAATGGTGATCTTCTAGAAAAAGTTCCAGCCTTTTCCCTGTCTTTCCATTCCTCCATCTAAATAACGTTAAACAAACTATATATTTTCTGTATTTCCTATGTTTTAACTATCCTGCAATAAGTCTTCACTTTGTAGAAAGAAAACTTAGGTTTTTCCCATTTTCTCCTTTTAATTAGTGCTTTTCTGTACTGTAAGCAATTACATTTATATGATTTGAATGAGACAGCTGTCTTTGCCTGAGCCGTAGGCATACAGAAGGTGAGCAAGAATTCTTAAGGTACGAAAACCAGGAAGAGTTGGAAATGCCTCTCTCTTATGTGCCTCCAGTATAGAGGCAGCTTCTATAGGACACAAATAGTGTTTCTCCATCTGTGTGTACCCTGATGTAGTTGTTGGGGCAGGGTGAGAAGCTGCATTGCAAATTGTGCTGAAGAAGAGAGCTGTGAATCACTCCTGCTGCTATAATCGTTTTCATAGGCTCCTTGCAGAACTGTATTAAGCTGGGCAGGTTGCAGTTACTATAAATGCTGCATGTTAAGGGCTCTTCTCTCTCTTGCTCTTACTTCTCCCTCCATTTCTAATACGAAATTCAGAAAGACTGATTCAGATGGAAGCAAAATTCAAACCAAACCCTGCTTAAAATCCTTTGCTCTCTGAGTCAAACCTTGGCTGTTTTTTTTGGTGTTTTTTTCCTCATCTGAGAAGTCATCTTTAGTGACAACTCCTCTACTTTAGTAAGCGTGCGCTTGTTAGGGAGGGAATTATGTTACTTTGGGAGGTAGGATGGAAGCAGGACTTCTAGCATTTGTAACAGTTGTCTTATACAAATTCAGAAACAAATTACTACATTTTCAGCCTGGTCTAAAGGAGGGCCTTGTCCATGTGGAAGTTGCTAGGGAAGAGCCAGAAGACTGTGGTGCAATTGGGAGCTCCTGGTTTGCAAAATGATCGAAGGTGGCATTGCAACTGCATGGATTCTGCTTGTCTTGAGAACAGCAGCTCAACTCTTTAAGTCTGTGTATCCAAGAGATGGTCTGAGGAGGTAAAACCCACAGTTAGCTGGCAGGTCCGCTGCAGTGTTCCTGGTGTGAGGTTCTGTGCCTGCTGGAGCTCAGAGAAGAGGTATGAAGCTGAGTCCCAGTTTCTTGGCTCCTTTCTGGGCTTTCCCACACAGCATAAGGCATAATATGGTAGGATGATGGTAGTAGGGAGTCACCCTGCCATACAAGGAACAGATTCTGCCACTGCTGGAGGGGTCTGTTAAGAATTCCAGGTGTGTAAACGAGACTTGGGTTCCCAGGGGTTTGCTTCAGGCAAGAAACCTTAGTGACTATTCAGCTTCCTCAGCATGGTGCAGAGTGGAGATATCTAAATACAGGCCATTGGAAGAACACTGGCAGAGGCTGTTGCTTGGGTAAATGAAAAATTCCAAAGAAACTCTTCCAAGGCTGGATATGGGTTTTGATCTTGACCACTGGTGATGCTGAGTATTTTGGTCCTTATTTTGTTAGAAAGTATTTGAGTGAAGGGGCTGACCAAATTAAAGTATTGACACTTTGTGACCCTGAATTCTTCCCTGAAGTGTCTTGGACAATGTCTTCTTTTTTTCTTTCCAAATATTGCAATTGGAATTTGGGAAACTTCTTTCATTGAATGTGATTGCTACATTAAACTACAACACATAAGTAAATTGGAACGTTATGACTGTGTTTGCAGATTAAATTGTGCTATGTACAGTTAAGATAATACTCACTGAAAATGGTCATTTATGTATGATCTATCCAATTCAATTTAACAGGAATTGGCTATTTATTGAAAGGATCTAATGAGCTGTGAAAGATTGTTTCCAAACACGTGTCTTCCTCCAGCTTACACACAGTTAAATGACAAGATCTATAAGTTTAAAACTTAATCTGTGGACTCTGGTCGGGTTTTGCAGATGTTTTCAAAGCCTGTTGGTCCCCTGACTTTATCACATAAAGTAAGTATTGATGTTTGCTCACTGTTCAGTGAGCATAAGCAAAAAGTAGGAGTTTCTGAGACAGATGGGATGTGTAGGTGTCAAGCTTTCACCTTACCTGCTTGAGCCAGTATTCACATAATTGTAATCCCAGAATAAAATAATTTGAATAAAACCTGGATACTGTGGTGGCTAAAGTTGATGATCCAAGATAATGGAGTAGAGAGACATGAATTCATTGTTTATGAACATATTTTAAAATATTTAAATTCAAGTCCACAGCATAGAAAAATGTTGGACAGGTACTGTTGAAACTGTAGTATTGATGGGACTGATTTTCTTAAGGCCAATGAAAATGGTTTGCTCAAATCTCAGTTAAAAGGTTTCCATTCCTTCTGTATAACAGCTTCAGTCTTACAAATTGTCGTTATCCCCATTCTCCTTTAAATGACCAATGTTTCTGCAATTGCAGTGGGACTACTCACTATAAAGACTGGACAATATTCCAACTCAATCATTTTGCACATGGATAAATTCTGTTAACTTGAATAAAATAATTGATGCAGCTCCCACAAAAAAATAATCATATTATTTTCTGTACTACAATTTGCTTGGCAGTAACTGAACCTTCTTGCTTTGAAAGTTGATCTTTGTAGATGTTATCTCCTGCCTGTCACAGAAAAGCCTCTTCCAGTTCTTGGATAGGTACGTTCTGGATGATACTGGATCTCTCTATTGGAACGGAGAGAAAAAGAATGAATGCAAGGGATGCAGAGGTAAGAGGGCAATGTGTGTGAACACACATAACTCTAATTATTGGAGTTTATGAGGACAGTTACTTTTTACCTCATTCATTACAGTACCCAGTAACTATACACATTAGCATTGTGTTTACAAACTCTTCATTATAAATGCAACAAATGTGTACTGAGATAATGGGAAGAGATCAAGTCTTTAAATGAAAGCATTTCTTTATTTTAGTTAAAGTCTGACCTGTTTACTGATCTAAATCTAAACTTAAAAGCAATGTTATTTTCTTCCATGTATATGAATAAGTTATTGGAAAATGTAGTGTTAAATATAATATTTTATTCTTACTACTAGCAGTATAAGTTTGGTATTTAGACTTGTTTCCATTAAAATCAACTGAAATTTTGTTTCTTACTTCTCTTAGACCTGAATTGAACAATTCATATTGATGTAGGAAATGGCAATCACTACATTTTGAATGTGATTAAGCATGTGTAATAGAACATAATATCATTGTTCGTCTCAATAGTCATAGTAAAAAAACAACAACAAACTATACTTTTCATAGAACCTACAAGTCATACAAATGATTTACAGCCATTTAATTGTAAAATATTTTAAAAGTGATGATGAAAACTTAGAAATAACTGCTATGCCAAATTTTAATAAGATAATGACAGCTTCATTAGCTTTAAAAATGTGCCTAATTTACAGGAAACTTGTATTAGTATTGAGGTGACATTTTCTATTTTATTGAGATTAAGATTGTGTAAATAGTCCATTTGAAATGCTCACATTTTATATTAAAATTAAGTATCCAGAAATTAATTATTCAACTTCTCGTGAGAGTTAGCCTTATTCACAAAAGTAGTCTCATTGACTAATGCTATTTCTCTGTCGTGATCAGATGACAGTGAAACAAGTGAAAGAATTACTGGTGAAAAATACCAATTCCATTTTTCTTTGTTGAAACATTTACTGATAATTGTTCTCTTCTTCCAACTAACTACTTCTTTTTTCAGTGCTGTACAACAGACAGTGGGAAATTCTTTCATGATCTCAGTGGGTAATCTGTTTCTTCCCTGACACATGATATGATTAAACTAAATACTGTAGAAAAAAAGATGAAAGTGTGGAGGCGATAAGGGAAGGACACAGGTTTTTTTTTTTACCCAGGTAAATCAATATAATCTGTCTAAGAGCATGCATCGCATATTTGTGAGTCCAGATTAGTAAAAAGCCTTGTTCTGTCTTGCAGTCAGATTGTTTTTGAGGCATGTGCTCTAAGCAAGGTGGACAGTTCTAAGAAAAATTTCATTGTGAATAGTTGGGACTTACTCCGGTCTTTCAGTACTGATCAACACTACAGATGGATGCGTCTCATTTTCTCTCTTATAGCCTTGTAAAGGGGAGAAAATTGGGGGGAAGGGCTTCTTACAACAATTTTTATGATCTAAACCAAATAATATATTCTTTTAGCATTAATTATTGTGACATATTTTTATAAACCATCTCTAGAAGATCCATTTTTTTTTTTCCTCTGGAGTAGCTTAAAGTATCAGAAAGAACAGAAGTCTGCTACTATGAGTGAATTATAAGGAAATTCTCTCTGAGACAATGGGCTGCACATATAAGGCTTCTGGCTGCTAAATTAGGAATATCCAGAATTGTCTGAATCCAGTGCTTCTGCATTTCCTCTTCCATTGTTCCTGGCAAAATGTTAGTCTTCCTACCTCATACTGTTATTGAATACACCAAAAGCTGACTGAAAAGGCAGCAAACATCAGATTCAGTCCTACTCACCCCTCCTAAGCAGTGGAAATATATAATTTACTTAAATGGATTCAATATTTCACCCTCCTTTTTTCTGTTACTGTTTCTTGTCTTCTACCTTTTTTGTGCATGTTGTTGAAAGTAGAACAATTAATATTTTTATTGTTATAATTTATTTTTGCAGAGCGGAGGGAATTTTAGCAAATATGCCTATGCTGAGGTAAAGAAAATGAATACAATGGTGAGGACAAAACACAAGAACATAGACCTTTATTAATAAATGTTTCTGTTTGTTCTCTGGTAAGTACAGCCTTACTAAATGGTAAGTAGTTTGTGTGGTGTTTTGGCCACAGCTCTCAACAACAGTGAGATCCCCAGAGTAGATGATAGCCTAAAATATGATTCAAGTGGTTGGCCTAAAATTCAACTTCGTAATGTAAGTGCACAGTGAAGATAATTGAGGAAAAATACAGGTTGTTGCTGCCTGACATCAACAATTGGTTTAGTCATCTGTAACATATTTCATTGCACATCCCTATAAACATCTGTTTTGCTTGCAGATTTCTCATTACTCTGCAGTAAAAAATCTTTCAACAAGCTCTGAAAACTAATACGTTACCACCAAATAATTTGTAGACCATTGGCTGAAAAACAGTGGTTCAGCTGATGCATTAGTTTCATCCTGCCTAGTATTCCATGTTATTGTTTTCCATTACTTATTAAAAGGTACATATATTTGAAATGAAGAACATCTTAAGCATTTAAAAATCTTTATCCAGTGATATATTGACATATCATGGGATTTACATGAGTCACTTGTTAAAATATGTCAGCTACTCATCCTGTTGTTTATAAACAGAGACTCTTCATCAGAAAGAGAGTTGAAAATGTTTCTTGAAGCAGACTTGTTAGCTTTGTAACAGATCAGATTTGTTCAGTATGGAAAGTAATTCAAAATAATAATAGAAGAGGAAGGCTGTAGATCCTCTTAAAGGACTATTTCTTCTTATTAAGTGTGAAGACTACAATCTCCTATTATACTGATATTCAGAATACACTAAAACATTTTTTTTGAAAGCAGCTTGCATTTTGCGCATTCTTCATAGTTGATAATGAAAAATAGTTTGTTTTTTTTATTATTTTCTTTTTGTCCAAGAAGACTTCTTAGTACACCACATTTTTTTTTGCTTGCAGCAAGTTTAAAAAAAAGGAAAGCACTGACAACTACTGTGAACTCTGACTGCTGGATTCAGAAGCACACTCCAAAAGATTTAAAAACTGGTATTCAGAAATGAAAATTCAGCATAACACTGTATTCTTGTTTGTGTATTCAACTGCTTAAATAGCAGAATCTTTTATTCACCATAAAGAAAATGTTCAACATTTGAGCTGATTTCTTTCAGTTAAGAGCGGTGCAAATCTTAATTAATTGAAACATTATTTATATTCATATTCTTGAAGTGTTTGAAAGACCCCAGTAGTATTTCAGCAGTTGAATTCAGAAGATTATCAGAGAATTTCTAAGGAATTTACACATTTTTTTAAAACACCATTTTGGTTATTACCCTTTTGAACAGGAACAGAGAGGTTGCTGCAAAAAATGAAAATGGCAGTGTGCAACTATATGAAGAAATATCAAAGTCATAACATGGAGTCTTTTAAGCAAGCCAAAACTTTTTATTAATACATGGAATTTTAAAAACAGGATGGAATATCTCTAACATGATATGGAATCACTTTTGCCACATTAATTAATTTGCCCCTGTGTCTTGTAAATCATTTCATGCCACAAATAATTGATTAGAGACTGAAGAAGAAATGAACAATTCATCCTGTGATTTAAAGGGAATTAATTCTTAATTAAGTTGGCTTACTTTGGATTTTCATCTTTAGGGAGAGTATGCTGCTAAGCTTTCACAATGCCTTCACTTAGTTTAATATTAGGGAAAGACTTCATAAGAGATTAAGGCACTCTTCACATTAGGGAGATCAGAATGAAGTAGCTGAATTTATGACTAAGAACTAGAACTCATCAGTGTAGAGGGATCTGGTGTCATCCACTTAAGTGATCTTCAATTTATGTCAAGAAGTGATGGAAAATTGAAAGTTCTATGTTTGCATAGGAAGCAGACAGTTAATCCAAAATTCTTTGTGTGATGATCCCTCCCTCTGATGTATTTTCCTAATATAGCTTTTATCTAGAATTTTGAGTAAGAATAGTGCAGTCCTTTGTCATTTAATTGCAGTATATTATAGGTACTTTTGTATAAGAATATTGAATGTTATTTCTAAATATTTCTATAACTATATATACTGTTTTAAAAGCTCTGCTTCCCTAAACCTTATAGTTCTTTTATGGTAATTCTTATACTGCCCTTGTGTTATTTGTTCAGAAATGGATATGTGTTTTCATGTTATTTTATAACATGGTGTGTAAACTGGATTAGTCTAGCTGATTATTATGAGAAGAATCTTCATTATTTCTAGGGACTGAATAATCAATTATTCTGCATAAATGCAATAACTGCTGAAAAAATATGCTCATGTATACAATACACATGTATAAGAACAGTTTGAATCATGCAAGTCAAAATATTTTATCTGAATTACCTAGACTACAACAGGCCATTACAAATGAGCTATTTAAAGGGTATTCAAAGACCTAAATGTTGAGAAGGCTTCTGGATGGGTTCTTCAAAAATGTGTAGATGTTTAAATTTCATTGTTTGGAAATCTGGCTCTTAATTTTTCATTGCTACAAAAATTGATTCATGCTTGCATTTTATTAAAAGCGTATAAAATTCTGAGTTTAGCAGTTTGTAACCGAACAGTAGTACTCTCAATTTAAAAAGTGCTTTTTTTTTTTTGCCTAAAAAGTAACTTAAAAATCTTTCACCAGTACCAACTCCTCATAAACAAAAAGGATAACTTAATCATCGAGGAGCACTGTGTTTTACAATGCTTAACTGTAAACTTTTCTCTTTTGTTAAATATGAGGAAGTGAAACAAATTTGTTAGGCAATGTTTAGGAATATCCTAAAGACTGATTAATAATAGAAAGGGAGCAACCTGACTCCCCTCTCCACCTCCCCATATCAGGAGGTTGGAACTAGGTGATCCTAATGATCCCTTCCAACCCAAATCATTCTATGATTCTATGATACACTTTGACAAGAGAATGTATTTGTTAGGAAACAGCAACAAGGAAGATGAAACTGGTTGCATGGCTAAGGATTTAGAAGGCATCATTGGAAAGAGTAATAATTCAAATTCATTCAAAATAAGTAACATAGAAAAACCACATTATAATTTTGGTAGAATTTTGGTACAGTTTAATTAATATCAGATGCTAAATCTATGTTTGAATCTTCTCTTTCATCATAAGTCCTAGCGTTCATGGTGAGTTATTAAAGTAATTGTGTATTTTCTCCTACTGCATGAGCTGTGATTTTGAGGACACCAGAAACCAGAGCAAAAGTAAACAGATAAATAGTCTGGTAGATGTTTGCAAAGGTAGCAAACAATGTTAATATGGGCTGTCCTGCAATTGAGGCACTTGCATTTGGCACATCTGAGTGAGCTATGGTGATTTTTTTACAATATTAATGTTTTAATTAGGTTTTAGCAGAAATGTGACAGTTAATCTTTGTTTAGGCATTGTAAGGATTCACTGATCCTGAAGAATTAGTATTTCAATATAATAGAAATATGGTAGGTGATAGGGTAGAAGTATGGGTAGTTATCTTGCTAATTGCTGCTTAGTGATGGATCTCTCTGACTACTAAACCTCATCAGACTGTAATTGAAGTAGAATAGCAAGTCTTAACAAAGAATCTAGGCTCTTAGGAAGTTGTTAACACTTATTTATAGCCATCGAGTAACAGCAAAATGGTCAAGTGAATCCAAGAGTCATCTTTTTCATCCATCTGAATATAATTTCCTGAGGACTCATGTTTTTAAGACTTCCTTACCTCACCAAAAGGGACAAGAAATTACAAGCTGTGTGACATGCGTGCCTGTGGATTAGGCACGTTTTGGATCAATCTATAGAGTGAAAACTCTGTAGAATATTTCAAAACAAATTTCTTCTTTACATTAATTTTAGTCTTGGAGATAGTCATGTCGTATTTGTATTTTATAGTAGGTGGGCTTTTTCAGAAATTGGGTCTCCATTTTTACTGCTGGAATATTTAAAAATCAATTGTGTTTTTATATGTGTTGATGAGATTATTGGGATGCTGTTCCTTCTCTAGTACATTTCAAAATTACTCAGTGCTATTACCTAACAGCCCAACGTATTTTAGTAAGTTACCTGATTAATTGCTTACAGTATTTGCAGAAGTCAGGAAATGAAGCATCATGGTCAGTTCTCATGATTTTATTGCAATGCTTTCAAAGACATGTAATTTAGATCATTTTCTGCTATTATGTTTTTAGGTCTTGCAGTTGTGAGGAAAAGGCAGGAGATGTGATTCAGAAGACTGACAGGAATAGAAAGCAAAGAATCATAGAACTAGCTCAATCAGGTTGCCAAGTGCCTGACCTTTAACGTCTCCAGGGGCAGGGCACCGACCACTTCTTTTGGAAACCTGTGCTAGTGCCTCACCAAACTTATTGTGATAAAAACTTCTTCCTTATAGTCAGCCTAAATCTCCCCCCTCTTTAAATTCAAAACCATTTTCACTTATCCTATTAAAAAAAAAACAAAAACAAAAACCACTATGTCCCCTTCTTTCTTCTAGCCCCCTTTAGATACTAAAAGGCCACTGTCACGTTTCCCCAAGCCTTCTCTTCTCCAAGCTGAGCAGCCCCAGCTCTCTCAGCCTGTTCCTGTGGGTAGGAATCAGGAAAGACTCAAAATAAATAAACACCTCAAGACAGTGGTAACACTTCTTAGGATCTATCTTGTAACTGTTCAGTATAAATAGCATTATGAAGATAGAAAACGAAGTCTGATTCAAGAGTTAGTTTTGTTCTTCATGTACATTAGGGTTTGTGTTTCTGTAATGGAATGCGAGAGTATTTGTTTTTTCAGTAAACACATCAGTTTAAAATTTTTTCATAAAACAACTTTCACTCATGGCTATTCTTGAAGATTAGTTGGTCATGAGGCAAAAAAAAATAACAATAATTAAAAAGAAAAGGACAATGTTAAAGGAAAAAAATGGAAAAACCCTGATCTAAAAAAAAAAAAAAAAAAATAGAGAAAGCTATTTTATCTTTCTGCTGTACATGCATATTGTCCTCTTGACTAAGTTTTTATGCATCTTTTACTGTGTTTCTGTTCATTAGTGTCTCCAGACAGAGGTAGTTTAGCTTTTAATTAAAATACAATTTTCAGGTTTTTTACTGTGTTAATGAGACAGCAAAAATGATTTCATTGAAAGAGGAACAGATATGTAGGCCTTACAGCAGTGCAAGTTAGAGCCTCATTAGTTGCTAATTATGCAGAACATTGTATATAAATAGAGCTGTTATGGCATTAAAAAAAAAAGCCTCAATGCATTACCTAAAGACATAAAATGTTTACAGTCTGTTCTGAGTATGGTATAATGTCTTAGTGAAGTAATTAATGGCATATTTAACAGTGACACTATCACAATCACAATTCCTTTGCCAGGTACGTGTTGAGGGCAAACGAATGTTAAAAAAAAAAAAAAAAAGTCTTTGAGAAGTAGGTTATTTGTTCACTAATAAATATGAGAGTATTAGAAGATAAAGGAGGAACACATGATTTATTTGTAAGTTGGAATAATGTCTCTTTCTGACAAGGGTGGAGTGCATAGTATTTTTATTTTCTGTTTTTCCAAAATTACGAGTGAGATGCCAGAAGTCCAAACTGTCACTTCCAAAAAGAGCAGATTCCTGAGCACTGAGGTCCCTCTTCTGATAACTAAGGTGGAAAGGGTTTTGGAAATCTTGTTTTTAGATATAAAAATAACAAACAGGACCAATTATACAAACAAGGTGAAAAAAAGAATTTTTTATTTGACTGTAAGGGCCCAGGTAATTAGGCATATTGAAAATAATACTCTTATAGCAAATTAAAAATGTTTCTTATATGTTGAAATTTAAACTCTATTTTCACTCTGATTAACGAGAACTGCATATGCAGCTTTTCAGTTAATTATTATAAATAATAAACATCATTATGCTTCCATAAAGTGATTCTTCATACTAAGAATAAAGGAGTAAACAGAAAGAATAAGTTCAGCTGCTTGGTCTCAGTGCCACAGCAGCCTTGGTAGGGGAATGGCTAAAGGAGAACATTACATTTGGGAAAACATACTGGCTATGAAACCAGTCTAGCAGATCAGAAATAATTTGGTTTTCGGTAGAAAAAATATTGTGAAAAGCTGGAGAAGGTGAGGAGGCAGATGAGGAAGTGTTTATGCAAATAAGAAAGTCCTTGAAAATGATCTGAGCATTACTCATGATGATTTCACTCACTGTTGTATTGACTAGCAACCGCAGAGCCACAGAATCAATTATAAGTTTAAAAATACAAAAAGCTATTTCCTTGATCAATTTGTTCAGCAGTCAAAAAGTTAGAGTTTGTTCTGGGTAAATATTTTGGAATGATGATTAAGTGAGAAAGCGGTTAATGTCTTGCTGTTGGTAGGTAAATTTGAATGATTTTGCAATTAATTCTATGCTTTATTTCACATGTGTGACACTTGGTGAAATAATCTAGAATTATGGAAAATAAAGCATCTGTATATGCAGCACTGCATGTACTAATGACATCATCAGCTATATTGGGAGGAAGAGTTAATGTCTTGCCAGACTGTATTTTGGCAGATAGACAATGGAGCTATTTATTACTTGTGGGTGAGGATTTTTTTTAGCTCATTGGTGAAATTAATGTTGTCTTCATAAATAGTCTAGGTCAGCCACAGATGAAGCCTTGAGATACCTGTTACATTGTGGATGCAGTCAAAGAAATGACAATGCCAGCCTTGCAGATAACTCACCAATTTTCTTAGTTTCTAACTGGCAGATGTGTGTGCATCTGTGTATATCTGTATTGATTATTTTTCCTGATCACTGAGTCCTAAACTTTTTATTACTTTTGTCAGCATGAATGCCAAACCCTGGCTGGGATAATGCTTCTTCTAAAGAATGAATAGAGTTAGTACAAATTTGCTGAAGAATCAATATGTATTAAAAGCAAAGGTAATCAATTATGTATAACAAACTTGCCCATAAAAATTGGTAGCACACTTCCTGTACTGGAAGTATTGAGCCCATTAAAAGAAGTACTTTCCAAAATGCTTTCAACCTTTGCTAAAGGACTTTTCTCTTGCTATATGACTATGCAGAGAAGTGATCTTAGGCCAGCTATGGATCTAGAACAAACTAGCAAATATTTGTGGCTGCTCATAGATACGTTGCCTCTAGTAAGATAATACAGTCTATCTTAGTAGATCTTACATCCTACTTCCATGTTTTGTCTTTCTTGGAGGAAGAGAATGCCTGTAGCATGGTGCAAATTGTGTACTTTTAGTATAATTTTTGTCTACATTGAAGTAACTTGTTCATCTAGCCATGATCATGGTTCAGTTCAGATGTGCCTGGGTTGTGGCAATTAATAGACTATGTATTTCCTTATCATAAGTAATCTAGTTGCCTCTAGGTAATTTCTGGGTGCAATGTCTTTAGCTGAAC
This sequence comes from Meleagris gallopavo, assembly GCF_905368555.1. Lineage (NCBI taxonomy): Eukaryota > Metazoa > Chordata > Aves > Galliformes > Phasianidae > Meleagris > Meleagris gallopavo. The sequence continues at coordinate 35,555,067 of NC_139407.1, forward strand.
GAAACTGTAAATTACAGTCAATTCAGATTCCTTGTAAAACCCTCAAATTTGGTGCATTCAAATAGAAATTTATTCAGTAGAAACTCGTGAACTTTTTAGCAGTGCAGCTCTGAGTCACCAGTGTACAGCAGTCCACTGGTCATCTGAAAATCAGTATTTATTGCTATTTTCAGCTAAGTATTTTGAAATACTTTGTGTTAAGAGGTGCCGTGGTATGTAGACATCTGCCTGTGTCATCTTATACAAGAGGAAAGCTACAAAGCTAATGCAAATCCTACTTTCTATTCTGCTCTGCCTATCTCAGAAAGGCAAGCATGTTCTGTTCTGCAAGTCATCCATCCTTAATCTAGCTTTTTGTTTAACAGCTGCAATCATCTTTTGGTCAGTCTGTTTCTTTGGCAGATGCTGTACACCAGGCAGGCAGACTCTGCACAATATGCTGCTCATGGTTTCAGGGTTTAAGCTGCTTAGGCTTCAGTCCACAGCTGTCTTCCACCTTCATTCTTCCCTACGTACAACAGGCCTGCATTCTTCTTCTCCATCCTCTGGCAGTGAGACGTGGCCAAAATGTTCCATTTGTGTTTTGCAATATGCTGTTGGTAGTGGTGGTTGCTATAATTTACATAACTTACTTTTGCAGACCTGAGATGAAGCTGGGGAAGAGTTTCACAAATAGCCACTGCAGAACAGCTGAAAAGGGTTGCATAGAAGTCCTTTCTTTACTGACCATAAAGTATGGCCATAGAAAGCAAGGGTCCATGTTTGGGGAGAGCTTCAACATAAACATTACTCTGGATATTAAAAAAGTTTATATTTGAAATTAATTATCAGTGTGGCAAGTGAGTGACTCAGAAACTTTCCAGATATAAAAATAATTCCTATACAGTATAATGCAGTTGCATTCCTAACTTTCAAAATGGCGGTTTCTATCTGTGCTGTATAAATATAAATCGAAATACAGCAGAATTAGATTATTGGCTGACTGTGTAGCAGAATATAAGGAAATAAGTCTTCATTTCCTCATCCACTATGTTTTGTGGAGAAAACAGATGATGGATTCAATGTTCTTAGTATAGAATATAAAGTAAAAGTGTGGCTAGTGAAGAATCTTTCTAGGAAAAATAGAGAACCCTGTATGGATAGATACAAGTCAAGATGAAATAAAGAAACTAAGAGTAGTGCTTACTAGGGAGTTGGGGATCCCTCCTACTAGTATGTCTATAATCATTGTTAGAATATGAGCACAGAACTTCTTAGGTAGTAAAATACATCTACAAAGCTAATCCACACGAGCTTTCACAATAGATCTCATTGAAGGGACTGGTAGGAACAGATGAATCCTTAATGCATTAATTACTTCATTCTCTTTCTAATTTTTTTTTTTTTTGTCTTTTACTTCATTTGTTTCTTTTATCTTATAAATTTCCTCTACTGAACCAACTGTTTTCACCTTTTTTCTTTTTTTTTTAATTTATTTTCTTCTAGCAAATAAATTGTAATAGAGCCTAGGCACATGGTCCACAAAGCAGTTGTATTCATTATAAGGAATATTACCAGCTGTTTAAATTGAGAGACAGTGTTGGAGAATTGCATGGCTTGGGACTGGTTTTCTAAGAGATGTGCAGAAGGAAAATATTCAGAAAGTGAGAGAAGATATAGAAGCATCCTTCGCGTAATGGTAGTACTGATTCTGTTTGTTGCCCACCTCCAGGAATCCGGGCCTCATTTTCCCTTTCTGAGATGTTTGGGGACTGATGTCTCTAGTATACTAGAGGAGGAGGTCTCATTAAAAACAGACTTCATTCAGCATCTGGCTTGCAAGTTTCAGTTCTCTTTTCTCAAGTTGATGATACTTTTGCTCATCACTGTGCTTTAGCTACTTTGTACTTGAGGCCTTTTCTCTTCTTCTTCCTCATTAACTTAACAGACAATTTTAACCAAGAAAAGAGAAGATAGCTATCTTGTGCTTTCATGAAAATCCATGACTGAGAAGTGGAGGGATGGCTAATGTATGGCTCACTGAGAAGAAGCACACACAGTGCAAATTTAAAATTCAAAGCCCATCTATTCCAAGGGCACTTGCCAGCCCATAAGTATTAGCAGTAGCCAGTGCCCTCCTGCTTCCTCCAGTCCCTTTAACCAGTGAAAGATTGGGAAGGTAGCTGGAAGTAACCGGAGACTGGAAAAAGCACTGAAGGTCTCTCGCTTACCATGGGGAGATCGTGGGAAAGATACGGAGAAGGAGAAGTAGGGAATACTGCAGTGGAAGGAAAACATCACAAAAGAAACAGGACAAATGAAATTTGTGCCGCGGGAGACTACATAGTTGTTTCATTAGCTGGATAGTATTGCTGCATCAAATATTTGACAAAAAGATGTGACAAAACTTTTTGGTTTTAAATCCAATGTGTTCTCATCTTCTGCACCAAACCAATTATTCTTTTTTTTTTCTAGCTTGCTGTTTGTATGACAAACTCTGAATTACTGTATGCATGGCAGTGATGGCCACAGGGAGATGGTGGGGCAGATCTCCATAAACAGTAAGGAAAAGTCTCTGCGTTGTTTTTCCGTATTCCTATCTTTCTTTATCAGAGTGTCCTGCTGTTTGGACATAAGACTAGAGGGCGTAAGATTCAAGGACTAGAGAGGGCTAGCAAACTTCACTAAATCATATATGCTAGAAAATTTTGATGAATACAAATAATTATGTTTTATTTAAAGCATTCAGTTCTATTAATCTCAAGGAAAAAAATTTTGGTCAAAAATTTTTTGAATTTGGTTGAAAATTATTCCTCCTAAGATTTTGAAACCTGATTACTTTCTTATTTATATGCTTATACAACCTCTGGCTTTCCTTTGAGCCCTGATCATGGGAGCTAGAGATACGTTCCTGACACTGAAAGAGCTGAAGTCCTTACTCCCATCCCACGACGTAATGTGTGAGCTCTGTGTCACAAGACACAGAGTAGCTGTAGGATGAGGCTACTGTCAAAATACAGCTATTTCCAAATGGCAGTAGCCTCCAAAGAGCTGCAGGAGGCCTCAGGTTGACCTGCTCTGCAGGCTGCCGTCTGCGTATTGTGTTCATTGCCCTTGCAGCACATGCTTTACAACCGTTTGCTGGCTTTTGGGAATAACTGGCAGGATCTTTTCTAGTTGTCCCATCACTATATATATTAAATTTTTTAACTAAATTGTGAAGTATGATAGTTTCAGTGGTTTAGTTCAACGATAGCAATTAGAAAGTGATAGGGTATTATAATAAGGATATAATAATTATTACCAATAAGACACAGTATTCAATAATTAATGGCAATGAAATAGTGTCTAGTTCAATCAGAGTGTTACAGGGACTTCCACAATCCCTTTTTGAACTTGAAATTGAGTTTCCTTGTTAGCTGTATGGTGTTACAACATAAATAGTCAGTAGAAGAATGAGATGGCATCTGTTAACTTGTGTTTTTCCTTTTTTCTTTACCAGGCAGGAGAAGCATCCTCACAATCCTTAATTGCCTAGAGAGTAAGAACATTTTTTTTGTCCTGGCTTTTCTTTTTTTCTTTCTGAAACCATTAAGGAGAGTCTTGTATTACCAAATACATGCAACTAATCTATTTTACGGTTATTTAAATCTGATCTTTGGAAACGCTTTCTGCAGAGGTTTTGATATTATTCGTTTTCATTATGAAATAAATAACCTGTATGATGGAGTATTTATTAATGGAAATTATTTCATGTATTGGATCGATGATGGAATCAGCTAGTGGGGAAAAAAAAAGCTCTGGTAGATTAATCTTGATTAGCAAATTTATGGATCAGAATGGTTTGGGTGATGGTAATGCATTGGGACAAATCTTTATTTTTATAGCTACTTTTTAATTGAAAAAATGACTCAGGTTATAATTCAAAGACTCTTCTCTATTTCTTCATTAATTCACATATTTATTAAGAAAAATATGCCACTGCTAAATGTCTATGAAAAACATTGAATTAATTCTAGGTGATTCTAATAATGATGAAAAATTAAGATCCTACTGTTCAGCCTAATGTACTGCTTTTAAATGATAATTTTTATAATATAATGAAGGAAACACTGGATATTCTTGCAAAAAAGTTATGGACAATGCTCTTTTCAGTACCATGCATATAATATCTCCTTTTTTTTTTTAATTTATTATCACATGTAAATGATTCAAAAAAGTCATAGATTGATAAGAAGTGCTAGTTCATATAAGATACCTCAGTATTCTTAGATATTATTCTGATATTTTTATTTACTCTTCGTATGTGAAAACTTTCAGCTTAGTAAATATAAGCATTTCTGTTCCTATGAAGCAGACTTTTTAAAAACTATAAAATTATAAAAGATTAATAAAGACTTTGCTGTGTAACTTATACCATGAAGGCCGTGTGATGTGTCAATAAACCTATGCAGTAAAGGTTTACTCATATCCACTTTTTTGTTATATGTAAATGTGTGCAGAATTAAAACTTCTGAGATATTCCTATTCCTCATAGGAGAAACCATATTTCTTTAGATAATTTTGTACCACATTTTGTCATTTGTAGACACTCCTTCAAACTCTGAATTCGTTAAGTCAAATTAGAAGCTTCAGTTTTATTCTAGGATTTTCAACAAGTTTCTGTCATGAAGGTGAGATAAATATGAAATCATTTATATGGTTTTATGTTAATTGTTTATGTTAGTCTTTGCAGTGGCATTCACAAATGCTTGATTACAGTGATTACAGTGACAAAAAGAACTTGTTGGGAAGCCTACATGTGTGGAAAATTGTCTGATATAAAAGTGCTGATACAAAACCACTTACTGCTTTCAGTTTTCTCTGCTGCACCATCGTTTTAGTGCTCTTGTCTTGACTCCATTTAATTTCTGTGACAGGATATCTATTTCACTTGTGAGTTACATAGAAAAACTGAGATAGTACTAATAACATCCAGAGATGTTCTTCTGAAATAGAGAAAATATTCCAAAACAGGAACATTTAAGAATTAAAAGTAAAATGTGAGCTTACCTGGTGTGAAATGCTGTTAAGCTTGTAAATTCTACTAAGTCAATGGAGATCTCTTTTGTGTTATAGAGAGTATTTGGTTCATTTTTAAAATTAATTCCAGTTAGGCACTGACAGCTGTCTAGGTGATTGAAAACTGTTTACCTGAATTCTCAAATCTTTGTCCAAGGAGCAGAATTACATTTGTTAGGCAATTCATTAAACATAGTGATTACGATTGTTTAGATGATGAAATGCATTTGAAGCAGGTTAAAGTCAGCCCTAGAGATATAAGTGGTTAAGAGTTTAAACCCATATATCAATACATAAGTAAGCATATTGTCTTTGGGAATTCCAGGGCATGTTTCAGAAATGCTTCCAAAATTACAGAATAATAAGAACTAACGTGCATCATCTTACAAAAATCCAGGCCTTGCTTAAATTTGTCCAAAATATTTCTCAAAATATCCATTTCTTCACATCTTTTTTTTTAACCTCAGAATACTCTTATTCCTGTAATTTTCTCCTCTCCTCTGTGAAATAAACATAAAACATAACAGCAGGTGAGGAGAAAAATATCCTGTGTTTTGTATCATGTTGTTAGTTTGTAAAGAAGAATTTTGTAGTGTGTGACAGTGTGGTGTCCTATATAGCTAGAAGTCAACAGAAATGTCCAATAAGTTCTATGGCCCATAGAAGTTATGGTGCAGTTCATACTGACTCTGATTTGCAGGCACTGAGGAACAAGACAAAGGCAGAGGCCTATTACTGGATATTACAGAGAACTTCTGATGTTATCCTCAAATGCGGACTCACCTGCAGCTTCATTCACATCACTGCTGGAGCACATGGTCCTCAGTGCAGAATTAGTAAGTCCCTGAGTTTTACTGTCATTTATACTGCAACATGGTTATAGCATTGTTTATTTTAGAGCGATTCTGCAGGATTCACATACAATTCATGTAATCTCAAAATACTCAAAAATCTCTGTCTTTGAGTGTTTTTTTTGCTTTTTACAGTTTACCTGGAATGTCAATAATCTTAAGAGAATATCATGCCTTTTTGTTAAAACAGTGAAAGAGGGACATAAGAGCTAGTTCTTTAATGTTTCAAGCATTAAACACTTAGGATTCTTTTGTTAAGTGAAAAGAGAGACAATCTCAGACTGGTCAAAACAGCTGATAAACTTTTATGCCCTTCTTTTCAATGCCATAGGATCACACCTATTTTATCAAACTGATGAGACAGCCTCGTGACCCTCCCTGATGAGATATAGTAGTGTTTCTAGACCTGATTTCCTGGACAGTGATGTAATAGCAAAGTATAAGTATATTGTTAGTTGATAGTTTGGTTTTACCAAAAATAGTCCAAAAGAAGGAAGGTACCACAGAGACTTTCTTTTAGCAGCTGGGATTATTAATGCAGATGTTATTGCATAACTGCTGTATAGATTTTTCCCAGATCCTTCGTTTCATTTTTTATTTTTATTTTTTTCCTAGAATTCATGAAAAAGTGAACACAGTAAACTTAGGGAAGAACGTAAATTCCAAGTGGATGTTAGCTGTCATCCTGATGTGAAAAGACATCAATGATATAAGAACTTATTTGAACAAAAATGAGGCAATAGTTAGAAATGTATTTTTTGCAAGTAGCTACAGAGAATTCTGAAACATGGTTGTTCTCTTCATCATGTACCTCTGTGATGATCCTGATAGAATAATAGCTCTGAGTTTTCATACTCTATTTACTTCATCAGTAGAACAAAATTTCTACAGAAGAGATGAACAAGATGAGGCAGCTTGCGAGATTTAACCTACTTTCTTTACATAGGTACGATAATGTGAAAACAATCCTCATATTTTTACTGTGAATACTAACATTTTTATCTACATACCAAAGATGTGAAAGGAATAACAAAGAATTCGTATTTGTTATCCAGATCTACTTTCTAGAGCACAAATTGATAATCTGTTCTCTATTTTGTTTATTAAAACGAGTAAATCCCTTGACTTAAATGAATTGATACCTGTGAAAATGTAATGTAGATGAAAGCAAGGTTAAGCATCCAGATGCTGAAAGTATGGACACTTAGAGCACCTATAGCATGTTGAAAAAGTGTTTAGGTCTTTGTAGCAACAGAAATTGCTTACCTGGCAAGATCTGGGTATGTGAAATATCCTCCTTTACTCTAATTTTTGTAGTGAATGTTTAATATTCTTGTCTGATAGACAGTAGTGTAATGCCCCTCATTCAGTCTTGTATTATTAATGGCCTCATTATTCAAGTTAAATATTTTGAGAATCAGTGCAAAAACACTGAATACTGTGGAAGTACTCCACTCCAAGATGTGGGTGCCTACTTATCCAACAGCACATGAATGCCTGAATTTATGTGATGAACAGGTTCCTGAACTAGGAATTAATTTGGATTTATTTGTTTTATTTCTGGGGGGAGAGGAGATTGCTAAATTTTTCCTACCTATATGCCTGAAAAGTCCTACTGAGTTCATTTTATTGCAGATGTTTTTTCTCAGGCAGTTTCCTCACAAACCCGTAACTGGCTCACGTGCTTTTTTCCATAAAGATTATCCTGGTAGTTGAAAACAGTTGGAGAATAGCATTCAGACTGGGGAACTTTACTTAATCGTTGTTCTTAATGCAGTTAATATCTGAAAAGTATCCCTCTATACTGGCAATAAAAAACAGTGAAGGTTAAAAGAAACACTGTAAAAAAATAAAATTGTTATATAAGGTGCCAGGGACATATAACAAATCTAATACTTAATAGATCTCAGAAAGTTTCTATTTTCAAAAGAGAAAAGCAAAACTGTATGTGATAAGCTACAGTGACTTTCCTTAGTCTATAAGGAAGATAAAATCCCAGGAAACACGCTTTTTTTTGGTTGGATAAAAGAATGCTTAGTGGAACCATTTAACATGGTACTAAAAGGAAGTTAGTAATTACTCTTGGGTAAAATGACAAGATCTGTTGCACTGCAGAAACATGGGTGAAACTGTGTACAATTCATAATGAAAGATAATCCAGAAATTAAAGTGGAAGGCCAAAATGAGAGTAAAGTTGTTATCTAGTTTTAGTAAAAAGAAATACAACTGGAAGAAAAGTTAACTGCAAAGCACAACAAATATATGTAAGCACATGTTAATAAGCTTCTCTGAATTTCTTCATTTTGTAAGCATTCATTATACTCTCCATCTTCAGCTGGAGAAAAAACTGAAAAACAGAGTATATAGTCCCCTGAATGACAGTTCTGATAAGCCATAGTGACAGCCTGGCTTGTGTAAGCAGGAAACGAAGGGAGCAGAACTGCAGCCATTTTCATATTCTCTGAAGGAAATTAATCACATCTCCAGAAATATCAAAGACTGAAGCAGTAACTTGAATAGAGGATTTTTGTAGCACTCATCAAGTGTGATAATGTAAAAAAAATGAGCTAATCTATTAAAGTACTGTACTCATTCCTACTAGTAACTACATTCTGGGGAAAGGCATGCCACACACTGCAGCCTACAACTACTTAGCAGTTGGAAAATGCTTTTATTCCAAAACAGTGTCTCCTCTACATGCTGTGACATACATAGGAGTGTGTCATACATGGAAGACTTCTTCTGCCTTATGAGCCATATATATATGGTATATGGTTGTATATGTATATAAAAGCCTTATATATATATAACCATATAAATACATGATTAAATGTGCTGCTCTCTAAATGGGAGTAACGTCAGGATTCCAGCCCAAGAGTAAAAAATTTAATCTCAAAAGCACATTATGCAATGCTTTAGCAAAAAGTGAGTCTTTCCTCCTAAACATTTGAAACAAGTGTGCAGCTTTTGATTGTTTTCATCATATCTACCTAGGCTATGCTGAAAACATTTGATTATTTCTATATTCTAAAATAATGAGCGTATTTGTTTCTGCTGACTGGGTCACCTATAAATCAATTGTCATGGCATACTTTCCAGTGGACTGCAGGTATATCACTGACTCAAACTTTTTGTCAAAGTTCTTGATTCTTGTAAGCAAAAGTAACAATAGAAAGAAAAGAAACAAAAGCCTACCAAACGACAGTAGAGAGATACTATCTCTGAGATTGGAAAAAAAAAAAAAAAAAATTCCTATGAAATATACCTAGATGTTTTGATTATTAATTGCAATCTTTAGTTAGTTAATTCTTGGGTGCCCTTGAAACAAGGTAAATGAGATTGTGATTGATAAATAGCCTTGAGATAGAAAGTAGATGAAGCCTATTTTCAGTTTCATTTTTGGTGGTGCCATGTATTAAGGGAAAGACTGTGAATCCAAGAAGACTTTGCCCAATTAAGGAACTGGGGATCAGCTTAGAGAATATACAGAAATCTAAATGCTTTACATGAAAAAAAGTTTAGTTGGTACAACAAAGCTATGCCATGCTTAATAAAGGATTTGAATTTAAATAGCTTTCATTTATAACACATACAACCTTTTTTCAAATATAAAATCATAGTGCTTTTTTTCTCTAAACTTTACTGGGGTTAAATGCATTATGATAAAGTTAATAGTGCTTTCTGTAGTGATATATTATCTGAACTCCATCCCTTTTTTTTTTTTGGGGGGGGGGGGGGGGATATGGGTTATCTATGTCTTCCCAGTTCTCCTTTTTTCATCTTCTGAATTTGTGAGTTGATAGTACTATTTAATGATGCTGGCAGTTGCTTCTGTTTTAGTTAGAAATAATGCTTGATATAATTGGTTTTAATATGTATTATGAACTCCCATTTGAGTTCACTGTACTTAGGTTGTCCCTAAATGTTTCTAACTTTCATTTAAACACGGAATTGTAAATGCATGGGTATTGGCTTGTAAACTTTCTTCAAAAGAGAAAAAAATGTACATATGACAGGTAGAATAACAGAAGCTTCAAAGCCAGCAATCCTATCTCAGTCTTCATTTTTAAGCAGTTATTTGACAGTCATCAGTTAGAATGGTTTACATTAATGTGGCACGCTGATTACATTATTCGCTCCTCCCTCCAGGATTTCTGTTTATATTGTAGGTATTGCTTCTTTCAAGCTTGAGTTTATTGTGTTGTGCTGTGTTTTATGTGTCAATAAAACAGGGGAATGTGGACTATAATGTGACCTTTTTTTTTTATATATTACAGCACATCAAATACTTTTCCACTGCCTGCACAAAGCACACAGAGTACTGGACTGTATTTATTTCAGCATGATTTTTATGGATCTATGGGATACTTTCTTTGGCACTGTATGGCTGACTCTTTAAGCTAGTATGGGTTAGGACATCATAAAGCTTTATCACAGAAGAGTATTAATTTATCTCAGATGGCATCCTTTCAATTTGAGCTTAATGTACACACAGGGATCTATTTTGAAGTCTGGAAGGCAGTTTCAGTAGCAACCAACGGAGTTCTTTGGGTAGGCACAAAGCCACAGTCAAGCCCAGGCAGCACTTTGAATCAAGCTGTTGTTTTGCAAGGAGTTAATTAAAGGGTTCTTCTGCATAGCTGGATATCTTGAGTGAAATATTGTATGCATTTAAACTTTGTAACTTGAGACTGGACTCCTATTACTGTGTGTTTAAAGTTTATTTGAATATTCTCCATCTAAAACAGTCACAGTAATCTTGGGACGGCTAAATAGGTAAAACAAAGCTGATAAACTGTCTTCATAGATACGTTATTCTGTTGTTGAGTAGCCATGTATGCAAGAGAGAAAAAAATAAAGTATTTGTATTCAGTTCAGAACAGTGTGAAAGCTTTTGAAGTAGTTCCCATCCATAAATCACACATGCTGTAGTGTTGCCTGCAATGTTGCAGGGAATGGACTGGAGAAATAGTCAGTTGAACACAGCTGTAAAAAGGAGTTGCTAAAGCATATAACAATGTAGCCACTGGGATCAATTTTTATCATGCTCAGTGACTCAAAGATACTCAATAAGTCATTAACAAGATTAATGAACTCTAATAAAAAATGTAAGATCCTGTTTCATATTTTATTCAGCTCACTGCAGCTTAAAATTGCATTTTACGATTTTATTAAACATATTACTTAATTTTTCTCAAATTGATCATTTTATTTAAGTTAAAATATATATATTTTTTTTTTCCACAGAGAAATAAGATTCTTTTAAAAAGTCTTTATACAGTAAAGTACCTTTATACCATAAATAGTTATCTAATCAATAGGCTCAAGTCTGGTCTATTGTAGCGTAAGACTTAGAGTGAGGCTTTGAGACTGCATGAGTGCATAATTGCACTACTTTACCGGGTGTCTGGAGTATAAGGAGTGTTATATCCCAGTCATATATCACCTAGTGAAGATTATTTCTTTTGGTGACTCATACATCGGTGAAGCCCTGCTAAATCTTTATCTAATCACTCTTTGCCCTTCTGTTCAAGAGGAAAAGAGCCTTAGGAACGTCTGCAGAGATCTCTTCCAACCCTTATGATTCTGTGTAGGATCACCTGGACAAGTTGTGCTGAAGGTGATGTTAAGTTGGCTTTCCTTCAGTAGGAAGCTGGTTTTCCTCATCAGAATATGCCTAGCTGTGTTTCCATGAATATCCCTCTACAGTACAGTATCCTCTCATTGGCATTAGGGTCACTGGGACATTCACAAGAAACACAAACCCCTGTGCCAGATTCTGCTATAGCTTATAACACACTGCTGTCTTTCATAATTGCACTCAGTGGCCACAGCAGACTTCTTGACCCTACGCTCTACCTCACAAGTAAATGGCTTCAAACTTGTTGAAGATACTGCAGATACAATTTATAGGAGAATATTTCTTGCTCTTGCTGACAGCTGTGGGATTCCTAAACTGACAGAAATAAATTACTCTTTGCCAGTGATTAAGACTGAAGGAGACTTAATAACCATCTTTTTGCATCTGGCTTTAGTTGCATCTAGTCCTATTTTACCTTATCTATATAATTTAAGGATTATATCTGAGAAGCTGCTTGTCTTTCATATCCTTCTTAGTGAAAAATTTCTATTGTGGATTTTTTTTTTGGCCTTCCCACTTTCACGTGTATTCATAGTATGCCATCTCTAAATACTCTAGTTCTTAAAAACAAAACAAAAAGACCCAAAAATAAGTACTAGTGGTAAAACTTAGTGGGCAAAGTGGCCTTTCCTTCAAAAAGTGGTTTTTAATTAATGCACTTGCACTTCGTGACTGACTTTCAGTTGACATACGCTTTTACGCTCCTCTGTGATTCTTCTGAGCAAACCCACCCCAGAGAAAGTGATCAGTGTCACAAGAAAGTTGGTTACCATTCATTTCTCCTTATGTACAAGTTCTACTTAATTAATAACTACCTTGAGTCTTCCTTTATAAAGCTTTGCTGTGGGGACTAGATCTGAGTGTATTTTTATGATTTAAAAGTTAATTTAAAGACATATTGGATGTCACACAGTATGAGAACAAAGCTTGTTTTTTGATTCTTATATCCTAGATTGATTGTTTTAATAATATTTCCTAATAAACAGTGTGTTTTATTCCTGTGGGCTTGCAGGATAGAGAGTAAAAAGTTCCAGTTCATAACTTTGTAGCTTTGAATTAGCAAAAGTTATGAGATCTATGCCATGCAGTTATTTGAAAAATGTCTCCAGTATACTCAAATATATATTCTTACAAAGTATAAGTGAGCTTGCAAATGTAGTTATCAAATAGATTCTGGGTATTTATTTAGATGAGATCTTCTGTTTTTCCATTCTTTTGTCCATAGATGCTGCGGTCATGGGGCACTACTTCAGGAAAGCCATCTTGGTTTGAGGAATTCCACCTATTTCCTCCATTGTGAGTTAACCTAAATATTTGATTCATAGAAAAATCTCTACCCTCTCTCTTCTCCCCTCCCAGTTTTTTTCTTTTCAGAGCACTTACAGTATCCATCTCAGTTCTACTTGTCTTACCTGGGAGGGGGGGGGGGGGGGGGGAACACTTTACCAGAATATTTAAAATATTGCATAATCACTTTTGCAGAGTGCTGAATTCTACCCAGTGTTACATTATTGTATTCTTAGAAAACATCTAGAAAAGCTCCTGTTATATGGATTCCAGGATAAGCATGAGAAGTAACCTTCTAACTGCAGCATACTCTGGATCTTAAACCTTATTTGTTTGAGGCATGTCTTCTGCTGAAAACTGCAATGAGCTTCTAAAAATCTCCTTTCTACTTGAAATGTGCACATGAAGGAGACGTGCTTAAAATTACTAAGAAATTGTGGAACAGGTTTCTCACACAGGGCTATTCCTCTCTGCTCAACAAATGCTACAGCTCTCTGAGATTTCATGTGTGAGCAATGAGGTGCAGAAGTATATTTACAAAAGTGTTATCATTTTGTATTCTTCAAATGAGTGAGAACCTAAAGTGCATGAGTTGCTTGCAACATTTTACATCATTGGCTAACGTATATCAGATGCCGTGCATATCTATGAAGCAGTATACAGAGAGCAAACCTGCAAAAGGAAATATGTAGGTGCTAAATTAAAGGAATGCCTCTGTAGGAAGACCAAAAAAAAAGGGTCCTGTACAAATACTCCTACTTTGCTGAGGCAGGCAATAAGTCTCTTGTATTCTTTTATTGCAAAGCTGTCATTCCTTTCTCATTGTATGAATTTCTGGAGTTTATACTTTTATACTTTCTGTGCATCAGAGGCTCATGGAAGAGAGAAAAATCATTTGGAACATGAAACTTGACATACTTCTTTAAAGCTTAACAATGCAGATGTAGCAAATTCTGTAATTGCATGATTGAGGAAAATTATTTTGGATTCTCCTAAACTAGTAGCAAGCAATGAATACAAAATACATAATCATTATGATTCTTAATAGGCATAAGTAAACACACAATTTTGGTTGATTTTTGCTATTATCACACATCGTTAGGAAGAATAGGTTCTATATTTTGAAAATAAAAAGGTCCTCAAACGTTTATGATTTGAGAATGGAAATTGAGAGTTTTTGTCATTTAGAGAAAGAAAATTTAAGATTCACTCTCTTGAAATCGTATGAAAGATGTTTGAAAGGCTCAGATACAAGCTCCAATATGAGAAATCAAAATCCAGAAACAAACAAGTAAACAGAAAAATATAAAGCAAAAAGGAAACAAATTGAAAGAGAAATAACATATATATGCTCTTAGTGATCAAGCCCATTATATCTATTGTTTGCAGAACTTTCCCTAAAAGAAGTTTGATTCTGACAATTTTTGGAGAAATTTTAGCAGAAATAATGAACAATACAAAACTTCCCGTGTGAATATCAGAGGATTTCCAGTCGCAGTTTAGCCACATCATACATCTCTCCTACCTAAGATTTGGAAGCTTTTTGGAGTAAAAATAATGATCCTTCCTCCCAGTTTCCTTCTTAATTTAAGTATACACAGGGTCTTCCTCCTTCTGCCCTGAGAATGTCTTCCCAGAGGAGATGATTTCTTTGCCGTCTTATTTTTTCAGTGCAAAATATTGAATACTCAGGGGCATGCACTAACAGCAGAGTCATGCTACAAGTCTGGGAAGAATGATTATTTTATTTGTAATTTATTCATCAAAAAGGTCAGCTCAGACACACATCTGTTTTCTGCTGTGATCCTGATTTCACCAAATAATTTTATATGCTGCTGAAGTTTTCACTAAAAAGTCAAGATTACTTACATGTTTCAGAGGACTTTCAAAAGTAATCTGAAATGCTGTTACTCTGCATTTTGCACATAGCGAAATCATTCCAGGTGAGATACATCTTAGTGTCTTACAGGGAGAAAATTGGGAAGAAATACCATGAGATGAGAGAACAGATCTGATTTGAAGGAGAACCATAATGGCACATCATTTACACACTTTTCAAATTGGAGAATTGAGCCTTTGGTAAAAGAAGTAAACAAAGTGAGCTTATAGCCTAAAAGTGTTTTAGTTAATACTTATAATGCGCATCCATCTTTCTGTTCCCTGGCTACGTGCTTAGCATCGGTATTGGCTGGACTCACATAGTGAAAATGATTGTACAAAGCAAAGTGATTAATGTCTGTTGAGGTAATTGAAAGGCTTTTCTCTTCTTTTACAGTGCTGCTTTATGCACAGCCTACGTGCGTAGTACATGAGGTATTCTACTAACAACACAGATAGATATTTATTGATCTCCTTCTGTTACACTTCACAAACTGGAGCTATTTTCAATGAGGCATAGCAGCAGGATAATCAAGTATGCATTTAATGCTAAGAGTGCATGTGGCTATCAGGTCTAATGAATTCCAAAACTTAAGGAGAAGAGAAGACTAAGGGAAAACAAAAATATTTTAATGGTAGCTGTGCTGAAATGATTTAAAGCATGTTGAGGACCTAAAAATGGCAAAGACAAATGGTTCTCTGAAATTAAAAGATATTTTGAGAGATTTTGAAAATTAAAGTTGTATGCTCTAAACTATATATAGGATTTTGAAAACACTGTCACAAAGTGACAAATTTTGTTCAATACAAATTAAAGAGAAAATTGGTGAGTAGAAATGATGAGAAACAAGGGAACTATCACTATATATTTTCAATATTTTTTTCAACTGACTTTTTCTATATAAAAATGTAAGTACTCGATAAATATTAAAAAACAGATATGCCTGAGCTGGCTTGAAGCACCAAAAATCTAATTAGAGTCTGAATCATTATTAAATAACAATTTTAGTAATATATTTTCCTTGTAGACTCGTATCTCGTACTCGTACTGGTATCACTCGTATTAAAATAACTGAAAAAAATATATCTTTACGTGCAAGAGTATACATATTATTCAAATGAATTCAGTTAAATGTATATCAAGAATCTTTCTCTCACAAATTAGGAAGTATCTAATAGTAGCAATCGCAGGACATCCATAATGTATTTTCACTTGTATTTTGGCAATATTAATCTCATGGCCATAGTGGTTTTTTCATGGCCATATTATTTTTCCATTAGGTATCCAATATAATGAACTATTTTCTAAGAAATTTAAACATATAAACAGCAATGAAAGTAACTAAATAAGCAAAGAGAACGAAAACAAAAGACAATTTTGAACACTTTACTCAGGAAGTGGCCTTAATGTAATACTGCAATATCAGCTCTTAAATTTAGTTTTATATTTTTACTTTAAATCCTGTGAAAATGCATAAGCTAAATTCATACCACACACTGTATAGTGAAGTACTGAGAAAACACTGTGATGATAAATCCATTAAACTAGACCCAGCAAAATTACCAATAGTGAAATAAAATACATTGATTTCCCTTATTATTATCACAACATGAAAGCTGTTTATGCAAACGTTCCTAACAAATCCCATCATTTTATTAAATAGCTGCTCCTAGGAAGAATTTTTACCTGCTTTGTACAGAAGAGGAATTTAAGATGCTAAGACACAAAGTTATTCACCTGAAGTCTCACTGGAGCTGAGATGTGAATTGGGATTTCCATTTTCTAGGTTGGCATCTGGAGCATAAAGCTATAAAGGGAGACTTTTGGTCTAAATTGGAGGGAAAATAAAGACATTTTTGGATATAAGGGAATTCTGATTTTGTCTGCTAGAGATAAGAATACCAGTCAGCTCTGTTTAGAAACATGTACGTAAGGCACCATTACTTCCTGGCTGTTTATACCCACAGGTATACCCACAGGCAAGTTTTGGAATCGCACTTATCTAAATAACTATTTAAAGCTGATACCAATATTTACTTATCTGTAAAGGCATTTACTAATACTCAGACAAAAGGGACCTATCAGCAGGATCTCATATGAGAGTGGGCTTGTACCTTCAAAAGTATGTATCAGGTCTGCAGCTGTCTGGTGAAAGAGGACAGCTGGAAAAAAGCCCTTGTGAGGATGAATTGTGCTAGTGGGCTGCAGGCTGCTTTGCAACTGAGCAGTATTGCAGCATTAAGCGGGTGAAAGCAGAGCGAGTTTCTGCATGAAGAAGTTTGGTGGAGAGTTTTGTTGTTTTTTTTTTGTTTTTGTTTTTTTTTGTTGTTGTTGTTGTTTGTTTGTTTGTTTTTAGACTAGAAGACTGCAATGTTTTGGGTTTTTTTTGGATGGTAATCTAAATGAAAGATATCCAAAAAGCTGGTCAAGAAAAAGAGTCGTGACCAATTGCCCAAAATTCCTCTAATAGGACCTCTGAAAACTGGTAAAAAACACATAGAAACCAGCTTTATAGGATATAAATAGATTTTGAAAGCTTTTTAAGTGCTGAATTTTGCAAACAGGCTGTCTCACTGATGCATAGAAAAGTCAGCTGTCTTTACTTACAGTTGAGTACTACGGGTTATCATTGCTAGATGGAGGAATTTTTTTAGTATCTTACATAATTTGATAATAAGCCCAATTTACTCTAAAGCCTGTGTTCTGATAAAACATCAAAGAGAACAACATATAGTATTCAGTACTTCCAGGATTTAAATATGCCACTACTGTAGTTTATATATATTTCAAATGTATCCAAGAATTTTATTGTTAGGTTGTGTTGATTGTGATATGAATATGATAAAAAAGGAGCACTAGGTTTCACAGCAAAAAAAAATTCAGAAGTCCGCATAGTAAAATTGAAATTGATTTCACTCATTATCTTGAGTATCAAAGCAAAGGAGAATGAAAAGCAGTGGAAATTATAGGTTTAAAACTTTTGCCCTAGTTAAGAGTTTAAACTGTTTTGAGTAAACTTTTGAAGTACATGGTTTACGTGATCAAAATTTTGCATCATGAACATCAGGATAAATATGTGTAAGAAAAAATATTTCTGTTGAAAAAGCGTTCTTGCTTCTTGAGAATGACTTGATTTGTTTTTCATTTCAAAAAGGTATTGTTACTCTGGGCTGTTTTTCAGTCAATACTAATACCCATGGATCAAAGCTCTTTAAAAAAGTGCACTTTTTTATAGGATCTACTAATGTAAGTCATTGGCTGGTAAGAAAATCACTTAAGTGTACCAAATTATGATTAAGTACTGTATTTACTTGAATGTTTTATTTTGATTTCTCTCTGTGTTAGTGGCACTGTAACAATCAGAAAGATCATCGCGGTGGAATGGTGATACAGGAGGTGCAACAACAAAGGGCCTAACACAATAGAAAGGTGTTAAAAAGTGCTCACCTGCCTCCAGAGATCTAGGCTCAGAGGAAAAACTCCAAGGGAAGGATCTCCTTCCTCAGCAGCAGCCAGCCCTTAAAAGTTGGCTAAGAGAGGTGCAGCCAGGTTCCACACCTGTGCTCCCAGGGCTGCCTAGGTCTTTTCACCAGGTGTTCAATCAGTGGTTCAGGCCATGACTCAAAAGTTACCATGTATACTAATAGTGTTTCTTGTGTAAGTGAAATATATAAGGATTGTTCCTCAGTATTAGAAGATTCCCTTGAAAATGCAGTGCCCATGTGTGTCTCTATCACCACCATCAATAGTATTCTGTGGAATTACAATTTCATAGTAAATTGTCAGGAATGCTGTCCAAATCCTTTTGGTTTTGCATATCTTTTATTTATTTTTAAATAAAGTACTACTTTTTTTCTTTGTGATTATTGAATTTCTCTGTGTTGAGCAATTATAAGAACGTACAAACTACCACAGTGACTCTGACTGCAGAGGTCTCTATTTCAATCCAGTTCCAGACATAATGGTCTTCACTGATTTTTTTTTTTTTTTTTTTCAGAGAACGTACCAGAAAAGTTCAGGAAGACAGGAGTTTATGGGGTAAGCTACCTAAACTGGGTGTTTCCCCCTAACATTTAGTAAATGAGTATTGAGTTGTGTTTGTTTCAGAACAAGTTGTTTGTTTTTTTTTTTTTCCATGTAGGCATTTACAGTAGCTGAATTGTTCTACGATCTATTACTTGCACCTCCTCTAAATCTTGCAACTTCCTACTTTCTGATGTAGCTTCCCATTTCCATTTAACCTCCAACATTTTTCCATGTCAAATCCTTCACAAGGCAAGGTTTAGATTTTCCTGCCTTAGAACCATGTAATGGCTGTTATGCCTTTTGCCAATATCTTAAATAGCAAGAGCAATTTATGTCAGACATTTAAAATCTTTGGTGATTTTTAGAAGAAAAAAACCAGTGCTTATCACAAAGCCATTATGGAAATTACTTTAAAGGATGTGTCCTGCAAGATCCAGTGCCTTTGGATCAAACAGAGGTAAAAAAAAAAAGTGTGTAAAATAAACAAAATTATGTATTTCTGAAAAGTACTGTGTCTGAAGTAAATGTCAGCGTGAGAAGAAAATTTCTTTATATTGAATCAACATATTTTAAGTATATGTATGAACAAAGAATATACTAAAATGTGTTATTAAATTCCAATTAATACTATGCAGTAATGAAGCAGCAGGTAAAACTTGCTCCAGTAGCAACAAGAATTGTTCCATAAATCGAAGAAAAATATGCTTGTGAGAGAATGCTTATCAGGCTCTTTACACAATTGAGCTACTTTAGCAGTATTTTTCTTATCACCTGTACAATCCATGGGTGGTAATGGTTTCTAAACAAGTGCAAATTCCATTCAGTTATGGGTACCCTGAATTTTTTAATGTCCTGTGTAAATACTGAATTTGCTAGTTATTTAATAATGATTAAAAACATGATTAAATAAAGTTCTGGTTTGATATAGTTAACAGAGCTGCTTTCCAGATAACAATAATATTTATTCTGTGACAAACGTATAAGCCGTAATGGAGCTGTTAGAATTAGCTGGAGGATTCTGATCAAAGGAGCAATTTCTTATCAGAAGGCGCCCAAACATCTTGCCTAGCAGGGCACAGACTTCCCTCCCTGGAGCCACCCTTCAGGGAGGGGCTTAGCAATAGTTGGGAGCTGTTGTCAGAATTCTGTGACTGGAATGGAGATATGCCTAAAAAAATGAATGAAACTACAGCGGCCCTTACTTTTCAGGAACAACATGCCTTTGTGTGCATATTCAAGGGAAGGTGTTGATAATTGATGAGGATGAGTGATTCCACAACATGGCAAGAACACCAAGCATCAGCTCAGTGAGTCAGTCTCAGTCAGCCAACTATCATCTGAAGGCTTGCAAGCTATTTTTTATTCTCTCTCTCTCTCTCTCTTTCTTTTTTTTTTTTTTCCCCCATCCCCTGAGAGAAGTTGGCTTGCTTGTGCTCAGAACCTCTAGTTTGAATTTTCAAGCTTAACTGATTGGATTTGTCTGGTTGCAATATCCTGCAGATAAAAGAACTCCTTCAGTTAGCCCTGTCTCCAATAATTAGAACCTGAGCTTCATAAATATCTGATTTTGTCAATGCTTCTGTGACTATAAATGGATGAAGGCATAAGCTACTCTGGTTGTAGACTGTAAATGAACTAGTAATATTTACTGAATGTGATAGAAAGTGGGAATCTTTAGAAATAGTGAGCAAAAATCAATATTAAGGAAATAATCATAAAATTTCAAATCCTTTTTTACTCTGATAAACAGATTGATTCCTTTGGGCTCTTCAGCATGGCTTAGTAATTCTACTGGCATAGGACTGGAAATCTGTAGATTTCCTTCTCAACTTACTTTGCTATAAAATACTGACAATACCTGCAAGCTCATGTATTTACTTAAAGATTTCCATATATGCTCAATACTAGTGCTTTCAGATCTTAGAGGCTAATGTTCTCCTGGAGAAGCACATTTCTCCTATCTATAACAAACAAAAATACGTGTTTAGAATTAGTAGTGTTAGGTTCAGAATTTCTCTACTTTTTGATCAAAATTTCTATCTCTGATTTGATCATGTACATGGAATTTTTCCCCATTCTGATCAATGCAACTATTTTTTTTTTACTCTACAGAAAAGTGCCAATTATTTCTATTCTGAAAAAGCTCCCACATGAGCACTTTTCTGGCCCCCAAGGCCAAGATTATCTCAGTCCTCACTGATGCATCAGATCAGTTCTCTTGGTATCAGGCATAACGATGCTTGTTGCTATCATTCAGTGTATTTTTTTCCTATAATCGACTAGAAAAAGTATGCAGTATGACATCTGCCACGCTATGTCTGAAACAGTCACATTTGTTAATATTATCCATGGAATGCATTTAGCATGATTTTTGTACTGTATGACACTCAACAATTAATTAGGATTTAAAAGCAGTTTTCTAGCAGTGGGATCCAGCAGCCTTGGAACACATCTTCCCTGACATAATTGCAACTGACTGCATGTCCTGTGGCTGACTGAGGTCCTGCAGAAGGGATGCCTTGGACCAGAGCAATATATACTCACATTGGAAGGTGGCTATCTTTACCTGCCTTCATATGAGAGATACAAAGCTAGATCCTGCAAATTTATTGGAAGTCCACTTTTCCAAATTCACCATCTGTGATGGGCTACTTTGTTCACATATGTATGTAATTACCCAGATGTAAAATAATTTACAGTTAAATTTCTTGACCATTTATTGCACCTCCTTTTCCTGGTGCATACTAGTGGCTTGAATCCTAAGGTCAGCAAACATGGTTTCACTTCCTTGTTCCTTCTGAAATGTGCTGATTCTGCATAGCCTTCCTCTCCTTCTAATGACTAGAAGAAGTGTTTTGTCTTCCTGGCATTTGACAGCCTGTATGATCATAGCTGATGATGGATGTGTGAATTAGCTCTCAGACTCTGAAAGTCTCTCGTTCTCCACTTGCTTGAGAAGCCAAATTTGACTTGCCACTTAATTCAAGTTGCCGTATCAAATGTGTAAGGCTAAATAGAGCAAATACTCCTAATAATGGAATTTAAATATATGATAAAAAAAAAAAAAAATGACACAAGAAACTTATGTCAAAAGTAATCTGTTGGTAACATCTGCTCTTAGAAAGTATGATCAATGCACACCACAAATGGCTTTCTCCACCACCGATTCTAGAGCTCCCAATTTTTTTCATATCAGCATAGCAGCTAGAGTTAAGGCATCAACATTACGAATTACTGCAAAAAATGCAAAGGCAGGGAAACCATTGGGAAAAGAAAAGCCTTTTCTTTGATGGTAAAGATTTTATTATATTTAAGCAACAGCTGAAAGAATTTGCATTCTGTTGAGATTTATTTTATTCCCCCATCTGTTGTACCCTTTTCACTATATACTTTCTTTTTTTCATTTTAAATGTAAGTTCTGATTGAAATGGAATTTGATGAAAGGCATTGGAGAAAACATATGTGTTGATGGAATGAGGAAACTTGTGAAAATAAAGGGTTTGAAAGTAGAAGTGTTTTTTAGTCAGAAAGTTGAAAAGAAATGCAGAGGAAAGAAAATTATCTGAATATTCAGAGACGTTGATATAAGGAAAAGAGATTTTTCTATTCAAAGCCATTATATAATAAGATAGATGAATATGCATTCAAATCACTGTTACATATCACTTTCCAGGGAAAGAGTTTCTCAATTCATTTGTGGACATAGCCTGTTTATTTATTTATTTTGTCAGGCTCTGACTCAAGACTAATTAAAATCAAAGATGTAACTCCAGTAGTTGGTAAAATATGTCGATCTACCAGTTCCTGTCAAAATGAATCAAAATACAGCAAAAAATGGTTGGAGACAAAAGGACATGAGCAAAGTTCAGCTAGCAGGAAATTTTGGAGCTTTGTGGTTCAGAAATGTCTGCATAGCTGCACTTTATTATTACTGGCAATGTTTGTGCAGCTCAGTGGTGGGAACCCCTGTTTATTTAGATATTCTCTGTATTTTATATTCTGAAATTCTTTCAGAAAAACAACCTTGCTAATACAGCATTTAAATCTACATTCAATATTGCTTAAATCTCAGTGGGACTTATATTTAAATGGTATCCTTATGAGATATTTTCCTGAGGAAGTCATTTTCTGGAACACAGCTTGTAAATGCTCTGAAAAACAGCACAGCATCTTTGTCTTCCTGATACAAAACCTTCAGATCAATTATAAAAATACAATTTTTAAAAGTTCTTCAGCATGAGCTATTTTTCTGTCATGCACATGGATGTCAGCCTCATTTTCAGCTGGCAATGGGAAAACCAACCTGCCGAAGCAGCTACCTTTGTCATAAATTTAGCTTGACAGCTTCTCTGCAGAGCTTTCAATTAGGATCTTAAAAACATTAAAAAGAATGAAAGTGTCTGTCCAAACGTGATGAGTAAAGGCTATTTTATGGCGGACCTACACATACTACCTTTTTGTTCAGACTCCATGACAATCTTGAACCTTTAATGTCAAGTGTTAAATGGAAAGCATTATGCAATACTTAAAAAACAAACAAAAAAAGACAGATCTCATTATAGCCAAAAAACCTCCACCTTCCAGTTAGTATTGCAGGGCTTGGTTTTGCTGCTGTAGCAGACACATATATTGGATATCATGCAGAGGCAGCAGCTTGCTGGGAATTCCTGCTGAGCTGAGGGATGCAGGCAGTGGAGTGGATCTGTGATGCCACTTAAATTGATCAGATCTCTTTCACTTAGAGATTTGTACACATGATAGAAGAAATTTCAAGTAAAACCTGTTTCAGTTGTTGGCTGCTGAAAGCTTTTATTATGAAGCAATGAGAGCCCGTGTGCCTAGAAAGAGTTGAAAACCTCAGCTGTGACAGGAGGCACGCAGAGCCTCAAGTGTAAGGTGCTCGGCAGTGCTGGCAGGACCATTTGGTCAGCTTATTAAAGCTGCAGCCCTTGGCAGCTCCCTTCCTACAGCTGCCTACCAGGAAATCCTCTCTGACTTTCAATCACAAGCGATTGTGTCTGACCTTGTGTCAGGATTGCCACTGCTGCCTGCATCTATCTTGGTAAATTTTGTCATTCAGGCCCTGGAACTGTAGGTTTTCTTGTGATGTGTGGAGAGAAAGATAATAATTAAATTTCCAACTTGCAAAATGGTAAAAATAACCTCAAAACCGCTATTAACTGTAAATTGCTTCAATGCATTCTGCCTGGATCTTCAAACAGTCTTAAACAGTGCATTTGGAAGGTGTGAACAGACATGCAGAAACC
The DNA here is from genome assembly GCF_905368555.1 of Meleagris gallopavo. NCBI lineage: Eukaryota > Metazoa > Chordata > Aves > Galliformes > Phasianidae > Meleagris > Meleagris gallopavo. The sequence continues at coordinate 35,579,058 of NC_139407.1, forward strand.
CCTAAGTCTGTCTAAATGAAGGGCCAGGTTTTGAAATCACACAGACTTTAGATTCATCTCTGAAATGTGAAGCTGGAAAACTGGTAAAAATCTTTGGCTAGATGCAAGAGGTGAATGGGCCAAACAGCACCCTAGCACAAATACCACACATACTTTTTGGGTTTGTATCACTCCAGCATTCCTTCCTCACTTCCTCTTTTTCATACCTATTGAATCTTTAACTGTGATAGTGTAACCATCTATGTGCTAAATTTGTTAAATATACTTTTTTTTTTAAAGCTATTAATATAGGTGGGCAACAGTGTAATTACAGAAATGGACAAAGTTCAAAAGTTTGTTGGAATTTCTCTGCACTGTAATTATCCTGTCTTAGTTTGAGTTACATGATGATTGTCTTGCAGAAGCAGTTAAAGGGGGGGTTGAGGAGGGGATGAACTGACAGTAACTTACCATCAGCACATTCTTATAACGGGTGCTTTTGTGATAGAGAAAGTTATTATGAAAAGGTATTTATAAGCTCTCCATTACTATGCACGTGTATTCACCCAACTATCCTGACCGTGCCTTTCCTTCCTCATTAACTTGGGCCTTGAGCCATTTAAGAGTGCCTTGGAAAGCTCCCTTGAGTTGCTCTCTGGAACAGACAAAGCCAGTTACAAGCTCTGTTCAACAGCTTTGACACCCTTATATTAAGCCTGTATATGCCTGAAGGGAGGACAGGGCTCTCTGTAAGCATTTCCCACCATTATTCCTGAGTGAGTTTGGCACATTGCAGGGTGAAACAGCCCTTCCATGAGCAATGTGTCAGCACTCAAAGAGATACTTCACAAAATCTCTCACTTGGCACAATAGAAACATATTTCTTAATTTCAGAAAGTGCTCTTACTACCTACCTTAGTGTTAATGAGTCGGTCTCTCTCTTCTTCATCAGTATTGATCTGCTTCTCATTGCAAATAAATAAAGGGCTGTGCCAATCTGTAGATAATTCCTCCCCTCTGTGTTTGACAAGATAAAAGCTTACAGCTAGACTGTATGATTTCCCTAATAATACTCTATTTACTTTCTCACTGCTGGTATTTCTGCAATCTATAAAAGAAAAATAATGCATGAGAAAACTGATTGATGCAGCATGAAGTTCACTAAACAGTGCTTTGTTAAATCATGCATAAATTGTGCATCTATCTGAAAGATGGACGTGACATAGTATAATAACACTCCTATCAGATTGCCATTTTGGATTGAGTTAACTTGTGTTAAAGTTTTCCTGCTGTTCCACACCTCATCTTCAGCTGTTCATCACCCCTTCCCTGAAATCACCAGCCTCTCAGATCTGTCAGTGTAACTGCACATATAGTTTTGCCATAAGCCAGTTTTGCTAAAATGAGCTGTGTTAGATAACCCCTACTATTAGAAGTGTTTTAACTGTTGGATTCCTTTAGACAGAACTGGGTTAGAAGCAATTACACATGCCATTAGTTGACAGTTTGGAGAAGTCTGTAACCTCCAGTAGAGATGAAATGGGCAATGGGATCAGCAGAAAGAAGAACATTAACCTCTTAATGTGACACAATTTCTGCCCAAGTAGTCTTACTTAGCATGAAGGATCCCACGTAGGTGGTTGCACTCATTAATACTGAGAAACTAATGTAATTATTATACCTTAAAAACTAACAGGGTTGTTGTTCTACCCACTACTTGAAAGTGGCAGAATCAGACTTGCAGTTACCCTCAAACTTTTCTGTTATGTTAGGAAAACAGTCTTTTATTAACAGGGGACCCTATCTGATTCTGGAGAAGTCAATGGCTAAAACAGCAGCAGGTTACCTTCCTGCTCATTAAAGAAAATAGATGTCAGGAGTGTTCTACTAAACACTAAAAGTACAGGAGCCAAACAGCTAAGATGAGGTGAGTCACAGCAGGTTACACTATATTATTTCTGTGAAACTTCTCTTGACTGTATGAGTGATAACAAGATTGGAACAGTTGTCACAAGAGTTGTTATAAGTTTTCCCTATCCCTAATAAGCTATTTGTGAACTAAGAAAGTGTCCGTATATTTGTGTGTGACATTATTTTCAAATTTTCAAAATGAGAATCGGTTTTAGTGTTGAAAGAAAAAAAAAAAAAGAAAAAAAATTACAGAAACTTTGAACAGATATAAATGAATGAAGAGGCAACTTTTAAAAAATCATAGATGTTTTAAACTTCAGTATTTAGTGCACTGGAGTATTAACGTAGCTAAGGACAGCATTACAGATGCAATTAATCGAACAGAAGTTTACATTTGCTTTAAAATAAAAATAAACCTGATTTTGAATGCAAGATTATATGTTTGCTTTTAACTTAGGAAGTTTTAATGAACAGTTACATGAAAGTGAATATTTTTCCTAATGATATTATTTTCTCTTTTTAATTTTCTCAGATTCTCTTTGTCAAGCTATGACAAAACTATCCAAGGTTCAGCTCAGATGGGAGCAGCCTCTCCCCTCCTGGCTGAGGCAGGAGCTGCAAAAGGTGAGATGGCACAAACATGGGAAACTCGTGCAGCGCTGCTGTCACATGGGAAACTCGTGCAGCCTAAAAATAGATATAAGATTGAAAACTAAATCATGAGGTGCAGGCAATAAGAAGTGTATTAGCATTTCCATGTTTACTTAGATTCTTCTGTAATTAGTTTAGTTGCTGTAAACTACTCTCAAGGGAATAAATTACAGAAGAAAAAAAAAAAAAGTCCCTTCATAAGGACTGCATCTAGCAATGTAAAAGAGCTGATCTTAAAAGAACAGTATTAATCCAGGAGAAATGGTACACTGTCATGTAAAAGATTATCATATTTTTCTACGCTAGAAGAATATATTCCGGGAAAAAAAAAAAGTAAAATCCCAAGAGCCTGCTTCTGACACACTTAGCAGCATGGAAGGGTGGAGGGGTCAGGGCATTTCTTTTGCATCCAGAGGTGGCTAATTGACATATGAAACTCACATCACATTTTCTTCTAAGTAGTGTAATCCGATATATGTACCATGGACAATATGCACTGCTCTGCATGTGACCTGATTAATTATAGTGTAATTCTGAGCATTATGTAGGGTCCATTATAGTAAGGGAAGAACACTGAGTGACCAAATTCTGAAGCTGTTTTTTTTTAAAAATTGTGTCTTTCTAGCTGATAATTCTTCCTTGAAGAATGAAAAAAAAAGTTCTAAAAGTTATGCCCCCGCCCATTTTAAGAAAAGGAATTAAAAACAAACCTTCTTACAGAGTAGAGAATGTGACCACATTTATAAGATCTAGTGATGAGAGAAGCATTTCAGTGTGTGTATTTGAAATAAATATGCTTTCGTAGTTTCAAGAGCTATTTCTTGGACTGACAGTAGTGACGTAAGGAAGGAAAAGCAGTTCTGCTGGTAGGAGGGTTGAGTTTGTATGTATTTCTGTGTAAAACATTTTGTACGTGTGCTAGAGTTCTGTGAACAGATGTCTTTTTTATAAACCCAAATAAGTACTGAGAGAACCCATAAACACCTGGGATGGCTAGCAGGGTGGTCATCTGTTTGAGCCTTCATTTGTGATCTCCTCTATAGTTAGTTGTCTAATTGCTTTTCTCAAGTTGCAGCTAATATATTTGCAAATGTAATTAATTATACTTAAAAAAATATACAATAACCAGTTTCAATTGTTTGTCCTTCTTTCTTCATTTCTGGAAAGTCAAACTATGATGCTACTGAACTGCTATCTTGTTTATTTATGGACTGCATTATGACTCCATTCTGGTGATGATGAAGAAAGACATATGAAACCTAATTATTTCTCAGGCTAAGTAAAAAAATCAATTGCAACTAAATTAACTATTATGGCCAGTGGTGGGCAAGACAGGAATACCTGGAGAGCATGGCTGGTGAGAAAGCTAGCCATGATTTTTATACTGCTATTTAATATCGATAAATGATCCCATTGACATTCAGTAGCACATTTGTATTTCTGAAGAGGGTTTTTAACCTTACTAGCTACATGAGGTACTTGGCAAACTTCTGGTAGGGGGTAAAATTGTAATTTTCACTTCTGGAAGAGTTCTTGGTCTACAAAGTGCTTCAAGACCAGCTTTGCAGATGTGTCTTTCTACATGACACATGTGGCAATTGGCAGTGGCTGCAGTGCCTGTGGGACAAGACCATTGCATATTGTCTGGTGCTCAGGTATCCACTTTTGTATTTCTGAAGCCATGGCTGCTCAAGGTTCTGGCTGCACTCTTCTGGAATCTTCCGTTCTCAGTTACATTTAAATCTGTATTCGGGCTCAGATCTTGGTGAGCTATTGGAATGAGCTTCCCAGGGAGGTGGTGGAGTCACATCACTGAGTGTCTTCAAGAAACGTGTACATGTTGCATTGAGCGACATTGTTAATGGTATGAAAGTGACAAGTTGATGGTTGGACTACATGATCTTAGTGGTCTTTCCAACCTTAATGATTCTATGATTCTATGATTTCAGGATCCCTGTGTATATGTCCTTTCCTGCTTCCTCTCTACGAAAGAATCAGGAAGGAGTTCATGACCAGGTTGAGTGGAGCTCTGGACAGCCTGATTTAGTGGTTAGTGACCCTGCCTATGGCAAGGGATTGGAGCTTGATGATCTTTAAGATCTCATGCAACCTAAGCCATTCTATGATTTCTTCCAATTTCCTTTTCTGTCAGTAACCCATGGAACTGTCACAAATTCCACCTTTCCCTTCCTTTTCACAGGATGTATTGCCCTATGGATAGCACTTCTAACTTCATTAGGACAGAGAAGAGAGGCTGGGAAAACCATTATGATGATATTCAGGATACAGAGTAAAATCAAAGCTAAATATAGCTAAATAGCTAATAGAATCAGGCAGTGATTAAGGTTGGAAAGACCACTAAGATCATCTAATTCAATCATCACCCCCAATCAAATCCATGTTTCTCAGAATTTGTTTTTGTTTTTGAAGTGACATCTGTGATATAGTCACTGGGAAGTTTGAGTGAAAAAGAAGATTGAGGGAGAACTATCAGAATAGTTAATAATTATTCACAGCTGGTGAATGGATTCCAGAATAAATGGTAGGGAACAGATATGTCCATGACTGTGAGGTGGAGCCACCTGAATACACCTTACTGCCAAACCTTTTGGCAGTAAGTAGTATTAAGAATACTTCTTGTTGTGTTCACTGTGAAAGATTAAAAGCTCACTATATTCTGGGAATAGAACTTCTAAGGTGACAGGCTGAAGATCTTAAGATGTAAAAGACATTAGATCAGATACTGATCTCTACTTTAATCTAAAACATAAATGCTTTATTGTGATCAAACTCAACTTTTGGATTCAAAATCAGTATCAAACAGATCAAACTCAGACATATTGAGCAAAAGTAATAAGAAACTTAATCCAAAAGCCTCTTTGAATAGATAGCTGGAGTTTCATAGGGCAGTTCTGCATAGCTCTTTGTGATGCTGTGACAAAAAAGTAGTTCAAGCCCAGAAAGTGACATAAGCGTTTCAGAATCTGCAGGGATCCATGCCACAGCCAGTGCTTTTTCTGCAGGAGAGGAAAAATAACTGCTCAGGAATAAAACTGACAGGACTAACTTACTGAAGTATTAGAAATGAGAACTGTGACATTGCTCAGTTAGTCTTCCAGACCTCTCAAAAAATAAGAGAAGTTTAAATGTCTTATAGCCAGTTCATTGTTTGTTAATTCTGTAACTTTAATGATACATTAAGGGTAAACAGTGGTATTTTGTGAGACTTAGCAGACTATCAGAGTATCAGCACTCACAGATTCGGGTTTGTTGTTTTTGTTTTTTTTTTTTAGTTGTAAAATATTATATAAAATATTAAAATATATATATAAAAGGTAAAATATTAATTTACCTTTATTCTTAATGGTTAGTTAATTACTATAACACCACTTTGAGACGAGAACTGCTCATTTAACTTTGTTTTGCTATTCTGAATCTTATGTAGTTGCAATTACTATTAGAAATAGTGAAATAGGAAAGTTTGCTTCCCAGAAAACTATCAAAGAAAATGAAAATAATGTGAACTTGCAAGTCAGTATACAAAGAAAATGGGGAGGCTGAAAATACAGCAAAGTAAAATATATTTGAGCAATAATACAAGCTCACTGGCTGAGTTAGGGTAAAAGATCATTCATTATAAGAAGTGGATGATTTGAGAAGAGGTACAGGAATTCTGCAGTAGACAGTTACAGATTCATCTTTCAGGAGGATGAATTTATTCTTCCTTAGAGACTCCAAATCTGTAATACAAGATTATACATTCTTTTAGAAAGTATTTAATGATAGTTAATAGTTAACTCTGAAGGCTGTTATTATCTACAGATATCCTATTCACCCTTGGAGCCTACTAAACTATTAGCTTCAGTAATGTGTTGTAATAGTTAGATAAAAACTGCTTTAAGGATTGAAAGAAAAAGGAGAACCCAACCCGTAGGAACTTAAGATGGATCATGGTACTTACCTAACTCATAGCAATACTTGAGAATAACATCTTATTAGAGAAAATATGACTAGGTCTCAGCACTTCTCCCTTTCCCCCCCAAAAAAAAACAAAACCCCCCAAACAAACAAACAAAAACATACACACAAAACCAAACACATCACAATGCAATGATTGCTATAGAATTTAGATAGGAAAGAAAAAGTTAACCACACAATGAGGTGGTTACTGACTTGCCAAACTCTGAAACAACCCCTGGTGTCTGGTGCCAGAGGAGATGCCCAGCAGTGGCTGCCCATCAGCAGATTGCTGCTTAGGGGAAGGCTGTGCCGCTGGCAGTGAGTAACACCACACAGTGTCCTAGGGGCTGTGGCCCTGGCAGGACTGGGACTCAAGATACAGGAAAGGAGTTTGACTCCAGGCAGAGCTGGTAGCTGTCTCCTGTCCCTGGTAGAGGCAGAAACCTGTCAGAACAAGAGATTATACTTGAATATTTCCTCTGATTATATGTATATCAGGCTAGTAATAACTATTAGGTGGTACTAATGCAGCTACACTGCAGTTAGCAGCTGTGATTCCCAGAGGTGAAATACTGAGCGAATGTTCTGCAGAAATTTCTGCTCTTGATTACTTTAAGCTGTTTACATAGAGTTAGATGTGAAATCAAAGGAAAGAAGTTGATTCTGTACTGAACTTTTTACCTGCAGCCATTTGGTGATGATAGCTCATACTCATTACTCAGGGTAAAACTTCCATAGCTTCATTTCTATCATTATGAAGAAATACTGCTTTGCTTCAGATCTAAAGAGTGGCATAGGCTTATCTTCTTTCTGACAAATTTTCCCCGCGGTGTAACTGCTTCCTTACGCCACTCACCACTGAGCTACCTGTATTTTTTTCTCTCCCTTTTTTCTTTTATTTTCTGGTTTAATTTATGTGGTCATGTGTGTTATCATAAATGACCTGTGCAGTGTATTTGAATCAGCTTCTGCAGTCTGTAAGCTGATTTTTTACAACAATTTAAGGTATTGTGTGACATATTATATGCAGTGTTAAAATAGAGTCGACAATTTTCAGATTAGTCTGTTCCTATAATAGAATAAATCTGAAAAATTTTCATAGAATAAAACTGTGTTCCTTAGTCCATTTCCAACCACCAGACTTCAAAATGCTCTTTTCTGTGTTTGCTTTCAGCACTGACTCTCCAGGCAGCCTTATTTCTGTCTCTGAGATGGGGAAGCTGAACGAGTGGAGAGGGGAATTGTCGAAAGCCATTGAAAAGAGTCTGACAAAACTCTGTAAAATTTGCTGAGCTTAATGATAAAGGCTGTCAGGGGAGTGGCAAGGGGGGCAGAGGGATGGGACAAGTTCATGAATGTAGGATGTAGGCATGTAGGTGTTTGGCTGTAATCCAATTCCTGTCAAGAAACATTTTATATATCTAAAGCTTGTAATAGTTCCAAAATTCTTTATCTTATTAAATAGAAGCCATAGCTGTAGAAAACTGATTTATCTTATTTTATGTATTTTATTTTATTTCTATGCTGTTGCCAAGGTTTAAGTAATGAATATGGAGACATTTGTGGAAGGATGAAAGAATTCAGTCATGATCTTATTTTAAGCATTTGTAACTTTGAAGATGTAGTTCCTACATTGTGTTCGCCTAATGCAATTCACAGTGGACAAGGAGACATTTTGCCTGTACTATAATGGCTTCTGAAAAGTCAGATATCTTGGGCTGTTTTGCATCATTTTTATTTTATAATTAATCATTAACTGTTGCCCTTTATAAAATAAAAATCAGGCACAGCAGCTGAGCTATTTGCCTTTGAAAAGCTGTTATTATGCACACAGCATGCCTTTCTTCTTGTCACTAATAATATTACAAAGATGTAAGGAAGGAAAATGCTGCAGTGACATAGTGTCATGTCCAGTACAAATGAAAGTGCCATAAACATTTGAAAAACATATGAGTAGAAAGGGCTTCATTGACAAATGCTTCTACTGGGCCATTACAAAAGATGATTCTGAATGTGAAGTTTGTATACATGGATAGAGGCTTAGGAAATGTTTCTACATGATTGTCAAGCCATGTTCTGAATTTGTTTCTCTTTACACTGTCTGTTTACCTGCACAGTTGTGGTATTTTTGTTCCTCAGAGAGAATTAAAGAAGTCATTAGCGGATACATTGTTGCAGCAAGACCTGAGCCCCTGAGCATCTGCTCTAATAATGTCAGTGCCCACTTTGACCTAGTGAATAGGTTAAACATTACCACCCATAATATTCATAAAAGCTGATATAAGTTCTATCTCAGTTAACTGTTCTGACCCCATGAGAAATATTAGTATTTAAAATGCACAGGAGAGGCACTAGTGTGAATCATACAATATAATAACATATGAGCTCCCTCCGAAGTCAAGTCACAGTCCATTATGCTCAGTAAGCTGTCTCCAAAGAAGGCTTGGAGTTGGGTGAAGAGAAGAGAACCTGAAATTCTCCTTAGGTTGACTATACACATGAGTCTTTTGGAAATCAGAAAGAAAGATTCTGAGGTAGTCAGTGCAGAAAAAAATATTCAGAGAGGTCACTGGATTTGGAAATTTACATAAAGGGATATGTGAATGGGATGTTAAAGGCAAGGTACTGCGTGAGTTTTTAGGACTTGCTCCTTCCCTAAAGGCTTTTTTTGCTGTTCTCAAACTGATGAGATATGGACACCTACCACACTCTAGCTTTCTTCTTGAATGCCAGGCAGAGGTGACCCCCCTGCACTATCCTCCCTCTCCCCCAGGACGTCCCTCTGCCCTCTTTGTCTTTACTTAGTGCTGGTACTGGGGAAGTAGCCAAGCTGCCGTCACTCCTGGAGGTACATGAAAAGGAGCTGACGAACCACAAAGAGTTGGATTTTGGGTCCTAACTTTGCCATATGTTGGTAACATATCTATCTTCTCCTTGCTTGTCTGAACCTTAGTACTGTATAACTTGCTTTTCTCAATTATTTCTTTTAGATAAAGGTGGTACACAAATGAGTGTTTGTGACCTGCAGAGCAGCAGAGGGAACTCAAATATTTTGTTATTAATAGTCCATCTGCACACACACATACAAAATCCAAAAATCTATTTAATTTTAAAATGGCCTAGTCTGTGTCTTTGACTGCTTTTTATATTGTTAAATAAAATCAAAGTGTGGTTGATAATCTACAGATCCAGATCTAGGCTTCTAAACTATCCAACTGCATCTGCAATCTCATCATGAGAACACCCTGTCATCAAATGCCACATCTTTTCAAGATATGCTCACATATCTCTAAAGCTCTCCTTGGTAATTAAATGACTTTATCACCATTATAACAAATGCCACTCATAATGTTAATGAAAGCATTAGGCTAGTGTTTCAACTGAGAGCTTAGCAGGGGACATTAGTGTATTTTGGATTCTATTTTAAACTCTTTGCTTTTTTTTTTTTTTTTTTTTCCTTTTTAATTGGAAGCTTAATTTGAATATGGAATATGCAGACTTTCAGAAGTCTCCTAGCATTTGAATATTTTTTCCCCTGCAGTGGCCTTTTCAGATTTTTTTAAAACACTTTTAGTACAAAAGTCTATCAAGATAATGCATACAGGAGATGGACAGGGAAAAATACAGCATCAATACATGTTGCTGGTTGTAAGCTTGACAGCTGTCAACTTACCTGTATGCATTTATCTTCTACTATATTATTTATTCATCTGAAACATATTTGAAAATCAAACAGATGAAAGGTAATATAAGATAAATTAAGCCTATTTATTGCAACCAGAGATTAAAACTGAGTAAAATACCTGTAAGTCCAGAGCATCTGGCTTTTGATGGCTTCTTCCATACATGAAATGTTTCACTTAAAAGCATTACATGAACTGTTCAAGACTAGCTAGCATTTCTACCCCATAGCATGTTTAGCTTATTCTTCTGAGTGTGCATATAATAAATATTTTGCATTTTAAACTTTGAGTCTTTAAATGATTGAAGGAAGGAAAAGGGGAAGAAGGGAAGGAGGAAAAAAATACAATGCAGGTGAAGATATTTATGCTTGGCAGCTGTGTCCTGCTACAAGTATGACTGAGGTCAAATAGTGATGAAGTTGTCTTAGATGTCCTGTTATGCTGAACTAGATCATAAAGTAAAACTAGTGGAGTTTCAAAGTTTCTCATCTTCTTGTGTTTAAATTGTAATTGGCTTCATTCAGCTTAGCTCAGGCTAACAGAAGTGTTTGAGGTATCCATATTTCTCAGCTGCTGTTTAGTTTTGAGCTGGGATATTGCCATTGCTGCTAGATGTTGCGTGAAGGATGATAAGTTGACCTCTGTCTGAATGCCTTTATGTGGTGAAGGGCTCTTACCACTATGGTTTGCATTCACCTTGCACTATTTTATCCCTATTATATTGTAGTAAATGGATGGGGAAAGCTGTGTAAACTTTTATTAATCCTAACAATGAAGTGCCCTGAATTGAAAATCAACATTAAGTGATTCAAGCTGGATTTGTTTTCAAACTGCTGGTTACCTGTAATTTCCTGTATTTGTTACCTGTATTTGTTTCCTGTATTTAATTAGCTTGTTTCTTTATATAAGGAGTAAAATTTCACGTATGATTCAGGCAGTGTGAATTGAGTCTGTTCTCTGCCTTTCTGTTACCTCCTACCACGTTAAGACAGAGCTACTCTTCACAGAGCATTGCAGTCTTAGAAATACATCTACAAGATCACCAGTAACTCTACAGACTCTTGATGACTGGTTTTATTATAGATCTGGGTAAGTCAGTAGCTGTACTGCATGCTCAGAGATCTTAAAACATAAGTCAGCTGTTCCATTTCAGTAAAAACATCAAGGAAGCCTTTGATGAGATGACCATAGGTTACAATGGCATTTTTTAAATTCAAGTCCTGTGGCTGGAGTTCTCTATCAGGATGTGGGAGCACTATGATATCTTTTCAGCATTTTGCACTTAAACTTTCAGAGCTTGGAAACCCTATCAGCAGTAAGTAGATTAGGTGGAAAAAGTTGTCTCTCCCTGACTTTGTGAAGTCCACCCTGGGTTTTATAAAATATGTGAGTATTTATTGGAGCAGTGAGAGAGCTTTAGGGGATATATAAGGGAAAGATCTGGGTTCCAGGCCCCGCTTCCTTCAATTTAACTATAATTTAACTATACTATACAGCAAAAAAAAAAACAAACACCCTGACACATCTTTAAACCCAATTGTTAGAGATAACATTACCTTTATGTTGTCCCTGACTTACCAAATCATTCCTGTTGTCACTGGGCAAAGTAACACAGCTACACTGCTTTTGTTATCAACAGCTGCTCACAAGAAGCATCCTATGGTAACATTGCTTTGAGAGTCTTGGGTCGTTTCTAATATTTGTGAGATGTCCTTTACTCAGATGCTTGTTTTTATGAACTTTAACTAAACAAATATTTTTCAACTCTTTTTCAGGATAGAATTGTTTCTGACTTCCCATTTTAGTGACAGTGAAGCTCTGTAGACTGTTCTATCAAGGAAATGTGTATTTTGTCATAAGCTAAATCTGTTCTGTTGTGTTTTGTGCTCACCTCACTTTTTTTTATTTCCTTTGCCAAATATGACAGTAATACATATATTCTGGGCCTGTATCAAGATTAGTGCAGTCTCTGGGTGCATCAGGATTCTTTGTATCATTTACCTCATTTCTGTAACTCACATGCTTTATATGAAATTTAAGAAGAGACATTCTCTCAAAGTAACTTCTATGTTTTTTTTAGATCATAAATGTGTCTGGAGAGCTGTGTTCCTTATTCTACTGAAGATTTATAGTATTCCTATTCCTAAAACTTGAATTTCAAGTGAAGAGAAGATTTACTAGCATTCTGCAAATGTAAGTATTTCATAATGTAAGGCTTTTCCTGTCCTTTCAACATACTATGGTACTGATGCTGCTTTAAGTTGTGTTTGTTATTAACCACGTGACTTTTTTTGTAGTTGGGGTTAGCATAAACAGCTTGAACCTCTCAAGCTATGTTTAGTAATAACTAGTAGTAAGAATCTGTAACTTCGAATGTCTATTTTATATGGGTATATTTAAAGAAATATAACTTTGTATAGTTCAGATTTTTCCCAAAGTCTGAATAAATGTATCCAATAAATGTTACCTACTTCTATCGATTCTCTGGTACTACATAAAGCACTATTTCTTCAAAGAATCATAGAATCATTAAGGTTGGTAAGAACCTCTAAGATCATCTAGTCAATCCGTCAATCAACCACCAATATCACCCACTAATCCATGTCCCTAAGTACCACATCTAAGAGTTTCTTGACACCTCCAGGGATGTTGAATCTGCCACCTCCATGGGCAGCCTCTTCCAACATCTGAACACTCTTCTGGGGAAGAATCTTTCCTAGTATCCAACCAGAAACTTTCATGGCACAACTTAAGGCCATTCCCTCTCATCCTATCAATTTTTTTTAGAAGAAGGTGATACTCACAATGTCCTCCTCTGTAAATAAATGACAGATAGTAATCAAGCATACTTTGAAACAAAATACAGTTCAACCTGGTACTCAGATTATTTTGTTGTAGATGTTTAGAGCTTTTTCTTTCAAAAATGATCAGCGAGGCCTTAATATGGCTTTAAAATGACATGATCTCAGTAGTGGTGTTCAGAAGTGAAAAATGGAAGACAGTCCTCTGAAAATGTGTAATGCTAAATTTCCAAACAATACATTCATCTAGTCTAGAGAATATGTTTGTCTCTGAACTAGGAATCAAAGTGGTTATTATTATTATTAAAATCTCATTCTAGTTTGGTTTGATGCATACTATAGTTATGGAGTTTTAGAGATTTATTTTTTAGTATAAAAAAAAGAAATGAATGAAGTGGCTCTAAGATTGGGGTGGCTACTACCAGTAGAAATGGAAATACTGTCATCACAAACCAAGCAGCTATGATGCAGAGGGAGAAGACTGTATTTTTTATGTCAGTGAATCCTTTTCAAGCTAATGTGAATGTACCCCCCTTTTGTGAAAAAGAATTTGTTTTCTTTGTGTTTTTTAAGAATTGAGTTTGAGTTGACAACAGTGCAAATAGATTGAATATTATCTTGAAGGGGAGGTGAGTGTGTACTGGAAGTGAGCAGTCTTTCCAGGATGTCTGAAAGCAATGCTATTAATCTCCCTACTTCTTAGAGAATGTCACTCATCCATCATCAGCAGTTTTTATGGTGTAAGATAGATGTTGTCATTTCAGTGATTGCATTAGCTTAGTTATTCTTGTGAACATTAGCCAAATTCATCATTTAGTTTGCTTAGGAAAATAGGTTAGGGACTACCTTTTGTAGGACATGCCAGCAAAAACAATAGATGTTACATTTGGTTTTGTTTAGTAACTATCTGGACTGTCTACTTCTTCATGCAATTTATGTTATGCTGATTCCAAAATTCTTTGCATTCTGCATGCCTGTGCCCATATATCCTGTGTTCAACACCTTACCCTGCCTGGATCACAGGTTTTTGCCCACCTTTAAACTGTATCACTTTTCTTCCCTCCACCTGCAGTTTCTAGGCTAGCATGTTGCTGGTATGGGGAAAGGCACAAGGATCAAATTTTCTCAGTGTGGGTATTGTAATGGTCACTCAAATTTACTATCCCTATTATGCTGGGTGCAGTTTCCTTCAATTCTGTGTCCATCCTTCCCCCTGCCACAAAAGGAGCAGGTATCCAGATGAACAACTTAATTTCTGGTGCAGTTTCAAAACAGACTACCTTAAGCTTCCTTCTTAAGGTATCAGATATGTTGAAGCACTGAAGTAATATGGGCTTAAATAGGAAAACAAGCCTTGGGACGGAGCAATCTTAAGAACCAGGATGGACCCCAGGGCAACAAGCCTCAGCTAGCATCTTTATCAGGACAAATTTAAAAACCAAGACAGGGAGGCCACAAAAAAGATCCTGTCTGTGTTTGGCTGTAACTGGCTTCACAGGGTCACCTGGCCTGAACAATGCTTTACGGATGATCAGCATCTCAATGTAAGGGTTGAGGGAGATGCTTCAGTGTTGTGCCTCTGGAAAGTAAAATCTTCTCCATCCATCAGCAAGACCCAGCTGTACTCAAGTCTGAAACTGCTTTGACACATTGATCTTAACTTTTAAAAGTCCTTGACTCACATTTGAGTTTCTCCATTTTTAAGATAGAGATATCTAACAAAAGCCCTCACTTACTTAACTGCTTCTCAGAGGTTTGAGACACTGTTAGATGATATGCATAGCACAAATTGAAGATGAAAAGCACAAAAGAAATGCTAACTGCTGTAAATATTAGTCCATATGGGAATGAAATGATAGTAAATAAAGGATAAATGTCCCAGACATTTAATAGATACACTATGTGAAAAGTTTAATATCCTTTGAATGCTTCAGAAATCAGCTTTCAGTACTTCAGAGAGCTCTGGCTCTTTGTTTCATTTTTATCCCCTCAGTAGAAGTGACAACAAGCTGAAGTATTATTCTAATAATCTTATACTTCTTGTTTATTGTTGCTTATAAAAGGGCTTCTGGATAAATGTTCATTGCTTTTTTCTTTATTTATTTATTTACGTAGTCGCAGCTAATATATATCATGACTGTAAAGATACACTAAACTAGATGACCCATTTAAAAGTTTTGAAGACAGTTTGAAAAGGCATAATATGCTGGAAAGTAGCATATATGCTGTATACAACTAAAGGAAACCTCTTATTCTTTTGGAAGAGAATGGCAAAATAATAAATTGTGACTGGTGACATTTCCCCATGCTACCATGTATTTGTAGCACAGTTATTTAAAGTCTGCATTGGCCATATCCATTCATCTTTCCTCTTGGGTCAGTTATGCTGTTTGCATTCAAATCAATCCCTTAATCAAGCCCATTGATAATTGCAGCAGTGCAAGAGAGATGTAATGAAGGCACTTTGTTCCAGTGCAGCAGAGTTTAATGTAGTGTTGCCACAGTGGGCCATTTATGCATACGCATGTAGTTAATTTTCCTAATCAACAGTCTCAGATGCAAGCATGTTTGTGCCCCACTGATGGAGTTAGAGGGGCATGATACTAGCCTACCAATGGCTCCAAGATTTTCCATGTAGTCTCTTGGCATTGCTAACTACAGGAAGTTTCAGTAACTATTCTTGTCTAAAGGTTACATTGACAATGATTTCAGAAACAGTCTTAATTCCAGAAAAGCTGCTTCTCACTCCGAGGGATGCTTTGGGTAAAGTTGCTAGTGAGAAAGTTGTTGTATGCATGATGATGTGAGAATGTAAGGGACAGGGTTTATGAGGAAATAAAATATCTCCAAGTAGAATGAAATATGTAGCTAGGAAAAGCCCAGTCATATGATCTGGACCACTAATACATTTCCAATTTGAAACAAAAATATCAAGCTGTAATCTGAAGATAGGACTTTGGAATTCCCATCGTCTTACATAAGAGATGAACTCGGGTTTTTCCTTTTTGGCAAGGTCATTGTAAAACTTTGATTTCTTTGTAAACTGTAAACACATTTGTAACAGTTAGCTCTTAAGTAACTTGTTAGGAAATTCTAACAAAAATGTGCTTTTAATTGACCTTGAGCAAAAAAAATCCTGTTACTTTAATAAAATCCAGGTAATTTGGATGTAATGAGCTGAAGCAGGTGGAGCCACAAAGCCAACATGCTTTTGCTGTCTTCTTCAGTTCTCTTTGCAATGTGTGTTACATCCAGTGCAGAAGGCTAGGTCCAGGGGGCTAATGACAGAGCCCATGCATCTTTTGTGACAGCTCTCTCCCAGTTTGCTGACTAAACAGTGCAATGCAAGAAAAGGACGAGAAAGGTGCCTTTCTCCCAGTCTCAGCTGAATGAGAGCAGTAACTCTTGCCTTCAGGCTGTACACATAATGAGGCTAAAATATCTTCCAGTCTGCAGTGCTCATCTTTTCCTCTCTCTTCTTTTATAAAAGGTCTGGTTAAACAGGGCTTGCCTTGGTTGTATCCTCTAGCAGTTAGCAAAGTGTAAGTAACATTAGCCAGTAAATTTACGTTTCTTTTAAGGGAATTCAGCAATGTTCTTTAGTATTTTAGCTGCTAGATAATGGCATTATGTACCGAGATTCCTTAGTGTCCTTTCAAAATATCCACGTGCAGCTTTAATACAGAACATCCTACATTCTTTTGTACTTAAAGGTTAATTATAATTAAAAATCTTCATTTTAAACAAATACAGTTCTGTGGAAAAAAAGAAGACATTTTAATTGTAGAAAAACACATAGCTCAATTCTAGAAATATGGTACCATTCTTCAAAATAATGTTGTCATGTATAACATCAGAACACAAGCTTAAATGGATGTGATGAACCTGAGCTTACAGATATTAATTCCAAAGAAATGAACATTGAAACAATTTATTTCTGATGATTCAGTTTATTAGCACATACTTCTTTGTGCATCCAAGCCTCAAATAGAGCTGTATCGAGGTTGTGTTCATCATTTAGTAAGCATTCTTTGAACTGCCATTCAACTCAGAAATGCTCTGTAACTGCCTCAATTTCAATTTCACTTTTTATTTCAATTCACCAGGCTTCATATATCCTACCCTCAGCCGCCATTTTCTCTGGGGATCCTGTACAGTCTAAAAAAAAATCCATTTTATTGCCCTGGTAATGGTGTTATTTGAGACTACCAATTGGTTAGGAGTATCTCAAGTAAAATTTTAAGTGCTGAAACTTCAAAACAATTGTTAAAAAATTGCAAAGAAGAGGCTCCTTACTTGTTCTGTTTCAGACTAAAGCTGAAATTCTGCTTATTTTAGAGTTTACTGGCACTTTTCTGGATTAGGTTTATATGAGTAACCTAAATTTAAAAACATTTCCAAATCAGAGATATGTAGAAGATTTCTGCTGAGGCTAGTTCAAATAAAAGGGATGATTAACCTGCTGATGTGTATTTCTATGGAGAATAGACAACATAAACAAATTCCCCTGACAACTTTTTATGACAATTACAATATCAAGTAAAAAAACCTAGACACTGATGTGACAATTGAGTCTGAATTTTCTGATCAACTGGGACAACTCCCTACTGTCTTAATGGCAGATTTTCCCCTAGTTCTTGTGCTGTAAACCAAATAATAGAAATGCTATATTACTAGCAAAGAACACAGAAAAGAACTGTTGGTAGGACCACAGTGTCTCAGCTACAACCTAGTGACCTAATACCAGCAAGTTTGCTAAATGGACCACAAGCCAACTCTAATAAACAGATTGGGACTGCCTGCTGGCTTAAATTTAAATCTAAACCTATGTTCTACAGAACTACCAGAGGAAAAAAAAAAATAATTGCCTATAGTAGCTCTCCCTGTAGTGCCAAATACACTTAGCAGATCTGCCAGCAGAATTCAAAAGCAGTGTGGTTTTTTTGGTTCAAATGAACAGAATCATCATGTTCTGCTTCCTCAGAGCTGCTCCTTGATCCCCTTAACACACTTTTCAGTCATTGCCATGTTCCTGCGGTCCTTTCCTCCTGAGTGTCTCTAGCAACGTAGTACAGCTGGGGCATTATGGGAGAGATATGCCTACATTAGGTAGAGATATGAAATGCTCCATGAGTTAATAAGAGATGACTCTTAACGTGGCTCATTAATTTAGAGTTGGGTGTTTTGTGAACACATCTCCCATATTCCACACTGCTTAGATCTCACTTCCATGCTGCTGCGAAAACCTTTGTAAGGTGTATCTTCTATTACTGAAATTAATGCCCAGTTAGCTGAAAAAGAATGTGCATGTGTCACTCATGCTCAAATCTGTCGAGTTTTTCTAAATGCTGTGAGCTACATTCACATCAATTTAATTCATAAATTGTTTGGCCAGGAGTTGAGTTCTCCTATCAGAAATTGCAAGAAATATTGAAGTCAAGGAGAATTGTGCATTTGACAACAGATTTGGATTTCTTGTGGCACTACTTAAAATTTCAGTTTCAGATGGATAATCAGGCATATTTCAAATACTGTGAAGTTAAAATTACAACTGTTTTTCAGAATATCCACTCTTAATATTGTTGGGCAGAGAAAATAACTGGGAGTCATTAGTTCCTACTGAACACCAGAATTTTGTAATGTCAACATGTGATGCATTAGTGGATATTACATAGAAGGCAATAGGAATAATAATGTTGGTTTAAGTCACTATTGACCTCCCTTTACTGTGACACTCCAAGAATAATTTGAGATACTTTGATTTCTGAGCTGTGGTCGCACGCTGTTTATGCAAAGTAAATAACCATACCTCCAAATGCTCGTTGGTTACAGAAAGGAAATCAGGACAGAAGACAACAGCACAATAGCACATTCTCAGCAAAACATAAACCATGTCACAGCATAGCAGAGGAAGGCTTTGGTGGACTCAAATGGAAGACCCCTGCTGCCTAAGGTGAGTGACAAGAAACAGCCAGATCACAATGATAACTAGTGTGAGTTTTTTAAAATACATATATATTGACTGTGATTTTTGAGACCTGTGGCACTGAGCTGTCTAGAAACAGCTTTCAAGAAGCCTAAAATGATCTCAATCACAGATTGATGGCTGCGAGTGGAACTGTGGTACTTGGTGCCTCTGAATGGAGGCTAGCACTGTAAATGGGACTGATGGAGACATAGGAGATACCTGTGGAATAACAACCATTTTCCATGTTCTGGTACCAGTACACCACAAAATGACAGCTGATTGACCGGCTTTTTTTCCCTCTTGTATACTTGGTTTGTTACCAATATTGAAACAGAATGCGAAGTAATGGTGGAAAAATGTGTATACTAATTTCAGTTCACACTTCTGATACAGATAATGAGAGCAGAACTAATAATAGTAGAATGCATGAGCTTAATATTCTCCTATTATGTTAATCGCCTCTCACATTTTCATGGGCCATAAATCAAGTGTTTTCTGCACCTTTCAGACAACAATGTATGAAGCTGAATAAAACCATGGGGACTGTAAGAATTTAAAAAGAGGTTACCTGATACCATTAATGCTCCACCTGCTTCACAATAATTTCTTGTTTATAAAAACTCACCGACTGCCTTTTTTCCCACGAGAATTAACAATTTTAGCTTATCCTATCTACCATCAGTAGAATAAACCAATTTTCACAGTACAGAATAAGTTAAGAATGTAAGTAGATTGAAACTACAGAAGTTTAAGTAAGTGACTTGGAAGGTACCTAGTTACTGATAACAATAATGCAAATAAATTGACTTTCAATTCAAGAAAATGTAGTGATCTAATTTAGGGGAAATGGTCTCTTTAAGAAACATCTCAGACTGTTGTCTTCAGTTAGCTGTTGATGCTTAATCCAGGATGAATTGTGACTTTATACCTTAGTACACCTTAGTACATACTGTCTCATCAGTTATTCATTTTCTGCCTAGAATTAAAATCTGCCCGTGCTGTAACTGCTGCATGCTCTTCTGCAAAGAGATTATTATCAGAAAGGAGCACTGAGCACCCAAACAAGTGCAAGAGGTCTGATGTGCCAATGGGAGAGGAGCCTGGGCTCCTATCCCATCAGAAGCAAAGCTTAGGACCTTTGTCACACAATTACGCTTAAAATGGAAATGAGTGCCTCCAAAGAGATGCAGATACTACAGACATTTTGTTAGGGTGAAATGGAGATTAGCTGAATGCATGAAGGAAATACCATACCCTAATTTGAATTCAAAGATCTCATCTTTGCTTTGTGAAATCTCTCAGCCACACTCTGTGAGAAATTAGGAGAGCAGAAGAGAAATCTCACTATATACTTGATCTAAGTTCCTACACTTCTCTGGGTAGACATCCCTGTGATTTAGAATGGTTTTTCTCAGATCTGCAGAAAGAGTGGAGTCTTTCCTGACCAAACCCCTTTCTGATCTCCTAGATGCTTTTGGAATCTGAGAAAGCAAGTCTTCCACTTCACCTCCCCACTGAGTGACATTTACTTTAGTTAGCTTGAAGTTAACATCAATAGGTTTTTGGTTAATAAGGTTCACTGTACTTCTTTATGATGTTATTGCTCTTAAGATATTTATGCATCTGCATTTGGTCAAAGCCCTGAAGTCTTCTGTTTCAAGGTAATAATACAGCATTAGCTTTAAAGCCAAGTTCTTCACTACTTTAGAAGAAACACTTTAAGTCATATTTTTCCAAGAAAGAAATGATCTCATCACTCAGTGGCTAATAGTGTAGGTCACATTTCAATCAAAATCTTACTACTATTGCTTTAAAATGACACAATTTGTAAAATTGCATTTGAATTGAACCTTTGATATTGGAGGGTGCATCATCTCTACTGGCACAAACAGAAGGAACATAGGGGGAGTAGGAAAAGCTTCACTGAAGGAATGTGTAAACGTGTAGAGAAGAAGTTAGAGAGAAATCATTAAATATCTTGATTCTTATTTATTTATTTATTTAATTTATTTATTTATTTTGAGGAGACCTTTGGTATGGTTAAGGAAAGCCTGGTACTGAGATGTTTCTCAGCTCTGTTTTCAGAAGTTAGACCTAACAGCAATGTTTCTTGTCAGGTCTGTGGTCCCTTTAGCACCCTGAGGCTTACGTAAACAGAGGTTACACATTCCAGCCCAGCCATGATGTTGATGATGGCTGGTGCTTCTCCAGCATATGGTTTTCCCTGAGCAAGTGCTAATGTAAAGCAACCAGCTCACTCTGAGATCAAGGTTTCACGTATTGCATTTATGTTTATCCCTGGGGAAAAATCCTTTCTATTTACCTGAGGTATTAGTTACTTCCCTTATTTCTAGAAGGGTTATTACAGTACCCTTCAGTAAATGTTAGCCATCAGAAATAATTAATATCAGGCCCAAGAGAGCACCTGGGGAAAATGAACTCATGAAATGTTTCTGGCTAAAGACCTTCCATGGATAAGGAACAGGAAATAAGTTACTCATGCTACAGCAGTCATGGGTCATTTTTTGTTTTAGGAAAGTGCTATAAGGTTATTATATCTTTGAGATGATTCTTGGATGGCATTTTTGTTTCTCAGTACAACAAATCAACTTTTCAGAAATGCTCACTAAGTAGTCTTTATCAATGAAAAATATAACCTAACATATTCAAATGGAATAATCCAATTTTTCAATATTTACCATTTCTAAAGAATCTAGCAATAGGAATATTAATAGGAAATGTTCCTCAACACAGATGAAAAAGTTAGACTGATTTTAAAATAAAATTAATTCATGCCAGGTATATTGTTACGTGTTCGGTGGACAGATTTCTGTATTGACATTCGAGGAAATCACATAAAGCTGTGGCCAGACAATGTGATGTCCCCTGTAAGGAATTTCTCCTTGTTGTGGAAAATCTATTTTGATTGAACATCCCCAGAGAAGCCATTGGCAAGTTCACCCAAAGGGGGACAATACAGGGTCCCCTGGTGTTCTGAATCTCAAGCCCTGCTGTAACCTGTGGCGGGACAAGGGCACTCACCACTATGCTGAGAGCCAGGGTAATGTGCCACTGGGTCATCTGGGGTTGGGCAGCAAGGAACTTCTTGACTACATCTGCAGTCAACCAAGGAGTTTGTGCCTGACTAGAAAAGCTGCATTTCTATTCTTGGTTATTTTCATTTCTTTGAAGTCACTGTCAGTGCAGCAAAAAGTGATCACTTCCACTGCAATATATAGCATGGCTGGAGCTGGAGCATGAGGGTACTTGAAGCCACAAAATCTTATCATTCTTATTTCCAGCAAACCCATTATCTTGAAGGGGAATTTAGGATGGATAACACAAAACAATGCAGGCATGGTCTTTTCTGCTGAGACTGGATTAACAAGAAAAATAGATGTCTTTGCTTTAGAGAATGTCAGTTTCTTCATCAGCCCAACAGAAAAGAAAAAAACAAGATCCTGAGGAAAAACTTGTTTTTTGCTCTCCTTATCCCACTGGTGCAGCACTGATGGAAGTAGCTCTGCCATCTCTGCATAGCAGTGATGCCAAGAAGTTTCAGTGAAATCACTGCACCAAGCATGCAGGCAAGCCATTTATTTATCCACTCATTCTTAGAGAAACGTGATTAATAGCATGAAAAAAATAAATGGGCAACTCTTTAGAGAACCCGGATATCATGATACTGTGAGGATGTGCTTTTGCTTAGTCTGAATCCTTGCCTGTGCAAATATTAGCTTATTTTCAGTAGATATGTTTCTGTAAAGTGTAAATGTCTAAAACCCTTTTTGACTAAAACTAGGGGAATGCAAGTTTGCAAAAAGCTATTCACGTTCTGAAACTGTATGTTCTGGTAGGTTTTGCTTCAATTTTTATTTTTGCTGTCAATATTTCACTGAAAAAATCCAGGCCCAGGGATGTCCTTGGTTGTTGAGTGCTGAGATCAGTGGTGGAGTAGTGTTTTCTACTAGATTGCCCTCCTGGTTCACTGAGGCACCCAAAACTGGGATCTGAAAGCTGCAGGGGCTACACCTGCCTTCATTTTACCAGCTTTAAAGTAATAGCATAGGCCTAATTTTATCTGATGAGGAGATTTTCAAACAGCAGTATGAGAATAAGTATGGATAAGATAGCAGAAGGCAGGAAGATCTAATAATCTTTGGGTAGGTAGCGCCACAGCTGCTCTGTATTGTTTTTTTTAAAGATGTGAGTATAAGTGGTAGTCAGGAAAGTGAAGAACAGTGATCAAAACTCCTGTTAGTGTGGATGGGGGCAGGAGCTTGCCTGTGCACCCTCCAGGTGGGACCAGGGCCCAAAGATGGACTGTGTGTTCCTGTGTTGGCTCAAATAAACTAAATCTTGCTTGAGCCATATCTCCAAAGGCCTGATGTACTGGGTAGCACAGGGACACAGGGGCACCGTGGCAAGAAGCCCCAGTGGTGTGGGTTACAAATCCCCAACTGCACAGTGTGGTGAGGCTGGAGAGCTGGCAGGAGAGCAGCAGATCTGGGAGATGGCAGCCCAGCTCACATCTGCTCTGAGCCAGTCAGCCACAGTCTCAGTCTGTGCCCAGAAAAATCCCTTGGCTGCTAAGTTTCTTTGGAGCAACAGTGACATCTTGTGGGTTAATTTTAACTGTGCTCTAAATGGAAATGGTTTCCATCGCCTCTGCTTGAGCAGCAACTCATCAGTCTGAATTCAAGTGGCATCCTCAGCCATCTGTTCAGCACATCGCTAGGCCTGACAGCAGAGCAACTGATGGATGGCAGAGGTGCTCATAAAGTACTATGCCAAGGGCTTGCTAGGAAATTCAGTTAGCAGGATCATATTATTTGGAAATAGCGTTTTAATTGGAAACTAACTTATAAGTGGATATCACACATATTTCATTATGAGAACATATAAAAAGCTTAGTTCCACATGGACAAGAGGAGACTAAAGGATGTGTTAACATGAATGTTTTTGAAGATGATTGTAACCTGGATTTAATTTGAAAGAATGCAGTTGCTTCAGTTTTCAGTCTCATCATGGTAACACTTCTATTTTGGTTTTCATTGCTGAGCATAACTTCTGCTACTGTGCTTTGCAATATGCACCAGTCTGATTGTAGGGCTTTATGTGATTCAGACCTATTTTTATTATCCTGGCATATTGAATTGTTGCTCCAGCGGATTTTTCATTCCAACAGGACTTCAGTTATTCTCTAATTCCCACATGGACTCATAGTTTGAATGAGTCCTATTGTAATTTGCATTTGTAGACTTCCAAGGGGTAAACATTCTAGCATCTATGTTCTGTCACAACCTTTCCAATGGCACTCAGCTCCTGCTTGTCTTGTGAAAAAGAGTGATGCTTTGCATAATACTCTGTATGACATTTAGTTATGGTGATCTTCACATTTAAAAAAAAAAAAAAAAGTAAAAGAAGAGCAATCAGCTATTAATTAACTGTCTGGTGCACAGGACTCATGCTGATAGTATTGGTTCCCCTGTTATGACTTTATTCATCCAGAAGAAAACATGCCATAATAGATACCAAAAATTCATTTCAAAATGATACTGCCAGCTTAAAAAATGGAAATTATCCTTCCAGTTCATTAATATTTTTATTAGAACAGTTTTAAGTAACAAGTTTGGATTTCTTTAAACTACATATTTCCAGCAAACTGGATGATAACATCTTCATATGTATGCCAGCATTCTAGTGACATGCACATGTAAAGAGGGACCTCCTGAGCTCATATTGAAGTCCTTTGCACTTTTTTCCTCATAGCATGTGCCTACATACACATGAGCATGTCCACGTTTCTCTGAACATACAAAGGAACATAACATTTCTTTCTTTCCAATGAAGTTTTGAAAATGAATTTTAACAGCATGCATCTCTTGATCACCTCCTCTTCCTCATTTCCTTGCATCATCCTTATTTTAAAATTCAGATCCTAAATCCCTGATGAGACATTTTCACAGGCTAGGAACCATCCAGAATATGGTGACAAGTAGGTAGGCAACACTTAAAATGAACTAGAGTGTGAAAACACAAGTATTTTTTCTCTAAACTCTTTCCACGTGACTATTATGTGATAGTGGCACAGGATTAACAACTAGAAGTAGCTTCTGATAGGAAATATGATTTTGAAGTAATGCTGCATGTTAAAAAGATGCTTACAGGCAGTATTTTTGAACATATGAGCTATTATCGAAGTGGGTGTTCATACACTGCAGATGCCATGCTTGGGTTGCTTAAATTCACAGCAGTGAAGTTTTCTTATCAACTACTCCCTGGCCATAAATGTGAGGCTTTCCCTGGTGCACCTCCTTAAGGGAGCCAAAATCTCATACCAGGAGGTTTCTGCAGGGCTGACTGACATGCTGCTTTTTGCCCAGGTCAATAAAAAGCTAACCAGGACTTTCAGAATCATCACATCTCACCTTCTTTGTAAAAGCAGCAACATCTATGAGGGTTCTCTTGTTGGAATCAAAGCTTTAGAAGTGAATAATCATGAGAGAGAGCCCACAACCCAATAATCTACTAATCTTCTAAAGTGGTAATTCATCACAGTGCCATCTAGTTAGAAACGTTATAAATCATGTACCTTCCCAGTACCTATAACTATGTTTATAGAAGAGGGGTGGTTTTTAATCTATTAAAGAGAAATTAAGGGAGATAACAGTCCAGCAATCTATCAGTTTCAGAACTACATTCTGCTGGGCATTAACCATCAAGTAATTAAATAATATATGTGCAGTTTGTCATTGCTATAATACTTTTTTTTTTTTTTTTGGTTCAGTTGATATTTCCCTTTCATAAATTGTTGGAGATTATAATTTCTGTTCTTTTGGTGATTTGTGCACATTAACAGGGCAAGGCAATGCATGTCTGTCAGAGCAAAATATACTGCTACATTATCATTTAGCATTTATTCTGTTTTCTTTGAAGGAAAAATTTATTTACCATGATTCATTTTGCAGAATAACTCAACTACTCTTTTTGTTGTTTGTTTGTTTTCCAGGTTCTTCTGGCCTTGTTATTTTTTATCTAGTGGCTTTCCTACCTGAACTTTTGCATGCTTACTAAATCAGAAGGATGGAGGAAAGATGTTGTCCAATGTATTTGAAATTTGTCTTGCAGGTTGGTTCAGCTGGGAAGGGGTATTGACCAAGTCAAACTTTCCTTATGCTTGTGATTTGTGCCTGAGACGTTGATCTTTTAGTGATTTCTAATAACCTGGAAGGTAAATGGAAAGTTCAGATAGAAACTGTCCTAAATTTGGGAGTTTGCAGTTACAATATTGTGATTTGAGCTAATTTCAAGTACATACATTTTCTTCAACAAATCTCACACTCTCAGTAGCCTTCCCAGATTCAAACCACATGAAATGTATTGTTCTGAGACGGCTTTTAAACATTTTGCTCTGGAATTCAGGTAACTTTGGGATAGCTGAGGAAAAAAAACACCTACTCTGAAAATGCTGTACATAAAACATCTCCTGATATTAAAAAAAAAAAAAAAAAAAAAAAAAAAAAAAAAAAACCAGAAAGACTGACAGTTATGTCCTGGAGACCTTCTTAAGACTCCTTAATAATATGTCTTATTTTCAAGTAGTATGAAGTGCTTGACAGCTCATGAAGAATGACATTTAACAAAATAGCCTCTACTCATCAGTAGAGAACTGGTGAGTTTTTGAAATACAAATGGTGATTGCTTCTAACTACAGACTTTGAGAAACTAGAAAAAGACACTTTTTTCATGTCATTTTTTTAAACGGAACATTGATTTTAAACTTTAGATAAGAAACTGAGTGACAAAATTTTTTCTATCGTAAACTTAAAGGTTCTTTATTCCTTTATTTATTAGAGGCAGTTCTAAAATGCTTTCCTTCCCAAATGCCTGCTCTGCCAAGAAGGCAGTAGCAGCTGTTTTCTGTAATGGAAGTTCAAAAACTTAATTGAAAACATGAGAAATCCTTAAACACAATATGCACACCGAGATGGGCTAAATAAAAAAAATAAAAATAAAAATAAAAATAAAAATAAAAAAAAAAGAGGATGATTACCTTCCTCCCAATCATTTTTATTCCTCCCAATTTATATGTCTGCAGACATAAAATCTGGAGAATCAGAAATATTATTCAACCTAATAATGCCCACAATTTTTTGTTAGAAGAAAATGTCTACAACTTTATCGCGTTCAAAAGGGAAAAAGTTTATCTATTTGATAGATTTTGGGGAGGTGAAGTTGAGGTTGTGGTGTTTTTTTGTTTTTCAATAAAGCTATGCCATTTAAATAGTGGAAAGAATGAGGAATCACTCTGTACTTTTCCATGTGTGCCAGCTGGTATCTGTTTCAGAGAGGGGAGTGGAAAAGATGTTTCTTTAGTCTAGCATTGACTGCAGTATTATAAATTGAGAGAAATACAGCCTCATTATAGCCATGAATGAGAGCAGACATTTATGTACCTGTGAATGGTGGGTGTCCTCTCACTAACAGAAACAAGTGGCAATTTTTTCACAGTTGTCTCATCTTCTTTTTTTGAAAGTGCTTTCTTGGGAAATTAAAAGTGAAAAGTAGTCTAGATTGATGCATCTGTGGCATTTACAATAGAAAAGACATTAAGTGGGACAAATCCTGCACACCAGCCCTGGTGAATTATTCCTCTGTAGCTTGGACATATAAAAATGACAAGAAGGTCCTGCTGCAGAAACACCTGCCTCTTGCACCATTTCCTCTTTTAGCAAGACAGCAGGTGTAGGCTCTCATAGTGTAGGTAGGCCCCAGAGATGGCTTCCATTAGAAGGGGTAGCCCCCTTACTTCCAATTGTTTTCTTTGTTTTCATTTTAAGTAGAAAAAACAACAACAACAACAACAACAGTAATTCTTTCCTCATGAGCTGATGGTCTTCAAAACTGAAAACTGCTTGTTTACTTCTCTTTGTTTCTAGCAGGTAAAAAGTACTATGATACACCAGAACATTTACAGACAGCATTTCCTGTGTGAAAAGTTGTAACGTTTGTTGAGGGGGATGAATTTTGCTTATGGGAAAAGCAGAAACAATCTAAAGACATAAAGGACATGAGGTCTCTTGAGTGCATTCTGAGCCCATCCCACATAGGTGGTGGTACCACAGGAGTTAAGGGTGCTGCTGGTTTGTGAGGCAAGATGATCACTGCCCCCATGGTCCATAGACAGTCCTGGAGGTTTAGGTGCACATTTTGAATACAGGGCAGAACTCAGAAAAAAAACAATGAATATATATGACAGTGATAGCTAGAAAAAAAATAGCTGTCATTAGCTTATTTATATTTTATGGAAAAGGCATCTGAATCAAGACTATTAGCTGGGAAAGTTTAAGAAGAATTGTGAAAGAAAGTGAGAGATCAAGAGATTTAGGAGAGAGACAGGAATTGTGGACTTTTTAGTAAATTTATTTTTGTAAATGATCAACTTTCTGGGAGAAAATATGAAATGCTTATACAGAGGATGCTCTATGGCTTGCTAGCTGAAGAACACAACAGGGATATAAAAAATAACTTGTGTCAATCAAACCCGTGGTGATGTTGATAATGTGTTACTGATTTAAAGACATAAAGGAAATGAAGAGGTGAAATGCTAATATGGCAGATTCTCTTTCACATGCAGTTTGGTGCCCTGCATTCAGTGACCTACAGATAAAAAAAACACTGCTTTGATTTATGCAAGACTTTCATATGGAAAAAATGAGCATCAGGCAATATTTCTGATACTTGTGATAACCTGTTGGAATTGTCCACAGAATTTTATTTTTTGTCCCTGAGATTCGTCCAGTATTTCAGTGTATCTCGCACTAAATATGACGTAGAATTAGCATTCACTCTGCAGCTCCATGCAGACATCTCAGGGACAGGAACACATATTCTACCAGACAATTCAAGTTTCATCCACTGAGCTGTCATTAATATTTCAATTGGTCTCTTTCCCAGTAGTCACTTCTCATATTTTCATTGCAGTGCTCAAAAAGTATTATAAAAATAATAGTGTACCAGTGGCAAATAAGTGTTCAAAGGAGATGAGTTTTATGTACTTATAACTATGACTGCATGATCTTCTCCCTGATTATTTTACTGTGGTTTTCTTATTATAGTGCAGTGCCAGGTAGCTGTACTGGCTTCCTATTGTGAGTTTAATGAGAGACCCTGCAACATGTACAGATAATCCAAGAATCACTTCTAGAAGTAAATTTTGTGTTAAAAATCTTCACGGATTTCTATTGAAGCTGAAGTATTGGTTCAGAGGAAGGCCACTAAGATGATCAGAGGGCTGGAGCACCTCTCCTACAAGGAAAGGTTGAGGGAACTGGGCTTGTTTAGCTTGGAGAAGAGAAGGCTCTGGGGAGACCTCATTGTGGCCTTCCAATATTTGAAAGGACAATATAAACAGGAGGGAGAACGGCTGTTCAATAGGGTGGATAGTGAAAGGACAAGGGAGAATGGTTTTGAACTAAGACAGGGGAGGCTTAGGTTAGATATTAGGAGGAAGGTTTTCAACCCAGGTTATTCTATGATTTTATGATACGATTCTATGATTGTGCTAAAGTTAGCATTTCACTAAGAGTCTAATGTGAGCTAACAAGTAAAATATCTATAGCTAAATTCATGTCCAATATATTTCCTTTCATAAGCTTCACATACAGTATGAACTTAGATTAACGTCTTTAAACTTGTGTACTTGCAGAGAAGGCAGACAGAAATGATTATCTATGCAGTTTATTTGAAAAGGATAGAATAATTCTTATTGACTTTTCTCCTCCTTATTCTCATTGCTCATTCCTCATTAAAGGGGCAGTAAGAAAGTGACAAATTTGTTCTCATCTTCAAGCAGTGTATAAGAGTTTATTAAGTGCAGGCATGATGGGCTGAAGTCCTAAAAACTGCTTCCATTTCTGAGTCCCTTTGCTAAATGTAAGTGCAGGAAGTTTGTGTTTTGAAATCTGGTCAAAGATCATCACTTAATCCAGCTTCATTTGTTCGTCTCACAGAATTTGGGTTGTGGATTATGATGAGTTTGGAGCTCAAAACCTCCTATATTTACTATGATTTGTCTACAAGGTTTTCTTCAGAGACTGAGCTCTGCTGAAAGAGATCCTGAGCAGTGTCAAGCTGCAATTAGCAACAGAGTAAAGCAGTTGTTTTTGTGGATACTAAGCTGTCATGGTTCCAGCCTGGTCCAGTCCAGTTCTGTGAGTAATGGGGCAGAGGGACCCACAACCCAGGTAAGAGGGAAGGGGGAAGACAGGGAGATGGGCCTTGTTGGAAAAAAAAACAGCAGAATGAGCTAAAGGAGAAATCTAATTTACTATATATGATAGCAGAATGTGAGATAATATAATACAATATAATTGGAATTGAAGCAGAAAAAGAGAGCAGTCTTGTGACTCCCAAGCAGTTTTATCTTTCTCTCTAAATGAAAAACGGAAAAGGAATAATGAAGTCTTCTGGGAGCTGTAGTTCATCTCTTCTCTTCTGAGACGGGCACCCAGAGCTATTGGCAATCCATGGAACTGTAGCATTAACTCTTTATCTCCCGGTGCACTACATGATGTTAAGATTTGGAATATTGATAACAGAAATCACAAAACCACAACATAAGTAATCTCTGGTCACCATACTAGTACAAGTAAAAAGGAAGAACTAGGAAAGCTGAAAGAACAGGAGCAGTTAAAATCCCCTACCAGTGGTACCTATGAAGCATGAGGAGCTTTGAGTAGGACAGTGAGGGCACTGGAGTTTCTGGGCTGAGTTTCAGAGATCAAACCAAGCCACTATACTGTGGACCCACTGTAGCTGCAGCTCCCTCCCAAGTACCCCACACAGAGTGTGATCCACAGCTGAGCATCTAATAGTGCATGGTAAGAGCTGCAGAAAATGGGCTATGTGTATTATTTCACTAACAACATCAGTTTGATTTACTCTTTATAGAAGAGCACAAGAAGTAGATCTCTATCTTCACTGAATCCAGTGGCAAAATATTCATTGGCCTCATTGTGAGCAGCAGCAGCTCCTTTTTCTTCAGACACTGAATCATGCTACAAGAACATCGAGCAGCGCTGTAGCTGATCTATGCTGTGGAGAAAGTCATTCCAATTTCTGGGGTAAGTACCTTAGCCCTCTTTTGTGAGAGGCTGAGTGATGCTGCCTGTCAGGAGCAGGCCTCCATTAAGCACTCTCAGTGCTGGTAAGAGCTCTGAGTCTGTTTCAGTGTCAGTACCTTGTGTAATGCATTGCCTCATGCTGCTGCTTCGACTAAGTAATGCATTATGTATATCTTGAGGTATAGTGGTTAGTGTAATATTTATGCATGTAGGTATCTGTGAGAGTCACCTTGAGTACAGCACAGCCTGCAAAGAGCAGATAAACAGCATTAGTGCCTGCAATGAGTGCGGCACACTCATGGGAGCTTTACTTCAATCCAGCATCTAGACTTGATGTAGAAAAGGTGTAAATGGTGTAAGTTCACTCATCCTAATGATTCCTCCAGTAAGAAATAAAGATCTCATCTAAATAGATGAGATCTAAATAGAGATCTCATCTAAAATGCATGCTTTTAAACTTAGCATCAATAACTATGCTAGAAACATGATTGTGTTCATTTGAATGAGTCAAACTCTTCTCATCTGCTAGGAGGAAGCCAGAAGAGCAGTAAAATGGCAGGCAACACCAGTGCTGATAAATGGTGCTCTCACATAATGAGTGCTGTGTGCAGTTCCTGTCTTCCAGCTTTACCATTTTGTTGAAATAAGGTATTGATAAGTGTGACAGGAATAGCCACAAGTGTGGTAAATGTGCATATAAGCAAAGAGTAAATGGCCTAGGACCTTTTAACTCAGCGAAAGGAGGAACATGGGGTATGTATAGAAATGGTATAGGCAGAGGGGCTATAATGGACTTCTGCAGTTCTGTAAGTGGCGTGGCAATTCAGCAAGGATTGCTTTTTCGTCACCTTTCATTACACAAACCTGGGAGGTGGCAAATTAAATGATCAGATGGATCTTTCAAAGTAAGCCAAAACACATAATACCTTTTCTCACGTATAATCTAGTGGTAAATTCTTTGCCACATGGGTTTGTGGATGTCAAAACTGTATATTTAAAAATAGGCAAGACAGAAAAACTAAAGAAAGGAAAGAATGCATATTTATTGAAAAGCAAACAAACATAAACAAGGAAGCAAACAGAAGAAAAACGTGCAACTCTAAGTCCACCTTAAGCTTAGGATGTCCACCTCCAACTCACAGCCTGGGACAATACTAGGAAAGTATCACACAGTAGCCTTCATGACCTCACTCTTCCCAGCAGCTGAGCTAGCAGAGGGGTCCCCTTGTACTGTAAGGAACAGAGCTTGATGTGACCAGGGGTGGGCAGACAAAGGCTCAATAGCTTGGCACTTTCTTCAGCAAGGTATTTAGTTCCAGTAATCTTTAAGAGGTCAGCTGAGCATTAACAGGATGCACGGATGCTCTTGCTGTAGGGTTTGTAATGGCAGTAAGCATTCAAACCCTGCTGGTACTCACCTCCAAGTGACAAAGTGAACCAAGGAACTGAGCAGCATGCCAGTGTATTGATTTCAAGCTGAAGTATCTCCATTGCTCCTTCAGCTCCCGAGGCTTTTTGTGAAGTCTTCCATCCAGATAATGAAGAAGTCTAACCCTCTTGAACTTACAAAACCTGATGATTTCATGGTATAGTCTGATCTAGCTTGAGGCTCAGTCTTGCTCTTCCAACTTCATTATTGCTTTATATTTTGGTGTGTATAAACCACCTAATTTTCACTATGTTATTTTCCAGGTAGAATCAGTGCAGGCTCTATCCTGTTTAGCAGAACAAGGGTCAGCACTTGAGATGAGAATGAAGTAAACAGACTTGCCCTTTTCTTTTGAAAAATGAAAGCAAGGCAGATTTGCTTTTAGAAATGAGGGTTATATGTCTGTAGCAACTTCTTGTCCTGACATTGCTGTTTTTTGTTTTATTATTATTTTTTTTAACATAAAGCAGCATTGCTTCTTGGTCTGTAGTATTGAAAAGATAAGAGAATCTCTGGAAAAGACTTGGGTGGTTCCCTGTCACCTTCCACCTTGTTCTGCTGTGTACCATCTGTCAATGCCTTACCATGGCACCTCAACATGCTACTGATGGAAGGAATTCTCTCATCCATGGTTTGAAAACCCCTTGCTCCACTGGCAAGGCAATGCCAATGTCAAGATAATTATCCCACTCAGATCAGCAGATTTATTCCTGTAATTAATGACCCACAATAGGAAGAAGCAAATTAAGATAATTCTGGCCCCAAATAATTATTGCCATTTATATGGTTGTTAAATATGTAATTTTCAATTTCACTTACTTCCTTTCTTACTGCTAGCATTATCCTAGCAACCATCTTGCTGCAATTTTCCATTATTCTGCTGCCTGTGCTACAGTCACTTGCAGTCAGATGGGGCCCTATTAGGCAACAATATTCACATCAAATAATTTTCACTAACAAGGAACAGAGGCAGTTCAGTTGTCATCTGCACCATGCTGGTGGTGCATCTTTCATCGTCTTATCCGCACTTTTCTGAGTCACAACAACGCTGTTATTAGCTCTGACAAATAAAGAGGCAGAGGTATAATTGCCAGTGATGGTGGGAAAGAAAAGGATGCTTTCCACTCTCTCAGAAGTGGCCATTTTCTGCATAGAAGAACAAATTTCCAGTTGTTCCCCAGGGGCTATTTAAGGCAGATACAATGGCTACATTTTGTGGCATAGGCCTTCAGGAATACACCATTCCCAATATGATTATTGCTTGTCAGAGTTTTATTAAAGATTCAGGGAGCTTGGGATGCTGTAAGAGAGAACCATTAAACACTGGCAGTAATTGTGATCCCGGAACCTGACCACTGTTAGCCATCTGCAGAGTGGTGAGCCCAGCACACACCTCCAGCAGCACTGGCATCACAGGGAACAGGATCAAAGCAGGCTCCTGAGATGATATCTGTCACTTGCTGAGGCTAGAAGAGGTCGTGCTACTGATGCTAATAGGATAGAGACTTAAGCAATTTTTTTTCCTTCACCCCAAAATGCTTTCTTGTTCCCTTTCACATCTGCCTTTTGCTATTTTTCTGTGCATTTTTAGGCTCATCTCTTGCATGCACTGTATCTGCATTTGCTCGGAAGGCAAATGGTATCCTGGGCTCCATCAAAAGAGGAGTGGCCAGCAGGGACAGGGAGATGATTGTCCCCCTCTACTCTGCTCTTGTGAGGTCCCATCTGGAATACTGCGTCCAAGTGTGGAGCCGCCAGTACAAAAAAGACAGGGAACTGTTGGAGAGGGTCCAAAGGAGGGCCACAAAGATGATCAGGGGACTGGAGCACCTCCCCTGCGAGGACAGGCTGAGGGAGCTGGGCTTGTTCAGCCTGGAGAAGAGAAGGCTGCAGGATGACCTCATTGCAGCATTTCAATTCCTAAAGGGAGCCTACAAAGAGGAGGGGAATCAACTCTTTGAAAGGGTAGATAACAGCAGGACAAGGGGAAATGGTTTTAAGTTGAGAGAGAGAAGATTTAGGTTGGATGTCAGGGAGAAATTCTTTACAGAGAGAGTGGTGAGGTTCTGGAACAGGCTGCCCAGAGAGGTTGTGGGTGCCCCATCCCTGGAGGTGTTCAAGGCCAGATTGGATTGGGCCCTGGGCAGCCTGGTCTAGTATTCAACGGGGAGGTTGGTGGCCCTGCATGTGACAGGGGGGTTGGAGATTCATGATCCTTGAGGTCCCTTCCAACCCTGGCCATTCTGTGATTCTGTGATTCTATCTTCCACCAAGCTGCACAGGGCAGGCCTCTGGCTTCTCACAGCCCCAGGCCTGCTTGCCAGCATCTTGGGTGTGTTGGGGCAGTGTGGGGAGCTATTGGTCTCCCTAGAGCTCCAAAATGAGCCGCCATGAGCAGGGCTGCACCGACTGGCACAGGGACTGACATCCTCAGCACACTCCCAGTGCACCAGCGGTGTAGTTTGCCTGGAAAATCTGTCAGGCAAAATTTGTTAGGTTTTTCGCAGCTCTGATTTCTCTATCCCCGAGAGTGTCTTTGCTAAGAGAAAGCATTGATTTTTGCCATCCAGCACACACACGTATGAATATGATTCATTCCACCCCATTCCTCAGAATAACTTCTGTGAGTTGTTACCCCTGCTAAAATGAGCCTTTTCACAGGTCTGTATTTCCACCTAGTATACACACAATAAAATTACCAGAAGTGAAATAAACTTTCTTTGACTTGGAGGAAATTTTATATTGTAGAGGACTCTTCTCGAAGAAATAACAGTTAGCTTTATACTATATTCATTTATAAGTAAACTTCGCACCATATTTATTTGGTGTAAATGTGGGATCAACTGTTGAACCAAATGTCCATTTAATAGAATTATACTGTACTAAAATGAAAACTATCAAATGTTAGATAGCAACACAACTAAAATTTGAGATTAAAACACGTTTCTTTGTCTGAATATTTGAAAGTGGCTACTCATTCAGCTTCGGTTAATAATTTAAAGCTAGTGGAGCGTCGCAGTAAAAACTTTCAAGTTGTACATATTTATTAAATATTAAATTGGTATAAATATTAAATTGACAAACATGAGTGTATAGTAAAAAAATAGAGATTCTTAAAAATGAAACCAAACTAGAGGTAAAATTACGTCCAGCCAAACTTAGAAAGGAAATACTTTTGGCTGGGGAAGAAAAAA
Organism: Meleagris gallopavo; assembly: GCF_905368555.1. Lineage (NCBI taxonomy): Eukaryota > Metazoa > Chordata > Aves > Galliformes > Phasianidae > Meleagris > Meleagris gallopavo. Next base: position 35,614,762 of record NC_139407.1, read on the forward strand.
ACAGCAAAAGTGTAATTAAAACTACATTGTTTGCACCTATCTGGAGATCTGTCACCATTCCGTTTTGTTTTCTGTCATTTGCACTCCTTCACATTTAATAAACTACAGTATTGTTTAAGTCAAGTGGCTGGCTCTTAACAGGAGACCAGGCTTATTTTCCAAGCCTGGATCAATTGGGACTGTGTCTGCTATAGCAGTTGTTTTTCCATATATATTTAAAGTCTTTCAGTGAGAATAATCTGCACCCTCTTTATCCGGATCTGATGTTTTGCAAGCCTTGCAATTAGAAATTTTTCTCTACCATGTAACTTCAATTTCTACATTTTCTCTTCTGTATACAGATTATTAAAAAACAACATTTGCTGCCTTCTTTGCAACAGTCCTTCATGTATTTTGCTATTTTTGCTATTTTTAACTATAGTGAAACAAATGTGAATTCACAAGCTTCCTTATAGACTGCATTTCTCAGATTTTTTTTTATTTTTTTTTCCATATTTCTTTGGGCTTTTGCCATTCATCTACAGTTTTTCTTGAAGATGCATGCCCAAAATGGAAGGGAATTCCCTTCAGTGGATGCTAGAAGTTCTGAGTATTATAGGGTAATTCATCTTCTACTTTAAAAGCCACATTACAGCACAACTTGGCTTAACATTTGCTTCAGCAAAAATATTAAATGTTCATCTCAATTTTTTCTGAAGATGTGTTATCTACTTGCTGTCCACCCCGCATTTATTTACTTCAATCCTGCTGCTTAATGTCACAACTGAGCAATGTTTTCCTTATAAGTTTCCAATGTGTGAAATGGTCAAGTGGATATATTGACATCTAATCTCGATGTTGATTTACGTATATTACCTTAACTCTTCTCCCTTTCAGGCTCTATAAATGACATGTGAAATGGCTTCAAAGAGCAAAGACAACAAGCCACAGCTCAAAAATATAACCACCTGATTTTTCAAGGTTCATCATGCCAACCAGCCAATATTTTCCAAAACTCTGCTAGTCAGGTGAGTTGAAATTATCAGAGCTAAGTACTCTGATCAGTTTCTTCTTTCTTTGAGATCTTGTCTTGGACATCTTACCTCTTTCACTGTTAACAGTTTGAGCTCCAGTGATGTTCTGAGACTAAAACATTTAACAGTATGAACATCTGTCATCAGCTTTCCTTTACAACAGATATCCTGTTCCATCTAGTCCAACATTTGGGTACTTTTGGCCATTCACAGAAAGGTTTTTAACTACCATAGCTATCTTCTGCAGAACTCTGTGTTCTGTTTTTGCATGTTTGTTTGTTTTGTTTTTTTCCTTTTTTTAAGTGAACACTCAGATATAATTTGACTCAAAACCTTTGGAAAGTTTGAGTCATAGAGAAGAAAATCTTTGAGCTGTGCATTTTTTATCCAAAACCAAAAATACATAATTTTTTTTTCTTTTTTCTTTTTCTTTTCTTTTTTCTTTTTCTTTCTTTTTTTTTTCTTTTTTTTTTTTTTTGGTGTGGGTAAATGTTATCTACCAAAACTTTTATGTAAACAACACAAACTTTGCTTAGCTTTTGAATGTGTAGTTTCACTTACATATCCACACTGTAAAAGTTAATGAAGAATATACATAATCTTGCTTACATTTCAATTCATGAAAATGTATGCTTTTGTTAAAAAGCTATTAAATTCCACAGAACATGAATAGAAAAAAGTACTGGATTTTAACTTTTATATATTTAAATGAGTTCATGTCATTTATATAAAATTCAATGTTATGCATGCAAACCAACTCATATATACATAAATACATACAAATTTGTTCAAATTTGCAAATCTTTATCTTCTAGCAACTACTTATTTTTTCCATGATTGGGAACTTTTAGTGTCCTAATTGCCTTACTGGAAAATTAGGAACTGAAATTAGTATTATTAGGCACAAAATAAACGTGTAAGTTGAAAAAAATCCCACCTTCAAATGAGAGTCAGTATTTCTGCAGGTACAACGATCATACCCTAACATATCAGGAAAACCACCATTAATCAGAAAAAAGAGAAAAAGAAGCAGATCAGGAATATGTTTGAGCATGATAAGATAGTAGCTGTAGCAGCAATATAAGTAGCAGCTCTACAGGCTGCAATCTCTCATTCTTATTTCTCTCTAGAAGTAAGACTTATGATGTAATAGGATAAAATGCAGAAGGTTGAGGAGCCCCCGTTCCACACAAAATAGGCAATGCAGTCTTATCTTTTTTCGTTAGGGAAAACAAATTGTTTTTCCAAGTGAACAATCAATTGTTTAGGCACTGGAATTGGAAGAAAAGGGATAAAAACAAGAAGGTAGCAGCAGTGAATTTGTCTAACATTGGAAGTTCTGTAATAACAACAATAATAAAAAGAATAATAATTCCAAAAATTGCATTTCATAATGAAGAAATAAATGAAATATGCTGTAAAGGATGATAAGTATTTCTGAAGAATTAACCTATCATAAAGCTCTTCTGACAAAGCGAAAATTAAGATCACTATGAACATGGGCTACTGAAGAAATCCTATAGAATTGTACTTGATACTACATGGAGACTGAAGTAATCATATTGTTTTATCACAGTGTTTCTTATTCTTTCAGTTGAGTTGCCTACAAAGAATTAAATCTCTAGAATTTTAATTCTGTTAAAGAGACATTCATGTATGGAAAATATCTTATGGTGTTTGTTCCATCAGGCTGGATTCGCTATCCTTTAAAAAAATAAGGCTCTCTTGATGAGAAATTCTTCTTCAAAGAGAAGGATTTTTCTTTACCTTAAAATTTGAAATGCTAAAATTCGTTATACAAAAGAAAAGAGGTAAGTCATGAGGAAGGAATGGAAAAAAATGGCTTTGGACACATTGTACTCTAACTATTCATTTTTGTTAGGAAAAATAAAGTTAAGTAGTCTGGTAACTAGTTAGAATTATTGATTACATTGAAGAGAAATCTGAAGAAATAAAAGAGAAAACATTTTGAAAGCTGCAATTTTTAGCATGTATCTTTTTTTTCAGTGAGCCATGAGGAGGTAAACAGAAAGGATTGTATTTTAATAGCAGACAGTACAATATGCTTTAGGTTATTTAAAAAAAAAAAAAAGCAAACAAAAAACCACATCAAATAATAGCACACAAGTTTTAAATGGAAAAAATTATGATTAGATTTCGGCTGATTTTGATATGGGCTTGGCTGGTCAGACACCATCAGCAAAATTCTTGGAGAACTGAGTATTCACAATATGAAGGAGAGGGAACACAAGAGTGCTACTTTTTGCAGTCTACCAATTCTAAGCACCAGAAATTATGGTGTGTGAAGACACCTGGGAAGATGAGTAGCGAGCTACAGAGTTTGGCGTACTCACACTAATTTTTTTATATTTGTGTGTATATATAGTAAAAAAAAGTATAAAAGCATGGACCTAGGTCACTGTGTTTTCAGTGATTCTGGAGAGGAAGCAAGGTAAATATGAAATGAGAAGATAACTTCTCCAGTCATTCTGTCCTCTGATGTCAGATTTTCATTGCAAATACATGAGTGGTGATATGGTCTAGGCTGTTTGAAAAGGCAAAGGCTATGTGTTTCAAAACAAATGGAATAAAGATGCAGTAATTATCTTAACCACATCACCACAGTATAATAAGGGTGAGTTCATTTTTCTACTTGATGGCCATTTTCTCCTTAGGAAGTCAAATCCAACATCTCCTGTGCATGGCACAGCTTAAGAGTAGTGACAGATAGGCTAAGAAATGGGGAGTACTTATATTATATTTCTCCTGCAATATATATTATATCAATCTTACAGTATATCTAATGTTCACTATGGAAGCATAATCAATAGCTGAAGCTGAAATTATTTGTCAGCAGCTTAGACCCTCACAGGAGCCATGAATTTGGGTATAGGTGAAAATCAATCCTATGTCTTTTGTATTCAATTACAGGAATGAATAACTATTCTTGAATTCAGGGTTAACCCCCTCCAGGACTGGAGCTCATATTTTACTCCTGGTGAGAGATTTGTCTTTAGAGGACTACTTGGTTATGTCAGGATCTTGCTGATATAACCTATGGTGGTCCGTGCACAAAAGCCATTCAATTTTCAGATCTGTCATTGAATTCCAGTATGGTTTTGAATATGTTTTTTATAAGGTTCATCAATAAAATGCTCGATCATCTGAAATAGGAAACAGTAAATGATAATTCAGCAAATTTGGAATAAGGACGAAGTTACTCAGATAGACAGTGTTGGACATTACTTTGTTCCATTCAATCAGGATAGGTGATGTTATAAAACAGCTATTTCAGTATCTTACGGCTATTTTGAAAGAAATATTCTGTAAAAAAAGTTTTAAAATACATTTACTTACCAAGTACCACCTAATAAGTTAATACCAAATGTTACGTATTTTCTTAAAAAATAAAAATAAAAAAAAAGAGAGAGAAATTCAATCTGGCTAACAAAATTCGGGGAGAAATGGCTTATATCCACAGAAATCTGAAGGTATATTTAACCTTGCAATTTCTGTAGCAAGCAAAGTTTTCTATAGCTTTAAAGAAGGTGGGAAAAAGTAAGTTTGATTATCTCTGAATTACAGTAGGGTTTACATATTCAGGATAACAAGGATCTCATTCAAGAAGAATCTTGAAGCTTTTTGATGGTTTTAAATTTACTGCTTTTCAGTCATTCATTGTTTAATACCTGAAGGAAAAAAGAAATGGTAGCTCAGAGCAGTGTTTTCTTTGATAAAGCAACTAGTAACCACACACTGCTGGAAACAGACAAGCAGAACATTACTGTATCATATTGCAGGGCGTGTTTGCTACCAAATCTGTTTACAAATAATTTAACAACATGAAGTCAGACTTTGAACTGTGCAGAATTTTACCAGAAGAAGACAGCTCTATGTCATCTCCTGCTCTCAGTACTCTCCTGAGTGTAAATCTAACGTGTTCTGCATTTGCATCTTAACCTCCAATATTCCCCACATGCAATGGCTACTTTAATGTTGGCGTTATCATTATTTCCAGTTCCAAAATTTATTTTAAGACAGTTAAAATGCCAATACCAAAGAATTAAAATGATGATTAAATCCTTCAATAATATTATGTTTTCAATTACTCTGAGTGCTAAAGTGAGCTTTAACACATTGCAGAAATGGAATATGAGACACCCTAGGAGAAGATTTTCTTATAAGGCTCTGGTGTGCAAATCTATTAAGATAATAACCTAAGAACCACTTATTTAAAGTAATATTGTATAACTGCATTTCTTCTATAATACATTAGTAAGTATTATTTGTCTTGTTAATCTTGAATAGTCTAGAATGATCTGTCTTCCTTGTTTACCGCAAAATCTAAATTCACAAACAGTAGATGATGTATCAGATATAATATAGAAACTAAAACATGGCAAGTTCTAGCCAGACATATTTTTCTTGTGCAGGAGACTAAGCACAGATGTAGGTTTCACAGTGAAGCTGTATAGTCTCCATTCTTCGAGTTATTCTGAAGCCATGTAGACCTGGTCCTGTGTAGTTGGCTTTAGGTGATCCTCCTTGAGCAGGGGTTTTGGACAAGAAGACTTCCAGAGGTCTCTTCTAAACTCAGTCACTCTGTGATGCTGTGAATGCATATTTGTAATTTATCAAAACTTGAGACTGGGATCTTATTTTCATAGATGAAAGTCAAGACAAAAGAAGTAGAACATTTTCACTTAGTACTGATAACACGTGAGAAAAAGGATAGCAAGACAATATGAAAATTCCAGTTCATTTACTTACCCTGTAAACTCATAATGTATGTCACTCAACAACCCTCAGTCCCAAATATGAAGACAACAAAAGTTGAAGTGCCATAACTGTAGAAAGTCAGACTTGCTCCATATTGGCAGCTGAGAGAATGCTTTGTGTATGTCAGTCACTGATTCCTTAGCCCCTTCCTTACAAGTGTGCTAAAATAGTTCATCCAGAAATAAATGCCTCCTATTTATTTTCAAACTAAAACAGATACAAAGAGAACAATAACACTATTTGATAGAGCAAATTCTGAGCTACAAAGCACTATTTTTCAACACTGCCACCAACATTAGCTATGCATTTTTACCTGCAGTGAACAAGAGCCTGCATGCCACACTTGTAAAAATTTGCATCAGCAGAGGTGAACCACTGTCACCATAGCTGAAATGCACCATCCACCACCTCACTGTGCTCACATCCAGTGTTTGGTCTCCTGAAACATTCAGCAAGCACTGATAAATGTCAGTGGATGCCATTGTTTCCATATGAATGAATTAACAGTGACACCCCTTTGCTTCACACGCACTTCCACATCAGATGCCATTCTATCAGACTGCCCTTCTGCTGCCATCTGTAACACAGCAACAACATGTAATGGAATATTGGTGGGAAGGTTCAACCTCTACTGCCATACCACTAACATCTGCCCCCTGATGTCATGGGCCAACATAATAAAACAGGAGGTGTTACTTTCAGAATAGCCCCTCATCTTTAAGCAAAGTGGTTATTTGATGGTGTTTGCCACTGATGTTTCTAGAAGGAATGGGTTTTCTGGAAGACCATAAGGATCAGTGAACTCTGCAGTCCTGGTAATGCTGTAATGCATTTATTTTATGTGAGCTTCTGATCCAGTTTGACAACTTCTCACGTATTCCTGTCCTAAAGGTCAAACCTGTTTCTCACCAGTGTTAACTGACAAATGAAAATATCGGTGTTTTAGAAAAATGACATCCATATTAGGTTAATCTCATCTTTATCAACTGAACTTGATGGGATGCTCTTCAAAAGTGATTGGGGATATTCACCATAAGCATTTCTGAGTCTGTGAAAAGCTCAGTTTAAGCTTTCTTTATAACAGACTGTAAAAGTGATCAATGTGATATCTGAAAAATAGTGGTGGATCAAGGCAGGTGCCAAGTTTTGAGTCACTTAAGATTACTCATCAGTGGCATTGACTGCATAACTGAATCTGCAAAGGTGCCCTCCAGAACAGAACAGTTTTTAAAATGTCTTGTCAAAATTGCTAAAATCCAAAAATACATTGCATTTTTTGAATATATGTTGCTGCATTTGAATAATAGACAAAAGAATTTTAAAATATCTTGGAAAAACAAAACAAACACGTTATATTTCATGTGTGTCTATAGTATTATTGGAGGTTTAGCTGATGTGTTCTTTGTAGTAAAATTAATATTACTACAAAATCAAAGATGACTGGGATAAGGAACAGTACAACTAAATGGTCTAGAACTCTTGATTAAGAAAATCTCTAGGAACAGTGGTTCACTGTTTTCCACAGTTTAAAAGCTAAACATCTCTAGATGAAATTATAACACTAATCATTAAAAAAGGAGATGTACTTAACTTGTTGAGTGTACCACCACCACAGGCTGATGCTGAAAGCTTCCATGGATTCCAACAGCAATCAAAGAGACATACATCGGAAGGAAAAAAGACATCAGTACTTACTAAACTGAAATCTTTGGGGGTGATTCATTAAATTTCCAATAAAAAGAGGACTGGAGCTTGGGAGAGACCAGGCACACATTAAGCTTGTAGCCTTAGACTCTCCAGATACCATCTCTTTGGGCCACTGCAAGAGACTTTTTACTGAACTACACAACAATATGGCTGTAAATATTTTCTTCCTCCTTGTGCACTTTATTGCAATGAAGAACTGTGATTTAGAATAGCAGAAGACATCAGGGAATTTACAGCTATTGTGTATAAAAATACATTTATTCTTTTCTGAGTAGGAAATAGTACATGTGTTTAGGTAAAAAAATAATCAAATTACATAATTATTCTTAAAGAGTATGTTCCCTCCACTATGCCTGTAACATACAGCAATGGCTGGGCTCCTCAACAGCCAGGTGAGTCTGGGAATATGCTTACTCTTTGCCATTCTCAAAAAAAGAACTTGAATCAAATTTGACTTGAGGTTTTGAAATAAACTGCTACGACATCTCCACCCTTAACATATCCCAATATGCCATTTCACTGCCAGTTACTGTCAAGATCCAAGATGGTAATGCAAAGTCCTTCAGCAGGGTTTGTCTCCGTGAGTAGGAACAAGACTGAGAGAAACCCAGATTAAAAGGGAACTTTGAATGTGCTTTCAGAGGTTATAGAAAGAGCAGTTTTTTAGAGCCGCATTTACTCTTGGTATAATCTTATCCAGATTAAAAAAAAAAAAAAAGACTGAACATGAGCTCAACTAGAAACATTCTCATGTCTTTTCAGCAAAGAGAAAAAACAGGAAACACCACAAATCACTGAAGAAAATACATACTCATACAATGATACAGTTCACCAATGCCTATACTGTATATTCCTCCATCGCTGTACAGAATTGGTAGTAAAGGTAATCTCAAAAGAACAGGTAGTATTTCTGTATCAGTGCAGGTTTGGGCTGCCTACATAGACATTATGGTGCTGAGGCTTGGGAATGACGTTCACGTTAGGTTGTTGCCAGCATAGGAATGGTGTAACACGCTATATTTTGCAAAGTATATTTGCTTAGAAATCTGAGAAAGAAAATGTAAGATTTTTGTTTTAAAAATCTATAAAGAACTATTTTATAAAGAACTAGACTAAAAAATGATAGAAAAAAATTAATGATGCCACTTCACAAATAGTATTCTAGAAAAAAATCATTAACCTGAAATTATTCTTTGTGAATGCAGCTCAAAAAATATTACTGTCAGAGATCCCACTGCTGGGAAAAGCTACAAAAAGTCATTGTAAATGCTGTGAAAAAGCTGAAAACAATTTATAGATCCACTTTTTTATTATGTTAAGATGACACTAACATGATACCATGATTATTAATTATAACACTGTAAAAACCATCTGTGACTTGGCTTCTCTTTATGGATAGAAAAGACATGCTGAATGTATGGATAGCCTTATTCGCCACTACATTAGTACAGCTTTAAATGGATGTAATATTACAGCAACATGAGTATGAAGTACCACAGCAGGAAGTCACGAATCTTGTATGCATTATTCAAGAACAATAAGCAGATGACATATAGATAATAGCATTACATTCTCCTTGAGAGATGGTAAAATGTAAATAAGACACAGCATCTTCTAAGCAGTTACACAAGGCTTAATGTAAAATATGTTATCCTACATCTGCCCAGCAGATGCCCACTAAACATAAGAAAGGCAAATAGTTGTTCTCCAAGTCACTCTCCTGGTAAGCTGGCAGTAATGACACTTGAAAGTGAATTCCTGTCCTTGCCTAAGTGAAATGCAAAATGAGAGTGCACATATGTATGTCGATTTGGGTAGGAGTATGAATTCAACCTCCAAGTACCATTCTGTGCTCCATATCCCAATTACTTACAGTCTGCATTTCCACATTGCTTAGAGAAGTGCCAAAGCTAAAAACTTGAGGAGCAGACCTTAATCTGACTATTTAGGTAGGCTTTAATAATCTCTCTCTTCTTTAATTTTTAAGTTTTGGAGGAAATCCTAATTATCTTTAGTTTTACATAACCAAAACTAATCAAAAATTGGTCTCCCTTATTCCAGACATATTCAGGCCACTTTCAGTCTTTGTCTAGGTTATGGAATACTCAAATGATTTTTTTTTTATTCCTTGCTGTTAAAGAAAAAAAATGAAAGGAGAAAGAGATTTTGTTAGCGGATCTCATTGAAGGCCAATTGCAAAGTGCCCTGCTATCACCTTGGAAATAATGAGGGAGAATATTGCCCAACCGACAGAAGATTGAATTGATGAAGATGACTTTTGATAAATATATAAGGAATCATTATATACAGAAACCAAGTGAGTACTGAGGATGGAACTCAAAGATTCAGTACACAGAATTTCTCTAAACAGGACTAAGTATTTTCTACAGTTATTAGAGATTAATAGTATTGTTGTTATTATTGCTGTCATCTTTTTGACTTTCATCTCAGGGCTCAGGTCAGCAACAATTTCTACAAGGTTATCAGGTTGCTGAACATTTCCTTTTCTGCTCAGTGATGTACAACAGTCCCATTTCTGGTGAAAATTGTTTTATTGGAAACTATGAAGCATAAAAATAATGAGACCAATTTTCATAAGAACATTTTTCCCTTGTGAATGCAATGTGCAATCACGGCAGAGCAGTGGAGGCAACTCACCATTTGTGCTTCCAAATCAAAAAGCATTAATGGAGCTGAACAACACTGGTTAGGTCTGTGGTATCCTAGCTCAGGAAAGAATACAAACTATGAGAATACATGCAGATAAAGGATTTTTAGGTATAAAAGAAAGTCATTCATTCTGAAAGACAGGAAGTTACCTTCAGCAGAAGGCTAAAAAAGGATATGCATCTTTTCTTTTGGTATATAGATTGCAAGAAGAATTATGCAAGATAAAGGACAATCCTGGGAAATTAAATATAATTTGGATAGGAAATCAGACAAATGGTTTTCTCATGCCAGTTCTTACATTCTGGTTTCTGCAGTGACGGAAAATATGTAGGTCGCTCTGAAAGTAAGAACTCCTATTTATGTCCAAGAAACTGCAACAGATGCAAAGAATACAACAAATCTATTTGATAGAGCAAATTTTCAGCTACAAAATACTATTTTTCAACATTGTCACCAACATTAGCTATACCCACAATGAACAAGAGCCTTCATACTGCACTTGTAAACATCTGTACCGGTGGAGGTGACTGTCACTGTCAGCACTGCTGAAATGCACCACCCACCACCTCACTGCACTCACATCCACTTGTTATCCAGAGACATTCAGCAAGCATTGACGAATGTCAATGGATGCCACTTTTTCCTGCATGGATGAATTATTCAGTGACATCCATTTCCTTCATATGCACTTCCATGTTGGATACTATTTTGTCAGACTGCCCCTTTGCTGCCATCTGTCACACAGATGCAACAAAATATAATGGAACATTGATGAGAAGGTTCAACCTCTACTGCCATACTACCACGTCAACCTCTGATGTCATGGGCCAACATAATAAATTAGGAGGCATTACTTTTGGAGCAGTCTCCATATTTTTAAATTGGATTCAAAAAAGTTCCTGGTGGGGCTGTATTGACAATGGTGGGACCAGAGTTCTGAGGATGGGCTTTGACTACCCACAAGCTGCTATGCTTTTCCATATGACTGAAAACACAATTGCTGGCAAAACTGTATAACCAGTACACGAGTATATACTGTGAGTACATGCTCAGGTATGTACCCATGACTGACTCATTCAAATTCTAGAAGGAGCCTGGGATCTGGTTCCAATTAAATGCTTCTGGAAATACCAGAACAATGCAGTTCAGAAAGATTTTCAGAAAGCAACAATCACTTCCTTTCTTTCTCCTGGTGACCTAAATGATTTGCAGCTTTTAGTATGAAAGGGATTACCACAAGCTATTTGCTTTCTCCCCTTATTGAATTCACAGCTGTAGAAAGAATTAAGCAATGAGGTGAAATAATTGTTTAAAATTACTGCAAATGAATCTTGATCACAACCTCAAAACTGAGAATCATGATCATTATATTTGCATTCTCATGAATGTACATGAAGTTATTGTTGTGTACCAGAGTATATATTTGTGTATTAACTTTATCAAATTTAAGTGTTTGTGATATCTCAGTGAGCATGAAATGTAGTTACTTCGTTGCACCTGTTCATAATAATTGGATTCAATATTCATGAATGATTTTCCAGCAACCATGTGCATGAGCAGTGATCATTAAGTCAGGCTTCCAGCTCCCCAAATATTGTACTGCAAGTGATCTGTGAGGTCTGTGAAAACAACTGTGTATAAAATATTACCTGACACTATGAAATGCAGGCACAGGTGATTGCTTCTCTTGGCCTGGATAACAAATCTCTGTTTACAGATGGGAATTCACCTTCATATAGCAATTAGGAATGATGGTAAATGGAAAGAGATGCTAGTTAAAGTTAAAAAGATCATGCTATATCTGACAACTTAGGTGAGCTGAACCAGAAGCAGCCTGGAAAAGACAGAGTATTAAAAAATTGGATGTTAAATGTGGCAAGATTGACAAAAGTAAAAATCAAAAATGTAAGAAAAAGCAAAAATCTAAGAAAACGTAAACTGGAATGATAAAAAGATCATTGAATTAATCCTAAAATTCAGGGTGACAGTCTTTTTCTTGTCCCACTTCTCTACAGGTTAGTGTATTTTTATTAGGGATATACTAGATTAAAGTATGCATCTAATGCAGCACATAACCCATGGGCAGTTAGCCCAATGTTTAGAAGATACATTGGATTTGCTGCAAATGAACAGATGATGTCCAGTAAGGCCAGTGTTTCTGGAACAACATATAAAAAACTTGCAGTTGATTTGTATGGGCAAGGCATCCAAGTCACACATTTCCAGACTGAGAGCTCATGTGGTTTCTCTGAGTAAAATACCAAAATTCATTGCAGATAACATTTCCTATCAGAAAGAAAAAAAGAAAAGAAAAAAAAAAAAAGAGAATGCAATGAAATACCTACAAATATAGGCTAGCCCTTACAAGGCCAGTGGCATATACAAATGAGCAAAACTTACATTTTCACATTGCACGAGTTAAATGATCGTCTGGACATGTCTAAATCATCACATCCATTTTTAAATGTCCTTTGAATCACATCTGATTTGGCAGGAGATGGCAATTCCCAATGAGATGAACAGTTAACAGAATCATAAAACAGCTGGGTTTTGGCTCAACTCTGTGTTGCTGTAACTTCACATTGCTGGGATTCCACTAAAATAAGCAGCCGTATCAGGAAGATCTAAAATGTCAAACAGGTTAATCCGAGACCAGTGAAAAGCAGGAATAAGATGCATTAACCGCCTATCCCCTTTCTGATGGACTGCTATTTCCTCTTGTGTTAAGAAATAGCAAAGAAATCTTAAGTGGTAATCTCTGTTTTGGTGGTATTTTGCAGCCATATATATTTTCTGCAGGTGAAGACCTCAAAAAGAACAGTTCCGTTTTGAAATGTGATAAAGACCAAACAATTAGCAGTCAGCCCCTTGGATAAGTAGTCAGTCGTGACAAACCTGAGCACTGGGGAAAGCTTCTGGGTTGTCTGAGAATAACTCTGCTGGGCTCATGCAGAAGATCTTATGCAATAGTAATCAATTACTTATGGATGGAAATAACATTTAATAAATAAATTATCTGTACATTGGCAAAGAGGACTTTTTTTCCTCATCTCCCTGGTTTAATGTTATTTTTCACTAGGAAGAGTGGTGAGATTCCATACAGATGAACCTCTCAGAAACCAAACTGATCTTATGTTAAATGAGTAACTATACAAAACTGTCCATTTATCCAAAAAAAGAGGAAAGGGGAGAAGTTATCAAGAACATCCAAGTTCAGCTTTTTATTTAAGTGCATATATACAGGCACACAACAAATATACAGTCTATTTTTTGTCCCTTATTAGCTATAGTTTTGGCTCATAAATGGAACTACTGACAAAATAAATTTTCTTAAAGCATACAACTTTTTATTGATCCTGAATTCTGAAAACTCATGAGTTTTGAAGCTATGACTTATATCTGATTCAATATTCATTATTTAGAAAGCTAATCATGAATTGTATCATCTTGTTTTACAGCCTTAGCCCCCAACATCATGAACTTTAGATCATATTATTTATTGCAGAATGAACAAATGTAATTTATTTTGTTATTATCTATTTGATAAAAATGTTTCCCATGCTAGTGTCATCAGAAAAGATTACAGCAAGCTTTACTGTGAAAAGCAGAACAGGTTAGAATTAAGATATAATAATGAGATTACAGGGAGACAAAATAAAAGATAATAAAAGTAGAAGATCATGTAGATAAATACAGAGATTTCTGAAATGGAAGGGTAAATATGCAAACATCTGGCATTGCTTTTAATTTATCATTTTCATCTCCTGCTTTTGAAATCTAGTTAGTAGCACAATATTGGCCTAGAATTTTAAGGAAGAAAATGTCAGCAGGCATTATCAATCTTATTTTATATAATTGTATAAAAATATGTAAAGGAAAATAGCATCGTTTATCTTTGTTTTGAAGCCTACAGTTATTGTGGCAATTTTGCATAATGCATATTGCTATTAGTTGTTGTGGTATTTAAACCTAAAATGAATATTAAACCCAGTGACTTATTACTGCTTAAAGAGCACATGGTTCCCAGACTTACCAGCGGCACCACTGACTGCTTGTGTTTCCCCGTGCCAGCTTTCGCATGTGCTCTCACATCTGTCTCCTCCTCATCCCAAAGCCTACCGCAGAGGAAAGCTGCCATCAGATGAATTTCATGTGTGAATACAAGCCAGCTACACTGAGCTTTGGCCCCCTTCCTGGTCCTTCCTCTGACTTTGGACGAAGGAAGAGACACAATTTCTGCAGTGAGTGCAGAGGTAGCAAGAAGACCAGGCAAGAAGCTACTCTATTCCACCTGCCCAGCAGTACATTCTTGCTCTGTAACTGCTTGAGTTTCTATTTTAAACTAAATGGATTTCTGAGCAACTTACAGAAGCAGATTCTAAACTATTTCAAGTATCCTCTAATTTTGATAGAAGGTTTTTCAAACTGCCCTTCAGTCGTCCACACACTTGGAAAGTAAAATTCCATCATTGGGTACTTTCTCCTCAGGAAATCTCAGCTCTGGATTGTACATGCGGTACTGGAGAGTGCTCTGTAAACAGGGGTCAGTATTGGCTATAAGTGCAATGCCAAGAGTTAACACAGGTGGCACAAACTTAGGATTTTAGCTTTAGGAATCATGGACAGGACTGCTGTGTTTCTATCCCACATTTCACAGGCACAAACATACTGTCATGCTATATAATAGAAAACAAAACTTTCCGGTTACACTCAGCTGCCCTCAGCTGCTGTCACACATAGGCATATTGGGTAAGGTATTTTGGAAGGAGTTGACTATGTAATGCACATACAGTGCAGGCAAACTATGTGTTTGCTTGAGAAATAGCTGTCTCTCTCTGAGAGAGATTGGCAGGTCAGGAGCTGGTGTTGCCACCACCATCCTCACTGATAGCATCCAGATAAACAAAGCTTGTGAGCCTCTTGTTGCTTATACCAGAAATTACATAAGGATAAGCTCCTCCGTGCTCCTACTGCCTGTGTGTATTTCACTTTCTATGTTCACAAAAAAATAGCTCTTTGTCAAAGAAATATTAAGAAAATCCCAAGTGGTTCTTGAGGTTATATTTAGTACTTTTGTCAGAACTGTGAGAGAGAAAAGATGATGTAGTCAATTGCCTTTTGAACGATCTCTCGTAAATGGAAAACCGTGTTTCTTTTTTTCAATTGCATTTTAATAGTGGCTAGCCTGTTTGTGGGTATCCATAGAAAATGGATCTACTCAATGTTATTTTATTTTCCTTGAAAGCTCAGAAGAAAGAAACAATACAGAATATATAGATCTCTGGGAAATATCACATTGCTTTTTCTCATTCTTCCTTTTAATTTATAAAAGTTTCGTTAAAAACATTAAAGGTGAAAATTATTTTTTTAATTGAGAAAAGCTGAAGGAGACTATCAGGATCTACACTGGTCACTCCAGAGGCATGCCTCCTTTTTATGCCCATGGAAACTACAATAGGTACAACGAGCATGACAACACTATTTGATAGAGTAGATTCTCAGCTACAAAACACTATTTTCAAACATCTTAATCACCATTAGCTGTGCATTTTTACCAGTGATAAACAAGGTCCTGCATGCTATGTTCATAACAGTCTGCATCAGTGGAGGAGCCACTGTCACTGTCATCACTGCTGAAACACATCACCTACCACCTCATTGTGCTCATAGCCACAGGTTGGATCCAGAAACATTCAGCAAGCATTGATCAGTGTCACTGGGTTCCATTTTCTACTGCATGGAGGAATTCAGTGACACACCTTTGCTTCAGATACCATTTTGTCAGTCTGCCCCTCTGCTGCCATCTGTCACATGGAAACAACACGTAATGGAGAAGGTTCAACCTCTACTGCCAAACCACCAGCATCCACCTCTGATGTGATGGGCCAGCATAATAAAACAGGAGACATTACTTTCAGTGCAGCAATTGTATAAATTGTATGCTCTTTGACATTTATTCGAGTTTCTTAAAATACTACCAGAAGTTCTTGAATTTTCTGAGCTATGGACATCATGATAAGTTAAATGCAGCCCTTCTCATTGCTTCATAAAGAAATTCAAATACTAATTTCAGGAAGCAAACATTTTATCTTTTTAGATACTGAAAATCACAGCCCATCTTAAAAGTTGTTCCATCTGAGTGATTTTGAACTTTTTCTCTGGCACCTCATCTCACACTGGCTCACATAAGTCTCACGCTTCCCAGGTACTGGAAACAATCTGAATTCAATCTGAAGTTGTGAGAAAATCTGATAGAATGATTATAGCTTGCCAGCTCAAAATTCAGAAATGAAACAATCATTTTTCATCACAGCTTCATCACTATTTGCTTAAGGGAGACATTCAGATGTAGAAAAACTTTTAACTACCATAATATAATACAGTAGCTTTAAATATTCTCTCTTATGTTTTCTTAGTACTGTTCACTTACACAGCAACGTTTACAATAGAGATGTTTTTCCAGCTACAAGCAACAGATTCAGATTTTACTTTCATCTGCAAACTCGCTAAAAATTGAACTTATATCACAGTTCCAAACAACATGTGTTGTGGAAAAATAAATCCCATTAAGGAAAGAAAAAATAGTCAATCTTTAGTCTTTGATGGGTACAGTTCTAGACCAACAGATATCTTAGTGAACTGTAGAAGTAATTTATCTTATCACTTTCAAATAAAGTTTCTCAGTTTTAGTGCATCATTCCACTTACATGAAAACTGTAAGATGTGAATTACTCTTTAGTTTTTAGTGCATGCTGAATATTTTGAAGATTCTAAAATTAAATGAAATGTAGGCTCCTAGCACTTGGCAGACCCTTAAGCTAAGAAAAACATGGAAATAGACTGGTTAACTCAAGCAGAAATTGCCCTAACAGGAAGACATCTGATTCTTCAAGGTTTTAAAAGCATCTGTCTCAGTGGATAGCTCCAAGACAGACCCATTGCGAGTGCCACAGGACAATTCAGAGGGAGTGATCTGGAAACCACTAAATGGGAGGGAAAGATAAAAACATATTGCGCAGGAAGATATATATGCATTACGCCAGTTGGGTTGATGCCAAGATTTCCTTCAAAAGAAGGCAGAAATACATTTATGCAGTTCTTGTACAAATGAAGAGAAACACACTTCAGGTTGATGAAGGCTACTGGAAGTGAGACTGCCTGAAATCAGCGAGAGTTAAGGAAAATAGGGAAATCTTACCAAATGTTTTTATCTGCAGTAAGGAGAATTGTTGCAATAACTATGGCAGAAAAGTACAGCTCCTTCTTCAAGTTAGACTATCAAGAGCATCACTAAAAGCTTGGTCTTTGTTGTTCACAGGGTCTATTGTTGTTCACTTGGTCTATTGTGTTCAAGGGAAAGAAATATGCAAGGAAACATCATCTTCTATCCCACAAACATGTGGGGTGAAATAGAGATGCTTGAAAGAGTCCTTTACATTCAGCCCTGCTCCAGAGCAGTAAAAGGCAGCAGGCATATGCTCTTGCAAGTTTTTGATCTTTTTAAATGCTTTCTCCAAAAAACACCACACACTGCAGCGCAGGCAGTGCATGTGAAGTTTGGCTCTTAAATCTCCACTGGGTGCATGTTGGTATTTACTACTCTCATGTTGCTATTGCATTTTCATATCTTCTATAGAAACACTCCAACACTGTGTCTCCCTCTGGCCTTTTTGCCTTTTTTAAAAACCATTTGCAGAGGACACCAGTTGCTGGGAAGTGGTGGACTTTTGGAAACTTCCATTTCAGTTCCATTTCTGCAGCAACAGCAATAAGGCACGGTGCTTGCAATTTTGATTATATTCTGCATTGCTTACTTCAATGTCTTGTTACCATGTAAAATAGCACTATCAGCTTCAATTTTCTGCATAATTAAAATAACCATAATAATTTGACATGGAAGCATGCCAAGTTTATTTTTACGAGACGTTTTCAAATATTGCTGAGAAAAATTAGATTAAAAAAATTCCCATGTGATTGAAAATGAACACACAAATTCTGTGCGAATAATACTATGAAAATGTGCACACACATTTTCAACTCTTTAAGGAGATAAGAGTCAGTGCTTTCTTGTGCTTACTCTGCCAATATTTAATACAGATGATAGCATCCATTCATCTTCCCTTATTAAATGCTATCCTTAATCTCAATCTGAATTATTGTTGTGTACTCCAAAACAGGATGAATTCAGGAGTCCTGATATGATATATGACTGTGGTGTTTCATATTGTGGTGCCTAGCATGACACTGCTGTAGAAAGGTGTGGTTTTCTGTTTGCTGAACGCTTAAACTTTGTAAAAACTTTGCAGGCATTTGTCAGCTTAAATATGTGCCAAGTAACCACTGTTGTTGTTTTGTTGTTAAGATGTAACCCTAAAAAAAGTTAACAAAGTACACTCTAAAACACCTTGCATGTTTTGTTTTCCCTTTTAAATTATTCTCAATTGTGTTATCTCTCCATCTCAATATCACAATGACATAAGAATCTGCTTTGGCTGTCTGTAATGTGATTTTTTATTTAATGCATTTAGAATGACCTTCTACGTCCATTAAATTATATATGATCTAGTTTCTTGGCAGGGCCATTTATGATCATTTGTCTTAGATTTTATGTATTGCTTTTCATTGTTGATCTCAGAAATTGTCTTACTTACACTGAATAAAAAGTGACAAGATGTGATAGAGTATTTTGTTAGAAGCACTTTGGAGAGTCCTGATTCCAGAAATGTTAGTTTATAGCCTCAAGCCTCGATAAATGTACAAAGGGACAACTAGCTAGTGACAGCCCCACAGAAAGAGCTCTGGGGTTTCTGAGTGATGGCAAGTTGAATGTGAGTCAGCATTGTGCCTTGGCAACCAAAAAAAGGCCAACATACCCTGGGATGTATCAGGTCTAGCGCTGCCACCAGCCGAGAAAAGGGATCGTCCCACTCTGCTCTGTACTGTGTGGCCTCACCTGGAGTGCTGTATGTGGGTTTGAGGCCACAATATATGAATGATGTGAAGCTATTAGAGAATGTTCAAGGGAGAGCTATGAAGATGTTGAAGAGTCTGGAGGGAATGACTGAGGCCCCTTGGTTTGCTTAGCCCAGAGCAGAGAAAGCTGAGTGGAGGTCTCATGGCAGCCTACAGCGAGGGAACATTATTGAGCCATGTCAAGGGAGGGTCAGGACAGGTGTTAGGAAAAGGTGCTCCACCAGAGGGTAGTGGGCATGGACCAGAGCAGTGGTCACAGCCCTGAGCTGACAGAGTTCAAGGAGCATTTGGACAACATTTCCAGTCCAGAGCCTTGGTAGACACGGAATACCTCTTTAAAATCTACAGGATGATCAGAAGTTGGCTCACTGAGGGTCATTTCACATATATTGTTTGATTGAATGTGTCTCTGAATGGCATAAGCTCTTTCTGGATGTCTGCAGAGGACTGCAGAGGACTACAGATTCCAATTCCCTAGCTTGGGTGCATTTTGAAACTACAATTCCTCTGCTTTTTTTTGTTTGTTTGTTTTGTTTTGTCTCTTCTGGTATTCCTCATCAATTTATTTATTAGATAAATGTTTTCTGAAAGCTTGTCTTTACTTTAGGGGTATCTTGAAAAATGTCTCCAACTTTGTTTCACGCTTATTTGGCTACGCATTTCTATGAATGACAGATCCATGCATTACATTCAATGGGGATTGTTTGTAGAGCATAAGTGAAAATTGGTAAGTAGTGTTTTTCCTTTTTGGTGTGTCAACTTTGTTTTTTATTCTCAGCAGTGTGCCCAAAAATGATGCTTCTGCATAAACAGATGAAGTATGCACTGAGGCCGTATTAAGTAAGTCATGTTACTGCCAGGCGTTGCTCTTCAATGGGACCATGCAAGTCAAAAGCAAGCTTTAGTCAAAGGACAAAAGTATTAAAATAAATATGTGCAAAGTTACTTCTTTTGCTTCAGGACAGACTCTGCAATAAATTGTATCAATAAGAGTTTTTGTGGTTTTAAGAACACTTGGCTTCAGGGTGAATGAAAGCTCTTTGATTTCTGTGTTAATTTAGTTGTCTTCAGAGATTAGGAAGACTGAAGGAACAATTGTTTTAAGATTACTGTGTCTATCCAATTTCTGGCAAAGGCCACCAGGGTTTTCTTGTTTTTTTTTTTGTTTTGTTTTTTGTTTTTTGTTTTTTTTTTTAATTTTAATAATTTCATTTATGACAAATGATGCAGAAGAAAACATTTTTCTCCTACAGGTTTATCAGTTTATTAAGCAATTGAATCGATATTTCACTTTGTTCATCTTTGCTCTTACAAGAAAAAGGAGATAAAATAAGGACTTTATTCCTTCGGGGTATTTTGGGAATGCCCTAAGACATTAACACAACCAGGGCAGATAAATCCAAAAGTAAGTCTGAGGCTCATCTAATTTTTCAGGGATCAATGAGAAATATGTGAGCGTCATTTCTCATAGACAGTTACATTTGTTTACTCCTGTCCTACCCTAGGCTTCCTTGTATTATTTTCAACTCCTTTCAAATCCAAGAATGAATACATAACAGAAGATAAACACAATAAAGTGATGAAAAACTCAAACGGTTCTGAAGTAAACAGCATCTGAAGCCCTGATTGTTCAGTTATATAGAATTCATATGAACATGAACGATGGTTTACTTTAGTATTTTTTGAACTTCTTTAGCTATTTTGTAGGAGAAAAAAGTATTCTCTGGTGTTCAAATGAAAAAGTTTCTAATGTACACTTATGCTAACAGTTATTCCCTGCTAACGATAATTTTAAACAGTTTTTTGGTTGTGTGTTATTTTGTTGGTTGGTTTTAAATTTCTGTCAGAAATGATTGTGCAGCCACCATTTAATTTACTTACAAAAAGACTAGTCACAGTGATGGGAAATGTCTCCTTCTCTCTGTATTCAAAGCCAAAGCATTCTCACTTCAACACCGAACATTTTTGATTCAGCACAGAAATCTGGCTAAATTTTAGCAATAAAGGGTTGTGCAACATCAGGAGATCTCGGCACACGCGTTATAATTATGCAAGGAAAACAAGAGGATATTCTTGCATATCAGTTGTAAGAGACCATCAGGTAGATTTTTTTGTTCTTGTCATCTCAGTTGTCATAACTGATCTGAGTAGGCTTAATGTCAACAACGTCTCTGAATATCCCACTATATGTATACAATAAAATATTTGCCTTTAGAGCAATCTGGTCCCTTACCAACAGTCATGAAAATAAAGCAGTGCATATTATGCTAAAAAACCAAACGATGAGCATAAAATTCATATCTGCAAAATTCTTAATCTATGCTTGTAGTCATCTGGCATTGTCCTTTGGGACAGTGACCTTCCTCTCTTCTCACTCTCCCAGTATTTTGTCCACTTACCACTTCAGTTGTACATGAATGCTGTCTTTCACGTCTGTCTTTCTCCTTCTTCCTATGTTTTTCTTTCTATTCTTTTCCTTCTTTCATTTCTTTTGGTACAGGGCAGAAGTGAAAGGAAACAGCTGCCTTCAGAAGCACGTTCAAGCATCTTCCTCCAAAGTGATCTCAGAGTCACTTTTGTCCAAACCCTAGGTCTTCACAGTCTGCAGAAATAGTTTCCCTTCAGTCCAAATGGCCATAACATTTAATCTCATACTCTGTCTGCGGTTGAAGTTGTAATTTTTAAATATGAATAATATCTGTGTAATGGGCTTAATCTGGAAATAATAATAGCAAAAAAAAAAAAAAAAAAAGTTAAAAAGTTATATCCCCTTTTCCACTTTCATGAAGCAAACAAACCAAAGCCTCCCCAGCTGAGGCTGGGAAGGCTATAGCACAGGCAGCACTGCCCTAGCTGGGCAGCATGGATGGTAGACTACAGCATATGTTTTTCCACCTCACTAAGCAGTACATAAAAGCTAACTCACCTGCTGAAGTTATTCTCAAAAATCTAAACCAGATCCGTTCCTTGATATACGCTGAACAGAAACAGTCTCTCTGACAATTGCCTTCTGAAGGTGACAGTAAGAGAAGGAAAGTTGGCTTCTTTTCTTTCTGCTTTTATTATTTGACTTAACTGCTACATTTGCTCCAATCCCTACCCTGCCATGGAGAACATGCATTTGGCCACTTATAAATTGTAGATTCATCAGCTTCTGTATCAATATTAGAAAAATGGTGTTGTGAGTGCCAGACACAAATATTCAGATTGTGAAAGAAATGTGACTAAGTGCAGACTTGAGTGGAACAGGACTATCATGTCTTTCAGGAGGCAACTGATCATTGGTTCCTGGACTCACTGCCTGTAAAAATAGGCCTAGTGCCCTCCTCAAATATTTACCAACATCAGCAATTTAACTTCACATTGTTTTACACTTCTAGAAAACAGATATTTTCTCCCCAGCAACTCTAGAAATCCAGCACACTCCAACACAGGTATCAGAACTCCATAAACTGCTTTGACTATTTCTGCTGCCTTCAGCTGACATTAAGCAAGGTACATCCTTGTTCAGCATCACTGAGGGGAAGAAAGCAAGCAATCACCCCACATGACCATCGGCATACCAACACTTCTTTCCAAATACTATCCTTTAACATTTTAAGTAGCTTTTTGATAGTCCTGTTGATGCTTCTTTGGCAAAGTTTGTTTCTTTGTCCCCGTTGTACTTTCAGACTAACCGTCCATACATGCTGGAGATACTGCAGGCACAAAACTCTTCTGTAGATAAATAGAAAACAATACAATGAACATACACAATAAGCTGAATGTTCAGGCAGTATGGCTTCATTAAAGTTAATGGGATTTCTGACTTTTAACAATGTTTATCCCATCTGAAAGTTAATCCTCTGCACAAATAATGCAATAAATACAAGTAAAAATCTTTCTAACATACTGAAATCTACATAGGCATCTCCATACACAGGCCATGATCTTCTACAGACAAGATTATTCTAAATGAAATGCTGATCCTACTGAAGTCAGTACAGTAGTTTTCTTTCTCTACAATCATTATTTGCAATTCGGTTTCATTGTTAATGATGCACCGCAATTATAATTTGAAGGCAGGATGTTACAGATGGCTTTAATGGGATCATGTACTACATGACTGAAGATTTTGTAGTATTAGTTAATCCTAATGCAAAGTTTTTCCTTAAAATTTAGGGGTGTTGCATGAAAATCGACCTAACAGTCAACAGAAAAACTCTAATTTACTTGATTGGAGATCAGTTTTGCCCTATTTAATTTAACTCAATATTGCAGATATTACAGGAAAAAGTTAAAGTCTTTAGCTGGACTTCACCCAGATTTTCACTCATTAAAAGCTAAAATCTCCAAGCAAAACTCAGCACTTGCTACAAAGTCAAGAAACAGAAACAGAAAATGTTTTGAGATGCCGCAGAGGTCCAAGATGCTGTTCTAAGAGCAACAATGCCAGCTTACATCCTTGGCAAAAAGATACAGAGAAACTTTTTGTTTTCATATTCTCATTTACTGTTTGCTTGTTGACCCGTTGCATCTTTTTGAACTTGGGGAGTGCTGTAACTGTTACCATGCAATTAATTTACTCCTGTTATGCTTCCAGGCATTTTCAGTGTAAGAAAATGTATGTCCAAAAGAATAACCTACTTTGATCAGAAAAAGATACTAGTACAGGCAAGCAAAATGTTTTTGCATGCTTTGGCAAGACTGCTTTCTGAATACTTGCTAAACCTAGACTAACCTAAGAGCAGTATACTCAGATCTGTCCATGAATTTTTAAGTAAATGTATAAAATATATACACAAATGTAATATGATCTATAGAAAAATTCATTGATTAGTATTTTGTTTAGAAGACCAAATAGAGAGTGTAGGAAAAAAAAAAAGAAAAAAAAAAAACCAAACTCGTTAATTCTTATATATATAATGCAGCATTTCAGAATTTTAATTTCTAGAAGACGTTTATATCAAGCTATCATTATGTACTGAGGTTCGTGGAGTTGGATACTTTGCCACTCAAAACTATTATTGTTAACTGGATTTAACTGATTCCTTATTTACATCACAGTTTTGTTTCACCATAAACAACCATGTCTATTCAGTGCTGCACAGCATCATTAGGAAGATGTATATCCTCTCTAATTCTCAAGGCATAAACCCTTGGAGTACTGAAAGCCTACATTAATTACTATGTAGTGAGGGCCGCAGGCAGGGAGAGATGTAGCTGCTTATCTTGATCTGCAGCTGGTTGGCTTGCTATGCCAATTGCAAGTATTGTGCATTGGGATATCAGCTGCAGGGCTGCAATGCAACTGGTGACAGCACTCCTTTCGATCACACAAAAAAAGGCCTTGTGCCTGCGGTCAAGCATCATGATCTCAGATGCAGCCTCACGCATGACCAGAAGACAAGTAAGTTTCTTCCGAAGGATAATCATTTATCCTTGTGAGTCAAGAAATCAGAGAGAAAATTTCTGTATGCACTAAATAGTTAAGTAGATAAGACACTGGTCACCACCCACTGGAATTTAGTTTTGTATTAAATTGCCATGCAGTAGTCATTAGAGAATACTCCACAATAGAAAATGGTCACATAAAATGTGGCACCAGTGACAAGATCTGTAAAACCAACACACAGCTAATAAGCAAAAAGAATTACCTCTGACCACAAAGGGATAGGAGGTGGTCTATCTGTGGCTCTAGTTTTGCAATGATAGATAAGTGAATAGCCTCACATCATAGATTATTACGTATGTTTCACTTTTTGATGGAAGATATTATAGTATACTGGCATTAAATTATATAATGTCTTTATCAAAATGCAATACAGTGTTTAAGACTCTAAACAATACAGAATTGACCCAAAGATTATATGTTATGGAAGACTAATTATATTGTGATGTCATACAAATACCTAAGAATGAAACTGTTCAGAAAGGAACCAGGGAAAATTGTCATTATGATCAATACATAACTTACCATATGAGAATATATGCATATACACCTCCTCTGTCAATATCTAAAGGTCACATCCTGGAAGGGCTCACATACTGTGTCCCAGGAGGATTTATAGAAGTATGCTGAAACAAAACATAAGCCAAAATATATTTTATACAAAAGGAAAAAGGAATGCCACTGAGGTCATTACTCAAGCAGAACCCTTCGTAGTAGTGGTTTTAGATCTTAAATACAGGAAAAAACATCATTTCTGCAATAGTCCTCTTTCTGCATAATACAACGTGGTATTTTGAGGCTGGATGGAAACTATTCATTCTGGCTTTTGATTAAAAGACTGTACAACGTGCAAGGCAGCAGCAAACTTATTCCGAGATTTGTGAGTTATTTCTGTTCTGCTAGAAGCTGACATTACACTGACAACCATCTCATATTCGCTCTTTACTTACAGGCTTTCGCCGTTTCTCATTTTGGGGAAACAAACCAGAGGAAGACATTTTTTTTCAAGGTTATGTACTTTGTTGATTTGTGAAAGCAGATCGAAGGATGTTTGATATCTTTTGGCTTTGATCTGCAGGCACAGTTTTTCTACTAGTATCAGCTCCTCTAAAGCCTGTAAGATGACTTTTCAACCTCACTTGCTAACTTAATGTGGATGTCTTGCTGTTACTTACCTAGATTGCACTTCTTCCTGGTTGAATAGAAAGGAATAAGAAGGAAGGAAGAAAGAAATCCCAAAGCTGCTACTGCTTCTTATCTCAGCTCTTCTGACTCCCAAATAAAATAATACTCATGACTCCCATTAAGGGAATATCTGAAGAATTAGGGTCTTCCAAGCTCAGGAATGAATGTTTTCATTTTGATACTATTTTAAAATGAAGACAAAGACTGAGGTCATGTGAACTGAATAGTTTTGGACTTCCTATGCTGAATGTTAATTTATCAAATGACAAGCAAAAAAGTCACTCAGCTATACTTCCTTATTTTACCCTCTAGCTATTAAAGAAATGCATACTTCAAATTCCAATTTTTTTCCTTATTTAAAAGTGAACAAAAAATGCTGCTTCCTACAACTGCTTAGGATAGGTTATTGTATTGAATGAATGATATAAGTACATGAGCAGAGTGAGAAAAAGGCAAATCAAAGCCTTTAATCTACAACTTGTCACCTTCTGCAAATTGTCTTGAAAAAAATGCTAATCATCACATTGCTTGTAATCTGCTTGTCTCTCAGTTTCTTCCCCATTAAACAGCATTCTGTTCCTTAAAGTCCTTTCCAGTTCCTTACACTTTTCACTCGCTTTTTTCTTTTGCCTGTTATAATAAATTCTTCTTGCTCCATCATTCTCCCTGACAGATTCCTATCCCTTTAGCTTTGGCAGAACACTGATTTTTATTGTAGTTCCTGTGATCTGTTTTGGTGCTCAGAGTGTCAGCTCATTTCTGAAAAGACTTATCTGCTTGTAAGAGAGGATCTCCACTCATCACACTCCTGATGTAAACGATTTAGACTCCATTTTTGCAGGGACTGGAATCCAAATCTTTCCTCTCCCTGTGAAGCCTTGATGACTAAGTTGTTGCGTGTCTCTGGATGAATTAATTCCTAATTTCTACATGCAAAGGGCAATAGATTTGATAGAATAAACGGGGGACCCATACTTTGTCCACCACCAAGTTAAAACCCTGCTGGGCTCCTCTGAGCTGAAGGGAATGGAACTTGCCATATGCTAAAAAGAGTTGTTCAGTCTTTTAATAAGTTATAGGGTGGCCTCACCTGCATTCTTTTATGGGAAAGTATATGATTCAGAGTCCTGATTGATCCCTATGGTCAGAAATTAGTTCAAATTAGACAATTGTACTGAAATTCTCTAATTTTTGTGTTGTGATGCACCTTTCTACAGCATTTCAGACATGGCTAAGGGCATTTGTGGTTGGTTAAATTTTGTATTTCCCGAATTTCTTTTTTATGCATCCCACGCGTCACTTTTTCCTTTAAAATGCATGAACAAACATAAGTTCCCTAACTCCCAGAGATGTATCCTAGTAAGCTAGAGGACACAGTATCGAAAAATCAATGCTCCAATCTGAACTTATTTTTTGCAGGTTGAGGCCTAGAATCAAGCACTATCACACTTTGGAAACAATCCATGCAGGTCACAAGCTGATGGGCTCTATCTCTGCCACCTTTCTGGTAGAGAGGTGAGTCTCCTGGAAGCCTGGATAGCAGATGGGAGAATATAGGGACACTTTTATTACCCATCCCTAATGGATGATGCTGCTGTCTTGGGAATAAAGTTGTTGGCTAGATTAATAAGAACACATGCATCCACTTCCATAGTAACTGTAGAAGATGACAAAGCAAGTTGCTGTGGAGACAACTGGAGGAAATGGTACAAGGGGAAATTTTTATAAGGTAGGTGTACTTGAAAACTAATTCAACATGCAAATCTACTGTAAGGAAATCAGTTCCTCCACTCCACTTCCTTTGTTTTTGAAGTAGAAAGGGACAGGTAAAGGTACATATAAGAGCAAAACAAAAACAAGATGTTAAGAAGAGGCTGTTCATATTAAACCATACTTTGCATGCAGTAGAGCATGCTTATTCTCAAAATATTTTCTTCCTTCAAGAGTCTGAAAATATACAACACAAAAAGTGGTTGTTATTTACCTCTAAATGCAGCAAACACTTAAAATAAAGGGCAAAATACTGTCTGATCTTTTTATTGCATTAGAAAAAACAGTATGAACAGATAAAATGTTCAGGCAACAGATGAAAGCAGACAGAACCAATAAAATCAGAAATACAGATGGTGTTTTATTGTGCTCTGGTGGATGGGTGAATTATACCTCTGAAACATATTTCACCAGCTTACTGTGTGCATGTTTGATGTTAAGTAACCCGTTTTGTAATTGCTGCTTAGAGTATGCTGAATAGTGCAAGACAGTTTAAGAGTAATAACAACCTGCTTAAAACTCTTCCAGTGACCACATAAAGACCAATATTGAGGTCTTTAATAGTACTTTAATGACTGAATAAAGAATCACAGCACATTAACAATGGTACTGGGACACAGGGTATGCCATCAGTAAAATAAGTCATACATCAGCCTTTCCTAAGTGTAGATAAATAAGTGACAAAGAGTATTATGTAGAATAAGAGATTTTTCTGGGCATAAAGATCATTAGACCATTTAGACTCACCACCTGCATAACACAGTAAATAACCTCTCCCAGTGGCCCTGGAATCTTTTCAAGTATCCTATGCTATGTATATCCAGTAAGGCACCACGTCTTAATCTGAGGGCACTGAAAAGACAAAGTCTAACTCTTTCTTTAATATAGTGTTTCAGCAGTAAAATACATGCATTTAGACTTTATTAAAAAGCAACTACCATGGGAAATATCAGTGCTAATGGTTAAAAAGAAGCAACGGTACTCACTTCAGAATTGGTTTGTCCTTTGTGAACGTAATTCAGAGGTGACACCTCAGCCCTAGGAGGACATCCTGCTAGAAAAAAGAGATCTAAATAAAGGTGTGTTTTTTTTTTTTTCTTTAAACTGATAGAAGTATTTTTAAGTGATACGAATATTTTAAGAAAAGCCATGTATTCTTAAAGGGAATAATAAGGGAGTAGGGCGTGTGATGGCTGAAAAACAAACAACAAAACAAGGAAGGAATTATCATGCACTATAAGTTGTAGACTAGAAGAGCAGACTTAGCTGAGAAGTTTAGCTCCAACTTTCAGCAATTCATTTTGCTGAATAAAAGCTACTGTGCAGAAAAGTAAGAAGCAGAAGTTAGCTCAGCAAAAAGAACTATCTTGCAAGGTGAATATAGTCATGGATCTTCTGTGGATGATCCCTGTAACATCAGGTAATCTACAGTTTAGCAGTGAATGGAGAATCTGGCATGGGTTGAACAAAGTGCACCTTACCAAAAGAGGACTGGGACCTGACTGAAATGGAAGACACTAATCTCCCAGAGTAGGCAGTCCAGATCTTAGGTGTTTTTATGCTGCCACAGTGAGTGCTCTTCTAGTCTTACAGGAGTTTGAAAACTGGTGGCTTCCACAGTACAGAAAGAAAATACATTGCAAGCTCTTCTGTGTAGCTGGTTAATAAGTTCCTGCTAGTGACTGCACATATAGGATGTGCAGAACAGAGGTATCTTTTACTCAGAAGAACTCGGAGACTGGAACACAAATTATGCACTAGAGAGGTGAAGGATTTGTAGTCTCTTGTAAATACTTGAGAAGAAATCCCAGCTTTTATTGGATTTTATGACAAAATGGAATACCTCTTTGTGATCTTGCTGTTGTTTTGTATTTCATTGTTTTTTCCAGATTTTTCTTAGCTCATGCAAACAGACCTTCTGACATAGGGGCTGGTATCCACTCAGAGAATCAAGAAGTTATGAATCAGGGGGAAAAAATGTCTGGTTTAGTTCTCTTGGCTGCTGTATGTGGCATATGAACCAAATTCCTGCTAAACTGCAAACCACAGGATTTGATTTGGAGCTGAAATCCAGAGTCTCCTTCAGCATCATCAGATGAAGGTGCTTTCCATCTATCATACTGAATCTATTTTAAAATCTAAGATAAATGTTTTGCAATGAGGAAAAAATGTGATATCAATTGTACAGGTCATCAAACAACCCATAATTAAATATATATTGAATTTACTTGTAGGAATACATAAAACTGAAAATAACATGTTGAGAATTCAAAAACTAGAAATTAAGGAATAGTTTTGGAAGCCCTTAAAAACATGCATATACAAATTGCAAACACAAACACATACATACAAAGCAAAGGTTACATTAAAATGTACATCTTTGAAAGAACTAACTTCACAGTATTTCATTAGTTTTCCAAATCTTCAAGGAGGATTCCTTCTCTCTGATCACACTGAGAGCAAACCAGGCATGGAGAAGCCAAAACAACTGTGTGTTGCTGCACCTTCTTTGTAGCAAAAAAAATTACACACAATGAGCTAAATAGAATTGCTCTGTTCTAGACCTGTGAAGATTTGCAGGGAGAATTAGTGGGAAATATTAATATTCTGAGCGCAGTAATATATACATCCCTGATGGAAAACATACCTTGTATCCCAAGTTTTCACAGAGTACTGCTACTTGCTCTCTTGCAGCTAATGAGCTTTCCCTTTGCAAAAATACGTCCTGGGGTACCCAAGTGGGAATGTAGTAAACTCTCAGCTCTGCCTACATTTGACAGTTTTTCAGGTGCATCTTGCTCCCCTCTGCTTCCTCTAATCGAGAGTAGCGTATGGCCACTTGTTAAATCTCAACAGGATTTCCAATGATTGTGGTGTTTCTAGAGTCATTTAATAACAATGATAGATGTCATGGGGAAAAGAGAGGTAGTTACAGTGTCTGTATGCTTAATTTTCAGAGAATTAATTATTAAAAATTGAAAAATGCTTCCTTGAATTATTATTAAATGGTAAAACAAAACAAACAACAACAAACAAACAAAAAACAGCACAAATGAAAAACATAATGTCTGGATTCCTGTGATGGCTGGATCCTTTCAGAACTCAAAAAAGAGAAAAAGAAAACTATTAAGAACTAAAAGTTTGGGAGATGAAGATGTGCTGGGACACAGAAATATAAACTGCACTTCACTGCTCTCTTCTCACTGCATGGTTAGAAGTATAACAGAAAAGACAACTGAGGGAAAAAAATCATCACATAACAAACTTTCAGCTTTTGTTCAGACATACATTGCATGGTCACACCACTGAAATCGGTGGAAATACACCTCTCTTTAGTGGGCTTTAACAAAATCAAGAAACTCTCAGGACATTTGTATCCACTTTTAAACATAACATTAAAGCAGACTTTTGACACGACTTGTAACTTGTTAAGGAAAAAAGAACAGCAACACACGTATGTAATTTGTGTAAAAAAACATGTATTTTGTACATGAATTCTAGGTCAATATGAGAGAATGTAAAATGGGAAATATCAACTACCAGAAGATAATTATTCTTAAAGAAAGCTGTGCAATAATCTATGCTGTAGAACTGCATAGCAGGAGGATGCCCTATCTACAATTGTCCTGATGCTGAATGGTAGAATGTCTGTGCGAACAGAAACACAACAAAACACTCAAAAGCTGAGCAGTGCACTGACTGAGGAAATTGGTCCTCTTCAAAGAATATATGAACATTAAATTGAGAAATATGTTCATTATTGCAGAACAATGTCCTGTCCACACCGCTTCTAGATTATGATAACAACTTCTGGTTTTAATGAAACACTTGCTTCCTAACAGAGGTTTTATTAACAAGTTTAATTTTGGGTGCTTCTATATGTTTGTTTCATCACACAATAATTTATCATCACAGATATAATGTAAGGAAATCAAAAGACTTATATAAAAGATTTATGAAGAATTAGAACAGCCCAGCATAATCCAGTAATTGAATCTCCAAGTCTTACTTGAAGTTTATGGCTGCTGACATTTAATCTACATGATTTGATCTAGCATGAAATCTTGTCTTCTCTCCCCGGAAAGAGAGTTTGTAGATATATATTTTACCTGTACTGCACAGGAATAAGTTATATTTTGATTGACCACTAAGGGATCGTTGATAACATCTATGCAATGTTTTGTCTATGCCCACAAAACAAACACAATAGCTCTATGCAGTATACAGTCATGATATTGACAAAGGTTAGCCATCATATGTCTTCTGAAATCTGATCTAATAAGTGTTCATATCAGAAACAAAATATCTAAACAATTTGTTGGTTTTGCAACACTGGCTGAACTTAAATTAGAGGTTATTATAATATGAATGACTGCCCTATTTGCTACTGCATGCAAAGGCAAACTCAGATGATTAAGGCTCTGATGTGCAGACTGCTAACTTGATTTGCTTAGGCAGCTCCTCTGTAATAGCACTGTATAAAATGGAATTGTTTGCCAAAGCCCTGTAATGTGCTTTCATAACTTACCAGAATAGATGGCTTTACATACAAAAATCTCTGAAAGAGCTGCTTTGATATTAGGAAATAATATAAGTAATTGCATTAAAGCTATATAAATATGTTTATCCTCAATGCAAATTTGAACCTGTTATTCAACATTTGGGATCTTTCCATTAATTATTCACATTATTAGGGCCAAGTTAGCAGACGGTGCATCAGTAACCCTTCAAACACCTACTGGCTGTGGAAGGACACACTCTACCATGACAGCAGATGAGCTGTTCAACTTTGCCCAGGACTAGGATTATATCAAACAATAAAAAGTGCATTAGAGAACTTCTGGAAGCATTTAATATCTATGTATTAGGGCCATCTTTTAATGCAGGGACTGTATTTTTTTGCTGAAAATAGATGTAATTAATACAGTTATTCCTTGTCCACTCCCTATCTGGCAGTGTGCATTTAAGTAACTTGTATTTAATTGTTTTTTTTTACTTCTATACAATTAAAATGTACAGCAAAGCTTATCATAAACATGGTTCTGTAGCAGATTTAAAAGAAAGTTGAAACGTTTACTCATAGATTGTGGGCTGTATACCATCAATAATTTCAATTCATCATTTTGCCTACTGATTCTCTCCAAGTATTCCAATTTCTGACATTTATTATAGCATTCAGAATGTCCCAGTCAATCTCTAAACCTGAGAACCTGTTGTAAAGTAAGTGCTTATCATCTTTTCTAAATGTCTCAGTACTGTAACTTAGAAACATTTGCTAAGTCCCCTCTTCTTGTTGAGCTCAAATTATTTACATGTGCAAGGCTCTCCTTTTCTAGGACTCTGAAATACGCATAGAAGTCTGGTTTGGTAGAAAGTAGTTCATTTCATTTATAAAACAACATCTAACATTGAGGCAGAACACTGACCTCTATATGGTTGAGAAACTATTAGACAAATTAAAAAAAAAAAAAAAAAGTTGACTGTAGCCTAATGAAATAATAGATTTTGACCATTTTGAAAATCTTTGGCTCCTGAAAAATTCTGAAACAAAAACTTATTTAGATGTTCTAACAACTGAATATAATATTCAGATTTAAATATATATATATATATATATATATATATATATAAATCTTATGAACACATTAAAGGATTTGGCATTTTTCCTGATGTTTTTTTTCAATACATTTTTAAAATCTACGCTCAACTGAAACAGTTATGAATACTATCAAGAAAGCAAAATTATATTTTCTTCTCTGTCTATAAATAGCACTATATCATTCAATGATGATTAAAAATAATCTCAAGAAGTACTGGAGTATAGTCATCTTTTCTCTTTATTGTTAATACAAAAGCGTAGGGAAATATTTGCCACAGCACATTCTGAGATTTTATATCTATATTTTAAATACTCCTGTCTTATACAGTTCAAATTTTTGTCAAAATATGAAACAAAACAGACAAGGGAACAGAAAAAAAAAGTCTTTGAAATATTCCTACAACATACGGGCATCACCTTCGGCTACTTGATTATTTTTGTGCCACACTGAGAAAAAGAAATTGATTTGGACTTTGTTCTACTTTCAAGGTCAGTGAATGGTCTGTGATTTAGAATAAAGGTTGTCAACCGAGATTATTTCAGTATCCTGTGTCGTGAAGAGTATGGTGTAATGTCAATATCTGATTTCAGTCTACAAGTCTGTATGGAATGTCAGATCATTTCCAAAACTGAAATTTTTCACTGGCAAAAAAAGGTATTCTGTGCTATAAAAATTCTCGTCAGACTTGCTCCTGTTGAAAGTATGCCAGACAAATTCAATACACTATAAGCATAGCATGAACTGGAAGGCCCTGTGTTGCTCACTGTGGATTTGATATACCTGGATGGGTTCCAGAGAAAAATAATAGCACATATCAGGGTGTATATATACACAAGCTCTGCATTTAGCACATTTTGCATTAAATAATTAAAAAACAACCCCTTGAAAATTATGTCATAGATTTATACTGAAGGAATAAAAACATATGCATATCTGCGCTATTTTACATACTGCTTTAATACTTGCTTTCCAAGTAGCTAAACTCTAATGACAATAAAAGTAAGTAGTAAGGAAATTTGGCTAAGTATTCCTGTTTTCTTTTTTAAGTGGGCCTCCTAAATACAGACAAGAGTACTAACAGTAATGTACTCTCAGTACATTTTTTAGAGAGGTGTGGGTGAGAAAACAAACATTTTTGCAAACCATGGCCCAATGGTACCCATTCCAGTGCAGATATGGAGAATGGAGAATGCAAGAATTCTTCAGCCCTTCTATGCTGACAAAGCAGGTTGGCCACAAAAGGTTATAAATGTTTGAGAACTGAGCTGGGCTAAATGCTGGTCCCATGGAAGAAACCCCTACTAATGTTTTGGAGAGGAATTGCAGTGCCTTGGGAAAGAGCAAGATCCTAGTAAAAAGGGACTTTTCAGCGCAGATATTGAGCTGGCCAATGCCAAAAATAAATCTTCATGTATAATTTTAGTAGCTGTCATTTGGACGTCTTAAACCTTGGCAGCTTGTTGTGATTAGATTATATAAAGTCTCTCTAATCTCTTTTGTATGTGTATACCTATACTGAAATTATGGTATTATTTCTAAGTTAAACAGGGAGAAATGACAAAAGAACCATGCCTGGGAGTAAAATTCCAATTTAAGTGTAAGCTTGTGCCTAGCCACTTACTCATATGAATTATATAGAAGCCATGGATACTCTGGGTGTAAATTCAGGTAGAACTTCACTACTAATTTATGA
This sequence comes from Meleagris gallopavo, assembly GCF_905368555.1. Taxonomy (NCBI): domain Eukaryota; kingdom Metazoa; phylum Chordata; class Aves; order Galliformes; family Phasianidae; genus Meleagris; species Meleagris gallopavo. The sequence continues at coordinate 35,649,583 of NC_139407.1, forward strand.
ATGTCTTGCATTCCTGTGAGAAGAAAAAACAAACCTTGAGATATTACTGCCTTATAAGAACATCCCCTTTGTGGCATAATCTTTTAGAAAAAAAAATAAATCATATCTCATCTTTTTGTAAATTGACCTGTAAGTTGCTGGCAGCAAATCAATAGGATACAAATGAAAAATAATAATGCAATAACAATGTTATGTATTATCTTGGACCCCAGATGAAAACTTGTAAAATGATCAATATGATAAAGATTCAGTATTGTTACTCTTTCAGAAAGAAATGACAAAATAGCATAGATTTCAAAAGGTGGCTTTGAAAAATTACAACTCATCTACTAAAAAATGAAAAGATAAACCCACATATAAAATATTTCCTTGTTTGTTTCCTTTCCCCTAGACTTCTATTACTTTGAAATAGATTAAAATAGAGCAATTTTATTTTGAGGGAGAAAAATTGAGCATCCTTAAGAAACATCCATTTTAGCTGTATCCCAACAAGCTTAATGAATGAAAACTTGATACATACAAGAGAAATATGAAAACTAGTGGTTTCCATGAATTTCCATGAACATGTGCTAACAAGCTCAACTGATTAAAAAAAAAAAAAAAAAAAATTCTAGCAGAGCGTTTGTTAAACAGAACAAACTCAGTGAAGCTCAGGAGCTGGTTACATCAATGCTTTGTGTACCAAATGCTGTTTTGCGCAATATCTGCAAATCTTGTCTGGATCTCAAGGTCAAGAAGGACTATACTTCTCCTATGACCAATAAATAAATAAATAAATAAATAAATAAATAAATCCAAGTATCACCTACTAAAAATGTTATGTGTTTTTCACCAATTTAAAACTGTACACAAATTCAGCCAAGCTCCAAAAATGACTCATACCTAAAAGAAATGGTAAGATTTTCAGTATTTCCTTTCAGGAATTAAGGTAGTTTTTGTTGTTGTTTGTTTGTTTTTCATCTTCGTTGCTGGTGTTGTTTCCTTATTTCAATGACTGAAGGCTTGTCAAGCATATTTATAATTTAAAAGAAAGTTAAAAAAAATGCTAGTGTAAAATAAATAGTTTTTACACTGGAAATTAATAAATAATTACACTCAACTTTGAAATATCTTCATGTTGAGGTATCAATCAGTGCAAATGAGAGATGAAGAAACTGACCCTTTATCTGTGATGTATTCCAAGATGCTTAGAAGAAAAACTATTAATAATTACAAATGATTGATTAACACTCAGTGTATTTTAGCGGCACATTCATTGCTTATGTTTTCCATGTATTTGTTAAAGAACAAAACTTCAGAAAGCGCAAGAGGCACAGACTAATAGTGTGAAACTACATCTCTCTACTAAAGTAAAGAGAACTTGCAAGAAAACAAAGAAATAGGAAAAACATCATCCAAGATCTTAGAGTTTTGTTTGAAATAATTTAAGCTTCTGACCTCTATAGTTGTAAAATATAATCTCTCTAATGTGAATTAACCAGAGAACAATTCATGTTTTTCAATACAATCTAGCAAAGTCAGAATCCATGGTTGAGAACAAACATAACCTCACACCACTATTTTACACATATCACGTACAGACCACACCAAGGTCTAAGAAAAAATGATTTTTAATGCCACCTTCTGGCTGGTGCATGTGTAAGCCAACAGTCAATACTAAGGCCAAGAACTGCAAGGCACCTTGTTAAGCATTAATCATGAATGATACTTATTTATCCCTATAGGCTTCATGATGCTTTTTAGATGAGCAGGAACACAAAGACCTCACCTTGGGGATTTTAAAATTAAAATGAATCAATAAAAATCAGGCAATAAAGTGAGAGGGAATGAAGACAGAACTGAAGAGAAGTGTTAAATTTATGCGAGGGCAACATTTACATGGAAGAGTCTTGCTGTTCCTGCATGTTTTCTTACAAGTACAAGGTAAAGAGCTGTCTCTCATATTATTATTAGTATCTACCCCAGACACCTAATTGTGCAATATTTTTATAAATGAAAGCATGAAAAAGTTGTGTTTTCTCAGAACTATGTAAAATAACTTGCACAATCAATGCAGAACACAACAGTTACCCTTCAATTTCACTTGTATTTTCATTCTGGATTAGTAGATGTAGAGTGAAAATAAAATGCCTTTTTTGAAAGGCAACCAAAAGCTACAGTTTTCAAATTTCTGTTTCTGTTCAGAGCTTTATTACAATTTCATATGAATAACTTCTTAGCTTAGAGATTTACACAATTGCTTAAAGATGCATTTAAAGTCATTTATCTCCATATAGGTGCATTGCTGTAGGAATTTTAAAGCTATTTCAATATTATTTCACAGCCCATTGTTACAAGAACAGATCTGAGATGGCCATGTAGCTGCAACTCCAAGACATACCACCATCTATAGGGTGACATATGACAGTCCCGTGTTTCTTCCATTTAAATCTCACATATTTAATTTTCTATGACTTGATTATAAAGAATAAAAATCTTGCTAACTGTGCAAAATTTTAATATCTGTGGCCCACCAGACCATGCAGATGTTGGAAATTATTGCTACAAGACTGTACCTGTCAGAGTACAGTATGATTCTCTCATCTTAATATGTATATATATTAGAAATTCATGTAGAAATTCATGTTTCCAGTGTTTTTGTTTTTTCTTTTTTAAGAATCTGCCTCACCCTTTGTAAATGTCATATTTTGAAAATTAGAACCATCTCAAAATTGAAAAATCCTTTTAAGCACCTTGAAAAAATCAAAATTATTTGTGGAAGGAAGATGAATTTTTAGACAGTTGCAATTACCGACTGTTTAGAATCATTGAATCATAGAATTGCAAGGTTGGAAATGATGTTTGAAGCATTTAAGGAAAGAAATCCACAGGCCTTATTTGCACATGTCCCAAAATAGTTTTGTCCTTTATTCCACCCTTCTGTCTCGCTTATGGTGTTTTATCCGAAGAGACAAAAAGTACAAGTTGCAAGAAATACCTTATTTTGAGAATATCTTTGCCAGTTATTCCATGAAAATAAAACAAACAAACTAACTAACTAACAACAACAAAACCCCCACATCACTATGAGGAAAACACTTTGACATCTAAGAGTAGTAGTAGCTTGTTTCCATACTCTGTTGGCCAACACTACATTTAATAGAAGTCCACTTTGCCATCTCATGTCTGCTAACCACAACATAATCCCCTACTGCTTCTCACTGTCATTTTGCTGCAGATGAATGTGTGAATATGCCCACAGCTCCTTTGGGCAGAAGATTTTATTTGGAGAAGGAGCATCTGAATATGATTTAAGCTGTATTAGGTAAAAGTCCAATACCAGCCATTGCTTGGGAACAGAAATGAAAATATCTTATCCAAACAGATAGAAACTTCTAAGTCTGAGCACACTTTCAGCTGTAAGATTTGACTTTCTAAGCTATTTTTTTTCCATTGAAGACTTCATAAGAAAATTTTCTGGATGTATTTACAGGCAATTTCAAAAGAGGAGCAAAATTAACCCTGTCAGTACAGAGGTCTGTGGAATTTAGGTTGACATACTTTGTGCATCTGGGAAGAAATTTCCTGCAAGAGGTGCCGTTAGCTTACAGCAATATGAAAACAACAAACGAAACCTCTTGGTGCACCTTATGTATGGCATTTTGGAAATGCCAGTATCAGTACTGTGCCTTGTAAGGACATGCTCTGCCTGAGTCTGCTAGTTACGAATACAGTCCCTGGCATCCATCCAAGGGTCCTGTCATTTTGATCACATTTTGGCAAGAATTCAGTGGGTTTCCTGGCCTAGTAGTCATCCTGCAGACCTGGTCTGGCACTGGTTGCCACAGAACATGAAACAGAAGCAGAATTAGTACCCATTTACCTTCTGTCTTGTATAAATCTCCCCTAGGAATGCGAAAGATTCGGCGTTGCAAGTTTCTAACTGTAGACTTGAAATAGTGCAAGAAAAAAGACAGGCTGCTGGATAGATAAGGAAAAAGTTTACAGTGGAAATGACACAGCTTCAATTTTAAAAAAGCTAGGAAAATATGTCTCATAAATATTCTTTTCTACAGTCATGGCTAGTTATTGCCTTGCTATGCTAAATCATAGCTATATATATTCAGAAACCAAGAAACCAGTTCTCTTCATCTGCTATGAAACTAAACAATATTCTGTTTTCTGTTTCCAAGTAGGCTGTTAAACCACACAAAGTATTTTTATTTTTAAATTCTATTTCTTAGGTTTTTTTAACTGCTGGACTTTTCTGTATGACTTATGTCCAGTAAGAGCAGCTTAAGCTCATTGAAACTGGAAGTACCAAATACTACAGTTCCCTAACTGAAAATGAATGCAATTAGTTTTGAAATCTTTTATACAATGCAAAATTATCTTCACCTAATTTCTACAGCTGGCATAACTCGGACTATTTCAACAGCTTAGCATAATGGTTTTAGTCAAGTGGAACAGTATCTTAATTTTTCATTTTTTGTGCTCAGGTGTTAGTATTAAAAGTCATAATGTGAAGCAAAACAGAGATAATTCAAAAAAAGAAAGAGCAAAAAAGGAAAAAACAAGGGAAGTTAGGAAAAAAAAACCACCACACTATCTCTGAGTCAGCTCTGTATGGAAGATTTGGAAGTGTCCTTAGTCTTCTCAATTTTCTGAGAAGTCTCAAGAACATAAGGGGCAGTAAGTCACATGTGTAAATATAAAAATGCTCTCTGCTTTAGTTCAACAGTATTGAAGGCAACATTTACTTGCTTCCTTATATTTTTGGTTAGGTATTGACAAAGTGACAAATTTTGCAGAGATGGAAAGACTACAAAGTGTTCTACAAGGCAAAATCACTTTCCAAGACAAATTTAAACTATCATCTTGCATAAAACAAGATGCAATTTTTTTTTTTAACCTAATTAGCTATTCAACTTCTGTGTCAAAAAGGGAAGAGAATTTTAACTGGATTTTTTGACTTTTATCTTTAGAAAAAAGATTTTACGACCTGCATACAGAATAGAAACTCGCTTAATGTTTCAGACATCACCATTGTGTTGAGATTACAACGGTCACAGTGTATTTGGTGCTGGGATTCAGTAACAACATTTTAAGTTGTACACTAGGAACATTTTCACAATATTGAGTTACATGGAACTTTGAAAGTATTTTCCAAACGTGGCAGGAGATGATCCTGCATTGTAAGAATCATTCATTGAGCTCTGCATGCATCAATAACACACTGATCAGTACGAATTAGATTTCTCATCACAGAATATGTGATGGATCTCCTATGGAGAACTGAAGAGTTCAAGTTGAGTCTCAACATGGTGTATGGGAATTGTTGATCATGGCCTGAACCTCTGATTGACCACCTGAGGCAAACAGTGAGTCAGCCACATAAGGAAGGGGTGGAGCCTAGCTCCATCTCTCCTAGATCCCATTTAAGTGCTGACTACCAGAGAGGAAAGATTTCTTTCTGGAGATTGCTCCTTGTGGAGTTTTCTGCAAGCCTTCAACATTGGTGAGTATTTCTATTTATTTTGATTATCTTTCCATTACAATAATCTTACTAAGCCTAACCTTTGTATACCTACTGATTCTACATGGGGATCAAAATTCTGACATCATTAAGAAAAATGTCCTTGTTTAGATTATTGAAGGGAAAAGGTAAATAAATGTTTCCTGAAAATAAATAAATAAATAAATATATTGTCCTCAACACTACTTAAACATCATTACTGCAGCCTAGTGTTGGGTAGACTAAACAAATACACTATATAAAAATTATAAACTAAGACCCTGAAAAAAAGCTAAAAGATGTGCTTCTTTTCGCTTAATTTATTCACAGTGTTATTCAGAACAAAGACACTTGATCTCTCATGTAAACCAGCAAAGAACATTATTTATCTTTAAATTGACTTCAAGGCTAGTGTAGTGCAAACTGAAATTTTTGTGTTTTTATTGAGTGGATTGAGAAGTGCTGGATTAAACTGCTTTCTTTAGATATCAACAGATAGTTTAAGGAGGTAGCTGCAAGCTGCAATTCCTTTGGGTGACTCAAGTTTCATACTTGTTCTCTTTAATAAAAGAAAGCTCACAGTACACAATTAAGAATGACAGAAATGTGGTCATGTAGTATTGGTTCTGTGATAATTTTGATTATATTTGATGCACCTAAAGTCAGTACTGCATTATGGTAGTCATGGGTAAAGCAATAGCTAACAGAACCAGGCATATATATGATAGTAACAGACTTTACTATTTATGGGCAATTTTATCCCACAAATAAATGTTCATGGTCATAATAAAAAAGACCCTGAATGCCTTCATAGTTACTGCATGATACATTTTGCATTCTTCTAATAAAATGTCATTAGTAAAAATGAAAAATGCCTCTAAAATACCTGGTCACTTATTTCAGGAAAATGGTTCAAGGGGTTGTTCTATTTATTTTGTCAAACTTAGAAAAAAAATCATTTTAATGAAGTTATTTTATGTTTTAGACCTCTTGTCCTTCTTCCAGTGGGCTTCTATAATTCCCTCTCATGATATTTCTATGCTAAGAGCAAAGGTGTTTTAGCAGTGTTGAAATATATTATGTATACAAGCCTGAAATGTGTGTGGTCTGTAGTTTGAATAAGTGTAAAGCTGTAGGAATGCATGATCAAAGTAGCTGCAACAGCTTTTTCAATAACCTTTCCATTGCAAAATTAAATTAAAAACCAATTTTGAAGAATTCTACTTTCAAATGGTTTGCTTCTAATCAAGGAGGTAGGCATTGTTTGACTGGCACTAGCATCTTGCCCTCCCCAGGATAAGTCCTAGTTTTTTCTACAATGAGTCCACTGTCACCTCACAAGATTTCTTTAAGCAATCTAGAGCAACACAGTTATGGCTGATAGCTAAATAGGTCCTGATTGTACCCTTACCATTAGCACAAGGAGGCAAGTAACCCATCAGGACAAGAAAATGTTCATTTGTATGCTATACCACTTCACCTCAAAGCTGTTTCCTCTGCCCATCCAGTGATGCTGTTACACCACCATCTCGTGGATGTAAAGCCCTAGAAAATCATGCCCCAACATCTGACCTTCTCGCACCGACGCTATGCTGCTCTTTGAGGCACTGCTGGTGGTTGCTTCAGCACACTCTATGCCACCTGGTTGTCATCTTCAGAATGAAGCATTTGCTCCTTCATCTGCCCTTAAAATTGGTAGTTGTCCTTTTGAGATCCCTATACCAGAGAGAAGAAAAGGATGAGTTTTAGGCTTGCACCCTCCAGTCTTCGCTATTGCTGGGCTTGGGGCTGGATACGAATTATCTTTCCCCATTTGCTCATTATGAAGCTTCCTGCCAGGATTATTTTCCATGCCATTTGCCTTTCTATTTTTCCCCTTGCTGGCTCCAGCTTCTCTACTGCATTGAAAAAAGTTTTGTCTTTACTTTCAAGGTTCACTGTAATTTACACTCTACTTACTACTTCTCATTAACTATCCGGAAATAGACTCTCTTCTCTAATTAGTGCACAGTGCCAGTTCAAGCACCCATGTATTACACTGTTAAATGCAGATGACCATTTGCTTTCCATATTTTGGTTTTCCTCTGTGTATTTGGCAGAGGGGAACAGACATATGGTAAGAAAGACCAGTGTTAAGGCAGTAAACCCTTTGGAGAAGACTCAAGCTTTTGTTACAAGCCTGAAAAGTGATTTGCACAAAGTACCTACAGCTAATCTGCATAAATAAGCAAGAGTGAAATAAAGGAGACTAATGAACATACAACATGTAAATATATTCTTAATAGCATTTCTATACATAAAATATGTAGCGCAGTGACATTATGCACTGAGAAAGAAAGATGGACCACAGGAATAAAAATGGAAGTTGGCGGAGTTGTAAAATGTGTTTCTGACCAGACTGCATTGTGAAAATACCTAATCTCCATAATATATTAAGCTATTTGTCTCTTTAAGGCATACATAGACTGACTCGCAATTTCTTGAACTAACGGTCCTTCTATTACTTTCAAGGTGTTTTGGAAGAGGCCACAAGAATTTATGCATTTGTTCACTTTGAGGAGTTTAGAAAAATGACATATTGCAGCATAAATGACAAACCAAGATGGTTTCTTCAAATGCTTGGTAGCTGTCAGTTTTATAGGATGATGAGAGTAGAACTCAAATTAACACACTTGATATAGTGTATCAAACTGACGCTTTCTGAGCTACTAATATAAAAGATGAATTCTCAAACACCAGACAGGTGACAAGATAAGAAGCCCAGCATATCATATATAAGATATAAATGGATCCATCCATCAGTGGTTACCTTATAAGTGAATTGTTTTCAATTATGTTAGAAACAACATTTAGTGGAATGTAATTTTAAAATATTATGCAGAGAAAGAAATTGTACAAAGTAAATTCCTGATATAATGAAAATTGAAAAGAATGATAGATTCTGCTATTATAATTGGCAAACAGAATGAAGGATTTTGATAGAGGTGACAGTGGAACAGCTCTTGGTCTATCATTTGGCTAGGACCGTAATCTTCTAATCATATGTCCAGCCTGCCTTCAGAGGTCATTTTCAAGGTGCATGTTCAGATGAGAGATAGCAGTGTTATATGACATTTTCAATGACGGCTGCAAAGAAACGTTCATTATGTTGCCTTCTTGCCATATGAGAAGGTACCAATCATGTATCAAATGATAAACAGGTGCAAATGAGAAACTGAAATTTAGGTATTTGGAATTAAATCCTTAATTCAGTCCACATTCAGCCCTTTCTCCTTTTGTTGCAGTTTCCTCAGACATAAATAGGAGGCATTATTTTGGAGAAATAACCAACATATATCTGAGAGTAGAACGCCATTTTGTAGGCTATCTAGCTCTTCAAACAGTTTCTATAGCATGGCTGATGGAAGCATAGTACTTTTTTCTGAACTGAAGGTACCAGTCTTCTAGCCTCACAGACAGTATTTGATAATGAATTTAAAGTTATTAGAACTACTATGGCTTTCACAAGTACTCAAAAACTGAATTAATTACTACATCTATTTGAGATCATCTGAATTATAAGTAGTCTTTCATTGACTGATTTATGTTGGAAATTCACATTTACATATTATATTCATCAATAAATTAGGCTTAGATATGACACAGAAGTTATTGCTGTTATCCATGAAATGTTTTCTACTTTGCTTTTTGTTCTTGGGAATGCTGTACAACAAACGATATATTTCCCATATGAAATAGCTTTCCTGAAACATCTGCTGCCAGAAAGTTTGTCTGCAACTTGCAATGATGGATGAATTTTTGACAGGTAATTGCAATTCAGATCAGATGCAGACAGATTTAATACCTAGAAGCTCCCAGTTTATTAAAATCACCATTGATTTATTTTAGCACCCCCACTCTTTTCACCACCATTCAGAAATTAATCACTTGGGTATGGTATTTAGGGCTCATACAGCTGCTCATAATATGAAATACATCAGTTTAGCCTAACTTTATTTCTCTCTCAGCACTTCTGAAGAGTCTATCACCACAGTATCTAGTCATCACCACCAAAATGGACGTGTACAATTAGTGTGTCTTTCTTGAAAATTGGAAGAAATGTTAGAATTCAGATTAGCTACATGGCTTCAATTCTTCAGGCTTACTAAAGCAAATTAATAATTGTCACTACTATCAATTATGCCTAGGAAATTGATGTTTATCTTTTTCTTACACAGTAGCTGAAACTACCAAAAGACACCATTACCTTGGTCTCAGTCAGTACTGCTTTTTATTGCTTATAACACAAATTCATTACTGAACAATACGTGCATCACAGATGTATGTGCATATATATAAATATGTATACGTTTCCACATGACAAACAAATAGAACAAAATCAGATTTTTCTAGATCATCACTGATCTGATATGATTATGGTAACAGTGACAAAATGAAAGGACTTAATCCAGCCATGAGCTATATAGGGCAATTTCATAAGCCACACTAATGTTTTTCTATTAGATTAAGAAAGATGGTTTATACTTGCTTTTGGCTTACTAGATCCCATAGTGTACTGTTGGATTTTTTTTTTTTTTCCCCACAATGGCTTAGCAGAGACTAACTGCACTAAAACTTTCTTTAAGAAGTTCTTGCTACTTTCTGGAACTAAATTTCAATTTAGCTTTGCTAAAGATGAGGTAAATGACATTCACTACTTTCCTTTGCCCACTAATCTAGTCATTTTATCACAGAAATATCAAGGTCAGGCAAGATTTACCCTTGCGAAATCCATGCTGTCTCTTCCCAGCCACCTTCTCTTTCATGTGCCCAGAAATATGTTCACGGATGACTCACTTCATAATTTGCTCAAGCCCAAAGTGAGGCTGACTAGGCTGCAGTTCCCTCAATTTCAGCCTTTTTTGATGATGAGAGGCCATTTATTTATTTATTTATTTTAAGACAGTGGACAGTCTGGCCATTCTACCATTTGCTGCCTGTTTTACAGCTGTCATGGTTGATCTACTCGGTCTTTTTCTGAAAATAAATGTATCTTCTTAATTTTAATTCCATGTAGAGTCAAACTGGAATGATTGTTAGCTATTCTATTTGAGGGTCAGAATATCACTTCAGTGCACTCAGAAGATGCACTGCGCAAAGGGTGAACTCCATCGGGCTTGGATATTTATACTAACAAAAAATGTAAGCCATAATAAACCTAGTTCTGACTGTGACAGTTTTAGACAAATAAAAGTTTCATTAATCTTCTTAGACTCTAGACAGAAAGGACAGATCACACCTAGATATCAGATGAGATTAAATTAAGATTGATTTGAATAATGCTTTCAGCATACAGTACTTCCATCAGTTCAGAGTAAGTAAGCAAAGAGATAACCATCTTCATTTCACTGCAGATATTTCACTCAGTTCTGGTTGTTTCCAGCTCGGCTACTATCAAAACTCTGCTAAGCATAAGATTTTAACCTTCTTTGCAATTCACTCCTGTTCTGATGAAGGATTAGCTATGCATGGATAGTAGCCATATGACCTTCAGCTATTTTACTCATAACTTTCCCAGGCTAAACAGAGCTGGATAATTCTGGGACATGCTTGGAGAAGCACCACAGAACACTGAGAATGCTGAGGTAAAATGAGTATGGCAATTTCAGATAGTTAAAATATTTCTATGTGACTTAACCCAGAATTGGCATTACAATTATTCCAAAATAGTTGCTGAAGTAAATCAAGGAGGGGAATGATGGAAGGTAGTGGGCGATATCCTCCCTCGAATGCAAACTAAAAATATACAAATGCCAAACAGTACTTGGTCAGGTATCTCAAGTCTTCCTACAGCAGCAGATACAAGAAGATATCTGTCAAAGGACAAGTAAGAACAGAGCAAACATATGATATATCCCTGAAGTACTATTCCATCTTCCAAGTACTTCCAGCTCAGAGAGATGTTCCCAGACATAATAATTTTGCGCATTTACTATCTAAATTCAGAATAGTTTGGCTCATTATGGATGTTATGTGCCTACTCCAATTTGTTTGTCATTTAGAACCTATTTTGGATGCTGGTCTTGCTCTAAACTATCAAATGTTTGTTTTATTATTCCATATGCCAGTAAATACACTTCAAGAATAAGCCTAAAGGCATGCCTACTTTTGTACGGATACTGTAATCACTAGCTGAAAACAGTAATAAGATTTAACACTGACTTTTCAACTGGCTTAACTTTTGGTGAGAGAAATATCTACTGCACATACATTCTTCTTGTACATTCAATAAAACAACATCAAAATATTCATCTGTAGTTAATCCCATACTCTAACAAGAAGAACTGTTTTTTGCATTAAAAAACAAAATTAAATCAGTTAACAGATGTAGGCTTATTTTGTGCATATTCATGATAATTTAGCCAGGTTTTTAGTGTATGTATGCAGCATACTGTCTCCTCAGCAGATTATTTGGTGTTCCCACTTTATGGAAAGAAGTGAGTGCAGGCATGAGTCCTCAATCTTACATAGTTATGTTATGTTTCATTTTGCACTTTTTTTCTCAGTATTGCCAATTTCTATGAATGTTTTGCACATTTCTCACACAGAGAAAGAACACTCTTTCCCTATCACTCTTCATTTAGAATCATAGAATCCTTAGAGTAGGAAGGAACCTATGAAAGCTGTCTAGTCCAACTCCCCTGCAGTAAACAGGGACACCACAGCTAGATCAGGCTGTCCATGGCCTTCTCCAGCCTCACCTTGAAAGTCTCCAAAGATGGAGTATAGAGTCATTTAATTCAGATTAAGAATGTAAACAGCGAGGAAGGCATACATATATGACACACAAACTTATATAAAGCATATCAAAACAGAGAAAGAAACAATTATCTAAGTCTATAGTTGACAAAGAAAAAGAATTAGAAAGACTTAAATCCTAGTGAAGTAAAATTAGGCTAGACATTTTGAAAAATCCCAGAGTAATGATGCAGATCGTAATTAACTAAGCAAGGCACCAAGTTATGCTAAATAAAGTTTGTGAGTTACTTGCTTCAGACTAGGTACTGCTATGTGGTCAGATATATCCAACCAAAATAAATTTTTGTTGGCAGATGACCAAAGGGAGAAATCCTTAGCACTATTGATTAAAGGATTTTCATTCTTCTCCAGGTACCTACTTCAACCTTACCAGGTGGCTGATTTACCATGCTAAATGCAGAGGTGTACACATCTGTACAAAACCAATATTTGCTCCATGTGGTTATTTCTACTTCATTCACTGCTACAACAAAAGGCAGCCAGAAAATATACATCAGATCCTGTCTTCATGTACTTCAAGGCTTGTGTTTATGAATTCTTATAATAGACCCACATGTACATGCTATCAAAGGAGAGGAAAATATGGTTTTATAAGCTGAAATCCATCTCAAGTTAGTGTAAGTGAGTAAGGAAGAACATTTTTACAAGTATTCATTCATGGCTTAATTGCACAGGCTGTTGTAAAGAAATTAATCTAACAGGATTTTTCCACTCATCAATCTTTTAATGATTTTAAATATGCAGATTCCCTTTCTTATGCTTATAAATAGCTGTTTGAATTTTTAGTAAGCTAATATTTTAAAGAAGTAAATATCCGCAGTGTTTCTGACAAAGCTGATTACAGAACATCAGAATGAGAATTTAACTCTATTAAAAAAAAAAAAAAAAAGGAAAAAAAGCTTTCTAGGGCATAAAAATTTATAGAGGTGTTCTGTTGATCCATAAAGACTAGATATAGAAATTAATTTTTGGAAGCCATTCAGTGATGCAATACATAACATAAAATGCATTTGTCTGTAAAGACAAATATGTACATTGGCTGATTAAAGAAGATATATGAACATCTGTAAAAAGGAAAAGGAAGTTATCAGGAACAGAACAGCTAATGATAAAAACAACATTAAATGAAATGTGGGTACTGTATAACTATATAATTTTTCCTAAATATGAAATATTCATTATTAATTTCTAACATATTTCACATGCAACCTCAGTATGTGGTGATACATACATACTACTACATATTTGAATTGTCCTTTAAGTTTCAGGTAAGTTTAATTAGGTTGTTTGGGTCTTTTTTCTTTCTCTTTTTTATGTTTTGCTTCTTGCTGGCCAGTATTTTTTTCTTAAGAAAGGTAAGAAATACCAGATCTGTTCAGTTTTGCTTTCAATAATGGAACTCTTTTGAACTCAGAGTACATTTGTCAGTGAAATAAATAAAATAATAAAAACAGGAAAAGAAGCTGGAAGCATATACAGATCAGAAAATCTGGTCATCCTTCAGTGCTCAGATGCCAGCTCTGTGATTCACATGCTCTTCTTGTTCTAGACAATTTTCAGGCAGGTGGTACTGGGCATGGTGATCCACAGAACTCCTTTCCACTCCTTTATTTCATACACACTTCCATGCCAGATGCCATTTTGTCAGACTGCCCCTCTGCTGCCATCTGTTGCTCAGCAACAAAATGTAATGGAATATTGATGGGAAGGTTCAAACTCTACTGCCACATTACCAACATCTGCCAACATATCATGGGCCAACATAATAAAATAGGAGGCATTACTTTTGGAGCAGCCCCTTTGTATGCTGGAGCCAAGCCATGGCAACAGCTGAATTGTAGTAATCAAATTTCCTGTCAGAAAGTTAATAAAACAAAAGTCAATAGGACCAGACCCTTCTTCAGGTCATTCATTGCAGCATGGACGCAGCAAAGTTCTCCCTATGATTAATTCAATGCTGAATATAGATCTATAATCATTGTCTATCCTAAATCCTGTTTATAATACAGGACAAAAGATGATGGCAGTAAAATGTCTACAAAGTGTTCAAAAATGTACAACTATCAGTTAATATAAGTTCATATGCCAGCTAAAAAAAGCTTCATTTTTATATGTTCAAAGTTTTCATACAGAAAATATGGGCTCATTACATTCCATGCATAGCAGTGTGGAGTTTTTATGCTTGCTTTATTTCAAATACGAATCTGTCAATCTAAGAAATACTTTTTGAGGAAAAAAAAAGCAGTTCAGATTCAAACATTCAACAAGTGAGAAAATAGGTTTTTCAAAAATAGCAGTGCCTAGATGTGTTGATGAGACAGTTTGTGGATGCTGATGGATAATTTGCCTGAGAATGCTAAATTTCAGCTTGTCCTCACATGTAAGCTATTTGTATTTCTACAGATGTGTTGATTTTACGTGCCTTATGGACAAGAAAATGGAAATTTTAAAAACACCTTTTTCCTATTTATATTTTTATAAACAACTCAGTTCTGTCAGGTTCAGAGACTTGTAGCAATTGATGATGTATGAACAAAAAGATGAGAGACCAAGGCATGAAGATCAGTAGCTAAAATTTCTCTAGTTCTTTTGCAAAAGTAAGAACCAGTTGTACGTTACGTTCAGGAATGCACCTCTGAGAGACAAGTGCGCTGACATCTGTAGATTTCCCTGAGAGATAATGGTTCCAAACGCATACTTGTACGTTTCAGCTTTGCTAAAATAAGAGATACATGCAGCTGGCACTTCTCAGTCTTTGTATTCACCCTAGCTTTTACAACAGCTAATCACTAGTTGGCACCTCACATTAGTTATAATCCTTATCAATTCCTTCATGAATTATACCATTTTATGCTCTGGTTCTCACAGATGATGCAACTGGACGACTGGTTCATCACATTTGCACTGTGAGGCAGAAGCACAACTCTGCCTGACGTGACAACCCACAAGTGACACAGGTTTCAGATCCAACTCTCAACCCCAGGTGAGAACTAGCTATCACACTGCAGTCCTGCAGAATAGACTAGCTGGAGAAAAACCATTTTCAGTAAATATCAGGTAATACATTCATATGAAAATATTTTAAAATTGTGAGATGATGTGTATGACCCAAGACAAGATGCTTATTTCTCTCATTTTGCAGTGTTCACTGATTCTCTCTCATGTCATACACTAAACAGAAAATGTTTGAGGTGGGCAACATAGTGCTTATCCAGGAATACACAGTATGAAGAAAGAGAACATCCTTATTTTTCTATAGGAATTGGTGAATACAAGATGGAAGTTAACAGATGGCTTTCTTTTCCTCTTCTGCACTGGCTAGATTGCTTACAGATACCTTAGAAAGCCACCTGAGAACTAAACAACTTGATGAGGCAGAGGGCAAGCCATTAAGTTACCACTTCTCTCAAGAGCTGCACATGTCTATCCAATGAATATCTACAATCACATTACTTCCAACATAAGAAGCCATCAATCGAAATTATGTATTATTTTAACCATGGTAATCTCCTGGCATTGCATCTTCCCTGCTTCTCTTGCTAATTTTGGCTTTTTGGACTAGTGATCTTTATCCAGCCTTTCCCCCATCCATAGGCAGAGGTCACTTTTCTGCCTGCACTGCCCTTTGTAGCTGGAGATTACTTCTCCTTCATTCGATCCACCATGTCTATCTTGTAAAGTTCACATTTGACAGATCTGTTTAAATTAAAAATGACGACAGATAGCTTTTCTGGAACAGTGGTTTACTCATTACTTCATTCATATTTTCAACTCTTTCCTCTTTGGCTCTTTGGTGTGAGTAAACCTTAAGTTTGAATCCACTTAGAAATAGTTTAAAGCAGCAGTTGTTACTTAGCTTGGGGACCTAAAGATTAGCTTGAGAAAGATGACCTCACTTGACATTTCTAACACCTACCACAAACCAAAGAACAATAAAACCAAGCAAAGGATAAGATGATTAAATTCTTGCATGAGTATCCCTAAAACAATTTGGTAAAAAAGGTTAAATAACCACTGCCCAAATACTCCAGAACAAGAATTACACAGAATCACTGTTCTCATACTGGGGATTTGCTGGTCAAAGGCAAGTATTTTCTAGAACCTTATATGCTTCTTAGCAGTAAGGACAAGGAATCTGCTGTTCCAGTTACACAAAACTGTGCATGTTGCACAAGATCTTACAGGTCTTTCATTTCATTAAATAAATTGGCTGCCCTAGCACACCTACCCCAAGAATATTGTGTCAGTATGTCCTGTCAACAATATTACAATTCATCAGCTGCAATTTCCTATGTCGCTATTACCATCTCAGTTCAGTAAAGCATTTAACATAAGCCTGAATCGTAGGGAAGCCTAGAATGAAATTTAATGTGATGCACAAACACAGATCTAAATCTAAGTGGCGTGGTTTATATTTTGCCACTCTGGGACCTTGAATCCTACCACAGTATTTGAATCATTATCCAGATTGTACATTTGCAATGCACATTTGCTCAGCAACTGCATCCTCATAGCTATTTCTTATCTGTTTTATTCTTTGAGTGTTTGGATTGATATATCCAACCTAAATATTACCCTCTAGAACAGGAATCAGATAGATAAAACAATTGTTTTAACCCTTTGAAACATGAGTACAGAGTAAAAGATGTGAGACCAGAGCAAAGTTCAAGGAAAATTATGTCTGTTTTTAGTTTTTCTGGTTTCTCTACTTTGTTAAAGAATAAACAGACCTTCAGTATCTTGAGGGAAAGAAGTTCTTGATGCCATCACAATTACGAAACCAAGTTGAATTCATCATTTGCAGAATTCTCATTGCAAAGAGAATTTAAAAAATTGAAATAATGAAATGCTATAAAGCACTGAGAGAATGCAATATGTTTATGTATGTCACCAAGTATTCTTTGTAATAAATGCATGACAAACAGTCAATTTGAGTTGATACTTAAGCAATTCATGAGGAAAAGTACCTTCTGTTATTCACACTGAAACTAATCACAAGTACTGATCTAGTTAGTATATAGGTGAAAGTTCAGTTCAGCTAAAAGTCTTTAATTTTCTTCAAAAATGACAATATATAGCACATAGCTTTAAAAATTAATGTCTGATCCTATTTCAGTGTTTTCTCATAGCATTATACACTATTGTAAAAATAGGACCATGTGCCTTTGGTTAAACATTGCATACTTTGTGATTATTTATATGTATATGAAGTCAGAATTATTTGGAGAACTGTAAAAATGATTTAAAAGCTGTAGGTTGAAAATAAATCCCTCTGATGTCATTCTTTCCAGTGCTGTCCTTTCCTCTGCTATTGTTTATGCTGTTATTTTGAGCAGAATAGTTCATGCTGTTCTGATGTCTACCCAAAAGGACTGAAAAATGGAATTTCAGTAGCTGAGCAAAAATATTTCACCATATAGAAGAAAAATAGCCAAATGTATTAATTGCTAACAACCCCACTTGCTTCAGTCCCCTACTCCCCAGATAAATGGGAAAACTACTAAACTTAGTCAATCTCTTTAACATTGCAGTAGATGAAAAGGAATTAAAAAATTGTTAATCACAAGCAGAGAAGCAACATCATCTTTGTCTGGTTACATTTGATAAAGATGACAGGACTTTTTCTGTAGCTCTGCTGTAAAGAATCTAGGAGTCTTGGTAAACACAAAGTTGAACACAAATCAGTAATGTGCCCTTGCCAGAATGAAGGTTTGGCTGTGTTAAGCAAAGTATCACTAGCAGATCAAGAGAGGTGAGTCTTCCCCTCCGCTCAGCATTGGTGAGGTCACACCCCAAGTAACAGCTCCAATTCTTATACTGGTAACCACTTACAAGAGAAACCTAGACATACTGGAGCAAGTCCAGTGGTGGAGTACCAAGATGATCAAAGGACTTGAGAACCTCTTAGGTGAGGAGAGACTATGAGAGCTGGGATTGTTCAGCCTGGAAAAGAGGAGATTTGGGACCATCTTAACAACCTTTGGATGTCTTCAGAAGCTGACTGGAAATGCTCCTGGACAGTTTGATTTGAGGAGAGGGTTGAATCAGATGTCCCTTCCAACATTTACCATTCTGTGAGTCTTTGCAGGGTTTACAGAAAAGTAGCTAACACATATTGATCATCTTCCTATGAACAAACCTTACATTGGCCAGGTGATAAAACAGAGTCTGTCTCTGCATCTCCCATCACTACTGGAATTAGAGGCTGAACAACTTTTGTATGATGAAACTTCTCAAGAAACTGATACCCATCTATGCATTATCACACTTGGTAGTACAGAGAAAGATTAATTCCTTATTCAAGTTCTGTGTTTTGTTGTTTTTTTTTTTTACATATGAACAAGGCTACTCTGGTACTGTGTAAATAACATAGGCCTATTATTCAACTTCTTATTTACTTTAATTTAAATTTAAAGCCTTTAGTTGAAACTTAAAGCCTTCATCTAAAAAGATTTATTCTCTAAAAATACAATTATATTTAAAATGAAGTGCAAGATATTGTTGATAAGAACACTAGAAAATAAACACTTTTCAATGAAATCATCAGAGATTCAAACCCTCAAAAAGTAATAACTTATGTCATTTTCAGAGAAAATGAGCTCTCTGATTCCATAAGAAAGTATGCTAAATCTTTCAAGAAACTGTGAAACAGATGTTAAGAGTTGTGCAAAGATTTCTTTTTTTTGCAATATCTGTCTTTAAGGTAGAGGTGTTCCTCAGACCAGTGGGAAGAGTGACTGTGAAGAGACATCAGGATGTAAAAACACAGAAGCTTTGGTATACTGATATACAAGCACTGGAATGTCTCAGGATGAAATTCCTGAGCCTTTTGTCTTACAAGAAGTATTTAAATAATTGATACTGCATTGTATTTGTACTCCAGTGTTCACCAGTACGGTACGAATCAGAGCATCACATTCTTTCAAATAATTAATTAACAAAAGATGTCTCGAATCTGAATTTTGCCACCATCATATTCTCCAAAGGTTGCTGATTGCCCAGTTGGTTACAGAGTATATCTTTGCTTAAACTTGAGTATTTACTACTTCTCTAATGGTCTTTGACATCAAATCCTAACTAAGAAATATTTAAACATATATTTAAGATGAATGCTTTGTCTGACAAAGAAACAAGGAATACAAATAACATTTTTTTTACCCCTAATTTTATTTTAAATGTCACTTTTCTTGCAATTCTGACTTAACTGCCTAATGCTATTTTTCAAAATGAAATAAAGAATTTAACAAACCTTCTTACTGAGAAAATTGTCTGTTAGGAAATTTGTGCCATATTATTACAGATGGTTTACAGAAAATGGGATATCTGATAAAAGTTCATTATAAAAATGTCAGGATTGGAGGGGAGGAGTATGGGTCATTTCTCAAAAGGAAGTGATACATTCCTGATTCTAACGATGTTAAAAAGAATCAATAGTTTCCTTATTTTTGCCCTCTTCTTAGGCTGATAGAGTATTATTGCTGTCATTACTCCACCTGTGCTCCCACTTCACAAATGATACTGAAGAACACTCCGTTTCCCTTCTAATTTCTTCCCACTCAAGTGCCACCAGCCTGCAGAGATCAATACAGAGGTAACAACTGTGTTCAGCATTCTACTGCTTAGACTCAGTGAGAGATGGGATGAACACACAAGACCATTCAATATGTGTGATTTAGCACATTATACAGAAGTGGATAATATGTTACTTGTACAGAGTTCTGTGGTTCTTTGGCACTTGTACAGAGTCTCAAATGCCAAATGAAATGATACAAGAAATTAGGGCCTGGGTCAGATCAGGTTGAAAGTATTATAGAAGTGTAATTTAGATTCAATATTTTGTTTTGTTTTGTTTTAATATGTGAAACATACTGTAGATCACCACAATGTGAATATCAATCCAGTGTACAAAGAAAAAATATTCATTTCTGTGGTTCTTCAGTGTCAAGTCTCTTTTTATGTACAACTATAACAAACATCTTCCTAGTTGAAAGCAGCGCACAACGTATGAACTCAATCCTGCTGACTTCCCCTACTGATGTAGACAAAAGAACTTTAAAAACTTAGACTAAAAAGCCATCAACTCTGGAAAAAATTATGTTAGCTTGACACACATTATACATTTTTGTCTTCAACAGCAGTCTGACTTTCTCCAACCTCTTAATCCACCAGTGGATTTTAAGTACAGTAACATCTTTGATTCAGAAGACCTGAAGAAAATAACTATACTTAAAATTTCTTCAAATAGAGAAAGTATACCTGAAGAAAAACAGAACCATATCTGAAGGAGGACCATGTATTTCTTGTGCCTACTTAAAACATGAAACAAAGAATTCAGTTGATGGTACATAGAGTACAAATAAACGGACGAGGACAAACATGGACCCAACACTACTTGGAATGGAAACACAAACACTTTCCCTTTATAAAAAAAAAGATCCCGTAAATCCAGAGATTAATTTTCCCTTCTCACTATAACCTTGTTTGCCAGGCAAGTATTACTTTTCTAATAAAAATTCATACGTGCTAAATCTCCAGTGAATGCTGCAAAATATCATACATTACAATTACCGCACCATACCCTATTCAGTAATATCATTGAAACTAAACTTCAACATTTTATTAATGCAATTTAAATATGCAACCTATAGAATATTGAAATGCTAAATAAAGGAGATGAATCAATGTATAAAGATACATATCTGTTCATATACATGGACATATATATATACATATTTCTCACATAGGGGAAAAAGATAGAAACATGATAATAACTTAACCACCTAATTTAAATAAATTTTAAATACATTTGAAATCCATAGCTGAACAAGATAAGGCCAGCAGCTGATTTACAGTACCATGTCTGTGGAAATTGACAGAAGTTTGTGGAGACACTAGGGATTACAGGTATCCCTCAAAACCCTGTCAGAAACCTGTTTGGCACTGGAACCAGATCAGAGAGAGCCAGTCCATACTTGTGGGTAAGGGTGGGAAGAAGAAAACAAGCTTCAAGAGTCCACTGTTTCAACCCAGCATCTCTTCCTCCTACTCTCTAGGCCCTCAACCACTTCTGTGTAGCAGAAAATTACTTACAATCTAATAAACTAAAAGAAATGGTTTTGGCACAGTCTGAAATGTTTCGTATTCCAATACAGTATGATCAACAATTAAAGATCTCCAGCAAGTTGTTTACCTAAGCAGCGGTTCAGGACAGAACCAGGGTATATAACTGTGTTTTTTCCTCTTGTTATGTGTCTTTTCATTTTGAGTAAAGAAAAAAAATATGTAATGGGTAAAATGCTGGGAGCTGGTGAAGTACCAAATTACACTGACTTTCCCAGAGAATGATGATCAGACTGGGGCAGGAAATAGCTGAAAGTAAGATCCTGTTGCTAGCAACTAGTCAAAGTTGCAAAGACTACAGCAAAACATTGTTAAATTCCAATTTTAAAATTTTCTATTTTTATATATAAATTAAAAAAAAAAAAAAAAAAAAAAAAAGCACATCTTTATCTGTTTCCCAGCTTTCGATGCCCTGGAATTGGACCCCTGGTTTGGTCTTCTCCTCTGGGCTGTTTATGTGCACATGTAAATCCCATGTTTTCTCCACTGACCTAAAGAGGTGTGGAGGAACCCTATCCTCTCCTCAGTGGGACTGTCTCCACCTGAGCTTCAGCACCTGTCTGTGATCTGGTGTTAGTTACTAGGGCAATATAACAAGTCTGAGCATCCATCCTTAAAACCTTGAAATCTTTATATTAGCTTGGAACATTAAAAATTTAAACACAGAAAAAACATGCCAGAGTTAGAAGCAAATGAGTAATAGGATAGCCTTAATGAAAGCAATCAATAGTAAATCATTGAGCTAAGTAGACATTTATATGATATGTGTGCCAGAAAAAGATTTTTATATAGGAGAAACTGAAACTAGAAAAAACTATTCATCATCATTAGTAAATACTTTCACAGCATTTTAAGGAGGGAAAATGTAAAAAACCCCAAAAGAAAGGGTAAGAATTATCAGCTCCTAGAGCTGCTGAACCATCTAAGATGAAGCAAGCTGCTTGCTTCCCTTACTTACATTGTTTAATCACAGCTATGGTTCACTTTTTTTCCTCTCCTATGAAGGTATGATATGTCATCACAACTAGACTTCGGTAGTACTAGGAGCACAAAATGAACAAGTATTCTACATTCCTTATTTCTTTAGATTTTGTATCTTTTAGATTTTTTAGAATATTCACATATTACTTCCATATATATTTCTCCTGTCAACTGTTGATTAGAGACAATTCCAACTTGTCGTGATTGGCCATTGAAGTTTTCTCCCTAATTCTTTCATATAGATTCAGTTTCTGAATAACACTGTAAGCACGGTAGGCAATTTCTGAGAGTCTTCAGTAAGCCATCCATGCTTTTATTTCCACATTTGTAGATAAAGAATGAGTTATTATATCAACAACAAAATAAAACATTGAAGAATTACCAGAATATAACCAAGATCTAGTAAAAGCAAACTAGAGAACTTATTGCTATTAGGAGTCAATAGAAGCTCCTCAGTACTGAGCTGAGGGGCAGAGTTAGGAGGAGGGTGGTGCAAGCTACGGAATCCTGGGGTTTCACAGATACTCGGGTCAGTTTGCTGGGAAGAGGAAAAAGAAAACTAAGACACCTCCTATGCTAATCCAAGAGGCATGGAAAGCAGACCAGAGACCGAGCCTATAAACTGTGGTGTCTCCAAGTAAATCTCATCAATTTTCTCTGAAAGTAAATACTGGTGACACGAGGTCTTGACATGAAGTCTAGCAGATGAGAACAAAGGCCTTTCCCTTGTCCTTGTCATTTTTAAGTTGCACCATTTGTCTTCACTTTGTGTGATAACTAACTGTTATGCATCCCAGATAGATAAAATCAGACATTTCAATCCACCTGCACATTGAAGCACACATAGTACTGCTCTTTTTTTCCCTTTCCCTTCCAAAATGCTTAATGTCCAAGAGATCAAATGTTACCAAAAAAAAAAAAAAGGAAAAAAAAAAAAAAGAGACAGACAAATCTCAGTCTATCTATTTTCATTGCACTCCCACAGATACATTTCCAAAGCTTCTACAACAATATCTGAGTTTAAGGTAGAGCAACATAAACAAAAATTTACCCTCTCCAGATGCTAAAATCTATGCTATTTGATAAATAGGGATTTAGTTCCAATTTAAAGGTTCAGAGCCCAGATGATTAAAGAAGAGAAAGCTTGGAGAATAATCAGCACTAATTATACTAATGCTGCTAGTGTAATTAATCAGTTTTGCAATCTGAAAAATTGAGATAAAGAGCCATGAGATCTAGAGATGAAAAATCACTATATAGGAAATGCGGACCATCATTATCTAAAATAGCATATTAGCACCAATTGCTCTTGGGGCTGTTTTGTCTTTTGACCTCTTTCTCCTGGTTTTTAGAGCAAGAAAGTAGCTTTGATCCTCCACATATCTCCTCCCATGGCCATGAGTGATCAAGGCAATATCTCTAGCTCTGGTTACTGCCAGTGCTACCCTTCTGCTCTCTCCTGTTTCCCTCTTATTCAGCCATGTACAAGATCTCTATTGATCGCAAAACCATCATGCAGGTTCTCATCTACACAATGAATCTAATTTCTCCACATCTCCTTTTCTTTCTAGCATATACACTCTCATCTATTTTATACCATACTCTTTTCAGTTCTTTATAATGCACACAGTATATCATGCTCCAGGAAAGCTCAGAATATCCCTGAAAGATATTTCCATTGCATGGTTTCATGCTTCAGATAAGCATAAGATGTGCTAGCACAAGAAGTATTAAGACAGAAAGCAAAAAGTCCTCCTATTCTCACAAGGATGTGAGAATATCCCAAAAGTAGAGACATTGTAAGGACAATTATAGTCAGGCCCTTGGTAAAGTGGCAATTACAAATGTGACATAGAAAGCACTGAAGTCAGCATAAACATTTACTTTCAATTTCAATGGGCCTGCATCTGGCAGGACTCAAATAAGGCTTTAAGAAATCAAGCATGACTGGAAAAGAGCAGATCTCTATGTCTTCAGTATCTGCTCTTCCATTGTCTCAAGACTGATCAGATTTAAATACTCAAACACAATGATTAAAGTGGTAGAGAAAATTTTATGTCTTGGTCTCAAAAAATTGAAGTCGGTATCATTTACATACACAGAAGAAGAAGTCTCGTTTGCTCCATTTTAAAATCCCTGAAATCTAGGTGGCCCTAATTCCCTCATTGGCTGACTGAAGAATACAGTTGTTGTTTTTTCCCTTTTCACACTTCTCATGATGGGCAGCAACATCTTTAGTAGCTTTCCCAAGGGATTTGCACACAGGAATGCAGGGAGTTTGGGGTCAGACCCTCTTGCCCACATGAGCCCCACCCACAGACCTGCAGTCAATTCGAATTCAGCTCTGGGAGTTGCCTTTGACATGTCCTGTGGTCCCAAGTGGTATCTGTTCAAAAGGTGCAACCACACAAGCATGTGCAGGATATTCATATAGCACCAAGCAGGACTACAGCAAGAAGGCATGTTTGCATGTTTTACATAAAGTTTGTACTGATTTTTATGATAAAGTGTGTAAATTGAAATAACATATCTCTGAAGTTGTCCAGCAGTTAAAACAAGCACTCTTAAGAAGATTTTTAATGAGAAATATATAAATATATAATACTTAATAACTATTATTCTGTACTTGTGACACTATTTTTGCAGACTGTAAATACTTCAGAAGTCTGTACTGACCTAAAAGGACAAATATTATTAACATAATGCAGGCATTAATACTCATATCTATGCACTCTAAGAATCATCTGGCAGACTAGAGTAGTTTATAAAGCCATTTTTCATGAGCATATAAAATTTTCTTGCATTATACACTAGTAAAACACACTATAAAAGTAATTTTGCAATGACGTGAAAATGAGACATCATAAGGACAGAAATTCATGGATGTATCTTCATCGAACATGCTGTCTTTGAATCCCCTAGTTATGCTTATATAACAAATACTCTCAAATAATCTGTGGTTCTACATATTGACTGTAAAGTGATGTTTGGCATAATGGATGGCTAAATAAAAACTGTTTGTCTCAATTGTGTTTCAGCATTAGTTTGATGATGTCCTGGCCCCATGAGTTTAAGGAGCATCTTTAGCATTAGTTCGAAGTAGCTTTTGTGATTTAATTTTATATTTATGCTTTTGCTCAGCTGCAAGAGATTTTTCCAATAAATAAAGAGAGTGGCAATGAATCTTACATTACAGCTGTAAATTCTGGCACCAGGCTACAACGTTAGTGATGCAAAGGCTGTGCTTGTGTTTGAGTTTTTTTTCTTGATAAATATATCAGTGTCCGTCTAAAGCCTCTGGTGGAAATATGGCTTCAATTTTTTTCTTAAAAACATGGATCAATCATTGTTGCCCTTGCCTATTCTTTTCTGTCAAAAGCTTCAAATATGTTGGAGTATCTGCACAAAGTTTGAGAAACACTTTGGCTACATGTCTTACAACCCTACTGCATAACATTTAACTTAGGGCAGCTCTTCCTCACTTTCTTTCAGATATACAAGAATCTGATCAGCACCTAAAGATGAATGTGAGTAATGACAATCCAACATATTCAAAAGACATTATATCGGAACATAAGCACCTCTCTTGCCTGCAGAATATTTTGCTATTAGGACCTAACTTAGCTTCCCATGCCCTCGGGCTCTAGGTTTTATACTGCATATCCCTAGAAGAAATCATTGGATTTCCTATCAGTAGATACAGGAGGAAAAGGAGAACCATAGGTTTACATGCTAATTAAATTGAAGGGAATTTTGTGCTTGGGACTATGGCGTCATTAGGAATGTTTTGCAAAATAACCCTAGAAGCTGTCTGTTTTGCTGAACCACCTGTATTTTTTCTGTGCTTCGTAAATATATTTGATCTTAAATGTGTGCCTTGTCTTTACAGGAAAGAAAAAAAAATAAAAAGAAATTCCAGACAAAACCATTAAGAACTAAACACTTAGTTTTGTGATTCTGTAATTTGTCATGACCACTAGTAACAAAGAATAGCCTGTATTCATAAATCTCTTATCAGAGTTATATAACCCTCACAGGCAGATTCCAACATGCCTCTTTCAAAATGCAAATAGGTTGTGATTTGCTACAGGCAAATGAGGAGGAGAGGAAGACGAGGAGTGGGCTTTGCCTGACGTGATGTTTGCTACTTTCGCTTTTTTGTCAGTGACGTACTTACATCTCACTGAAACATAACATGTGGAAGTAGCTTTGATCCTTTTCTCTCTAATGATCTGTTCAGTCAGCAACCTTGTCATGAAAATGTGTCACTACTGTCTTGTTAATGCTCACCTTATGAAAGCAATATTCTTTGAATGGAAACATCAAAGATGTTTCTTAATCTACCTCATGGAAAAGTCTCTATTTTATGGCCAACACCAAGTACGTAGAGAAATTGCAATACTGCACGTCACTGAAAAAATGCTCTTTGTTAAAGCATTGCATAGCTAAAGTCAGCATAATATCACTGCATTAGTCATTGCCTGGACAGCCTCAAAGATTCCATAAATAAATAAAAGTCATTGTATCAATATTTGCTTGAATAAGTAAATGTTGCCTTCTTATCTAACTAAAGTTAGACTGATACATTAATGAAATTTCTTTGGACTTGTTTGTGGATAGAAACAGAGTGTCTATGTTGCAAAAGGACCTAAAAGTGTATCTGTGCTGCAAATAATGTAAATTCACTCCTAAGGTGAGGACTATATCCTGTGGAGCCTGCATAAATAAACGTGCCGTCCGGCACAAGAGAAACACACCCCTTGGAGCAAGGACTCGTGTGCCAGGGCCAGGGAGCATACAGCCTCACGCACCATCTGCCCTTTAGCCATTGGAGGAGGCAACTGTCATAACAGCCTCATCAGAGACAAGACTTTCAAAATTGATAAAAGCTTTAACAATAACAAATTGCAGACTCTGAGTTTGAATAATTCTACCAAAATCAATCGAAATCCATAACACAAACAACCTGGTTGTATTGATGCTTCCTGGCCAGGACTTGAGAAGTGCACCTTTCAGCACTACAACATCTCCATTAAAAAGATCAAACCATAAAAAGAAATTCAATATGAACATAATGATTAAATAACTTACATCACCTTGAAACCGTGTGGATGCCCCGTCCCTGGAGGTGTTCAAGGATAGGGGGATGGGGTTCTGGGGAACCTGGTGTAGTATTAAATGGGAAGTTGGTGGCCCTGCCTGTGGCAGGGGGGTTGGAGATTCAAGATCCTTGAGGTCCCTTCCAAATTGGGCCATTTTGTGATTCTGTGAAATAGAATGGTTTTAGGGGACAGTCACTTAGTACAGGTGTTCAAAGGCAACTGATCATAATTTGAATACCAGCAAAACTTGTTCTTAAAAACAATAATCAAACACCTACTTTCAACATAAAAACTATTATTTTTTTTTTTCACCAGACCAAATATAAATATATAAAAAGCAAGCGTTTTAGTGATAGACGTACTGGATGGGAACTGCTGAATCACGGCCTGAACCTCTGATTGATCACCTGAGGCGAGCAATGAGTCAGCACAGGAGACAGGTGAAGACAATTCATCTGTGCTGCTGGAAGGGGTGGAGCTTGGCTCCACCTCTCCTAGACCCATTTAAGAGCTGACTACCGGTGGGGAAGGATCCCTTCTGCAGATCTACTCCACTGGAGTTTCATAAGTGGGTCGAGGATATGGGTAAGTGTCCTATC
This sequence comes from Meleagris gallopavo, assembly GCF_905368555.1. Taxonomy (NCBI): domain Eukaryota; kingdom Metazoa; phylum Chordata; class Aves; order Galliformes; family Phasianidae; genus Meleagris; species Meleagris gallopavo. Next base: position 35,677,677 of record NC_139407.1, read on the forward strand.
TTTTCTCCTTTGGTATAACAACTACCTAGCTAAGCTCTTTGGTATGCTATAGCATCTGTGTATTCATTGATTGTACACATACAAATAGGAAGTTTTGACTAGAAGAAATATGTCGTAAAGAACACAGCTACTAATTATATGACTAGAACTATAAGAAATAGAAAACAAACTGAAACAATACTTTATATTTTCACTGACTCAAAATCTGTAGTTAGACCTGTAAGAAACACAGATACTACAAGGATCCAATGAGGGTAGATTTTTTGGATAACAAATTTAGTTTTTTTTTTCCTCCTAGCAACTTAATAATCATGAAATTATATAACAAATCTGTGAACCAATTACCAAATGTCAGAAGGTGCCCTGATTAAAATACACATATCCCCTGGAACGTGTCATATTCACAAATTAGCCATGTGTTATTTATAGCTCCTCAAGGCACACAATAATGAGGAAAGTGGTAATGAAATCTGAAAGCCTGAATATCTCCCTTATGTTTGAAAGCAAATCCCATGAGACCCATCTGTAGTTCAAACTGGTGAAAAAGTCTTTCTGAAACAAACGAAAAACTAAAAAGAACATCTATCATCTCTGCAATTTCACATTTTGTATCTTATTTTTAAAATAATGAAGCTCACAGTTAAAATCATGCCATTCTCCATGTTCCCATAGATTCCTTCTATTATTTCTTTGAAGTTATCTCTGAGTTTCTTATTGGTCCTTAGTGGGATGACAAAAGACATCTTCAGAGTTTCAAGACAAAATCCTTGTAACTTCAATAGCCCAAATTTTTTTCCTGTTTTTATTCTGCTTGTTATCAATAAGAATGACTATTCTGCTTTGCATGTAAGTTTTTCTTCTTATGATCATGTATACACATAACATAGGTCATCACCATGTGCTGTGTATTTTTACCAGTGATGAACAAGAGGCTGCATGCCATGCTCATAGAAATCTGCACCAGATGAGGTGACCCACTGTTGTTGTCACCACTGCTGAAATGCACCATCCACAGGCTGGTCTTCATCAATGTTCAGCAAGTACTGATGAATGTCAATAGGTGACCTTTTTTCCACACGGAGGAATTCAGTGACACATCTTTGCTTCATACGCGCTTCCTTGTCAGACTGCCCCCCTGGCTGCCATCTTCCACATGGCAACAAAAATAAAACATTAAAAATCATAAAACTACCAAAAACATATCAGAATATTTAAAATATGTTTCTAATTACTCACTGGTAAAATAATCAGCATTGCTATTTCTCAGCTCCTCAATAACATCTGATCTTCCCTTGAGATCTTTCCACAAGAGTCTCCCTCCATAAAAATTCCAAAAACAAAATGAACAGCAACACCTTCCACCCAAAGTCCTGTAAGAACATGCTGGCTTTTTCTTGTTCCTGTCCTCCTTCTCCCTTTGACTGTGGTTTTTCTTTCTCTCTCTCCTTGCCTTCATTAGCTATTTCTTGTGTTCTTAGATTCTTCAGGCAGCCAAAAAGCTCTTTGAGGTATCTGAAGGGGCAAAAATCGTACTAAAAAACAGGAGATGCATCTTTTTCTTACTTTTGCAGACCTGATTCTTAGCCAGAGGGTTAGCAGATGGACATGTGCTGCCAGAACATGTTTTGAATTTAAACAAAATGATACTGGCTCTCTCCAGGCTGCTTGAGAGACGTAGTGATCTCAGGTACTTCTTCTACCTGTACCCAAAGATGAACTGCATGAAGGTTTGAGTTACTTGATTTTAATCTTCTCTTTATGTTTAAGAAAATGCAATCAAGTCTAAATAAAATAGTTCACATCTTCCTTAACCTCTCATTTTTGCAGTGTTTTTTACCTATTCTTTAACATTCTGCATTTTGAACAGATCTGAAATATGATTTTGAAGTACTTCTAATGAGTAGAAGCTTCTGATTTTTGGAGACTGATAAGGAGCTTTAAATGCAAAACTACAAAAAGCAAACCTCAAAATATGTAAATTGCTCCAAAAATAATGCATTCTATTTATTTCCACGGAAACTACAACAGCTAGAAAAAGCTCGTTAATACTATTTGATAGAGCAGATTCTTAGATACAAAACAGTATTTTTTCAATATCCTCACTACCATTAGCTATGCATTTTTCTGAACATTGAACAAGAGCGTGCATGCCATGTTCATAAAAGTCTGCTTCAGTGGAGGAAACCAGAGTTGCTGTCACCACTGCTAAAACACCATTACCCGCCACCTCACCTTGTTCACATCCACTAGTTGGTCTCCAGAAACTTTCAGCAAGTGTCAATGTGAGTCAGTGGGAATCATTTTTTTTCACATGAAGGAATTCAATGACACACGTTTGCTCCATACACACTTCCATGTCAGATACCATTTTGTCAGACAGTCTCTCTTCTGCCATCTATCACACAGCAAGAAAAAGTAACGGGCTACTGTATGGAAGGTTCAGCCTCTATACTGTCGTACCACCAACATCCACCTCCGATGTCAGGGACCTACATCATAAAATAGAAGGCATTACTTTCAGAGCTGACCTTGTAGATGTCTTTCTGTTTACTTCAACCAGAAGCATTAGTAGTTACCTCTAGATGACTTCAGTGAGAAAAAGACTTCCCACCAGGTGAGCAGAAAGCCTTTGGTTTTAGTGATTCATGAAAATTTTAAGCTGAATGGAGCCTTCTGCTACTATTCCATTTTGGTCTGTGTACTATGTTGCTCTTGAGTGCTATAAATTTGCAATTAGGGTTGGCCAGCAGGGTGAGGGAGGTGATTGTTTCCCTTTATCCTGCTGTTGTGAAGCCCTGTTTGGAGTACTTCATCCAGGCCTGGAGCCCCCAGCATGAGAAGGATGAGGTGATGTTGGATCAGGTCCAGAAAAGGGCCATGAGAATGATCAGAGGGCTGGAGCACTTCTCCTGTGAAGAAAGGTTGAGGAAGTTAGGTTTGTTTAGCTTGGAGAAGAAAAGGCTCAAGGGAAACCGTGCTATGGCCGTCCAGTACTTAAAGAAGATTATAAACAAGATGGAGTATGACTTTTTACATGATGTGATAGTGAAAGGACAAAAGAAAATGATCTTAAACTAAAAGAGAGGAGATTTACATTGCATTAGGAAGAAATTCTTTACTGAGAGGACTGACATAGGCTTTCCAGAGAAGCTGTGGATGTCCCATCCCTAGAAGCGTTCAGGTTGCATGGGGCACTTGGCAGCCTGATCTAGCAGCTGGCAATGCTGTCCGTGGCAGGAGGTAGGAACTAGATGATCTTTAAGGTCTCTTCCAACCCAAGCCATTCTATGATTCTACAATTTGTGTCTCCTACTGATGACGGTATTGAAAATAACAAAGCCAGAGCTAGCTACTTGTCAAGTGCATTCACAGGCTCCTATTCATTAGACAGATTTGCTTAGAATAGATATGAGTTGGGTACATCAGGTTTTGGTCATCAGGAAGACTTTCTGGGGCTATCATACCATCCATTGTTAATGCAGATTTTTTTCCTGCCACCTCTTATGTTTCCTAACTCCAGAGCTGCCAGCTGGAGGGTTCCTATTTCTCCCCGTCAGGGACCTCAGGGCAAGCTAATGGAGCACCCTGTCAAAAAGAATTGTGTTTTCTGCATTTCACTGTCTGCTCTCTGAGACTGACTTCTTTTCATGACTTAAGAGCTGACAGCACAACCTGAGCAGATTTGGTTGTGTTGAGATTTCATGCTGAATCCAAGACCAGCTCTAACTGCTTCTGTTCCCTGGAAGAAATTTCCATTAACTGCAAATACATCATCTTGCTTCAGAAAGCTTTCTGATGACCTCTGGGGCTGAGAGGCCGCTTCCGTACCCAAATATTTGCAAAAACTCTTTAAATTGCAGATATCAACTGATGCCCTATTTATTTTAAAATTTGATGGTATTTTCATTGAAGGATAGAATACTTATTTCAGGAAAGATTCCACTTTCCAAGAAATTCTTCCATGTCTTCTCTGACCAGCGGTGCTGTTCAGGAGATGTAGAGGATCAGTGTCCCAATGGCCAGCTCTGTGTTGCCAGCAATTGTGCCCCAAAGGGTTCCTGCATCAAAGCAGCCCACAAATGTCTCCCTTAAGAATACCACTGGAGTCACTGATGTGAAGATAAGAAATTGAGTAATGCAGTCAGCACCTATTCTCTACTCGAGACCACTTTCGGCATCACGGTGTCATCAGAAAGCCTTTTATTGAGAAGTTCAAGTTCAAGTACCTTAGCTTCAAAATTTAAGTTATCTTCATGAAACCATGCTATTTTGTTCATTTCAGAATGTAATTACCTTTTCTTACCAGGACTGTACAGAGATGCTAGGTGGTAATGATTGTCTTTTGTTAGCAAAAGCAGACTCTATAAGCTATTGTGTTGCTAATTTTGCAGTTATCTTGACTTCCTTAATATCCATTTAGCTATTTCTTTTCTTTATGGGTACCTCATTCAGCTTGATTCTGTTTCACTTTGAACCTCTGTTGATGCCGAGTATTTAATGCATTTTTTTTATCATACTATGCAAAATGCTGATGGAATTTTTGTGCAGATTCTTTAGTGAAAGAAAAAGATTATTATTATCCTCCCCTTTGTATTGTATCTCCAGGAATATATGCACATGCTTTGCAGCCACCCACTTTGCACAAGAGTTTGAGGAAATCATTTTGTTTTATTCACTACAAAAGCACATTTTTAAAGATGTCTTCATAACTGTCCTTTTTTAAATTTGTGTATGCATAATACATTGCTTTTAAACAGGACTTGAATGAATTGTGTCAATTATACATACCTCACCACTCAGTTTGCTTCTTAGCTCAGAAGTGAAATCATTTATGGCGAAATCAAAAGGACTTTATTAGATTTGAATGCAGAAAGAGAAGACTTTAACTTACTGACGTTTGTGATGAGAAATCCCCATCTGTACTCTGTATTAGTCATTCAATTACTCAATTTCTAGCATTTTTAACTGTGCTAAACCGATCCAAACTTTTTATTGTCCCATCCAACCAATCCTTGATCTACAATGGCAGAGAAGGAAGAGTGAACTTCCTGCATCCCTGTCCTCCCAAGAGTTTTCATACTTCCATTAAACTCCTTTCTATCTGCTACTCTGACTTATCAGTGATCTATGGTAAGGATCTGCAGTTACCCAAATTAAATGGCAATTGACTAAAAGTATTCAGAAACATTTTTATGTAAGCACTGATTACACTCTGCCTATTATTCCAGCTAGCCAGCTATCCAGCCATCCTGATTTACACATGAATAGCAGCTGGTTATTAAGATGTAGTTGTGATATCCATATATTGACCATATGCTCATGTAGAGAAGCAGAAGCGAATGTTTTCTATGAAACAGGATTAAATGAAAATAATTGAATAAAACAGCATAAGACTGAAAATGCTGCCTAGTGAGTCTATTTACTTATTATGCTCTGTATTTCTACAAATTCATTTTGCAGTCAGGACACATGAGTTTGAATAATTTTCTGCCATTACATTTTTCGTGCTTCTAAAGGTAACATGGTGATGATTTTCAGTAAATATAAATCTGCTCACTTCTCTAAAGATTTGCGTACACTCTGAATGCATTTGTGACATCAGGTTTTCAGTGGAGGAGTGAAAAAATAACAATCTATATTCCTGAAAAAACTGCTTTTTTTTTTTTTTTTTTTTTTTTGGAAAAGAGTAGAAGAGAGGAGAAGTGAGGCAAACTCTGTGTTCAAGTGCAAGTAGGCTGAGAAGTGTAAGCAGGGAGGCACATATGTAGTGTGGCACAACAATTTTTGAAAGCTAGACACAAATACCACATCCAAATAAAAACATAAAACTTCTAACACGCCTCTCAGCAGCAGCACAGCTCACTAATGTGTTAGGATTCCTTGCTAATAGTGCTCTGAGAGCAAAGCTATGGCACAAATTAAACAGGGAGTCCATTTTACATAAAGTCTCAATCAGAAATATGTCATATTCAGTATTAGTGTTTGAGAAAAAAATCCTCCTCCTTGAGCCTTCAGATTATGTGTTTTGAAACACATAATCTTCCAGCTGCAGCCATAAGGAACAAGAAAATAATTTCTGAAGAAAAATAATATCTATATAGCCTCTTCACAGCTTTTTTATTTTGTGCATACTTCCTTTTAGGCACTGACAATACCTGAATACGTGAAGCAAGCAGAAATTATCTCTTCTGCAAAGAAAACCTGCCTCATTGATCAAAGCCATATTTTCACTTGTTCACATACCATATACTGTTTGTTTAATAGGCAAATATTGAAATTTGAAAGTGCTTGGATACCACAGAAAAGTATATTTAAAAATAATAAAACATATAAATAACACTGAGAAATGCTTTTAAGGGCATCCATTCCCTATAAAACTCTCCCAGCTTCAGGTGTTATTACTGCCTTAGCAGAAATTGGCACTGACATCAGTGAAAGAAGACTCGGCATTTCAATTTTTTAAATAAGGTATCTAAACAGGACTGTCACTTTCACTTCACTTGGACTGACTCAGTTGAAAATCCCATATAGAAGAATCTGTTTGGAAAAGTCAACCTACAGTTCGCAAAATATTGGTTGTAACAGCTGCAGTAAATATTTCTATAAAAGATTATCAATATTTCTATCAAGGATGAGCTGAAAGCAGATCAAGATCTAAAATTTAATTATATTTACATATGCGTGCCTCTATAAATAAGAAAAAATGCTAACTCGATGGAAATTTTTCACCAGCTTCAGTGGAAGCAAAATTTCCCACTGAATGCTTTACTTTTTACGATATCAACTGCAGACAAATGACTAGAAACTACATTACTCATTTTCAGTGCATTTTAAAACTAATTAGAGGCAGGCCAATTGTCCAAGTGTTATGCTTATACTAAGAAAATACTTAGAAAAATCATGTGAAGCTGTATAACCTGAGGGGAGAAAAAGAAAACAAGCTTAGGTTGAGGTCTAAATCAAATACGAAGCAATCTATATTTTCCATTAAAGCCAATGTGAAATTGGCCATTTTACAAAGGTCTTGATTGAAAACCATGTGAAAGTTAATGGCTTTCACTCAGATGATCCTCAGCTCTCAAATAAGAAACAAGGCAGAACCAGACTCAGAAAAAAACAGAACTTGAAATAAAGACCGACTAGCACAAATCACAGGAAATAAAAGAAACAAATTAAACATCTCTAGAAAATTATAAATTGATAAGACTAGAGGGAGAATCAACAATGAAGAGTCTCATTATACTTGCCATTTCTGCATTATATTTCTCTGCTTTCTTTTTTGTTCTTTTTCCTTTATCAGAGACATACCAGTTAGATTTGCCAATATTGATTGAATATACTACAAGCCTTATTATCTATTCTTTGGTGTTTTTCTCATTCTTTACTTCTAACAAAAAGCAATAGAGATGTTTTTAAAGACTTCCCAATTTGAAGTCTAATTAGCTTTTGTGAAAAAATCCAATGTCTTTTGAATTCCTATTTCTAGGTTCTTTTGTGGTCAGTTTAATTAAATTTGTTGATATGATGATTCACGAATAAAGAATGAAAGAAAAAAAAAAGTCTTAATAGTTTAATACTTTAGGTTGGGCTTGTCAGTGCCAATTAATAATTAGTGTCCAATAAACTATGGAAGAAATCAGCTGAATCATTTTCTAGTGTGGTTTTCTTTACAACCTAAGCCATCCTATGATTCCACCATGATTTTTTTTAATGTTGTCCTTAAAATTTTGGCATCTTATAAAAATAATACTCAAAGAAGAAAAAGAAGTCATGAGACAATATGGCTATTTCTGTTCTCCTCTCTCTCCCCAAAACAAGAGGCAAAAAATTGTTGAAAAGCTTGAAAACATGAGTTCACAGTTTAAAAGGCCTGACAACCTCTTATGATGCTCTGCTGCAGGAGCTGTGATTTCAAGAGTGAGAAAAGTGGCTCATAAACGCTACTGATAGCCGAAAATTAGGTGATGAAGAACACTTCAGAATGTTTAAGTGTGGTAGGTATGATTACAGCAATCAAAATCCTATCCCATTTTGCTACAATTTATTTTGAACAGCAAGGTTAAAAAAACATATAAAAAAACTGCATGATCCTAAAATGTGCCGTACGCATAAATGTTAGAAACAGTAGTGACAGAAGCGTACACAGGCAGTTGACCCAAAAAGGCAATGTAGCTTTTATTTTGTTTTGTTCTTTCAGCCAAAAAGATTCCTACTGCATCTCCAGGAGGTTTCATCCCTGGTCTGAAGTAATTCTTTGGCAGTTTGGTATTGCAGACTGTCCTGTTTCCCACAAAATACCTATGCCAAAAAAGGGCTTCATCCTTAATCATAACACTTGGGCATTGCAAGGACGTTTGCATAAGTAATTGATGAGCTGTAATGATTTGGTATACATTACTACATATAAGCAGCAAAACAGCACAGCAACATAGGCAGTAAGACATGAATTTGGTCTTACAACCATGAACGTAACCTTGTTGTTCCAGAAAATGAATATTACCTTAACATTTATATATACTATATGCGTAATAGTCTTTCTCCTTTGCCAAGCTATTTTTGGCCACTTGGGATATTTTCTCCTCTTCACATAGTGACTTCCCATGTAGTTTCAGAGATGTTTATTGCTCTTGTTCCTTGCCTGGCAATTGCTCCACAGCTTGAGGCCACAGTTCATACAGAGCACTCTAGGGTGAAGCCAGCACTAAACACCCTCAACTCTTGGCTCTCCTGTGAAAAGGCTGTCCTTGCAGGAGATAGGACATCTCCAAGGATCATCACATAAACCTTCCTATCTTCCCTACCAGTGCAAAATAGCCCCATAAATACACAGTGACACACATTAAAAACTCAAATTGAGCTAACCTACCACAAGAGATCTCCTCTTTCAGCAGAGGACAAGAGAATAAACAACAGATGACAACTGTTAGGTTAGACTCATCTTAAACCAGCATAACTCCACGCTGTCACCAAATACAAATCCTCTTTCTTAATTCTGCCACTGAATCAGCAAGCTCATCTCAATTCATTGGAAAGCTGCACTACCGCTAAAGGATATAGACGAGAGTCAACAATGTAGAACAAACATATAGAAGAAAACACAAAAATCTAGTAGTGATAGCAGTATTCAGTACTGCTCAGATTAAAAAAAATGCAAATAAAATTCATTTCTATCTTTTTAAATCTAATACTTAAGGACAAATTCAGCATGAATGTCTGCGTGCTTTATTCATTACCTAGTAAAATAAACTAAAATAAAGTCTTCCAGTAAAATAAGATAAAAACTACAGAAACAAAAGTTGTAATGAAAGAAATACAAGTTAAATGAAAATCTCTCCTGTGAGGTTAGGAAGCAACCAGATGTCCTTAACTTCTGCCAGGAACTGAAGGTAAATCAGAATAGGCATGTGAAGTTCTCAGATGAAGATCTGTACTCCAGACACAGAAGTTAATTGGCAGCTAGCTTCTTCACAATGGTTTAAAAGATTTTAAAACCCAAAGGGATTAGCATGATCGACAGATTTGACCTTCCTTATAACAGAGGCCAGAAAATGTCATGCAGTAAATCCTACATCAAATCTCAAAACTTCAGAGCTAAAGTAGAATACATATTCAGCTAAGTATCCAGACCCAGCTTCCAAGATTTAAAGACATGGAGTGTTCATCAGCAGCCTTTAAAAACTGATCTACCTGCTTTTATTGATAATGGTTGCCTACTAGGTTGAGGATGCCCTGAAGCATTCAAGGCCAGGCTGGATGTGGCTCTGTGCAGCCTGGTCTAGTGGTTGGTGACCCTGTACATACCAGGGGTTGTTGAAACTAGATGATCATTGTGGTCCTTTTCAACCCAGGCCGTTCTATGATTCTGTGACTCTACAACCCAGTTTCAATAGCCCTTTCTTCAACAGAAGTAGCCACTGCCATTAATTCCTGGCTTCTTATTACACTTTTTTTTTTTCTCCGTTATTATTTTAAAGAAGTAAAAATGAAATTGTAATTTCAAAAGTGAAATAATGCCATGGAACTAAAATTAAGAAAAGAAAAAAATACTCAACGGTGCATATTATATGATTTCAGAGAACTTCTGATTGCAACTGTTTGAGAGAACTGGTGAAAGATATTTATATTAAGATATTCATTAAGCACAGAATGCACTACTCATTGATTTAATCACCTTTCATAAACTAACCACTATTGCTATTCTTTGTCATCATCTCTGCGTAGAGAGTATTCAGTGACATAATATTATTCGTTTTGCACAGTGTCCATTGCATTCAAAGGAAAAACATAACATAAGCTAAGCAAGCAGCCCAGGAGGACTTATCAAACTCTTCAGGTTTCCTGCGTACAGAATCACTCAAATCACTTACTAAACTCTATTAGGAATAAAACTGCTTTCTTCAACCTCCTCCCTTGCAGGCAACCTACAAATTTTCTAGCAGCTGCACTGAAGCCATTCAACTGGTGCCTAAAGTGAGCAACATATAGTAGCCCCAGGTGCTCACCAAGCCCATGGTATTGCCTGTGATACAACAAAAATCCCTTTTTTCCCTCTTTTTAATTAGTTATTGAAGGAAGCCTCTTGCTGGCTTCTCCCTTGTACGCTGAGCTGCTCGCTCCCTGCCAGGCTGATGAGATCTTGTGACTAGGTCCTCCCTTGCAGTCTAATGCTACCAACTGCAGACAGGGAACCAATCCTATACTCAAGTAACCATAAATCAGGATTCACTGATGTGAAAATTTAGGAGCTTGCATTTTCAAAAGCATGTGTACAGGAATTGCTTATACAAACAAACCAAATAATAATACAGTGCAAAAACGGTTGTGAATCTTTAAAAAGTATAAGCAGGCACTCCCACCCAGCAAAACACTTACCAAGCAAATAAAGTAAATGCAGCAATTTCAAAAACATCAATAATAATGTTTGGCAACTAAGCGGATGTTTGCTTATGGAAATACCATAGACAAGTATCAGCCCTGCCACCCACTGCCTTCCTTTCCGAAGAAAAAGAATTTCATGATCATATATCATCATATTATAGAGAGCTCTCTGCAGCCTTTTTATTGATTAAAAAGCACGCAGTTGCTGACAGGTTTGGTGGAGCATAGACACCCAGTGCTTGCATCTACAGATGCAAGAGTAGAAGCTTCCTTAGGAAGCACCTTAGGAAGACATGCTTTGAAGTTTTTTTCTGATGTTTTGAAAAAAACAAAAAAATAAAAAAAACCTATCATAATAAAAAAAACAACAAAAAATAAATTCCATAAAAACTCACAAGTTCAGTACTTTCAGAAGGAAGTCTGTAACCATTAGCTATACTGTATAATACTGGAGTATATTGATGAAGTGGGGAGGCAAAGTGAGAGGGAAAGCATTCTGATGCTAAAATTAAAAAGAAAAAAATCAAAGAATACATTATCTTCGGGCATCCAAAGTGTAAAATCAGTAATTTTCTTTTGTAACTAAAAAAAAAAAAAATATTATGGAGTAACATCAGTACAGGAAAATAGGAGACAGCATTTCTTGTTACTTCACATTTTCTCCTATCTGAGTGAATATAGTTATTACACAAATTTCTTTACAGAGGATGTTTCCCATGTGAGAGTGATGCTCACATAGAAGCAACCCAACTGAGTCTCCTACAGCTGTAGAGGTGAAACAATCTGCCTGAGTTTTATTGCACAGCTTTTTGTTTGTGGTTTGGTGACGTCTGCTGTCGTTGCTTACTGCAATTTACGAAAGTATATAACACTTTTTAATAAACACTAAAAGTCATTTCGTTTTAAAAAGTAATTGCTGAGAAGCACATGAATTTCATGAATTCAACTGTTGATTTATATTTAAAATGTATTTTATTATTTGTAGTGAATTGCTGAATAAAGACTAATTATTTATGATTTGTGATGTAATTCCTGCTCCTGAACTAACCATTCCACATACACTACAAACTGATAGCTAGCAAAATACAATGCTTTACATTAATGGGAAAAATTATGTTTCTTTTTCTCATCTATAGCAACAAATTCAGAATACAAGTGATGTACTAGAAGCAAAGAGGATCTAAGATAGATGCAGAAGGAAAACCTGTGAAAGAAGACAGTCTGGCGAAGTGTCACATACAGGGTAAACCCAAAATGAGAGCTGGAGAATTTCTTCTGTGCTAAATTTCATAGAAATGGTTCTTTGGATGGTGAATCGCCGTATTAGCTGAGTGGTCATACCATGGGGTCTTAATGAACGATCAGCAACTTCATTTCAAGAAATTTTACACAAAAACACATCAGACAAGCACAGCCATGACAATTCAGCATCTGCTTTCACACTGCCAATGCAGCCAGCAGTTGGAAATCCAGCCAGTACAATCATTACAGACCTATTCCCGAAGGTCTGCTTTTCTCTTGGAGCACCAGGAAATATCATTTAATGAAACATAAGGAACTCCCATTCACCTGAACTACACATCCATGAACAAAATCAGTCGGAAATACAAGTCATTATTTTCACAGATCCGGCAGCAATCTGGATCACTGCATCATAACAAAGCAAAGCATGTGTGGAGGGAACAGTGGAAGAATGTCAAGGAGAAAACACAGTCCATTATATGTTAATGGCTATAAGAGGACAATGTAATGCATTTGGTTTTGGTCCAAGATAGAAGCAAGTAACATAACATCAAATCAGGAAAAAAGTACACTTGTACCTTCATATTGTCACTGAGCAACAGCTTCTTATTTGAAAACTTTGCATCTCAGAGTTCTTCCTGATGTGCCCCAGCAATATGTCTGTACATGCACACTTTTTCTATGGCTTATAAGACGATTTATTTTAAGAAATCTGTTTGCTGGCAATAGGTTTTCTTTTCTGTTCATAAACAATTGATAGTATTCTGATGTACTTTTTCATAAATGGTCACAAATTAATCTGGGCTACAAATACAGGATTGCTAAAGTGTTTCTTCTAACATCCTTCTATTATTTCTTCTGTTTCCAAAGTTTTCCCCTTATCTCCAGAGAGATGAATTACTCTTAAGTGGTATTATACAATACAGATAAAATGCAGAAAAGTAACTGATGCGATTTAAGGTAGACAGCCAGTGAATCCTACAGAAACATAAGGAGCTGTACACTAATACCTGAAATTAAATATAAACTATTTTTTTCCCTGCTGAAAGTTTGTGAATGGTTTTTCCACTCTGTCAGACACAATTCTTCCTAATCCCCAGTTCAGAAAAAAAAAGTTTAAGTGGCAATAGCAGCAAATGTCCAACAAAGGAGAACTGATGAATATTTCTTACTGCCTCTGCGTATTTATGCAAATAAAAACCCTCCATAAGTATTTGTGTAACCAAAAGCATACATGCTCGAAATGTTGCAATAAAATAAACAAGTGGAAATACTGTTGAACCGAACAGTTCTTAAAATAACTGCTTTCAGAAGAAACTTGAAAATGTCACCAGAAGTTTTACTGATATTCTCTGTCAATAGTACTGGCAATTAAACACAATGGGAAAAACAGCTCCTTCACGCCTTTGACTGAATACAATATTTAATATAGGAGAAAATGAAGCTGCAGGAATATGGCACATTTATATAGCTACCCAACAATCTCATCTATAACCATTATTAATAGACAACCAAAAATATGAATTATGACTCACCAAATCATCTGGATATGTGGCATCTGCATCGCCTCCAACAGATTCAGTAACAGAAGAGACTGAGAACAAAACACAAAAAAATAACTTTTATGACATGGAAAATTCAATATTCCACCACTTATTTTCATTCGAGATGGGGAGTAAAGCTATCTGAAACTCCTCCATTTGTCTGAAAGAAAACAGTTGGGCCTTTGCTCGTCAAGAGGGTCGAGGCACTGGGCTCTGCCATCTTGTGGGGAACTGCAGGCCTTGGCCATGCTAGCATGAGGAGACCCTCTGTTCTGAGGGCTACTGATGCAGTAAGTTGGCTTTTGTAAATAAATAACCTTGGCTAACCAAAAAAATAAAAAATTGAGGAAATAAAGACTAAGCATAAAATGTTCCTTTCTTTTTTCTATTTGTTCTTTCACTTAAATAAAAACACTCCTGAAGAAGTCTGAAGTTAATATAAGCAAAAAGTATTACAGAGGAAAATACAAACTGCATTTCAGTGGACTTAAACTAACATTTTGGCAATGTGAATCTGCCCCAGAATGTTAGCATGTTTGTTCAAATGGCTTTCCAGAGCTGTGACTGTGTGTTGCTTCCCTGAAAAAATTGGTTAGAAGCAAGGAGATAAGGGATATAAGACATTGCAGAACATTAGGAAGAGAGCAACATTAGAAACAGAGACTGCAAAGTAGAGATTGCACCCAAAACCTTTCATTTAGACCTAACTAGCCAAATAGTCAAGTATTTTCAGTGTCATTTCTAGATTGAAAGGAGAAATATCACAGAACTGTAAGCACCTGCACTGTGAAAAAATATTTCAAGACCTCCAGAAAATGCAAAGGCTGCTCCAAAAGTAATGCCCTCATAATTTATTATGTTGGCCCATGACATCAGAGGTGGATATTGGTGATATGGCAGTAGAGGCTGAACCTTCCAAATGATAATCCATTACATTTTGTTGCCGTGTGACAGATGGCAGCAGATGGGCAATCTGATGAAATGGTATCTGACATAGAAGTGAGAGTGAAGTAAAGGTGTGTCAGTAAATTCCTCCAAGTGGAAACAGTGGCAACCATTGACATTCATCAGTGCTTTCTGAATGTTGATAGAGACCACACAGTGGATGTGAGCACAGTGAGTCAGTGGGCGGTGTGTTTCAGCAGTGGTGACAGTAATGCAATATGACAGAGAAGCTGGAATGGGCAGATAAACAGATTTTTTTTTTTGAGAAGTGCAGCATGCAGGCTCTTGTTCATCACTGGTGAAAATGCATAGGTAATGGTTGTGATTAGTTGAGAAATAGTGTTCTGTAGCTAAGAATTTGCTCTATCAAATAGTATTATTGTGCTTTTTGTATCCGTTGTAGTTTCCAGGGAAAGAAATAGGAGGCATTAGTTTCAGAGCCACCTATGTTATTTAATAAAGAATAGCCACTTACAGGATCAGGATGATACAGGCCACTAGAATATGTGGTCAAAACCCTACTGCATAAGTTGGTAAAATTTACTTTTACAGTATAATCACTATTATTTTTCCTCCCTCACACACACTCTTTGTCAGAGCTTTCCAGTAGTTTTCTTACAAATATAACTATATTACTGACTGTTTCCTTTCTTTTAATAAAGCTGACCTAGCCTTGTTAAGTTTATGCAAGATATCTGCCTAACAAGTGTTATCTCTCTAATCCCAGCAAGTATTTTATATATGCCTGATTATCTTCTAAGTACACACTGTTATTTTCACAAAGCAGAGAGATGCAGTAATAGATGTCTCTGTTCTTCCTCTAAAAACTTTAAATTCGTCCCTTCCTTTCTATATTATCTCAGTTGACAAAACAGGAACCAAACATTTATTTAATTTCTCTCTTGTTCTTTCTGTCCTCCATGAGAAAGCATGCAGCATGCCATACACTTGCTAGATTGCGGACTTTAGAAATTGAAAAGCCTTCAGGCTCGACAGAAATGTGGATGAAGCGAGAAACTATGACTACAGTTCTCTGAGGCAGTTACCTGGGCTGTGACTTCTGCCACTGGGACAAAGCACATTTCCTTTCATGATTTTGCTTTCAAGGTCTCCCACCGCTTTTTTTTTTTTTTTTTTTTTTTTTTCCTCCTTAGCAGGTAACCTTCTCAGGACGCCATGGGCTTCTGCTCATGCTTCCATTCCCTTTTAAAAGAGAGTTTTCTGAAGTTCTCTGCCAAAAACAACAAAAAGTCAGTTTTTCAGATGTGATAAGGAGTAGAAGTATAGCTAAATTGGGCAAATTTTTGGATAGAAACATTCAAATCTCCACTCATTTAACTTCTTATGATTTCTAGCAGTTTTCTGATCACTCTCACCAAATACCTGCAGGCAGAAATGTTCACATTTCCAACTCCTTTTTAACTGAAAATAGCACAAACAGAACAATCAAGTTGGGAGAAAACCTTCAATACTCAATCTTCTTTCATTTCCTCATTGTTAAACAGGCACAGTCTGCATTTTGGAAACTCCCATGTTTATTCGGTTCTGTAGAATAGCAAGAGCTTCACGGGTTGCATATTAAACAGAATACAGTGCATATATCATTTGCTGGATTGCCCTCTGCTTGTTTTTTTTTATATAATTTCAGTGTTTTGGAGTAGCTCTGTTACAAGCTAGCTTTGTGTCTGTCTAATGAAAAAATTTCCTTTACTTGCAGTTGAAGTAAAGAAAACAGCAGTGTTTTTCTGCCTTAGCAACTTCCATAGGCTCAGCAGTTAAAAAAAAAAGCCTAAAGCTGCTTTTGCTTTTTTTCTTTTTCTAATAGCTATAAAAATAACTGTAAGTCTCCTGAACACACACCATTTGACCTACTGAGCTTATTAATTTAGTGGAGCAATGCCTCAAATAAGAAGTCAACAGATGTTTAGATGAAGTACTGATGATGTGTAGGCAACAAGCTAAAATTCTAAGGAAAATGTTGCTTTAGAAAACTTTAATTCCTTCTTTGCTTCAGTTTTCTCAGGGATCTCTGAAAAATCTCTTTTGAACCACTTCATGATTTTCTATGTCTCTTTAAAGCATGTCAGTGGAATGAGCTGTAAATAAATAAATGAAATGAGCTGTACCTAAGTGTACGAACACCTCCTACATAGAACTTTTCAGAATATCAACATATTTTTACTGAGGGAGATCACACAGTGTCATCAGTGGAAGAATTTTACCACGGTAATTAATGAGAAGTATCTATTCACCAACACTGAATAGTTATCCTCATTATTACTCATAGGGCCACTTTAAATGATATAGCATCTCCTGAGCTTCACTCAACTTCCACAGCTCCACGGAGTCATACACAGGAATCTTAGTTCTATCTTTACGCAGTTTGCAGTTTCACTTCTGAGTACTACTACTGGTAATCATAATAATTTACAAAAATCTAATTCTCAGAAGTTCAAGGAATTTGTGTTTTATCCAGACTGTAAGTGGCATTGTAGGTGTTTGACTGTCCTAAGAACCACCTCAAAATAGTAACCATTTGATGGAGCACCTTCTCACACAGCTGTAGACCTGGATGACACTGCGGTTTGAAAATATTTTAATGCTAAACTTCATAACAAACACCCAACCTTCTACGTTGTCTCAACATGAGGTGGAAATACCAATGAGTCAATATTTTTTAAATTAACTCTATTTTAATCCTAATATCACACTGATCCTTGAGGAAATCTTTTATATTGACTTCAACAGCAGCTGTAGAACAGGAGCACCTATTCATGTTTTTAACGAAATTGAGAGATAATGACTGCAGTTTTTCAAGTAAAGAATTAAGGTTTCCTTTTAATAACAGTATTAGAGATTAGCATTCTTTTTATTTTATTTTTTGTCCAGGATCATACAGCTTTTTACAGTGAAATTTAATGAAGTAGGCTTTTATTACAGGTATTTCCTGTAATATATTTCAATGGAAGTAAATATAAGCCAGCAAAGTTGCTCATGTAAGCATCTGGGATTTAAGGAATTACTTAAACAGTGAACACATAAAGTTATTGACCTTCTTAGGGAATTAAAATGTGATGAATGAAAATCAGTAATCATTTCAAACTTAAAGGATTGATTCTGTACACACAACTGAAAAATAATTTAAAAATTACCGTACTGTGTTGCTTCTGCAGAAAATTTGACTAGACTTTAGACCAGTACCTTCGCAACAGCTTATTTCTGGTAAATTTATAAATCAGTTGCATCTTTGTAATGGCACCAACTCAGCAAGATTATATTATAGTACTTATCTTCAAGTAAAGTAACAGTTCAGTGAAATTAGAAATGTTTTGGTTTTATTCCTGTGCAATATTCTGCTAAATAGAGGCCATTAATAGGATTACTGTGAATAAAGTAAAATTTTGGTCATGCGCAGCATAAACACAGTAGCAGCAAAAAATATATATATATAAAAATTAATACCAGACTAATCTGCATACAAGTTATCTGCATATGTCAGGTATTTGACAGCAAGTTATAGATGATAAAAAAAGGCTGAGAAAGTTTTATAACTTTTTTTTTTTTTTTTTTTAATCTCAGGTCACAGGAATGTTCTCTTTTGAAAGCAGCAGGAAATCTGAAAGCACAGGATTAAACATCATATTGAAAAGACAAAAGAATTACCAGATATTATCAGCCCTTTCTGGTATCCTTTTGGTGTGTCACAGATTTGCCCCCATTGATTCATTTTCCATCATTATCATGCTTATCTTATTAGTGCTAATCTGTCATTCTCATTTAGGAACTCAGGAGATCACTCTTGATCATTAGATAATATCTAAACGTAATTACCATGCTAGCTACCAGATTTTGTGTTTGGTGTTTTTTTTGTTGTTGTTGTTTTTGTTTTTTTAAAGATTGTACTGATTTGTTTGGCTGCTGAGTCTTCCAGACATTCATAATAATGCTAGTATAAGTTGTTTGCGTGTAATTTAAATAAGACCACACAAATACTACATATTTTTGCTATCTGCATGGAGTGATTAACAGCTCCTACACAAGTGATTACTGAGCATAATGATATAAAAAATGTGCAACTGCCCTCTAGCTATATTCAAACAACAGTTCATTTGCAGCTTCTTCACAATTGAAATGTAACAAAGTTTAATGTAAAGTTCAGATCTGTTTTCAGAAACACTTGACCCAAGTGGGAAATCTCAGCATTCTCTCTTTAAGATGCTACTTTTTTTTTTTTTTTTTTTTTTTTTTTTTTTTTTGCTATTGTAGATTTAAAATAAAGAAATAACTATAACTATAGTGATAATTCATTTCTAATTTCAATTTGGCAGGGCTGAAGAAAAGTAAATCAACACTGAAGAGTAGAAAATGGTTAGAAAATTGCATTCACTTTTTTTGAACATTTTGAAACATTTTTGAACACTTTTCTATTTTGCCTCTTGACAAAAGATTTTTATGCGTAACTGATTTTAAAAAATAATTTCAACCCATTCTACTGAGTACAGTACAGAAGTGTCTGAATAGCAGAAAATTTGGGCATCATCTCTATTACAGACTGACAGAAATTATTGTTTTGAACCAGCCCTAAGTTCCCACTACTTTTGTGCCCTGTTTCTGAGTGTGTCCTATAACATATTCTTAAAAGGATGCAGGATTAGGGCTCTGTGAAGAGGTTTCCCTTTTCATCGCAGTGCTGCTGTCATAACGTCTCTGCTAACAGCAGGAAGAGCTGTCACCACAAAACTCCAATGATCATGGTCACTATTCAAAATGGCAATTTCCTAATCTAGAAATGATTCCCTCTTTATAAAGCCAGGGGACTGTCATTAAAGGAACCGACACGTTATCTGTGCTCCATCTGCTCTGCATTTAGTAACTAATATTGAAACACGACTAAAAACAAAAGTACAAAAAATCACCAGAACCAACAACAGCAACAGAAGGAAGAAAACATCATAAAGAAGAAAAAAAACTCCCTGCTGGTCATTGTATCCCTCACCTGTCTGCTGACTTCTCTGTCAGTTTTAATGGGGCACAAAAGGAGGCAGACTGGAATTTAAAAAAAATGCTTATTTAAGAAAGAGGTTTTCACAGGAGACTTGACTCTGTTTGGGAAGGCCAAAGTACAGGTGAAAACACAAGTTACGTGCAGGTTGTAATTTGGTTCTCCCTTTTTGGTTTGCTTACTTTCTGCTTCCCTTATGCCCATAAAATGTCTTTCTTTAATTTCTCTTTAACATTTATTTGTTTTCATATTGCCCTTGCTACAATTCGCCTCTTCCTTGTGCTTCAGCTCAGCATTATTTCTTCTCCTCTTAACCTTCCATTTTTAATATTAAATGCTTATTTTTTTTTCCTTCTGTCTAGCTTTTGAAATTTTCCCCTTTGTTTCTTCTTTTCTCCAAGTATAATTATTTTCAATTACCACATATAGAGCACACCCACCTGCTGGGAATTATGGGTTTTAAATGAAGTGGTCAGGATGCAGAAAAAGGCAGAAGGAGCAGGTGGAGCTGAGCACTTGCAGAAACTGAGACTGGTTTTATCTCAGATAAAAGGGCAGATACTCCTTGCTCCTGAGACTCCATCATTGTTGGTCCCATTAATATAAAAAATGTGGTAAGATAGTTGTGCACAGGACATGAAATGAGCACATCAAAACATTTCCCCACACTATGGGTAATTACATTTCACAAATAATCTAATTTGCATGTGTTTGGGTTTGTCTTGTACTGGCAACTAATTTTTTATGAATCATTGTTCACATACGCTGTCAGAACACTGCCCCATTTTTTGTGCAGCCCAATATAATCTAGTGACAACGGCAATATAGCTGTAAAGTCATGAAGTGGTGATTTTGTATAATAAAACTAGCATAGTTTATTTTCTAGTGATAGCGGCTAAGTTACTTTTCCCAGTGGAAAACTGTCATCTCAAAATGTAGAATGGTGGGAGGTCAAGCATTCAGATTGCTATTCCTTGAGCCAAGTACAAGCAGAGAGCTCAGGAAGATTGGGACTGCTATCAAACATCTTAGTTAAATACAAGAAATATCATATGTACACACTTGTACACAAGCCTGAGGTTTTATTCATTTGATTCCATCTGTGTTGCACAGAATTTGTTTCCCCTTTGAATTCATGGAAGTATCAGGATTTAACAAATCCTCTGATATGAGTTCAAGAACCTGAATTCACTAAACATAACAGATACAATAATGAAACTTCAGCACATCAAAAACTAGAAATAAAAAATGCATACTTTCATAAAGAATACAAGAGACTGAGCACAACTTAATAAGTCATGAAATAGAAGCCACTGATACCTGGCGTAAAACAGATCACACAGCTAGTAACAGCTGATTTTAAAAAAATCTCTTACCAATCAAATCCAGAAACAGACTTTACAAGAGTAATAACAACCATGTCTGGTTACTGCATGATTAATGTGCAAAGCATAATTTATTCGTTAGCACTAATTGGACTCAGGATAGTGCACCTTGCTCACTACCGTCACTGAGATTCCCTGTGGTCTACAGCTAGCAAAAGGTAATTTTTTTCTTTAGCTGATAAGACAACCACTAACTGCCTGGGATTACGAAGCAACTTTCCTTACGGATAAATGATTCCAAGCTGTTCAATGTAAGCATAATTAATACAGAATGGTAGCCACCACATCAACCACAGATAAGTTGGTCAAATACTATGATGAAAACACTTAATCTTTCCATTTCCTAATTTCATTCTGTATGCTGATAAGTCACATCCAGCACAGCAAACGATACACCAAACCTATGACTGGGCACACCAGAACCATAACTTTCCACGAGGAACACGTCAGCAACAAAGACCAACTTACTGGCTGTATGGGAACTGCTGAATCACGGCCTGAACCTCTGATTGATCATCTGAGGCAAGCAATGAGTCAGCCATGGAGCACAGGTGAAGGTAATTCAACTGTGCTGCTGGAAGGGGTGGAACCTGGCTCCTACATCCTATTTAAGTGCTGACTGCCACTGAAAAAGGATCTCTTCTTGGAGATCGCTCCTTGTGGAGAATATTGTGAGCCCACAACATCAGTAAGCATTTTCCATTTATTATCTTCCTGTTAAAATAATCTAATTAGCCTAACTTTCCTGGATATTTCTTAATTATAACATCTGTATATTTGGTGATTATATACTGGCTCACAGGCCTGGCAGGATGGTATGGGTGCACAACAGAGCTGCTGTCACTCTGGAAAGCCCTGGGAAGTCAGTGGTGGAAAGAAGCCACAATGCAGGGCTTGCAATAGGAAATGGACGGGAATATTTGACTGCTAACTCATAGGACAGAGTGCTGGCATTCTGAATAGCCTCTTTTCACTTCTGCCTCCTTTTTCTAAAGGCTTTTTTGCTTTCTTATTTACTTCCTTAGCACTATTTCTCAGTTTTTAATCCTTTTCTCTGAAGTCTGATACCTCAATTATATCAAACATTTCCAGCCCAAAACTGTGAACTTCTCACGCTTTTCTTCTTACTTTAACATTGAACTTCAAAACTCCAAAGCAAGTCCAATGAGATATAACAGAAATAAATAGTCAAAGACTTTCCCAGTAAGTTCACAGAACTACACTCCCCTTGTATCTCTTTAACTATTGCCCTTCAATTGCTTGTTTGCACAGGCTCCAGTCATCCAAAAGGCACTTCAGGACCTGAAAACCACCTCTTGGCAAAGGCGGGCACAGAACACTGTGCCAGGTTGACATGTGTGCCCTTTAGAAGCTTTACAGCAAGTAGCTCAGATGAAGATTCAGCTGGCAACTTTGTTCATATTTTGACACATCAGTGAAGTGCTTTGCTTTTCTCTAAAACCACAAGGGACACTCAAATCCTGTCTAAATGCCTAGCTCACTTCTCTCTGACCCCTATTTTTAGGGCTGCACCATCCTTCTCCTTAGTGTACATGTAAGCAAAACCTCTGTATTTGCTATCTCAGCTCAGAATAAGTCACTTGTATATTTACTCGATACTTACATTTTGTAAAAGGAAAAAAAGAGAAGGAGGACCACATAAGTGTCTGCTTATTGTTGAATCCATTTGCAGAGACCGGTGATAATTTGGTGTTTCTCCTCTTGGTGCTGTGTCTTCTGAGAAGATACTAGAAAAATAAAATAACAGAATCATAGAATGGACTGGGTTGGAAGAGACCTTAATGGTCATTTAGTTTCAGTTCCCTTGCAGTTGGTAAGGCTGCCAGCTACTAAAATCAGGCACCAAATCAGGCTGCCGAAGGCCTCATTTAATCTGGCCTTGAACACCTCCAGGGATGGAGCATCCACAGCTTCTCTGGGCAACCTGTACCAGGGCCTCACCACTCTCTGAGTGAAAAATTTTCCCATAAGATCTAATCTATATCTTCCCTCTTTTAGTTCAAAACCAGTCACCTTTATCCTGTCACTATCAGATTATGTAAAAAAGTTGGTCCCCCTACTGTTTATGAGCTCCTCTTAAGTACTGGAAGGCCACAATGAAGTCTCCCTGGAGCCTTCATAGTAAACAAGCCCAGCTCAATTAATCCTCCTTCATAGTAGAAGTGCTCCAGCTTTATGTTCTTAGTGACCCTCCTCTGGACCTCTTCCAACAGCTCAGCATCCTTCTTGTGCTGGGTGACCCAGGCCTGGATGCAGTGCTTCAGATAGGGCCTTACAAGGGCAGAGTACAGGAGGGCAATCACCTCCCTCTCTCTGCTGTAACCTCTCTTTTGATGCAGCCCAGGCTGCAAGAACACATTGCTGGTTCATGTCCAGCTTTTTGTACACCAGAACCCCCAGCTCCTTCTCAGTAGGGTCACTCTCAACAATCTCTTCTTCTAATCTGTACTCATATCTGGGATGTCCCCAACCCAAGTGTAATACCTTCCGCTTGGCTTTGTAGAAACTCATTAGGTTAATGTGGGCCCACTTCTCAAGCTTATCCAGGTCCCTCTGGATGGCATTCTCTCCTTCTATAATGTCAACTGCACAACTCAGCTTGGTGTCAACAGCAAGCTTGCTGAAGGTGCACTCAATTCCATCATCAATGTCATTGTTGAGGAGCACCAGTCCCAAGACTGATCCCTGGGAGACACCACTTATCACTGGCCTCCACCTGAACTCAGAGTCACTGACAACAACGCTCTAGCTGTGACCATCCACAGATTTTTTTATCCATCGAATATTCTATCCTTTAGATCCACCTCTCTCCAATTTAGAGATAAGTATGTGGTGTGAGACCATGTCAAAGGCCTTGCAGAAGTCCAGATAAATGATATCAGTTGCTCTTTGTTTGTCCATTGATGCTGTCACTCAATAGTAGAAGGCCACCAGATCGGTGAGGCAATATCTGCCCATGGTAAAGTCATACTGTCTTATATCACCTCCTTGTCTTGCATGTGCCTTAGCTTCAAGGAGGATCCATTCCATGATCTTCCAAGGCACAGTGGCGAGGCTCACCAGCCTATAGTTCCCCAGGTCTTTCATTCAATGGGAGTGATGTTTACCTTTTTCCAGTCACCAGGAACTTTTCCCAACAGTCATGACTTTTCAAATATGATGGAGAGCTTCTTGGCAACCACATTAGCCAGTTCCTTCGGGATTCCGTCATGTCATGTCATCTGACCCCACAGACTCGTGCACATTCAGCCTCTTGAGGTGATTTCAGACTTATTCTTCTTTTACAGAAAAAGAATGGCTTTGCTCTCCTGTCCTATGCTTAAGGTTCAGGGACATGAGAGATGTAGGAAGACTGCCAGTGAAGTCTGAGGCAAAGAACTTGTTGAGGACCTCAGTCTACTCCATACTTGTTGTAGACAGTTTCCTCTTTTCATTTATCAGAGGGGGATATATTCTCCTTGGTCTGTCTCTTCTTGACTAATGTATCTATAGAATCGCTTCCTGTTATTTTTCTCATCCATCACCACACCTTGGTTCCACACCTTGGCTTTCCTGATCCCATCTCTGCATGCCTTGTATTCTTCCCAGGCCACATATCCCTGTTTCCAGTGCCTTTACATGTTCCTCTTTTCCCACAGTTTAACCAGCAGGTCTTTCTTCAGCAATGCTGATTTTCTGCCTCCTCTGCTTGATTTCCTATGCTGGCGGATAGAGAGCTATTGTGCTTTGAAGAACGGTATCCTTAAAGAACTGCCTACTCTGCTCTCTAAAGGCAGTCTCAATCATTCCTTAAACAGCCAAAAGTTCTCTTCAAGTTCGAAGTTCTGATTTCATTTTTTGCCAGGCCGATATTCCTCAAGATCACAAACTCTACCAGGGCACAGTCACTACATCTCAGATTGCCTCCAACCTTAACCTCTTTAACAAGCTCCTCTGCATTGGTGAACGCTAGGTCTAGGAACACTTCTTCTCTGGTCATTTTATCTAATAGCTGGATCAGGAGGTCTCAGCACACTCCAGGAGTCTACTGGATTTCCCAACAGACAAGTGGTTGAAATTCCCCATCAAGATGAAAATCTGCAAGCACAACACTTCCTGTAGCCAAAGCACAAAGGCTTCACCCATGGGCTCCCCTGATCAGGCAGCCTGTAGTAGACCTTGATCACCCAACGTCCTTTGTTAATCCAGTCCCTGATTTTTACCAACAGGCTCTTGACTTGATCATGGCTGTACTTCAGAGAACTTCACTGAATACCTCATGGGTTGCACAAGGAAGTCTCACCAACACGCAGTACCAGGCTGTAATCAGGATCTGGCACACAAGTACAATTCAAGGACAGCCTTCCCAAACCTCTCAATTACAGTCTGGGCAGGCCAAGCTTCAGGAGCATTAATGTGCACTCATGCAGCACAGTGTTGCATAGTCAGGGAGCTGCTCTATATAGATCCTAGAAAATGTATGTGTGTTTTAGTTCAGTATTACATTCAATTAAGTGGTTCCACTTTTTAACAAATAACCTCAAGAGTTTGTACTAAATCCACAGCTCTACTGGTTGGAAAGACGAGGAATTACAAATTATAAACACAAATCTGTAATAATACTAACACAAATCTATTGGTGAGATTATAGCATCAGCCTGCATATGAGTTTCGTATGCAACAGCTCAAGGAAGGAGACAGTGAACTGCAGGATATAGGTTGATTCTCTACTAACCTAGTACCAGGGTGAAAAAGGGCTGATGAAACAAATACTTAGCTCTTCAACACATGTTCTCAGAATAGCTCACTCTAAAGTATGTGGAGAAAACTTGTGCCCCACATTGAAGAAAGCTGGGTTCTGTTTGAGAACCCAAAGAGAGAAGCAGCTGTACCGGAGTCAGAAAAGAACAAAAGGCACCCTATGCTGATAGTCTGGCTTTAGACATGAGAAAAGAGGTTTTCCCTGAAACTGGGAAACTAAGGACTGAAAATAAGTATAGAAAGAGAAATTTTTTTGTTTGTTTGTTCTAGGAGGCAGCACTGAGTAATAATGCACATTTTGCAAGCATCCAAAATTGTTTGTTTCTTTACATTCATTTGGGCTTCTTGCGTGTAATTAACTACACCTAGAAATAAAATCCACAAGGATGAAAAAGTATAAACATGAATAAACGCAACTATTATTTTTTTTTCTTCTCTCATATCACACACTTTCAATTGGAGGGGAAGGTTTCAGTTTATCTGCATGTTGCTAATAGAAAGCTTGTTTGCTGTCTGGTCTAGTGCCAGTGCAGTCACAAAGCACAAGCAACTCATGCCCCCCAAACCATCTCTATCTCATAGGGCAGGAACAGCATAAGAAAGTCATATGGAAATCATACACTGAGATCACCTTCCGCTCAGCAGTTACCTTCACGCTATCTGCTCTTGGCTATCTAGGCACTAAAAGAAAAGAAAAAAAAAAAAAAAGAAAAACACCCGCTTCCTGACCGAACACTAAGTAAATTTTAATTCCAATATTCCTATTCTCTGTACAGCACTATGCCATTTCTTATATATGTCAGGGATTGGGTTCAACACATTCTTCAGACTTTTGCCTGCAGTAGCAGGTAATACACAGACACAGCTCTTGGCCAAATCTTCCACAGTGAACAAATTTGACAGAGGAACCACTGATGCAGAATGAATGCAAATCAGGATGCCAGTTTATTTTCCAGTCAGTTCTGCACATAACTAGAATCTAATCCAGTTATGGTAAATATTCAAAATCTAGATGCAACAGTAAAACATATGTAAATTGCCATTGTGATTATTTTTTTAAATAAACAAGATTCTAGCAAATCCATCTCATTTCATTATCCTCTGCTGCAGAAAAGAAAATTCAGTTGCCAAGAGCAAATTAAAAATAATACTGGCAATATATAGTTTAGAAAGGCATTCTACATCTTAAAAAAATAAAGTCCCTGGATGCCATAAAGGCTAATAAATTATTGCACAGGCCACAAGCAACATATCTCTGCACAAAGTAGATTATCTGCTCACATAAACAAAACAAAACAAAAAAGAAAGTGTGCCACTTCAAATATGAGAACACCACTGTTATTGCATTTTATATTTTTAATGAAATTTTAGAGGCAATAACTGATTACAGAAGGTCTGTCCACTCTCAGGTTGTCAGTTTACATAAATGCCTAGTAGGGAAGCCAATATTAATGGCCTCAGCTTCACTGTAGCCTGGAGCTACATTTGGTTGTGAACAGAGAAGCTGTAATGCCAGGCTCTCTGCCCTGTTTGCCTGCCAGATTGTGACGCATCTTTCAGAGGAGTGCTGCAAACAGACATGAGTGCCTGCCTGCTTCTGCTGTCAAGGTTCTTAAAAGCAAACTTGTCGACCAGAGAATGAAAGCTAAATGGTTGTCTAGCCAAAATTACACTATGCTGCTGAGGGCATTTTTAATACAGGAAGTGCTGAGAGCTCACTTTTGTATATATGCCCTTGCAGATTGAGTCAAATGTCAACACAATTTATGCATTCAAATGGAAATATGCTACATGTACTAAATAAAGCCATATTAAGAACAATAGTTGTTTTTGTATTATTTAATTTGTTTTCTAAGCAAAAAAATGTGAAGTTCAGTATAGGAAAAGACCAAATTCAGGAGTTTGCTCTATAGGAATGTAATGGAAACAGCACAAAATATTTTCACTAACAAAAGTTAGTGGCCATTTTATACCAAGAGTAAAAAGAAATGCTGTGAGTTTTGAACTGAGAGGAATGAATTTTAAATTCTCTCAACCTCTTATTTTTTTTTTCCCTGGTATTGTGTTAGAGAGGTAGAGAAAGTGAGGTGAAGTCTAGAAAACTAAATGCTTCTAAAGGGAAAGCAAGGACAACACAGTGTAGCTCCTGAGTAATTCTTGCAGAAAAAATCCTGGTATGCCGAAAACAAAAACACAGTTATGAAATTCTCAATGCATATACAGAGCATTTATCTGATGCATTTTTCTTTATCTTCCTCACTTAATTCTTCTTCAATTCTTATCCAAAAGAAGCCAAAGGAAATATTCTCATTAGTTCCACTGCCCCTCCTCAGGCTCCTAACACTATCATTTCATTTAGGTCCTACAGTGCACACTGCTATCAAGTATCACAAAATGTTAACAGATTAGTTAACTTTCATGAAAATGAAAAATTAATCTGATAACAGATATTGCTAAATATATAAAACAAATAGCAACACTCACCTTTTTTAGCTGTATATCTGTCAGAAGCAGGATATACATCTTGGCAGGAAAGCTGCATTTTTGTTTTGAGAAGTTGCACCCAGATACAAAATTTGTGACCACTGCCTTTTGGACTATAGGACAGCCTCCATGTTTGTATAGCAAACCTCATCTACTTTCAACAGTCACAAATAGAAAGGCTACAGGGTTTAAACCATTTCCCAGATATGATATTCCTACCAGGCAACAACAGCTGAGCAATAAACTCATAGCCGTAAACGTTTCTGAAAGCATCAAGTTCATGGCCAAAACCATAACTACAGTAGTATCAATTGATGTCCAAAATGCAATCTAGTTGCATGGTTCCTTTTAACATGAAACAATATCTTACATTGCAGGGTACTTACAAGTAGCCTCCAGGTTAAATAAAATGGCTTAAGGTCAGGTGGGATGGCTCTGAATGGATCTGTTGAGTCAGCCTGAGATTTGTGGCCTCCTCTGAGCCTTCAGGGCTCTCAGATTTCATCCCCCTCCTATCGAACACTATCAGTATCACTTTAGACTGGATATTGAAATCACTTAGCTGCAATAAAGGAGTGCTACAGAATTGAATCCCATTTTGCTCAGCACTATCTCTAAACTATTATCAGTGTGAAATGAAATCTAATGTCTCCCTTAGCAATCCCATCTTCTTTGTCCTCTTGTTTTTCTAGGAATGTTATGATACACTAAATTCATTTATACACCCAATAGTACATGGACTGTACTACAGATTTCAAAAAGTGTTTTCCAAATTTATGCAACCACTGTGTCAGGTTGCTATTCAGCCATCATACACTCAGAGAAATCATTAATAGAAGTAAAAAGAGACAATGCAAACACCTTAGATAAAAGACAAACTTACATAAAATGATTAGAAATGTGAGGATGGTGAAATTACTTTAGTAAAACAAGTTAACCTAATCTCCAGAGCACTCACACTAGTGGCTTTATGGGAAGGCAGTCAAAATTCCCTGCTGCCATTCCACAATGTTAATTTAGATTTTTTCACACACTCTTAAAAGAAAGTAATCTCTGTTAGGTTGAATACAGAAGCCCAACACATCCACTCCCTCTCTCTTGCTAGCAATTAGTTACTTTCCTTTTCCTCATCTGATTCTTATTTGCTGAAATTTGATTTACAGATAAGATGCCAATAATAAAGGTATGGTTACCTGTGACCACATCTTCTTTTCCTTATTCAAAATTATATCATAATAGAAAAAAAGAAAACGTGACTGCATCTCTGCAATTTCGTCTAATGTCCTCGTTAACAAAGTGAGCTCTAGGACAGTACAAACATTATACAGAAAATAGAACCAGTTGAAATTCAAATGCCTTGACTTCCATGGGGAAAACAAGACAACAGCTATGGGTTATGCTATCTGAGATGCATTTTTTCTCAGTGCTGCTAAATACTTAGATTTCCATAGTCTTGTCTTTTTGTCATTTGTGATATCCCTTCTTTCTCTCTAATTACATCTTATATTCTGCAGTACTGGAAGTTTTACTGAAACAATGTACAAAGCAGGTGATGAATCTGCAGAGCTAACTAATTAAAGGATGAATTTTCAGGGCAAGTGAGGATATAGCCTGCCCCAAGAAGGAGTTTTAGAGGAGGATTATTGTGTTGTCAACTATTGAGAACAGATGTAGTTTATGGAGGTTGGGCAAAAAGCTCATCTGATAGCTCTTGGCCAAGTTAAGATGATGGCTAGTCAACAAAATACGATGTCCAAGAGACTGTGAAACTAAACCCTCCAGAAATATGTCCAAAGAATAATCCAAGCGTAAGGCAATACTGTACTAATAAATCAGCTTAGCCTCTTAACACTAACAGAATCAGATATGCGTATAATGATTCTGTTTAAAACATCTGAGGTGCTTGTCAAAGCTTTGTTATCGATATACATAATATACATAATTTTATTAAATAAAAAGAGATTGTCAGATTCCAGTTTTCATCAAATTTAATA
This sequence comes from Meleagris gallopavo, assembly GCF_905368555.1. Taxonomy (NCBI): domain Eukaryota; kingdom Metazoa; phylum Chordata; class Aves; order Galliformes; family Phasianidae; genus Meleagris; species Meleagris gallopavo. The sequence goes on from NC_139407.1 coordinate 35,707,912, forward strand.
AATGCTTTTACTCTTTTTATTACTGAAGATAAATTTCTTTAAATAGCTGCATGTCACAGTGTCCTCCTGGATAGCATTTTTAACTGCTCACGATTATTTCTGGAGTGCATTAGTTCCAATAATGTCATGAAGATAGGATCTAGAACTGTGAGGCTTTGACATAGCTCATCAGAATTACAGCCTGCTATGCATATGACACTACACTGATTGGTAATAAAGTAAAAAATGATAAATTAAAATAAAAATCTTGGCAGGGAATTATGCAAAATGTCTCCACTGTTTACCTTGAGCAGTCAGTAAAAATGGTATATAAAATAAAGCATATACAAAATTAACAAATTGTAAGCTAACAATAATTGCTGCTGAGTGTATATATATATACACACACATGTACATATATTACTCAAAATAAAGAAGAATGAATGTATTGCGTATTTCAAGGTAATTAACTATTTCAGTAGTTGTAGGATCAGTATGTAGCTTTTCTTCATATAACTTTCAAACTTAAAACAAAATCAGTAGTGAAGCAGAATATAAGCTATTGCTTGCATTAGGTAGTATATTGCAGCTTAGAGTAAGATACCACTCAGCATGAATAAAACTACCACAATTTATACTTACATTCAAGTTCCAAGTTCAGGATAAACATACTAGAAATTGTACCTTCCTTGTATTTTTTCTAACTTCTGAAATATAATCACAGCTTAAATGAAAGCAGACAAGACAGTTGCTGAGAAATGTTTTGACTGTGGAAATGAATAACTACATAACACCGTATTCAATTTACCTCACTTTTACCATCAGCTGGCATAATACATGATTTTAGCAAAGAAAAGACGTACACTCATGTGACAAACTGAACATACTGGCCAACGTGACACTGAACATCCAGAATCATTAGCTGTCAGGAAGTAAAGCTGTACCCGCATTGGAGAACTACCAGCTAAAGATCTGGTGAGGTAAGAGACTACCTGTCCTAAAGGCATCCATCTTGGACACTCCATCCATTTTTCAGCCTGAACTTCACAGTTTCTTCTTCATCCGTAGTCAAGGTGACAATTGAGTTTTCCACTTTTCTGAGATTCTTCCTTATTTCCATAATCTTCTGTAAATAAACAGGAAAATGAAAATAAGTGACAAACTTCCGAAAATAATTCCTGTTTTCTAGCCCCAGTATAGATTGCAGGAGAAAAAGGAAATGTTTGTTCTTACTTTTCTCTGATTAGATTTGAATTACCAGTATTAATAGGGATTACAATTTGCAGTTTCTTCCCTTGAAAGAAATTTCACACAGAGTAATTTGTCTCTCTTTAGTTCTTTTTCCAAACACACTGGAGCAGTAAAACTTTCCAGGACCCCTTAATTGGATGGACAGACATGTGAGAAGGGCAAAAGGATGCCTTTCCAAAGCAGAGTTGCAGGGATCATATCAACAATAATTCTGCCCCTCCTTTTAAACCATACTTCCAGGGGACTTGTTCTAATTTAAAGTGTTTTTGTTTTTTTTTTAATCTCTCTTTTATTCAAAAACATGTATTTGGGTGAAAAGCCCTTAAACAGTAATGCCCATCACTGCAAAAAAAGGTGAAAAACTCATTTAATGGAAAAATTATTTTACAAGGTACAAAAGGCTATCCAAACACTAAAAACAATGGCTACTTATGTTCCCCAGTCAAGGCTCTTACTGACTGCACTGAATTGACTAGATATATGGTAGACAACCAACTTATATCATTTGCAGATTATGCAAGTTATAACAACATCCTGATGTAGAAAATATTTTTTTTCAGAAGATATTGCCTCTTAAATTAGCTTTTACATGTAAATATAGAACAAGACTATTAGGATGGCTATTAGACCATAATAAGGGATGCTCATGATTTATCTCTTAATTTTTTTCCCACTACCGTAGCATAGCAGTACAATTCCCTTTTCAACCACAAACCATGTTCATGACATAATACTGTGCAATAAAATTGACACAAATAAGATCAATGGGTCATATTATTCTGTGTGATTGAATCAGAAGGCAACACAACTCCAGAGAATTGGTAATTCATTGAGTATCTTTCATAAGATTTTAGAAGATCCAATTGCCACAGATGAATTAGAAGCCAAACAGCAATAAACAACAAAATTACAGAAGCTTTCTATAAAAAAATCAGGCAAGCTTCTCCTCAAAACAGGTTAAGCAAGACATCACTGGCACTTGTTAACTAGGTCAGAGTCAATTGCAATTTAATATGTGAATTTTCATGCAATTAATCTAATATGGTAAAGAAGTATAATTAACGATCGTGTTGGGTGGGTCAACATTAACCACCTGCTGAAGATACAGATTGTAACAAAGGACACAGCAGGTCCATCACAGAAGCAGAGAATTTAAAGGCTTATCTCAGAAACCTTCCCTACCTCACCAGTACATAGGCTGCTCTGAAAGTAATGCCTTTGGTTTCTTTGCATGGAAACTGCAATACATACAAAGAGCACATTGATAGAGCAAATTCACAGCTATAAAATGCATTTTTCAAGATTTTCACCAACATTACTTATGCATTTTCATCAACAATGAACAAGAGCCTTTATGCTGTGCTCCTAAAAATCTGCTCCAGTGTAGGTGCCCCGCTGTTTCTGTTGGCAATGCTGAAACACACCACCTTACATCCATTGTTTGGCCTCCAGAAACATTCAGCAAGTGACAATGAATGTCAGTGGGTACATTTTTTTTTCCACATGAAGGAATTCAATGACACACCTTTGCAAAAAGGTGTGAAAGGCAAAAATACCCTGAAAGATTGAAGTAAGTAACAGCAGATGATTGTCTGAAGAAGGAAGCCATGATGATTCTATATAGTTTCAGTCTTTGGACACAAGAACAAAATTAATAAAAAGTAATAAGGAAAAAATATACTTAAATTTTTGTTTTCCCCTAAATAGCCCTTTGACCCTAGAATTAAGAACTCTATAAACTTGATGTCTGAGAAAACGTCTGTGACAGACACCCAAGAGAGGCCCATCAGAGCTTTACAAAAAGAATTTTTAAAGAGTCTGGATGCATGAGATGGAATGGTGTATCAGTTTCCAGATAAGTTTATCTTCCTGATCTTTAAAATAAATAAATAAATATTAAATAATAAAAAATAAGGCAAACACCCATAACACGTAAGCTTTACAAAAATAAAAATCTAGGCAAACTGTAGCCATGAAGCAGCCATATACACATTCAACTTAATCTCAGCGCACATTTTATATGTCAGAATACATTTTTCTTTTTTAGATGGAGAACTAATTGGCAAATAGTTCATGATGACTTCCTACAGTAACTACTGACAAATTAAAAACAAATTTTTTTTTGGCTATTTTGCCCAGCACATTCTTTACATTGCACACACACTGCAGTTTTTATTTGGTGCACCAGTTTTTCCATAAATTACACTGGCATAAAGCTGTTGAAATGCAGGCAGTAATCAAGATCTTAGTTTTACTAGGTGTATTATTTTGCGCATAAACATAAGGTACTTGCCTGGTTAAGTCACAGAGAACTGCTGGTTGAACTCAGTAAAATAAATACTGCATGTTAGAAAAATGGGTCTTCTAGTACAGAGATTATTCTGTAAAAGATAAGAAAAAAAATCATCCTAGAAATATAGTTACAATGTAACGTTTTGTTCTATCCTCAACCTGACAATTTTACTTCAAATCTGAATAATTTCACCTCTATCTGGAGAAGTAATATCTACACAAGAATTGGCTTAAAGTAATAAAGAAAACTTTTAGCAAGTGTCCTCCAAGAAATACTGGTGTTTTGACTATACTTGGAAGACAGGCAGAGCACTGAACTAGATATTTCGATTGATGGTGCAATCAAGAGAAGAAAGTCAGATGCTTTGTAGTGCTTCCAGGACTATTATCTATGGGGAATTTTGCTATTTTATTATTAAAAAAATAAAAAATAAAAAAATCAAACACATAGCCAGCATAGCTTCCTGTACCAAATACATAACCTAGAATTTTCAAGAACATTAATTTTTTAAAAAAGAAAGAGGGCTTAAAACACACTCACACAGTTTAGCTTAAAAAGCATAATCTTTGTTCATATAAAACAGGCTGGGCTGCTGCATTCTGACTACTTCTAAATAATAGCAGGTCACAATAGCAGGAAGAATAATACAACTGGGAATATTACTAAAGAGTTTGTCAGGTATGGATTAGGAACAAAGCGTGCAATCTTGTAGGTTGAAGAATAACTCCTACATATTAAAACAAGAAACACAAAGTTCAGTTGTATGTTCTTTGTGTGTGTGTGTATGTGTGTGTGTGTGTGTGTGTTGAAGACTATCACAGTAGACATGAAAACTGTGGATGTACTTTGCAACTGGCTGAAGATACCTGCAGTTTCAAAATGTCATAGAGGGTGGTTGCTCATCAGTCTTCAGCCATCTTTTAAATAGACCAAAGCCAAATCATTGGTATTTTAAATTGGTCTAAGATGCCATCATCATGTAAAGATAAAAGCTTCCACTAGGTTTCTGACTGCTGCACTATTTTCAATGGCAGTAGAAAAACAAGCTTCTTTACAATTATACAATTTATTTTTGTTTTTCCTCTTTTGAAAACTTACTATTATTTGCTATGAACCATTAACATAGGCTACCTAGCACAAGCATCTGGGTGAGAGAGAAGCGTACACTGTTGTCCCTGGTGTGCTGAATTGACCGAAAACAACATTGAAAGTGACATCCAGGATCTCTTCAGGTACTGCTATTTACTTCTAAAATATAGATTCCATTAGACAGAATAACACTTTCATTCCAGGCAGAATGAAATCTTAAAACTGATGACATGAAGATAAGAAACAATAACTGCAATGTCACTTTCAAGTGCCATTCTGCAAATAAAGTCATAATATCTGCAGACGATGTAGGGCTTTGGTGTAGGCTACAAGGGAATACAGCTACTGTTTGCAAATTGAACTGGCTGTAGTCTTCTTTTAACAAGTCAAACATGCTGACTGAGCCGCCTAACCTACCTAATTGAATACACTCAAAGCAAGGTAATAGTTCTTGCTGAACTCAAGCTATGATTCTGACCATCACTGCTGTTATATCATTTCTGTACTCTGTGGTGTTTATGCTTATTATCTATACTGGCTATCCAAATAGTGCTTTTTCCTCTAAATAACAGCTAAAGATATGGAGTTATGATTAGCACATATCTCCATGGGGACTAGATACCACACCACTCAATTTTAAGTGTGATATAACGGAAAATGGAGCAGGGATTTCAAATGGCCTTTAGCTGTTAACCTCAAAAAGCATCTTTAAAAATATTGTATTTGTTATTGTAATTTCTAATACTGTCCAAAAGGATAACTCCTGGGACTGCAAGAGCTCATTGGCTTCACATGTGTATATCCTTCTCTGAGGTCAAACAGGAACCTTTCAAGAGTGCACAGTTGAGAGAAGAATTACCTAATGAAGTGCTCTTGCCTGAGCACATCCAGCTCAGACAGTGCATCCTTGCAAACATAAAAAGCAGCTTTTAATGTGAGACCTGTTTTTGTTTGAAACTATGAAATGTTTATGGGAAATTTTGCCTGTAGGCTCTGAGACATGCACATGCATAAATGCACAAAGTATTGTTCTCATTTACATCATTGTGATCTCCAGGGGAAAAAAGGTCTGAAAAACAAATTTGTTCTTACAAAGGGGATGAAATGAAATTATCAGGTTAGAACATCTTACTAACTCTGACAACCAAAGGTGCTTGCTGAAGTACACTTTGTTGAAACCTAGTCTGTTGACAGACTCTTCAAGAAACAAGATACAGAAGTCAAAAACACAAGTTTAGAAGTCAGTATTGCAGAACAATGCACTGAACTTGGTTAAGCAATGAAAAAATGGGGGCATTACATAATGATATTCCTTTGGGGAACCAGAAATAAAGGGCAATGGTGAAGCGATTATATTACAGACAGTGTAACCTCCACAGTAGTTAGTTTGATGATAAGTTCAGTTATCATTGCATAGTAATTCCACAGCATATAAAGATATTCAGTAAGAATTGAAGTGAAAATCTCAACTAAAATTTCAGTGGCTCTTTCAACTTACATTAATTTTCTAGAGAATATCTTAGAGGCAGCGAGGACTTACTAAGAAAGAGAATTCAAGCAGATCACTGGATCAGAGCGATAAGGTTAGACACGTCAGATAAATAGGCTGGGACTGAGATTGATATCAAGAATGAGAAAGAACATATGTATTCTTAGGTTAATAATTGTAAGATTATTTCATTAGCTGATGCTTGGATAATTGCCAGCGTTCCCTGAAGAGAAATATTGCATGACGGCAGAAATTTTTCTAGCCCTGAATATACATTCTCTTTCTTGGTCTTGAGATCAAGAAATCATTCATGCAAAATGTGAAAACATCCTTAGACAACTCATGACCACCTAAGGGCAAAATGAATAAGGGGAACACTACCTAAATGACCACAAAGAGTTCCAAAAAACTCCCATACAACCCTTTGTAAGTGCAGGTAGCAGAGGAAAGCAGCCAAAGGGGGATAAAGTATCATGCTTACACATGATTATGTATTTAACAGGCATTTCTTTTGTATTAGCAAGGTGGAATAATGTAGCACTGCACGTAAAAAAAAATTGCATGAGCTGAAAGACGTGTGATAATTTGTGGAAATATTCCACCTGGTACTCTGACTAGAAAATAAACCAGGTCTCCTCTCAACATGCTTTGTGAGTATGTTTCAGGACTGCATAATTGCTACATTTTCAAGTATCAAGATAAGGAACCTTAAGTTTGAAATCTTAGACTGACAGTACTGAGGACCAGGGAAACAAAGAGAAAATTAGAAGCAGAAACAGTTTCTAGGGCACGGTGTGATATTTGAGTGCCAAGAGGTAAAGACCCACCAGCCAACTGAGCTCACTGCCCATTCACATCCGACACTGGAGGTGTGCCTCAAAATCCACAGAGTCCATTGACAACAGTACTCAAAAAACTCAGCATGAGTGTTTCTATGCCCATTTATTACTACAGATACTGGTCAGTTAGCAGTGCCCTTTATTCTTTTACCTTAATGAAAGGACAGAAGGATGTAGCTGACTCAAAATTCATTGTTGCAGATATTTTATATAAATGGCAGTAGAAGTAGTTTTACTGTTTGCTTTTCTAATGTCTAGCAAATTTCACATAGGATGTATAAACAAGCTATTAAGGCTGTGCTATCAGAAGTTGGATCACATATGAATGTCCGTGCTTCCCAGACTACATGATGATGTATTGTTTTTGCAGTATTATCCATCTCAGTGAGTGTTAGAACAGTCCAGCTGGACAATTTCTGTCAGGTGGAAGGGAGTTGTCTATAAAGTCCCAGTTTCACATGCAGCAGGGCTAAAAGCTATGTAGCACATATGAAAGGAAACTGAAGAAAGACCACCAGAACTGCTCTGGAGTCGCGAGAGAAGGATTCATGCTCTGCCTCAGATGACTTATGTGATAGTAAAATACAGTTGTTTTTTTAAAAAAATCACAAGACTACTGCTTGTATATTTCTCATCCTGTAGGAGCGTGTAGGAGTCTGAGTGACAGGTCATCAAAAACACTTCTTCAGAGAACAGAGAACAGTGAGCTTCTAAGATCTGCTCTTCAGAGTTCCTCCATAACATGAGCCACAGAATTTCAGCCCATCATTTCTATATCCACACAGAATACAATCTGTTTAAATGAATGAAATCCGTAATTTCTGACTGTAAAACTGCTAGTGTTCACCTTGGAAATATAATATAATCACATTGGATTGCCTACCAACACTCAGAAAATTGCGTAGGAAAAATCCAAGAAAGAAAATCCAAGAAAAGCTTAAAAATGTAGATTTGCATTTCTGGAAGTTTGTATTTCTTACACAGCTTCTGGGAATATGTAAGATATAAATAAGCAAACAAATTATCTTCTGCATCTTTTCCCTTCTACAGAACAGGAAAAAATAACAACAATACACTCTCATGAGGTGTTACAAAATAGAAGATTCAAAGTTGCTTATGTTTAAACCACAAGGGAGTGAAATGTAAAGACTAAAGAGACATTTAGTTGTCACCATCATTATTAGGCAAAAAAACTGTTAAACAGTGCTGCTTGGGAATGCTTCCTTTGCTTTTCTAATTGCTTCCCTATGGAGAAAAGGGTGGAATGCACGTGTTGATTTTACTAAAGTCTCCTTCTAAAAGAGCTGTTTAACTTTTAAGTAACACTGAAACACAAATAACCGCGTTCAATTTACATACAAACAGCTCTGACAAGCCAAACACCCTCCCCATAGCAATAGCTGAAGCAACACAGCCTGTGTCTGCAGCCTTTTAGCTCTCCTCCTCCTAGCCGAGCACCACTCAGACACTTCATATTCTAAGGGTATAGTCACCTATAAAGCTGGGGAGAAAAAGTACTTTTTAAAGCTCTAAATTTTCAGTCCCAACTTTCTTCATAGCATTTTTGTTTCAGCAAGGCACTTAGGTATAGATGTCAGTGAGAGGAATCAATACTGTTATTCACTTTCTTTTAGTTGGTCTGTGAAATGAGCAATGTGAAAATATGTATTGGCGCACCGCCAATTTCCATTAAAAACTAAGTCTGATTACATTTTTATTTCACTTTCAATAGCTTCTCTTCAGCTTTAAGTAGTGAGTACTGTACTCACGGCTGCATGCTCTGGGAAATCCCTGGCAATTCCATCCACAGAGAGTACAAAATAGCCCTACTCACTTCAGAGCAGATCTGTGCACCCTTGAAAGCATTACAGACTTGATTTGCAGGCAGAAGTGCCTCTTCCCATCGCTCAGGGGCTGCAGGGTTTGCCATGCAGGAGAGTCAAAGCTGTATCAAGAATGTTCCCTGAACGCCAGAAGTCAAAAGACAACACATGAGAAAAAACTAGCACATCCCTGCTGCATTAGCTGTCATGCTTACTTAAAAAGCATTTTGCTCAATATTTTTGGTTGTTTTTTTTTTTTTTTGTTTTGTTGGTTTTTTTTTAAAGCAGCCTTTTCAGTTACTAGATAAAAGAAAGTAGGAAAAAAAATCACAAGTTTATATACAATTAACAAAGACTTCCTATCAGTGTCACTGGTCATCACAAGGCTTGATAAATCAAATCTTTTCTTTCTCTCCCACTCGTGTTTAGTACTTCTATATAAAGTACAGCAGATTCAGAAGGATAGACTTTTTTTTTGTGAAGTAGTTCAATGATTAGAGTACCATTAAAGTGACAGAAATTCTCTTTTGCCTTAGCTAAGCTACACAGCAGTATTAAAGCAATACATTCAGTGAAGCAGAGGGAAAGCATCACTCTTTTTCCGCAGATTCTGAAAAGAAGTATAAAGAAAGGGATTTACACATGCATGACAGAGAAGACTTGGAGAGAAGGGTCTTTTCTGAACAATTTTTCCTCTCTCCTTCACCAAATTTTGCTTCCTAGGGCTTCCTCTGTCTTATATGTAGGGCCTACATACTGAATGTCACTGAACATCAAGTACTTGGTCCCACTAAAATGGAAGTACCAGTTAGGAAGCTTAACGTGGGTCATGGACATCCTAAACTCTTTTAATGTGGCCTAAGCTCCTAATCTCAAGCATTCTCCTTCAGGAATTCAGTCTCACAATTCAGTAACTCACTGCTATGATCATACCAACAGCTACTAAACGTTTCTGTGACACCATTCATAAGCATAACACCTCACTACCTCACTTTTCAGGAGTTGCCCTGGAGAAACGCAGCATCTGTAGGTTTCTCAGTCTCTCTGAGCACAGCACAAGTGGGGTCCCTTCACAGTGACATGTTTTGCTACTGCAGGCAACATTTCCTCAGTGGCAGTACTGAAAGAAGCAGCTGCCATTGTCACCGCCTATCATCTGCTTTAACAAATACTAAGGAACCACTGCCAGGATTAATCCCTCTCCTGACTGAAATAGATGTCGTAACATGTACAATGAGTCTTCTCCTTGAGCAGCTTTTTCTATTTATCTCTATTTTTTGCTACAGAAGCCATGTCAACGCAAGCAAGGGATCATGTGGAAGAATGAACGGGCTCTGATTATGCATATCATATCTGACAGCCTTTCAGAGGCACTTTCTGGGTCAGCATGCTCCATTATTCTCCAAATGTCACAAAAAGGTATTTAAATCAACAGGCTGAAGAGCAAGGATTAACAAGCACAGGAACACAGACATCAGAGCACTCAGTGACATGATGTTAAATACTGTATGCCATGTCTCCACCAGCCCTTTCTGTGACAACAGTTGGGAAGCATGCAAGCATGCTTGTTCAGGGCAGGAGCTGTAGATGCCAATAGGGCCCATCTTGCACACAAACATTTTTGATGACTATTTCCACATTAGTTCATCTTGCTGGGGCATCCATCAGTCCCTTTTCCAGGCAATAGACCTCACATACAACAGCAGCGAAGCCACTGACAGCCACAGCAGGAACATGAGGCCTCCTCAGGTCCAAGGCTGCCAATGAAGGCCTTCTACCACCAGGCACAGGAGGACATAGTGTAAATTGGTACACATCAGTCTCATAGCTCTTCCCATTTCCCTTGGTACTTCTCTTACGTCCCTCTCTGTCTCTGTTTTCTCCCATGAGCATCCCATCTTGTGCAATTTGCAGAAGAATCACAGAATCACCAAGGTTGGAAAAGACCTTCAAGATCATCCAGTCCAACCATCCATCCATCACCGATAGTACTCACTAAACCATGTCCCTCAACACAACATCCAAACGTTCCTTGAACACCTCCAGGGTCTGTGAATCAACCACTTCCCATTGGGCAGCCCATTCCAGTGCCTGACCACTCTTTCAGAAAAGTAGTATTTTCTAACGTCCAGCCTAAATCTTCCCTGGCGCAGCTTGAAGCCATTCCCTCTAGTTCTACCACTAGTTACATAAGAGAAGAGCCCAATACCCAGCTCACTACAACCTCCCTTCAGGTAGTTACAGAGAGCAATCTAGGCAGAATCATGATGTTCAGAAACGTTCTTCCCTACCTCTTCCCTTGCAAGCACAGTGTGACTCCTCAAACTCATCTTAGAATCATAGAATCATTAACGTTGGAAAAGACCAATAAGCTCATCTAACCCAACAGCCAATTCATCATCAGTAAACTGTCACTCAATACTACACGTACTGAGTCCAAAGCTATGCCTGTGCACCATGCCTCTCACTATGCTTGTGACAGCCCTTGAGTCTGCCTGAGTCAGCTACTGCTTTTATTTGTTTCTGATGAACAGAGACTGTGTTGAACTTTCTGCTGTCAAATAGCACCACTGCTCTCCCTCATTCTTCCACAAGTCCAAAGAGTGGATATACATAGGATCCATCATCACTTTACCCAAAAGCTTCCTTCCAGTGTACCCTTTTTTTTTTTTTAATGTACTTCCAAAGAACACAAAAACGTAAAGATCTATTACAGCAGGAGGCCTATAGCAACACTTAGAAAGAAAATGTCTGCTGTCCCTCTAGCTTAAAATGCAGAATACGACTGGATACCTATGTACACCCAATGACTCACCCAGTTCTTGGTAAGGACTGGAAGCAATGCATAAAGGCACTCATGGAGCAATTAGAAGCATATCAGTGGATAAACTGGCCAGCTGCAGCATGCAGCCTCCTCTGTGCAACAGCAGGGCTTGATTCTTCCCCATGCACTGCAGATCCTATCATCCTGCACCTGGCATCTGCACTGCATGCCACAGTAAGAGCGCTTACATTTGTTTTATTTCCAAGCATCAGGCTTGCCATTGTTAACTACTGCCACTAGTCAATTAGACACTAAGCAGTTCCAAAAATATCAGTTTGGGGTAATAATTTTCTCTCAGGTGAAATCTGGAATCTTGAAAAATAATGATGCATGTGTGTATGCGTATATATTTTGAAATATTAGCACTCGCAATTATTTCAGCATCAATTCTCACATCTTGCAGGGCCGAAATTAATTATTTAGAGATCAGCCTGTTCAAAGATTTTAGTTATATATTTACTTTTTAACTGTCACACCTTTTCTCACAGCTTTGAAGATGCTGTAACTTAAAACTTACTAAGAATGTATCAAGGGATTCATGGCTGGTACCAGCTCAGAGATTCACTCATCCAGTAATTATTTGGTAACTTTCAAATGCCATTGAGGTGCCTTCATTAGTGCCTTTACCTCAACGATTGCTCAGGTAACCCATCTTCATTTTTCTAGAGGAAAAAAAAAAAAAAAAAAACCAGACAAACATTTGTTTGTTTCCCTGTTTCCCGGGGGGAGGGGGAAACAAAAAAAAACTTTAAAAGTACAGCGTTACAGTAGGTGATACCCTCAGAGGATTATAAGGCTGTAACGGCATTTTGGATATTTAGCTAGGATTGGAGTTACTTGCTCACCTTCTGTATAGGAGTGAAGAAGAAAAGAAAAAAGATCTTCCCACCGTGCTTGCTATGAATCCTCACACTGACGCTTATGTGAAGTCCTAAAGTGTTTAGTCATATAAAGGAAACAGAATTAATTTTTAAACATAGTTGTTGGGCCTTATCTAGAATCTACATTTTTCAGCAAGCTTGCTAACATTCAAAGAAAGAAATAATCCAAACTCCAAGCCCAGTCTCTCTGCCTTACTGCTATGAACACATGATTTTTGGTGCACGTAGTCTTATGTTTAGGCTGATTAATATTTTTTTCTTTCTTTGACAAGAAACATCTCTGATCTCTTTTATTTAAATATGGACTGTGTGGCAATGACTAGATGGTTGGGATGCAGTTCTTGAGTTCCCTTTCCATTTTCAGGCAAATTAAAACTGCAACCACATTAAGATTTTATGTTCTAGTAAACCTATCTACTAGGAAGTGATTTTCCAGTGTTAATCCAACAATTGTAAAATACCGTATTTTAGTGCGTGTTTCTTTATTAACAACTGCTAATGAGATATGCTTCTACTGAAAAGTCAGGATGAAAGATCTCCACAATACCACCTTCTCAACTTTATTACATACCTCAAGTTAGCAGTCCTGAGGAAAATTTATTTGCATTGATAAAGATCACTCACAACCACAGACATATTGGAAAGCCTAATGTGCTTCCACAGGTGCTCTGAAGATTTATGAGGACAATGAACTTCCAAGTACTCAGGTCACCCTCAAAAGATTTATAGGTCAGGATGGTACAAAAGAACAGTGAACTGCGGGTCTTCAGAGACTCTGTATGTCTGCCCATGGAAAACAGGCTTCACAAGCAAATTTTATAGTTTTAAGCTTAATTCTGAATAGGTGAGTTCTGAGAAAACAACTGTCAGGAGTGTTGAATCAAAATGCAGAAATACAGAAAAGTATTGGCAGTCCTCTTGAAAGGCTTTAAAGGTGGAATTGGTAATTTGGGAGGGTTTCAGGGTGGGCAGCTCAGAGCTGGCAGAATAGCTCCTCTTCCTCCCAGGCCGCTCAAAAATCAGGTCAGGGTTGCAGCTTCACCCTTCTATAACCTTCTGGATATTAGAATAATGAGAGTAGGGTCCCTACCTTAAGGTCTGATCTGCTCCTCCTAAAAGTTCATAAATCAGCCTCTGGGACTGAAGCTCTTTGTCAGTTAGAAAATATTTATGGGTTGGAGACATGTTTCAGGTACATGAGGAATCTCAGAAAAAATTAAGCTGTCCACATAGACATAGATATTCTGCAGAAGGAAGTTGCTTGTATAAGCAGTCTTCAAGGTATCAAGGACTGCATAGTATAGCTTTTCATTAGGTATTTGAATTTGAAATGTTCATTTGAAACGGCCATGCTTTTGCGAATGTTGCCTTTGTTCTATGTTTCTTTATCATTGGATTATTCAAAAACATTATCCTTCACAGATAAACCTGATCTGCTTTTATGGATTGAAGCAACAGAGATGGAATAGTCATGAACTGAGTTTGATTAAAATAGAAAATAGTGCCAAATTACACAAAAATTTAATTCAGTACTTGATATTTTGTTTTCACTATAATAAAAAAGCAAGTGCAATTTACCAGAAATTGTTGTTCACCACAAAAAGTGCATGCTATTATGCACCAATTGACAGTGGTGTATTTAAATTTTCAGTACAGTGGAGAACTGACTAAAAATAACCCTGTCTTTCTCTTCCTCGTCATTCAGCAAATCAGGTGTAGTGTCTTCAACATAAATTCAGAAAATACATTTCAGCACTTAAAACCAGTTTTAAGCAGTTCTCATTCTTTCTAAATTCTTTGCCTATGCCTTAGAGGAAATAAATCACACTCTTAAGCTGCTGCAATAATCCCCAAGAAACAAAACAGGAGGAAGAAATAATGGGTAAGATTATGAGTAAGATTTTGGCAATGCAAATGTAGTATCTCTGTTCTTTACCCCAGTGTTTAGATTTATAGCTGTCAAAATCAAACAAAAATAGTGGGATTTTCTTTGTTAAAATTATGTGGTACATTTTATAAAAAGCACATTTAAAAAAAAAAAAGTAATGTCAACCTGCACAGGGAAAAAATACCTCAAGCAACAAAATACTTAAGTGTTCTCCACTAGATTTTGGAAGAGATCTCAGGAAAGGAAGAAAGCAATACCTGCAGAGAAGTATAAAGACAGACAACCTGTTCTGTTTGTAGACATAACCACCCTTTACATCTGCAGCTCCTTGGGTTTCCCCTGTAGCTAGGGAGGACACACCATCTCCCTTCTGGACAGGGAGACTTGACAACGTGGAAACATGTCAGACTTGATAATGTTGGAAAGAGTTGCACTGATTGGGCATGGAGGTTCTTGAAAGGAACCTTGGAGCAGCACCAATAACAACTTTTCTACTTTGTTTTATTGACTTCTTCCCCCTGCCGTGTTCCTCTTCTTCAAGCCCCTTGAGATTATACAACCCTCTGAGACATACGTTATCATCCCTTTGGCCCTAGTTTTGCTCTCCTAATATTTCTTTTTTGTTACTTACTGTTTGATTATCTTGATAATACTCCCCCCCCACTCTTCCACCTCCCCAAAGCAATTTGCTAATCCTCTATTTTTATTATTTACAAGATTTGACCAACATTACCTCGTTGCAGCCATAAAATGAGGTTATACTGGAAAGCATGGACATTGCTTTCTCCCTGTTTTTAAGAAAGTTAATCAGTTCCTTTTATTAGTTTTGTTTGTGCAAATACATGGCCAGGGTAGGCTACTCTGTTGGTATTATTTGCTTTTGATATCAGGAAATTCTCACACTGTTGTTCTGACCTACATAATTAGGACAGGTTTTTTTGTCTGCATGCCTCAACACAGTTGTAGTTCACCCTTTTCTACTTATGGGTCTTCCTGATCTTGTGAAAAAAGACAAGTTATTTTTCCAAATAAATGGTATTTCACTGACATTAATCCTACTGCAGCATGGGTAAACTTGTCTCCTATCCCCAGCAGAACATGGATAATTGCAAACAACTTTAGTTTTATGGGAAGCCCAATAATGCATCTGCAAGCCCTTTTTTAGCAAGAAACATGAGAAGAAATAGGCACAATTTTAAAGTTTCAATTTAAGTACATTCAAAATAACCTGCACCTCACTGACTTGTCTTGATTTACTGAGAATTATACCCCCTTACAAGAAAACCACATCATATTTTGGAAGCTTGTTTGTTTAGCTGTTGCTTTCTTTAAATTAATTGATGAAATACAATTGAGAGTACATCTTAAAAATGGTCCAGAACTGTTTTCCCTCTTTGTATAGCTCTTATGTGTACAATGAACTTGCAGGGAAACTTACCCACTTTGGCCTTTATGCATTCTTTTAATGAAATAGGACTGAATAGCAAAAGAAATAACAAAGAACATACACAAGGATCCTGCAACCTTACAGGTATCAAGTTAAATTTAAAGATACACATCTACTATCTTGAAAGAAATACCTTTTGGGGAATTTATCTTGACTAAGAAGAAGAAAAAAAAAAACCACTAGAAATACATAATGCTTTATATAGAAGTCTGTGTGCATATATTTGGGTGCACAGTCACGCATCTTAAAAAGGCACACAGCTCAGGGGCTTTTTGGTTGCTTGATTTTAATCTGTTCCAAATTGTGGTCCTCAAATTGTGTTTTCTATAATTGCTTTTAGCCAAGCTATAACTCACTGTATTTGGAAACCTTAAATCTTCCTGATCTTACATTGGGTTTTGGAGATGATTATTAAAATAGACTTTGAACCATTTTAGTAACAACCACACGAACCAAGTTAAACTTTCAAGAGTTAAGAAAAACGTAACAGCTTAATTTTTGAAGTGGAACAGCTACAAAACCCCCTGTGAACATTTGTCTTTTTTATTTCAATACTAATATCTTAGATTTTATGACCTTATTAAAAAAAAAAAAAAACACAATAATTTAATTGTTCTTTTTACATTGTGTTTGTGCCCTTTACATCATATCTCCTACTACTAATAACTAATGAGGATAGTAATTACTTAACAGATGGTAAAAGTGCTTTAATTGCTTTTAAGGACTACTGAGCTTGGCTGTATTTGGGGAGCATTAACTTCTGTGACTTTTCATCTTCCTCAGCTCATTCCAAGTTTGTTCAGCCATCATTAAACATTGAAAGAACTTAGCTTTTTTCTCCAGCACCATCGAATGGGAGGCTAGTAACATGCGGCTGCAGTCCATTGTTATTTCAGACATATGTCTTTTGTGAGGTGGCTCTTAGCACTGAGAAAGAAGTACTCTTCCCTTTTCTTCTCAGTCCTATCACCATGTCAGGTTATGCAGCCCAGGGCACCCGACCTTTAGTTACCAGAGCTGCATCTCTCTCCTTTTCCCGCAGCAAAGAACTATCAGATCATTAAGAGGAGGCTAGGGGAAAGAATGTAAATCCTCAAAGGTAAATGGGCTGAAGCCTCATTAACATCTTACAATGCATTTACATTATCTCCTGAGTAACACAGGCAACAGAAATTTTCAAATCAGAGGAAAGAAATTCACAGTCAACACAAACACAGTGACGCTTTTTAGACTTACCTTGCTCTTCAAATAAATTGCACACTAACCACAGGAAATGCTGGCCTAATTAGTCAAGCTGCACTACAAACCACCATGAATTCTGCTGAATGTTTCATCAGATCCAGTGTTTGTCTTTCTGGATTTGTATGTGAATTTGGACAAGGAGCTGCAGCAAAAGATTAAAAAAAAAAAAAAGAAAGACTCAAAGATAGCAAAGGGTATATCTAGAGACACATCATTCTACCTCATAATTGTAGCTAAAATAAATTATATGGGTCTTGCTTTTTGCAGAATCTGAAATTATAAATAAAGAAGAACGATTTAATCAAATTTAGGATCAACTGCTTTCTTACTTAATAACTAAGGTTACAATTAAGCCGTACTTTTTTTTTTTTTTTTTTTTTTTTTTTTTTTTGGTATAAGGAATTGTACAACAAATATCAGATGTGCAAATTCTGGTTAAGTATGCCCATAAGCATGATTCGTTATTAAAAATAAATATTTACATCAGATTTGTTACTTGAAATAAAATAGGTAAATAATTGGATGCCGCCCTGGGCAGACTGTGTGTGCTCGATCTAGTGGTTGGCAATCCTGCTCATGGCAGAGGGATTGCAACTGGATGACCTTTGAGGTCCCTTCCAACTCAAGCAATTCAATGATTCTATGATTACGGACATATTATAAGGTAGAAGTCATTACGTTTTTATTTCAAGTATAAAATGTAAAGGATTGATTGCTTTTTGGGAGGAATTTGGAGCCAGCTAGTGGTAGAGAGAGACAGCAAACTCTCTCTCTCCTTTTGCTGAGTGATGACCCATTGCTCTCCATTCATTGGTGAGCATTTACATAAGGTAACCATTCAATGACTGTATGGAAGGCAGCAGCGTTGCCATCTCCTGTGATGTTTAGCCAGTTTTCCAATACTAAAAAACAGCTCCTGGAATCATAAGGGACATTTTGTTCTCATAAAAAATGCCCATTTTCAGTCTTACCAGTTCTTGGAAAGACTGAGAAAAATATGGTATAAACAATTAACAACAGGAATGCAGAATAAATAAACATTTATGTTTTTTCAATATTTCAATATTTATCAGGGACCAAATTCTACTTTTGAATGCTTGCCTACCATCCAGGAAAATGTTTCCTTGGGCTTTTTAGATTGATGGCACCTTTCACCAAACCTTTACATCCCCAAGCTCCAGGACTGTGACTGCACCCATTCAGCATGACCCCAAGCCTTAGCTCAAGCAGATCTTGTCAGAATAAGTGGTTGACTTCTGCTTATTTTCCTCCATGTACCTCTGAGTTCCTCCGAGTGCAGATATAAACTGTCCATTTATATGCACTGAATCTGAACACCTCCTCTAACACTGCAATTTTATTTTTCATTGAGAAGAAAATGATAGTTATTTGCCCAATGAAAACCCGAACATGACCTGCAACTTGCATTTTGTTCAATAATCTCCAGTACATTCGGTAAACTGCTGTTCTGAGTGTATTATGTTCAAACATAGAGCGAATAATTATAATCATTACCATAAAAAGAAGGACTTAGTAGGTATTAATTTTTTATGCACTAGGCACTTCCTTTGCAATTCTGTTGTCATCTGGCATCATTGTCCCGTAAATATAGAGTGCAGCCTGAAACAGCTCTGCCTTGTTTTGTAATATGGTTCCTTAGGAGTTAGAAAGTTTAAGCAGATATAGCTGATTGTAGAGACATTAGCATTTAGCACAGATATTATGATGAAAGATACAATATAACTTTTAAAGTAGAGCTTCACAGTTTAATAAATTAATAGAATCACTTGAGTTGGAAGTATCCGTAAATGCCATCTAGTCCAACTCCCCTGCAGCAAACAGGAACACCTACAGCTACATCATGTGCTCAGAGTTTGGTTCAGCCTGACCTTGAGTGTCTCCAGGAACAAAATACCCACCACCTCTCTGGGCAACCTTTGCCAGTGCCTCACCACCCTTATTGTAAAAAACTTCCTCCTTTTATCCAATCTAAATCTTCCCTTTTTTAGTTTGAAGCCATTTCCCCTTGCCCTATCAAAAAAATTGTTTTGAACAAGGAGAATCCTTGATTATTTTACACACCAACTTAGGCTGGGCTTTACATGAGCTTGTAGAGGCTTGGGGAAAAAAACAAAAAAGACAAAAGAAGACTGAGATTGCCAAATGAATAAAGGCAGAAAAGTAGAGAGAAAAAAAAAAAAAAAAAGAAGAAGGAATAATCACACAACTGTGGAGACACTAGAAGGTAAGCACCAAGCCCTCTTTTGCCTAGTTTTTCTTTCCTGCTTCATAGTAATGGATCCTCACATGTTGCACAGGATTCCCTATTCTAGTGAACTCTTAGATTTGGCTTGGTTTTCCTAAACATGAACAAAACATTACAGAGCATGACAAACTGCTGTACACAGTTACTGCAATGTTTTCAAAACTGCATGCACCACTCTTTAGAAACAGGTAGATACAGAAGCTGAGCACTGGGCTGTTTCTGCAGAAAGGAAAGCTGTTCTTACAGTCTCCCAGCTAGTTGCAGCTGGGGTGCATCTCTCTGCCTAGCTGCCAAACCCCTCCTCCAACTCTGCCCATTTAACTATCTTCTCTTACACGCCAAGTCGCTCAAAAAAGCCTCCTTGCATGGAGGACTGTGCAGCAGAGATAGCTGAGCCCTCCTCTGCACGGGCCAGCGGCTGAGCTGGGCTTTGGAGGGGTGAGCCAAGTCCAAATATAGAGCTTCAGGAAACATCCTTGCATGAAGAGCAAAGCCAGAGCAGCAATGAGGATGTCTCTCAAAAATTCTCTTTAAAAATTCTCTTTACTCTCTTTTTTTTTTAAAAAAAAATCTCACAAATAAATATTTTTCCATTTTAATGTACCACTGAATTAAGTGAAATCGGATCATGAGACTTTGCATAAATGTTACATATGACATACAGCATTTAGTCTTGCAGCCTAACAAAAGAAATTGAGCTTCTTTTACACACTATTCATTAAAAAGTGAAACAGAAAACATATCCTCTCCCCACCTGAAAAAATGCAAAAGGTGCATTACTGGAACTTTAAGCTCTCCTCCTCAGCAATGAGCATACTTAAAAACGTCCTTTAAATGTCCATACTTAAAAACACAGGAAACAACACATGTTCATTAGGCTTTATGTACTTTTTTCTATCTTCCTTTAAAAACAAACAAACAAAAAAACAAAAACAAACAAACAAACAAAAAAAACACTATGTTCTTTCAATTCCTCCAGAATCACTAAAAGCAAGCACTTTGCAGGAGGCTTCCTGAACCTTGTAGAATTAAAGCCGTGAATGGTCTATCACCTTAGTTACACTACATGATTTCCAGACCCGGCAAGTGCACTAAGCTCACTCACAGCAAATCACAGATTTACTGTAATTCTGAGAGCCCTAGGTTGGAGCCATTTCAGACACAAAGTACAATCAATCATCCTGAAGCATTTCAGGCTTTTCATTCTTGATAAATGTAAAACACAGGGAGGGTAAACAAAGAAACACCTACAGTTTAATTAAAGGCTGAAAGTCACAGGTATCTTCTGATATTTGAACAAAATTTTAAATAACAAAATTTTAAATTTTGTTTGTGTTATCACACATCTTCCAGTAGAATGCTTCCATGGTTCTAAGCTAACATGTTTTTTGTCTTTATCTTATTTATTTTGATTGAAAAGGTAAAATTAATACTTTTCTCACAGCCTCTGGATACTCAAGAACAAAATATACAAAAACTCCCTTGGTGTTAAAACAATCACTACAGCGAGATCTCTGAATCTGTAATTATAAAGAACATTTATATTCAGAAAGCAAAGTAAGCATGTTTGCCTTACTAAAGGTGACAGCAAATCGGTCTGGGAAAAGGGGAAAAAAAAATGAGTTCAAGAAAACTTTAGTAGATAACACGCACTCACATCAGCCATCCTGCTACAACTGCTTAAAGCAGTGCCAGAAGTCATGTCTGAGTTAGTGGCAGAGAAGGTGGGAGGAAAATTGACCGCACTCAGCATCCTTTTACTCATCAGGCATTTTCAAAGCAAACTCTGATTTACTGTCATCCTTCCAAGGACATCAGGGAAAGGAGAGAGAAGAGAGCTCACCCTAATGAGGAGCTGATTTGCACCTGAGATCTTGGAGGGGGTGGGGAGGAAGCAGTTCTGATGCAGAAATACCAATGAAGAGCAGAGATGGTCTTTGGGGAATACCTGTATCCTAATGGAGGAGGAAGAGAAATTTCAAGATTTCCACAGACCCTGGAGTATTTGTTCTGAGGTTTCTAATGTTGTTTGCATTTGTCCTTTAGAGATATATGCTTGGGCTAACTGCATGCAGATCTGGTTTATCATTTCAACAGTTTAGCAGAAACTTGCTCCAGTGGTACAACAGTGATTAGAGTACAAGAATGACTGCTCCCAACATCAGTAGAACAACTCAGCAAGTGGATCAGGAAAAACTGAATTGATCTTAAGCTCTTTGGTCCATTGTCCCTTCTGGAGTCAGTGCAAAGAAATATGTTCTACATCAGTTACCATGAAGCTTGCAAAGCACATCTTGTGCTTTGTTCTTATGCTGCAAGGATATTTCTAGACTGCATCCAGACTCATTTCAGCTTCTTGGCTGGTTGCACAGGGGATGGAGCAGCATACCTATTTGAACAGCTTTCTGGGGAAAGAAAAGCAGGAGGGCAAAGGCGCACGCAGCCATCAGCTGTCTATCAGGGACAGCAGCTGCTTATTATTAGCTTTTGCTCTGCACTAAGCTCAGAGCATCTGGCAGCTGAGAGCAGCAAGAACACAATCCAACTCTCACATCAGCCTGCTTCATGCAAAGATTTTGCAGGAAGGGATAGGTGGGAAGCCGGACAGAGCCTCAAAACTCCCAGGTATCCACAAGGGAACTGATTCACTACTAAACGTGTATCTGGGAATAATTTCTGTTCTACTGACTGGTTCAATATAGAACAAACTCTACAGGCATTTTCCATAATGTAATAGGTTTGCTTTCATAACTGATACATCTGTGGAAAGGTATCTACTCTGTATAGAAGCACCAAGTGGTTCTATGAAAATACGGCAAATGCTTGTGAACCCAAGGCTCTGAGAGAAGATCTGAAAAACCTTGGAAATAAACACTGCATTTACTTATCATCCCAACAACCCTCATAAAGAAGAGGCCATGAGCCTTCTGCAGAATAGCAGGCTTTAGGCAGAAGAAAAAAGTGGTGGTACTAATGTCTATGCTTCTTCTACATTCTTATAGTGTATTTATTTATTAACTTGTCTCCACTCTAGTGGAAGAAAAAATAATTAGAAAGAAGAAAGAAATTAAATCCAAATATGTTCATTAGCCTGCAGCTGGGATTCTGACAGTCTGGTGCTTACGTCTACACGATGCTTTGAGGAGCTCTAGAGTACATCCAGCATCTGCAATTCTGAGGATAAATGAACAGCCTGAACTGAAATAGATGCTCTTGAAATAAAACTAACTCACAACATTATGAGTTTACACTCTTTTTTCCCCCTTTTTTCATTTTATATTGGTAAATTGACCAAAACATATAGAAGAAAGTAACTATTTCTTCTGGGTATTTTTGTTGTTATTTTTGTTGTTATTGTTTAATGCTAAAACTTTGAGAAAAAAAAGTTAAGCATACAATGTTATTGAGGCCTTGTGTCCAACATTACCTTGATCCTTGAATTGCATACACCTGCATTTACATTTAAGCAAGAAATCCTTTTGAATCTTTATGATTCAAAATAACTAGCATTTTGGAATGAAATGATTTTTTAATTTATAAACATAGCCCTACACGTAGTATTATACATCATGATCTAAATCTGTACAGTTAATATTATCTGTCCAATTAAAAGGGAATCAGTTTTTCATTGGCAATATTCTGGTCTAAAATTATTTGCTGATGCTGTGTTCATATATATAGATAGATAGATTGATATATTGTAGAAACTGTTCAACTTTGGATGAGGATTTCTTACCATAAGAAAAGGAATCTGTAAACCCATTACTGAAAAAAACAGTGATCTCTGAGAAATGGATCAGACAAATTTCTTCAAAGCTCAGCGGTTACGAAGTTAGTTTTGGCTTTTTTTAATCCCTGGAAATCCATCTCCTCCAGCAGCTTTGTAATAATAAGTTAGAAGAGATTTTCTTATTCATACAAAGTGCCTGTGGGAAAAAATCCTGCTTAATTCTTCACAGCAAATCTTTGAGTACAAACTTCCACAGAGTCACTTTAAGTTACTCCGAAAACTGGAAATGATGTTTTGGTTACAGCTTACAGATGGGCACTGCTTTAGAAAGATCCTATAAGTAGATAGAGACAAATCTTATTAAGTCAAATCTCTTCATTTCCGCCCTTATTCTTCAGTATGTTTTGAATATGATTTCAGGAAAGATGATATCTGAGCTCTGAACTTTCAAAGCAATGAGAAAGACATGTGCCACTTAAATCTTCTTTTATTCCTAGAATATGTTTTTAGATCTGGAAGTACAAACTGTGTCAAGTTCCAGGGTAAGAGCAGAGAGAGGGGCACAGGAAATAACCAAAGGAATTTGGAGTTTCACACTGCTGGTAATATGAGTATCATCTGCCCCATTAAACAGCGGCTACAGTTTCTTTGAGCAACACTACTGTTATACAGCTGCCTTTAATGCTCAGTTTAGTAAAATGAACTACCATGTGGCTGACAGATGTTTGACTCGAATAATGTATTATGATCTAGTGGAAATGTCAGATAACATTCTTCACCCATTTGCTTAAGGTTCTTTTTCATCATTCAAAATGTCTCATGTAAAGTGCAACATCTTGTAGGTCTGTGAGTAAAACTCACTTTTGGATTAAAATTGCATCCTCTTAGATGGTGTGCAAAATTATGTAAACATCTATTTTAGTGGTTTCAGCTTATAAAAAAGTGAAAAATGTTAAATAAGTAGATAAGTATGCAACATAGGTTTATTTTAGCTTCATGAGAGACGGATGGACAAGATCATACAGTCCTAAATTTCCACTGTTTGCCTGAGAGCAATGCTCTCTGTGTGGCTTTTTAAAAGATCTTGTCAGTAAGCTCAGCCAAAGTATCTTGAATTTCAATAACATTTAAAAATTATTGTTTTCTTGGGGTAACCACTAGTCATACTGATCAACAGAACTTGTTTCCTTACATTCTTGTTTCTGTCCAGGTGGTACCTTTCCATATAATTGCATTAAATGGGGCACCTTGAGGATCTGGAGTTATCTTTTATTTCAAGGTGCAGTCATTATTAATGAATTGAGTATGTCAGTGCTTTGTACCTTTCAAAGCCTGCAACAGTAACAACATTCCATTATTAAATGAGAATTTTAAAATTATACAATAATTGTGTCACTTGGCAATAGAATACAAAAATAATTGGGCCAATGCATTTCTATTTAGAGAGAGCTTACCTAACAAATTGGGGAAAACTATGTTTTGGTAATACAAGGTTCACAGAGCTTAGATAATAGTGAGCTGCAAACCTGCAGCATTTCATAGTCCCCTGAACTGAACTAGCAATCTGAAAATACTGGTTTTCCAATTACTAGGTAATGCATTTCCCCTGACTGCTAACAGAAATGTATGCCATAAGAATCTGTTGGTTTGGAATGTTTCTCACTGTAGTAGCAGTTAAGCACTAGCAGAAAGGGAGATAAAAATAAAATAAAATAAAATAAAATTATAAATTAAAAAATTTAAATAATCATGATCAAGATTAAAAAGTTGAGTTAGTAAAAAAGCACTGAATGTTCCATAGTCCCATTTGGAAGATAAATGTTCAGAATTTTTCTTCCATAAGTCTATATGTTTCCTTTCACAAAGTTTTGGTATGTTGGCATATATATATTTTAGCTTACTAGGCTATTTTCCATCTGATGAGGAAAATCTAAGCAATCTAAAAATCTGAGATGTTCAAAATGAGTTTTCAATCAAAATATATTATAAATGTGCACAAGCCTTTGGAGAAAAGGTGTTAATTTTATAAAAATTTCTCTAGATGAACTGTAAATTTTGTATTACAAGAAATATAAGCAGAACTCATGGAGGAGAAGAATAAACTTGTAATGAAGATCAAGGCTTGATGTCACAAAAAACCTTTACTGCTATTAGGTAATTCTTTTTCTCCTCTAGTCACACATAGAATAATTGCAGAGTTTTATTTGTTTTTGTCAGGATGTAGGAACCACATTAGACAGACACATAGAAGGCATTCATCTGAATACTCACAAATTTGCCTCACTGAATAAGAAATACTTAGATGACCTCTTCAGGTAGTTTCCAACTACAAATTACTTTAGTTTTATTCTTTCTATAAGTAAATAAATGATGTACACTCCTCCTTGGTAACAAAAGGACAGTTCTTCAAGTATGTTTGTGCACTTTAATAAGAAGATAGCACCTAGTAGAATTCTCAGGAACAAGTAGAGAACTATTTCCTAATTCAGAGTCATCTTGATAACAGAAAGATGATCCACACAGAAATTTTTGAAAATTAGACTAAATATATTAATATCTTTGATATCTACCCAAATTCCAGACTAACTAGTTAAATGGACCTCTCTTTGGACTTGTTCCATTAAAACAAAGGATGTTACAGTCATTTATGGTCTTGCTTTCATACTCACTAGAATTACTAAAACAGCCATTTTCAAATAGAGTAAACTAAGTCATACGTACAAGGGGGCAACATAACGTGTGTATTTTTATTAAGAAAATAATAGGGGAAAATCCAGAAGAAGTAAATGCTGTTAAACTGTGAGAATTCCTGATTCAGGATTATGGTACAGATATCGGTGATCTGTTTGTAAGTGAATAATTATAATCATTCCACGAATAAAAAGTTTCCAAAGAAGTTCTGATGAAACATTTATCGAATTGAATCAAATCTTGTTTCTAATCCTTTGTTGAACATGTGGAACATTTCAGTTTATGGCTTCCAGCAAATGTGGTGCTGTTTTAAGAAACTTGATCTTTATATTTTTAAGAATGAAAGAAAGAAGGGAAATTGCATGTTGACTCTGATTTATGAAAGAACATGCCTCACTTTTAACCCATAAAGGAGTACATTCATTCTTCCCTACAAAAAAAAAGCCAATTGCAGCAATTTTCCAGGTACTTTTTTTTTTTTTAATATGAAAATTCAACTACTGCCATCTATTGATACACAGTGAAGGGTCCCTGTGAAATAGCACATCTTCCCTGTATCCTTTCTAAAAGTAAAATATCAAGAGTGAAAATAGGACACTGAAAGAATTCTTTTCTTTCATAGTAGTGAAACACAGCGATTTTGGGAATTAAGACTAAGTAGTAATTTGAGGGTGGAGCAAAAGAACAGGCTGCTTTTAATTTAGAGGTAAATTTTGAAACATGAAGGACAACATCCACATATATCGGGGAGATCTGTCATTAAATGACTTGTCTAATAAACACATCCGAAATGCCTACTTGCACTATGTTCATTAGATCATATTCAGGTGCGTTGGCCTGCGTTCAGCTCTTTAATAGCTGCCTCATCTCACTGGACGTGCTCATTCTCAAAGCCTTTGGAAAACATCCTGTGTTTCCAACCATCTGTGGAAGGAATGCACTGACCTGAATTAATTAACTGAAATCAAGCCAGTATTATAAAGGAACAAGACCAAAAAAAGAAATGCACTGAATCAGAACAAGAAGAGAGTTCTGACTTTCACAAAGCTCAGCTTCACAACAGAGAGGAAATTTTGATTTTCAGGAAACTGCCATTACAGCTGAGGAATGCAGTTAGAGCAGGGCAAGCTCATGGGAGTGGAAGGAAAGGCAAGGAAAGGTCTGAAGTACAATCTATTCATTTCTTTCTGTTGTATATCACAGCAAATATACTGCAATTCTCCAATACTTATTTTGGTTTCTCTTGTGCTGAACAGCAACAGCACTCACTACCTCCTTTATTCTAAGAACTAAGGTCTGCATCTATATAACACACATTGCTCTCCCTTTCTCAAATGAATAACAAGGCTATTTACATCTTCCATGAACATTTTTTTGCACACTGCCTCCTGCATCTTCAGCTGATGATGCACATATAAGAATTCTGCCCTTCAGAAAACAAGGTTGGCTTATCTGTACAGAAATCTGGATTATTAATTTGTTTTCAGCTGAGTATACAAAATACCTGCTGCGCACTTTCTACATTTTGTCAATATCTTACTAATTACTTAAATGATACAGTTTTAGTTTTTGTTTTGTTTATTTTTTTTGTTTTTAATTTTTAATGAGACATACAGGGGAGAGGGAAAGTGGAGAGTCTGTCTTCAGTTACTCATTTCATTTATTCAAATTACAGCTTTCCTATCCAATATTGCAGAAAAAAAATGCTCCAGGGTAAATTTGGAAGTCTGTTTCATTATGATCCCTTAAGTATAATGTAATTAGAATCATGCCATGAATGAATAACAGTTTAGAAGCAATTATTTTATGACTAGGTGAATTTCTACCTCACAGCAAATATTCTCACATTTTTGTCTGCTAGCCTTTTCAGCTGCTGTTAAGATTAGAAAGATTAAATAGGCATTTATAATCATGAAAGGAAACCAAGAGCAATCTTACTTTTGTTTGAGAAAGCTGAACTGGGAAAGCTGAAGACTTGGGTCACCCATAGGTCCTGTGAAATAAGCTGGAGCATGATAGAGACCTGATGCAGAGATCACTGAAGACTCACAGTGTCTATTGGATGGGGTCCTTCAGAAACTGTTGGTCCTTAGTCTGTGATCAGTGTCTTGGAAGAAACACAACACAGATTCAGTGTTAGGTTGGAGAGGGCTTTAACTGATGGAAGCACACCACCCTCATGGCGATGCGTTTGAGCACAGAAGTGCAATGAACCCAGAGAAAACTGAATTCAGTTAGCCCACAAATCAGTTAATTGCTCTACTATAGAAAGGTAAGAATGGAGACTTCAGAGCTGAGGCACTTCTCAGCTCATTGCTCTCACTCTCTGCTTGAGTTAGAGCTGCCAATGCTCCCAAGATATTGTGTCAACTCAGGGTATTTCTGTTTCAAGAGCCAAGCATCAATGGAGAGCTTCCAGGAGAGCTATAGATTTCATGACCAGTAGTTTCCTGACAAGTATTTGAAAAAACTAGAGTGGTAACCATTAGAAGTTCACTTTTTAAGAAATTATACTATTTAGACATTATAGATGAAAAACATATAAACAATCTCTTCAGCCATTTGAAGGAATTCTGCCCTTCCTAATTAGGATTGTGTAGTCTACAACTCTTTGCCATACCATGTGAAACAGTACGAAATAAGAAGTGCATTGCTAACTGCTTCTTCATTTTAGCACTGTGCAAGAACTGTAAATCATTTAGTATTCAACCTGAAAATGTAGCTCCATACATCTCTGGTGGAATTTCCATTTGAAGGCCTTGAGGCTCACCACAAGTGTGTCCCTTCTTTCTTTTCTATTAAACTTATTTTTCTTTTAAAATAAAAGTTACATTAGTTATTATTGTAACAGTCTGCACATAATCTGCTGAGAATAAATATCCATGTAATGAGCCTGAAATGATATGGTAATTTCTTAATTCAAAATAATTACATGGCTATTTGTGCCCTCTAAAATAAGGTATTACTTATTCAGCCCAAACAAATTGCTATTTGCCCAGGTTTTGAACTCTAGTAAACAGTAGCACAACAGTCAGCTGAATACAAATTCTGAAACAATTTTATGTTAGATGTTTACTCACACAGAAACAGAAACAAATATTTGACAAAGCAACAGACTTTAGTACAACCAAGGGAGAAACAACAAAAAGGCCTTGAAAACAGGACTGAAAGCACAGCCAAGTCAGTGTTACAAGGTCACCAGCTGGCACAAAGTCACCTCGATGCCTGCTAAAGTCTCACAAGCTTGAAAACGTAGATAAAAGAGTGGGATTTGCTTGGTTTATTTCGGCTTGTTGTTTGCATTGGAGTTAACTGACTTCATCACCTGGAGACACAGATAGGAAAGCCAATGCAGAGATGAAAACTGGAAGAAGGAACATGAGAAGCTATTCACATTATTGATTCTTCCAAGTCAATAAAAAGTCTTCCACTGGCTTTAATGGAGTCTAGAGCAGACCTAGATTTCAGAGCACTAATAAAAGATTTAAAAGTCACCTCGTTCTAAGTGGCAATACAAGGCTTTTTATTAACTTTAATAATATCAGCTAAAGCCACAGGCACTCGTGACTATTGACTACTAAATGGTAATTCCTAGCTTTCTCAGCCTGGAAGGATGACTGATAATGAAGGACTTGTAGACAGATTGGTGCTGCTTTGTGTGAAGGCAGAGCCCTTCAAAACTCAGAGCGGACTTCAAGTATGAATGAATGTGCACTGAGTGAATTATGCAAGTGAATGAAACTGTGTGTACTAATCATTCTGTGATGATTAAATATTTGGGCCTGTGATGAAAATTAAATCTATACTTGATTTCCTATGTCTATGCTGCCTAGATACTTATTTCCATTTCTTGGTTGAAACACAGTAGACTGAGATTTAAACCTGTATCTGTACTTGGAATTGCAGACAGCACTCATAGAAATGGACCTGTATGCACGATCTGTTATACTGTTTCCTGCTTCTAGAAAAGAAATTAAAATGAACTAAAATCTGATCCATCCTAATTACATACCTCCTGGGTGAGGAATAAAATTCAATAACCAACTTTCCACTTAAAAAAACATAGGCAACACACAATAATCTGAAGAAAATATTTTCAGAGGATGATAGATTACAAGGAAGAAACATTATATAAATGTTTTCAACCTAGAACAGAGTGATCCAAAAGGTGTGGTGAATAAAGCATTCCTCCATGTTCAGAGATATCTCAGATCCACTCCTAACAAGAGTAAGTAGCTGCTCCAAATCTCTAAGAAGAAAATACTGCTTATTTTCAGTTAGCATATATGCAAAAAAGTATGTAAAAGTTTGCATAACTTAAATTGTAGCATTAATTTTTATGCACAACTTTTTTCTTTCAGTATTAGGTATCCTTGAGCTTATTTGTGCATCAGATTATTGCAATATTGTTACTTAGAACTACTGCAGAAAAATCAACATTGTACTCTGTTCTTCATTTGCTTTAGTTTTTAAAAGTGCAATATGTGGAATCTGACCAAATAGAAAAAAATTCTACTTTGCACAGCATAGATAGGGTTAGAATTAAAATTCCCCAACCAGGTGTTTTGCGTTATTTGAAAAAAAAAAAAAAAAAAAAAAAAGCTGCGTGTAATGGTAAAACATAATATCACTCACACAATTTTATTACTTAGTTTTTGACCAGAAACCACCATTTTCTGCCATTATATCTTATCATTCTATATTTCTTATCATTCAGAAAATTGATGACATGCTGTGTAAGTTTGTCTTCCAGTTTGTCTTCCTGGAAGCAGTTTTCTGGTTCATCTGTGGTTGTGTCACTTCAACAGCATCCTATACATCTGTCCTATGGCTAAGTGGCTTCAGGTTGCTTTGTGCTTTTTCATGTTTGGTCAATTTAACTCAACCTTGATCTCTGCCGTACTGTTTTCCATAGCAGTATTGTTTTGGGTGCTCTTGGTATTTATGCTTACATATTTTTGAGAAAACAGGCCTTAAGCTACTCTCTCTACAGTTTTCTACTTGAATTCTTTTAAAGAACCACAAGGAAAAGAGGAAAAGAAAACCAAAAAAAAAAAACCACCAACAAAAAAAGAGGTTTGGCCATTTCTTTAGCTGTCAGTTAACATTTTCCTTTTAGTCTGACATAAATGGCGTTGAATTTGGTAACTTGTGATAGCACAGTAGTTAATAGTCCCACCATTGTTTCTTGTAAACAGTAAACAGCAATGAAGATTGTTTGGTCTCTCTCACATTTTTATGGTACAACCAATGAAACCTCCACTACATCCAACATGCTGTTCCTACTGCCTCTAATGGGACTTCCGTCACTGGGTTTAGATTTGAACACTCCACTACTAGTAGCAGTACATGTAAAAGAATGGAACAGAATATCTAGAATTGGAAAGGATCAAAAGGATCATCAAGTCCAACACCTGGTTCCACAAAGAACCACCCCAAAAATCAAACCATATTTATGAGAGTGCCATTCAAATGATTCTTGTAATTCAGAATGCTTGGTGCCACAACCTGGGGAGCCTGTTCCATGCCCACTATCCTTCGGTGAAGAACCTTTTCCTAACACCCAACCTAACCCTTCCCTGAATGGCTCCATGCCATTCCCTTGGTCCCTGTCTGTATCATCAGCACTGACCTTCCACTTCTTTTGAGGAGCTGTAGGCTGATGAGGTCTCCCCTCAGTCTCGTTCTCTTTTGGTCTGGGCCAAACAAACCAAGGAACATCAGCTGCTCCCCATACATCTTGCTCTCTATAGTTGTCATCTTCTTCCTAGCCCTCCTTTGGGCACTCTAATAGCTTAATGCCATTCTTAAGTTATGGCCCCAAATTCGCACTCAGTGCACGAGATGCATACAGGTGCCTTTGTCCATTTTAGGTGATGATATCCAAATGATCTTGAACATATCAACTGGAACTTCAGCTTTTATTCTAATGTAAATGTTGTTTTACCATCTTGAATAAAGGCATCGTTCCTATCTCAACAATATTGCCTGTTTCAGCTTGTTTGGTTTTAATTCAGGCCTAAGCTGCTCTATAATGATTTGTTCCAGTTTATGACATTACATGTTGTTGACTAATAGCCTCATTTTGCTGAGTTTCCATTTATTACTGTCAACGTTACAGCTGGTTTTGAATTTTTCTAAGTTGCCTATTCTGGCATGAATTTAATTTCATTGATGTTTAACACTGATCCTGAGGGCTCCTCTTTGACTGTTTGTCACCCAAAGATCAAATACTTTTGCTGCTGACTTTTAAAATCAATTATAATCTTGCAGGATTTGGCTGAGAGGATAACCCAAAGTGAAAGGCAACGAGTCTTAAGAGAGAAAGTTTCCTGATGCATTAAATAAGATTGATTTTCTATGTGCAGAAACAAAAGATCTAGTAAAAAAAAGGAGGAGAAAAAAAGAGCTAAGTCTTTCCTATGATACATATAAAATGTGCATAAATCCATATTGCTGTTGTTGAATTTTAGGATCTGTTATAATAGAAGACAATCTGGCAAAGTGCTGGAGGATGCTGTTACACAACACATTCACAAGTCTTAAAGGCACCTTTTCTTCTTTCTTTTAAACACTTCAGTTTTTCCTCTGACATATTCTATCTTTGGTTCAATTAATAAAATAAAGCAAAACAAAGTTAAATATATCCCTGTCAATAAATGCCTTTAACCTAATATTAAGAAAAAACAAAAATCTAATTGAACTGCAATTTTTCATTTCTACACATTACCTCATCTGCTGCCCAGTTCTGATAGTCTTGTTAATTGGATCTGAACTAAATATCCAAATTTAACAAAACAATTGAGCCAAACTGGAGTAATGCACTATATATATTTGTTGTTAATAGATAAATGCCTTCACTTTCAGAGTCATTTTCTTATCTATAGAAGTGACTAATACAGATTAATAGATCCTTGGAAAAATACATAATATCGTAGATGAACAAGCAAATATTTTCTTGAAAATATCCTTTTCACACTGTGAACAACAATTCCTCCAATTCACAGAAAAGATGTACATTTGCTTTACGGTTTGAATTAAATTGAAAAACATTTTAAGGTACTGAATTTGAATTTTTTTGGAGGAATTATTCACATATGGAAAAGCAGAAGGCCACTAAAAACAGATTTAAAAGTGATGCATTTTAAAACCTTATTTTTACAGCATACTGAATCATCACAGAATATAAGCATAAAAGTGTAAGGCCTTTTGTCTAGCGGTTCTTAGGAAGGAGTTGCTGCTATGTGATCAATAATAGGGAAGAAGCTTGAGGAAAGACAGCCAGAAGGTAGAAAACAGTGATAGAGAAGCAACTCAGGGAAAGATGGAAGAGCTGCAAATAGCAGACTCAGAGAAGTTAAGGAGAAGAGCAGATGGGCTGGCAGAAAAAGCTACTCAGAGAAGCCCGTGATAATATAATTGCTTAATTGGCTAGAGCGTCTGAGCAAAGAACTGCAGGATTGCCCTTTATTTGTCTTTCCAGGCCACAGATTGCTATAAGTAGCTTCTTTTTACCTCTTCTGCTTTCCAGTTTCTCCTTCCCACTGTTGAGAACCTTCCCATTAATGAGAATTTGTCATTACAGAAGCAAGCCACAAGGTCCTGAGAGACAGGGAATGGCCTCTCCTGATGCATACATTGACATGGAACATAAATCCAGAATTATTAGGAAATCATTTCACCTAAAAATTATGTTTGTATTTTCCTTCCAAAAGCTGCTTTTTTTTTTTTCTTTCTTTTTCTTTCTTTCTTTCCTTTTTTTTTTTTTGAGTTCAAATGGCAACAATTTATTGTATTAAACAGGACAATGTGTTCTGCTTAAAAATCAATGATAATCATTTTCTTAGAATGTTGTCTTCTGGGAACTTGGACATTTGTAGCACAAGTGAGGAAGAGTTTCAAGTTACAGCCAATTATATAGCCATGTTAGTCATTAGCTAGCTATATGTATTTCAATCACATTATCTAGGGACGTATATTTCTCAACCCCACAGAGAAAATGGGAGCCCAGGCAATAACAGCAATACAAATGTGGCTACATGCTGATCAGCTCATGAACAAAAGAAAATGAACCATTTCAGGTTCAGGAATACAGTGTTTTATTTCAATCAAAAATGCCAAAACAAAGCATTTCAATTTCTCCAAATGAATGTTCTGTGGGCTGGTGTTAAAATTCCATCTTCCTCAAAATAAAAGCAAATCTTGATATATCCCGGGGAGGAAAGCATGCAATTTCTTCTCATCTACTTGTTTCTAGTACTCATTTTCAGAACACATCCTAAATTAAAGAAGTAGTTAGTAAAGAGGCCAGTGAACATTATAAAATGTTTAAAAAGAGGTAATCTGAGCTTCACAGTAAGTTAGTAGGAACCATACGAGTCTAAAGAACCCTACCAGTGTGATGAAAATAAAATTTTATTTGGTGTTGAATCATTGCAACTGAAATCTAAACAAAAATAAACA
This sequence comes from Meleagris gallopavo, assembly GCF_905368555.1. NCBI lineage: Eukaryota > Metazoa > Chordata > Aves > Galliformes > Phasianidae > Meleagris > Meleagris gallopavo. The sequence goes on from NC_139407.1 coordinate 35,742,107, forward strand.
GATCCACAATGTAACTGTTCATACACATACAAAACACTAAAAACAAATTCATAAGGATATCCTGTTGTCAGAACTCAGCATTAATTTGCTTTCCAATTCCAGTCAATTTGTTATCACAAATGCCCTCTATTAGAATGTTTTATCTGATACAGGGTGAATTAAAACAATCTTTTTATTCCGATGATAGAGATGCACTTAGCAGGATATAAAATAGTGATTTAATGGATACTTAATGGTCTGATGCTTTAAATGAACAAATCATAAATTAAAGCTTTCGTAGACTTTTATGCTTTCCCATTTGGATCCTAAAAACACAATTTGCATTCATTATTTAGGGCTGATATATAGTACTTTGCCTCTCAATGACATTCAGTTGCATCACAGTGTTTGTCCCCACAGCACACTTAATAACATTTTGCCTTTTAAGGAGCTCTTCACTTAAGGTCCTGGTCACAGCCCTCCCAAGCTGAAGATGGGCAACAATTGTTTCAAACTCCTCTGGGCAACTCTGAATTTACTGAAATACCTAGAAACTGAGCAATTGCTAGCTATAAATCTATTTCTTCTTCTCCAGTTCACTTCATAATTTCAATTGAGACAGTAGGGCGTGGGTTTCCTAATCATCATGTGAAAACTGAGCAAAGAGCCTTAATAAGTAAATCATAGTCTTCATGCACCAGTTTATGACACTACAAGAAATACCTTCACAGAAATAGGTTTAAAAAAAAAAAAACACACTTTTTCCCTTCTGTAATTATTTTGTGTTTTAAAGTGCTCTTCTATATGTTTTTCACAATCTCAAACTATGACACCTGCTTGTCTCACAAGATAAACCAGAAGAAGTAAAACAAAATAAAACCCCAAAATCTACTGAAATCAAAGCATCAAGATATGTAAGTTCTTAAGCACAGCAATACACATATTCTAAACTGAATTCAAGTACTTCTACCCTACTACCTGGCAGTTTATGTCCTGGTCCCTGCTCCTGGGAGAGGGAAGGCAATTCTGTGCTCCCCACCATCCTCAGCCATGACTTGATAGAAGAGAAGGTTCATGGGAGGTAACTGTGCCAGTTCTTTAAGTACTTCTTAGAAAGAGGAGGAAAAAGTCATAAATGTATTGAATGAAATCTGTTGTAAGAAAAATAGAGTCTTGCCAAAGCACTCACACATCAGACTGCTTGGTAGCAAAGGCAGAAACACACTGTCCCATTTCCACCTGCATATGCAAACCATGCAGCTGGCCTTTCCTCCAAACCCCAAGTATGAAAGCCACTGTTCCCATTATTACTGTCTAATAGAGTATTCTAGAATCTGTCCAAACAGGGAGACAGATCTGTAGCAACAAAGGCATAGGTGTTTTTCTGTTTTGTTTTAAACAGTAGTTAATCCTCTTGTAGTTTACCTGGCAAGCAGCTCAGCAAAACAGCTGGTCACTCACTCACTCCTCCAATTCCAGTGAGGATGAGAAGAGAATTGGGAAAAAAACATAGAGCTCTTGGTTTGAGAGTATAACACTTATTTATCGAGACAGTAAAGAAAAAGGAAAATAACAATGGTAATGATTATAATATAAATAAATTTACAAAACCAGTGATGCACAACACAGTTGCTCGCCACCTCTCAACCAAGCCAGCCAGTCTCTGAGCAGCAGCTATTAATCTGGCCAGTTCCTCTCATTTTTATGTTTGTTTTTTTTTTTTTCACATGATGTCATATGATATGGAATATGCCTTTGGCCAGTTTAAGTCAGCTGTTCTGTTTATGTCCCCTCCTGGCTTACTATGCCCCTCCAACCCCCTTGCCGGCAGGACGGTATGAAAAGCTGAAAAACTGGTATGTTCTTAGCTCTATACTACACTGCTCAGCGACAACTAAAACATCAGTGTGTTATCAGGACTGTTTTTCTCCTAAAGTCAAATCATAGTATCATACCAGAACCCAAGAAGAAAATTAACTCTGTCTCACATGCAAATAGAATCAATCACTTTTTTAAGGGGCCATTTTTATACGCAAGTACTGCTATAAATGTAACGCAATCTTGCACATTATCCAGTTTCCCTTCTTCCTGCGTCACTGTGGCTTTCAATACATAAGTAATTTGTGATTGAAACAAATATACAAGCACCATATAACACACATACACATAGATTTCTAGAGATATATGTTGATTTTGCATAGAAATATTACTTTTATTGAAATACAATACTTACCTAATATAAAAATAATTTCTTAGTCAAAATATTCCTGGTTAAAAGCAATAAAGCCAAAAGAACTTAATCATTTGCTCAATATATTTTGAAATTTTAAAATAGAATGCCTTCAACTATTTTTTTCAGAATAAGTAATGGAAATAATTTTAACATTACAGAAATAATTTTAATTTTTTTTTTCCCAAAAAACTTCAATTAATTTTGAGGGTTGTTTTATTTCACTTCTGAATTACTTCTGCACATCCTGGTTTATCACAATCTGCTGATAAAGCATTTTCAGATTGTTTCAATGGTACCACGTGGGTGGAGTATTTGTTGACCCCATAATATGGTGTGCTTGCATTTTTTCTTTTTGTACTGTATCACTAGAACTTACCTCATTTTTAAATGTAGTTGTCATCTCTAGCTCATTTCAGTCATTTCTGCCTTCTGCGCAGTTTCCTCCTACTAAGTATCTACATTTGCAATAATTCTCTCCTGACCAATTAGTTTTGAAAGTACCATACTGCATTTCCTCCTATTCTCTTTCACGTCCATTTTCAACTTCTTCCATACTGCAAGCCTAACAGGATTATATAAATATCAATATTAGTATCTCAAATATGAGAGCTTACATCCTCCTACTTATTCTGATTGCTATTATTAGTTAATGGTCTTTTCCTCCCACAAGTAGTAGAGTTTTCTTTTTTATTTCATACAAGACTTCATTGCATTTTTAAAACATATAAGTAACATTTTAATGCCATAAAAATGAATGTGAATTTCATCACAAAAAATGTGTTTAAGTAAAAAGAGACATGAGAGTAAGAAAAGGTTAAAAAATATTTTTATGTATACTGAGTCTTTCCAAAACAGCTTTCTAGTTGCTTAATATGTGTGACACAGTCAAATCTACACTGTCTTTTTCATCTGTTTCATCTATATTCATTCCAATTAGAACAAAAATCCTCTTTATAAATTGCCATGTGATGCCTGTTCTTCAGCCAGCCAGCTTTGGGACTGCTAATACAATCACTTGTAAACCATTATCAGACCTTCAGAAATTCATATCTTACAGTCTTCATATTTCTGTCATCTTTCAGGGACTTTGGATATTAAGTAAATTGCTCTGTGACAGTCTGCAAAGAAAAGACTTAAAATTACTGTATAAAAATTGTGTTCAATTTCCTTAATAAAAAATCACTATAAATAGTCTATTAAATGGTCTTTTGGCATTTTTGCTGAATTTATATGTGACCAATGCTGGAACAAGCCTAATTAGAGATATTAGTATGAACTATTGTTAGGGTGCTATCACATGCCAGTTCTGCAACATATTTCTTCTATAGAATTTAATGCTTAAACCTTTTATAATTAAAGGCTAACCACATCCATTATATATGCTTATTTGTGTACAGAGCTCTTTCTTCTTGTAACCAGGTAGTCAAACAAATGTTATATTCAAAGCACTGAACACACCTTCTAATAACTACAGATATGAGAAGGCACTTTTATTTTATCTTCCCAGAACTCATCACAGGAAGGAGAGCAGCAGGACAAAACTCAGGACTGATCTCCTCTCTCTCTTTTGTAAAACTTGAAGATTCACACAAGAGATTTCAGATCTCTTAAGAGCAGATTCCCTATCACACCATTCTGAAGAATTTACATCAAAGTAAGACAATATAACACTTTTTTTCTTATATTGTTCTCTTTAGTTTTTCCTGTTCTACTGATACAAATATTCCTAAATTAATCTAATGCATACAATGGCACTCTAACACTCAATCTATGTTCCACCAACGAGGGAATTTCACCTGATTATATTGTAGATTGTATAAGCGTTTTTATGCCTAATCAGGATTACATGGCTCCTTATTCAAATATCTTACAAGTGTTGTGTTATAACAGAGAGACTTAACTCTAGAAGACCCCAAACTTTCCCTTCAGAAATGATTTTGATTATCCGTGAGTTTTCCTACAGAACCACTGCTTTCTCATTTCCGTCTAACTACTTTGCCCTTAATCCCTTCTACCTTTATCAGTTTTCATTGCCTCTAAGTTTGGATTATTTCAAACTTCAGGTTATATGAAGACTTATTTTACAGCATTTGCCCATTTAAAAGGTTTTCAGATTTGACGTGTCGCTTTTCTGCATGAAAGTATTGCAGTTATCACAGTAAAAGATCTTTAGAGTGAGTAGCATCATGGTGACTGAGGAAAGACAAAGTCCAGTTAATGTGCAAACAGTCCATTATTAATTTGTAAGAATATGACTTGAATAGTCTTGCTGAATTATTCATTTTGCACAATATCACTATATTTGGAGTAGTTTATAAGGACCACTGCTATCTCCAAAGTTGATTGTGAGCTACAAGGAAACCCCCGTTAATTAATTCTTACATTAACTTTAGCCAAGATCCTCTCCAAAACAAATGCTCAACTTTTTTCAGAAGAATCTCACTTGTTTGATTTGATCTTCTTTCAGCATGGAAGAACATACTTGGGAAATCCTTTCTGCTTTCACAAGGCAAAAATACCTTTTGCACACACTATCGGTACAATCCTGTCTGCAGTGGGTTTTTTTTTTTGCAACAAATTTTAAAGAACAAGAAAGGTTTGTGTAAGAAAGTTTTTCTATTTGAATCTCTAATATGCCTATTTATCCAAATGCTCTCTGCCAAATGCTCTCTCTTCCCTGCAAATCCATTTGCAGTTTCTGCTAGATAATAAAAGAAACAGAAAAAAAATTGTATTCTAGAACAGCTTCAGACACACAAATGACAGAAAGACAATAGATACTTTAAATTGAAAAAGAATAATTAATATAAACATAAGTAGGACGCAGCAAAGTAAAATACACTAAGTAGTTCATTAAAAGCATATAAGTACAGAGGTTTACTGAATATTAGAAACGATCAATGTATTTACAAATGTCAATCATAAATTAACTTAAAACAAAAAGCTAATAATACAACTGTTTAAAAGCAGACATGATAAAAACTATTCAAAATAGTGAGCATTTACAAATAACTGTTGAAAAAGCGATCAGTACAAATATTCTTCACATGCAGTGAAAAGTGAATAAGGAAAATTACTTTTCAAAGTTGTGCAAGCATTTCAGTATTTGAAAGACTGTTTATCAGAGTTTTGTAGAATATATTTTTTAGTACTTGAAAAAACCTTTTAAGATATTTACAGATTTTGATTGACAATTTCTCACACTGATTTTAAGACTAATTTTTAAGTCTTTATTTTTAATACTTACTAATCCCATAACTAGTGCAAATGAAGTCCTAAATTATTTTGAACTGAGGACAGAAACTGAAATATCTTTTGAATATATACTAATTAGTCCATTATAATCACATCTACTGTTTCTCCATTTAGTATTCTGAAATGATCATAAAGGAAAACTTAAAACTTCTTTGAAAAAATAACTGACTACTGTTTAAAGACGGGGAAAAAAGTCTGTGAGAAGTTATATTATCTTGCTCCCATCTCTGTGAAGAGTACATTTAGAGATGGTGACATAATAAATTCAAGTCACTCACAGTTAAAATAGACAACTAAAGAAAGACAAGTATGCCCTGGCTCTTTCTGCTGGAAGAAATTGTTTATTAACTAAATGAATTTACAATGTACATAGTAGTTTTAAGTTTTTGCACATAGTAGATGTTATCAATAACTCTGAGACTCCTTTTTACATAGGTGAACAATTAGATATATGAATATAAAGTTCCCCCAAGGTTTTATTACTATTTTTGTTCATGCATTATCAGAAAGACAGCATTCTTCAGTAAAATCCTAAAAACCACACTTAGATTAAAAGTGAAAATGAGCAAAGCAAATAGCAACAGAAACACTAACGTGGATTTGATTTATTTCAGGTAATGTATAATCAGATAAAGTATTCAGGATTACACTTAAGTACCTTCAAGAAGCCTGCGCAGCACGCGCTTCTGTTTTTGTCTGCTAGTGTTATAAAACAGCGTCTGACAACCATTAGGCTCAACTTTTCGTAAGTATTACTCATAGTATCTTCCTTGAATGACTGCCTCCTGTGGACCTGGAATAAATGAACATGATGAAACTTGCACACAAGCCATGACTAAAATTTTTCATGAGATTTATACAAAACAGATCCTTAGCAGTGAGAAGATACACTTAATAGATATTTTGGGAATATTTTTTTATTCATGAAATGCTGCAAATCCTTGAAATTCCCCAGAAATTTCCAAAGCTCTAGTCATTATCACCAGTTACAGCCATATTCTTTATTTTTTAAAGCTTGAAAATGAAAAAAAATATATATATTTATATAACAATCTTTTGCCTCCTTAGAAGAGGTTCTGCTCCTACTTTGGTCTTACTAGATAAACTTAAATAAAAAAGCAATAATTCTCAATTACATATTTTCCCATGAATATTCCTTAACAATGAGCTAATGAGATAAGCTAATTGATGCTTTAGTTTTGCTAGTAACAATCAAAAAGTATGATCCAGGGCAGGGTAATAAAAAAAAACACAAGTTATAAGTAGCAGAAAACAATATTTCACAAACATGTCTATATCACTCCTCAGAAATCATATTTAAACAAGGCATTACCTTTTATAAAAAATATTTTTTTATGAGATTTATGAGTTTGAACTAAACACATCCAAGTCCAAGTCAGATGACGGTTCAAAAGCTTAAACTTTTTTTTAGAAAATGTAGATTTTTAATCCAACATTATTAGAATTTTGCAAGAATAATAGATGAGTTTATGCCACTGAATTAATTAATGAAATGAATCTAATCTACCTGCACAAATCACGTTATTTGTAACACCACATACTCAAAACAGTTTTTAAGTTTGAGTAATATATATACTACAATTAATCCTACATGATCAATACTAACTAACTAACTAACTAACTAACTAATCAATACTTACAGTTTTTCAACCAATTTCTGCTGTTACATCCTTTTGCAAATCAGCTGTTTGCTTTGTTCTATTTTGTCACAAAATGCCTGCCAATTTTAGGGAAATGATTCACAATTCTATCACAGGATCACATTGTTCACTTTCTGAGCCTCAATCCCAAATCACTAATGTCAGTGAAAGGTTCTAATTGACTGTAGTGGATGGCAGAACAAGTGTACCCAGGACGTCTTGAAAATTGCTTTTGAGGTTCTCTGGCTTTTTCACTTTAGCTACTTGCGTGATCATAGTCATAGAATGTCAAGCCTAATTTGTTACTGATTTAGAAGTGGATTTTTCAAAGAATTTCTTGAAAAGCATTCTTTCTTGTGTCTAACTGTTTCTAAGAATCAAACCTTTTTCTGCTTTTGTTGCTTTTTGGGATCCATTGCATCTCTCCCATACCTTCACAGAATGAATCTTATTGGAAGATCCTGATATCTGAAGTTCCTATACTACACTGAGCTAAACTGTTAAGCTAAACTAAAGGAGACCATTTATGACTTTTGTTGTTCCAGTTTACTGGGAAAAAGTTACTGAATTAAAGCAAAGCAATATATACTTCCAATATAAAGATAAGTATAAAGATAAAATGCCTCAGAAGGTTGACCAAATATCTTCAGAATCAGTACACTAACACCTATGAGTAAAAGGAAACAATTTTAGGTCACTCAGCAAGCAACAAATTCCCTTGTTCTGTGACAAGAAACATTGTGTTCTCACAATTCTGTTACTCTTCTTCTCTTTCCCGTGAGTCACGTGTCTAATTAGCCTAAGGTAATTAAAGAGCAGTGGCAGGCATGCTTGGAGGACTTCAAGAAAAAGGTAAATGCACTGAAGGACATGGTTTAGTAGGCATCGCAAAAACGGGTTGATAGTTGGACTAGATAATCTTAGTGGACTCTTCCAAACTTAATGATTCTGTACTTACAGGTGAAAAGCAATCAGGACAAATGAACAGAGCAGGCAGTTCTCCTTCAGTCATTGCTGAGGAATGTAAATGCTGACATTTTTCCTTGTTATCTCTAAAGTCAAAATTTTAGCAAGATGATGTGCACAGAAAATGATTTTTAGCTTTCCCAGTGAATAAATTAATTGTAATTGCACTTTATAAAACTAATGGGAAATGAGTGAGATTATTTTGGATCCTGCTGTTTGTTGCCTCTGTAAAGCTGATACATACTGCATCTTGGGGTGCCAAGGCCTTGTAGTAACTATGCAATTATGCATTCCTGCCTGCTCGGCATCTGTGATAATACCTCCTCCAAAGCTATTAAATATACGTATACCTGTGTCCAGAGAGAGTACTACATGCTTGGGTTTGATAGGTGAGAGCCAAAATCTTTCTTTTTTTTTTCCATCTTTCATTTTTTTTTTTTACATCTGGCGAAACTGAATGACACAGTCACAGAAAGACCAGGAAAAACTAGCATATTCTTTTAAATGTTCAACCTAAAATCTCTACCATGAATGTTTAATGTCGTCACACTACTTCAGAGTAGTTCAGGCTACTACTAGTAATTCACATGTCCTTGATTTCAGTTCCAATAAAAGGAGAGTATTTGATCTCTGCCACATGGTATGAGTATGCCCAAGTACTTCCCCTACAGCTACTTACTGAAAGTCCCAGTTCTGTTTCCAGAGACTGCTACAAAGCCCACTGGGAGCGATGGATTTCAGTGGAGCATTTGAACCAGGTACTCAGATTGAAAATATGCAAATGCTACCGGTCCCCTTCAATCATCCAGCCAACCAGCTCAGTTTTAGTCTGAAACAGAACAAAACACATGCACTATTAAAAATCCTATGTGTACTAGAAGCGTCTCCTCAAAAAACTAAAAATTTACGAGGCTTTATTCTTTAGAAGACTTGAAAATAAATGTTACAACAATGAAATATTAATATTTAAAGCGGTAAACCAAAACTTCAGAAAATAATAAATCAACTTACAGCTTACTCACTAGAAGTTACCATTGTATGTTTCTTGGACTAAATGGGCTGACATACAAAATGAAAACCCATAAGGACTTTCATTCCAATTCTTGACACCTAAAATATTTAGTTAAACTTTGATTCGGCTATGACAAAGCATGATATTTTAACTGTTAATGTTCACCTTTAGTGCAAAATTTACTCATTGTGCAAACTATTCACAGAAACTCTTCTAATAATAAAAATCTAGGCACTGTTTCTTTAGAAAGATCTTTAGATGCTATTGCAATTTTCTGTATTGCTCATAATACTTCGAGAGATGCCTTCTTACCTATGCCATATCTTAACTTAGGATGGCATATTTTTACATAAATATGTAGCAAAAACTACAGAAGGAATGACAGCACAGAGATCTCTGGTTAGAATGGGTTTTTTTTTGTTTGTTTGTTTGTTTTTTACCAATATGATCTAAATGAAGAAGAAAGCGTAATTCTCAAACGACTAGCAGTTACCAGATGCAACAAGTGTTGGTGCATGGAAATTGCACAGCAACTTGAGGAAACAGCAACTAGACCATCTTGCTCAGTAACATCACATGGATTAGATGCATCAAACATTCTTTAATTTAATAGTTAGAATTCAATTTTCTGTTCCCCTAGGCTAGTCTGAAAGAAAAAAAAATCATAGCACAAATATACCAATACAGCAGATATGAAAACAAAGCAAGGTGAAGCTCTGAGGAATGTTTATGAAGAGAACTTTAGCAGCAGAATGACATATCTGACAGTCTCAATAGCACTGTAGATGAAATAGTCCAGAAAGTTCAAGAGTAATGAGAAAGCCATGCCCGTTAAGATGAAGAGGCAAAAGTAGCAAAAGCAACTGAAGAATAGCAACAGGATTAGACAAAAAAAAAAAACCCACAACAATTAAGATTTGCAGAAAAAGAGGTTATGGTAGTTATTCACCTGGTTCAGCATAACAGGGAAAAAATAATAATCATACGGCAAAAATTTGGATTAAAAGAAGAAAAAAAAAGAAAATTCTAGAATTTTACAGCAATATACATCCTGGGAAAAAAAAAAAAAAAAACAAAACAGAAGAGCTGACAGGAATATAAAGAATACTTCTGCTGACTTTTGGAAGGTAATAGCTGTTGTTAGAACTGTCATCTATAAACCAGTCAAAAGACAGATGTACTTGAAATGCCTTGCCCAATAAAGATCCCACATGTCACTCAAAATGATCAGACTATTTATTACGGAATTTGTAATGGAAACATGAAAGAAGGTATGAAACGATATAACAGAGACAGATGGACTGTTTTCTACATATGTCATTTAATATGAATCAGTGACTAGAATTGATTAACAGTTGCTGCTATAATGGATTAAACACATTCAAACGACTAGAGAGTAGGTGATAATTAAAATGCAAAGCACATGGCTTCAAAAAGTAAAATATTCTCCTGATAACAGCTAGTATAATCTATTAAAAATTAAATAAAATAGACATCCATTTTTGAAGAATAAAGGTTGTTCCACTGACAGATCTATGGAAAGATGAAAACATCAGCATTACATTGATATTGCTTACTGCTGCTTCTTCACCCAACTCTGCTTGTTCCCTAAACACTTCCTACAATACATTTGATGTAAGCACATATACCTGAGTATTGTTTCCCATCAAGGAAAGTCCTCAAAAAGGCAGCACTCAGCTGCTGGAGATACTGCCGCTATCACAGTTTTCCCCAAGTACCAGCTAGCACTTCCTTATCTTTCCATTGCATAGCCTGTAAATTATCTGTCAAAGCAACTCTAATTCAGTAGCACTGTATCATATATAGTGCTTGTAGGATGAATTCACCAAATAGTATTTATTATACTGAAAAAGACGAGAGAGTTTTTCTCACATTCTCTTTTGTCATAGTCATTCACAGTGTTTGAAGCAGCCAGCTCTGGTGAGTAATTATTTGTGATATTTCCAATGAGTTATCTAGAAGACAATTTATTTATGTAAAAGCAGACAGAACTTGTCTGGAAGAAAAGTTATTCATTGTTACTTGACTTCTTAAAAGAGCAAGATGTAAATAATTTTAGGATAGGAAAGACTACAGAAAAATGAATGCAGTGACCTCATTGTACAAATTTGATTTCTCTTCATTCTAAAATATGGAAATCTAAGTATAAGAGTGTCAGTTGAAGAAATTTCGTACTGATGCATTTTTTAAATTACTTTAATTATTTTAAGTAACTAAAAACCAGAATTCAGATTTCCCTAAAAATCTCAAATTGTCATAAATATGCCACAAAGTACACTTGTACTTGAAGTATTTTACAAGATAATTCTCCTGTGCAAAGTACAACTTGATTCTGTAGGTTGGTTCCATGATTTAAGTTGAAGTTTACTCATGGCTTGTATTCATATTAGTGCCTGTCTTCCCAGCTACAGCAACAAGAAATATCATGAATACACCATAAAATTAACCATATAAGTACTAAAACAAAAATATCAATCACTCTTGCACTCTGCAGTCACAGTAGCATTATGTTACAACTAACCTGAAGTATGCTGCTTGGCAGTGGAAAGAATATTCAGGAAAAATAGGTGTTTTTTTGTTTTGTTTTTGTTTATTTGTTTTTTTTCCTTCCCTCTGCTTCCTCCCTTAGTATTTTATGGTGTCTTAATAAATCCTTTCAGCAATATTTATATAACAAAATACAAAGCTAAAAAGAGGAAAACAAATAGTTTCAATCAAAAATTCCAGAGGAGGTTTGAAAAAGTAAAATTTCAAACCTTTGTAATTTACCTTGAGGAGATACTTCTCTTATGGTCAGAAGACACAATTTTTGCCAGTTCTGTAAAATTATCCATCTACTTTCGTGCACACAACATGCTGAAAGAAATACTAACTTAATGCATAATCTCAGTCCTTTGAAAAACAGGTGTGCATCTGTGTATATATAAATTTCCCTTCGGTTCGCATAAGCTGATGTACTGGCCTTTTTCTTTAAACCTAGTTGCTTAGCAACTAGGAAAGATAGAGCATTTTTAGAAAATAAGTCCTCATTGTTTAACAACAGTTTTAAGATTTTAAATTGTGCGGATTTTTAGTAGCTGGGACTCAGTTACACAAATTTTAATGAGAAAGTCATACTCCCACTGTAAACAAGGGAAGATTTTTCACTCAGTTTGCAAGATAGGACTTCCTGTTTGTTGCTTTTCCTGTTTCTTTTTGTTCTAAAGCCAGCATTGAGCACAATATATAGACTATTTCCCTGAGCGCAAAAGGTGCTGAATGTTTTCACCAACTTCAATTACACCTTCTCTGAAAATGATTCTTTCATGAGCACTTATGAGAAATGACAAATGACATTCATAATAAGCCATGTCACTGGAGCACTAATCAAATTAGACTTACTACCTTTGCAATCACAAGTGGGTCTTCATGTTTTATATCTGAACACAATTTGAGTCAAGTTAGCTTGCCAGAACATTGCCTCTATCCTCATAAAAGTATATGACAGCTATAACAAGCATTTTGGGAGTAGGCAGGTGCAGCACAATACAGACACAAGAAGTCTAATGAAAACATAAACCAGACTGTTTTCCTCACTAAAAACTGTATTTCTATTAGCAATTCAGAAAAATATCAATGGTAATCAATTAAGAGTGATTTGGATAAGACATTCTGCAGATGTAGGAGATTAATTATAAACATATTAGCTTACTGATTGGCTAGTTCTGTGTATTTATTTGGACATCATAGTATGCCTTGCCTCTAACATTAAGTCTGTTTTATATTTCCTACTGTGTGGATAGAGAAAGACAACATGCTACAAAAATTTGTTTTGCCTAATGAAAAGGTTTGTGCTCTGGTGCTTACAAATTGTGATTCAAAAACCAGGACTGGAAGTAGACTGAGAGACACATTGTTTACTGTTTGATTAAAACACTTAAATAAGTTCTGAACTGTCAAGAATAATAAGTAGGTGCTCAACACATAATTTCTTACCCAATTATTTTTAAGAACTCTTAGATATATAGCTAAGCGTCATAACCTTTGCCCTCAAATCACTGCAGTAAAATAGCAAATGAATAATTCAGGTAAACAGTATTAGCAATTAAATTATAACTTTCTCAAGAGAATCCACTGTCATGCATTACTTAATAAAAATGTATAAAAAAATAAATTTCATAACCATCTCACCAGGTAGACGCTTTGGAATAAGGTGTTATGTGTAGAGATAAACGCATTAATATAGGATTCAAATATATAAAACTCTGAATAGAAATTATAGTATAGTTTCCAACAATGGCAGTTGCGCTGTGCCATCTGAATGTTTTTATAAATTTTCAGTGTTTTGCAAATATTAAAAAATTTCATCCAAAATCTGACAGATTTCATTTCCATTTGCTTAATTTGTCTTGCTTTTCACCTTTATCATTGCTGTTTTATGCTAGTGCCAAGTTGTATCTAATGCAAACGATTCCAGTAGATCTTCACTTACATATTTTAGTTAAATTACCTATTTTAACTAAATAGGTAATTTAAATCAAGGAATTAAATCAAGGAAATTATTTACATTAAATTATGTGACATTTTTCCTTATAACATAATGAGTGCTACGTCCTGGTTTTGTTAGGAATTTTCACCAGGACAAGGTGAAGGACAAAAAGAACTAAGCTTTTATATTTTGAGCAAAATTCATATGCTCATAAACATGCAAGTTTTACATCATTCGTGTCCAGGGAAACACAGAACAGCTAAGTTTCAGCTAACAGTAAGCTAAGTTCATCTACAACCACTAGGATGGCAATAAAAGATGCAAGAGAATTTGGGAGAAATTTGCAGATTTCCTTGATATTAATTCCATTTTCCTTAACAAACCTGTCACTTAAAAATATAAACTTCCTGAATAAGACACACACTTGGGAATGTTGTCAGATGAGTATCTCCACACGGAAGGTGCTGTCTGGTGCAGCTCTCCTGCAACCAGTTCCTCATTCACTGTATAGAGCACCCAACATAAGTATGTGAATAAAGAATAAGCTGCATGTGAATCAATGCATTGGAGTTATCTTCTTCATTTTAAAGTAAATATTAAAGCAAAACAAAACAAAACAAAATAAAATAAACAACCACCAAACCACTTGAGAGTCCAGTAAGAAAAATATGGGCCATTCTTCTCTGCAGAGTTTAAAAAAAAATCTAACAAAAAAACAGCTGCACCTAGAAATTGTTTCATAAAGCGTGCTTCAACTTAAGGAGTATTAATTGTTACTTACATAATTATTTATCTGCTTTTAGCAATGGAACTCTGAACTAGAGGTGGTTCTAATATCTGATTCCATATAGGAGTGAATTTTATAATTGGGTAAGGTTGTTTTTTTAATAGGAGCTCATCAGTAGTTCTCTGTTTTGTTGTTGTTAGTTGGGTGGGGTTTTTTTCTTTTCTTTTTTTTTTTGCTGTTGTTGTTTTGATTTAAACCAAACCAGAAATGAATTAATGGCTGTAGTATTTTACTTATATTCTTCATTTTCTTATTAAAGATGTCAACTACTACTTCAACACTTGTCAGAGATACAGCAAGCTCTTTGGAAAATGTATGTAAATCTCCATATATTCCAGGCTGACAAAGCACTAGCAAGGTGAAAAGTTGTAAATACGCATCACTGTTCCCAGCCTTCTGGTACTTCATCACATATGACATCTAAAAAATTAAAAATTAAGAATTCAAAAATACCTATTTTTGCAAAAATACAGGTCTTTCATATGATTATTTTTATAATAACAAAAGTCACTTCTGGTTTTTCTCAAAGACCAGGGCTAAATAGACAGCCACGTTTTCAGTTCTCCTTTCAAGCAGAAAGGGCTTAATCATGTTCTGTATTAACTTTTGTCTGCCAGCACCATGTGCTCTACGTCCTGCATGCTAAACACAGCAATTAATATCACCTTTACTGATCTGCTCTTAGAGAGAAACAGGCAAACCTGTCTGCACACCTTTCATTGCTTCTGTTCCTGTCTGAGGGATACAAATATTATGGATTGAGCATAAAAAGACTTGAACTGGGCTTAAAAGATTCTCTCTGAATAGCAGGACAAGATGAGTCAGTAAATCACATCCTACACCAGGTCATGGGATATGCAAGACTCTCCTGTTCCATAGGAGATTTTCTGCCTTTTATTTATTTACAGAATAGAGAACTCAGGGTTGCTAAAAAGCAGAGTGGCTGATACGTTATTAAGCTAACAGAGACAAATAATTTCCATCAGTAAGTGATTTCTGTCACAGCAGACTATCTAAGCAGTAGATCTTGGTACATTACAGAATGCAGAATAGAAAATTCCTGAGTTTTTTAGCACCTGCATCATTTTTCTCATGTACGTACCTTTCAGCTTATTTCAGCAGAACTACTAGAAATCCAATGTACAGTTGAAGATCGAATTCTTTGCCTGTTTTTAAGACAAGATTCTCTTAATATTTCATGGTGTTACACAAAATGAAGCTTGTTTTTACTACAGCTTGTTAGACAACATGTGAGTAACAGGGACAAAGTTAGAGACCAGATACATCGTGCACATTCTGCTAACAGATCTAATATGGGTAGACTGAAGATACTGCAGTTTCTTTTCTCACTCTGTCACCAGTGAATGAAATGAATGAAAGGAAAAACACTTTCATGCTGTCAGAAAAACCGAAGCAGTACTGCTCTTCAAGGGGCAGCATCTACATGGAGGGTCACTGGCAAAGTATTTTTTCTGATGTATTAAAACTGTTCCACGTTCTTCATTCAAACTTCTTGTAAATTAAACATTTGTAATCAACAATTGGATTAAAAACTCTCACTTCAGCCATTTTTGATGCTTTTGGAACATGAATTGTTCCTGAAGGCGTTTAAGTTCATAGGAAGTCTTGGCGATTCTTGAAGGATCCTTATGGACCAGTCCCAAGAGCTCTAACTCCCATGACAAAATCTCAGCATCTCTTCCCTCCTGTTTAGGCTCATTGTGTGCTGCCAAAACCACCTACCCAACAAGGCATCTAACAAGCACAAATCACAGGTCCCAGATAGCTCACTATATTTCTAGAGAACTTCAGAGAGGACACTGATAAGGTGAAATCTGAGGAATTTCAGCATCTTACTGATTCAACATCCTATGCCTGATAAAACACATTTTGATCAATATTTAACATTTTTCTAAACATAAGGAGGTGTTCCAGCAATGGGCAAGCATCTAGCTGCAATCTCCTTGTTTGGCCATAGATCTTAGTATGGCAGCATATGACAGCCTCCATTATACTACTTAAACTTGAAGCAATGCAGCACGCTAACACAGAAGTTAAAACTCTTACTTTAAAGATGGGGAACAAAGAGGTAGCCAAGTACCCAGAAGACAACAAGGTCTAGTCATGAATCCTTCCCCAGAATGTCCTAAACTGAGAAAAACTGCCTTGTGGATATGGCAAGTTAAAAGATAGACACAGACAGATAGAAGTATTCTGGAGGATTGTTTCTGGATGAAATTTCACAGAAGGCTTTTTAGAAGATCACATAGGCTGTTCCAATAACTTTTCTGCTGATCTTTCCTATACCTTAAGCAAAATAGGAAATAATTGTGTTCTTTGTCATACTTATCCTCCTCTTTTGTAACACATGAAACTTTCTAAGAGTTCACTGGCAGCACCATGTTAAACACATCTGTGTTGAGGGGAGAGAAGATAGATACATCACAGAAGGTCAGCAGAGCTAAGACTGGCAGGAGACTTCTGCCCCACTGCTATGTTCGAAATCCAGAAGCAAATCTGGGCATACCTTCAGGATTGTTATGTCTCTACCCAGGGATTTCCTTTCATGGGAAAAATGAACAGCTGGAAGTATTAAAAACAAGGATGT
The DNA here is from genome assembly GCF_905368555.1 of Meleagris gallopavo. Taxonomy (NCBI): domain Eukaryota; kingdom Metazoa; phylum Chordata; class Aves; order Galliformes; family Phasianidae; genus Meleagris; species Meleagris gallopavo. Next base: position 35,759,097 of record NC_139407.1, read on the forward strand.
ACATATAAAGTCTTCACCAGTAACCTGGGCTGAAGAATGAAACTTAGCAGATGGGCTATTTTCTCCAGGCAAAACTGGCAGTTCCTTGGAAGGCAGGTGGCAGGCAGCTTTCCTCCCTAGTGCCACAAAAGCAATAAAAGGATATCAGTTTATAAAAGAAAGAATAGCTAAGTTAGAGTGCTTATTTTAATTCTCCTTCTGAGGTTTAATGACCGTATCTTTGCACAAAAGCTTTATAGCACTGAATTACCCAAGGATGGGGTTTTGTTTGTTTATTTTATCCTCCTTTTCAAAGAAAATGAAATGTTTCCCAGAAGACTTAATAAGAATTTGCAATACTGTTAACATATAAACTTGTAGTTGGAAACACTACTGGAATCCAGTAGCAAAAATGTTATATATTTTTTTCCCACTTTTTTGGCTGGTGTATGATAACAATTCCATAGACATGAACGGGGTGTACAGTGGCTGACAGGAACAATACAAAATCGCAGATGTGGTGTAAGACGGTATATATGTATATATATAAATATTTACTGTTTTTGGTGAATAGCGTGAAAAACTGAAGAAGATTCATGCTTCCCACTGTTTCTTTCATATTCCATCTTTTTTTTTTTTTCACAGCTCAGAAATTTCTCATTATCGCTATTTAGTTCTTGAGTCTCTGAAATCTACTTCCTAAAAAGTTCTGTCCTTTGTTTTCCATCACCTCTCCCCTACTGTCTACACATCATAAACTATGAACTACTGCATTTTGACATATTTTTTTTCTATCTTTTTTGTTTCCAAGCATGTTGTAAGTTTTGGTGATAGCTGCTAGGAGAGAGATGTGTCTAAGGGGTGACTTTAACAGCACCACTAAGCAAATCACTAAGTGAGAAACCAAGTGTAAACAAAATCAGAAATGGTTTTGTTAAGTCAAATCTTAGATATTACTTATTTCAACTCTTGCAAATATTGATAAGCAGCTTTTCTAATCAGTATCTGTTTCATGGGCTATCTTCTGTCCGTCTCCCCCTCCCCATTTCATTGAATCAGGATGTGTTTCCATCTGTACTATAATCAAGAAAATATCCCTGTGTTTAAAACTTCATTATATGCTTGAAGAGAAATTAATTTTGTAAGTTTATTCTTTATCTGCATTGCATGCTATTAAAAGCAGATTGTTAATCATTGCCAAAACAAATCTGTAATTGAATTAAAAAAAAAAAATCAGCTTTCAACAACAAATGTTCATTTTTTCAGCAAAGTATCTGCTATATCAATATAGCAAATTACATTTGTTTTATTTTTTAAACAGAAAAAATAGATACTAGCAAATAATTAAAAAAACAACATTTAAAAGATTTTAAAGTCTTCTACTGAGATGTCAAGAATGCAACCTTTCTTTTCAGTACTGCTGTATTAGCCCTTCAAATGACATTACAAATGTCCCACTAGATACACGTGCTAACCAAAAAGTAAATCATAGGGCAAATGGTTAATGTTAAAATATAATAAACAATTATAATTATAATTATAAACAATTATAATTGTAAATTTTAAATAAACTGTATTCCCAAGCTTAAAGTTCCTAAAATATAAATCTAGGCTCGCTTATTTTTTAATTTGCCTTGAAGTCTGCACACAGATCAAATACTTACAGAACAAACTCTTCTGTAAGGACAGAATGACCGAGTTCTTAAGAAGAGCAGATTTATGTCAAAGGCTGCCAATAGATGATGTCATTGAAGAAACAAATTTTAATTCCTCTGAATATGAAAACATCTTGTAAACATCTTTACATTTAATTGCAGCAGTTCTATTCTCCTGCCTATGTTCCAAACACCCATGAGGATTAAGAGCATTACAAGAAGAAAACGCTATGCCCAAACGAATTACTCTTTTAAAAACATGGAACAGAAAGAACACCAGATGTTCGAAAAGAACAGAGTATAGATCTAAGAATCAGAAAGGATGATGAATATGGACCATGAGATAAAGCATTAAGCAATGTGATGAGCATCTGTTGAGTAATAAATCTAATCTTTGTACAGTTCTCTTTCCAAAATGAATTTAAACTGAAAGTTTTCCGACTTGGTGAAAATATTGTCAAGTAAGAAAATATTGGTCATTTTCACAATAATATTTCATATGTTAATATGAATAATCACATGCTAATAAATTATTTATCTACAGATAAATAAATACTTCTGGCAATTTATGAATAAATTGCAGTTTTTATTTATTTGTAATCCAAATGGGGGGTCATAATTGATTAACCTTCTGAGAAAACTATGAAAGCTAAGGGCACATGGAAGCAACAGCTATAATTTGAGATTACGTAGAACCCTTTGCTAACTAAATAAGCTTTTAACATTTGAAATCATGAAATCGAAGTTGGTTTCTGAGGAAAATTAAGTATTTGTTGAGAGACTGAGAAGAAATGGTATAACACAATCTCAAGATCAAGAGTAAATGAACAGCAGGAAGAGAAGACGTTTTGTTCATGAAAACAGTTGCAGTTGTGAACATCTTTGAAAGACATTTGCAACTGAAACAGCTGCACTGGAGGGCACAAATTCAGCATGTAAAGGTTTCTCACTGAGTGCTTATTGCCTTTGAGAAGTCTTCTGAACATATCTGAGCAGATGCAGAAAAAAATATATACTATAACTGCATGCAATATTTTTTTTGTCACAGTTTTTTATGCAGAGCACGCAACATGCAGCTAGGGAAGGATATACTTGCATCACTGCAGAGACCTTGGCTCAGGCCCAGAAAACTCAGTGAATGACAAATATGACCTGTTCAGTATTTTAGAAAATGTTTATATCAGTATAATGCAAAGAAAGTTTGGATGGGGAAGAATTACAATTTGATATCATCTTGTAAAGAAAGCAAGCTCTACTCTACTTCATCACAGAATTTCTCTAAAGGAAAGCAGAGCCATTTGGCACATGCTCTTCTAATTGTGTTGCACATTAAATAGGGAATAGTTTATACTTTTGTTTCTCTTGGGATTGTTTGGTGATGGTGATGATGGTTTTGTAATGAAAATGAGAATCACGATAATATTGGAAGCTATATTCTTCAAGTAACTAGGAAAATATTTTCAAAGAAATAGCATAGTAATAATATCCTAAGTTCCCTCTTTTTGCACACTGACAGCCAAGATTCATCCTGTCAGTCTTTGTTGTTTCAAAGCATAGGTTTAACAGAGACGATGAAAAATGTCCAAACCAGAGTAAAGGAATTCAACTTGAGTCCAAGATATGAAACTCCAGTGTGAAAGGCTATATAACCGTTTCTTAGAATACCTTCTGAAATGAGATTTATTATTTAGTGTGTCTTTTATCTATGCCCTGGTTTCAAGATTCAATAAGGGGAGTGTGTTTGTCACTTTGCTCTGGACAGCAGCAGGTATGCATGGAAGAAGGTTGCTCCAGCAAAATTCAGGAGGATATCTGATCCCCCTTCAGACCTAATTTCAGGTGCTTGTGTTTTATTCCATCCACATACACCCAAAAGATTAAGACTTCTATTCCAAAAGCAAAAAGACAAAGAAACAGTCTATATTTCCATATTCATATTTTAAAACAACTTTTATCTGCAAGTAAGTTTGTAAGGAAATGACTCCTAAGTTGCACAAATTGAGCTCTTCTCTTATCAACAGTAGTCTTAGCTCATTTTACCAAATTTTTGCTCTAACTCCTTCAACCTCACCTTTTCTTTTAATCGCTGATCAGAATTTCTAACTTAATTACACAAGAATATGTTGCTGCACATCTTTCACCTTCTCCCTTTTGTTGATTTACTATTTAACTTCTCCTTTTCTTATTAATTTTTATCTACACTCTGCAGGTGAATAGATCAGTCTGTTCATCTGTCACTGAACTGTAGATCACCAGCTGTTACATTCCTTACAACAGTTGCACTAGATTGGGAAAATCATTTTTCATTATTTCATCTTAGCTTTTGGAAAACATCCACATCAAGTAAATGTCTAAATGTCTTGACATAAAAAATGTAATCTCTACAAACACAGAATTAAATTGCAGTATTGTACTATATCAGGCCTTATATATTTTGTACCAATCAGCAACAAAGAAACATGTATGTGCCACACCAGGCACAGTATTGATGGTGGAATAACCATCTTTTCAGTAGTACCAAAACTAATTTTCCATTGATGATAATTTATTTTTATTTTTATTTTTATTTTTTAATTATTATTATTATTATTATTATTTTTTTTATTAGGGTTTCAACTCATCTGTGGGCAATGCAAGGCTCCTGCTAAGAGAAGTAGCAGATTAGAACTCTGCAAGGAAAGAGATTGTACTCAAGTGAAAAAGGAATGTACCTCATAACATAAAGGCATAATACCATTAAAATTATGTTGCATCTTACCCTTCAGGATGCAGTGTTCTTAGATTTGTAGGAATTCTTCATTGTACCTACAATATTTAATTGAGAAATGATAAAGGCATTTTGTAAGAAACATTCTCAGGAAGGAAAACACATACAAATATGAAATTTCCAAAACATAGATATGGAATGTTTTTCAGTTCAGATGAAATCATAGATCCAAACTCATTAAAATTGCCCCTTCTCTTCTCTACCATCTTTTCTTCACAAACTCCTAAGGAGGTTTTACTAAATCAGTGACAAGGTCATGTACCAAGAACCAATTTGCTGTGATACAATTAAGAAAGCAAGTGAAATCCCTTCATTTATTTACTATCCAAGAACATCAGAAAATTTGAAGTAAAAACTCTTGTAACCATGATGTACCGAAATTATTTTAAAAATTCCAGTCAAATTGCCTGAAACATGCTTCAGTTCATGGTAGTATCACGGTTTCTTGAAGCACTCACTTGAATGAGAGTGATGCAGAGAACAAGAAAATTGCTATTTCAGGCCAAATCTGTGATGTGTAAAAACTTCTGTTTCAGAACTGGATAGAGAAGGTAGAACATCAGTGAATTATTAGATTTATAATTTTATAATTTTTTTAAATTTATATATTTATAAATTTCCTATTACCCCTATTAGGTCCTAACGATGTTACCTAGCACAAAGACAGCAGTGAGTGGGAGCTGCTGGCCCTGCAGTGCTGTACCACTAGATGTCCCAGCTCTAGGAAGGGAGAAGCAGAAGGGCACTGCAAAACTGGGGCTAACTTCCAAGTCCAGATGAATTGTGAATCTGTAAAATTTTTACTTTGGCATTATCAGGTTTGAGTTTATTGCATCCAGATTAATGCTGTTCAAATGATTTGCTCATTACATAATTCACTGTGCATGAAAAAAGTTTCTTACATGATTTTTCTAGTGAAATTGGATTCTGTTCACATAGGAAGATAAAAACCTACTTCTATTTACTTATGCATTCTAGTATAATTATGCAATTTAAAATGTCAAGTGTTGTAGATTTAATTCTCAAATCACACAAACAGTACAGTAGTTACTTAGGGTGGGCATGGTGCCTACTCAGTAACTCTTTCTTCCTTAATCTAGAGTTTCACCACAATTTTTGTTAAAATTTTATACAAATGTGACTAAGAAAAATAATGTTTTGTTGACAAAAACAGAGGAACAAAAAAAAATTCATGGTAACTTGTAGATTAAGAGCTCTGAATGCACTTGTATAATATTCATGAATAAAAAGAAGCATCATTTTATTGAATATTAATATTCATGAGTGGGGCTAAACAAAATCAAATTCTCTTACTGACTATGCCTTCATCTAGAAGATTAATTAAATTAAGTTCTATAAGGGCAGTAATTTCATTTCAAAACTCATTTGTGAAGGAATGGTCACTTTATCCAAATGTTATCTTTAAGCAATAAATTCAGAAGCATTACTTCAGGCGACACTACTCATATTACATTAATGGATTTGAGAGCTTGATGCTTCTTAATGACCTTAATATTCAGGGAAATTATTTAAATCATGATTTTTGTTTAATATTAAAATATGTTGATTTCTGTTGGAAGCTGCTACATATAATGAAACAAACAACCATTATGGATTCCCTCCACTATGCTTCACAACAGTAGAAAGCTGATAAGTAATGTTTCGCTGGAAAATATTAATTTATTAAATGAGATACTTCTTCATATTTTATGCAAGTGAAGACAGGAGTGAAATGCCCTCAGACTGATGGATTAGTTGAAGCTAAGTTTTATATTCAGCCAGCATGGGTTCATGAAAGGCAAGTCGTGCTTGACCAACCTCATCTCCTTCTATGACTGGGTGACCAGACTGGTAGATGAGGGAAAGGCTGTTGATGTAGTCTACCTAGACTTCAGCAAAGCCTTTGACACTGTCTCTCACAGTATTCTCTTGCAGAAACTGGCTGCCTGTGGCCTGGACAGGTGTACCCTTCTTTGGGTAAAGAACTGGCTAGAGGGCTGTGCCCAACGGATAGTGGTTAATCAGTTAAGTCCAGCTGGTGACCTGTTACAAGTGGTGTCCCCCAGGGGTTGGTACTGGGGCCTATCTTATTTAATATCTTTATTGATGAGGTCATAGATGAGGGGATTGAGTGTACCCTCAGTAAGTTTGCAGATGACACCAAGCTGGGAGGTGGTGTCGATCTGCCTGAGGGTAGGGAGGCCCTTCACAGGGATCTAGATAAGCTGGATCGCTGGGCTGAGGTGAATGGAATGAGGTTCAACAAGGACAAGTGTCAGGTCCTACACTTTGGCCACAACAACCCCATGCAGCGCTGTAGGCTTGAGGATGAGTGGCTGGATGACTGTGAAGAAGAAAGGGACCTGGAGGTGTTGGTTGATGCTCGGCTGAACATGAGCCAACAGTGTGCCCAGGTGGCCAAGAGGGCCAAAGGCATCCTGGCCTGCATTAGAAATAGTGTGGCCAGCAGGAGCAGGGAGGTGATCATCCCCCTCTACTCAGCACTGGTGAGGCCACACCTTGAGTACTGTGTTGTTTTGGGCCCCTCACTACAGGAAAGATATTGAGGCCCTGGAACATGTCCAGAGACAGAGGGCAACAAAACTGGTGAGGGGTCTGGAGCGCAAATCTTATGAGGAGTGGCTGAGGGAGCTGGGATTGTTTAGTCTGGAAAAGAGGAGGTTCAGAGGAGACCTCATTGCACTCTTAACTACCTGAAGGGAGGTTGTGATGAGGAGGGGTTTGGCCTCTTCTCACAGGTAACAAACAGGACCTGAGGTTACAAGTTGTGTCAGAGGAGGTTTAGGTTAGGCATAAGGAAAAACTTTTTCTCTCAGAGAGTGGTCAGGCACTGGAATGGCCTGCCCAGGGAGGTGGTGGAGTCACTGTCCCTGGCAGTGTTCAAGAGGCATCTGGATGAGGAGCTACAAGATATGGTTTAGAGGCTTGTGGTAGCAATGGTAATGGGAGGACGGTTGGACTAGATGATCTTGCAAGTCGTTTCCGACTTTGTGATTCAATGATTCTATATTTCTTAAACAAGCATTTTTGTCATTGCTAGCCTTGCAGACAACGGTGCAGTAGCACAGCACTATCATTTCAGTTAGGTAAGCAAAAATCCTTAACTATGTGAATTAAAGAACAAATGTTTCACCATTCAGTAAACTTTTTTTAGCAACTTTTTTTTTAAACTTCATTTTTGTTTTTATCAAGTGCTTTATTTGAAGCATGTTCTTAAATTAACCTTCTCCAAACAGGTTCTCTTAAATTGAAGTGTAACTCTTCACATCATCACACCAAATGCTCAATCAATTCTTCCTACTCTTCTCTACCTCTCTTCTAGTTGTTCATATACCCCTATTAAGGACATCTCTCAGAGTCCAGGATCCAGGAACATTTCTGCCCAGAAAACAATCTTCAGTTAAGTCACTGACCAAACTATTAGGTGACAAAATTCAATTTCATCCTTATGCAAAACAAGAAGCTCTTAAGACCTTCAAAAATGTTAATTACTTGGGAAAATAATTTCTAATCTCCCTTTGGTATAAGTACAGAGATGAAACCCTCATACGTAAGAGCTAACTCAGAAAAAACATCACTGGTGCTTAAGTCCCTCAGGAACACTGGAAACGTAATTTAATCTTTCTAAAGTGGACAAATCTACCAGTGAAGAAAGGAAACTATTTATATTTTTAAGGACAGACAAATTTACAGATCACCAACATTATTATCTATGTCACCTGAAACTCATACAGTTCTAGGAATTAAATTTTTCTTCCTGTGAAGATGAAGCAGGCACTAATCTGTTTGATGGTTTATCCTATTTGGGACTAAATGGAGAACCAAGTAGCATTTCAGTTTGTGAGGTGTTAGCATCCGTTAATAATTATATTAGTAGATTATATTATATTTACTAATTATATTAGTAAAGCAAACTATAACATGATCCATTTCAACATTGAATACCTTCCAAAGTCTTTAATCCAGATAGAGTTGTCTAACTCCTAGTAATTCCATCTAGCTTGTAATTCTACTTTACTAACCTTGTTTTTCTAACATCCTGTTTCATAGAGCGTCAGCAGGAAAACAGCAGAACACTTGATGACTCTATAGTGTGATTTATTTTAACGTCACATTATTCCTCCTGTTCAGACTTCAGGGAAGAGAACATGCAAAGCAATGCTAAACATCCAGAAAGCTTTCTTCTGCTATTAAAGCACCTTGTCCCACAAGATTACACCCAGTTTTACTCTCCTCTTTACTCTGTTTTCAGCAAGCACACTTCTCAATGAATGGATTTTCTCTTACTAGATATGATCAGAAAGTAAAATGAGGACTTGACCTCAGTTTTGCATCTTTAGGTCATGTTGGAATTAGACTATCTTCTATGGCACATGAGCACATACAGCATTTCCTACATACATTTAAACAGAGAGAATAAAACTTGGAAACTACAACCTTCATCTCACTAAACTAAGTCTTAATTTATTCTTGCCCCTGAGAACTTTATATTGTTCTTTTATTTGTAATCTTCTTTATTTTTTCAGTATTTCCAAATTAAGTACGCTGCCTCTGTGCTGGAATTGCAATGAATTGATAGCTAATTTTCTAGAATTCTAGAATTTTTATGAAGTACCTATGATCTACAGTGAGAAATAAATTAAATGAAAAAACAGCATAAGAAAAATATAGATATGTCAGTAATTACTTTGATTTCAATATTACTTAGTAATATAGTAGTAATATAAGTATAGTAATATAAGATAGTATTTACTATCTTCCCCAAGAATACTGATTTTTTCCCAATGTGAAGAAGAAATGTTTCTTAGCGATATTCTTAATCATGGTGGTATCAATTGCAATATGAAACTGCTTTGGTCAAGGCATTACACATTAATTTAGTTTAGCAGGGAAGGAGATTTTGAAGAATTAAATCTGAAATCCGATTTAATTATTGGAAACTCCTGCACTTTCATTAATTTCTGTGACATAATGCAGTGCCTTTAGTAGCTGGAAAACTTTCTGAAATTTTTTATTCCAGTTTATCCGTTTTTGCAAAACAGCATATTAGACACATGCCTTGGTTGCAATTTTTAAAAATATTTGTTGAAGTATTTTAATATATGTTTAACAAGTTAAAAAGAAAGCCTTAAGCATCTAATTATGAGGATATCTGACATACTTTGAAATCTTCAAAATCTGACTACACTGAAAAAATATTTGTATTTTACTTAGTACTTTGCAATCCTCCCTACATGATGTTGGTGCTCAACTTTTTTCTGAACTGATTTTCTAGGTTTAAGTATTCTTTTCAAGTCAAACTGTAACAGCTAAATTTTTATCAGTAAATACATCACATTTTCCTATGAGAATTTATGTCAGACTAATGTGATATTCTATTATGGATAATTAAAGTAGCTCTAAAATATCACTTATATTAAGGGAAAAGTTAATTTACTGTGTATTTTTAACTAAGGGTGGCATTCAGTATTACTCATAAACATGCTAATGGTTTGAAATTTCTGTATTTTTTCCTTTTTTTTTTTTTTTAAGTTTTCATCTTAGAATTCAAAGCTTAACTAAAAAAAAATATTAGGACAATAAGCAAAGACGTTGGAATTATTGTGGAGCAATTGAATTTAACAGCTAGAATTTTTTGATCTGTTAGCTTTTTGGCACTGCTTTTATTTTCTTTTTCTTTTTTTAAATATACAAGTGCATTTCATAGTTTCCTCTTTACCTTAATATTAACAAGAACTTGCCAGCTCTTTTTACGTTTAAACATTTAAAATTAAAATTTAAAAACATTTAAAAATTTTAAATTAAAAAATAAAAACATAATAATGAAAAAATTCTAAACCACATCTTTTAGAAAATTTTTGACAGATTCCATGCTAATATTATCAATTATATATTTTAGCAAAAGCAGTTTTCTTAATGATTATCCAGTTATCACAGACCTCAGTAGCAATGGTATTGCATTCTTGCTGTTACATGGAATAACACCCGGTTTACATTGTTTAAACCAAATCAGGATGAAGTGGTTTATTGATTTAGTAATGACTTGTAATAAACATACATTCAGGATTGAGATCAGTGATACTACATACAAACCCCATTTGTGTGCATGGGCTACATGTTAACACCCGCACATTCCTACAGCTAATCTCACAGCAACATACCCCAAATCTGCAACTTATTGTGCCTTGAGCTGCTGACTACTCTAGAAGGACTGCCCTGTCTGTACACTACTGAGGTAGAGTCCACCGTATGGGTAGCAGGCACCATCACACCAGATTTGGGTCACTGCCACTTCCACTCCAAGGAAATTTTCCTGCTTCTTTCAACTGAAAAAATGATCCAAAGTTTAGAATGGCAAATACATCATAAAATCATAGAGATCAGAAAAGAAAACTAAGATCATCTACTGCAACCATCAACCCTACCCACCATACCCACTAACCACATCCCTCAGTGTCACATCAACAAGTTTCTTGAACACCTCCAGGGAAGTGACTCCAACACCTCCTTGTGCAGCCTGTGCCAGAGCATTATCACTTTTTCTGGAAGGAGACAGAACCATAACAGTTGATCTAAGCTGTCCAAAGGGATATTCCATATAATATGACACCACATGAAAAAAAAACAAAAAAACATAAGAATGAAGAGAGTTGGCCAGGGGGACAGCTGCTGTTTAGAGACTGTCTTGGCATCAGTCACGGGGTGGTGAGCAACTGTGTTGCACGTAGTTTTGTAAATATAAATCAACATTATTATTACTTTTTTTTTTTTTTTTTCCTTTTCTGTCTTGGTAAATGGTATTTTATCTCAATCAACAAGTTTTACTTTGCTTTTTTTTCTCAGTTCTCTTCCACAATGCACTGTGAAGGAGGGGGACTGAGCAAATGACTGTGTGGTGCTGAACTTCCTGCTGGGTAAGCCACAATAAGCATCATAATAATCACAAGTATAAAAGAAACACAAGCACACAAAGTGCAGTATTGATCAGAAAATCTATGAAGGATGATAGAAGAAGAAAAAAAAACCTTAAAACAGAGTCCCTTCCTTAACTTCTGGAAATGCTTTTCATTCTTGTCTATCCAAGCTCATTAGATGACAGACAATTTAGTCTCCTTTACATGTGACAGATTTAGTATTCATTTGCAGTGTTCCCAATCCAAATGTGTTACATGAGACACAGCACAGTTTCAATATTTGATATTCACTGTTCTTCTAGCCATCTCAGAAATATGTTCAGTCAAACTCCCAAGATATTCAGAACCGAGTTTATCAGGATATTGACTTTTCTCAATAATACAAAAAAATTTATACTTCAAAAGGTTTTAAAAAGAAGTTGTAATATTCCATATGTGTATTCTCTCCACTTTTCATTATGGTAAATGATTATTTTTTTAAAAATCCATTATAGGCTAGAAGGAAAACTATTGCTTGTGTTTCCTGGATTTGTTGCAGAATACAGCTGCCAGAGCCCCTCGGAGAACACAGCAGATTTTCAACACCTTCAAGATGATCTAAAAGTTGTCAGTTATTGAGTGGTAACACTGATAAGTGGGAAAACAGTTTGATTAGCACTTGATACAAAATCATTCCCAGCACCCTATCAATTAGCATTTATGCTGCTGTTGCTGGCTCCTGCATATATTTTGTTTGATGTGTTGAATACCAAATTTAAAAAATCTACGTAGTTTTCACTCATCATAAAATTCAGTGAGGAGTTTTAAGTCAACTATATGGCACTAAACATACCTTGACTACTTTCTCACGAGACCTAATGATTCTTCAGACACTTCCTTTTTAAAAAAAAATCATTTTCTAATAACATATGGCAATGTCATCAATGTGACATTTATTTGAGTTTTATAGGAAAACTACTAGCAAAGTTATTGAAATAAAATAAAAGAGAACTTCAAATTGACTTAGTGTCATATTCTCCTCTCTCACTCTTTAAGAAAGCAAATGCATCAGCCTGTACAGACTAGTGCTGCATTGGTGTGTTTCTCTACAGATTGCAAGATCCTGCTTTTTATTTTAGAGGAAAACTAGAACTTAGAATTGAATTTAGAACTTAGAATCTTTGAACTTAGAACTGAATTTGACTCTAAGCTGTTTTGAAAATACCAAAGTTCACAAGCAAATTTTGTGCATTACTTAAAATATAATCCATTAAAAGCAAGGCAGGATATCATATAATCACACAATGCTAATGATTGATTTGGAATAAATACTAGTTTTTTTCAGAACACTACCAATGTCAGAGGAAAAGCAAAAAGAATCCATAAAAGATCTGTAAACTCCAGGTGTTGCAATTTTCTCTCTTTTGATGACTCTTCCGCTCTAAAATTCAAACCCTACATTCAAAAATCTACGTTCACTCCAGTCAACAAGAGGAACAGCTGACTAAGAAAATCTGTGCAAAATGAGCACTTTGTCTGGGAAACTCCAAGGATATTGACAATAGAAAATGCTAAGTACAGAGGAGAAAAATGTACCTGACATTTTTGCCGTCTCTGAGCAAAGACATGTTAATCAGAACCAGTTGCAAGATAAGATGAATAACCAAAGGCGTATTCAGTTAGAAACATGCAAGTTTGCAGGAGTCACTTTGTAAATTCTGAATAGCAAGAACAAGAGTCAGAAACAAGAAGAAAAATAAAAGATTATGACTGTATTTACTAATCTTAAAAGCTCTTACATCTCACATCTGAGACTTGGTTAAAACCCCCAGTTGTTCTTCACCTTTTAAAGGCTTCCAGAACACAGTATGTGAAGGGATCCCAGGGGACCCCTTTTCAGCACAGTCTTACTCAGCTTGTCATGGGGCATCAATGACTCTGGAAGAAAGTGTCTGAAAATCAAGTATTTCCTAGCTCAGATTCCTCATTAACACCTCACTCTTAATTCTTGGATATGGACTTAAGGAGGAGATGAGTCCCTCAGGCTGTCAACATTAAAGTACAGAAGTATCTCCATGTATCCACTTTACTTCCAACATCTGCCGATATGTTCACCTTGCTGGATATTGGCTGCTAATCCAAAACAGAGGCTGAAGATGATCTTTCAGTGTTTGGGTATTCATAACTAGAGATACATTTTCCTTGCCTGCCCATCTTTGTCCCAGACAGACATTCAGTTCACTACACTTAGTGATAGAAATCAAGACACCTCATAGAGCAGCCGGGGCACATAGCACAGTAGAACACAGTATCCTAAAATCTGACAACTCAAAAGACCAGGCCTCAATCAGTTTCCAAATTTTTTTTTTTTCTTCCTTTTTTCTTTTTCTTTTTTTCCTGTACTTCAATTTTTCTCATCCCCATTCTTTCTTTGTAACCAAATTCAAATTTGTCTTATCATTGTCAGTGCTGTTTTAGCTGTTAATTTAACAATTGAGCTTTAGGAAGTAAATTAAAATCTTGTAATTAAGTTGTTTTGGTACCTGGATTCTATTCTTTCCAACTACTATGGACAAAGAGACCTCCCCACCAGTGAACATGAGCTGTGCTACGATGTGATCTAACTTACCAGAGCATTTATAAAATGTTTTAAGGTCTCAACATAGCAATTTTATGTATTTATTTTAGTTTACAACCAGTAACAGGGAATATTTACTATATTCAAAGGTGGGACAAATTGGCATTGTAAGGCATAATTGAACAGACATTTTACTCTCTGTATCAATATATGACAACTCCAACATTTTGCTCAGGTTAAGACAATGAACAGAGTAGTGATTCGTTATTGTAATTTGTTTTTACAAATTGTTTCAATACCCCTTTGAAGTAAATGAAAGCTGCATTTTTCTGTGTGTCCCTCTTTAAAGTCCTGGAAATCCCTGAGTACTGCAGCCTATAAGTCTCTGTAGCATCCATAGAATCAGCAAATGGAAGAGTATGAGTCAAATTAAACTTTAAGTGAAAGCTGGGAACTTCTCTAAAACTATTGCTTCATGGTGCTATAAATCATATAATTTCAACAACCTTTGCACTGGATCCCAGGAACTATCTGGCATGGCCTATTAATACATTAAACAGATAATAAAAGCCACAGTGGTCACTTAAAGGACATTTCTTTTTTTTTGACTCTGTTTTTCTGAAGAGTGGAGAGGGATATTTACAAGAAAATGTCTCAGTTTTGCCATATAGCTTGAAACTACCTGGAGATTTTATAGATTTGTGCTAGTATAACATGCCAACGGGGAAGAAACTCTGGTGGATTTTTATTTTTCCACTGCAAAAGCTTTGTACTGTATAGGTGCTGTTCAAAGCTGTACTGTACTTCTGAGTAATACCACTGCCTACAATTGTGAGATATAATTAGTCAGTGCTTTTAGATTTTGTTCAGCAAAAACAGAGCACTGGCAGTGCATCAGACTTTTTGGAGTATTTGGAAGGTTCTCTTCAGACATAGTTTCACCCATACTATCTCCCCGGTATTATAATCTGTTGATTTGTACCAAATTTCTCACAGCATTTGAAGAGTGATCAAGGTGTAATCTAAAATTGCCAGCAATTTTAGTGCTCAGAAATGCAGTTGAAGGTGAAATTCATGTGGGAAAAGCCGAAATGATTTTGGTCATGCATTTCTCTTCAAAGTCTAGAGCTTGAGTCTAGACCTTGTAGACTTGAGAGAAACATTATAATATGGGATGTTATGGAGAAATATTTACGATATTTGGTTTATAGAAAATTCTGCAGGATTTTGGAGGGCTATGCTCAATTGCTTACTATTGCCTTGTGAAAGTGCAAAATAAAACTATAAAGTATTTACATACAAGATTAGTACAAACAGACAAACAAACAAACAAACAAGCTAAGTATAAAAAACCCATTCTCCATTCCTGCTTTGCTGCAGCTCTAAACTAATACAGCATGGATAATTATAGAAACTGACTGGGTGCCTTTCAGTATCACAGTCTTAAGCATATTATGCTTATATAGAATGTGTCCTGCTACAGAATTCTGGCTATCAGTTCTGGAAAATGTAAAATAATGTTCAGTTTATATAACATATGGAATTATGTATTAAAACAGAGTACAGCATAGCAAATGAATCAGATTCAGTTTAAGTTAGATTTAAACAGGATCTATATTTACATCGAACAATGTAAAGGCACTGTGTGTTAATTTAAATCTTTTCAAGTTAAAAAGTGAAATTATGTACCTAAATAGTAACCCAACTTTACACAATAGAGCCTCCTATTTATTATTTTTTTGCCATTTATTATTCCTTATTTATGGAAACTAAAACAGATACAAAAAACACAAAAACACTGTTTGGTAGAGCTAATTTTCAGCTGCAAAATGCTATTTTTTAACACAATCACCACCATTAGTTATGCATTCTTTGTCCACGACAAACAAAAATCCGCTGGTGAGCATGCAGAGGTGACCCACTGTCACAGCCACCACTGCTGAAACACATAACCAACCACCTCACTGTGCTCACATCCACTCTCTGGTCTCCATAAATGTTCAGAAAGCATCAATGAATTTCAATGGGCACAATTTTTTTCCACATGGAGGAATTCAATGACACACTTTTGCTTTATACACACTTCCATGTTAGACAACATTCTGTCGGAGTCCCCTTTGCTGCCATCTGTCACATGACAACATCATGTAACAGAATACTGGTGGGAAAGCTCAGCCTCTACTGCCATACCACTAATATCCACCTCTGATATCATAGGCCAACATCATGAAACAGGAAGCACTATGTTAGGAGGAGCTCTCATATTATGATCACATTTAAATCCTTTACACCTATAGTTAGAATTCAAACCTTTCCAATGAGCAAAGGGTGAAATTTTCATTCAGCAGGAAGGATGCGTGCACACTGTAAATCAATCTTCATGTGAGAGCTGTAAAGTCAAGATGAGAAGTACCACTCCAGGACAAAAAAGAAAACATACCAGTTTACAAATAGACTGGACATTATGGTTCACAGACACTCTTACCTTGAATTTTAAAAATGGGACTAAGATACACAAATCTTGTCATTTCTTCTAGCAAGACAAATTTCTGTTTGTTAATATAAGTATTTATATTCTCAACCTCTAATAAAACCTATGCTGTATTTTCCAGAATTCATATACATTTTTGGAGAATTTTCATATACTTCAAATGAATAAAAGATGTGAAGGCAAACTAATGTCATATCTCAACAAAACAATGAAAAACAAAACTATAAAGTGAACAGCAGGAACTCTGCTGTAAATGGATAAGGATAAATCACTTTCCAAAAGAAGTGTAAATTGCTATGATACCATGTTGAATATTTCCTGAAGGAAAGAACAGAATAAAAAAAACAGAATTCTTAAAATACCAAATTAATTTTCCTGACACATCCATTAATATCTTTCACTTCTTTTAACCCTTCCACTTCCATAATTCTTAGTTTCTGATGCATATCCCTTTCAGTGGCACTACAGTGGAAAGGAGCTGATGCCTGTGTTCACTGGTGATGAATATAATGTATTTTTAAGAAGTGTCTTAGTGTGACAGAGAAGAAAAAGTACGGAACTATGTATTCACTGATTCTTCTTTCCAGATCAGAATCACAGTCTGTAGTGCTGTAGTTTTAGCCTTAGCATTACGATTGGCTTTTCACATCTCTTCCTCTTGATGCCACACATACACAAAGAATGTTTCAGAATTAGCGAAGTCAACTAATATTAAATGGATTTTTTGTACGTGACTATTTTACCCATCCTGTTGGAACAAAAGTTGTTGGATAAAGACCACAGGTCAAAAAAACAAAAAACAGAATGAAAAATTTAGTACCAGTTTATTTGCGGAAGCCCTAATTCTGACTTTATTTCACCAGGTTTTAATGCATCTAGGTTCATGGCAAGTCTAATCCATTCACCAAACACAAAATCCTCTCAAACCCAACTATTCATCCCAGTTATGGTGAAAGATTCTAGATTAGCTGATATAAACTATCTCAGATCTGCTTTGGTTGTATCAAGTACTACATGTTCTACTCTTTCAAGTTGATATAAACACCCTGTTCCATAAAAAGTACTCTGGTGCAGATGTCAGAGAATCAGGCCTAGAACATTATAAAATCAAATACTCAATCAACTGGTCATTTGCTGTTGGAAACAGCAATAGCTATTACTGTTTATCTTCTTAGCAAATATGAGCTTATTAATACATTCTTTCTTTTGTGTAATTCTTAATAAAAAGTTACAGAAAATAGCTAATGTCAAAGATCAGGTTAAAAAAACTGCTTCACTTAATGGTGGCTGTTATTAAGATACATGCAATGCAATACATTAAATACATTAATATTTTAACTGAATAATGTGTAATAGGTTATTTTTGTGTTCACTGCCTAAGATCTTATTCACTTACCCCTCATAGCAAAAGTGATTCCAATTGTATGGGACTCAGCTCTATTCTGAGATATTTACAATACTCGTAACTGCAGTGACAATAGTGTTCTAGTGTTCTTAATATTCTAATAAACAGAATTAATTTTAAATCTTCTGTGGCCACCGAAAACATAGAACTAGCAAAAATAACGTGATTAGCCACAAATGTTTTGTACAGATGTAATTAAAACAGCTTATATTCATGTAAATAATTATTTGTCAGTTTCCTTTGTATCAACTGGATACTGTTGATACAAAATGGAAACAGTCTATAATTAAAGCTTAATTATCTGCTATGGAAAAAAACTGAGAAAGCTTTGTGAATGCAGTGGCATTACATTTCATCTTAACCTCTTGGGTTTTTCTGTCCCAAAAATATACACTTAATCTTTGCCAACTAATTAATTTTATATATAGTCTAGTCAAAACCTTGAATATATACCAGTAACAGAGGGATTTTATGAACACACTTCTGTACATCAATACAGCTAACTGAAAGAAACGAACAGTAGTCAGGTGATCTGAGGGAATGTTCTACACAACTTTGCAAGCAACTACATTCCAATTAATTTTTCAAAGAGCATATTTGTTTAAATCCAGATTTTGGCTTAAAAAGATTATTTCTCCTGTAAAACTACTAAAAAAAACCCTCATCCTAATTTTTTTTTCCATTTCAGAAACGTAGAAAGAAAATTAAAATCCTGAATTCTTAAATGCCTCCTTTGAGTCAATAGAAGAAGCTGGATGCTTATGGTCCCTCTAAATTAAAACCAAAAATGTAGTGTGTTTCAACTTGAACATAAGAAATTTCAGGGTTTTAGCTCTGGCAGTTTTTTTTTTGTTTGTTTGTTTGTTTCTTCCTTTCACGTGACTTTACAAGGCTGATGGATCTTTGTAATTTGATATTTCTACATTCAACACCAGTGCCTCTACCTATGAGTGAGGTCACATTACAGATAGTTATAACTTTTTTCTTCTCTTACAAATGTACAAGACTTCATTTTTAGGAAGGTGCAACACTTTCATCTGAATTTAAATGGAGCCTCAGCTGTGAAGAGCTAAGTACACCTCTGATAGATAACAATCCTTATGGAAAACCTGAATAAAAGTGTCCCGCTTAAAAACTTGCCACTAATTAGAAGGAATTTTATACTGGAAGAAAGAAAAATAAGTCTGACTATAAGCTGAAAGGATTAGACTTTTGTGTTATTTTTATATTAGCTTTAAAATACACTGGAAAGTACACTGGAAACAACTGTACTGCTGTTGATCAGGTGCACTCATTCCATTGAAAGTGTTTAACATGGAAATCTAACACAGCAATTTTATTTATTTGCTGTAAGAAATACTGTGAGAAAAGAAAAGTAGAGAAGATTACTAGTTTTTAGGACATTTGAAGATATGTCCTACCTGAGCTATCAATCATTGGACCAACAGTCTTGTGAAGTGGCATATTGTTAATGAAATGCTAATAGTTTGCTGCTTTGCCCTGTGGGTATCCATGCACTGAGAAGAATATAATATTGATCTGAGGATGTAATAATGCAATTGGCTACATAGATTTCCTCTGAAAGTCATTTCTGGGAAGTCCAGCAATTAGAAGCAATTCTTGTGCAGTTCTAGTAATTACTTAGGGGTCCTTTTACCCCTAAGACATTTGCAAACATTTCTTAGTCCTAATTGTAATTGGAATAGTTCTAATTACTATAGTGAAAATGTTTTAGCATATCTTTGTTCCCCTAATTGAATTAATTGAATTACTAGCATTGTAGGTATAAAAAAGGATGGAAAATAAAAGTTCCTAGACTTATCTTCAGATTTAGCAAGAGGAGAGTACTGATGCATCCTCTTATTTTTAAATACATTCTCCAAATACCTTAAATATTTTCCTACATATATCACCCCAAACTTTGCAATGCCATTATCTATGTTACCTGCCACATACGTCTTTCCTAGTGAGATGTTCAGATTCAGTACACTCCACTTATAGCACTTCTAGGACTGGTTTAATTATTTATTCAGAGACCACATTCTCTGAAAACACACCACCATATAGCCAATTATCTAGGATTACTCACCTGAAATGGAGAAGACCCAGGCCATGTCTCAATGCTGATGATGGACTTAAAACTTGCGTCATTTCTTGAGGAAGAACACTAATCAGCCTGGAGATAATTACCCAGGTAGGGACAGAAAATCGTGATGTTCTCTGTTAATGACAAGAAACATGAATTTAAATCCCTTGAAGACAAGTACTGGCATCAGAGAAATGAAAATTCCGGTTTCCTCATTAGCATAGAAAACACAGAACCATCTTTCCTACCAGTGTTTTAGTCTTCCTTTCCTATTCAGATTTCTCGAAGATAGAGTTAACATAATTTCTTATAACTAACTCTCCAAGTGCAAGAACATCATGGTCCCAGGAGCTGGCAAACAAGCCCATTAAAAATAGTCTATATTACAAACATCATCTGAAACAACAGAAAATTATGTCACAAATATGAGATTTCTTTGGGGGGAGGTATAATTTTCATGAAACCTAGTCTTAAATGTGTAAGAATACGTTTTCCTCCCAAGACTGTACAAGTACCTCCAACTTCTGTACAGGTAGTGAAAGAAGATCCAAAGACAATCGTCTGCCTTAAGGTAGTATCTTCTCAGAATTGCATCTATCTGCATGTCTTTCTCAGACATCCAGTTTTACTAGGCTGTGACAAGACTGGAATGCTTAATACAACATTATTGTTATTCAAATGATTCCTCATTCTGTTCCACGCAAGCACACACTAACGAGATCTCCTACAGCACTGTGCTATCAAATTGGAAGGTTATATGGGTCAGAAGCCTCAGATTGCATCTTTGTCAGTTGGTATTTGTCGCCATTCTGCATGTCGATCATTCAATTTTAACCTCCCAGCTAAGATATGAAACCAGGTTTCAAGGATGAATTTCAGTTCTCTGATTTTTTTTTTTTCCTTCTGTCCTTTAGCCTCAGCTTCTGAGTGATCAGAAGGTATTCAAATCTACAGACCAATTTCAGAAGCAATATGAAATTTTGAATTTATGAAATTATGAAATTTCTACGTCTCTGGAACCAGAGACACAGAAGATGTCATCATTAAACTGAGATGATGGCTGATCTAATCCGAAGTGCTCAATACCAGCTGCCTATGCTGACTACATCTGACCCTGCGGTTCATCTTTACAGTATCTCATTCTTCCTGTGTGCTAGGTGGGAAAGTAACTTAGTAAGGAAATGTGTTTTCTAAATATAGTCATAAATAAGCTTTAGATCAAAGAAGAAACTCATTTTTTAAAAGACATTAATATAAACTATTAATGAGCTCAGAGGAGGAGAGCTCACAAAAGCAAGATTAAGAAAGAGTTCTTTTGACTCTTTACATCCATATGCAGAAGTCTGAAATACAAAATAATATTTTTGCTGAATTGCCTCTGTAAAACAGAAAATTGAAAACTCAGACACTAGATAGTACCACTGTCACACTGAAATGCAAAGGAATGCAGTTGTGAAGAGATTTCCCTATGTTTACCATAAAGATATTTTTCGGATCTTTTCTTCCTTTCAACTTTGCATGCTCTCCAACATATTGTATAAATAGTATTAAGAAATACGTTGTTAGTTTGTTTGTTTTTTTTAAATTAATTTATTGTTATGTTTGTTTCTAAATACAGAGACTTGATGCTTCAACCTTCTAATCTCAGTATATTTTATAATCTTTGTTCTCATGTCAGTAGGTAACTATTAGGCTTACCACTTCCTTAGAAGAATATGTCTGACTTGTAATATGAATTTGATAGAGAAATATGCTAGGGAAAATAAGGATAATTAAAACACTGTGGTTGTCAGGTTTAGATATGTCTTCTCAAATAACATCACACCCATCTTAGCAACATTTCTGGCTCAGATTTAGAGAGGAAGTTCAGTGTGCACAGAACTTGAAACGCTTCAGCACTGCTATTTAAGCAAATGGAATTATTCCTGCCATTAAAACTGAGCAAATACTGAAGTGTCTTTCTACTCACAATTAAAGCTAAGCAAATACTGAAATGTCATTCTAAAATGAGGCAAGAAATATTCATCCCTATGACATAATTTATTTTATATATAAATATTAAGATAGCACAATTTTTATCGTGATAGAAAAGGAAGAACTCCTTTTCATTATCATTTACATACAAAAATTCAAGCTGTCCAGTCTTCTTCCATTTTCTGTATAAGAGGCTGTGTGAATGCATTAAGAGAACAGTGAGTTACCCATCATCCATTTAACAAACAGAAGTGGTTATTGAAATGTAGACATGCACAAGTGCTGAATTTCTGCACACCACAAAATGGAAGATATCAGTACTGAAAAAGCCAAAATGAGTAGAATGTTCTGAAAAGTAGCTGCTAAAATGCCTTCTCTTTAGAAATATCAGCAAGTAAATTCACAAAATTTTTAAACCTAATTTCCTCATTCTTGAACAACTTTAATTTCATTACTGGAAAAAAAACTTTTTATACAAGCAACAACTTCAAATTTGGTTGAGATGTTTCCACATAAGCAAATTTTTTCTCCTTCAACCTACTTCGGAACACTCTGATTCTCCCATTAGCCCAGTAAAATCTGGGTCTTCCACTATCAGTCTCTTCAAGAGTGTATTGTTGTCTGGTGCTTGTACAAGATATAGAAGAGGCATGAGCGAAGAAATAAGCCTAAATAAAATGCTGGTATTGGTCATCAGATGATGGGTCTCAAGTGCACCAGGGAACATCAGAAGTACTGCACTCAAAGAAAGATTTGAGTTGCAGACAGGCTGGACTTTTTCTAATGGCATAATACTGTAGCTGTCCTTACTTCTCTTCATACTTCATTTCATTACAGTTGAAGTATTTATTTGCATGGAAAGGTGACTCTCGCCTTGTTTCTACTTTTGAATGGTACTAAAATTACTGTAGCATAATATTTTGTGGCAAATAGTCAGACTGTGCAAGTTAAAAAAAAAAAAAAAAAGAGTATTCTGCAGATACACTGCACTGCCTAACATTAAATTATAAGGTCTATCGAATCCCATGGCTAAGGGCACTGACTACTATTATTATGCATTTATGTAGATCCATAAATGTACCCTATGCTCCAAGAGACTTGCAGATATTCTTGCCCAAAAAAAGTTACTATGCTATATGAGTGATCACCATCAAATATAAGATACGTTCCCACATGCCACAAATGTTGCAATTTCTCTTCATACTTCATGAATTTGCTAAGAAACATTGGACTTGAATTCCTTTTGGAACAAGGATACAAAATTAGATGGCCCACTGGACTTTGCTGGCATTTTAATCACTTCATTTACAAAACAGGGAAAACTGGTACAGAGCACAGAAAGCAGTACAAGATTATTTTGTTCTTACATTCAGAAGAGAATTAACACTTGCCTTACCAAACAGTAGCGAAGTTATCTATTGAATTCTCTCACAGGAAATCTTTTCTCCACACTTTTTCACCTATGTTTTCTAAGTCTGTACATATTGCTATTTCCTCTGACCCAGGATTCTTCTACAGTTTTGAAATCCGTTTGCAGCAATGACAACTGTTTCCTAATTGCTTTGAGAAATAACACTTTCCAAACAGAAAAGCTCTGCCTGGAAATCCAAGGCCAGTTAGCTACAGAATTACCAAGGCTTCAAGGGCAGAAGCCTCAGGCAGAGCACTCCTAGCCTGGAGAGCCATTGGTCCAGGGCTGTGACATCATGATAGTTTTCTCCAGATCCCTGAGGTACAACCTGAGCTCCAGCATCCTACAGCAGGACTGATCTGTTGGGCTTTCTAAACTCTGCAAGCCTGGGGATCTTTTTGGTTCCAGTTTGGATTATTAGATTACAAGGGATTATGAATGGTTTGGTAAGAGAACATGGTTTATATGTTTAGAATATTTATGAGTTAGGGAATGCGTGGAAAAATGGTGTCACATAGCCCAACGAAGCCTAACATCACAACTGTATTTGTGGGAAATGCACTTAAAACTACATCCTTCAGATTCACCATTTCCATATGGAGTCCTGTTTATATTCTAAATGCTCTGAGGATTCTTCACCTAATCCTTGCAGAGGGCATTTTAAACTGAAGGAAACTGAGTGCGTATTTCTTCAGATTACTCAGAATCATTTGTATCCTGAGAGAAGAGTCAAGAAGTTCCCCTGTTCAGCAATCAGAAGAGATACAAATTAAACTTTTTCTGTCATATGGTTATATGCTAATGATATAATCTTACAACATACATAATTATAACTAAAAAAGTACACATAGTATGCAAGACAGTGAAATTTAGCACAGTGTCTGGACTTGATATGAAATGCTAGCATCAAGGAAATGCATTTCTGGAAACCTCTCCCTCTCTACATCACCTTTTTTTCCTCTATTCTATCAAATCAATGTATCTAAGCATAAGTAGTGGCATTTACAGCAGCATGAAGCTGGCATGCCATAATGGAGATAAAGTTCTTAACTCTTTTCTAGTAAGGTGAAAAGGTTAAATGCACCTTTCAAGATATAATTAGTACAGTCATTTAGTGCCAGGCAAATTTTCAGTCAGAGAAGAGAATATTTTATAGGGCTTTGGCTGCAGGCCAGTCAGAGGTTTCAGATTAGTGGAGGCACTTCACATTAATTATTCTTTAACAAACTTGCATTATCCTTTAAAGTGAGTACTTACACAGAATGCTTCACTAGCTGTAATTTACTCTAGAGATAACCCTTAATAAGAGGAGAAGCCAAGTCACTTCTTGGCTTCTCCTCCTCTTTCTTCATTTCTCACCTAAAAATTTTATGAGGAAGGTGCCTTATTTGTGAGCCATGAACAGCTTTGTCGCTTACCCATGTCCTAGTCACGCTAACTCAGGAAAGGTTCATTTTCCTGACAGCTCTATACTCACTTCAACCACTGAAAGAATTTCCATCTTAGATTTTATCTTCTGTAGATACTGGTCCAAGTGTGCCAGATGCATCAGAATCCTTTGTCAGAGGCAAAACCTCACTAAGATTTTCTAGTTGGTCAAGTAATAGCAAGTTATGTAAGAATTTGGAAGCACATAGGAATAAAAACAGCCCACAAACTAACTTAATTCAACTGTTAAGCTTCTGTTCACATGATTCACATGATGGGGTACAACTGCAGAATAATGCTTTTGGCTTTCTTTTCTTTCTTCCTATTTTTCTTTTTATAAACAGTGCCATGGGGTTGTTTCTTATTTTATTTAGAGATGCATTGATGTGAAGCAAGTCTGATCAAAAATTGCTTCTAGTTATCCAGAGCTTATAGTAGTATACACTTCATTGGTTATTTTCTTCCCCTGACTGATAATTCCCTAATGATAAGTCATAGAGTTTCTTTTCATGCTTCTGTCTACCTTATGATGCTATTACATAATAAAAATTAAAAATAAAAATGAAAAAGAGAGAACACAAAACAAATATAAACCAAGCAGTCAGAAACAAACACACACACAAATTTGACATTTGAAAAAAAAAAAAAATCCAACCAAAAGCTAAACCCACAGCTTGTTGTGCTGTGTTTTATTTTGCTTTGTTTTTAAGAAAACATTTAAAGGAATGAATTTCTCAAATGAATTTCCAGATTTCTTGAAAATGTTCTTATTCATTAAATCATAGAATATCCTGAGTTGGAAGGGGACCACAAGAAACGTCAAATCCACCCCCTGGCTCCACACAAGACCACCCAAAATTCAAACCCTTCATTTGCGAGTACTGTCCAAACACTTCTAGAACTCTGGCAACTTAGGGCTGTGCCCACTGCTCTAGGCAGCCTGATCCACGCCCATCATCCTCTGGTAAAGAACCTTTTCATAACTCCCTCTCAACGCTCCCTGACACAGCTCCATGCCATTCCCTGCAGCTCTGTCGCTGCCACCAGAGAGCAGAGTTCAGCACTGCCCCTCCATTCCCCACCTCTCAGGAAGCAAAAAATCTTCTGCTAGTGAGGTTTCAGAAAGACATTTCCCCTTGCAAAAAGCACTTCAACATTTTGAGGACAAAAGCTGTAAATGCAGCTTTTTGGAATCTTGAAGACACAGCAAGAAATCATACTGTAATGTTACTTGCCCTTGGGCCATCTATCACTGAAATCATGGATATAAGGTATTTATAAAATTACACTTTTAATACCCAAGACATTGCAAGAAGGAATCCAACTCCTACATACCATAAATTTATGGTATGTAAAACCTAAAAATAGTCTCCATCCAAGCCTCATGGCTGTTTTCAACTTTGAAGATGGTAGTTATTCCTTTAAGATGTGATAGATTATTTCTACTACTATCTTGATTTCCCATTCTACTATACAAGCAAACAGCAACTGTTGCAAGACAACCATCATTGTTAATGTGCCAAAAAAACAATAAACAATGAAGTAATTAGGGCAAAGATCCTCTGCCTCCAGGACCTCACTCTTTCCTCCCTGTAGTATCTGCTGATCTCAGAGGTTTGTGTCAAAAAGTCTTTTCCAAAGGGCTCCCCAACTCACCATGACCAACTCAGAAAATGTCTAGACCTCTACCATTTTGTGGCTCTTTGGTGCCAGAAAAAAATATATTTTCTTCCCAAGATTGTGTGAACACCTACACAGAATTTACAAATTGCCTCTCTTTAAAACCCAGAAGTCAATCAGCAGAAAGTTTAATCCAGAGTTTCTAGCTCTGCTCTACTTCAGAATGGGACTACTTCATACCAAAGGCAAATCCAATCTGACTGCTTGATCTCAGCAGCTAACCTGAATAATTAGACATCCGTTAAGAAAGACTGCATGTTCCAGCAGGGAGGGTGAGCTGCCAAGACCTAGTTCTAAAACACATCTTTGTTTCTTATGCTCTGTAGGTAACTGAATTATCAACTTTCTGCTGCTAAGCTCAGGGCTAGAGCAAGAATTGAGAATGCATAATAATATAATGTAAAAGAAGAATAAGACAGAAACCTACAGAGAAAACCAAGCAAGCTTTGATTTCAGAGTTTCCTAAAGCTCAGAGAAGCCCATTAGAGTCAGCAGTAACTGGTAGCACATCTGTGGCAGCATTCAGGTGAAGAGCATGTGTGTCCTTGGGGAAGAGAGTTGGGGCAGGTTCTCCTTACACACCTTCCGCATCTCCTACCTTCAGGAAACTCACTCAAAGTGACACCCTGGATTCACCTCACAGAGACCACTGAACAGTAGAAGTAGCATCTCTGCATGAAGTAGCCCGAAGTTCCTGACAGCCTAGTGTACAATTACCAGCTGAAGGGCATACAACTTTAAAACTGTCAATCAATTTCTCACCAATTTTCAAACTCTTACTGTAGAATGCAGTCTGGTCCCCACTTTCATACGTGGAGCTGTCACAAGCTTTTCCTGGTAAAGCAAGTCACAATATGCTTCATCATTACTGAAACCATTGGTAGTCTTCCCCCCCAGAGACAGTGAAGCAGCATTAGACCATTAAATGCCCCAAAAAATAAATATAAAAAATTACTTTGCTGAACATAAACCCATGCCAAATATTTATCTCATTGCCATTCTGACATGTAGAATTTAGGGGAAGATGTTTTTTAAACCTCAGAAATAAAATATTTTTTACAAACTAGTGGGGATAGAACACAAGTTTAATTTTGTATCTGTTATTCAAAAAGTTTAACTCAAGTAAGTATTTAAGCTCATGACCTTTAAACTTTCTTTCTAGATACGCAAGTTCAGTAATATATGGCATGGAGATATTTGGCATGAAATGAAAATGGCCACAGATTTAATTAAAATGTAAGTTATTGTTAGCAAGAAAGGTCATGCTAAGAAAATGTAATTTCAAGAGTGTATTAGCAACAACACTCTAGTGTTATTTGCATCTAAAATATATATTTTGTACTTGACATTTAAAAGGGAAATTGGAACTATTTATAATGGATGCTTGAACACTTTTGTGTTCTTGTGCTTCTTTTGTTCACGTTTTTATGTAATTGGCTGGATCTCACATACAACAGTAGTTACATTTTATTCCCTATGCCTGAACGCTTAACTGATCTGGGAATTATTTCACAATAGCTGATATAAGTTGAAATTGAAAGCATGCTGCAGCATACTCCTTACATACCTAAACCTTCAAACAAGCATAGATCTTGGTAAGAATTCCTCATCTGGGGATAGCTAATTGCCCACCTTACTCATGAACGTTTTTCTCATTCTTCAGGCAGAGCAATTTTAATGGTGACCAAGACCCCTGGTTCCATCTTGTTTATAAGGCACTTCAGAAATGCCTGTGTGAAATAGGTATTGCTCTTACTCTGAGAGAGTTAACGTTTTATTATCTGCTAATAAAAGTAACTATGCGTCATACCAATCACTCTAACTTCAGGGAAAGTGGGAGGTGAAGGAAAAATGCTTTGACTTAATTGAAAACATTTGTTTAAAATAAATCAATACAGTGATCTCTCCTCCAAAAAAAAAAATAAAAGACTCTAAATATAATGACACCGTGTGGTTGACTACAAAGAGGTACCTCTATGCTCAAAGAAGTTTTTACTGATTTCTGTTGTAAATGATCTCATAGATGCATCTTCTACTCCATCAAAGGACTCACTGCCCTTCAGTATGCTACAGATATCATAGAATGCCTTAGGTTAGAGGGGATCTAGTTCCAACCCCCTGCCATGGGCAGGGCTGCCATCCCCCAGATCAAGCTGCCCAGGGTTACATCCAACTTGACCTTGAACACCTACAGGGACAGCACATCTAATCCTCCTTGAGCAGCATTGTTAGTGCCTCACCACCTACATAGCAACATCTGGACACAACTGAGAGATGGGAGAATAACATGCAATTGCTAAGATGTCATTTTGGCCTCCAGAATACATGCAACTACTAGAAGTCTAGTTGGAAATAATACACATTTTTTTGGGGAACATTTGCTTGCAAATCACACACCATAGTAAAGACACTTCCTGGCACTGTGTAACTCTACTCCTAGGCAGTCTCCCAAGCCAAATGACTTGTTCACAGGAATCCGAAGTATTAGGCATAATGGGATGATATACAAAATTTTCAGTAAGAATATGCATAGAACTCTTGTAAACTGCCTATAACAACAGCTTCTGAAGCTAAAAATGATATCATACATTGATATTACCCTCTCTACCACAACACAGAGGACCAGGATCCTACGCAAAGTGCAGACGTATGTTGTTTTTGTCAAGATTTTGCAATGAAAAACAGCCCTTAGTTTGAAGCAAAATATGCAGTATCAGATGGAAAGAGTCAGCTGATGAGGAACATGGAAACAAAGGTACCTAGGGATCGGCTGATCACTGCACAACAGATCAGTTTGTTCTGCAGGCTTAAACCTATTGATACTAGACAAACTATTTGATAAAATTCATTGGCCAGCTTGGAAATCCCTGTATTTGCAAAAGCCATTCCAGCCTTAAGAAGTACAGCGAGGTTGTGTGCAGTATTTCACTACATTTGGAGTTTCTATCTCTGGATTAGGGTGGATTTTTTTCATTAACCTTAACAAAATGACAGTAAATGTTTTGTTTATGAGTACGAATAGATTGTATTATCCAGTGTATGACAAGCAGCTCTAAATAATTGCTAGCTGTCAAGCTTTCTTTTAATTACAAAATCCCTTGCATTCTTGCCAGCAGGTCAGCTTCTATTTCAAATGCTAAATCTTGTTTAATGCCAACTAAGTAGGTTTAGAGAAAGAAGAGCAATGTATGTGATGGAAAAACAGAAGAATAAGCTGTGTGGTTGTGCATGATTCTGCAACACAAGATAATTTATAAACTGCAGCACTAGCTATTAATCTGATGAAAATAAAATAGAAACATAAAAATGACCTTATCAGTGCCCACTACCATTTCTCTAACACAGTTAAGTAATAAATGACTGTAATCAATGCATCTGTTATAAACTGAGCATGTGCTGAGCAGGGGATTCCTTCATACTCTGAACACAGTTGGATACTATTTTGTTGTTGTTAAGCTGGCAAGAACATTTGTTGTTATCCTAGGGCCCAAATGTTGTTTCTCCAGCCTGAGGCTGATGCCAGCACGCTCTCTTCTGTTGACCACTAACCTTCATGCAGTCCTCGATCAACAGGAGTAGCTCTCTTCTCTCCTTTTGCTCCTTGACTTACACAGAATCCCAAATAAAGTATTAATGTGCACTAATCAGGCACAGTAAAAAAAAAGTAAGCGATACTACAGTGTAGAGATCTCTGTTGCAACTACTGTAAGTGACACCAGACAACAGGTACAGGAAAGACTGCATCTGCTGCAAACTCAGCTTATAAGGTCAGAAATAAGCAGATGAACAAGGTAAAAAGGTAACCCAAGCAGATCCAAAAATGTCAATGCAACACATTTTCTGATTGTGTCATTTAAATCAAATAATCAAAATCAGCAGTATGATTTGTGCTCTAAAACATCTGTTAGCATAAAGGCACAGTAATTAGTCTGAATGTTTTGCAAATACAGTTTTAGAGGCCAGTCTTAATGCATTAGTGCCTTCTAAATAGACACTCTTAAAATTCAGTCTCTGAAAGGAAAGAAGTCATCAGCAGTGATAGAGAGAGAGCTGTCACCCAGCCAGGTGGTCTTTCAAGCTAGCCACAAATACAATAAATTACGTTGGGATGTCCTGGAAGGATCTATTCAGAACCACAGAAAACTCTGCCACTGGATGTTTAATTGCCCTTTCAATTAATGGTGTGATTTTCTTTTAATTTTGTCTTTAAACTATTAAGTATATAACTTCATTTAGTCCTATTTTAAAATATTTTATTGCAATCCTATGTAAAAGACTTGACAGACATCTAAACATATTGCACTGCAGTTATCAGCTATGTTGGTGATGTCCAAATCATTAAGCTACTTTGACAACCTCTAAGTTCTACAATACAAAATTACTCATTATCAGTGATCTTGTCTTTTAATTCCTTAGCAACTGATTTGAGTAATGTTTTTTTCCATGATCAATTTTATGTTTATTCATGTGTATTATCATTAAACCAGCTATCCTGTCATTGTGCATTTCATCCTATCTGACGTTTTAAAATACAGACAGAACATTAGCTACTACTACCCAGAGAATGAACCTTCTGTAGTCTGTACTTCCTGTAGTCAGATCATGGAAAGATTTCCTGAATAAACTGGGCAGGGGGAAAGGTTCTTTTGCACTTAGATAAAAATAGTAGCAATTTAAAGACAATGTAACTTAATTCTGTTTCTAATAATGAAATACTCCTAATTGTTGTTCTCTTACCTCTTTTCTTCCACAGATAGTTTTCTGAGGAATGGTGTTGCTTTTTTTTTTTTTCCCCATGCAACTCTTTTTGAGTTACACACATAAATAATCTCCTTTCCTCAAAACACTTAATCTTTGGCAAATGGGGTAAAGATAGTGACTGGGAAATACTATTTTCAGCTATAGCTATGCCTCAA
Source organism: Meleagris gallopavo (assembly GCF_905368555.1). Taxonomy (NCBI): domain Eukaryota; kingdom Metazoa; phylum Chordata; class Aves; order Galliformes; family Phasianidae; genus Meleagris; species Meleagris gallopavo. The sequence goes on from NC_139407.1 coordinate 35,790,381, forward strand.
TGTCACATCAATTCTACTTTCAAAGTGTCTAGGAGCACAATTAGCAACAAAATAAGGTAAACACACAGGAAAAGTATATGTTTTTGCAACTCTATACTCATTTTAATAAACAAAAGTGCTTAAGTATCACAATAATAATTAGGAAATCTAAATTACTTTAAATAGATATCAATGCAAATATCAGAAAGTTAGTGTTAATAGAATATTTTTATGACATGGAAAAAATCTATATACTTTGAATATTCATTCTGAGGGAAGTTCTTACAATAAAGCATACATTCTGGGCAGGAAACATACAGTTTGTGCATAACTGAGAAACAGGAAAATACCACATCAGTATTTCATTTAGTATTAAATAGTAAATTATCAATGAAATGTAGGATTTTGCATGAAAGAAAAGACCTTTCAATTTTGTCAACAGTCCTAAGGGTATAGTGATTCCAGAGTGAGTGATGGTGTGTGACACTGGAACACGTAACAGATTCATACTTAACCAAAGACAGAGGTGTGCTGGAATCATGCCCATGATCATGGAAATTATTTCCTGCTGTGGTGGATGCACATAAATATAGTATTTCAACTTTCTTTCAAGGAAAAAAAAAAAAAAGACTTAATAGTCTTACTGTGGGCTATTTATGCTGCTTGTTAACAGGATCAGTGCTGCAGGTGCCTAATTGCCTAAGGCAATCATTTCCAAATGAAATAAGGCAGTTTTCCTATTTACTTTCTTTTTTTGCTTCAACAGAAACCCCGTGTTTACTTTTGTCCCAATGGGAGAGAAACTGCAGCCAGAAACTAACATAGGAGTGAACCGATTAAATGATTAGCATCCTAGAGAAGGTTAGAAAGTGAATGTTTTACTACAGAGCAATTGTCATTGAAAAGTAATCTTATTTATTAACTGCACTTTTATCTTCTCTGGAGGGATCTTTGACATAAGATAATGGAATTTGTTCACTTTTAGTGCTTAAAGCTATAATCATATCCAGAAAAGAAAGTATTTACTGCATCATTAAACCAAGGTAGAGAAGACAGACTTGAAGGTTTCTTGACGTCTTACAAGTCTTTTTATCGCATCAATTAACATTGCCAAATGTTCTGCTTTATGTTGCAGACATAACTGAAGTTTTACAGACTTTCTAGGTGAGCCTATACTCTAATTAATTTTAGCAACTGAGATTAGTAGCAGGAGTGAGATTACACATAGAAAGCACAGGAAAAGCTACTGGAAAGCAAGGCCATGAAAACCAATTTCCATGTACTCAGGGAATGTTGCTCAAAGGTATTCAGTGTACTGCCTGAACAACTTGTACTCGTGATAAGTTTATAATTTCCAAATATCAGGATAGAAGTTTGGTTGCCTCTTCTCCCCGTCCTTTAAAAAGGCTAAAAAATTACCACCACAAAATCATGCTCCTACTCTCTTACTGCATGTGAAAAGTGAATGATGCTGCATCCAAGATTCCTCTGCAATACTGAATCGATCTTTCTTTTTTTCATGTAGCAGATTCACTCAAAGCAAAATTCAAGTTGCTTGCTTGTTTGTTCATCATTTTGCTTCCGTATGAGAAGATTTACTACTGAGCCGAATCAACTGAAGCGCATACAGAATACCTGCAGTTTCTTTATCATAAAAATGATTGCCTCACTTAGATATTTCCAAACTTTAGGCCTAAATTTCTCTTTCCTTTTGCTTTTCTGCGTTCTTAGGAGTTCAGGAAATCAACATCATCTGCCACTATGCCCTCATACTCCACCTGGAAATGCTACAATATTCTGCATTTGTCCATTTTTGACAGTTGGACTTGATGATCTAAAGGCCTTTTCTAACCAAAATGATTCTGTTTTACACATCCGGTAATTTAGATGGAACCTCAGTCTAAAAGGGAAGATTGATTGATCTTAACATACTGGCAAGTCCTAACTTCAGGCTACACATAAAAACAATATTTCTCAAGTCATGCATTATTACTTTTCGTTTGTTTCTTATTGATTAACTGCCAAAAGTAAGATCTTGGTTTTTAAAATGAGGCACCTACTTCGGGTTTTTTTTGGTGGTGGTGAGTTTCAGTTTGTTTTTTAAACTTTATTGAATAGAATATATAACAACAAAAGCTAAGGCAAAACTAAGCATTATGCACTTTAGCACTGTTGTGTGTTAAAATAATAAGCAAATACCAACCTTGCAATATATAGTACTAATTCATTTTAGCAATCAAATATTCAGTTAAGTCTTACACTGAATTTCCACTGTTTTACTTGCACAAAATGAGAAGGTATTTATTTAGTTTATTATGCTACAAAATAAGAAATATTTCACCTATAGAAAGAGAGAAATGCATTGTTTTAAAATAACAAGGAATAAGTTTGTTACTTTATACAGACTAATGAAGTTAACCCAGAGTTTTAAGACATTTCTTGTATCTAAAAACAAAATCCCTATATGTTTAGCTCAAATCCTAGGGTCTAGGTAAACTAGGAACTTCTATAGTAGACATAGAAAGACAACACCACACAGTTTCAATAACAGGGTGCTGAGATGCTTCTCAGAGATGAGAACAATAACTCCAGAGAATTCTAGCCATGTAACCAAGCGTGGAGCTATAGCAGGCAATGATAATGCTATCTACTAAAACAGGAGCATGCCTATAAAGGCATTATTTAAGATTTAGTTCAGAAAGCAATACAGACAGTGGATCACTCTTTCTGAAGACAGGTGATGTCTCAAGAAGAGTGTGATCTCTGAAGAGAGGTGTTACTTTTTCAGCTGCTAACCTTTAAGCAAGGTTAAGGAGAGGTCTATCCCTTCTGGTTGGTTGCTCAGTGCAACCTGAGTTCCCAAGGCTAGCCACACCTTCTCACCTGGTGCTCAATCACTGGTTCAGGCCATGACCTAGCAATTCCCATACATCAAAAGTAAAAAGTGCAAGGCAGACAAATAAAACCTCGCTGTACCACAGTCATGACTCTAGCACAGTACCTCTCCCAAATGAAAGATGCTTCTAAGCATCTTTTTGCTTCCTTCTTCCTCCCTGCCTCATAAGCAATACATCATTCCTATACACCAGCCTTCTCCTGTGTATGCCAGGACATATACTCCTTCCTATTTGAAGCTTTCCAACAACCGTGGTGGGAGAAATTGCTTAGTTTCTTCAGTGTTTCTGCTCCCAGCCCTCTTGGCATCTTGTGGTTCCTAGCAAGAAACCTCAGAGTTGTTCCAGTTTGCATATGAGTGCAATGGTTTGTGAAGGTTCATTTTCAACATCTGGCAGAAATGCCCAGGCTTTAAAATGAATCCCATGGCTTGATTGTGATAGGCACTAAGTCAAAAGCATAAAGACCTATTTTTTTTTCTTGCTGAAGTCAGTCTCCCCTCTTTCTTATTAAGATACCATAGGCTGAATATTCTGTCTTGAAATTCTAGATTTCTGATGTATCAAGCTTTTCAGGGTAGCTAGTTAAATATCTACCCTAGTTTCTCAATAACTAAGAGAATGTCCCAAGTGAGGTTACTCGTGCAGTAACAAATACAGGTCAGCCACTTTCAAGAAGGCACTTTGTTGTATTGGAAAAGAATCTTTGGATTTTTTCACCTCATTCCAATATGAAAAACAGCAATAAATACCACCAATGATTATTTATGGAGAATACATTTGAAAATATGAACATGATATATAGCTTCATAACTGCAAACACTAACAGTTAAGAAAATTAAAAGAAGAGCAACATATTTTTATTTCATGTGACAACCAAGAAAGAATGCAAAAGATGTGTCAGGAAATAATCAAAGTAAGCAACTTGACCTAAGAGAGCAAACTGTTTTTCACTTGTAAAACTATTGTAAGTTTCTAGTTTTGTGGAGACTTTAGATATAGAACATCAGAATCAGACTTATGAAGATAAAATGACAGCTTAATGCTCTTTTCCATAAGAATTAATCAAGAAATTCAAGTATAAATCAAGGCATAAACTGTTTTCTGAATTATTGAAATGACCTCAGATATATTGCGTTTCTGAAATGTTATTCTTCATCTCCTTTTAAATCTGGAAATCAATTAATGGGTTGAAAAAGAGCTGTAGGCTGTGAAATAGGCTCCCTCTTACAGATCTATAGAAGGATTTACGTAGGACAAACAAAAATAAGATGTTGGCACTCAACCAAACCTATGATTAGAAGAAAAAATGCTGGTATTTATTATCTATCCTTTTTGTGGATTTTCTTTTAAGGATACATAAATATCTTAGATTTCTCTCATGTATCCTATTACACATTAGAGAGGACTTGAAGTTTGATTGGTTTCCTTTTTGTTTAAGTCAACAGCCATCACATAAAAGTTTTTCCCCCTAACCCTTAAATAAATGTTGCAAAATCAGTGAGAACTAAATTGATTAGAAAGGTTGTTCCCAGGAAAACAAGTGTCAAGTTGGCAGAGAAATTTATTGCAATTTCTCTATAAAATAAATGTGCTTTAGAAGTAACCATGGACTTACTCTAAAGACTCTGCAGGAACTACGCAGAAATAAAGAAATAGGTTTGATTTTGCCTTTCATACATGCACAACACAACAGCACTGTAGATTTTGTTTTTACAGAAAGAAGGTGACAATTTGTTCTTATTTTGTTTTCAAGTTAACAAAGCAATATATTGGTAGTATCCCTGTCCAGCTGTTCCCCAGTCTTCCCACAGTGAAAGTGCAAAAACAAACAAACAAACAAAAAACCTCAAGAAATGCCTCATATCTTGAGGTCTAAAGCAGGAATACAGGAGAAGATACCATGATGATGAATCTAGGTACTGTAAAGGAACTATGGCACACTTTTACAGTAAAACAAGTCAGGAGATCTTAAACACAACAGAGGTTGAGCTGAAAAGGCAGCGGTAATTTTTCTGGTTTCTAATCCGTGCCTCTTTGACAATACATTTTATAACTTTTCCTTCTATCCTGAACATTTCTCCTTTCTCAAGCTGGTTGATTCAGCAAGGAAACATCACCTATCAACACAACACAAATAACCTCAAGGAAATAAAAGAAATTCCAAAATTTTACAAAGGGAACACATTCGAAAATGATAAGTGATTTTTAATTTATAGGTAAGAGAAAGTCTAAAGTTAATTGCAGAATGCATTTCACTGCATTTTTAGCTGAATCTTGTTCTAATGCATCCTAAATTGTGCAGTATGTATCATTTGTCAGTTTTGCAAATCCCACAATGCATTCACTGCACTCACACCTTCTTTGTAGTTTGTCAAGATTCAAACAACACATCTTGAGCCCTAATGGGTATGAACAGTTTTTTTCCTGTAAGGCACAGAAAACACTGAAGTAGAAAATTGTTAGGAAGGTTAAAGAAATGCAAGGTTTTCAGAGTTTGAGAGTATTAACAGCATTTTTAAAGAATGGTGATATTATTGGTGAAGATATGAGAGCCAGTACAATGAAGCCATCTGGTTCAAGAAAACGAAAATACATATCTGTAAAATCAGTAGTGGAGATGAAATGCTCCAAGTTGCATTAGTTTTGCTATTACATTTTGGTCTCATTTTAAGGTTAACCTACTCCATATCTCCCAAAGTCCACTGAAACCATCCTTTTTCATTTTCTGGTGAAACAAATGCAAGCACACAAAATCCACTCATCTTTGCCCGTACACATATGCATAACAAAAGTCTTTCCGGTCCTGCTCTTCATCCAGCACAGGTAGTCAGAAAAGTTATGCTTCTTACAATTGCACTTTCTGCCCCAAGAATAATTAACCAAAGTCCCTTACTTCAGTAAGCTGAGGAATTTTTCAGAACACACAGTGTTTGTAATATGCTCAAACTGAGTGAAGTTTTCAGGATGTTTGAAAGCAACTTCTCTAGACACCAGTCCTGACAGTTAATAGCTTAGAAGTGTTTGCAGTGGATCAATCTGAGCAGAAGAGCTTGAGAAGGTCCCCCTGTGAGAAACTGCAACTTGCTGAGAGTCCCAATAGTAATAAAAATTTTAGGGGCCGTCAGGTTACAGATACAAATGAGAGCACCTCAAACACATGACATATCTCCTCAGTTTCTCTTGACTCACAGTGTGGTTGTAAGCTGTCCTCAAAACCTTTCACATTCCCTTATAACTGTAGCTTAGTAAGTATGAATATTTGAGCTGCATTACTATCTGCTGGAAAAGACTAATATTTTTAAACTACTGAGTTTAAAGGACTAATATTTTTAAACTACTGAGACACCACACCCTTTGGTGATACAATTTTCTAAGAACATCATATAGGCTGATTTTTTGTTCTATCTTACCAGTCCTTTCCAGCCCCGCAACACTGAAACATAGTTCCAACAATGAATTTGACAATGATGCTGTTTTTCTTCCATTCTCCACACATCTATGGAAAAGTCTCAATTATGCATCACTGTTTTGGTTTTTTTCCTTTGCTATTTCTCTCTAAAAACACTACTGACCTCTGTATCATTCTCTAGATTTTTTTAATTCTTTTTTTTTTGTCTAGTAGGTTACAAGTAATTCATTTTACATTGCAATTTCAACCTGGTCTCCCCCTGAGTAAAAGAAAAGACTCCATCCTACTTGCAATCAAAAGACAATACTTTTCATACCTATAAAGCATTTGGAAGCACTATCGTGATTTAACATTGTAATGGACAATGAACGATATATACATAATAGCTATTCTACCCTTTGTTCCACACATTCTGCAGGTGGTACTGTTAAATGTCATTTATCAAACACACAAAGACTATTTTCTCTCTCTGCATGTGCAAGAAACAGCAGTTATACTATTTAAGACTTTTTTCAGGGTAGAACTTTTCACTGTATTTTTCCCACAATGTTTACTTTGATATACATATATATATATATATTTAATAATAGTAATGTAATGGCATGATTAAAAACAAACAAAACTGATCAATCAGAAGTTTGCATATAATCCCGAATGTATTTCCCATTACTTTTATTTCTTTTTCTCTCTGGTGAAACAAAGCCTGGATCTTGGTATCTACCATCTGCTTTTAGACAAGAAAAAAAAATTTCCAGTAATTTCGCTAAAAATTGCATTTTTGCTGTTTGTCATCACAAGGAAAACTCAAAATATTAGAAAGATTCTAAATGGATTAGAATTTTTTTTTTTTTCATCCATTTTGTTCGCAGCAGGGAATTACAAGAATGGTCTTTCACTGTAGGACCACCACAAAACACCTTGTGTGCATGTAGAATTCCGTCATTCCAAGCAAATCATACTTTATTTCCACAAACTCAAGAAATTTTCTAATAGTCACTGTTATTCTGTATAATGAGGTTATCTGATATGCTGTTATATTGACTCAGTCTTGCAGTAAGAAACCGGATGAGGTTCAACAAAAGCAAGCGTAGGGTCTTATACCTAGGGAGGAATAATTGCATGCACCAATACAGGCTGGGGGATGAGCTGCTGGAGAGGAGCTCTGCAGAGAGGGACCTGGGCATCCTGGTGGATGACAGGTTGGCCATGAGCCAGCAGTGTGCCCTCGTGGCCAAAAAGGCCAATGGCTTTCTGGGGTGCATTAAGAAGAGCGTGTCCAGCAGGTCGGGGGAGGTGATCCTCCCCCTCTACTCTGCCCTGGTAAGGCCTCATCTGGAGTACTGTGTCCAGTTCTGGGCTCCCCAGTACAAAAAAGATAGGGATCTCTTGGAAAGAGTCCAGCGGAGGGCCACAAAGATGGTGAAGGGCCTGGAGCATCTCCCCTATGAAGAAAGGCTAAGTGAACTGGGTCTGTTTAGCCTTGAGAAAAGAAGACTGAGAGGGGACCTGATCCAGGTTTATAAATATCTGAGGTGTGGCGGCCATAGTGGTGAGGCCAGTCTCTTTTCAGTGGTACGTGGAGACAGGATGAGGGGAAACGGACATAAGCTGCAGCATAGGAAGTTTCGCACGAATGTGCGTAAGAACTTCTTCACGGTGAGGGTGACGGAGCACTGGAACAGGCTGCCCAGGGGGGTTGTGGAGTCTCCTTCTCTGGAGATATTCAAGTCTCGCCTGGACGCCTACCTGTGCGACCTGGTGTAGGGAACCTGCTTTGGCAGGGGGGTTGGTCTCGATGATCTCTAAAGGTCCCTTCCAACCCCTACAATTCTGTGATTCTGTGAAACTGTGACTCCAGATGCCTCAGAAATAATTCAATTACATCCTTTTCTATTTTAGTAGAGCTATTAAATTAAAAACAACAACCTGATCATTGAAAGAAAACCATTTAAAATAGCGCTGCTCACCCTCCCACCTGAAGATGTTCCCTGTCCTGGTGCACCAAATATAGAATGTGGCATGTTCTCTTCTATTTTAGATTCACAAAATAATTGCGTGATTCATAGACCATTTTATCAACTCATAACAACCAGTAGATTATAGACTTGTCACTTGACAAGAATAGTAAGAGCCTTTACAAACAAACAAACTACAAACATCAGGGGGAAGTTCTTTACAGAGAGAGTGGTGAGGTACTGGAACAGGCTGCCCAGAGAAGTTGTGGATGCCCTGTCCCTAGAGCTGTTCAAGGCCAGATTGGATGGGGCCCTGGGCAGCCTGGTCTAGTATTAAATGGGGAGGTTGATGGCCCTGCCTGTGGCTGGGGGGTTACTATAACACAGTCTTCAAAAACATCAAATCCTACACTCAGGATTTTCATTTATTACTGAAATGTTTATGTAATGCATCTGTGACTCAGAGAGTAAAACCTGGTCAGATTTCTTCAGACTTACTAGTTAGTTATGTGACTTTTAAAAATCACTACGGGTCATACTAATGAAAGAGAACATTTATTTCCCTTCCACCTTCTCCTTACTTATAAAATGATTATGGAAACAAAATGAAGAGTCAGACTTTCCAAAAAGACTAGAAGGCTTTCTGACTCAGTTAGCCACTGATGTGTCATATCTTAAGAAAATACAATCAGCAGGTTACCAGATAAAAAATAAGAGAAGTTCTAAAGTGAATCAGCAACACTTTCATGGAACTAGAATTTTTCTTCTGCAAAACAAAGTTAAAGACCTATATGAACAATATACAGTGACCATGTGCAATTCTGTACACAAAGCTTCCTGTTAGGTAAAATATTTTTTTGTCTAAGACATTAATTCATCTTTACTCATCATGCACTGAAGCACTGGCATAGCTGCACAGAGAAGCTGCGGATGCCTCATTCCTGGATATGCTCAAGGCCAGGTTAGATGGGACCCTGGGAAGCCTGAGCTAGTGACGTTAGCCCTGCCTATGGCAGGGAGCTAGATTATGGTCCATTCCAATCTAGAGTGTTCTATGATTCTGGCCATATTAATCATTTTAACATATGTATTTCTTGTATACTGCTTAAAGTGAATTACAAATAAAAGATTAGCTTGAGAAGAATTGTGCTTCAACTGATTTGGAGGAAAAATGAACATGGGAGCTTTCTCATCAACTAAGTGACCCAACACAGTGGTTCAGAAAAATCATGAATGCAAGACATCTAATGAAAGCCTCCAATGTGGCAAGAAGGTATTTTTGGCCAAGATTAATTTCACTAAAAATATTTCTATTTTTCTCAGTAGCATTACACATGAATGTAAATCTTTTACCAGCTCACATTGTACATGCATAAATGTCCATCTCCTGCCAGAGTAAGTAAGCTTTTAATCCAGGTACCCTTTGAACTTCTTTTCTATTTAAAAAGACAAAGAAACAAAAACTGCTCTAACCTCTACTTCTGTACTCTTTCCCTTGCTATATTTCCATAAAGTTTATCCTTACAATAAAAATATTACATCTGCAATTCAACACCTAGATTTGAGTAAAATGAAATGTACAACACCTAACATCAACAAAACAATGCAAATTTTTAGTTAGTATCACACTGAAAACATATTATATCTTGAAGGCACTGGAGAAAAACAAGGACTTCTTAAATTGTTTCTAACAATGTGTTTTTCTGCTTGCCTGTTTTTCTTTGAGAGAAGCTGTTTCTGAGCACCACAGCAGAGATGCTAGCTATCAGGTTTCCCCATCCCCTCCCTCTTTGGAATCCTCATCCCCTCAGCCACTCCTCAGAAGTGCAGGAGTTGAGATTACACTATAACAGCATCAGTGCCATTTCTAATGCACTGTCACTTTCAGCCATCAGGTTCTTCCTAATCTATCATCACTACCTGAAAGAAATTACCGTATTTATTTGAATTTACTCGTCTGTATTTTTAGGAGTTTGTTAATACGCTAAATCTGAAATCATATATTACTTTGCTTGTGATCCACAGTACTAAAAACTAAAATATGTCTCCATCACCCTAAAGATCTCCTGAAAAAGGAGAGCTTTTTCCTAGGCACTGCAATCTGGCATCCAATGATCTCTGAAAGTTGCACATTTAATTAGAGTGAGAAACTCATTAAGGTATCCAGAATATTAAGATGATAGCATTGTTCTAAATAGCACCATGCACAATTTAATATGGCAGATGGCACAGACTGCTGACACCTGCGCTGGTTTTGCTATCTTGCTGACAGTTACAAACAGTCAGCAGTATAATTGTAAGAAACATAATCATAAAAAAAAGGTTCTGAAAATAAAATACTCATCAAGTCTTCAGTTTTCTGGATGCCTGTTTGTTCATAAAGATGCATTTTGTATTCAGTCACCGAATGTGAAACAAGAGATGCACAGGTTGAGGTTTTGTTTTTATTTCTTTAAATGCCACTTAGGTGTTTATGCATTGATTATACTGAGGAGCCAACCGTATTTTTCCTTCTGTGGAAGTGACAATGTAACGCTATTGCGGTCATGGAAAATTTTATTTCTCCTCACCTGCATGCTCAGATGACATACTCACTTTTGTCCCTCATTAGTCCAGTACTTTCAGTGCTCTCGGGAATCTGATTAAAAATGAACGGACAAGCTTTAAGACAGTGCAATTTGCAACTACTTTACTTCCACTGGTAACACTGATGTGATGTGAGCCCTTGTTTCTCCGTAGCAAACTGTAAAATATTTTAGTTTTTAAAAAGGTATGCAACAGACAACACACAGAAAAGTTAACTGGAAAATTTCAGTGAAATGTTGTACTTGAAATTGTACCAAAGCCAGAGGATAGAGATAAATGACATTCAAGATGTAATGTTTCTTATTTGAATTTGCTTGAGGTCAAAGATGGAAGAAATGACTCAGATATCTCACAAAGTGAGTGCTCTGAAATTTTTGGAATGTTTTTGAAAAAAGTTTTTAGTTGTTTGTGTTTTTTTTTCATAAAACAACACTACTGGCAGACAGCAGCAGATATCCACAGAGAGAAAAGAGAGAAGAAAGATTATATTCATGTTATATTCAGCTTATAAACAGAAGCACTAAAAAACAAGCATTTTTCTGAACATGTAATCCTGTATATATTCCCCCTCCCCAAACAAAATTATATCTTCCTGATCAAGCCTTCTTGAAGTTCCAAAAACATCACACTTCCTATTGATTTGCTTTTATCTAATGCCGTAAGAAAACAATAGTTAGTACTATATCTACTTGCAAAGACTTGATATGATTCACAGCTACACCAGTTTCCAGGGCTGCACTAGTTGTCACAAACTGGTATGCTGTTTAATCAAGAAACATAAAGAACTGCCATTCCAAACAGTGAAAGCAATCTAATCTCTGATTTCTGGGGTACGTTTTATATCATCTTGTTTATTAATACAGAGACGAAAGAGCATTAAAATGCTATGGTCATGGAGAACTTCATGTATTGAAGAGTTTCTTCCCTAAACCACGTCTCATCTATGAAAACTACAATCTCTGTTTTAGCTTTTAAAAAACGATTCCTCTAATCTTATCTGGATTTTTTTTCAACAAGCTTGGATAGTTACAAGTATCTTTGTCAGAAAGTAAACTGCAAGTTTTAATGCTTGCAGTGTTTGGAGTTTCTTTATTCATTACTGAAATAAGCTTGGATGCATTCCACCAATCAATGCTGAAAATTAATTTCTTGTAGTTCCTGGCATAAATATGTCTCATCAGCACTGACTTTTTGTACCATAACCCCAGAAGGCCAAAGCATGCCAACCGATGCATGCAGACAGGCTTACAATTATTGGCAATGAATGTAATATCATCAGGTTTTATGAATGCCTTCATTTTCAGAAAATCATTAATATGCATGTATATCTGAGCAGGCCATTACCTCTTGCAGTGCTAATGCCACATTATCCATTTCTTCAGTTTGATCTTTCATCTTCAGATCAGAGGTTAGGCTGACCAGACAACAACATTTATGTTATTAAGTATTCTTTCACACCAAGAAAGAAATCTTCCCTGCCTGGCTTTTTTCAGAGAAAGTGTCCTTTAGCAAAGAGTATTTTTATAAATGACATAGCAACATACTTATGAGAAAACTAATGATACATTTTCTTCCAGGAGAAGGAATAAAACTCACAGCACAGCAAAACACTTTAAGGAAAAAAAAATGCTATGAAAATATAAAATTACTCTTCTGATACTAGTATTAAGTTTCTGTTATTGCAGTACTTATATATTAACAGCCAGTGGAGACTGGCTATTCAGTTAGCTTAATAATATGTATGTAATTCTAATCTTTGCAACTCAGTTTGTATGATATTCCGCTAGTGAAGCATGAATATCCAATTCTCTATCTGAAGACTTGTTGAATATATAAGAATTAACTAGTTGTTTTTTGTTTTTGTTTTTGTTTGTTTTTTTTTTTTTTTGAGATATACATAGATGGATATATCACATGAAATGCTTTTTTATTTCCAGGCATATCTTTCTAAATCTAATGAAAAACTCAAATGAGCTTGAATTTTGCTCTCTTACACTAATTCTCTTGCTCCTCTTAATTAAGAAAAGCAAACAAAAAATTGACCAGATGCTATGAAAAATGTCATAAGAATCTCTATTAATCTTTGCACTCTGGTCCACAATATTTTTCCCCTTTCAGGACAAATGTTATTGCACTTCTACTCCCTAAGCTTCTTGCATGAACTTTTCCAGATGTTAAGCTCTCCCCAACTGAAGTTCCACATTAACTTTTATACGTAAGTTTAAAAAGGAGAGTATGAAAAACAACGCAACAGCAAGTACATAAAGGGAAGAAACTGTTTCTTCTTCAGAACGAACCGCAGTGAGAACAAGTTAACAGTTACTACGCCCTTCTGAAAAGAGCTTAAATGCATATACTCCAGTTAGATTAGACAGTTCTTAGCATAAATTTGTTATAATGTTTACTGGATACAAGCAAACATGGATTATTTCTGCTATAGATCTGTCAGTTTTGCAAAATGCTCATCTTGTAAGGAAACCAGGTACCAATATTAACGCTGCAAAAACAGGCAGGAGAAGAAAAGCAATGCTAAGAAAGAAGATTCTTTAAGTATTTTCAGGTTTCCTTACAAAGGATCTGCACACTTAGGCAGCTGGTTGTGCCAATCATAGAGTTCTTCCATCTTTTTCTCAATTTGATGTTACACACTATGTTTGAGGACTTTGAGTCTCACGGTACAAAACAATTTCATTCTTAGGAATAGTAGATGAATGAGTTGTCTCCTTTGCTACAGCCTATCCTCCAATTGCAGTTCCTTAATCCTGGGTAGATTGCTTCTGGTGGTTTTACCAGCATGGTGCATTTATCATTGTTACAGAAAGTCTTTTCAGCTGATTACCTTTAAAGAGCAGAATGAATCAGAGAAGATTATTTTTCCTATTTTACCAGCAGTTTCATAAAACTACTAAAACAAATCCAGCAACTGACTAATATAAGTATTTTCTGGCTGTGGATAGGCATTGGGGAAAAATCATTGGTTATCAAAGGGACTTGACTCATAAAATGAAAAGATAGACCTGCCCTGCAAAAGAGAGAAAAACAAACACTCTACACAGTTTTGATATACACCAAAGGAAAACAAAGCCATAGAAGAACAGATAATTTGCTATTTTCTAGCCATAGCTATGCATTCTCCACCCATAAAGTTCAGGGTTTTATTTCATGTATACATTCTGAACTGAATTAGAATTTTGTTACCTTTCAACTTAAAAACTTCAAGAAAAATTTTTAAAATGACAATTTCTAATTCAACATGGTTTTATTTTGAGCTACCACCTGTTCCCTTAAGGCCAGGTAAAGTCCTCCCATCTTTAAAATAAAAAATAAAAAAAATTAAGCAGACAGACATGGATTTCCTTCTTATGAGAGTTGCTTTAGTTATTATCTGACCTTTCAATGAAACTGAAGAAAATGCAGTTAGACAACAGAAGATGATGTTAGACATTTTTGAGGGCAAAAAAAGGCAAAATATTAGCCTCTTCTTTTTCTCAATTTCTACTATACACCTGCTGCAATTTAAATTTTTTTTTTTTTTTTTTTTTTTTGCAAATGGATAGACTAGACAACTAATCCCCAGGCATTTGTAAATGATCTCAATTTGACAGCAGGGCATACATTTATTTATACTCAGCTTTGGATTGTAAATGCTTTTTGGAATAGCCAGTTCCATTCTCAGCCCCTAGGTGAGAGATTCAGTTTAAGAAGATTGTGTCTAAATTTAGACGGCTTCTAGCACTGTACTCTGGAATTGTATCTTGTCCTACTAGTCTACTGCAAGCTGATTAATTAAAATTGATAAATCTCTGAAGACTAGTGGCATTTTGGTAGCAGATGTAAGCAGAAATCTTGAAATTCAAAGTCAAAAGCATTAATATTTTTCCTCTCCCTGCTCCAAACACATTCCAAGAGTGACTAGAGATACTAACTTGCTTCTGAAATGTACCATTCCAGATTAAATTTATAGGAAGATTGACACATCCTTCCTGCTTTCTATCAGTAGATGAAGGCTCTACACCACTGACTTTGTCAAGGAAAGGTAACAGGGTAAATGTTGTCACTGCAGCACCACAAAGTCACTGCAGGACTTGAAATACACTCATGGTTCTGATTTTTATGTTATCAATATTCCACATCATGACACCATCTAGCACACTGGGATTTAAAGAGTTAATGCTCCAGTTCCAAGGATTGTTGATATTTCCTGCTACCTGGTTCCTAGAAGTGAATAAGAACTACATCTCCCAGAAGACTCTCACTGTTCTGTTTCCACTTTTCAGTTAGAGGGAAGGATAAAACTGCTTGTGAGTCATAAGACGGCCCCTTCTTTTACAACTCATCTCTGCAGCGTGTGCTCCCTAGCTGTCTCATCTTCAGCATTAGAGTAAAGCCTTTGGTTTTAGATATAGCTCTCTCCCATTTTATTTGGTTTATTAGCTTCAATTCCAATTATATTGTATTATATTGTGTTATCTCACTTTCCACTATCATATTTAGTAAATTAGTTTGCTCCCTAGCTCATTGCCACTGTTTTGTTTTTACACCCATCTCCCTTTTCCCTTTCCCCCCTCCTCCTCTACCAGGCTATGGGTCTCCCCACCCCATTAGGCCAAACCAGCACGAAACCAAATCCTAGACAGATACCTTTTCTTGCCTTTATAACAAATTATTCCATTCAAGCTTTTACACCCAGATGACAATAAGGTTTTGATTTTATAGAGCAGTAGTTTGTTTTCCATGGGACTTTTTGGTTTCTTAATTTCCCAAGAAATTATTTACTTTGACAACGTGCAAGAAATCCCCCTTACAAGTCTATGAAACAAGATGCATCTTCTTTTAAAAACATACAAAACAGATGAACAAAAAAAAACAACCAAAAACAGAATAAATACAGAATGCTGAGGTAGCAGTGCTTTCTCCAGGCTACGTAAAATACCTTAAAATACATTTAGGAGTCTAATGATATTGGTTGGTTTTGATTAAAAAAAAAGAACAATTTTTCAAGGTCATCTATTTTCTGGGAAAATCTAAGATCTCTTTTGTCACTGTTCCAAATGTCATATTGTCTTTGGTATTTATAAAAGTAAGCATTTATTTGGGTGTGACAAGAATAAGAATATAGACCTGTATTTTTTGTATCAGATTTTTATAGTCCCCACATTCTTAGATTTGAGTATAGTATTCTAAATCATACTTCCAAGGTTACCAGCAGCAATACTCAAGGCACCACATACATTCATCACTTTGTACTTGGATTTTCTCTTTAAGGGAAGCACTGACATGGCAGTACAATAGCTAAATCTTCTCCACATTATCCGTCTCTGAATCTATCATTATCTTCCACATCTAGAACAACAAAACATATGCAGTTGATGAAGTTGTTTTTTTTTTTCTTAATACATTACATGTTTCTTTTCCTATGTATTCACTTGTTAAATAATTCAGTCCACATCCTTTCATATTTTAATTTTCATCAAAGTGATGCAGTGACTGGGTATTTTTTACTTCCATGGAGATTATAAACCCAGTCCTGGAATGAAAAGATGTGCAATGCTGAACATATATAGATAATCTTTCCTGCATGATTCACACATGTACGGACATCCTTCATATATATGGATGTTCATTTGTAAATTTACAAGTTTACAAAAAAAAAAGGCAGAGGAGAAATGTTGAAAAGCTTCAGAACACAATCTCAGAGCACAGACTTATTTTCTGGATGATATCAAGTAATCCAATCCCCAGTTTTCATATATACATATATATGTATACATATGCACTATATATGTATATTACATATAGTAAATACATATATAACATATATATATATCACATATAGTCTATATAGACCAAATGCATCATTACAACCCAGTCGCAATTGCATATATGTACTGCACGTCTACTTTTTGAAGCTAAGATAAATGAAAAGAGAGAATTATGCTTTTTAGTGCCTGCTGAATGCAAAAAATCTTCCTGAAACTGCTGTAGCACTCTGTGCCTTGTGCAATTCATTCTCCATAATAAAAACATGACTCCTTTTTCAGTTATTTCATATTAAACTGATTAGTTATTTATATTATCACATTTGTTTCTGCTTTATTCTTAGTTGCAGAATATTAATAGATCAGTAAAAATCTGTAAACATCCATTATGGCAAAAATATAAATAACTCATACAGGCATAGAGCATAAAGTGGGTTGTAATCAGATTTTGGGGAGGTGTGAGAGAGACCTCCCACCTCCAAAGGTGTGAGCTTTTCCCAACCTGAAAAGAACAGATGAGTGTGTTGTACATAAAATTATGTTACAGAATTTGGTGGGATTATTAGCAATAGGTCTGGTTTTATTTCTCAGCAAGATGTGGAAAAAAAACAAAAATAAAGGAATACAGGTTCAGGCACTGACATGTACTGAAACTAAGAGCTGTGCAAACCCAAAAGCCAAATCTAGCGTCCTTTCAGAGCACTTACTTTAATCTTTCAGTGCCAGAAAAAACGCATTGGAGACTAAAACCAGGATGTCCTCTAATTACTTCTTTACCCAACTTCCCATCCAACTGCTTTAAAAATCTGGGCCTGTCTCTCATATAGCACTGAAATACATTTAAACTCTGAAAAAAGAATCAGATGCACACAGCATGTAAAAGAAGAGAAGGAAGTGAAGCAGCATCAGCTGGAAATAAAACGAAACCTAGCCTACGAGGCTCCATTCCTAGGCACTGGAATGAGCTGCCCAGGGAGGTGATGGAGTCACCGACACTGGAAGTGTTCAAGGAACGGTTGGATTTTGTGTTAAGGGACACAGTTTAGTGAGAAATATTGGTGATAGGTGGATGGTTGGACTCGATGATCTTGAAGGTCTTTTCCAACCTTGGTGATTCTGTGATTCTACATATAAAACCTGTTTCCAAGACTATCAAGGAAATGAAAGATGCAAGCACTGGGAAAGAATTCCACTATTACTTTTCAACATGAATTTAAAAGTGTACCTGGTATAATTCCTCCAATGTATAGAAAATATATATATATATATATATATATAATTCACAAAATAAATAAATAAATAAAAAATAAAAATAAAAAATGACATAGGTCAAAAGAAGAGAATAACTAATTTGTAATTACAGCTACAATGGAGGAGTTCAAAGTGTGAAAAAATTCACCCATTTTCATTGAAGTGTTTCATTCAGGAAGTAGAGACAAAAGAAAAGTCTGACATTCAAGTTATTTCATTTAACAGAAACCTCAAAATATCCTTAATAGGTTTTAAATATCCTTGACCTGAAGGTGTTTCATAACAACAGCATTCAGGCTTTAAGTAAAAGAGAAATAAAAGTTGGCTTGTGTTCATTAGTCAAAGCAGTTTAGTCTGCATGTACAGAAACATCTATGCAATAACAACACCACCTTGTCTCAGTTACTTTATTATATCCTCCAAATGTATTTTAGAAATCTGTCAAAATCTGAGACTAAGAGGTAAGGAACCCGTCTGTATCCCTGCCCTCTGATCTGCCCCAAGGGAACAACATGCCTGGAAACACCTGCTCTACTCTTACCTTCAGGTTGCCTCCAAAGACCACAGATAGCAATTTAAACTAACCAGAACTGGTGGTGTCACAGAATCACAGAATGGCCAGGGTTGGAAGGGACCTCAAGGATCATAAATCTCCAACCCCCCTGTCACAGGCAGGGCCACCAACCTCACATTTAATACCAGACCAGGCTGCCCAGGGCCCCATCCAACCTGGCCTTGAACACCTCCAGGGACGGGGCATCCACAACTTCTCTGGGCAGCCTGTTTCAGTACCTCACCACTCTCTCTGTAAAGAACTTCCCGCTGACGATGTAAAACATTAAAACTGTGCTACGAAATGAGGTGGTCTGAAACTGCTGCAAATGAAACAAATCATTCATATAGGAAGGGACAACATATTTAGAGGCTGCAGGGTAAGCAGCCAAAGGCTGAGAGAATGACAGCATGAGCAAAGGCAACCCAGCACTGCTTCCCAGCCAGAATCCCTGCAATTTTGAGTACTGCATTTATTTTGCATCTGTACTCCCCTTCCCCCTATTTTATCTTACCATTGTAATTTCTCATCACATTTTTTTATTTGCTTTACTCTTTATTTTTATTTATTTATTTTATTGCAGGTGCCAGACATACTGAAAGTCTGATCTTAATCAGGTCTTGAAAGCACAGTTCTACAAATTGCATCCTTCCAGCTATCAGGAGCATCTTATTTGAAATCTAGACATTGCACCACGCTTGAAAGTAGGTCTGCAACTCACTAATTCTGCTGCGAAACATCAAGCCTTAAAACTCCGTGGATCACACTAACATGAATTAAAATCTCTTGTGTGCAAAGAGGAGCAAGAGCTCTTCTGACAAGCTTTTCTTTCATTCTTTGTATCATGTTACTTTCTATGTCTCCTTGTCAATTTTTCCTTAATCAAGAGAGGTTCTGTCACTCAGGCATGCCCATGGGACTTGATACAACTTATATTAAATAAAGAAGGTAAGAAATTTGGATTCCTGGAACTGCAAAGGTTAGATAAGCCACGTAATACAAATCAGTAGATTCAAATTGAAATGATTTATTTTATTAAGAGTCAAATGATCTCTCCAAGCCATTAAATAGAAGTCACAAAGAGCAAAGCTGTACTTGTTCAGATTTCCAGAAACCTATTTTAAATTGAAAGATTTTAAAATTAAAACAGATATTTGTATGTAAATACTTAGGAGAAGATATTTATACATAAGCTATTTTGTCTATAGCCCAGATTAAATCTGCTCATTAGCAAGCTAGCATGCATCTTTCATAATATTGGAAGTAACAATTTCCATTGATGTTCACAAGCTTATTTGTATTTCATCAGGGTCATAATCCAGTTCTGCTTACCAATGAATAAACTTGCATTATACCCTGATATCAAGAATAAACAACTTTTGAAATGAATAACACAAGGACATAGCAGAATTTCAGAGTCCAGAGAAGGTACCTACTACATTTCATTCAAACTTACCCACTTCACTCACATTCCAATTTCTCTGCTCTTTCATGTATTTTAGTATTCTTCTCCTCCTCTACAAATGTGGAGCACAGAGTCCCCCAGCACCAGCCAAAACTATTTCTGAGCCTGGAAATTCTACTTTTCTTAAATTCCCATGAAGAAGAAATTTCCCTTTTCCTCCTCTCCTGAACACAAGAGAAAAATCAGAGTTGGGCCAGCTTTCCCACACTTGAAGTTTGCCTTGAGACCATCAGAAGCCTCACTGCTAGGACTAGCATCCAGTGGGGCAGCAGCATTGATGCATAGAAGAAACCAGGTTATACCATTTGGAAAGATGACGTTAAGCAACAACCACTTCTGCCCATTTTCTTGAGCATAGTTCTGCTCTACTTGATAATGCGGATGAAAGTGCTCATTTGGACTGGCACTGAAAAAAGTTTTGTCGGGTATTTTATACAATTGGTGTTACTCTCCACTTTGCTCTAGAAGCTATGTTTATGTTCTCTTTTCCCAGAAGATTCATCCCCTTAGTGGGATTAACAAATGTTTATTGTATCAAATGAAGTAAATATAACGTATTAAAAATGAATAATTAAAAAAGATTAGTTATTCTGGTTAAAAAAAAAATTGGTAGCGGCTTCCTTCTGTTTACTTGACACTGTAAATCAAGATCTAAGTAAATGCAGCAACAATAACACAGCCTTCTACTACTCCCATCCTTCCTTACTTTCTAGGTGTAAAAAGCACAACATTCTGCCTGCTTTTGCTAACCACTGTAGTGGTATATTTCTGCATAGTTTCATATTTATAAGCTTGGCTAATATCTTTTTGAAATAATTCAGTGAAGTTTCTCCTCTGCTATTGTCTACGGCTCTCCTGAGAATAAATATTCAGACAGAGCTTTTTGGGTTGTCTTTGCAGTAGGCTATCTCAGAAACGAAGGATGTTTACTCTTAAGTAAAAATCAATTATTTATGTATGAACTCTTAAAAGAGCATTCACATTAACTTAACACCAGTGTATGCAATTTGAACTCTTCAATACTCATATTAGCTATTTTAAAAAGACAATATTTCTGCCATTTTATATTGGTGCACTTGCACAGTAGTCAAGATCCTTTAACAAACTGTTTTATCCTGTAATTTTGCAGGTTCAGAATTAGAGTGAAAATGATGTACCCAGTAAAGTGTGCAATAAGATATTTATGTTTTAGTTTTATTAAGGCGTATTTCCTACTAAGCTGAATATTCTGTTTCTCCATGGATGTGGTGCTTCACAGCTTTCAAGAAAAGCATTTGTTATGAGCAGTATGCTATATTAACTATCATATCATTTATGATTATTTTCATGTTTAAACCTATTCTTTTTCTGTACTTCTTAGAAATAACATTATTTGCAGAGCTATGGATGCTCTATTTTATAGCACACACTAATCTCCCCATATTTTCAGCTCCTTAATTTTCCAGGTGACTGTTCCCTCGTGTTTTCATAGAAAAAGGGAGAACAATATATTTCTTTCAAAAATGAGTACATTCTGATTGAGCAACAATAACCATGTGGACATATGAAGATAAAAGGATGATCCTGAGACACCCTCAAAACAGAGCATGCTTACCTCATGTAAACTGTCAGTTTCAAGATTAAGCAAAAGCATCAGAGTATTGTACTCACTACAAACTAGTTTCTTAGCTACTTTTCTGAAAACACATCCCTTTTTTTTTTTTTCCACCAAATTTTGGTTACCCAACAGTACACAAGATATCAGTGCAACATTTTTATCTTCATTTATGAATGTACATGCAATTGTCCTCTCTCCTATCCATATCTGAAGTTCCCTCATACACTGCCTGAAAAAGCATCCAGAAGAAAATGGACTTAGAAATCTCAGCTGAAGCTTCACATAAACACCAACTCAGGAGGCCTTGGAGTCATTTCAACAGCTGAAATTTGTGTGCTAAATTGTTAGGTAAAGTTTTACTGTGGCCTCTTCAGATGATTTATTTAGCCATGCACACCCGTGTAAAAGGAAGGTATTGTTACATGGAGCAGAGAAAAGTAACCAACAGCAAAGACTTCAATGGAATCACAATCTGCAGCATTTTTAACTGTATTTCCAAAATACTCTTAGCTCCTTAATGTTAGCTAGCGTAGTCCTGCATACAGGAAGCAGAAGAATAGATAGTACTTGAAGTTATGAGGAGGAGCTGCTATGACAGGACAATAGCTAAAGCCATTTCCCTAAACAGTCAGAATAGATTTCACCAGACATACGAGATCTCAGAGTCTAAGAGACTTAGCAGAATTCAGAAACAAGTTCATGGTACAGGCAAGGAAGCTGCTAGGAGATGTAAACAAAATAAATATAGGTAACTCTTTTTCACCTGCCAGTAGAAAAAAGCCTACAAAAAGAAAGTATTATACAGCTTTAAAATGTATTGTGCAGTGGTGTTGTAACTAACCATCAGCAATTTCACATCTTATACTCAACAAGACGTATAATCAAACCAAATAGACTTGTGTTTTCTTACAACTGCCAGTCCTTGATAACTTAATGCTCGCATATTTATTCAAACTTCTGCCCCGTAACTCCTTTTTGCTCAATTTCTAGCTACCTGTCAACCTAGAACCACAGAGACTTAAAACTTTTCTTTAAGGTAGCCTGTTTAACATAATTATCTACTCTGGGTTATTTTGTTGATTCTGGGTAAATCAGATGGGAAGTACTAAGTCGTTACGTAAAAGCTGTACCTTTCTACACAAAAGTTCCTCCTATTACAGGTTTGGAGAATCAAGCCTATAGCAACAGTACTACTGCATCACTACATGTGTTAACAATAATATATCCTCTGTAACTGTGGCTTCTCAGTAAACAAATCACATAGAAATCAGATTAGGGTCTTCAGTATTCCTCCATCAAAAACATGGTATTTTCTATTGGTCAAGCTCTTAAATACACGAGGGTAACTATACACTTATCTTGCCAACTTTTCTCACTTTCAGGACAGTAACAAATAGTCTATTTCTAATCTTGTTAAGCAGTGTAGGGTCATAAAACCCATGATTGTATCACTCTGAAAATTCACCATAGGCCTGAGGCACTATTCCAGTGTGTATATTAGATTAGGTTTCCCTTCTACAATTGCTAACATATACTTTTAACACTGCTCACAGAGCAGGACCTTGAAATTCATTTTTAATTGCTTATGCTTAGAGTCTTTCTTTCTTGGTGTGACATGAATCCATTTTGCTATCCTAATGTCAGCAAAGAAAAAATGTTCATTACTTTCATTTATGGGAAAACATTATTTTTCTGAGACACTTAAGACAAGTAAATAGCCTTGATTTGGAAAAGATAAAGTAATAAACGTGCCATGATACAAAGGAGACATTAGATGAAGATTCTGTTAAGAAAAATTAAAGGAGAATCAGACGAAGAATCATGTCTATTTTCTCTTTCCAATGTTAACTGTTTTAATTAGCTGGGCAGAACAACTAGCGTACCTAGCTGGTGTGAAATAGCTTGTTTTCAAGTAAATCTCTCAAATGAATCTAGGTATAACACTGACGATGTATTGATCTTCAAGAGGTTACAAATGGCCTTATCGCTGTGAGCCGAGTAAGGCAGAACTTCTGAAATTACAGAATTACAGATCAAGAAAAGAAGCAATCAAGCATACAGATGATTTGTAGAAGATCTACAGAACAGTCCTATTGGATGCCTTCACCAACAGACCAACACTAAAACAGATGCAATTACTCAATACCTACTTGATTTTTGTTTTTCTCCTGAGATTGTTTTCTAGGAGATGTCTCAACAGTTTCCATGTTCTCATGACTGACAAAAGACATACCAGTAACACTGCTCCTTCCAGAAATAGGAACTTTTCATAAGCTATCCATTTATGGATAACCTATCCAGCTACGATTCATTGTAATGGATTTCAAGATTATTTACATATGAAATTGAAAATGTCTTAAACTGCTTAAGAGATTAACACTGGAATTCAATGAAGATTTATTATTAAAGTTCAAACACTTGATGGCAACAGACTTGATATATCAATTATCCTTAGTTTTGCTATTTTGAAAAAAATCAGAAAATGATTGACAATTCTATACTACTAAATTTACTCCTTCTATATAATCTAGTTTTAGGTAGTCACCTAAACTGCAAGGCTGATCCAGTTGAAAATCATTGGTAATTGAGCTGTGCGTATGCATGCAGTGGCAAAGATGTTCTATGCCTTTTTAATCTCCATTAAAAACACTTGTATTGACAAATTTGAATTACTATTTTCAACAGGAACAAAACTAGAAAAAAGTATGTATTTACTCAATTGAATATTCTCAACCAGTTTTAGTTACAAGACAGCAAAAAAAAAAAAAAAGCGTGATTACAAATTAGTTACAGGAAATGGATAAATGCTTAAAGGCTTCTCATAAAGGTAGATTGGTCTTTGCAAGTTAATACAGAGAATACCTCAGAATTTCCTTAGAAAACTTAGAATAAAAAGGTAAAAAGGTTAGGAAGCCAAACTGCAGAAGAGGATACTTTCCAAATACAGCAAAAAAAAAAAAAAAAAAAAAAAGTGAAAATTTATGATGGCATATATATAGGAGTTTTATTTTCACAAGGCTCAGTTAAACTCAGTATTAGCTCTCAAAGAGAGAAAGAGGATTTAATACCACTTTTTTCCTGGAGAAAGAAAATTACATACACAGCTTTAACTGGGAGAAATAGAGTGTTAAAGCTGAATTAACTGTTTTTATAATTTACTCAAAAAGTAGCAAGAAGGGAGGCCAAATTTAAGTATTTCTTTTTATTTGAAATTCAATGTTATAATCATTATAAATATGAAAATGCTAATAACTGTTAGATTTTTGAATGAGATAGGATACAAAAATATGCACTATTGCACACTCTCTGGAATGCAACTCTGGTGAGTGCATTTATATATATATATATATTATATATATAAATTTTATCTTAATAAATCAAATTCCAGTATGGAATTACTAAGCTCTGTTACTCTGCTGGAGAGTCTGGAAGAATGCTGATATTGCCTCAGTATCCTGTACAATAAAGCCAGTTGGGATGGATTTTAAGTTAGAAAGCAGGTGAAACCTCTTCATGATAGGAAAATATTTATAATTATTAATTCCTGGATATTCTAGAGATGTATATATTAACATTAATGTTACCAAAACAAAACAACAACAAAAAAAAAACAAACACCAAACACTATCCTGCTAATAAAATACTCTATACTAGCTTTTTTCTTCCCTTATCTAACTCAATGCCTCCCACCCATCCTATCTCAGGATGTGTAGGATAAAAGTTACTCAAAAGCTTAACTGTGAAATCTGATTTAATTGTTAATCAGATAGATCTTCAGCATTTATCCTTTTAAAAATATCTATTAAAAATACAAATAGATATTCAGAGACAGACAAGTCATGAGCATGGGGATGATAGAGAAGGAATAACAAATAAGAAATCAGCATAAATGTGATTAATACAAAATCTCCTAGCAAAAATAAAAATCTAGTGTAAAAATAGAGGTGCTTCAGAAGCGCTGAAGAACAATAAGTCACAATGAGGTGTATGCACAGGACTGTTGTTTCCACATCAGAGGGACTGATAGGCAGATCTCCTCTCTATATACTGTTCTTAACATTCCAATCCTAGAAAGGTATCAACTATCTTGGAAGTCTTGAAACAACAAACTTGCGAAACTGCAGTGTAATATTTGGATAGCTTATGAAACATGCATAAGTTTGATCAAGGCAAAAAATGGGGAGGATAATAGTAATGTTTGGAAGGATTTTAAGTGTATAGAGAAAAACAATACATTGTCAAGGAAACTATGGTCATACACTACACAGCAATAACATAAAGATGTATTAAATTTAAGATAAACTGCACAAAAATGTTTTCCAAGGAAAAACATAGAAGCTTCATCACTTCAATCACTAAAAATTGTATGGATGAAGCATACGAGCACCCACAATTGCAGGAATTAGTATGGCACCAAATCACACCTATTGCAGATGACTTGGTGGACTCCTTTCCACTTAGGATTCACAGCCAGCTCAAAACCAATGTGGCAGAGATTGCAAGTGCCCAGACCAGTCCTTTCTTGGGAGGAGGTAAGGGTCAGATTTGAGATGTACACTTTAACAGAAGAATAGTGAGAGAGAAGGTAAAGTTCAGTTTCCTGTGACAGAGCTCCTGCAGCTTTAGATAAACTTAACATAAACATAGAAATTGTCCTTACAAACTTTTAAATGGAATCTCAAATTTGGGATTAAGACATACTAAGCTTTTACCCAATTTTCTGCTAAAGGAGATCTTTTCAAACTCAGGCACATCAAAATGGAGATATCTGCTTCTATCACAAACTAATTTGAGCAAGCATTTTCAGCTCTGCCTAGCATAGAGATTAGATAACCCAGGCAATTTTTTATAACAAGTCCCAAGTTAGAGCAGTACGATTGCTCTTGGTGAGATTTATGGAAAGTCACTACTGATTAGTATTACCGATTGACAGTGATTAGTACTCCTGCAAAGATAAGCCTTATTCTACAGTACATAGTTACAAAATATCTATTACAGTAAGGGAATGGGTGGTTTTACACATCTCCTTGTTCATTTCTAGAAGAAGAATTGAGGCTATAACATGCACTATTGGCATCTTGAAAAGCCGTATGGAACATTTAGTGAAACAACATTTCTTTCATAAAGTACCATTTTTTTATGGTACTTTTAAACTTTTTTACTCTTATGCATCTGCAAAGGCATGTAAAACTGTTTACAGAAGCTAAAAGCTCTGGACCAGAATTGTTGTACTAGTTGGACCATTTTTTGAAATTGGACTAGCTGCGTATTTATCAAAATTCAGTTATACATCGTGTTGGAAATGATGCTGGTAATAGACAGTGGCTAGGTAACAGATCAGCTCCACTACTTCTTCAGTCTTCAGTAAATTCCATTACAACTACAATGTCATTTCTTTCCAGCCTCTCTCTGGTTCATTTAGCACACCTTATGTACTTTGTTTGACAGCTGTTCAGCAGAGATGTGCCCTCTCGTAGGGTAGCTTATGGATCTGACAAACACTATATAACTTTGGATCTCAATTGAGGAAGTTAATTAAAATTCAAGAGATCCTGAGCATTCCTCATAGGCAAATACAGACACCCATGGATGGAATAAGTTAAAGGCAATAATAATAATAAAAATATACATTTAAAGGCACTAAGCAGGTCTGAGATACCCAAGAACAGAATTCTCAGAAGCCCTAAATCTTTAATATATGTACCACATATCATTTTTGAAACAAGCCATGTTCTTTAAAAAACAACTGAAATAATATTTGCAAAAAAATTTACATTCTGTTGATAACAAAAAAAAAAAACCAAGAAAACTAAATGTGATTCAATTACAAGTCACTTTACATTCAACAGAAAAGGGTGACTTGTTCTCCTCTTTGGAATACAGTAGACATCCAAAAACTTCTAAAGTGTGGATCTAACAATTTCTTCTAGACATTTAAATTGCCAAAGCTCTCAAAAGAAGCATATTCCATTTCTAAAAGTGTAGTAAAAACTACCACAAGATAAGCACAGAATTCCTCATTCTTCATTCTCTCAGAATAAAATTACAATCTGCACACCGCTCTTTAATTCGTACATTCATCTCTGTTTAAACAGTACAATGTTAGTAAAAATAATCTAATCTGGATTTGTCCTGCACTGACTTTTTTTGTAAGGTCATTTGCCACATTTCGTGAACGCAGTTCTAATTACATCATGCACAGAAATAAGTTTCTTTATCCCCAAAAGAATGTCAGCGCAACATCAACAGG
The DNA here is from genome assembly GCF_905368555.1 of Meleagris gallopavo. Lineage (NCBI taxonomy): Eukaryota > Metazoa > Chordata > Aves > Galliformes > Phasianidae > Meleagris > Meleagris gallopavo. The sequence continues at coordinate 35,818,082 of NC_139407.1, forward strand.
ACAGCTGCAGCTACTTGCTGTCTTCCATAAAGGAAGTTATCATTCAAAATGGTAATTTTTTATTGAAGTACATCCATAATATCACAGACACATTTGCAAATTATTTGCATATTTCTATTAATAACCCCTTCTCTTGTTCTGAAACATTTAAAACAAATGAAAGTGCCTTTACAAACACTCGGCACATCCCTACCTAGCCCTTGTTTATTCTTTCTGTTCTCTTTATGGCCATCCCTACATTACTGTACTTTTCACACACAAGAGCGCTAGATCTGCTACGATAGATGTGAGTGAGATAGTGAGAAGCCCTTAAAGAAGAGCATGGTAAAAGGATGTGTACTTATATATGTATATATAAAACAGTGAGTGTAGGAATAGGAGCATAAGTGAATTATTATAGCTTGTAGTGAAACCTGTAACTGAAATAGGCGAGCCAAGTCTGCTCATGATGCAGCATACAGAGAGAATGAGTCCATTTAGTTAAAATAAAAATCAAGATTAGAGAAAGTAAGATTGGCGGATTATTGGCGGATAAATTGAGTATGTAAGTGTCCAAATGTCCAAAGCTGATAGAATGGATAGAGAAGAGTAGCAAAGGATATATTATATATATATATATATATTTTTTTTGTTTTCATGGCCTAGTGAGAAAATTATTTGAGAACTTGGGCCCAAAACACGCTTTCTTAAAGACATAGAACAATGAAAAATATGAAGTCGATTTAAATTAGAAATATGACAGAGTGCTCCACTGAAACCACCAGGCAGGGGTTAAGGCCTTATTCTTTTCAACATTAGTCATTTTTTCCTTTTTACATGATGGTTTTTCAACATTAGTCATTTTTTCTTTTTTACATGATGGCTCAAACATGCAAAGAGATAAAGCAATTTTATTTGGTTGTGCTAAAGTGCTTGCAACTTAACTGAAACCTATATGTAGTTCAATAAATTTCAAGTTAAAGCAAATGCTGTCCACTTTTATTTCCCATTTCAACTGGCGTGGAGACTGATAAAGGCTTTAGCAACCTTTTTTAGTTATATCACATTATTTTTTTTCAATCTGTATACCAGAATACATATTTAATTTTGTAAGTTATCATCTTAATTCCTTCTGTTTTTTTCCTAGTTACCCCTGGTTTGCTTATGAATCCCGAAATACATTTCTCTGCTGCCCAATAGTAGTTACCCTAATCAAAAGAACATGCAGTTCCCTAAATAGAAGTCTACAAAACAGAAAAAGAAAAGAGTGCAAGGAGAAACACTAGTTTGAGACAAAGAAATTTTAGTCTATGCTCTAAGGATGCTCTAATTTAAGTCTATGCTCTATACTCTGTCAAAAGGCAGAGATCCACAACTTTAGAGAAGAGTTAATGCCAGACCAGCAGTGCACATTATTGTCCCTCCATTGAGACGTTCACATATTTCTTTCTTGTGTGCTCATGACAGTGTTACTATCAGCTTTGCTAGAATCCTTACACTGTTAAGAATTCATTCAATTCACTTTCAAAGGAGTGTCTTTTTTGTTGTTGTTGTTTAAATGCCCCATAATATCTTATATTCCGTCTGTGTCTTACTTCAAGAAAAACCTTTACTCCTCTGGCTTGCAACACGATTAAAGGATTTTCTATTCATTCCTTCAATCTTCAGTTTTACACATGCACTAAATTGCCTGCTATGATTTAACTGCTGGCATATATGCAACCTCAAAAATGCTACATTTCCAGAAAAAAAGATTTCTCATTCTGACAGCAGGGTAGAAAAAGCCTCTAATAGGCTCCCAAGATGCTCATGTAATTGAATTAATGTATACGCCTAAGCTATGTGAGCTATAATATGTGGGAGCTAATACCACCCAAGCAGGATGGTACTAAAACTGAAGTGAGAGACAGACTCTTCCAGAAGACCCTGCAAGCACCCTAAATCTCATCCCCTCTGCCCAAAGGCTCACTGCTCGCAGGAAAAAATGCAAACTTGCAATTAATTTCAGAGTCTGATCTTGTACTGGAAAAGGCTTTTTCCACTGCAAGCTTACAAATTAATAACAAGGAAATTTTTAGAAAAGAGGATTTTTTGTTGATTAAAAAAAAAAATGAAAAATCAGTCATAATCCACAGGAAGAGGATTTCTGGTAATGAATAAGCTAACCAAAGAATTAAAATCTCATTTTTCATATAATAACACTGTAATTCTCTTTTCAAAATATTCGGTTTTCTTCTTTAATCTAGAAAAAAAAATATCAACACATGGTCAGAATTTCCAAATCTATTTCATAGTCATTCCCAGCATGTTCCTCCTTAGTGCATGGTATGATCCTGATATGTTCATGATGTCAAAATAAAAATCTACAAAAGTCTGCAGCAGATTTATTTATTACAGTCCCCCAAAGAGTAAGTTTCTGAACTCATTCCCTTGAAAACTTTCATCATGGATCCTAACCTCAATTCCACTGGAATTACAAGAGACCAAATTAATTTGATGCACCTGTGAGAAGACATAAGCATCTATGCAGAGGTATTACCACTAGACTGTGTTGGTTCTAAAAGCTCAGTGGATTTCTAACCTCTTTCTATCATTTTCCAGAGCACAGATAGAGCTGGTTTTCCTCCTTTCAACTTGCCACAAAAATACTTTCTTCCATGACCAAGTCTATACTACTATCATCAGGTTCCAATAATGACATAAAACACAAACTCATTCTTCACATATCCATATTCATAAGAAAAGAAAAATTTTAAATAAAACTTATCAAGGGAGATTCAAAAAAATGTAAATAATGTCTGAGAAATAACTTTCAAAATATGAAAAGCGTCTGCATGTGCTTAATTTTTTTTTCCAAACTTCATAATTTCCAAGTCAAATTTGACATATAAGTAATTCCATGATTAGTCTTGGATGTAACATCCAGATACTGAGCTTGATTGCTTTCTCATCTGTTAAAAAAAAATTACTTAGATTTTCTGACATTCTGTATAGACAAATAAAACATTAGCCTATAATAAACTTAAATAACTTCTGTATTATTTTTGTGATCTGATTACATATTTGGGATGTATCAGTAAGCCTTTCTGCAAACAATTTCCAGACGGCACACATATGGGATGTCTTTGATGAAATGGTGCCAGGTATATCCATATGCTGCACTGCAATAGCAAATATTTCATGTATTCCCAAGTATCTGGCTTCCAGGAGTGAGACACTGACATTTTTTTCTTTCCATTATTCACATGTGGTAACAGATCTGGTTCTCATTTTGTGCACAGTGTTTTAGAAAACCTAGAACAGCTTCCTCCCATAGGCATTGACCATGCCAAACATTCAAGTACCACTTACTCTCAATGTTGAGGAATAAGGATTTTAATCATTGTCTTCCTTAAGAGCAATGTTATTTTAGAACGCAGAATAGCTTATTTCCTAATTCCCATTTATTCACTATTTCCTCTTCAAATAATTAGCAGATGTACGCAGCTTATAACCACCAAATGAGATCACTGATCTAACTCCTCATATTTTCAACCCAACAAAGCCACAAACCCACCCTGCACATCTTTATCTCCAGAATTTATGTTGCCCTTACCCCCAAACCATCCTTAAATGATCAGATGTTTTCATCTTTACTATGTACTGTGAAGAGGGGAAGAAAACCATTTGCTTCATGGCTGGGTCACTACATGATAAATTCTGTTATGTGATTTACCCTGGGTTATGAGAGATGAACAACCACAGCAGAAATCGATCCCCTGCCTCCCATTCCAGCATGAGCTGCTATTAGAATCATATTTTGCCTTCTCAGCCATTCTCCACTCTATTTTCCTAGCTATGAATAGGTCATCTATCTGAAGAATAACCCATATACTGAGGCTCTGATCAATTCTTAAGAGTACATCCACAGATCAAACCCATCAACCGCTGAAATTCACGGGTCCTGTAAAGCCACTGATACCCTCATCTCTACTAGGCCTCAGATGTTCTTTATTGACTTCTCCTAGACACTCCTTTCCTCCCTAACGCTTTTATGCTCTGAATTAAATATATTCCAGTTATTCTTTAATTTCTTACTATATTAGCCCTTACCTTTCTGTCTTTATAGATACTAAAAAACTCTATGCACAATGGTTGCTCCAAAAGTAATGTCTCTCATTTTATTATGTTGGCCCACAACATCAGAGACTGATGGTGGTGGTATGGCAATTGAGGTTGAACTTTCCCCCCAACATTCCATTTCATTTTGTTGCCATATGACAAATGGCAGCAAAGGGGCAGTCTGGCAAAATGGTGTCTGACACAGAAGCGCATATGAAGCAAAGGGGCGTCATCAAACTCCTCCATGTGGAGGAAACAGCACCCACTAATATTCATCAAGGCTTGCTAAATGTTTCTGGAAACAAAACAGCAGCTGTGAGTGCAGTGTGGCAGAAGGCGGTGTGTTTCAACAGTGGTGACAACAGGTCAACTCCACTGAAGCAGATTTTTAAGTGTACAACATGCAGGCTCTTGTATATCACTCGCAAAAATGTACAGCTAATAGTGGTGACTGGTTGAAAAATAGTGTTTTGTAGGTGAGAATTTGCTCTATCAAATAGTGTTATTGTGCTCTTTGTTGTTGTTTCCACAGAAATAAACAGGAGACTTCACTTTCAGAGCATTTTAAATACGTGTAAATGAAAGTCAAAGACTTATCTGATTGTGCTTCCATAGATTTTTGCTTTTTTCATGTTTTTTAAAAAACAGAACTACAATAAAATTGATAGAGTTAGGTTATCTACAGTTTGACCTGACATATTTCAGCAATGGTCTACAATAGGGACACTTTTACCTTAATATTTTTCTTTTTAAAATTTGTAGTTCAAATAGGAGGATCAGAGGTTTCTGTCCTGGAGGACCAGCTGCTGGGTGGGATATCAGCTTGTGGGCTGCATAATGAATTCACATTATCTTCCATAGGATGCTGACAATTTAACAATCCCTTTTAAAGTCTACATACAAACACTTTAAAGGTCAGAAGTTATTCTTATAGGAATCCCAGATTAAAAACAGAAGAGAAGTGTGTTCTGATTTACATCTATTGATGTGGTGTTTTTCTTTAAAAATCTGAATGATTGATGTCTCAGTATACCAATTAAATAATTATTTTCTGTTCAAACTATTGAGCTATAAAACATATTCCTAGCAGAGACATCAAGAAACAATAGTTTGTCTTGATTATGCACTAAACTTGAAGATCAGTATCCTGCAGTTTAAAGTTAAGTTATATCTAGTTCTCACAAAACATGGATTGTCACTATTGCCTTCCAAAACAATCTTTCACTTTATTACACTGATATTTCAGTTACGATGCTGTAGGGAAACAAAATTCAAAAACATCATAAGAAAAATACATCAACCATATCTGTAAATACACCATTCCAGTCAACAGATTGCTATTCACAGGGGTTTGTAAACAGCCCTAGTTACTATCAAATAATTAAATGAATTTTTAATTCCTTTAGCTAATGTATTAAAGTAGTCTTAGAGACACAGGATGATATATATTTATATTTTATGCCTGTTCACTGTCCTGGGTTTTTTTGGGAAGGGTAAAAGTCTAGAGCCCTGGACTTCCAAAACCAAGAGATTAAAAAACAAAGAAACAATAGAAATTAAAAAGAAAAAGCATCTCTAAAACATTCAGTTCTTCAGTTAAATTGATCTCTCCCTCTCTCTCTCTCTCTCTCTCTCTCTCTCTCTCTCTCTCTCACACACACACACACACACCTCTAATATACCTTGGTGAGAACTCCCCTTATGGCCTGATCAGGAAAATTCTATTTTCCATTCATCAGTGCCACTCATTTTGGAAAATGAGATTTTTTGTGTAAATATCTCCTTCCTGAATATGCACTTGAAGTATTTAAGTAAATTGTAGTTTTTCCTTCTTCCAAATACATTCATATATCACCTGGATGTTCATTTGTTTGCATTCACTAGCAAACCTTTGCACGCTTACAGAACTTCAAGCAGATGTTAACAAACGTTACTTTAAAAAAAAAAATCATTATTTCTGTTTAAAAATAGAAGATTAACTATATGGAATCATAGAATCACTAAGGCTGGAAAAAATCTCCAAGATCGTCTTAGTCCAACCATATTACCAATATTGCCCACTAACCCAAGTCTGTAAGTATCACACTTCCACTTTTCTTGAATACCTCAAAGGATGTGGACACCACCTCCCTGGGCAGCCTGTTCTAATACTTCATCACTTTTTCAGAGAAGACATTTTTCCTAATATCCAATTTGAACCTTTTCTGGCACGGTTTGAGGCCATCCACTCTCGTCCCATCAGACAACGTACATGGTGCAATGCTACTTACTGTTTCTCAACTTAAACAAGGACAAAAAATGGAGACAGGAATTCATGAGCTGTTCTTGTAAGATGTTCAGGATCCTCCAGGATACAGCTACGTTTACTAAAAATTAATCTAAAAGCTAACTACTTACATAATAAATACCAAATTATTAGGATGTAAAAAGTCATTATTCATACCTCTAGCATTTCTCAATGTAAGATTTAAACTTTTTACTTTCTAAAAACCTCAAACTCTTCTACAAATCAGAACGTTTATAAGGCAATGCTATTATTGTTTTTATTACAAAATTACTAAATTTAAAGTATGAAATGCTATCAATTTTAACAAATTACATATTTCTTTTTCCAACATTACTTAAAATTCAAAGTATGAAGTGCTGTTGATTACAAAAAATTACATACTGCTTTTAAAGAACAAATTTCATTTACAGAGCAGACTATTTTCAATATAATATGCCTACTTGGTTAAAATATGCCATTTAGTTAAAATACATGGAATTTTCGCAGATCGTAATTAGCAGCAGTAGTTAAACTAGAGGTAAAGCAAATCAAGGGAATGTACTGATTTGCTCCATAATGTTTTTTGTTGTTTTTTGTTTGTTTTTTTTTTTTTTTTAATATATTTGCCTTAAGCTCAGATGATTTTAAAGTGTATTCAAAAGAGTAATCAAAACGATTTTAGCAAAGAAGCTACAGCACTCATTACCATCAAAGGAACCACAATAACATGGATCTAAACTCCATGACCCTTAGTTGAGGAATCCAACTCAGGATTCAAGAGTTGATTTCCTGAACAGCTGCAAACACTGTAACGGAAGATGTTGAGTCCACAGGTCTGAACAGAAGCAAACTGTTGCAATTATTTCCAGCACAGGGCTCACTGCACTATTAATCACAAATCCAGCCAGGAGCATTTGCTGCTGCTGGTTAAAGCCCACCAACAAAACACCTGTACAACTCATCAACAGGAGCATCTGGCCAACCAGATAGTGGCTCCAAACCACAACTCTGACACAGCTTCCCTCCCATGCCTGCATCACTCTTTTAAAAATAATTTTCATATATATAGTTTTAATAATTGCCCCACTGAAGAAAAGATGAGGAGTAACACCACTTCCTGTGTGTGTATAAGATGTCTTCTGTAACTGGCCCCAGTTTTCAGTGCAGCTGAATGTTATTAATATAATTGCTAATGTACAATAAAACTTGCTGGGAGACATCAGTTGCATCTTTGGACATGAGTAGGTTAAAATAACAGGAACATATGGGCAGATATTAGCTACACTATCAATGACCTCGTATACGATGATCCAAACTATTCATTATAATTGCAGTCTAGAAACTGTTTGCAATTTTAACATTAAGTTACATTTTGTTTTTCAACAATAAGAATTAATCATCAAGATAATGCAAGAAAAGATCCTATTTCATCAGAGTCATCTAAATGTAACTGAAATTTTAAAGACTAATTCCAGAATCATGATACAAAAGTAAGGTACCTTATTTTCCATATTTGTCACACAATGGATGACAAATACACTGGCAAAGGAGAAATGAGGCAAAGTTAGAATATTACTTCTGGTCATGATAGTCACTAAAAAAAAAATCCAAAACATGATGCTAGGAAGTGGAAGGTACTGTACAGTTTAAAGCTATGAATTTAATAGACTTTCTGACTACCTATGACAAAAACAAATTCCTCTGCAAAACATCACAAATTGTTTATGGAAAGCAGGACCCAAACTAATCTCTCATTTTTCTTTTTGTTCTAACATACTGAAGCATAAAAACAACTTATTTCTTTCATTTCAACTTTGCCTGAAATATGATCTTTTTTCATGAAATAACATTTCATTGTTGAACATCCTAGAAACACCAAAGAGAACATGACTGGCATGCCTGGTCTGTCAGACATTACAATATCCAACCATACTGCCACAGAGAGAGGTTGAGGAAGGCCAGCATTTAAACATCGTATCATCACCTTGCCAAGCACGATCACCAGGATGCTGCAAAGCTTGCTCTCATTGCTAGGACAGCCCAAGAGTTGGCATTAAATATTGTTGAAAAAAAACTTTTCTCTGAACGTGTAAGTCAGTCACTTTGCCTTAAGAAACTTGATAAACAACTCAATTTAATCACATCAATAGTAGACCAACATGTGCTAGCTCTGATTTAAACCAGAAGCTGGTCTGAAATATAAAAGTTTCCACTAGCACATTCAGGTTTTAAGCTACAGAAGCTTAATTTGTAAATATCTCAGCTACAGCCTTTAGTCCAAAGAGCTAAGAAATATCCTTAATGATGAAAGATCTGTGTAGAACAATGCACTGATACTGCTTGATCTGTCACTGTGTGCAATGTCCTTTCGAAACAGATGCGATTTTCCTGATTGAAAACAAAAAAAGTAATCCAAGAATTGCAAACTCCTGTAGAAAGCTGAATGTACAAGTGAGCGTGCATACAGAGTATTTCTTTTGCTGAAGTGGTGACTTTTTATAACCTGGGGGAAAGCTACATGATTTCCATATCAGTTTAATACATCACCCTCTCCTACCCTTCTCATCGAGCGTGCTAAAATCAAGAGAGTTTTCACCTCATCACAGTCCTCTCACCCCATTCTAAGAAGCTAAGAGACAAAGAAAAGATGCTAAACTGCTCATTTCATATGTCTTGTAAGACTGTCTACTTTGCAAGCAGACACAAGTTTTTTCTGTCCTCAACATATTTGCTGATTATCCTGTTCATACCCAACATAGATCAGAAACCACATCACAACAGCCCATGCCCTGCCAAGTCCCAAACTGATCACCTTTCCTTAGTGGAAAATTCAGCCTACTCCACTAGAAAGCAGCAATGTACATTTCCTGCACTTTCGATGTTAAAAATAAATTAAAATGAAAAGGACAAATTCTCATTCAATATTGGTTCTAATCTATATGATAACATAGTTTAACTTCATTTTCCCTCTAATGAAAGCTTCTTAATCAGCTACTAAACTATCTGACCAAAAAAACACATTTATGCTTCTAAGCTTGAAGTCAACCACTGAGAAAGTAGTAACCAGTAGACAATAAAAATAGTAAGTTAGTATGACAGATAAACACCTCAAATTTTACTGTTTTTTTTTTTTTTAATTTATTTTTCTTTCTTTCTTCCCAGAAACGTTTGCTGTCTAGATATTGGTTTAAGTCTATATTTAAAGCCTTACTAGTCATGTATTATAGTGAGAATAGTGCAAAAATTGATCCCATCTCATTTCTAAAAAGTCAGCCCTGATATGGTGGGAAATCCAAGAGTGCTTCAAATGTCTTTCCTAATGACAGGAAGCATTTTCTGGTGATATAAACTCATGAGAGCAACAGTTTCTTAAATTATATCTGCCTTATGCGTCTTACTGCCTTACTTATTTCAAAAGGTGTGGGTTTTTTTGTTTGTTTGTTTTGTGAAGGAGGCATAAATGGAGACTGGGAAATACACAGTTCTATATACAGCTAAGTTAGATCCCAAAACAAATGTGATTTGAGATTCAGAAAGTGATAGAGAGACTAAGCATGGCAAAGTAATGTACCATCTGTTCTCCAGGAGGGAACTGGATATGGCATCACCGCCACATCTGTTTTTTCCCAGCAGAGAACTTCAGGGGTCCATAGCCAAACCTGGGCAAGCCAATTCATTCAGTCACCACTTGATAAAAAAGGCATAGATTATCCCATAGGATATCAGCTGCCCATGAACTTTCAATTTTGTTGTTTCATTAAATTCAAGTGTAAACTAAGCAGTGCTCAGATGCTTCAGTATAAACTGGATATCAATTAAAAGATAATTTACTCCAGCACACTAATAATTCCTGCCTACGTAAGTGCTACAGACAAAGTAACAACCATCACTCTGCTGAAGTCAATGGCAATTTGCCAACAACTTCAATGAGAACAAGTTTTCATCTAGACCATTTTATTTTTGGAAAGAAAAATTAAATTAAAAAAAAAAAAGAGGAAAGAAAAACTATTTGAACAGGCTGAAGCACAGGGCAGAATTCTGCTAATAATTGTGCAGAGTGTAATTATTATTCAAATATAAAAAGCTACTGAAATAAGCATGTTTTTAATTTTACATTTGTAATCCAGAAATATAAGAAAGAAATGTATGAAGGTACTGGAAAATCCCAGTCTATAATAAGATATATCATAATTTTATTCATTTCTATTTGTTTATAAGTCAAATTGAACCTTTTCCCCCTCTATTAGGTAACAAGAACTATTAGCTTAATTTAAGCATATTTTTTGTAATAATTTGCTATAATTCACTACCTTATCATTCCCATTCTACTGTGACCTAAGTCACTGCTGAAAACATGAGACGATGCCATCCACCTAACACATCTATTAATAAAAACCTGAGCTGCATTCTGTCCCGATCAAACAACTCACACCAGAAGGTGGCACCAAAAGATTCAGCTTCAAAACCACATTTGGATACTGGCTTGAGATTAGCATTCATCAGTCTTTTTGCACTCAACAATATATCTGGGAATCATTTAATTGTAGATAAGTACGCTTTGAAAAACATAATCAATACAGATCATATAGATAAACACATGTGCAAATCCTGACCTGCTATGATGAAGAGATTCTCGTGGATTTGTTCGTTGCTCACATAATGATAAAATAATAAAATTCTTGTTTTTAAATGCAAAGACGTATAAAACTTGCATCTCCAGAAGAATCCCAGTAAAACTTATTTGACCATAGGTACATTCACGCATTTGTCTAACCAGATACTGGTAGATACTCCAGTCATTCATCTTCTTTTTATAGGTTCCTCTATTAACTGTTGCTTCAGACCTGGATTTTATGCACACAAGAAAATATTCCAACCAGTAAATTAGTAGGAAAAGAAAAAACTACCGTATTTATAAAAATATATTTTAGTAATTAAAAGGAAAATATCAACCCTACTCTTTTTTTAAAGTAAAGACTGCGATTTACAAATTCAGAACAGAAAAACCTGAAAAAATAAAGGAAACAAAAATGTCAAGCATCCAGGAAAACATGGCATTAAAGACACATAATCCTATCATCAGCATTTATTTTGGCTAATTTCAAAGGTCTCTGAACTTTTTTTTACTCTCTTCACATTCTTCACAGAGGCATCCACTCTCTTCACCAGCTGGAAAGGAGCGCAGTAGACTAACACTGTCCAGTGACTTCTGCTATGAATACCACTATAATTGTGAGTGAGACTATATCTAAAAAACTGTCTGAATTTGACAATGAAGAGCTCTACAAGCATGCCAGCCAAAATCTGTGTTTGTTTTTTTGAGATTAAATTTATGTTTGCCCTAAAGCTATCTTCAGTGTAAGTCTAAGAAGCTAGAAGAAAACTAAAGTAAACCAAGGGGAAGGGGGAAAAAAAAAATGTTAATTAAGTTTGATGAATGGAAAATAGGAGATTTTGCTCAACAAGGAAAGGTGACAATAATTTTTATTTATTTATTTTTCAGGGGTGCTTCTGTGCAAATATTTCCAAGCACCTGGAGAAAAACAGGAATTAAGAAGTTTAAGGAAATACAGTCAAGTCCTGAATAATGTTGACCATCAATAATTCATATCTATATAGCTAAATTACATCAAATACAGTTTAGTAACTGCAAGTTCAGACACTGGTTCAGTGCATAGAAGGAAACAAGTAGGAAGACTGGATGCCTTTCCCCAACAGTCTGGAAAGAATGAGATCTTACTAGACCACATTATTTTTAAGTAGCATCGTTACTTAGACAATAAGACAAGTCATATTTATGGAATGTTTTTGGCTATGAGCAGCAACAAATAAGGATTGTGCGATAATAAAAGAAAAAGGATACTATCATCAAAACTAGTTCAGAAAAATCATGAAAAAATGATGAAGTCATAAAGAAAATGAATCTTTATAAAAAGATGCTTTTGTTTTTTTTCTGACAAATCTGACAAATGCCTCTAGCTCAAAGTGTAAAAAAAGATACCAAAATAAACAATCTAAAAAAAAAAAATGCTTTGCTAGAATTCACATGATATGGTTAAACAAAAATTAGTCCAATTTGAAATTAATCTTACATTTACCATACAGTGCAGCGCTTCCTAAGAAATTTGTTTCTCTTGTAAGAAAAAAATAAGTAGAACTGCAAAATCCATCAGTCAAAATGTCCTCTCCTGTCAGGGACTCAACTTTTCTATCACTATAATATAAGTAACTGTCATACTGAGGAATAAATAACAAAAACTACTTTCACAGAGGTATTTAGACACCCTAGATATAAGATTCTTTATGATACGATGTGAACTTTAATATAAAAACGCAGAAAGATTACAAGTAAAAATAGACTTCCAGTAACACGTTAAGGTCATATGCTAGTAACATAACAGTAACAAAAAAGGGCCAGACTTCTGAAATTTGGACATAAACCACGCTTAAATGAATTGCTGTTGAAAGCTGAAGCAGTTCAACTAGCTAATGTTGAAACAACATACTTGCTAGCTTCTATCCCTCTGAAAACTCCAGTAGATACCATAGTACTACATCAGATATAACTGATAATAGAATAAAATAAAGGGTCTGCTCACTTGGGAGGACTCCAGAAACATTGCAAGGGCATACAAGGATGCATCAAGGAAGGCTAAGGCCACTTAAGGTATGACATCTGGTGAAGGAAGTCAAGGATAACAAGACAAGCTTTCCCCCCCCCCCCAAGTACATCAATAGCAAAAGGAAGACTAGGGAAGATGTAGGTCCTCTGCCAAATGAGATGGGTTCTGTCATAATAAAAGACACTGAAAGTTACTGAACACCTTCCTTGCTTCAATGTTTGCTACTAAGATTTCTCCTCAGGAATCCAAGGCCCTAGAGATAAGAGAGTCTGGGGAACTAGAGACTTCCCCGTGGGCAAGGAGGATCCAATCAGAGCAAACAACATACAGAAGTTTATTGGCCTCGACAGGGTGCACCAACAAGTGCAGAGGGAATGGGCAGAAGTGATTGCCAGGCTGCTGTCTATCACCTGGGAAAGGTCATGGAAAATAGGAGATGTACCTGAAGACTGCAGAAAAGTGACCACCACTCTAGTCTTCAGAAGGGGGAAGGAGAAGGACCTGAGACACTTCAAGCCATTAAGCCACACCTTTGTCCCTGAAAAGGTGATAGAACAGCTATTCCAGATGTCACCTCCAAGCAAGTGGAAAAGAACGTGGTCATCAGGAGTAATCAACATGAATTTATGAAGGGGAAATCATGGTTGACAAATCTGGTAGCCTTCTATCATGCCATGATAAGCTGAGTAGATGAGGGGAGAGCAGTAAATGCTGACTAACTTGACTTCAGGAAGGCTTTGACACAGTCTCTCTTAACATCCATAGGTAAGCTTAGGAAGTGTGGGTTAGATGAAAGAGCGGGAGGTGGACTGAGAACTGGCTGACTGGCAGAGCTCAGAGGGCTGTGATCAGTGGCACTAAGTCTAGTTGGAGCCTTGTAACTAGCACTGTCCCCCAGACTGGACAAGAGTCTAGTCTTGTTCAACATCTTCTTCAACAATCTGGATGAGGGTATAGAAAAGCCATGCACCATCAACAAAGTTGCAAATGGTACAAAGCTGGGAGGAGCGACTGACACATCAGAAAGCTGTTTGGCCATTCACTGAGACCTAGTCCTGAATTCAGTGACACCTTTTCTGGCTGGAAAGTTGGGCAGAGAAGAATGTTATAAGGTTCAACAATGGCAAGTGCAGAGTTCTACACCAAGGGAGAAATAACCACACACATCATTACAGATTAGAGGCTGGCCTGCTGGAAAAGAGCTCTGAGGTGAAGGATCTGGGTGTTCTGGTGGACAAGTTGATCACAAGCCAGTAGTGTGCCTTTGTGACCAAGAAGACCAATGGCACCCAAGCATGCATTAAAAAGAATGTGGCCAGCAGGTCAGAGGAAGTGATCTATTCTGCCCTTGCCTTGTGAGGCCACATCTGGGGAGCATCTCCCATATAAGGAAAGGCTGAGAGACCTGGGACTCTTCATCCTGGAGAAGAGAGGACTGAGGGGAAATCTTATCAATGCATACAAATATCTAATGTATAGGAGTCAAATGGAGGGGGGCAGGCTCCTTTCAGCAGTTCCCAGCAACAGAACAAGGGGAAACAAACACAAACTGGAACACAAGAGTTTCCACAGAAACATGAAAAAAAAAAAAAAACTTTACTCTGAGGGTGACAAAGCACTGGAACAAGTAGCTCAGAGAGGTTATGGAGTCTTCTTCTCTGGAGATATTCAAAACCCACCAGGATGCTTTCCTGTGTAACCTGCTTTAGGGAACACGCTTTTAGTAGAAGGGTTGGACTCAACAGTCTCCACAAGTCCCTTCCAATCCCCATGATTCTGTTATATTAGCCCAGCTTTAGTAACTACGTTCAGAATATGTGTATTCAGATACATCTAATAATCAAACTGAACCCTAAAAGGGCTTGCTTCTCTAAAAGTAATGCCTCTCATGCTATTATGTAGCCTCATAATGTCAGAGGCAGATGTTGGTGGCACAGCAGTAGAATTTGAACCTTCCCATTATATCATGCTACATTTTGTTGCTGTGTTGAACAGATGGAAGCAGATTGGCAGTCAGACAAAAAGGCATCTGACATGGAAGTTCATATGAAGCAAAGGTGTGTCACTGAATTCCTTTATGTGGGAAAAAAGACACACTTTGACATTCATCAACATCTTCTGAACATTTCTGGAGACCAAACAGTGAGCACAGTGAGGTGGTGGGTGGTATGTTTCAGCAGTGGTGACATCAATGTGATAGACAAGCCACGTTCTAGATTGCCGTACACAGCTGTCATGCACCACCAAAAAAAAGGCCATCTCAATCAGGTAATGGTGGTGACTGCTGAAGAAGTCTTTTGTAGCTGAAAATTTACTCCATCAAACAATGTTACTGTGCTCTGTTGTAGTTTCCACTGAAATAAATAGGAGGCACTACTTTCAGAGTAACCTACTTATATTTTGACTTACTGTAGTAAGACAAAACAGAATGTGAAAGTTTCATGAAAATGATTCCCAAATCAAAAATAAATTGACTTGTGCATTTTTTTCCTACAAATAAAATGAAAACAAAATTTGTCCTCATATACTCTCATTAGAAAACTGTCTTACAACATTGCAATCTGTCACCACTTTCAATAACAGCATTTCCTCCATTCTTTCTGATTGAGTTCTGCAGAATAACAGAACAGTTCACTTGCTGCAATAGATGATTGCAAAGTACAATAGAGCGGAACTGTGGCATCAATTAAAAACAAAACAAAACAATACAGTTGTTCCAATAATTCCTTGTTTCTACACTTCTGGAGACTTTACAAACTGTGGAAGCCATTGTAGGCTAGTAATGAGGTGCACTTGTTTGAAAACTGAAAGATCTAGATAAGACCCAATTTGGCACCTAGCATGCCATGCAATTCTGTGCAAACCACATAAACCTTTTCCACTGCAACCCATTTATGTAAGTGAAATAGTTATTTGTATCATTATCTCAATACTAACATATTCTTAATCCCAAGGAATTATGTGGAAAATATCTTACATGGCCTTCAGCAAAGCCATATTTTTTCATACTGCACTCATACAGTGCTTAGTGCAAAGATTCCCTACTTCACCTAAAGTTAACATAAAGTATGGATGCTGCAGTAAAAGAAAGAACACTATAGCATTAAAGAATGAAATGTCTTAGTTTGAAAAAATAGTAAAAGTGAACACTTTGCTTTTAATAGTAGCTAAAGCACTATTCTTTCAGTGAAAGCTGGTGACTGCATTAGTGAAATATAGCTGCCAGCTTTTGTCAACTTCAGCAGCACTGCAAGTTTGGATTTAATGAAGGCATTTTGGTCAAAACTATTTTTTCAGGAGGTGAAAGCACATACCTACAGTTTCAGAAAAGGCACTTTTTTTTACAGGAGGAAGAAGGGAGAAAGCATGCAACTGCATGGTAGAAGTGATGGCTAACTACATCCAGTTATTCAAAACCTACTTTTGATCCAGGGCATTTGGTGAGTAAGCCTCTTTAAAACTTTCTACACCTTCATAATTAAGGTTAGTCCCTTTCAATATATTAAAACTTATCTGGAGCAATTCTATCATGTCCAAAGTCTGATTCTAGAATAAATTCAAAATTTACCATAAACCCACTCTCCAGTATGCACCGGTAAAAATGACTCATTTGAATGGTACTCAATTGCTGTAATCATTTCAAAAGATGTCAGAAATAAAAGTTCACTCTGAAAAATAAAACAGCTGTCTGAAACCACACAAACAAATCTGGATGGGATTAAAACATCTTTTTCCTCTTTTTTATTTCCATTTTGAAGCTGATATTTCAAAAAGAAAACATTTTCTTAAAATACTCCAAATTTGAATTTTCCTCAGAGAATGTGTCTAAATTTTTAATTCGCTTCTACTTCATAGTTTTTGGTAAATTTTATGCCTAAATTTGGATCTTCAACAAATTGTTTTCACTGAATATCTTCTCCCCTGATTAGATAGGCAGAATCAAAATACAACACTGTTGTTTGAAATTAGTATAATGCAATCAGCTGAATAACAGCCTACTCTATATTTTCAATTGGAATATCTATAGCACAGACCTTGTAATGACATATCTATATAGAAAAATGCAATCTATTACATAATTATGAAGTTCTGTAAAACTTCCGTCTTTTAACGCTTAAACTTTGTAACACCTAAAAAGTCTTTTTGAGATCAGTCTGGCATTGGGTTCTGGTGCGTATGCAAAGTATAATCAAGGAGTAAAAGAAGCCAGAAGAAAGATTGTGACAGCAGTAAGACTTCTTGGAATGAGACACAACTGATGGGAAGGATTTTTCTTTCAATAGGCTCAACTATTCTAGAAAGACACACCCACACAGAGAAAAAAAATGAGTTGAGAAACAAACCACTACTATACATTACAAGTGCTCTGCTAGGAAAGAACTGAGAGGATGGTGATACTAGTTCCCTTTAATCACTGAAGGTCTTAAACAAAGAGACCCCTGGTATAACATGACTTGCCTTGCTTTCTTCAAGAAGCAGCAAACAAACCCTCATCCTAAACATACTAAGCTGTGTTTAAGACAAAATAAGGACATGGGACCAAAACACCAACAGAAAAAAAAAAACACCCTAAAAAACACAGAATTCAAGATGCTGATATCTATGTCATTTTCCTTTCCTATTGGACTCTGGATTTCTGAAGCTGTTGTCACTGGCTTTCAAAGCTAAAGAGCATGATTTTTTTTAGATATACGTTTTATTATACTGTTAGAGAAAATGGTAGATAGAAGAACATTTTTGAAAGGTCAAAAGCAATTTAGGTATTTTTCTAAAGGAGATGCTTCATCTAGAAAATGCACCCAAAATGCTGCATTCCAGAAGTTTATTATTTAAAGCTCTAATTTTCTTTCAAAACTATTTTTGTGATTGAAAATCATCTTAACTTTTAAAAGACGTAATTATTTAAAATAGACAAAAAAAAAAAGAGAGTATCGTTTTTGAAGACATTTTAACCAGTGATATTCACTCAGGGTCATTTGATTCATTTTATTCCTTCTCCAAGAAGGCATAAACATTTATCCAGAAACTGCATTGTTTCTCTAGCATCATTCTTGTGTAACATTCTGGTTTGTGTTGTATTAGTTCTACATTGAGAAAACTTTGCCACAAGCCCAGTTAAAAGTCCCGGTTTCTGGATATCAAAGCAATGGTTTCTCTGGCTCTGCACTTGAAACACTTATCATACAGGAGGGCTTTTGGGCTCAGATTCCCCCATGTTATTCTTTCAGAAACCTGGGCCAAACATACTGCCTCACCAGATCTACCAAACATGAATGAGTTTGCCTCCAGATGCCAAACTGCACTAAATACACATTTAAGAAAAAAAAGTTTCACATTCACAATCTCAGCTTTTAGAGTGATAAATGATATTATTTGCTACAAAATCACTTAAATTTTTTTCCATTTTCAGTTTCCTTATCAATGATACTAAAAAAAATAACAACAGCATCAAATCAAATTCTCAGTTTAAATAAATGTCATCAAAAGATCTACCCAATGGTTACTATATCCTACTTTAGTGTCTTATATTTTGACCTTTTACTGCAAATCTACTTCTACCACGCTCATCTATAGTCTGGTTACTCCACTTGATTCATGGCAGAATACACTGAAACCTTAAATCCTATCCCAGGTAGTCTGTTCAATGGTTCTTTTACCCACAGTGTCCTTTACCTCCTGCCTTTCCTCACTGAAGAACATCAGTTTATGTTTGAAACTGCTCAGTTCTCTTTTTAATTCCAGGATGAAGCTCTAAGGGAAACCTTAGAGATGCTGGACACAAAGAAAAGAGTGTGATGCAAAACAAAAACAAAAACAAAAAAACAACAGAACAAAACTTTTTTCTACAAATAATTGGGAAGAGGATGTTTTTTTTTTTTTAATAAATTTTTTACTTAAGACAGGAAACAGTTTGTTTCCAGATTAACTAAATAATAAATAATTATTATTAATACACTCTTCTTTCAATATAAAGATGCTTAAAGACTTTCCAAATATGAATTCTGCACTGGAATATCAGCTTCAAATTCATGTCATCAGTTACACCTGAAACACTACATAAGGAAAAAAAAAATCAATCATACACAATTCTATGACAAACAGCACACAGAACAACAGGGAGAATAAAATGTGTAGTTCCTTTCTTTGAGAATATACTTTTATTTTCATTTAATTTCATAATGGCAGAGACTTTATCAATCTTATAATTTCTGCAAATTCAAAAAAACATTCTCTGCATTCTCAAAAAAACATTAAATACTTTTATATAAGTGATATTCAACAACTTTTTGTTGTGAGTTTTTTGTGTGTATTTTTTTTTTTTAAGCTTTGGAAAAGTTTTTTAATAAGTTTCCTTAACATTTCCTTGCATTTTGCAGGAAAATGAAACCTACTATTCAATTAAAATTAGTCTTTCTTGAGCAAAAAGGCACCAAGGCACTTAATAATTTTTAAAGAAATATGCAGAACTAGAGGCAGTTTTAAGGTAGTAATATGGTCTGATAACTAGAACAGTTGAATTTCATTTAAGCTATATATGCTACATGGGCCAAATTACTTCTCACTTACTCAGCCTTCAATTTACGGAAAATGAAAGTTGTATTCTTTTAACTAAGTTTAAAAAAATCAAGTAAAACTTCCTTTGCAAATCTTGCAGATGAATTTATAGCATTAGGTTTAAATTCTGAGCATTGATTCACATCCTATTTAATTCAAGCTTGTAGAGCTGAAATTGCTGTTTGATCACTGTCATAAGAGAGGAAGGAAAGAGCAAACTGTATCCATATAATTAGTACACCGCAGTGCAGAAATATCACGAGCATACATTCATGGACTGTCTACAAGAAATTTGCACTTTGACAGACAATTAAGGAAAACCTTCGGTGAGAATTTTTAACTTCATTATCAGTTATGATCTCTAAAAAGACGTATGCAATGTTTACTGAGAATAATGATTCTCTGCCTTCAATTTAGCTTGAGTAAGAGAGAGTCGTACTTCACAAATTCAAGCAATACCCAGTGCCGAAGCACTTGGCACTAATTTAGAGCAGAGGCTTCACATGTAAGTTTAACTGCCCCATTTGCCAATCGCTGTTCTACAGCAGCTGTGGACAGTGGAGTAAGAAATTCTGTATTTCTGCTGTGTTCATAGTCGTGGGGTTCATCAATTGTAAATGAAATCATAGCTTCATACTCAACATATTCACCGAGTTAAAACATTTAACATCTTCCTTCTCCCTTCCCTGTTTGCTCCTGTTCCCGTCTCCTAAAGAAATACAGGACCAGGAGAGACAGAAGTGGCTTCCCAAAGTTTATCTCAACCTTTGTTTAATTCATGAGAAAAATTGAATTTAGGGGGCACTCCACATGAAATCTAAATTATTCAGCAGTTTTGGAAGGAAAAAAAAAAAAAAGAAAAAGAAAAAAAAAGATGATATGGCTTAATTCAGTCTCAGCTACTTGGCTTTGATCAATATGTCATACAATTCAAAAATAGAACACTGGTAAAGAACTTGTAGGTTCTTAGCACTCATCTCCACATTATTTAACTCAGACATTACGACACAAACTCAGTAAGAGATATTGAACAACACACGGTAACTAAAGTGGTGTAATTATTTACAGACCATTTCCTGGCTGTAAATATAAAAATCTTAAGCTCGTACTTTTTGTGCATTTGTTCATTACTAGAGTGTGAATGAACACCCCTAACAATAAGTTTCCTCTTCGGTATGAGTCTGATTTTCTCTACTTGCTCTGATTAACTTGATAGCATAGAGGTTTTTAAAAAATCCATGTGTTTAACATTCCCGTGTCAAAATTTTTATAGTTATGTTACATGCACAGTTTCGGGCAAGCCACTAAAAGATTAGAATTGCAAAGAATCGCAACTACAGAGCAAATACAGAATGTAGATGAGCAAGAAGATTTAAAATAGAACAATTGAAATGACGTTGATCCACTCAGACTGTGTAATTCAGGTAAATGTTAATTTTCATTCAATAACTACTATTTATTTTCAAAAGCAAAACTTTATTCCCTGTATGCTATGCTGAGAAATCTGGAATTTAATACTAAGCATTAGTATTATAAACTAAGAGTTTATAAGACACTTGTAATGTAACAAATTTTAGTTTGAGACGTAGACAGAAGTCTGGAGTTATCAGGAAGTTTAAGACTCCAGATCCTGCCCTGCTGATGCCCTCTCTGGCACAGTTGTCTTTCTGCACCTTATCCAATACTATGCTGAATAGTATCAAAGCACCACAGAATGAAACTAACGAAGCAGCCATCAAGGCATCATGTTTGCTTTGGTCTGAATAAGGTAAGGTCCAGAGGAGATAGAGAAGAAAGGCTATTGAAAGTATCTGAAATACATAATTCCAGTTGAATACCCACAGAGACACATAGCTAAATCAGCCCTTTCTGATTTTCCCTCATTTGCCCGCTGTCTCCCTCTGCATAACAATACCAAAAACAGTTGCCCTAATTCACCAGATGCCAAAGCAATTGCTTTAAGGTCTGGACAAAATTTCCTGCTTTGGAGTTTTATAGCCTCCAGTTATACTGGAGAAGTAAACAAATGTAATAAATAAGTTGGATCAGTTTGCATCAGGTGTTTTCAATGTTATAAAAAACTTTAACAACACATTGCTAGAAGGAGGCTTCAGGTAACCACAAATATAGGAGAAAAAAAAAAAAAAAAAAGACAGCCTGCCAATTCAAACATTGAAATTCAGTGTTTTTTTTTTCCATTTATATTTAAGGTAGCCTTTCACTGTTGGGTTCTAATTCAATTTGCACCAGACTCAATAGAAAAGCTGCCCCTTCTTTAAAGTGTTTTAGTGAAGATCTTCATAAGCACGCTTGTTAGAGTCACTTAGATATCTAAATCACAGAATGGCCTAGGTTTGAAGAGACCTCAAGGTTCATGAATCTCCAAAACCCTCTGCCATAGGCAGGGCTACCAACCCTCACATTTAATACTAGACCAGGCTCCTGTGGATTTCTCAAGCAGCTACATAAACATACACACAGAAATCTGGTACATTACAATTAAAGAACACAAATTTCTCATTTTATTTTACAGAAAATTCATGCCTTGATCCAAGCAAGCATTCAGCTTTCTGACAGAAGTGTATTTCCTTCAAATGAAACGCTAATAAACTCTTAAAAAACAATTTCATAGATCACTAACAGCCTACAATTTTTGCATTTTCTTCCTAAACAAAGCAACCATTCTGTACAGGAAATGCAACTGACTGACAGCAATGTTGCTCCACTCTCACAGGATTTGAGGGTCAAGTCCATTTCTCCAACTCTTGCAACCTCACTGATCATCTCTACAAGCAAAAGAACTGCTGCAGTGTACAACAGCCCTACAGAACTGCAATGGGCAGACACGGGGTCACAGTCTTTTAGGAAAGACAAGAGGCAAGATAGAAACCAGCAGTCTATATGTTGATCCATTTCAGTCACAGAAGGTTGCACAGGTATTGACAAAGAACTGATCAAAGTAAAGAATCAGCATATTCCAACTTCTTAGTGAAGTTCTGAAAAAATGTGGCAACAATCTCAACAGGGGAAAGACAGTTTGCACTACTGAACCTACTGCTACTATTTTCTCTCTTTGGCAGATAGATCAAGCAGTGTCCATATGTGCATCTGAATTTAATCAGCAGTTGAGTGAAAGGACACAACTACCACCAGAACTTCTACAGTTTCAGAGCTGACAGCGTCACCAGATTATTTCTAGCCTAGTCACCTACAGATCACAGCACCTTGCATATTGCATGTAAATGTATTTTCAGACAATAACTTCCCTTTAAAATAAATATTTCAGAAAGGAATCCAAGCCTTGTCTAGAAAGCCTCAAAGGCAAATCTCTTCTGATTTGTTAGTTTTTATTCTTCGCTCCCTCCTTTTTCCTGTTATTTTTGTCTTTCTTTATTCCCTCCCTCCTCCTCTGATTTTACATGTTAACTACTGCCTGTTTTCAAAAGTTACGCAGTCTAAAAGGTTGAGTTTCTCCAGCTGAAACAGGTGTACTCAAACTAATAAATACTGATTCATTAGTCATAATCAAAGAGCTCTCTATCACCTGCTATTATTCCTCTTTTACACTATAAGCAAGACATCTATCATTTACTAATTTTGCAGTTAACTGAATTAATCACAGAATAATTTAAGTTGGAGGGGACCTTCAAGATTATCTAGTTCCAGCCCCCTGCCATGGGTGGGGTTGCCACCAAAGAGTTCAGATTGAGCTGCTTACTCTGGAGCCTTTTTACACCATGATCGCTCTCTTCTGTTCTCTTCCAGAGGTCGTTTACTTTTTGAGATATTGTCTGTTACTCTACACATATAGCCTACAATCTTTTTAAGTTAGAGGTTATTTACATGCTTTTTTTTTTTTTTTTTTTTTTATGAGTGATAGAATATACGAGTAAAAAAGTCATGATATCTGTTTCTTTGGAGCTCAGTGATATTTTGTCATTGACACTAACTTTATGAAGGCTGTCAAATAGCTAGTTCTTAATTCATTTAACATCAGCTGTAATTATATTGGTTTCTAAAATGTTATTAGCAAAACACCATGTGATTCTACAATATCTTTACCCATCTGATTTCATTATCTCATGCATGTAAGTTTATTAAGCGAATGTCATTTTTCTTAAGACTTCCTGTTATAAACTGAATTCCTCATGAGGTTTTTTTATTCTTTTGTTTAGAATAGGTGCAACGAGACCAATCTACAAGTAGCTGTTTTTATCTGCCTTATCCTCTTCTTTCAGATATTCCTGAGCTTTTACCTTGTAACAACTCCCATTGAAAAAGAATGACAACTGATGGAGATTTCCCTTAACTTGTATTCTAGAAATCCCGGATCAGTCATACTAATTTAACAAAGTGAAATATCATCTTCTATGATAGAAGCTATAGCAGCATTCTGATGGAATGTAAGCACAGTCCTTCCTTTTCAATAAACTTACATGCAACTCTTCAAACAATTTTTTTAATTAACTTTTTCCACCTCCAAGCAGCAACTCCAGGCAAGTTAGGTAAAGCAACTCTTTCTGAAACTGTTGTGCTACGAATAATTGAAAAAATATTGTATATAATGGTGTATCAAAGAGTTTTCCATCTATAACCCAGAATCATTTTCCTGCATTCTCACTGTGAGATAGAAGAGGAGTAAGTAGCAGACTAGGTTGCATTAGGCTGTTTTTCTGTATGTTTCGTCTTTTTTGAATTTGATTCATTTTAAGGTCTACATTAGT
This sequence comes from Meleagris gallopavo, assembly GCF_905368555.1. Lineage (NCBI taxonomy): Eukaryota > Metazoa > Chordata > Aves > Galliformes > Phasianidae > Meleagris > Meleagris gallopavo. Next base: position 35,842,330 of record NC_139407.1, read on the forward strand.
AGGTGAAATTCTTCTAATTAAATCTTTTGTTTTTTAACACTTTTAGTTTCAGTTGATCAAGACATATCAGAATAAAGAAAAAACATGAATAAGAAAAAAATGTTTATCCTTAAAATATTCTCCCCTTTATAACAAATTAAACAAAAATAGCTGACAACATCCCGATCACTAAACACAGAAACAGAAGCTTAGCACAGCAGACATACTTTATAGCATTTTTAATAGCTGACTGTAGATTCAGTACCACTAAAATGTTATAATTCTTGAGCCAACCAATATCATACCATTAAAGTGCTTTATTCATTTATTCAAGTTGTTTCACTGACTTACTCCTTTGACATGTAAGCCATTACAATGTCAATTGCAATGTCTCCATATTATGATGTTACAGTAATTGCAGTCTCATACATTTCAATTTTTTTATGCTAATTTTTATTGCTTCACACAGCCCCTCTTCTGATTAGCTGCACTGTCTCAGACATTTCCACTAGCAGTAACCATTCCAGCAATACATAACTGCAGCTTATTGGCAAGAACTTAGACTTAGACCTGCTATTTACATCAAAATTAGTCCAAATCATGTTAGTTATATGAAGAAATTAATGATATTGACAGTAATTCCACCCTAAATACAATTTAGCATTAGAATTATGACTACATGGTAAATGGTGCAGGGAAGAGGGAAATCAATAAATTACATTCCAGATCTTAAACTGCAGCACATTTCCTCATACAAACAAAATAATTTTAAGTGTGACTTGTTTTCCAGACTGCAAGTTCTGTAAAGTCCTCAGTAGATAGAGGGAAGAGAGAAAAAGAGACCCCCCCATAGCTCGGTACTTGCACAGTACACGTACAGCAACATTTGGCTGAGCCAGTCAACAGACATACAAGGAATATAACTTACCCTGAAATCTTCCTCTTGCTCTTCTCTTTCTGTAATTCAGTCACGTTGTTAACTACATTTGCACGCTATAAGAGAGAGAAAAAAAGTGCATTTACTCACTAATGCTATACAATCTTTGTATATAAATATCCTACTTTCTGAATTAATGAATCAATCAATAAATGGTCAATAAATGGCCACTCGTGAACATAAGAAGTCAAAATGTAAGTCAGTGGAGTGAATTAAGTATAGAACAAAAGCTCTGTAATACTTCTTCTTATCTAAGTCAAACTCTTTACCCATTTTCACATACCAATTTTAGATATTTAGAAAGATCAATAAAAATTAGAGTAAAATATTCATTATTATTGATATTCACCTTATTGATCTACAAATGCAATAAGCAAATCAAATATGAAATCTAGCAACAAAACTGTTGATCTTTGGAAGTTGGCTGAAAAGAAAACTTTTTAGGACGTAAAGATACAGTATTTAGGAAAATATACTCTAACAATCTAAATCAAAAATTATTTTCACGATGAATTCAGTCCATAGAGTTCCTAAATAATCTGACTAGGTGATTTCTACATGACTATACATTCAGAGTGCAAATAACCATCTAAAAACAAATGCATAGAACACTAGCAGCCATTTAAGACCTATCACTTCTTGGTTCTTATGCTTCTGTCTTCAAACCTGTACATCAGGTTAAGGTCTATTTCGATAATGGAAATGGTTTCTGGTTCCACAGCCAGACTGTTTCAGACAACCACAAGATTTCCCTCCTCCTATTAAAACGTTCTCTCCCAGTAAGGACAGAGAAATTACATTCTCCAGGTTTTTCTGCTCCAGCATTCTCTAGAAGATATCTGAAAATAGATACCTATTTCTATTACATACTGTAGACAAAATTTTACTCACCTTGCTATTTTTCATGCCTTCATTATTCACTAATCCCATGACTAAGCTAGAGGTCCCAACATCACAAATTGCTCCAAGCTCCCAGAAACCTCCAGTTTAGCACAAGCAGAGTAGCGCTCTGTGCAATCTGCAGACTTTTTTTCTCTGTTAGATAACTACAGGCTACTTTGTTTCTCTTGATCTCTTTTTCCCTGCAAGGATGGATGAAGGCCATCATCAGGCGCTCTCAGGTGGCCCCACAGTTTGGAAACCTGTATTCAGGGGCAACAGATTCCCATTCCAACACCAGCTGCTGCAAAATTAGTTCACCTAAACTGAATGATCCCAATACCAAACTAAATTGTCAAGCATTTTAATTTGAAAATCATTTCCAAAAATATCAAATTTAGTTTCCTATTGTAAGAAGGCGGCTGTAAGACTTGTATTTCCCAATTAGATTGAAATAATTCAGCAACAGCACTTCAAACTCTTTTAGCCCAAATGTTCCATTGCTCCCAGTATACCATTAAAAATCATTCCATTGCATCTGGTCATTTATTTTTCCTCAAGTGTCAAAGCCCACAGTGTAGCTGCCACAGCAAGAAAAAGTTAGAAAAAGCAAAAAACTGCCGCTATGAGTACCATAAAGCACATGTATAAGGAAGAAGTATCAAGTCTACAATCAACTATTCACGAGATATTAGAAATGAATTCTCTGTATGTCACAAGCATCATTCATTCTCAAATTCTGAGGTTGGACTTGATGATCTTGAAGCTCTTTTCCAACCTGAGCAATTCTATGACTCTGCACTTTTTCATTAAATTGCGTCTCTTAATATGAACAGTCTTTTGTCTCAAGAAACAATACTCTGTACTTCATGATTCTAGTGAGAGATGAGAAAAGACTGAATCAAGCTGGTTACATTTCAGGTGTGTCAGGCTGCATTTAGAAGGTAATCCAAACAGTTCAAAAGAGTTATAAAAGAGTCAGGAATATTATTTCAAGTTAACCTTCAGTTCGTTGGGTTTTTTTTTCTCCTATAGAAACAGCACAGCATTATTATTTTTTCATTTTAAGATTTTCTTCATCATTAGCTGTTTAGTTTTTAATCACTAAACGTTTGCAAAAGTTACAAATTATTCCTGGTTGCTATTTCATTTTTTTTTTCTTCAGGAAATGCATTACTTGTGTACCCTCACTGTACTCATGCAGTATCATTAATAGCATTGCACATAGGCTCACATTCACTATAAAATTAGTGCCACCAGTGGGGATGATTGAAAATTAACTGTTGAAACCTGGATGTGTGGTCTAACTGACCAGTATCGTTACAGTCTTCCAAGGGATCCCTATCTCTTTCATTTAGACTTTGAGATTAGGAATAATAGTTTTCATTTTATAAGTACACAATGAGATCATTTTAAGTTAAACCCAGAGTGTTCCATGTGAATTGTACATGAATGGCAATGAGTAAATGCTGAACAATTTCATTAATGATTAAGCTGACAAAAAACAGGAATAAGTTCATTCCATTTCAAGTAAACCCAAATACATCACTACTGACCTACAAGAAGCATGAAACAGTCTCATTCTCTAATTCTGTATGTCTTGGTTTAGAGACCAGCCTGCAGAACACTGGAAAAAATTCTGCTTACAAGGTTGGCTTTTTTGCTCGCAGTTACCTTCCTTGGAAGTACTAAGGAACTGTTTTCCAGATAAACATGACAGAGCTCAGATTCTTTCCTTACAGCCTATGTATTGAAACCTTCCACTGTCTGCCTTTATCTACCACTATTCTACTTACTTAAAAAATAAATAAATAAATAAAAAATACAGAAGTGCAAATTGTTTCTTTTTTTAAATTTGAGTACTTGCAGTGACTGGAGTAATTTACCCTTAAGTAAACTGGGCTAATAAAGTAGTTTAATCATTCAGCAGGTTCGCTATCTGTATATGTATTTAAACCAAGATTATTATGAAAACAATCTTCTCCCTCTCTCTATTATGATTACAAAGCCATTCATACTTCCTGACAGACCAATAAGGTTGTTTTTTTCTGCCCATTCTAATAATGCAGCTATTTTCTGGTAGTTCTCTGAAACAGAAGACAACTAATCAATTTCTGCTAATTTGATAAATATAATAAAATCAATCAAGCATTATAAGAAGTGGACAAAATACACTGCTCTAAATGCAAGCTCATTTATTCTAGGCACTCTGCTTATAACTGAACCACAGAAGGAATTAATTCCATGTCCTCAATAACCATGTTTTCTATAGAAGAAGGCCCTTACAAAAGATCATACGTTCCAAAATAGTTGTAACTTTATTCTGAATCACACAGTTAAAACCTTATGACTATTCAAATGCTCTCAGTTTATTATTACCTACACATACGACCTAACTCAAATCTAAAACAAAAGCTAATACTGATTCTGAATGTTGTATATTACTCACATGACTGTTTTTCTGTGTTAGAAATGTATAAGCTAGAGTAGGAGTAAAAAGGCTAAGTAATTTTTTAATTGGAACTACAAGGTAAATAATCATAATGAGGTTCACGTATCCCAGTGATAGCTATTGCTAAGATCTTAAGGGTAAAAACATGCCATACACTCAGACTTTCTGAATATGGTTGTACTTGACCTTAAGAACAACTAAGAATCTATGAGGAACTGTTTAAATGCATAACCATTTATTATCACGTACAAGACATGTTCAGAACATTTTGGTTTGTATGTTTGCAAAGTTCATCAGTAGAGACCCTGCTAGTGAAAGAGTCAAGTTCATACTGAGTTAACTACAGTGATAATTTTTTTTTTTTTCAGAGACAAAAGATGGCATTAACACAATCAAGGGGAATCAGCAACCCCAGTTAACAAGAAAGACTAGTTTAAGGTAAGAAAACTGGCAAGACTATCTTCTAAATAAGAAAAACATAAGTTTGGTAGACAAATATTAAATCTACTTCCACCTGCAAGAGGACTTCTAAAAGGAGTTTTGCTATTAAAAGGATCATCCCTTGGTGCGTATGACTGCTGATGTGAGGCATTAGAAAGTGTCTGAGGAGATGGATGATAGCACAACTTCTTCATCCTAAATCGCATTTGTTCTTTCATCTCTTCAAGCACCTTCTAGAAAAGATTTTTAATCAAATAAATATCTTCATTTGTGTGACAATCTGCATTACGAGCAATTACAATGTAAAAATGATAGTGGAACTTATCACACCGAAAGGCTTACTTTATCTATAAATCAGGACACTGCAGTACCATGACAAGTGCCCAGATCTCCAGCAATGCTTGAAGGTGACAGCAAAAGTGGTCCTTGCATCCATCACTCAACAACAATCAAAATATCAGTGTGCTATTCCCCAGGAAAAGGAGAGGGCACAGTGCAGCACTAACTCCACCTCTCACGCCCACCACACACAGTCAAACTGAAACCCACTTGTCTTATATGTTACTGGTGCCTGTGCCACTTGGTGAGTAAAATGCACTGATTGCCAATATTTCAGCCTACTTGATGTCATCTCAAAGAAAAAAAAATTGTGGATGAAGGAAGAGCTTTCAACAAAAATGAGCAGATGAGTAATTTTTGTGGAGACAATATAGCATTAATCTATGCTTAATCGGTAAGGAAGAAAATCGGTTCTCAAAGACTACAATTTGAAAATTAAATGCAAAAACATGCTGCCAGATTCAACGTATATCAAGGAAAGTTTGATAAAGACAAAACAATGGAAGTGAGAAGTCTGTCATCTCAAGAAAGTTTTTTTGCTTTTTTTTTTTTTAATTACTACTGAAGTGGGTTTAATTATAAAAGCTACTTATGTGGTAACAACTTTGCAAGAAAAATCAAAAGTGGTGAGTTTATTATGCAATATATAGAGAGCATAGCAGACATAATTTGTCCTGATTAAAAAAAAAAAAAAAAAAAAAAAAGCATTTTTCTAAAAAACATTAGTCACCAGAATATAACCCAGCAAATGCAAGAAATAGGAAAAAATTATCAAAAAAAATTTGGAGAATAAAGCTGCTGTCAAATTTTAAGCTGTTGTGATAGATGAAAGTACTGATGCTACAGATATGGCTCAGCCTGCCATTTTTATTAGAGGTGTTGATAATGAATTGGTGCCACTGAAAGAGACAACTAAATCTCTTGTTTTGTATCAAGCAGTAAAAATCACATTAAAGCAAAGCAACGTTTTTAAGCCTCTGCCAACATACCGGATATAGCTACTGATGGCATCCCCATTGAGGAATGATTAAAAAAAAAAAGGACTTAAAATTAATAGATAATAGATGACGCTATTGCTGCTAGCAACTCAAGTTGGATGAAATATCACTGTATTGTACATCAATACAAGTTACAAGCAAATGCTTTAAAAATTGACAACATCGTGCAAATCAAAGCTGTGAATTTCATGAAGTCCAAGGGACTGAATCATCACCAATTCCAGAAGTTGCTTAAAGTATGGACAATAATTATAGGAGTATAATTTACTTTTCTGAAGAAAGGTTGCAAAGTTGGGGTAAAATGCAAAAGCAATTTTAGTATGTGTAAATTTAAATCAAATCATTTATGGAATCAGAAGAAAAAATTGGGCCCAAACATGAAGATGAAATCTGACTCACAAACTTTAGCATTTTTATTGAATTTGATTGTTCATTTAAATGAGTTAAAGGTGTCTTCAAAGTCAAAAATCAACTTACTTTACATTCCAAGCCATAACTGCATTAACAAAGAAACTTAATGGCAAGTCAAGTTATGGCAAATAATTTCACGCATTTTTGTGAACAGTAGATGTGCAGCCTGTTTTATTCAAAAAATTTGGGAATAGGTTTCAAGTTTGCTAAAAAAAATCAATTTTTTGTTCTATTTGAGACTTCATCAGCAGTTGACCTCTGAATTTTCCCATAAAATGTATAGAGTTGCAATCAGATATTCAACTCAAAATTTCATTGTGTTTCTTTACCGGACTTCTGTAAGACCTGTCTTACCAAAGAAAATATCTCTCACTTCACAATTGCACCTTATTCATGTAATCTCTTTTGGGAAGTATGTACATTTGTGAACATCTATTTTCAAGGATAAAGTACAGAAAAATTTCAAAAATCCAATGGACACCTCGAACTCAGTAATAATTGCAACCACTTTCATCACATCACATTGATGTATTAGTTTTAAGAAGCAGCCAAATATCCCAATAGTTTTATGTTTTTGTTACCTTTTTTAGTTTTAATAAAAAATATAAAACAAGTTTTGTTATCAACTTTGTTATAAAAAAATATCATACAGTTAATGTATATGTGGCCCAAGACAATTCCTCTTCACGCAGTGTGGTCCTAGAAACCCAAAAGGTTGGATACGCATGTTTTAAGTGGTTAAAAGAAAACAAAGTTATCACAACTAATCTAAATCTGCATTTCAAAGGATCCCTGTTTAACAGGGAAATTTTTTTAGCATATCATGGAACCTTAGAACCAGAAAAACACATTCTTTAAAGAATACATGAATATTCACTGAGCTATTAACTATTGATGAAGTTATCAAGGACAGTGATGCGACACCAAAAGAAAACCAAAAGCACCACAGCCAGAGCATGAAAAACAGATACAATGAATGGTTCATACTGAAATCTCAAGAAGAATGTCTTCTGCAAATATATTGTAATCTTTACAGTTTGAATTTTTGCATAAAAGAATAACAATACTATGCTGAAAATGAAACGCAAAACAAGAAATACACAGACAACTAGATAAAATTATTCATCAAAAAGAAAATGATGTTCTGTGGGAATGTTTTATTGTAGCCTGGAAAGACAACCTAGAATAGGTAGAAAACTTTGATACAAGTTTTTGAGACAGAACAAAACAAGAATTCCTTTTAATCTCTTTTTATGCTGCCTAGTATATTAATGTGCTTCTTAGTATAAGCAACTTCAAATAACGATGCATTAATAACAGTCATTTAATATACATTAGCATGTTTGTAGATGTCTTGTAATTATCTTTAGCTGATCTGAGGGGTGCTCATTTTTCTAGATAAAATCACATTCTTAAGAACTCAACAAAATGAAACTTAAAAATAAAACCTACAATTAAGAAAGACAGGCAGAATGGTACAGTTAATAGTGTACCTTCCCTCCTTAGTTTACAAAATATTTTGTCCTTATTCAAGAGGGTCAGTGCAAAAGAAAAGGAATAGATGGGAAAAACCTCCACCAGTTCTGTAAAACAAACAGGTTATTTCTGTCAGTCCCAAAGAAATAGAAGAAGGGCAATTGTAACACAAACATAAATTCAGTGTAAATATAAAGTCTTCTCTGTCACAGTTAAACCATAAATTTAGTCAAAGCAGCTTTGGGGAAATCAACTTTTTGTCAGTCAATACAGGACCACTTGGGAATGCCATTTGATCATCATACAGTTAGAGAAGCTAACCTGATACTTTAAACTGTCAGGAAGCTAAATTAATCATCTCCTTACAGTATTCAAGGGTCCATGCTTTTGCTATCAGTTACTCAATCCATGCATTAAAAAAAATAGAGCTTAGCTCTATTGAAGGCACTGCAGAAGGCACATGCTTCAAGATTGACTTTGCAGGCCTCACATAGAAGAAAAAAAATGAAATAATATAGCAAGAGAAGCTATCAAAGAAATGGCATGCTGATTTTGAATTTTAAGAGGCTTACTTTGGAGACCCCTTTTACTTATTGTGTTGATAGTAAAGCAAAGAAAATGTACTGAGTTCTTATGTAAGACATACGTAGCAAAACAGTATGGAACAAGTCAGTTTCTAGGAAGTCCTTCCTATTTTCTCTTACATGATACCAACTCCTTAAAGAAATATGCCTTAACACCATACAAGTACCTAAAAGTTTAGCACATATCTTTGCTCTCATGAATCTTTTACTCTAATTGTTCCTACAGTTTCCTCTTACAAAAGAGAAGGTTTCCCACTCAGCTAAACTATTTTGAGATAATTTCTGCCAGTTCCTCTTAGACAGTTCTCTCTCTTTTCTCAATCTCCAAGAGCATCAGTGCTCATGCAGCAGTTCCAAGCAAGGCAGTAGGCATTTCCCAAGGGGAACTGGGCTCCCCACTATGGCAGAATCACAGAATTGTAGGGGTTGGAAGTGACCTCTGGAGATCATCAAGCCCAACCCCCTGACAAAGAAAGCTACCTACAGCACGTAAACCAGTTCAGCCTGTGCAAAGAAACATAGGCAGAGCAATCTGACTGTCCTGCTCCTTTTGAACACTAAGAAAGTAAACCTTTCTTCCTTTACATCTATTGCCATCATTTAAAACATGCTTCTCTGTTACTAGTCAATCATATCACAAACTTGGGTTTAATTCCTTTACTGAAAAGGTCTAAAGCACGCATGAAACTCATTTAGAGTTGTTTGTCTAGACTTTCACAATCCACATAATGTCTATGCAGATTCTATTTTGAAACAGTCAAAATTATTGAATTTAAAATCTTTTCCAGTCTCATTATTTGGTCAACATTCAATAATTATTATTGTTAGAAAAGCCTTATGCAATAGTACTAATTTTGACCTTGGCTTTCTACCTAGTAGCCAAAGAATTAAGTTCCAGGACTTCATGACCATTCTTTATTCTCAGCATGTCCCATAATAAAATAAGGGCAGAGGAAGATTTCAGAGGATGCATTTGGGAAGGAAAGTCTCAGCCACATTAACTCAAAGTTTGTCCAATTTTAATTACAGTGTTTGAAATTAGATAACAGTGCCATAGAAAGAAATTCACCCAAGTGCCAAATGTGTTTATAATTCACCACAATATCCTTACATCCTGCTGTTCAATTTGCAATAATTTTTCATTTGCCAGCCAGTAATACCACCCTAATCACCTACTATATTTGAATTTTTCCCCTAAGAATTACATGCTTCATGCTATTAGCACTCCTGTACAGTACTGTAATAATAGTTTCATATCTTTAATTTAATTTTCTAGCAAGAAAGAAGCATCTCAAAGTGTAAAATTTAACAGTAAAAAGAGAAAATTAGAAGTTTAGACATAAAGCCTCTGAAACATCAAAAGTTGAAAAAATTGAGTGAGAATTATTTTCTTAGTCAATGACAAGCCCATATTTCTACAAGTTCTATTTGGAAGAGCATAAGCTGACTTTTTATAAATCTGCTTGAGTGAAGCAGCTATTAGGAGCCTCAGGTAGTCTGACATGCACTCAGAATGATACACAAGTCCAAAAGAAAAAGAGCGAGGAAAACATAAAAGGAAAGTAAAAGAAAGGCCTCTTCTCTCAAATCATGCTTTGTTAATATCTGTCATGGATTAGTTATATCACTTTTAGGTTTAGAATACAAAAGCTTTGTTGGAGGGAACCTTCAGTGATCAGTCAGCCCAACTGCCTGACAGCTTCCGAGCTAACAAAAGTCTAAAGCATATAAATGAAAGCATTACCCAAATACCTCTTGAGCACCGACATGCATAGGGTATCAACAACTCCAATAGGAAACCTGTTCCAGTGTTTGACCACCATCATGGTGGTCAACATGAATGTACAGTTTAAATCCCTCCTGGCACATCTTTGTGTAATTCCCATCCTACCATCAGATCCCAGGAGCAGAGACCATCATTACCTTCTCTGCCCTCCCTACTCAGAGAGCAGTGAGGGCACTTCTTGGCCTCCTCTTCTCCAGGCTGAGCAATGCAAGTGTCCTCAGCCTCTCCTCACAGGACATGACTTCCAGAACCATTTATCAGCCTTGGTGCCCTCCTCTGGAATCTTTTGAGGATTTTAACATCTGATCCACAGTGAGTTGGGTTTGTATTTTCCGAAATGGATAGCACGTTTGGTCAGAAGTGACTTGGTGTATCTATCAGCTTCCACGCTCTCCTGAAGATTCAGTTGCTTTCTTTGCTTGCAAAGTTGCAGCCATTTGTACCAAGGAGGAAGCTATTTCCATCCTAGACTTTACCTCTCCGGTTGAGGAGTTGGTTTTCACAAAGTTTTTCTCTGATTTCCAAGATACTACAATTTTCATGTATCATTTATAATATAAGCCTGATAAACAACTTCTAGATTTACAACATCTTTTTATTAGTACTACCACGACCAAGCAGGCAAAATGCTGCATCAAATTTGCAAAAAATCTCATATACGTAGATGTTACATTGTAAAAAAGACTGCACTTTATATACCAAGTGAAGGAGTGAAAATTGCTTTTTAACAAGAACTAAAGAAATGTCTGGAAAAAAAACCAAGCTTTCTGAGATATAAATCTGAAAAATATAAACCTATAGTATTATTTTTCTCTGGTTTTAGTATTTCTGTTTTTTTCAGTTTCCATTACATTCCACTTCTAAGTATTGTAGCACAATCATATATTTTATAACTTCACCACTTACACTTCAGGGTACTGAATTCACTTCTACCGAAGAGCACTTCGCTCTGCTTTATCAGTTTGAATTACTGCTCAGAAATATTTTGTGACATATGATGCACTGCATAACATTCCTGAAGTACAATGCATCTGTTTATTTTTTTTTTTAAGGTTACTTGCTATTTTTTTTTTCCTTTTTCTTATTACAGCAGCTTGCTTTCTATTTTTTTGATTACTGCCTGTTTCCTGGAGAACTTCCAATCTTTGTTCTTACAACACAGCATTTCTAAACTTTCTGAAATAAATGCAAAGACTCAGTTTTAAAAGATATTATATTAGCTCCTAACACTTATTAAGCTTGTTATGCTACTCATAAAGAGTAATTAATGAAAGGACTCAACCTTATATCTTCTATTTTTCCTTTATTAATAATCTTTATTACACCAACTTAGTCTAATGCATACATGGAATAGACACATCCCGTTTACTTTTTCAATTTTTCTATTCACTTCTATCAACTTTGCCACTGAATTAGGTGAAAAATTCACTTAATCACAATGAACACTGGATTGTTTGTCCCTAATAATCAAAGGCAGTTAGCTCAATTGCATCATTTTATTCCCAAATCTAATTGTTTTATTTGTTTTGCAAAACCTGGCTGGCCTCAGTTCTCTATTTACAAGTTGTTTTTCTGAAGTGTACCTTGCTACATTTATTATTACTCAAGGTGTGCAAGCATAGTTTAAATATTAATAAAAAGAATTGTTAGCCATATTAATATACTCTTAAGTAGTTTAAAGAACAATTTTACTTGAAATGAGATATTGAAAATGTTTCTGCAGAAATCCAAGTACACATTTTTAAGTTATTAGTACCAAGGACACATTTAGCTACACCATCTGAAATTCATTGGGATGGGAAACATTTTAACAAAATACCTTACAGAAGCTGTATTTTTTTGAATACTCAACCAGCCTTACCATTTCAAAATATAGCATTAGGTCTGCTTTTTCATGGAAACGTAACTAATGACAGCAATACTTAAGTCTGATGAATTACCAAAACACCAACCTCAACGTTGAAGAAAAATCATTTGTCAGTTGTTTGATGCAATAGGATATCTATTATTAGCAATGATAAATTGATAGGAAGCCTTCTAGTTATATCCAAAGTCCCAGTAAAGACTGATTACAGAAACACCATATGGTCTTCTCCTTCAAGTTATATTAGGGGCTGCATTGTTTGATAAATGTTTGCTTATTATAGACAGACCTTTATCAGGAAATGTCAACAGAATCTGGGAATCAAATCCTACCTGCTTCTCCCTTAAATTTCCTTACAATTATTCAATAAATTGAAATTGTCTGGAATATTCCACTGATTACTCCCAAGAAGAGGCCAGTGTTTAATAAATGTTGGGAGACTATTGCATTAGCAAGTTTGATTTTCTATACACAGAATAGGGAATAGCCAGCTTTTAAAGTAAAAGAAAACCTTAGGAAATATTGATTATTTTTAATGTAAATCACTATAATTGGCTTTGTACAGGTATGTATATTTCATAAAGATCATCTCCATAAAACCCTATATGCTTTCACACACTAGAGAATCATGCTTAAAACACTTCAAGACATTGCCTAGAATTTGCTCCTAGAAATCTGAAAAGCTACACTGCATTGTCTACCTAGTTTACAGCCAGTGAATCATAACATGTTCTTAAATGAGGAAAACTTCACTGGAACTGAGATTAAAAAAAAAAAAAGTACAGTAACAATTCTATTCTTTGAAATTGGAAACCTCCCTGAAGAAACAAGGCGTCTTGCTATCTGCCCAGCAAATAGTCTCACAGGTACCCCACTGTCCATCTGATTGTAAAAGCCTGGGAATTTTCAATCAATCTAATTGATTGATTTACTTGAATATATTCGCTTTCTCCCTTGTGTTCTGTTGTCAAATGCTTATTCCTAAAATTGATACGAACTCTGATTTTATAAGATATAAAATACAATCGACAAATAGCAAAAATGCATATCTTTGCAGAAGTCTGATCCCAAATCAGCCAGTAAGTAAATCTGGCTGGCTTTGGATGGTTTTCTAAAAGAGAGAATTGGAAATTCATCACCCTCATCAAAAACATTTTTCTGACACGTAGATAGAAACTTCATTGAGGTGACCTCAAGGAACTTGCCTTAGTGGTGACAATGAGTTAAATCTTATTAGAAAATGAGATTGTTAATGTGCACTTTAACACACAAAATTTGAAAGTTTAGAACAAACTTCTACAATAGCTTGAAATAAACATAGGAATTACTACCAAAGCAAATAAGAATGAGTAGCATTCACAATTTGAAAGCTAGATGCAAAATATAGTTCTCAATTTCTTGAGACACTTGATGACTGCCATAATCATATGCTTAAATACTGGGTGGAATTTCAAACATGACAAAGCCTGAAGTTTTCCTTTCACCACTTATGTAATAAATAATCCTATGGAAGCTGTTAAGAAAAAGGGAATACTTATTTTTTCCCTGCAATAATAGATAGAATACTGGAACATGAGGAGTAACAGAAAAGAATTACCTGAATTTGTCAAGTGCAGTTACTATGAGTGCTCAAATAGCTTGATCCTCAGATAGAGAATAGAAACTGTATAGAAAAAAAAGTTACCAACATTTGTGTCTATAGCACGAGTGTATCAATTGATAGATGCCTTGTAATTGCATCAAAACCAAGCTATAACCTAAGAAACTGACTTTCTATATTGAATGACACCAAGAGAACTTCCCTGTTGATATACTACAGGCAGACATAAATGAATTCATATAGAACAAAGCTCATATAGTTTAGAAGTAACCAGGTTTGAGAAACAGTTTAACTAATAGTGGTGTCACAGTAAATACTGTTAATGCAAAGATGCGTGGCATGCTAACAGAAAAAGATTCTATTTTATACAATATATAGTACCATGAAGACACAATGTCAATTATGTTCTTTAAAATCCCACTTTAAATGATTAAAATATACCTGAGAGATAAACAGACTGATCTGAAAAAGAAAAAGAAATTATTAACAGAACTGCATTGATTCACATCCTAAAACTATCCCAACACATTTGGCATAATCAGTTCTTGCTTTGTAGGAGGATATTATTGGATTAGATTGGTATAGACAGCTTTCTATATAGCATGACGTAGCATGTTATTAAAGGTGAGTCATAGTGACAGTTTTTATTAAGACTGTTGCTAGAAACTATCTTCAGTTGATTAGAACACCCTGATACTGACTCCTATTTTTTCCCTTATTGTTCTGTGACAGGTAAAACTTTGTCAAAGAATTAAAACAAGACCATTGTACACATACATTTCCAACTCCTTACCCTGCCCAAGAAAAAGATAATTTTTAAACAAGTCAACATAAAAGTGAGGTTTTTGAATGGTTTGTTGGTTTTTTACTTATTTCTGAAACAGGGAACACCGGTATCACTTTTTGTGGGGATTTTGTGCAATTTAAACCATATTTATAAGAATTTGTAAAAATACACAGCTGTATCACACAGTCAATGACACAGGTGGGAACAACTATAAAAAACTTAGCCATGTTTACAAGTCCTACCAACTTGCTGAAAATCTGCATTAACACCTTGTCAGAAATGTAACACTGGAAGATCTTTAAACATTGTCTTCCCTGAACAAAATTGTATTTCTTCTTGTGTTACAGATATCAAAGGGAGTTATTAGAGAAGAAGAAATCAAAGAATGGAATTAATTTACGTCATTATTATTTACCCTTTTTTTTTTGCATTTATTATCTATTTATTTTACAGTTCAGTGCAACCCTGCACAAGTTTTTGCAATTACAGACAAAATGTGTCTGTACTGTGAGCTTATGCAAAACTGTGCATACGAATTCACTTAAAATATATAACCAAAATTTGTGAGAGAGGTATGAGATGCTCTCTGAATGTTATAGACCATCATGGGTTCTGCTTACAGTTCTGCAAGCTACACTTGGGCCAAGTTAAGGATTTTATTAATGCAGATCTAAAAAGCAGCATTTTTTTTTTATATATATATTCTTTGAGAGCTTTTACATAAACACACGTGATAACATTCTCAAGTAGTACATTTTTTCTGTGTTAAGAAGTGCTAAATTTGTTTACTGTAACATCATTTGCTTGAACAAATGTTCACACTCTGGATGGGCACAACTACCTTTTAACAGACACTTAATACAGCTGCACTAGGATAGATAACTGCACTGGGATAGATAACTGCAAGGGACTCCTCTTAAAAGCCCTTATCTATTGTTGCTTTGTTTCACAAAAGACCTGTAGTGTCTGGGTGGTGTGAGGGGGGGGGAAAAAAAGGAAGAGGTTGAATTAAATCTAAACATAAACGTTAATTGGTGAGGTTTTTTTTTTTTTTTTTTTTTAACCAACACAAGGAAAGATTACAAACAAAGATGCACATCTAAGCTTTTACAGATCACCACTGAGCAGAAGATGCTATACATTCACAGTAAACAAAAACTCAGATTAGAGATTTCAGTTCACAGTTAGAAATTCACTTGTTAGTTACCCTGAGGATGCTTATACAAAAAACCCATGGTTTGCACAAATAGTGCCAGTTCAAAGTTTTTATATATGATTGCACTGTTTAAGTGGAATTGGAGAGGAGGACATAGCAAACAACAGTCTCACTTCACACATCCTCTGTGGATCAGTACATCAAAGGTTGGTAAATTCTTTGCAAAGAGAGTGATGAGGTGCTGGAACAGGCTTGCACAGAGAGGTTGTGGATGGCTCATTCCCTAGGCCAGATTGGATGGGGCCCTCGGCAGCCTGGTCTAGTATTGAATGTGGAAGTTGGTGGCCCTGCATGTGGCAGTGCAGTTGGAGATTCATGATCCTTGAGGTCCTTTCCAATCCTGGCCATTCTATGATTCTGTGATTATATTTTGGGGTCACTTGGACCATTTGATGAGCGATAAAAGAAATCTGTATTTCTTCAGATCAACTTCAGAATTGAGTTCAGAATCTGATCCCACATTACAGTTAGTTTTACAAAGAATGATAGAAAACAGGTATGGATCTGCATGCTTAGATGACTAGAAAATTGATCATTTTGTCAAGAAAAAGAAAAGTTTCACAGCAACAAACCTGAGCCCAACCAAATATACTCACATCTATTAAAGATCAGAACCTATGGAATTCCTAACACATTGAACATCTATTTAAACTGAATTATGTAAGCACATACTAGTAATAGAAGAAATCAGTCAGAGGTTAATCATTTAGAAGTAGATACCACTGACTTGCTATGAATCTGCTATGTCCCTAACATCCCACATACTAAATTAAAAAGCCAGCTTCAACACCACAACACTTAATTAGCTTTCTCCTCCTTTATCTGGTATGTGAAATGAAATAATGTTGTTTCTTAAATAGAGATCGTTTTGATGTCAGAAATTACATACCTGAACATTTGTGAACATACTGTCTTGCTCACAATTCAAAGTCTGAAAGAAAAAAAAAATAGACAAAGGAGAGTCTAGCCAATTTATAATTTGCAAATAAGAGACCAGTTCCCTGAAAATCTGAAGTTTCCTGAGAAAAAGTTTACTACAGTTTCATGTAGAGATTTGGAAGAATACCATCTGATATTTAATTGTCCCATTACCTTGGGTGTGGGGGCTGCTTTTCAAGGCCACAAAGAACTTAGAAGTCTGCTCATGTACTCAAATCACAGGAAAGAGATAAACAAAGGAATGAGAAGGCACTGATATTTGCTTCCATATCAGGAGAAATTTTCAACTCCTGAAAAATAAGCACTCCTGTCCTTAACTTAATAACAATTTCAATGAAGCATATATTGGGTTTTTACTGAAGGCTTCTGATATGCATGAATACACACGGCAGTTCAGCTCTCCTGCTGACTGACATCCATTTTGCCTGAGGGAGCAGTTGCTAGATGCAATAGGCACTTTTTCTTTAAAGAGAATGGTAAAGCCTGTTTAAAGCCCTTCTCCATTCAAATGTCTCTACAAACACCAACAGGATAGAACAAATGATAGTATGTACTATACATCATTACTGTTTGATAGATGTGCACTGTTTTAAATGAAATAGATTTTGGTCTCAGGAAATTTTTAGGAGGCTAGAACCCAAACTGCAAAAAACCATGATCACCACTGTGCTAAGTAGCATTCTCAGCAAGTGACAAAAAGTTTAGGAAAGCATTCCCTTCAGGCTATGGCAGATAAGCGGTAGCTGTTTAGCACAAGCAAGATAGCATGCTCATTACCACAGACCGTGCATTTTAATTATCAAAACATATGAGCTTTTATTTCTCTGGTGCCAAGATTTCTTTGCAGTTTTATTTTCAGTGCTGTAATGCTACACACTTCTCATGTAACTCCAAGTTGGATTTTCAGGATATCCTACAAATGCAGCTCTTTTTTTTTCAGACAAGTAAGAACTAACTTATTTAAAGGTCTTGGTATATCTTTAGATACAGCAAATATATAACTTTATTTAAATCAGAATGATCATCCTTGAGACTGCTTTAGTGATTAAATAGAGGAATTCTTCCCTGGGAGTTCAGCATCCAGTTGCAGTGAACTCTTAAGAAAGAGAAATGAAGATGAAAGAGAAGATCTAATCCCAAATTCAAAATCCAAGCTGGAATGGTCTAATACACGATACTGAGAAATCACAATGACCCCAAGTTCTAGGAGCAAGAGGCTGTTTCCACCACAAACAGGAAGATAAAAGATGCAGAAAGAGGCAAATTAAATAAGGTGACCTCATGAACCGGTAGCTGCTGGATCTGTTGTACAAGAAACTTTGAAAATATAGAAGAGACATTGAAAAGGAAAACATAAGCATTTACTGTTTGACACAGAAAAGATGCTAATTCAAACTGAATTGCAGGTGTAAAGAAGATACTGTAGCTACACATTAGAGTAATTTAGCAATTAACACACTTATTTTTTATGCTCAACATATTTTTAATAAAATAAAGTTAGTAGTTCTAGTCAATTCCATGAAAAAAAAAAAAAAAGAAAAAGTAATTTCTGTCCCAAGAACTGCATACTACTGGTAGTGAGTTTTGTCTTTCAGTAGAACATTTTGTGAGTCAACAAATAACTACTTTGCACAAATAACTCCCTTGAACAACAAATGATCCTGGATACAGGTGAACTGAAAATAAGGCGCTTTAGCACATCACTCATTTTTCCAGGTTGGCTGTTGATACTTCTGCTGTGGTCTTGGAAAGAAGTAAAGTTTCTACCCATCTAATAAGAATACTGCCACAGCAAAAGAGAATGAAAAGGACTAATACGTTGCTACATTGAAAAGACTATAGTGTGACAGATAAGCTAGACTGTGATTTCTTATCTCACTGAATATGTTATCATCCTCATGGTTAACAAAATAGTCTGGAAAGCATGTTCTTTATTAGGTAGGAATTAAATCATCTAATTCCTTTAAAACAAAAGGTAATAACGTGACCTCACAAAACACCTGGGAATTGCAACAGATTAAACTATAGTGATAGAGTTATAATGCTAACATCAGGAAAAGAACAAAAATTCAATTCCTAAACTGGGGCAGACTGTAGTAAGATGTCCAATCGTTAATTTAAAAAAAAAAAAAAAAAAAAGATTATACAAGCAATAATGACCAAGTGAAATTATTAGTTTAAGAGAATTGATATACAAACTTCCTGAAATTAAGAAAAAAATATCTTCCTATGTCATTAGTTCTTTTTAACATGGTACTGAGTAAAAGAAAAAAAATAAGTAAAATGTATGCTTTATCTTTGGCCATTATCACAGAAGAAAAACAATCAACAGGTGATATGGACAGTTCATACAAGAAAACTTTTTCTTCCCCTGAAGTTCTTTCATTCTCATTTTAGACAGTTCAGACCCTACTCAAATCAAGTTCTGAATTTTAAAATGCTGAGAAATAAGAGATTATTGCTCTTTTATAGATGAATTTGTAACATTTAAGCAGATAGACAACTACAAATGCAATGAAAGAACAGGTATGTTACTGTATGTGGTGAGAGTGATCAACAGAGAAAGACCAGTGAAATTCGTATCACAGAGAATGATATGGAGCTTAATCAGACAACTTATTTAAATCTATCCTCTTTCAGTTTAAAGCTGTTATCCTTCATCCTGTTGCTACAGTCACAGATAAGTTGCTTCACATCTTTCCTGAAAGCTGCCTTTAAATATTGAAATACCACAGTGAACTCACCCCAGAGTCTTTTCTTCTCCAGGCTGAACCCTAACTCTCATCACTCAGCCTGTCTTCACAGGAGAGGTGTTCCAGACCTCAGTTATCTTCATGGTCCTCATCTGGACAGGCTCTATGTCCTTTTTCTGCTGGTGGCTCAAGAGTTGGGTAGAGTTTGAGATGTCAGGTATATTCTTTGCTTTAAAGAGAGACAGCGAGAGTTCCAGAAAATCTTGATAGCATGCTTTGTGTGATGAAAGTAGAACAGCATTGCCTGCTTAGGATCTTGTGAGCAACAAAATAGTTTTGTTTTGCCTTTTTTTTTTTTTTTTTTTAAACCACAAACTCTCAAGCAAATCTAAAGGCATTTTTTAGTCTGTGCATTGAAGCACGCCCTATTTCTCACCCAGAAATCATGACAATTATCAATGACTTTGTGGCACGAGAACAGATACAGCAGCTTTTTCCACTTTGGGACACTGGTAGAACGCTACTTCAAATGGGTTCAATTTATGTATCATAACAGATAAACATTATTCATGACATTGCAACCTGGTATTTTATCACCTCTGCCAGGTGGTTAGCATCACAGATACATGCTCTATTTTGGAGTGATAGAAGAGAAAAATCCTGGAGTACACTTATAAAATTAATGGAGACCTCAACAATCTAACTATAAGAGACTGTTGGAGTGAGAAATGCAGCAAAACAAGATGCTGAAAATTAATAACAAGATAGATATCCTAATGAAAAAAATGCTGAAGGTATGTATTTAAAAAAGACTAGTACTGAAATTTCCATAAAGATAATATACTTCCATTTATATCAGCTTATAATATTTCTACATTTCTAACATTTCTATGACACTTATCTCAAAACCTCATATAGCAGAGAGAAGAGTTCCAATACAATTTTTCCAATTTAAAAACCTCCGATTCTGAGTTTATAACACCTTACTATTCCCATTTAAAAAGTGTGGAAATTACATTCCCATGTTTAGTCCCCACGGTGATCAAAGTACCCACTTACAACTCCAGCTCCAGGTAACTGAATTTGAAGAAGTTTGCTTTAGGCTACTTAGTGATTCTCAGACTTCAGGCACACAAGTCCAACTTCCAATACGTTTACAGCATATTTCCCATTAAGTTGTATTAAATTACTTACAGATTGCCCCAAACGCCAATGACTTTTTTTTTTATATTTACAAATTAGGTTTAATAAATAACTATGACATGTTAGTAGAGAAGAGCACTTTTATGATGCTAACCCAATTTTATAGTTGAAGGATTCTCTCATATGCCATGACTTGCAGGTTTTTATGTATGCTTCCTTCTGTAATATTGACACCCTGAGGAGCTGATTTTTGACTATATGAACAGCAACATCATCCTCTGCCGAGGACCTGATATATGAAAGATCATCTTTGTTTCAAAGAACATGTACTTATTGGATGATGCAATGATACCACTGAAGAGATTACAGGTACATTTAAAATTGTTTCATAATTGAAAGATCTGGTTTTGAGAGTATCTGTGCACTTCACTCCCATGCAGTAACAGATTTTGTGTACTGGCTGAGACAGGCATTCCATGTAGATAATAAAAGAAAGTGATAAAGTACACTAAAGGACAGTGCTAAAGGTTCACACATTATCCTTAGAAACATATTTACTAATAATCAACTGCTTAGGGTTTGTTTGTTCCCTCTCCCCAGACCATTATTTATAACTTGATTCGCTTTAATATTACTACCTGTAGTCCAATAAATAAACAAAATTTCTGTTTATTAAAGTAGAATAATCTCAATCAGTGAACAGTAGCGTCCAACTGCTGTCCCTGAATTATGAATGGCACTCGTCGAACTCCTTTTTCACAACATCGCAATCAGTGGTACAGATGTCAATGGGAGTAATTATTGACAAGGACTATTCCTGTGTCTGTTCCAGGACATATGTTTCTAAGTGGCTAGTTGCCAATACCACACAGCACAGCCGAGAATTCTGTCACTACTTATGTTGTGCAGCAATCAGCTACAGGACCAGCTGTAACCGGGTGAAGTGTGGCTAGAAAATGAGAAGAATAGGAGAATCATTACAACTCTCACTGTGATGCTGTGATGCTGTATCCAGAATGGCCTCCCAGATTAGTAGTCTTTAGTATTCTGGGGTTGTTTGTGGGTTCCCCCAGAAGCTGGAAGGTATACATTGTCTCTAATACAATGATTTAACCCCATGCCCCAACAAGATCTACATTAAAAAAAAAAAAGTAACTGCATTGAACTATGTAAAAATGGGCATTCTGCAAGGACTGGTTATAAGTGCCCCTGGAAATAGTTCTTAAAGTTGGGCAACCTATTTAAACAAAGGTGACAGCATTCAAAAACAGAGACCATCTCTTCACATATTCTCTTTGCTGTTAAGCTACAAAGCAGTCCAGTTAAATAACATTGTCTGAGCAATATATATATCTCTATGTTACAGAAGAATTCATCCATTAGAAAGATACAGAAGTGAATCACTATGATTAGTGAGAGCAGCAACATTTCTATTTATTTAATGGCTGTTCAGACATGATGGAAACATGCTAAATTCAATGAGATTTTTCTGCAAGGATACTGGATACAAAGCTACAACTTTGATGTTGGTGTTGTGACAACAAGCCAAGTCAGCAGCAGTAGGCAGAAAGGAAAGAAACTGCAATCTTTTTCAGAAGCAGAAGTGAAGTTGGGGTAAGAGTATGTGTCATAGTGACCCCACTATCCATTTGCCAGGGCAGAAACAGATGTGTAGGACAGCATTTTTCAAAAATACCTCATGATAGACTCTTTTTCTGGTCACGTTAATACCACTAAGAGTTTTACTACTATTTATGTAGGAAGTATTAGGCTAATATAGAGCATTTTGAATAATTCTTTCCCTCCTGGATAAAGGAACTTATGAATCGAGTTTTTAAAAGGATATTTCAAAGGAGTATATCTAAAGTTTAAAAAAAATAAATCCTACTTCTATGCACGAGAGCTTAAGCATAAAGATTTTTATGATTCTTTCTTCTATTTCACGCTTCCATTTTTTACTTCTTTGCAGTGAATGACCAGGCATCCCCACATTTCTTTATGAGTCTCTTTAGAAGATCCTGATTATGAGATGAAATAGTTTATCAAATACAAGAACTATTTCAGAGAACAAATGAAGCGAACTTAATATCTAATTCACACTTCCAACAGTCTGATTGAAGTCATTTTACCTCATCCTTGTTTTCTAACCTAAGACAAACAGAGCAATTGAATCACAATAAGAAGAATTGCTCCTATATTAAGTGAACAGTGAATATTTTAAAAGTGAAGCAAACTTCTGCATGACCTTATTACTACTTTCTCTGAAGAATCTGGTCAACTGTAGGATTCCAATTGTATAACTTGAAGTAGCAGCTAAGTTTCTGGACATTTTCTTATTTTTTCCTCACTAGTCCTACTCCATAAAAAAAACAACTACCACCACCGCAACTTTTAAAGCATATAAGATAGTAAAATGTGAAATTCAAATTTCAGTTTAATCTTCAAAATGATTAATTTCTACTGTTCATATTTTTAAATAAGTTTCAGTTGCACTTAGCCTAAAGTTTATTTTCTAGATACACAATTATAAATTCTGTACTTCGTTAACCTGTGCCTTAGGAAGTTGAATTAATTACTACTAGAATCTTCCACTGAACAACAAGGAACCAATGTGTTATTTAAATTAGCTCTAGAGGTACCCAGGTCTAGAGCTGAGGGTACGGAGAAAACAACAAGCTATGCTGAAGCTTTAAAAACTTAAGTCTGATCCCTAGTGGCTGCCCATTACCTGGTTACATAACAAATCTAAACAAGTTCGGAGGATTATTGCAATGATTAACTGAGCATGCTGTTGTGACAGATATGCTGCTATACAATGGAATACAATATTGCATCAAAGAACTTGCCAGTCTATATATAAATATGCACACACATACATATACATACATACAGATACTTTAAGACAGCATCTTGTTTTATTATACATGAATAAGAGGCTTAGAAAATTATTAGAATGCTCAGCAGAAAATATTGCAAACAAGCAATTCACACTGAAGAAAGAACAGTGAGAATTGTGAGGACAGCAGTAACAAGTATAAAGATATAATAGCATAAGATGCAAAGAAGAGAGCTATATTATAATACACCTCATGTGTATTGGAAGAAAATCTTCATTTGGTGTTTGGCTGACAGCAAAATCATAAAAACTCAGAGCTATGTAGTCTATAATAAAATGGTCCTTCTCTTTTATGGCTTTGCTGACAGGTATAGAAGATCCAAATCTTTCCGTACAACAAACTAGGACAAGTTTTACAGCCACGCTCATCACATCCTTCCTTCTTCTACTTTGTCACCTTTCTTCCCTTTCTCTGGTGAGGCTGGCACAATATCGCACTCGGTACTCCAGCATGGACTAGCAGTACGCCTGCATCACCTCTAGCCCAGGCAGAAACAGATCCCTCCATCATAGGCACCAGCACCTCCTCATCTCCAACTGTACTGAGCCAAACCCTGCCCCTACCTTTTGTTACCACCTAGTCAATGATGCTGACATTAGCAAGGAAAACTCATTTCTCTTTGGTTTAAAAATAAATGAAAAAAAATTATATATTGTCAACCCATTGTTTTATTTAACACTTATATTCATAGCTCTCCCAGCAGTTAGATATCTCTGAAAAGTTATAGAGTGACAAGTGCCCTATGTCAAAGTTTTCTACAGATTTATAGACAAGATATTTTATTTATTTATTTTTATTTCTTGCCACTGTCCCCCCAGGAGCACAGTATTCAGTCATATTCTGGACAAAACTAATCAAGTATCTGACTTCAATCTGTCCTTGAGGATTTCATGCTTTATTATGATGCTGATAGGGGAATTATTTTTCATTTCCAAGGACAGACTGGACTGCATAGTATGCAGTCAATGACAAAAATTGTAATAGTTAGATGTCTCATTAGGGCATGCTTTTATCAGACTTTTTACATTAAGTGTGACAGGTCAAATCATTTCTTCTAGAGAAGATGGCAAGAAAATCTGATACCCAAGCAAGGGAAGGTGGTATTTAGTAAGAAATCTTCTTCCCCCAACACTAAAAACCCACATCCAACTAAACGATAGATCTAGTAAATCAGTCTAGGAGAAACACAGACCTACTTGTTTATGCTTTAAGTATTTTGCAAGGTAGGGTTTTAGATTTGGAATACAGTTTTTTAGACTGTAACCCATGATCATGTGTGGCTTGTAACATGTGAAACGTCAATGTTTTTTTCAATAGATGCTTTTTAACATATACTCACTAAGTGTGAGAAATAAGACTATTAAGGATAGCTTAAGCTAAACTGATTTTTGTTTAATTGCATATAGGTGAAATCACGTAAAAATGGTTGCGTAATCTGTTAATACAAGAACACTTGAGAATATCTCAGTGATGCTGAGGTAATTTCCTCAAATGAGTCCGCTAATTTGTACAAAGAGAACCAATATGGAGACATTTGGTGGGGGAAAAAAAAGGAGGGGTGCAAGAACAACCTAGTGACAGTGGTCACTTCCAATCTGTTGGGAGCACCTAATTCTCAGGGAGTGCTTTGTTAATACAAAATTAATCCTCAGCAAGATGAACTGATGGGAATGTTGTTACAAACTATCAGCCTTCGGATCAGGGTCTTCGATTAGGTTACAGACATTTCAGATATTTGCAGCTGGAAGAATGATGAAAAATGATTTCCTAGAGCACAGACAAATGAAACAAGCACTTTGCCCCTTTTTTGAATGCAGACCCTCCTACTGTCTTAATAAGCCTAGTACTTACTTGCCCAGATTGAAGATAATAAATTGAGGATAATAAATTTTCAGTGGAGACAATGTCTGTCAAAAATACACCCAAATCCAGTGCTACACATACTAATTAACAACTAAAGCTTCTATTATAGCCTCATTATCAATGTATTTGATTGATGTTTGTATTAAACGAAAGCTATAGATGAAGGGGTATCACTCAACTCCTAGGTAATAATAGCTTCATCAAAAAGTTCTTGTCAGACTTTTAACACATTTAAATTTATAACTACAGTACAAGCTGGATGGATGCACATAGCATGATATTTTAAAAATATTTAGCAAAGTGATTGTTACTGTTAGTTGTAAATCATGGGCAACTCTAAACATGGTGGTTAAGTATAGTGTAGTTTTACCAATTAAGTAAGAGAGAAGACTATTATGTCTAAGATCTTCTTGTGAGATGTCAAATCTTGGAAGGCAGCAAATAATATTTACCATAATCTTCAAAAAAATTCATTATACACTACTCTCATATGTTGTAGAGTACCATGTACATTATTCCTTATGTGTATAGATATAAATATTTGTTCCTGGCAAACAGCTGCTGATATGAAAATGTGACAAAAGTTACTGAAAAAAAGTTGAGAACAAGAAAAAAAAACTGTGGTAGAACACTTACATCCAGAAGCTACATAAACCAACTTCGATGTTATTTAGTAAGGTACATATGGGAGTGTGCAGGTGAGCATCATCATGGTTTGGCTTTTAAGAAGGCCATGCAAAACAATGGATTTGGAAAAGAAAATTAGGAAACTTCATTTGGGGAATGGTTAATCTATGTAAGCATTTCAGATAGGAGCATCATTGAAATAGAAACCAAAAAGAGCAAATGGAAAAATCAGTGGTATTTGGAAAAAGAAGAAACAGTCACTGCATGTGAAACCTACACAAGGATACTAAAAGTTTTTCTAAATATGCTGAAACTTTAATAATAGTTCACTGCAAAACCACAATTTATTTATACAGTTGAAATATTCCCAATGACCTCTACTTCTATTACATCAATTACCATTGTCTAGATTGAAGTTTTAGACAAAACTGTTTTCATTAAGGTCTAAACCTACAGAAATAAGTATTTTTTTTTAAATGAGAGATGTGTAACTATTTGTACAAATGAGTAACAACAAAATAGAAGGGAAGACTCACAACTTAAAAACGTTGTAATTAACTGGAAATCAGATTGCTTCTATATATTTACAACATTACTCCATTTTTTTTTCCTTCGGAGATTATGTCCTTCATATTGCTTTTGATATTTTAATCAACAGTGGCTATCTGCATGACAGTGATCTTGTGAACATACAACTGAAATATTTTATGCAAGATTTCAACTTATAGATAAGTTAATTAAAAGAAACACAAAGGAAGTCTTCAAGAAGCATTTGAAATAACACACAACTTGCGCATGCAACAATGTAACCACATTCACTTTAACAGAACTACACTAATGAAAAGACAGGAGTACAACCAAAGTGACTAACTTGAAAATGTATGTGAATGAGAGGTGATGCAGAGTTAGATATAGTTGACCCGTCAACCAGAACAGCCATCCGTACAAAAAAGTCTGCAAGTATTGTGGGTGCAACATGGGCTTTATGAGCTGGCAAGACTACTTGTAACTTCACAGAAGGATTCTTCAAAAACAAACACAATTAGCAAATAAAAATATTTTAATACATCTTGATTAGGCACAAACTTCATTTACAGTGTTAAGTTTGTTAATGCTTCTAGGACTTGCATGTCAAATATGAACCAGTTTCCAGCACTACCTATTCATAATCATATGCATCCTGTAAAGTCTATTTGTTATCTGAGAAGCCCAATACCGCAGAAACTACGATTTTACTGCTGTGTACTTTAAAATGCATCTTGTAAATAAAGTATTATCCTGTGAGAAATGGCACATAAAGGAGCAAAATTTTAATTGCAGGAAACTTCACTTGGCATCCAAAAAACCCAGCACTTTTTAGGTGTTCCCATAATACAAAAGGTTGGCTGATCTGATTGTGAACTACAACATTGGAGTTTGACTTTCAAAAAGAAAACAAACATCAAAATAAACCTGCTCAACTTAATTTCCTTTAAGAATTGAAGTACCAGAACATTTGCAGATGTTTTTCACTGCCCAACACATCTCAATTTTTTCATTGCTCAAAAATTAGCAAACGTTAGTAGAAACAAAAATTATTCAACCAGTTATAGCTGGCAGTCAAGTACTGTTCATAGAAGATGAACTTTCCAGTTGTATTTCCATACTTTTACTAAAAGTAAAGGGGATACAGGTTGCAAATTGTGTAACTGTAATATGTCATGTAAACAGCCTGCTAGCACCATCCATTTAAACTAAAATGAATTTATGAAGTTTTTGAAGCATATGTAATATTGACAAATATTAGCATGAAGCTATTCATATGTAAAACAAATTATCACTGTTGTGACATTTGATCATAACACTTCCTTTTACAAATACTTTGCAATGATGTGACAAACTAGTTATTCCCCATAAGATTTCACTTGTTACTGAAATGCTGCACCATTATAAATTGCTGTTACAATAAACCTCAGTACTAGTTCACCTAACAATTATAACTATTTATGAAAATAAACACAGCAATTGAAAGAAATGAATCACTGGAAAACTGCTTTGTCTTTTATACTGGCATGAGAAATATAGACAAGAAGACAGATGCTAAACAATATTCCAAGAATGAAATGATAAAGGCCATTGCACAGTGATGCAGGCTGTGAATCTAACTTCAAACTGCTAGGAGACTTATTCAATTATCAAACTGTTCAAAGCAAAGCTAAGAATAGCTGTAGAAAAATAATTACATTCTCACAGTTTCGCACTGCCACTTATTTGAAATGTCCCTTAGATTTTCAAAACTCTGGCAACGTAAAAAACAAAAACATTTATCTCTTGTTCAAGTCAAGAGCTTTTCAAATATTACATGCTTTGCAGTTTAAAATTTACGTAACTTTTAAAGATGTTATTGAGCTGGAAAATAAAGAGATTTTCCTAATTTGTTCTTCAGTTATTTTCTAGTCATGTAATACAATCCTACTTTAAATTTTACACACAGTAAAAAGCAGTTGACTGTTCACAAGTCACCTGTGGTACAAATTGACAGTAATTTTCAATAAAATATATGAAGCTGATAAGAGTTTTTTCTTTAAACTGTAAATTCATACATATAATTGCAATCTTTTTTTTTTTTTTTCTCCTTACAGCTACATTGTTATATATTCGCATGTGTGCATGTATTAGAAAAACAAAAAGCATTTTAGTAAAAAATAAAATTCAAGTCCACATACACTGGGTCAATTATGCTCAAAGAAAAGTGTATGAATTCAGTTCCCTTTACTTAATTGAAAGTATGCATAAAACATATTACATGGTCTACGTATAAGCATCACCATATAACAAAACAGGTATACAGCATTAAACTGTTGTCTTTTGCATGCAGTTTTGATAAACTCATAAGGACGTAACAACTACAAGCAGTATAAGATCTCTCTGCAGAAATATTTCATTTCAAAAGCAGCATCAAGTTTGACAAAACAAAGAAGGTATTTCAGGTCCAAGGCAAAATACCTTGTTATTCCTGACTACAAAGACTCAAATTGAAAGTTTGACCTTTCAGAGTGGTAACAGATCTTTCAACATCTCAATTTTAGAGAAATATATTGATCTTGTGACTTCATACTTGTGCAAACTGCTTCTGAATGATGGCTGATGTTCAAAATTAGCAACAAGTCTTTTTAACACGGATCTTTTTTTTTTTCCTCCCCTTCTTTTTAATTTTCCAAAGAACTACCAACTAGTAGAACAGGATTATTTTTTGAGTTCCCCCCCCCAAAAAAAATTGTCAAGTTATACAGTTATATTAAGTTATATTAAAAAAAAAGTTTTTATAATTGTTATCGAAGCTGTAGAAACACTCAGTCCTGTGACTAGAAATAAATACATTCTCTAGCATTCTCTAGTGGCTATCTAATTGAATAATTGATAAAATAAAAATAAATTTTTAAAAGACAGCCATTTTTTCTCATGCAGGGGTCAAATAATTCTCAGTGTAATTTTATGTCAGTTTCTAGCAACCCTCACTTTAGCCTCTAGGAATGTGACACTTGATAAACGTGATACTGGCACTTGAAAAATAGTGTTTAAAGTATTCTGACCTTTCCCTACCTACCTACTTAATTCTTCAGCTATTTCAAGCTTACTCTTTTGGATTAAGTTGATTCCAATGCAGTTTTATCTCAGCAGTTAGCCTATTCATAATCCTGTGATAAAGATATGGCCACTGGGATGCTGCAGTTCTCTATACTTACAAAGTGGCTTGCGGATATTCTTTGAGGAATTTCCATTATTAATTCAAAACCCACTTACCCATGATACACCATATAAAGCTCTCCGTGAAAACTACCAGCCCACTGCTGGAAATACACCTCCCCTCTCAGTCAGTCCTTTGTGTAAGAGAACTAAAAGCAGATTTCCTGTACCAGTGAGAAGTTTCTGAAACTGATGGTCTATTAAATAATCCAGACTCAAATTCTGCTTTGAAGCCTGCATAAAACTGCTATTCATAAAAAGATGAAGTGGCATTTGTATTTATCATTGAAGTTTATCAAGTTTTTACTAGTCTTTATCCATCTGTTAAGTAGAAGAAAATTAACATTACTAAAGTAGTACGATTTTCCAACTTACAGGATGATACATATATCATACATAATTGTAGGCAATCTAGAATTTCATTTCTTCTGCAAGAGTTAGAAGCATTATCAGCCAACAAAACGCATGGCCTAAACACAGTCTGAAAGCAAAGATTTAAGCAAAAAGTTACTACAAGTACTGACAGGGAAGAACACGTTACTAGTGGAAAAAAGCAAATATTTATGCAGAACAGATAAAACACTTTGAAATTATTGTTATATCTCATATTTCTTTCCTCCCCCAAATGCCCTTCACTGACTTGTTCGAATATCAGGTTTCAGTAGGCTTTTGTTACCCTGCTTTCTGACTCAGTTCTAACGTGTTAGATAATATATCCCTGCAGATATAAGGTGAATTAGAGATGTTAATGAAGATGTGTCCTTGCTAACAGCATTTCTAGATCTGATGTAGCAGTCTTCCCTGATATGCGATGCAAATGCAAGAGGCAAAGGGACGAGGCCAGACTCTTTTCAGTGGTGCACAGAGATAGGACAAGAGGAAATGGCCACAAACTGAAGCATAGGAAGTTCTGCGCAAATGTAAGAGCTTCACAGTAAGGGTGAGGAAGTACTGGAACAGGCTGCCCAGAGAGGTGGTGGATTCTCCTTCTCTGGAGATATTCAAGACCAACCTGGATGCCTGCCTGTGCAGCCTGCTGTAGGGAGCCTGCTTTGCAGGGGGATTGGACTCAGTGATCTCTAGATCCCTTCAATCCCTACAATTCTGTAAACTCTGTAAATGTAGGTACATGTATCTATTATATATATACCTATATATGCACATTTGTATCCAAATACAAACATATCTTTAATACGTACATACACACATATACATCTTTGCAGGAAAATAATCAATTCATCCATAGCTAAAATAAGTGATTATGAATGGACTATGGAACATACACAAACTGCTTTTTTATTTATTCAATAATTACTATAATTATTGATACTACATGATAAAGTACTATCCCTTTAGAAGGTACACTTGAATTGCTCTGCAACTGAGCTCCTACACACTGGAATTCATCTGAAGCAAACATGAACCATTTTCAACTATCACAGCAAAGGAATAAGGTGATCCATCACAACTGATCAGGAACCCACCTACAGCTCTGCTGCTATTGCTTAAGTGTCATTCTGTGAATTAGTTGAGACTCACTAACAAGCATGTTTTCCACCTATATGGAACAATTAAATATGATACTATTAGCTGTATCAATTACGGTAGATAAAGTAATAGTCTAATTGAATGCTTGAGAAGGCTAATGGTCTTTCGTTCGTCTTATAATGGATGGCACACTGTAGTCATGTACTATAAAGTCAGACACAGGATCAATAGTTCCTTCTGCTTAGAAAATCTCCTTGCCTGGAGCATAACTTATCTAAGATATCTAACTTAAGAATCATTGCTCAGGCTTTATCCTCATCAAGGAATAATAAATAAATCGTGGGGAAAAAAAAGTATGTTTTCAGAGGCACCATTCTTCCCATCAATGCATTTTAAGAAAGTTTTAAGTTACTTCTTCAGCTTTTATTCTGTAGAAGGGGTCTACTGTCCCCTATGTACTCTTGTTCTCAGTAAATGGCAAGAGAACCTCCAAATCAGCTCAGTTGCAGAAACATGATCATATTTGGAGCTCTGCGCTCTTAGAATGGCTTTTTAAAGACTGCTGAATCACTAACAAAGTCTGCATATTTACAATTAAATCAACAATGAAATTAAAAAATTACATTGTCTCATTCTTTTGCTTGGTTCAAGTCAAGAGCACTGTGATGGAAAAAGACATCTTTATGTATTATCAGTTACTGGGAATGTGTTGCATATTGAAGACAGCATCATGTCAGAGCACAAAATACAGGAGAATGCCAGGAGTCTTGGCACTTTCTACAAACTTGGCAGAAGTAACTTCATAGAAAAGAGATACATGCCCACAGAGATTATCCCAGTATTTCAGCTAATGCTGCAGTTGCTGCAAAATTTAAGCTTAGTAGAATACATAAGCCTTCAAGGAAGACACCGTGAAGTTGAAGACAGGTGAATCTATTCCATTGTAAAAGTAAAAATACAACATGGTGTGCACTTACTATGAAATAGTTACCTCTAAATGTGAACAGGAGACAAAATAGAAGACTCACAGATTTCTAAATTGCTTGATAAAGCAAATATCCTAGACTAATTTACTTTGAAAGCATGAATGCCTGTGGAGTTTTTCCTTTGTTTCATTTTCACATAGGGCACTTATTCATATCTATACAATATAAAAATGACAGATTTTAAAACTTAGAAATTTCAATAATGTTTTCCCAAAGCCTCATAGAAATATCAACTATATATACATATATATGTACACACACATAGTTGGTAACATATATATATGATAACATATATTTATATATTTTTGAACATCAAAGTCATAAATTCCTATTTTTATGAAAAGAGCAGAAAAAAAAGATATCTAAATCTTCAAATGCATCCAGGCACCTAATATTCAATTTTTAAATATTACATCCAAGTGAGATGCCAACAATGCACTGTTTGGACTGTATATTATCAATGTCCTAACACTGCTTTTCCTATACCTGCCCAGACCTGACATCAGAATGGAGCTGACTTGAGCTGCAAATAAGTTTTATAGAGTTCATTCTGAAGGTAGAGTGGAGATATGCCTAAACAATGGTTTAGCATTCTCCATAGGAGATTGGCTCCTTACAACTCTCGCCTTCTATAGAGGCATGCCTATTGCACTGACAGCTCACTAATAGACCTGGTCACTATGAGCATTTAAATTGCAATAGAATACTTAGGTGGGTTCACAGCTAATACACTGAAACTTGGGAACTTATAGCTTATCCAAAGCACCAGACTGAATCTGATTTTCCTGGGGTACTACTATTTCTACTACTATTTTTGAAATCAGGATGCCATACGGTAAGCAATGAAAGACCAGTGAGCTCAAAGAATGGGAGAGGAAAAATAGGTGTATCTCCATTTTCAAAGGGAGACACCTGGATTTTAGTTTTGTTTCAACTGGTCACAACTTTTACTTAACAATTATCTAATAAATATACATAAATAGTGCTGGGAACATAACCAAGTGCCTTCCTCCAGGTATATATATTCTTTGCACATTCCTCTTCATGTGCTTTATCCTCCTTATCTAGCTTTCTGTTGAATTGATCTTTTATTCTCTTGTGGCTTCACAAGAAAAGGAAAAAAATTAAAACATCCACTGCTTAGCCTTTTGATTACAGTATTTTTTGAGAAATATGCCGTGAAAGATTGTAACCCCCTAAAGTGTATAACTCATTTGTAGATATTTTTATTTTTCACAAACAATGAAAAAGACAGCTACTTTAGGTGTCTGGAGAAAAAAATGTTTCCATACCACTTCAGTTTATTACTTTTACTCAACTGTATTGAAGTGGTCTGTTCAGTGCTGCGTAGGAAGCATACACAGAATAAGAACACAAGGTACTCTGAACCTCCTACTTCTAAGGTAATACCTTTAAGTCTTTCCCTTTCAGACTGATGTAACAATCAGAAAGATCAACGCGATGGAATGGTGATGCAAGAGGTGTAATAACATGGGGACTAATATAGTTGAAATGTGTTATAATGGAAGGATAAAAGGAATGCTCACCCATCTCTGAAGATCTAGGCTCACAGGGGTAAACTTCACAAAGGAGGTATCTCCAGAAAAAAATCTTTCTTCAGTAGCAGTCAGCCCTTAAATGAGGTCTAAGAGAGGTGTAGCCAGGCTCCACCTCTTCTGGTCACACAGCTGAATTGCCTTCACCTGTACTCCCAGAGCTGATCAGGTCCTTTCCCCAGGTGTTCAATCAGTGGGTCAGCTGTGACTCAGCAGTTTCCATACAACTGGTTCTTAGATACCAATAAGTCCTTTTTAAAATATACATAGGCATCTTATCCCGGAAAACAGTACATTACCCAACTTCTTCGTATTCATCTACTTCTTTATAGCTCGTCCAAAATTAACAGGCAGAAGTAGGCTTAAATGCTCTTTCCAAATAAATCTTTTCCCCCAGGTCCAATCAGAGATCAAAGAGAAAGTACCTGGACACAGAGAGAAATCTTATGTTTTGTTGTCTAATGATCCACAGATAGATTACTCCTTATGAAGGGAAGTGCACAGCCCTGCAGAGATCAGAAGTTGTTTTATTGCTCACATAAAGGCTAAATGCACTAAATTTAGTAATTAAATTACTAAATTTTAATATAAATGAAAACTGATAAATCTTGTATTTGACCTAAGAATAGTGCATTTGAAACATAAAAGGATAAAAGGATACACAAAAACAATGGTAACACGATAAGAATGAAAACTAAATCAGAACAGAGACTGGAATTTAAGCAATCCTCAGATGATTAGTAGAAGGTCTGAAATTCACTACTGCCAAGGCAGCAGAATGCACCTGATCTAGAACAAAGCTTAAGGCACAGCCAAGAATTCAAAACATGCAGACAGTGCAGATAGATGGATAGTAAATGAAACAACAGCATTTAGCTTCTGATGAACCATTACAACAGGCAAAAGCCAAGACAAGGCTAGTATAAGGACAAAATAGAGTTAAAAATATGATGTAGGTTATATCATTTCACCAGAATTATCTCAGGCATCACAGTGAAAGTCTCTGGACAAAAAGAAAGCACTTCATATCTCAAAACAAGTCCTAATCAAAGTAATGGGCATTACAGCCACAAGAGAAAAATGGTCTCCAGGTCTCCATGCTAAGCTTATCTGTTAAGGAAGTGTAGGGGGAGAAGGATAAAATTCAAAGCTTACAAATCACTTAAAAACAAACAAACAAAAAAACCTACATGCAAGTATACTGGCTTGTCTCAGACAAATGAATTTCAGAGGATTAGGTTGAGCAAAAGGTAGCCAGAGTAACATTTCCAGTCCTGAAATCAATGCAAAAGAGAGCTCTCAAGCCCCCAAGTGCAACATGATATTTTTCCTATGCATTCAATATGATAGTGTAACTACTTTTATGCCATGTAGTGCTCATATTTAAAAAAAAAAAAAAAGACAATTTCTACTGATTGCTGAAGACTAAATGTCAAGAAAAAAAGAAATTCATATAAAACTGTCCAAGCATGTAGGAGTAAGCTGTCTATGACAGCTACATTTAACAGAAAAGATATCTAAAAATATCTGTATTAGCAGATGAAGTAGCCAAACAACTAACCAGTCAGTTCCAAAGTCTCCAAATACTAAGGAAATAATTGAAAAAGCTGATTTGTATTTAGCACTAATATTAGAGTAGCACTAGTGAACAACAAGTTTTGTAAAAACTGCATATTCTGCATTTAGCAGGGAAATCAGAGCAAGCATACTTGTTGAAAGTATGTTATTTGTACCAGACACAATGAGACAAACACTAAAGGCAAACACAACAGGCATTAATGTACTGTTAGTTCCTCAGGGTGACAGCATCATGGCTATCTGTAATACGAGTGTCTTATTACAAACACCTGTGGTACCCAGAAGGGTCCATTTGCACTTCAGTGAGATACAAGCATATGGAGAAGTAGAAAACAGTTCCTCCTGCTTGCAAGTGAGAGGCCCAAAGGCATACTAAAAAGGGCCTCAAACAAGCCTCGCACAGGCACACCTGGATCACACAGACAAGTCCCACAGCATATGTTTGAGAGCTGGGAGGAATGCAATGCCTTATAGCAATGCATCGATAACATGAGGGAGACTGAGCTGTCAGAGAGCTCAGGTAGTGCTTGTAAATATTCTAAATTGTTTTATACAATGTCATTTATTCTCTGCTGTTATTGTAAAGCTTGACTAGAAAACTGTACATTTGAGACTACTGTTGTACAGTTCTGAGACTGTTGGAACAAACACTGAGCAAAGTAGATCTCTCAACTACCTGGTCCCAGCATGATGCTTGAAGACTTCAGCCATATATCTTTTCCTGATATGCAATACAACACACAGTTGAAATATATATGATTAAAGTAGCCCCTTCCAATGTATCCTTTTCCTATTCTGAGCTAAGAGAAGCCTGCACTTCTGCATCAAATAAGTTCTCCTGAGAAACCCCCAGATGTTTCTGATGTCCCTTCAAATACTGGAGGTCTGTAATGAGGTCTCCTCAGAGCCTTCTCTTTCTGAAGCTAAACAAGCCTAACTTCTTCAATCTATTTTCATATGAAGTGATGCAGTCCTCTGATCTTCACGGGCCCCCTCTGGACCCACTCTTATAGCTTTATGTCTTTCTTGTGTTGGGGGCTCCAGACCTGTTCACAGTACTGCAAATGAAGGCAGAGGGTGGATAATCATCTCCCTTGCCCTGCTGGCCAACCTTCTTTAGACACAGATCATCTGGAAATTTATCTGTGAAGATTTTTCAACATGTTTCATGCTCTAGAGATTCCATTTCCGAAGTGAAGAATGGTTAATGTAATGTCACCTTAGAGCAAATTGGCAATACCTTTCAAAATATCAACATGTATTAATGTAAGCCTCTACTATAATCATGCAGCAACCATGGAAAAGTTCCATAATGCTTGTATGGTTGCTTTTTTGGTAAATTTATAAATGCCTGTTTCTCACTGACTCTAAGATTGACTTGCATTGAAATATATTGCTACTTTCTCCAGTCAGTAACAAAATATAAATTGCAACAGTGCAGGAAATGTCCTGGGGTACATTGCTGAATGGTCATAACATTCCTTCCCCTCTCTTCAGTTTATTTATTTATTTTAATTCAAATTAATCAAAACAAGCCTCTAAAGCTTCTTTCAGTACCAACTATCAGCAGAGATTTAAAACTCCTCTAAGAAATAGTCTCCCTAGGTTCTGTGCAGTCCTTAGAGAAACATTACTAAAGGATGGATGATCCAAGAACCATTTAAAAGTGACCATTTCTCCTATATGAGAAAGCTAGGTGCCATTATTGGGAAGAAAGTGCAGGCAGAAGTTAGATGAAAAACCTGTTCTTGTGAGCTCAGTTAATATTTCTATTTTGCACGTTCTGAGAAAGGATACTTGAAACACCACCACATACAATTTTAAAGAACATGTTTTTGTGTCAGTGCAATGAACTCTCCAGAATGAGAAATACAAGCAGACTTATGGCAGTGAAATAGGCCTAACTATAGATCCACAAGTTCAGAACAAAGACCTTCAAAACCAGCCTCAGAATAGCTTCTTTGGGAAGTCTGTCAGCGTGTAATGAAGGAATAGGTTCCCAAGGCTTACCACTTTCTGTTGTTATGTTATCCAATCACCCTGTATTATCTTCCTTTCAGAAACTGTATTCTCTCCCCACATGTAACCTGCAGAGACAGCACTGGTCTTGCTCTCCAGGCATATGCCATGTTAAGTTACTATGAACCAAAAGGTGAAAGAGGTATTTTCTTCCTTCCTACAGTTCCCCATCCCTTTCTGTCTCCAGTACAGAAGTATGCAGACATCCATCCACACCACTGTGAAATGTCTGTTTGTTGTTATTCCTCTGAAATTTCAGTTCACCAATCACGCTGCAGGCACAATGTGAAAGAGAGACTCTGGCCTGCTTTTCTGCTGACACTGTTTCTGTTTAACTGAAAACAATTTGACAATAGACTGTTTCAGATAGCAGAGCAATCCAAGCCTGAGAACTTCAGATGCTCAGTGGGAAGATGGTAGAAGTTCTCTCATCCCCAGAACATCTGTGGGAAGCATCTAATCAAGAAATTCTAGGGCAACAGTAGGCTGAGACAATTCTCTCTCCTACTGCCTCTTTGGAGAAATACTGATTCTAAAAGAAGTTTCAGTGTTAAGAAGCTTGAAAACTGTTCAAATTTAAAAATTTTCAGAAAATTTTCTCTATGTGGTGTACTTCCTCCTCTGTACAAAAGTCTTTATGTACAGTAGGTAGACAGAAAAAGTGTAGCCTAACAACAAGTGATCTGCAAAAGAATGTAGACGAGTTAGCCCAAAACCCAGCTGGCCAACATAAACCGTTTTCCACACTTTATCCTGCAACAGTTGCATCCTATGGTTTCATATTTCAGGTCTCAAGCAGAAAACAATGTATCTAAAAGACTATTGAAAATTCTTTTGAAGTACTACTGATTTTCTCCCGAGAGACAATATTTAACTCAAGCTTTTCTTGAGGCCTTTGGAAATTGTTCTGAACACCTCTGAAGATAATAACTAGTACACCAAACTGCTCCCAAGATCACTTGTATGACAGTATACAATTAAACACACCCTCTGGCCACTTACTGAACATCCAGCCACAGCTTAAGTGCTAGGAGACCTTTATGATAAGGTTATATTTCCTAACATGAATATATCTCAAACATTTCAGGTTAGAACAGGAAAATAATCCTAATTAAAACCATTCTACCATCTGTAGAAGCAGAACTTGTGTTACACTGCTCTACGCTCAGCACTTTTGGTAAATAAAACAGGACATGCACAGAGGGAATGCCTAACACAAGTCATTTCTAGTGCATTTTCACCTGTGTGGAACATACAGCAGCACGATGGTTTTCTTAACATTGACATCAGAGTCCTTAAGAAGCCAAAAACACGAGCATCCAGAATATAGTCAGCCATGACTGTATTTTGAAATTATTCTTGGATTTTCTCCTTTCTAAGCACAGGATTATCTAAGTATTTTGCAGCTATTTTCAGAATTGCAAAAACTACCTTACCCTTTAATGTACACCTAAATTATTTGCATTCAAGTTCATACTTAAAGGAGCAAAAGCCCTCAAAGCATCAGCATTCATTAGGAACACTAGGTTGTGGGTTAACATAATATATAATAATGAAATAGACAGTGCAAGGATGGTTATCTGTTCTGCTTATGAAGAAGTGCAATTACTTCTGACAGGCTCTTAGCAATACCAGTCAAAGTATTCACAGGTAGATCATACAGAAAGAAGATTTGAACTCACCCAACTGGTGAAGATCTCTGACTATGCAGCACTCTTTCTCAGGAAGCAGCCTAGGTCAAAGAAATAATCTCTTCAGTGGCCAGCCCTTATATGAGCCCAATATGGCTCCACCCTTGGTTCACCCTTTCTGGTCACCTGGGGAGCACAGGTGCAAACAATTTGCCCATGCTCCCTGGGCCAACCACACCCCTTCACCAGGTGCTCAATCACCAGTTCAAGCCATGACCTAACAGTTCTGCAACATCATTAAAATTTCAGCAATCATTGCTTCTTTGTTTTAAATCCAAAAGGCATTGCTACAATAATACTCACCAATGAAAGAAGAGTATTTGGGGGTATCTTATGAAAGGACAGGAAAACAGAATACCTTTGCCTCACATATTTAAGTAGGTGTATATAAAAACACAAATAAATGCTGATCCTTCAATACATCACACTGTATTTTCAGTAGTCTTTGGGTAAAAGAGCATATATCATGAGATGGAGCAGTATTTGATAAGCATAATTTCACAGCATCCTATCATTCCATAAATACAGAGAGGTTTTATATTAAAAAATGATTGAAAAGATGTACCTGCATCCAGCACAATACACTCGACAATTTTATTTATTTTTAGGGAACAGACAAAGCTACTTCAAATATTTGCTTCTGACCTGACGGCAAGACCAGGCACAAAATATTTCCACCAAAGGTCATGCTGAACCTCTCACAGCAAACATCCTTAATGGAGGCAAAGAGTAGATAGGCTACTATCATGACATAGGACTGTGTCGATAGCAACATATCTACATGAATTTAAAAATTAAGTCACTAGCAGTGACAGCAACACAAAGTGAGAACTAAGTTAACTGCAGAAAAAGATGGGGAAATTCAAATACGAAGAGGGGAATTATGTAAAATTGAGAAATTGCACAAGGTATTAAAATCAAGAGAATGTGAAGTTCAGAAAAATGCCTATAAAAGATTATTGCTATGCAATTTAGTTGTTGGAATTGAAGTCATAGCCTTTAGATTGTTCAAACGGAAGAACAGCCAAGAAATATCGAGTTGCTCTCAGTTAAGAGGAAAAAAAGCAAACTTCTGCAAGAGTTCTCAGGTAACACTAAGAACATAATTCAAGCAAAATAGGCTTGCTAAGGAAGGAACAAACAAAATAATTTCAAAGTTGTCACACAATGCACATTTTAGCCTGCAGACTATTTTAAACTATAAATATTTGAAGGAAAAAAAAGACAAACAGCTAGCGTTTGGAAACCCAGTAAATTTTCCAAACCAAGGAAGAGAAACAGAAATATTCATCTTTAACATTTGAGATTAATCATTAAAGTTAGAAAAGACCTCAGATCATCTAGTCCAACACCAGTACTGCCCACTAAACCAGAACTCACTGAAGTACAATGGAAATAACAGAGCAGGGATGATAAAATATATGTTTTAGCTTAAAAAAAACCCATAAATAATTGCACATTACTTTTTACCTCATATTCACTCTCTCCAAAGGTAAATAGGCTAGTTTTCATCTCATGAAGACCCAACCCCCAGACAGCTTGTTTCTGACATACTAAGTCCATGGCATGGGTGATACTGTTCAAGTCTATTTGATTTTCAGCCTACTAAAGAATATTTTAACTTATGGTAAGCTGCTGACTAATCTAATTCTTAAATACTGTATTCTAACAAGTGTGGATCTACTAGGGATTAAAGTCTACTGGCCAAAAGTTAAAGAAGTTTTAGCAAACAATCTTTAAGAACTGTTCACGTGTGCATGCACAACTTTGTGAAACAATTTTAATTTCTCTTCCTCCTAAATGTTCAGTTATCTCTGCTTTAAAAAAAATCAAACTTACTTCATGGAAAGGCAACAATAATCATGAGAACTTTTTAATACTTTTTTAAGTATTGACATTATTCCATGTGCAAAAAATAAAGCGAACTGCTATTCTAAGCTATCTGTCTTTGCCTATAACATAGAAGATGAAGATGTACGACATGCTTTGCTATGTGGTAGGGAAACCAACAATTACTTTGTTCGCTAGTTTAAGAAGCCTTCAGAAACGGAATTGCTAGCTGTCACATGCACAGCATGCATTTTAAACTAGAAACTGGCAAAGGAAAAAAAGAAACATGCATAAAACCAAAGTAGCTTACTTAGGTTTCCCAATCTTTAGAAACACACCAAATATTCAAGCAGGGATTCATACAACATCATACCTAAAAAAGACAGCTTCCATCTGACATCCTAGTAGTTGATGAGAGGACAATAATAGTTTTTCCTCCTTATATGGCATTATACTTCTTTGATTCCCAAAATTCACATTCACTAGATATTCCAATTTAGGGACATCTGCATAGAATTTATTCTAGCTTTCTACTGATTTTGCCAAAAAAAATTAACCAACCAGCAAAACCTACAAGTCTCTAATGTTGAATACTGCTACCGTGCAGAGTCTTTCCCAGTTATCTGCTCCACTTATTTTTGTGTGAAGAGCTGTTCTTGATAGCACAATCAGGCGAATCAGTGGACCTTTAGTGACAGAGAACAGGAGTCCTATAGTAAAGCTCTACTAGGAGGGACAGAATAATCAGCCCAGTGATTCCCATTGGCAGGTCTTACTGGGAAGTGCAGCTAAGCAGTAATTACCAACAGGCATTATTAACTCTTTTCAAGTGTCCTCCTTGCATTGACTTATAGGGTTCTTCCATAATAGAAGATTATGGGCGTTTTTAAGCATTAGGTTTAAATCTACCCTACTCCTACTAACCTTTTTTCCCCCTCTTCTTCTTTCCCCTTCATCCTCTGCTTTTGAATATTAAGGACATAATGGCATTCCCAATCAGTGAAACAATGGTACAGAATGATCACTAAAAGGGTTTGTGATTTGTCTTG
Organism: Meleagris gallopavo; assembly: GCF_905368555.1. Classification (NCBI taxonomy): domain Eukaryota; kingdom Metazoa; phylum Chordata; class Aves; order Galliformes; family Phasianidae; genus Meleagris; species Meleagris gallopavo. The sequence continues at coordinate 35,884,164 of NC_139407.1, forward strand.
AAAGATCATGTCTTGATTGTCTTTAGGTCCACAGAAACAATCTTAGAGTCCTTGGAAACCAAGAAAATGTCCTTTGGACCATAGTACAGGATGATCCTTTCTTTCCTATTCTGGGTATTTAGGAGACACAGATATTTGTTCTCCCATTGCCACTGTGATACATTGAGCATGTTAGCCATGAATGGCATGCTTTAATAGTATATTAGCTTGATGGTCACAAATACCACCATCATTATTGAAAAATGAGAAACTGTCATGCTAATATTTTGCTATTCATTCTCAAAAGACAAGCACAAATTAAAAACATAAAACATTCCAAGGCAGTTAGCATTAAATATGAGATGCTATGAAAGTAATTCAAAGATGTGTGTATTTAAATGCACATATCTATGGTGCTTGGGTATTTATTCATTAGAATACTGTTACTAAAACAAACCTCATTTATCTGCTTTCACTAAAGAATCAGTGAAATTGAAAGTTTTTACCTGTGGTTAAATAACACCTAAGCTAAACCTTAGCATCTCCATAGCTTTATCATCTTTTCCCAAAACCACCTGAATTCCTTTTTAAGTGTCAGCTGTCTCCAGATTGAGGAGTATCATACGTCTTACCATCCAACAGTTACTTTACTTGCCCTTAGCTGCAGCAAGATGCTTCTTGCTCATATTTGAAAAGGGTGTAGTAGAAGTCTTGGCAGATCAGATGAAACATAAGGGAGACTGCAGTTTTGTCCTCTCAAGACCCTCTAACACAGAAAAGTGCCCATCGCTCTGTCTGCTACAATCCTAGCAAATAATGGAATTAACACTTCAGGATGACTGGAGGGAGGCAGGGTAAGTTTGCTCTTTTCAGTGCAGACTGAGGTGAGCTGCTGCAATCGTGGTGTCAACCCTTCCAGGCGTGCATTTGAGATAGCACACAGAATCCCATAGGAACCACAAAGCTCTGTTATTAACTGTTTTACTCAGAATAAAAAAAAACATTTTAACTACAAGAAAGCTTATTTTGGGGTGCCCAGATACATAGATGCTGCTACAGAGTAGTTTTATCCATGCAGCAAATGGATATTCAGTGCATTTGTATACATTTCAAGGACTGCAAACTACACTTTTTAAGATGACGGAAACTGAAGATAAATACATTCATCATCCCCCATGGCCAATTTTATTAAGTGAGTTACAGCTTCAATCTTGATACAGCTGGATGTTTTGCCCCTTTCTGATAAAGAAAAAAAAAAACCTTTTTACAACACACCGCCCACAGATACTACAGTATTTGGTTTCAATTAACTGCTTGTTATTGAATTCAACTGCTTTGTTAGGTTTCTTAGTAAGCTATCCTTTACTTTCTGGTTGACAGCAATTTCTGCATAACTATTGCGTGCTCATAAGTTGCATGAGTGAAAATCATTGTATAAACTTAAGTATAAGTGACTGAAAACATTTTAATAGTGATTCATTAAACCATAGATTTCTTTTTTCTTCCAGGTTTATTTCTGTTTCATCTTGTGACCATTTAACTTCAAACAAAAAATAACAACCACTGCCAAGAGTGGCACAGACCAGCAATAGCATCACATCAGCCCCCAGCACATTGCTGCTATAGGGAAGCCTGCACCAAAGCAGTCTGCCCAGTGACCTGCTGCACAAGAGAAGAGGATGTAGGGCTGCTTCATTGCCTCCTGCCCTACTTCAGACAGCCAAAGCCAACTTTTAGAGATGAAAGAAAACTTACATTGATTATTTTCTGAAAGGATGTTTAACACATTGTCTGAAAGACTCAACATTTGCTATATCTTTTAGTGACAAACATAAAAGAATAACATCTGAAAGGGGAAAGTCTTATTTGATTCGACCTCAGATTTTGCTTAAGCAAATGCTATCCAGTACTTTCACATCACAACTTTTATCAGCTTAGCTACATCACAAGTAAGTTTGGAGACAGTGGCATAAAAATCTGAACTTACTGTCAGATTTGTAACCATTTCTCAGAAACAGTTTATTTTGCTATCGCTGGAAGCATCTTAACACCTAGCTCAACTTTAAGAGCACTAACAAAGTCCAAAAAATTAGCAGAAGAGATACATAGCTAAAGAGCAATCGGAACCGGACACATCTGGTCTGCTAGGGCTGGGAAATAACTCCACAAAGTAGTCAACTGCAGAATCTTTTCAACCTTTCTCAAAAAGAATTATGAAGAGACAAAGTTGTTCCATTTTCCATTACCCTTTCAAACTTAGAGGGATTTTTTAGGATTGTTTTTTTGTTTGTTTGTTTGTTCGTTGTTTTTTTGTTTTGTTTTGTGACAACAAGCAGCACAAGCCAGCATATATTTTTAGTGCATCTTTTCACCTACTTCATTCTTTCCATGATTTGTCTTCAGAGAAGGAATACAACAATACTTAATTCCCAAAATAAACTGCAGTTCTGCTCAGATTTAGGTTTTATGTTTGCTCTGTACTTCTCTAATATGCACACACAAAAGGAGCAATGTGTTACTGAACAAGGTAATGATGTGGACTAAAAAAACAAAAAACAAACAAACAAAAAAACAACAAAATGCAACCACTTGAGATCATGCACTTACTCAGTTTTAAGTTTCCTCAAAGCAGGAGCATAGTGTCAGACCTCTGCCTGCACAGCAGAAGCTGAATCTCCTTGACCTCTTACTACTGTTCTAAGACTAACAAATACCCCAGTAGCTATAAAATTACCTGCCACAAAAATCCCTCCACATCCCAAGCCAACAACGCTGTTTCTAAAGCTCTTCAGAATTAGAGATAATGTCATATTCTAGAGAATGAGAACACAAAATCCAGGTTTAAGCTGCAATTCTAATTCTCTCTCAAACTGCACAAATCCTTATTTTTAATCATTTACCTTCTACTGTTCTCATCTCTTTTAAGATAATTAAATTATTAGAAGCTTTTGTTTTCCTGATATAGAATGGGAGAAGATTCGAAAGAATGAAGTTTAAAACAATAGCTTAACTATTTTCTAGCACTGTAGAGTACAGCAGTTTTGAGAAATCTATATTTAAACCTTTTGAAGCAATTCAGATATACCTGTTCAATATAGTTGGACTGAAATGCTGGTAAGCCATTTTATTCACCTGTAAAACAACTCAGTGGAAAAATCTTTTTCCACAAGACTGTGCTGTGGGAACTTAGCACTCCCTATATGATTATTCAAAGTCTCTCAACAAAACTATTATCATATCTTTCAATGTGAAACTCTGAAAAGATTTTATCTAATTGTGTCCACTTGAAGAAGTGTCTATTTTCTGATAGGTTCTACAAGCTTTTTCTATATCTTTTTTATTTGATCCAGACAGAAATCAAGCAATACAGTTCAGAGTTCTCTCAGATAAAAGCTTCAAGAACAAAACGGTACAGACTTATTGCATGCCAGCTTTCTGCTATTGTTTTCATATCTCTGTTATTGAAGAGGTAGGACTCTTTTTCCTCCTGTTGAAGTGTACTGTTTATTCATTCTATTTTTGCTAATAGTATATTGAATTAAAATATGAAGATAGGTCTTCATCTGATTTAGAGTTTATGGTCAGATTATTCTCTTCTTCCTGGGCTTACTAATTGGTGTAAGTATAATTTTCCACAAAACTACTTTTTTTAAGGCTTTCTCCACTGCAAGCATGCATTTAAGCATTACCTTTGTTGGGTTTTTGTTTGTTTGTCTGTTTTTAAATCAGAGAAAGTATAATGGCTTCATGAGTATCTTCTGTAGCCTGACCATGCTGTACTTCTATTAAAAACTTCTTGGACATTGAAGCTCTCAAGGATATTCGCTGGACGTTCAATGGACAGAGGTCCATTCCCAGATATTTCAGTCATGATGAAAGTAAACTAGTAAAAAGGAGATAGAAAGCCATTGAACACTGAAACAAGTAAGGTCTTCAGGAAAAGAAATTAAGCTATAAAAGACCAGACTAACTGTTAGGCTGATTTCTTCAAATAACACCTCTGTATGTTTATTGTATAAATAATACAGCTCCATTACAATTTCTTGTCTAAGAATGACATGCACAAAGACACATGAAGATGCACAATATTAGATCATATGAAATTACACAGGTTATCTGCACTGGTTTCGCCTTTCTTTTCAACAATCCAATCCACCAAAGTAGCTCTGATGCTACTGGAGCACTCAAAATACTTTGGCCATAGCTTAAAACAGATGTGTAATACAGCCCTATCTTTTGACTTTTTTCCCCCATTTATGTCTGAAGCTAATGCAGTTTGAAGACTTCTAATTTCTCCAGGCTATAAAAATAAATTGCTGTAACCATGTTGTGAAAATGCTAAAAAGTTGTCTAAGGTTAAGCTACGGGAAGATCTGAAAAAAGGATATTTGAGACAAAAGTTTCAGAACTTAGACACTGCAAAGAAGCATCCAAGATGTAAAATCTCAACTGTGTTATGAAAAAAAGAAATATCTGAACACGCTGGCAGTATCAGAGAAAAGTCAATTTTCTGGAACGTTCTATCACCTACAGCATTGAGGTTTGTTTCCAAAATCTTATGTTGTATGTGGCATAATTCTTATTCTGAAGTTCGAATCTCAAGTGTCCACTCCCAATTCCAGTGACTTCTATCCACCAGATCTTCCCTTTTCCACATACACAGAGGCTTTTTGCAATTGTAGAGGGCAACTCTGATACCTGTAGCCTAAGCAGCTTCTGAGATCACTTCCTTGTTCTCCCAAATTTTGTGTTCCTCCTGAGTCCTGCACTGCAGGCTCTATAATTGAACCTCATGAAAAATTTCTGCAGGATTGCTTAGTTTCTTAAAATTGCACATAATTTTTTTGTGATGGTGCCCACTGAACCCTAAGATAATCAGATGACCTGCTGAACTCATTTCCCCTTTTAATAGTACTTCACTCCTTGTGAATCTTTGCCCCTTTTGTACTGGCACTGTAGCATCTTTGATGTATAAATCACATTTTGTTCTCTGTATAGAACACTACATTAAGAAAGGTACACATTTTTCCTTTAAAAAAAAATAAATTGTCTGTGACATTCCCTAATTTTATTATTTTTTACTGGAAAATAACTGTCAGTAACATAAAGACGTGTCACCTACAGTAAGTTCTGAAAGTGACGGTTTTGCTGTAAAGGTAGGGTGATAAAAGTGAACTTATGATCACAGGAATCTTACATGTGTTCAATTGGAGAAGAGTTAGTCCTTGAATACAGCTGCTAGAAGACCCTAAGAAGATTTGGCATTAAATACATCTCAATCTCTTTTAACTGAAGTCAGTGAGAGATACTCCAGCACTCATAAACATGATCAAGTATTTAAAAAACAGCTCAAGAGAGCCCCATCTCAAGACAAGGCTTTAACACAGCCAGGCCAGGAATAGCACACACACACAACCTTTGCACTAAGTGTGAACCAGACTTAAATCCTACCTGCAGGAGAGGCAAAAGAGACTTGATGAAAGACAAGAAGATCCTTAGTGTGAAATCCAGAGTGCATTCATGAAGCTGCCAGTACTTCAGAAAAAAAAAAAAAAAAACACCAAAACATTTGTCATCTTTGTCCTTATGACACCAAGACTGTTTGTGAAGATTGTTACCATGACAGTTGCAGCCCTACAAAACTGTCTCCTGGGCAGACAGACACAGAAGACAAGCAATGACATCAACTCAAGGCTCCCAAAGGAATTAACAAAAGCATGAGGAGCAACAGAAGCACAGGAAGCACTGATTTAGAGCTCTGTCACAATCAAAGTGAAGCTAATCATCACATTGCTGCCTGACAACAAAGACTTGAAGTCTCAGGGGAACAGGAAGACTCTACGTACTGCGATGTACAAATACCCTGATGGCTTGCTGCCCGTGCATTGCACCAGTATCTCAGAAATTACTCAAGCATTATTATTCTCTGTGCATCTTATACATTTTTGCAATGATGAGGTGTTGATGTTTTGTTTTTGCTTGGTCTTGGGAGGAGGATGTAGGCAACTGTGTCTTTAAAAACCTCTTCAGTGAGAAGGAGTACTGCATTGTATGGGTATTCATGCGATGGTGAGCATTTACATCCAAGACACAAAGCTCTCTTGTTTAGAGAGTTGCGGGCAAAGGCTGAACAAAAGCTTATTTTCTGGATTACAGAAATGAAGAAACTTGAAACAGCAGTTCTCATCTGCTGTATGAAAGACAGAAGTATAGTCTGAATTTCTATTCAAACACATCTAACTGAGACAAGACAAAGATGTGGCACCTCAGCACGGAAACACGCACCTGCTATCACCCAGAACAGAACCTCAAGATGCTTGCAGGCAAACAGGCAGATTGTTTCACAGCCAGAGTGAACATTTGGAGCAGTGGGCCCAAGCCTTATAACACTGGCTAATTAAAACAAATGCTTTTGTGGTGCTTTAATTTTAGGCAAGGAAATTACATGTGAAATTAGCTTAAGATAAGCATTAGCCTGCTGAAATCTGAAATCTTACAACATATTTAAGTAAAATTATGAAGAAAAGGTGAAGTGTTCAAATTTCAGTTCAATTTACATGTTTGTAAAACTTTGAATACCTTGATAAAAAATAGTCTGTTGTAAATTAAATACCATTTATTTTCCTGTGTTGAAACAAAATTAGTCATTGAAGTGTTTTTTCTTTGATTACAATATTGTTGTTATCTTTCCTCTGCATCATTATTACAATAATCCTATTGGTGCAGTTGCCACTTCAGACAGAGGTACTCCATTACTAATCCAAAAAAATGTGGTGCACAGGGTACTGCTCCACTCAGCAAGATTAAAACAATATCCCACATTAAAAAGACTGTTAAAAGACTGATGAACCTTCTGTGACTTGAAGAGTAATTAACTCACATTGGGCTTTATGCTCTTTTTTTGTTTTGATACAAGTCACTGTTGATCATCCATTATTTGTGAACGTAGTAAGAATCGTATTCTGCTTTAAAATATCTAACTTGTTCCAGGTTTAATCTGCTCACAGAGACTCATTAATTTGCACAACAAAATTTGAACTCCAGCTTGGCTTTTAGAAAAGCAATAAAAATATTTGAGAGATATTTCTTAGAAAAGTCATGTTTCAATAAAGTAATTTCCATTTATGTTCTGTACAAGATGCTGTCATTAGTGCAGCCAACAAATTAACAAGTAAAACACAGGCAGAACATATTGTGCATTCGGCACCCAGATCAGCAATATTTCAAACTTGTGGAAATGTAGAATGGTAACTTACCTCTACTGGGATAGTTTCTGGGTAAAAGCCCATGCAAGACCTCAGATATTTGAGAAGCAAATGGCACATGAACTGAACATCCAACGTGAATTCAAATTTGAGTGACTTAGGCTGATGAAAGTTATGCAAATAGAAGTTAGTTTTAGAATGTCATTAGAGCATTATCCTACCCCATCTGCAAACATCTGAACATACAATATCCAACTGTTTGAATTGTTTTAGCATTAAAAAACTTACAGGGAAAGTCATTGCATTTTTTTTATTTGTACAGCACTTGTGTTGTTTTTTTTTTTTCCCACAAGTCTTGTTACATTAATATATGTAATAAATACAGTTTTAATGAACAGCCAGTATATTTTTACCCAGAGTAAAATAATCAGTGAGCTTAGAAGACGTGAAAGGCTTGATTACGAAGAGGAAGTATTAGGATTGCTTTTATTGGAGAAGATAAACTTGACTTGAACAGTAACTGACTTTTTAAAAAGCATACTCTCACTAAAGTTGCTTTCTTTCTGCAGAGGGAAACTATTTCCTTTTGCACAATTGAGAATTATTTTTATTTTATGTCTACATCTGTTGACTGCAGCCAGAAGTATAATTTCAGAAGTTTTCAAGAATTTCTGCATTACTGTAAAAGATTGCTGATACTAATATCTTTGATGTATTAAGATAAAAAGAGAACTAACATTACTACAAAATCTGACTCCACAAATGTCCTCAAAATGTACAAAACACAGGCTTGGCTAAATGTATCCTTTGCCCATTTTGAACATTTATTCTTAACTCATCAGATGCATGTCATCTGTTAAGGCATCTTGTAATTTGAACTTTTCGCTTTATAATTATTTCCAGCTCCACTATTAAATCTAATAAAGCAGACTGATTAGTTTTTCAGCAGGTACTACTTATTTCATCAAGGTGATACAAGCTACAGGATAGTAAAATCAGGACATTCCTTATCAAGGTTTGAAGAAAGTTATACTCAAAGGCAACGTCTATGAATTAGACCCAGTCCAAAACCTCAAAACAAGGCTGGAATTTCATATGTGCTTTTAACCATCTAGTGATACAAGTCACAGGAAGAGTTAACAATGGCAAAAACTTTGTGTACACCAAAGCCACAGCTTCTAGAAATGCAACTGACAACACAGACATAACTTCCAGAAAAGAATAAGCAATGGAATATAGCTCCCTACTGAAAACTGAAGAAGCATGTGAACTTCAGTAAATCATAAGCTGCTAACAGCTTCACAGATTTTTATAGCAAAAACATGTTAACTGGAGTTTTAAGCATATAAAATGGAGACTGGTAGATCAGCATAACTGAATAGCAAAAGGAAAAAAATATCATCATACTTCCTATAACGAGTTATGATTTCTCATTATATAAATGTGCCTTGAAGAGTCACATTACCACAGGGTTATTACACCCAATAACTACTGACCCCTGGGTCACAAATTAAAATCAACCAGATCTACAACTCTATTTAAATTATAATACACCTCTCATTTCATGGAAGAATCTCATCATGAAGATCATAATTGCAAATTGCCGACCATACACATTAGGCAGAAGTTGGATTTATTTTAAATTAAAAAGTAGAATTTCTTCTACCCCATCAGCATACCATAGGGGTGATTAAAATATTTTGGGAAGCTCTCGTATTAGTTCATCTTCAACTTTTCTGTTAGAGAAAAATAAGTTGCTAATTTGAATTAAAATTCTTGATACATTGTAAGATTATATTCTGGGGGAAAAAAAAAAAAAAAATACCAGAAGCAAAGTTATACTTATCGTTGCTATCATAAAGTACCAGGAGAAAATATTTAAGACCCTACTGTTAAAAACGGATTTGAAAAAGCTAGAATCAAAAATTAGGATAGGGCTGTGGGATAAATAACATACACAAGGTAAGATCTCCAAAGCAGCTTGCATATTTACAGCACAACAACTTCTTATTTTACCTCCCGAGCATATGCCACACAATGTAGGTGACAATAGCTGTGTGCAAACTGCAAGGCTAGGATTGTTCTCCCTGCTGAGATGTGGATATTCATTTCCTCTCATAACTTTACATGCTTCCAGTGAAAACAGAGCTAGAACACCCAGTAGGTAACCAGAGCGTTGGGACTCCAGCAGAGAAAACAGCAAACACCTGCTGCTTAGGTTAAGCAGGGATGCTGTCCAGCATAACCACAGTGCAAACCATAGCAAAGCAGATTTATGTACTGGTAATTTGTTTTGTTTCTGCTTTTCCTCAGTTTTATCAGGAGACTCTTAATTCAAGAACAGATTTATTCAGTAGAGATTCATTTGACTATTTGTCTTTAGTTTGTTTTATGCAGCTGCTGCACACCTCTATATTTAATCATGCACAATACTCTGAACACTGCTGTCCACTAGACATGGCAATAATACAGCATCCATCTTTTTTGTCCCACAGGAAATTAGAGTGTTTGACTAACTTTATGTGCAAAGATGACTTAAGCCACTGAAACAGTCCATAAAAGCTGAAGAGTAATAAAATTAAGGCTAGAATTGGAGACTAGGGATAAAAATTTGAGAGAATGTTGTCCTTGTTTATAACCCAAAGGACAAAACTCAACTATGGATGAGCAATTCCAAAAAAAAAAAAAAAAAAAAGATAAAAACAAGTAGTAAAAATAAAAGATGAAATTAAAGCAGCATAGCCTAGACTGTCTCAAAACATTTGAAGCAACTATCAACTTCTGTAGATTGTTCTATTTTAAAAATCTGTATAGACACATCTTGCTGACAGTGCACATTAGGAGAGCAAAGCACATTTTTTTGAACATTTAAATATACAGAAAACTTTTTTCATCTATATTTAAACAATAGAGAAAAGCATTTATGAATCACAGTAGTTCTACCCTGTAGTGCATTCTACTCATCTTATTTAAACCAGTGCTAGAATCTCAAGGAAGAGTCGTATCTGTGAGTAAACACCTACAATGTAAAAATCACTGAAACAACTCCCACATTCTGCATAAGTAATGAAATACTTGGCTAACGTTTTTCTATTTAAGAGGGGTTTAAGTGTCTGGACAAAGTTCTGTCTTCGAGCTACCGAGGTTATTCTAAATGAATACAAACAATGAATTATGAACTATTAACATAATCCCCTTTTCAAACTGTTTGTGAATTGCTCAAGTGTTGTCTTCAACAAATGTAGAGAATAAGTTTGGAAGCATTGTTTTTTTTTTTATTATGGGAAGGCAGTAGATTTATCACTTTGAGCAGTCAGCATTTAAAATATAAGTCTGAAAACTGACAAGAGATGAACAGAAGCCCCCAGATTTCAAAGCATTTCTACATACCCAAAAACAATATCTAAAATCAAATTGCCGTAGCACCTCAAAAGCCAACTACAAATTATAAATTAACTACAGAAAAGTCATTACTGAAACACAAGACCAGATAGAACTGATCAGTAGAGACAAACTAGAGCTGTACTGAAAAATAAAGTGACACACATCATCACGATGAACAGCGGACATGTATACAGAGGAGACAGTGTCAGAATTCGTAGAACTTAGAATGTTTAAAGAATGAGGCTTACAGATGTTTCTGGCAATTAGGTCTTGTATAATATGGGGGAAACAGAGAAAAAAGCAGCAGTGGTTAGTTGAAGAAATGGACTTGGGCAAAATTCAACATACGGATAGATTACTACACAAAATGTGCAAAGTGAAACAAGGTCCTCTCAAGGTGAAGTTAAAGTATTTGATGTGAAAGAAAATTAGGAGCCTGTAAGGGAATATAAAGAGAAGGTAAAAATGGTCAAAGCCAGCAGCAGTAAACAATCTGGCAGTATTTTCCAGTCATACATGAATTTGTAACAAAAATAGGGACATTACGTTTTGAAAGTCTGCTCAGGGAGCAATAGAGCAGAGTACACATCTTAAAGACAGTTTGCAGAAAGAATCTGTAATGGTTAAAGGTACCTGCACAGTCTAAGTTAAAGCAATATAAGAACAGTTGACAACTAAGGTTATACATACCTGAATGACAAGCAGCTCACAAGAGGAGGAAACGAGACAATATCCCTTGGAAGACGAGAGCAGAGGCGGAGTAATTTGCTTTAGTTATTTTAAGCTTGAACTAATAGCAAAGGGAGTGCTAGCGGGATAGATCAAGATTTCAGTTCAGACAGAAGACAATTCTGAAAGGGAACTGTATCTGAGGGGTTCTTGCATGAAGTCAAATATGTGCAGAATAGAAATATTCCATCCTTTTCAAGCAAAAATTACTAACTATTGCTAGGATTATTCAAAAACATTTCTAAAATAAACCCCTTAGTATTTGCAAGAAGTATGGAAATTGCTGGAAGTGTCAATCTGCCTGGAGGTAACAAGGCCCTATAGAGGGATCTGGACAGGCTGGATAGCTGGGCTGAAGCCAATAGGATGAGTTTCAACAAGGCCAAATGCCAGGTCCTGCACTTTGGCCACAACAACCCCAAGCAATGCTACAGGCTTGGGGTAGAGTGGCTGGAAGACTGCATAGAGGAAATGGATCTGGGGGTACTGATTGATGCTCATCTGAACATGAGCCAGCAGTGTGCCCAGGTGGCCAAGAAGGCCAATGACATCTTGGCTTGCATCAGAAACAGTGTTGCCAGCAGGAATAAGGAAGCAATTGTCCCCCTGTACTCAGCTCTGGTGAGGCCACACTTAGAGTACTGTGTCCAGTTTTGGGCCCGTCACTGCAAGAAAGACATTGAGGCCCTGGAGCAGGTTCAAAGAAGGGCGACAAAGCAGGTGAAGAGTCTGGAGCACAGACCTTATGAGGAACGGCTGAAGGAGCTGGGATTGTTCAGTCTGGAGAAGAGGAGGCTCAGGGGAGACCTTATTGCTCTCCATAACTACCTGAAGGGAGGTTGTAGTGAGCTGGAGATCGGCCTCTTCTCTCGTGTAACTAGCGATAGGACTAGAGGGAACAGCTTCAAGCTGTGCCAGGGAAGATTTAGGCTGGACATTAGGAAATACTACTCCTCTGAAAGAGTGGTCAGGCACTGGAATGGGCCCAGGGAGGTGGTGGATTCACCAACCCTGGAGGTGTTCAGGAAACGTTTGGATTTTGTGTTGAGGGACATGGTTTAGTGAGTACTGTTAGTGATAGGTGGATAGCGGACTGGATGATCTTGAAGGTCTTTTCCAACCTTGGTGATTCTGTGATTCTATGATCCAGACCTGCCTTGAGTGGCAGAACACATTCACAGCATTTCTCCGAGGGTTTCCCCAAAAGCTGTGATTGTGACAGGTTACAGGAAGCTACAACTGCCTATTAAACATTGTATTTGAAGAGCTTTAAAGAACCTTTGTATTGCATCTTCCTTCCACAGTTCTCCCAGACTCAGCCCTTTGGCTATGGTAGAAATAAGGAAGCAAGGGCACTGACATCTCACTTCTAGGCCCTCTGCATAAAGTACCGCCCCCCAAAACTATTGCATACAAAGCATTAGATCTTTTTCCTTATTATTCAAATTCAGTAAATGCCCAGTATTCTATGAGCTGTGGTAGGAAAGTAATTTCATCTGAAAAACAACATTTTGCTTGAGTTCTTAAAGTTCTGTTGGCCTCGAGCTGTTTTCATGTGGACAAAGTAGCACAATTACTCTTTCCACAGCAAAGATTCTCAAGAATGCATGAACAAAAGCTCAAAGCAACCTGATAGCCCCAGTGTTGATTATGGTGATGTACATTTTATTTCATTTCCTGCAGTCTGAAACTCTTGCCCAAACCTTGCCTGTAAACCTCAATGCATTCAGTTTTTAACTTAGAAGACCAGAGAACACTGGACAAAATACTCACTCAACTGAATGAGTTTTTCAGGTCTATTTCCATTTACATAAAAGACAAACATCTCACTTATGTCTTTACACATGCACTAGAAAACCATACAGATGCTCCCCTCAACAAAAAAGGCAAATCATACTACATACAAAAGAAAATACCATAAACCATACTAATAACATCCCCTTCTAGTATCTACCAGGGTTGAAGTTATAAAAAACAAAAAACAAAAAACTAAACCACACATCTTTAACTCTCTCTCCTAAAGGACACCCATAAGTTCTTTCCCAGAAGATTTGTCCCTACTCAACATGAAGCATTTCCCTTTTTTTCCCCTCCGCGTATGGCTGAATAACAGCGGAACCAGAGAAGACCTAAATTTCTGCAAAAGTATCAAGTAGATTAGCAATGAAGGAATAATACAAGTTTATTTTTTTCCAATCTAGTTCCGCAAACTCACATTTTTAAGGTAGTGATTTTAAATAAATTTCACTCAGAATTATCAGAATTTTTAAAGTTACTTATTTACTTATTATTAGTGCATCAGTTTTACACATTTAAGTTAAAGTCTGATCTGAACGCACAGATCAGATTTTCTAGGTGCTTCCTATGCAAATACTCAACATAAATAAGCCCATAAATATACGGTAAGTTGCTTCTCCCTTCTAGGTATTACCCATACTGAATAATTGAACTACGGATAATTGAGGTACTGTTTCAAGAGCAGAAAATAAGAAACAGTTTTGATTTGCCACATTCTTGTTTCCTCTTTTTACCCCCAGCACATTATTCCAATTATAAAAAAAAAAAACAAAAAAAAAAAAAACAAGTAAGGCAACTTAAGCCTAATGAGACAAGTGGAGCTTTAACAGTACTCTTGATAAAAAGTCCAGTCAGTAACAAGCAGACGAAATTCAGTATTATTTTCTCTACAGAATGGCAGTGAGCTGTTTCATTAAAAGGAAATTGTTTCATCAGCACATTGCTTAGAAAAGAAATAGGGCTATGCTACACAAAAATATGGATATTGCTTATTCTCACTTATTAAAAAAAGAATTCTGAGAAGTCATATAACTTCTGAACAGTCATGATCTTCTGAAAGTCTTCAGCATTACAGATTTCAAAATCTCCATATTAAACAATTTTATAAGGTACAGCGTGAGTACAAGTTGAGTTGAGTCAAATTACATTGAAGAGTTTTAAAACTGATTTTTTTTTTTAAATTGTCATTCAGTGAAAACCTAATAAAAGGTATTTTAATCTTCCTTTGAGATTTACATTAGTGATCTACTTTTACCTCACACTGAAATGAAAAGAACTTTTAAATGACCACAACTATTCTGTCTTCTCTCCACCTCAAACTACAATAGGTTTTGATTGAACACTGGCTAAGTTGTTATTTCATATATGAATAATGTGGTGGGGAAAATACGCCCCCTTCACAAGCAATCCGGTAGCTTTCTGTGCTGTCACAACCAGGTGAGGGGAAAGCAGTGGATGTTGCCTACAATCTATCACAGCTTTAGTGAGAAGCTGAGTAATGTAGAGAAACGCTAATCATATTCAAGAGTCGAAGCTCATGTACTTATTGGCCCATTTGTAAGATATGCAGATGTTCTTAACACCTCTCCTAATACCTGCAAGATCCTCCTATATAATTGTCTGTAAGCTAGTAATTTTATTATTTATCCTATAACATTATGAACCTTCTAGATTTATAAAGGTTAGTAACATTGTCATCTTCTTAAAAGAACTCAAAATTGAAATAGAATGGTATGACTTTTCCAGAGCCACCTAGTCAGCAGCAGACAAAGAGCAATAAAAATCATCAGGTCTCTACAGCTTTACTTGTTTCTTGCAACCTATTTCACACATCAGATATACCTAAAGTGTGGGTTTAGAGAGCTAAAACGAGTCAGATTTGACTCATGTAATTTTCAGATTAAATGGAGCATGTGAATTAAATGGAATACCTGAAAACGTTTTCATCATGTAATAAGAAGCAGTGATGTTAAAACCTTATACATAGAAAAAATACATAGAAAAACTGAGCTTTTGCTCATTTGTTTGTAGATGTAACCGAAAATATGGGATTTATATTTGAACAACAATACATACTCACACGTTACTTAAAAAATATTTCACTTCATCATTCCAAATATGAATCAATTTTTTTTTTTTTTTTAATTATTCTTGCCCTGAATATTCAGGAGCACATATGCCATTTCAGTTTCTTGTACTTACACTGACCTTCTTCAAAGAAGACTGAAAATGGCACTTTAAGCAGGCCAGGGCCTTAGAGCATTCAATGTTCATTCACTGCTTGAATTTAAAACTAGCCTTCTCACTTGCAAAACTGTAATTTAATTAGCACTTTTTCCCTTGTATATAGAACTGTTAATGAATCAGCTTGGTTAAAAGCTTTCTCTGAAGTTAACAACTTGTGAATAGGAGCATTAAAAAAATAGAAAAATAGAATAGGATCATGATTTCTTAAACTGAAATTTTTAATTATACAAGCATTTTTCCTCTGATTCATGACTCATTTGTTTTGGTGCGTGGTTTAGAATATTCTTCTCAAACTACTCCTAGTTTGTTTCTAACTTATGTCTGTCAAAACTTCAAGTCTGGACTACACAAAAGACATCTCTGCAAGAAACTGATCTTGCTAGTTACTGACCAACACTAAAGCACTTGCTGATTCCAAGCCTAGATAGCACTTCAGTGCCTGCAATGAAATAACAGCTCTCCCCGAGAGATCTGCAGAGCTGGCATGCTCAGGAGCAGGTCACATCTCAGATATGCCAGCACTCCATGGAATAGCCATCCCATTGAAAAACCTTGGAAAGCTGTTATATTAGTACCAGAAAGAATGTAAAATATACTCATTGCAGTTAACATTCAAAAAATGAAAAACTCAAGATGCAGAACTAAAAATGAGATATTAAAACTAGAGTTCTTTCTATTTCCTCACTCCAATTCCCCTTGTTTCATTTATCTTTAATATTATTGTATGCATATGAATTACTTTATAGCAGTGAAAAATAATGTCTTCCAAAACTAATTTTTATTATTTTAGTCTTCCCCAGAAATATTTTGAGACTCAGCATACCTCAGAAAAATATTACCTAGCTTGAAATTTTCCCATTTATTTTTCCAGCTTATGAAGTAAGAAAATGATAACTGGGGAAAAAAAAAAAATTTCCTCAACCTGCAAACATTGAGAGGAGAAAAAAAAAAAATCAGCATGGAAAGAACATTTCAAAACACAGCCTACATACATATTTATATTTTTAGTGCAGTGAAAAAAAACTGGATTAGGGATTTGTAGCTACCTCAGAGGTCACATTATTGATTTTCTCTAACTTTAAATATTTTGCACTCATGTAAATTCTGATATCAAGTAACCCATCTTGCTACATTAAGCAAATAGACTATACAACACTGTTTTATGTAATAATATAGTCAACTATCTCACAGAACTCAATGCTTTGAACTTACACAACTTAAGAATTTATAATAGCACTATCACTGTTTTTGAGGTGAAAATTTACCTTGCTTTAGTAAACAAACAGATCGGAATTACATCCTTTTGTTTTGTTTTTGCTGTGTAAGAATGACAGGACTCTACCTTCTCTTAACTTCCTCACTGAAGATAACGTGCCATTTTTTTCTTAATTCCGGTACCACCCAAGATATAAAGAAATAGCAACAGGGATACTAGTTTGATGGTGTCCTGGAATGACCTGAGACAGGAAGTTCAGTTTGAGATGAAAACGGCCGAGCCCAGCTACAGGAAGAGCTTTATTAGTGCAATAAGAAGAATGACAAATGGCTCACAACCGCATTTTAAGGTCACAAATAGAATTCAGATTTGAGCTATAAGCATTTGTGGAGTCAAAAAAAAAAAAAAAAAAAAGCCTAGCATTCTTCAACTTTGTTCCTGCTTCTCTCTCTTCTATCCTGGGAAAATACATATTTGAAATAAGCATACTTGACTGTAAATGTGTACACAATGGATGGAGTTTCCCTTTCTATTCAGGAAAGGAAAGGATTTTATTCATGATGAAGATACCTTTTAGAGTCATCCTAAATTATTATTAGCTAATATTCTTGTCACTATGCTGGTAATATGCAACATCCCAAAACTATGCGTATATCTGCCTACATCATAAAGGTCTTGAAAAATAACACCTGGTTTACGTTAAGAAAATAGCTTATGCCAACTCTCTTCCTTAGAACTCAAGCTCAGGTTGATTTGGGGGCACCTGAAGTTCTTGTTAGATTCCTCACTAATGGGAAGAGCTTAATTCAGCAATTCTCTTCAATTGGCGCAGGAGAGCTTTATTTCATCTCCATCCTTTATTGCCCCCTTAATGTACATGACAGAAATATTTGCTATGCACATCAAGCAGAAAGATGAAAGAGTGTAAATCATAGATCTAGGGTGATTATACAAAAATCAGATGGCTGAGAAATGAAGCATAATATCAGTTAAAGCATCACTAAAATAGAGTTATGAGTATAGTCAGGTAAAATACTTGATAATTGCTTATAATTTTCGATGTTTGGAAAACAATTTCCTGGCCAGATGTTTTCATATTGTATTAGATGTTTCACTCCCTGTCAAGTGTCGTACATTTTCTCTAATTTATGATTCCAAGTGTTAATCATATTCAGTCTTTCAAGACGATTACCTGGTGACATTAACATACAAATGCACACTGATTATCTCTGCTTTTCAGAATTTCTTGCATTTTACATAAGGAAAAAATAATAAAAGAAATAAATCAGTTTCTTTCGACTTGCATGATGCCTATTTCAAAAATGAAATTATTATGAATTCATATCCAATGAAAATTAAGTATTAATCAACAAAGTATGGCAAACTTTCACTTATACATAAAAGTAGCAGAGTCTTACAACAGGAAGGAATTTATAGGTTTAACTATTGTATATACTTTTCACATTCAGTCTTCAGTGTTCTCATGTTGATAAGACCTACAGAATACTGACTATCTACAAGCATTTCTAAGAGATATAAGTAACCTACTGTACACTATCAGTTAAAAAGTCCTTCTCCTCAGGGCTGCTCTCAAGGAGATCTTCCCCCAGTTTGTGTAAATACTTGGGATTATACAAAATTTACATAAAATTAGTGACTGGAATTGAGAGAATGATAGAGAGGAAAGATATAATTGAATGACTACTTTAATTTCTCCTAAAAATTTCATCCATGCTTCTCTGCAAGACACTCAAATCACAAATTTTTGTTGAAGACCAGTAAATATATTCTTATTGAGCAGGAACCAGAACCACCTACCTCCCAGTTTCGTAGAGTATTATCAGAACACAACTACTAGAACAATTACTAGAAAACACAACTCATAAATCAGAAGCAGAAAATTAAGGAAAATGCTTCTCTAGATTTATAAGAGAATATGCAGTCTTGCCTCATCAGTATTAATTTTACTTCTATCTACATTTATTCTATACATTTTTCTCCCTATTTCTAGGGAAGCATTCAAAAAATGAAATTTCCCCTAAGAAATATGTTCATCCAGTATCTAGCAGTAAAGAACTCTGAATTACAATCTGAAAAAAACTGAAAACAAATATTGCTTACTGGACAAGTATTTCATGTTTTCTGAACGAAATTACTCTTTATGTGAATGTTAATTTTTTCCCCAGTGTTTTAGCCAGTCATAAAAAGTGCAAAAAAGGACACAGTTGGTCTCAGAAATAATTTCTTATATTAAGGCTTATTTTAATATTCCCTGTGAGCATCCATAATAATAACAGATTTACCTGCACATATTCTGATAGTAGGACACAGATGTTAGGATCCACAATAAGCAGACTTGAGAGAAATATTAAAGATCTGTAAACAGTGTTATTGTTCTGGACACAGTTGTTCCACTGCCTCCATGAGATGAACACTTACAGAATTGCTTGTGGAATAAATACACATGGCCAAATACAGAATTCACATCAAGGTTTGCCCCACTTACTCACCAAAATCCCTCCACACTTAGAAGTTGTTTATTTCTGACACCCTGTTACTTTTCTTCCTCTATTCACGGGCTTTGGAGCTATGTAATGGCTAGTAATTTAGTCCATGAATTTGTAATCTCAAAAGGTTGCATTTTCAAGTAAAGATAATTGTTGTATTCAGTGAAAGGCTAATATAACACTATTCTTAAAAAAAAAAAAAAAAAGCATAACTAAACAGGGTTTTCAGGAACACAAGCCCTTACTGCTACCTTTAATAAAACTTGCTTGCTGTTCCCGAGTGAGATACTTTAAGAAGTCTTTCAATCTTCAATAGCAGTCTACACAATTAGAAATGAACCAAAGATGTTATATTCTTCTCATTCTCTCTCATCTTCTGAACTACATTACATTTTCCTTTTTTATTCTATGAAATTCTCCCTGGTTGTAAAAGCAAAGCAGAAAAATACAGAAACATAACCTTTAAGTAACTTTATTTTAAAGAAATAAATATTTCTACAAAATTTGACTGCATATTTTTTGTTCAATAATCTTTTCTTACACATTACTTTTTCCAAAATATTAGTCTTAAAACTTTACTGACTTAGGAAAAAAAACTGAAGTAAAATGAGAGTTACTTGTGGAGAAGTTAGCTAACACTCAGCATTAGCTAAGGAAAAACAAATGCAACTCTTCAAAAAGTAATATATATATTATTTAATGTAGTACACAATTAATGAGCTGCCATAATCAATGAATGCCTTAAGGCATGTTTCCATAAACAAGCTCAGATGAGCTCTAAGAGATGAATGAATGGCATGTCCTGCCAGATCTGCTGTCACAATTTCCTTCTGTTATACCTGGGGGACTTAAAGGATCACAATTTTTTTATTTTTTTTTTTAATAGCTATCTTCTTGTTAAACAAATCCTGCCTTATACTGTGCAAGTGCCATTACAAAGAAGCACGTGATACTAATTCAAGTGTTCAAATTAAATAGATTTTACAGGTATGGCAAGTTCGCCAAGTGAAGGGAAGTTAGTTGCTAAATAGAGATGCAGTCATCCCCCAGAGAACTGGTCTACAGGCCACATTATGCAGTAACCTTCATACCATAGGCAAATCCAAGTTAGTTGGCCTACGAACAGTAGGAAATAGAAAATACAGAAAAAACTTGCATTAGCCCAATTAATAATTCTCAATTATCTTTGTAAACAGGAAATCTCTGGGTACAAAATACCACTCCAATCATTATGCTTTCATGTGCGCTCAGGAAAGAGTACCTGAAGATATGACAACTTGACATCGTTAAGGTTGGACAGACCATTAAGATCACCTAGTCCAACCATCAAACCATGCATGACTGCTTTAGACCATGTCACTCAGTGAGGCATCTACTCTTGGACAACTGCAGGGATGGCAACGCCATCATCTCTTTGGGCAGCTCATTCCAATACCTCACAGATCTTCCTGAGAAGAAATTTTTCCTATTATCCAATCTGAACCTCCCCTGTACAACTTGAGGCCATTCCTTCTCATCCTATCACTGTTATCTGGGAGAAGAGACCAACCCCTACATCACCACAACCTCTTCTCAGGATGTTGTAGAGAGCAATGTAGTCTGGACAATAGGAGGCTTAGGGAAGACTAAACTCCAGGTGCCTCAGCAACTCCTTGTAAGACTTGCACCCCAGACTCTTCACAGCTTCATTGCTGTTCTTTGGACGTGCTCCAAACTCAACACTGAATTTGCAGGGATTTCTGCAGAAGCAGTCTAATAGTACAAGAAAATATTTTGAAAAAGGAGTGCATTGTCCATTGTGCTCC
Organism: Meleagris gallopavo; assembly: GCF_905368555.1. Classification (NCBI taxonomy): domain Eukaryota; kingdom Metazoa; phylum Chordata; class Aves; order Galliformes; family Phasianidae; genus Meleagris; species Meleagris gallopavo. The sequence goes on from NC_139407.1 coordinate 35,905,033, forward strand.
AAGAACTTTAAGAGGATCTTTGCTTAATTTTTATAATAACAGAATTGCACTGACTTTAGCTCTGAATTGAGCCCCTGAGTTTACTTGCATCTCACCATATATAAACACAAATTAGTTTTGTCTCCACACCTGGAGAACTGTCAAGGTTTGTACAGACATTCAGAGCCTGAAAAAAAAAAATATATCAGATAAGACTTTTGAAAACAGCAGATACTTATTTGTTTCCTTTCTTGTCAGCATAAACTCTCAGTAAGGCAGCAAACAGCAAGCATTCTACTCTAACAAGCATAAAGAAAAAAAAAAAAAAAAAGGAAGAGAAAGCAATCTGTGCTAAGAGACAGTCCAGTAAAAACAAAACTAATTGTGGCTTCCCCGACTCCTGAACTATTACATCTGAACCACAGAGATAGAAGACACTGCCCACTGCTCTCTGATATCTTAAATTATTTAAATTATGAACTCCTGAAACTTGGTACATGCTGAGGTTACTGTTCAAATTTAAACAACTGGGGAGCAAGACAGTCACAGTTCAGTCATACCTTGCTGATCCCTATGTCTCTACTGAAAAAAAAAAAAAAAAAAAAAAGAAGTGCTAACAGCATAGCAGAGAAGCTGCCCCAGCTTCTTTAATGACCACCTTGGATTATTCATCACTAACACCAGCATCAAATACTGACTAGCAAATAAGAAACAAAGTCCTATCTCCTTCCATGTTTCTTCTCAGTGTTGTCATGAACTGAGCTTTCTACTATCTGAACAAAAAGGATGGTTTACAATGCCAGCTGTAAAATTTCCCATAATGATCATACAGAATCAAGTTTTCATCTTGTTTTTGTTTGTCTGAGCATATTTTCATCCTACACTCCTGTTCATTGGGTAAAATTGTTTGTCTATCTTATTTTCTACCACAATATTTTGATAAATCTAAAGAGTTTTGGCTACAAACTAGATTTTCTGCTTTTCAACTGCAAAAAATACTCTTCATATAACTACTTTCTTTCCCATCTTGGTATTTCTTCTCTCATTTTCAAAGCATAAAACAAAGACCAGCAATAAGTGAAGATAATTTTCAGTTCCCTGCAGAAGAGCAATATGAAATTATGTTGCTTTCACTGAGTTCTTAAACACACAGTCCACAATTCGAGTAACTTTTTTTGTTTGATTGGTCATTTAAAGCAAGGAATATAATGTGAAGGGTTGATTTGCATAATGACTTCAGAACTGAAACAGTTACTTTAAGGTAACCTAAAGTAAATCCTGAAAAGCGATCATAAAGGAAGCATTTATTCATACAAAGCATAGGACTGGGAAAACTCGATACAATAATTATAGTTCTGAAATGTATGCCAGGAATGGGAAATTTGAATCTACTAATTTGACAGCTACTTCTGCAATTTAAGCACCATTTAAAATGTTTATTAAACAGCAAAGTCTCTTTATATAAACTGAAGGATAATATTTGATTTTTGAGGTAATAAATAATAGAGGACAGGGAATCACTTGTCTTTCATTTTTTAGCTAATTTGCGAAGATGAACTTTACCAGAAGTGTTTTTGTAATAATAGGTACAGTATAGTTCATAATTCATTAGAATGCAAAGAAATGCCTAAGTTTACAGCAAGAATTGCGTTCAGTGTTATTGAATAATTGCCATGACAGTAACAAAATAGCTTGTTGTATGCACGCATATATTTCTCTGCGAAAATGAAATGTTTGTCACCTTGTGATAACCAGCTGTGCAATAAGTCCCAATGGTGTTTTCTATAATTCTGTGACTGAGAGCATTAAATCAGTTAATTTCTAGCTCCTAGTATCCATGCAATTTCTCTGAATTGACCTCTCTGCTCCTGTCTTACATGCACAAGGGCAACACTTACACCAAGCACGGTTGTCAAATTGAGAAACCAAGGATCTCATAGAATAAAATGAGACAAGGCCAAAAGGTAAGTCTTTCCCTTACTCAAGGATTTTGAGTGAATTCTTATTTACAAATCCACTCACACTAATATCACACACATTTGCAACAGAAGCTTTCATTTTTGGCAGGGGAGAAGCAATGCTTGCAGTCCAAAGAGAGGAAATAGACTATCACAATTTTCCCCTACATTCACATATACCAAGTGACTTGGAACTTTCAGTGAGAGTTTCAGCCTGCTCCCCAGGGAACTGTTTTAACTGATGGAGGGGCGCTTCAGTCCAAAGACTTCTGAGAGCAAAATTCCAAGGACCTCTTTCAGCTGGGAGCTCCTGGAGCCCACCAGACCACCAAGGCAACAGTTGCTCATTGTTCACAAGCAGTTCAGGCTAGTTTTGCATATTATACTAGATAATAAAAATCTCTACATCGTATACGTGAAGTATTATATTGCCAGAAGCATTATGGATGCATTAGGATGCAGAGGTAGTTAACACCACGTCATCAAATAGACTGGGATACATTTACTAACAGATGCCAGTGAGCCATCACTGGAATGAATACCACTGTGCTACTCTATCCAACCGACTGGAAAGGTCATACACATTTTGCTTTCAGCATGATCATATTTAGTCTGATCATAAGAAAGTAAAAGCCTTAGATCACCTATGGTTGTGCTTCACTCAAATTCAACTCTACTGCACATAAACACATACTATCCAGAAGGCATGCATGTGTGAATGTATTTATTTTTTTTTTTTTACCTCCTGCATAACTTTAAAAAAAAAAAAAAAAACAGAGTTACATCACATGTTGAACTTTCTAAAGTTAACACCGAAAACCACTAAAACCTCATGTTTTGTTTCTGTTCCATGTGCCTGGGTACAGGAAATCCACAGTTGAGCCAAACAGGAAACAGTGTTGTATAAAACACAATGAGCTGCACAGCTTCACACACCTCAGCATCTGAGATAATTAAGTGGCTGACAGTAATTGAAAATATCCCCACTTCTTGCACAGTAAGTACCTTGTATTACTGGTTGATGTATTGTAGCTACTGACACATGACAGAATAATTTGTCTTTTATTCAACTCCAACACTGAATTATTGGAACTTGGAGTTGTCTGTGGCCTAGAGGGAGACATTGTCCCAGAGTTTCATTTGCTGTTATTGAAGGCAAGAGGTTTATAAAAGTTAATGAAATACAGCTAGCTAACAGACTGCAGTCAACGTGAATCTCAGGAAAAAAAAAAAAAAAAAAAAAAACAAATAGCTGCCTATCGTTATTACACAAGGCAGCAAAAATGCATTAATCTTTCCAAGCTATAACAAACAGAAAATATTTAACATTTTCATTGCAACTTCTGCCTTTGAAGTCAGCTGATTAACAGCATCATCTCTTTATATGGTAAAGCATGCACTGCCATCCTACAGTATAAGCAAATGCACTGTGAGGTAGACAATAGAACTCATACCCAAAGAAACTTCAACAACAATTGATACACTTCAAACTCTTTACTTGGTTTAGAGATGTCCTAAGATGCTGTTACTGGGGAGATGCAATCTTTACCTGACTACATAAAGTGCAAGTCATTTCAGAGAAAAAAAAATTGACACTTAATTAGACATTAAGAATAAACTTGTATAATCCTAGTATAAGATGAAAAGCTCTCTAACTGAAAAAATATTAACATAAACTTTACAGCTCCATAACTGTTGAACCATCACTGTAACACTTGCCTGTTTACATGGCTTGGTTGTGCATTTTTAAATTAAATCTTGCTAATAATTCGAGAAATTCATGATACTGTTTGCTTTCTGGGACATAGAAAGAGATTAAATGGCTCTAAAAACATCAGGTCTTCTAAGATGCACTATTACTGATAACGGCTAAATAAATTTCCCTTATTACTAAGAAAAATAATTCTGCAGCAAAATATTCATGAAGTTCTGTATAAATAAGTCTGATTTTTTTATTTTTTTTTTTAAACTGTAACATTTTCATCAGTATAACTTGGGAAAAAAGGAGTTCACAATTTTTTTCTTTTGAATGAAATAGAGAAAGAACCACCGACCTTGAAACTTCCCTGTTATTACAGCAGCTCCTCTAGGTTTTTTATAAGCCTCCAAGGTTACTATTGTTCTGGAACCAGCTTACAGTGCACATTACAAATAACGTTATTCTGGATGCTGAACTGTTTGCTGAACTGGGGATGGGAAGATCAAATGGGCTCCACAATACTTCCTCCATTCATTCCTATAAAACCATGAAACCTGTCTTTATGACATAGAAGGTAATTCTTGCACATTTCAGTGTATGAAGTGTCAGAAAAGATCCTTTCCTACAGCACACAACACCAAACTACCACTTCTCCTGAACTCCATCTTCTACACTCTTCCTCCTCATGCTCTGCCTCTTTTACACTCAAGAGTTACTGCCGAAACAAAACCCAATTTGTTGCAGATGGCTAACAATTTTCCATGTACAGGCAAGAAGTTATGTAATGCATAACTCTTGCTGTGTTCCCTTGTCTTAGTGAAGAGGAGAAAATCATTCATAGAAAAGAACATGGAAATATTGGGACAGATGTAAACATCCCTGACAGGAGGGAGACATGGGCAGTAAGAATAATTGAGTGTGTTAGAAAGGACTAAAAGAAAGCAACAGGAAGGGGAAGGATGCATGTCAGAGAGGAGGGGAAGGAAGTGGCTGTATATCACCTCAGATAAAGTCTTCCAGTTGCTTTAGATTCCTGTTCAGTTACAAGGAAAGCACTTCCACAGAGAGAAAAAACCAAGACTCCTTAAACCCCTGTAGAATAAAATCCCCACACAGCCCCACAAACTTCTCATTCATCCACTGTTAAACTCTTAGTTGTTCTTTCTTCAGTCTGGTACTACCACCACATCACCCAGTAGAAAAACACTGGGTAACTTTCTGTCTTAGTTTCCAATCGCAGTTAAGATACTCAAATGCATTTATAGGTTTGTCTCTATTTAGCTTTTCTTCAGCATTTATAGCAGCAAGATCTCAAACGTTGTGTATTTTACATAGCATAGCATTTGGTATGAAATTAAATTAGAATAGGATTGGATTAACTCAGAGGCTACTGTTTGTCCTAGAAGGCATATATTCCTACCCCTCAGACAAATCAGAGGCTGCTCTTTACCTGATAGTATTAGGCCTTAAGTCACAATAAAAACCTTCTTTACAAAAATAGCTAAGGTAAAAGCTTTCTATAACTTGCAAAATTTGCAACAAGTTAACTGCACATTAAGTGTACACAATTATTCAGGTTTTTTTAAAGACTTGAAATTGATTTCACTTTGTAATTGATGTTCTATGAACTACTTTCATAGTTATACTGCTTTGTAGATTCCAATGGTACATACAAGATGTCACCTTATTCCCTCCAAGAGGGACAGACTTCTTACCAAAATAGGAGTAGATACTTGTAATCATATCACCAAGAGTTAACAATGCCTATTAAGTACATCTGTTATTAATAGTTTTGTCAGTATCAAAGAGTAAATATTATTTAGAGCAATGGAAATTATCGTGTTAATTATTTTAATACTTTCTACTTCATATTTGCTATATCAAAGAACTTTGTATGCACATTTACCAAAGAACAAGTGTTCTGCCTGAAGATACTATTTCTGCACTGCTGGAAAAGCGTGTCTAGGGAGCCAGAAAGCTCTCTGAAATAATGCTGCTTCTCAGACTGAAGTTTTAATTCTTGTTTATTCTTCAGCCCTTTGACATAAACTTCACAATAAACTATCTGCTTATACGCTGCTTGTCTAGGTTCCCCCTTCTCCCATATCCCACCCCACAGAAGCAGATCATCCTCATGCATTCTAAATGTTAGTGACAAAAGTTCTGAAATCATATTTCTTAGATGATTTTGTACAGAACTTTGTACGCACCAAATAATTCTTCATTAAAGGTTCAGTAGGTTATAACACACTCAAAGCTGACATGATGCTCAAGATTTGTTTTTATGCTAAGCCAAGCACAAACAGGCATCGAAAAAACACTTTCCATATTACTGACAAAAATTCTGGTAGTAACTCACCTTTCAGAAAACAAGATTTCCACCACTACCACACCTACAGCTTTAGTTTTGTTTCTTCATTGGTAAACAATGAATAATATCTCAGGTTGGATATTGGGAAAAACAGCTCCAGAAGAGTGCCCAGGCACTGGTACAGGCTGCCCAGGGAGATGGTGAGACCACTGGAGGCGTCCCTGGAGGCATTCAACAAATGTGTAGGTGTGCTACTTAGGGACATGGGTTAGTGGGCATGGTGGTGATACACTACTAGTTGGACTGTATGATCTTAGTAGCCTTTTCCAACCTTAATGACTCTATGAGTCTACAAAAATCTTTCTATAATCATCTGCTGATTTTCTGAAGGGTAGCAGTTGTTCTCTAAAGAATGAGTTAGAAAAGTTTAGAATAAGACAAGTACATTTGAATTCCAGCTCAGATGCTTAAAGTCTGGTGAGTATAAATTTATAAAGCCAGTGACAACTAATCTCTCAACAGAAGAATGTGCTTCAGGTGCTCCTAACAAATACACATAATTGCATCTTTAGTCACATGTTCAAAAAAATGTCACTTATTCACTGCAGAGAGACAGAACATGTTTTTCAGTTCTTCTGAAAGCTCTGTGGAAAGTCATGACATTCACATGAGCTTGAATGTCATCAACCAGATACTATACACTACATGAACAGCAGTTTCTCAGCTGTGCACAAAAAGTTAATCCCATTTGATTTTGTACTAAATGGTATATTGGTGTGCAACAGCAAACACCAAAGCTAACAACAAAGCCAACAAACCTTAGAAAGCAAGGCAGCAAAACAGGTAATCAAATAAATGCTTTTATTTGATCATCTCTAAGTGCAGCGCTGCCAAGTTTGCCAGCTTGCACCCCATCTCCTTCCCTATAGCCCACAGTTCATGTCCAACAGGAATAGTTTTTCTGGCATAGCAATAAATGTGAAAGGATTTTAGCTCAAGCACTTCCTCCTAACTGTGCCTACAGCTGACACTTCTCAGTGCTTGTTGATGATAGTTTTGCAAAAGCTGAACTGGTTGGAAGGTAATAGTCCATTCCAGACAAGTGCCTCAGGCCAGTATTTCAGCCAGAAGTTCTTGCTAGAACAGCCTGTCATTTTCAAGAAATATCAATTATGTTTTCCTCCTCACCTTCTTTCCTCTTTTCCCTCTCCCCAGAAGAGTTTGTTTCTTCCATACAGAATACCTATTTTTTGTCCAGCCATAACTGGATGTCCATACACACATTCTGAAGCATGGTGGTGTGAGGTAAATCTCACCTGGCTACTGGTGAGACTAGTTTTTGTCTACAAACATCCACCTAAACTCAGAAAAGCTAAGATTTTTCTCTTTTGTTCTTCAGAGTTTCTAATCTACTTCCATTCATTTCCCTCAAAAAAAAAAAAAATCCATCTCCATAGAATACATGACATCAACATTATTTACCATTGATCCTCTCAGGTAAAAGAGTATAACAGAAGAAAAAAAACCTGCGTGATCAGCATCACCAGGCAGAGTTGCATTTAAGTTGTACAGGTAATATAGTAGTTGATGCTTCTTTGCTAGATATGGGTATCATCATTTTGAGGAGGTCAGAAAGTCAGCAGACCTACAGTTCATCATCTGCATAACTGCATCAGTCAGAAAGAATACTTTAATGTTCAGAACATGATCTGAGTAATGCTGCAGCACAGTGGACATTCACATTCTTTCACTCCTCGTTTCTTTTTTCTGCTATTTCTTCCTTCCCTCACACCTGCACTTACCCCACTCTCCCAGTTCTAGTCAAGCACAGGAAAAGGCACATCCCTTAGCCCTTGGTGAGGAGTATCCTGGCTCCATACAGTGTTTCAGTATCCCTTTCCATTTGTAGAAATGTCAGGGGAAGGAGTATTCTAAAAAGCATAGAAACCTCAAGAGAAAACAGAATGTCTTTGAAACCAGAACATCTTTTGTTGTAGATTCTTCTGGTTCATGCCGAAGCTCTAGAACACAACTGGAGTAAGGAAACGAAAGTCAACCATAGCTACTTGAGGAAAAAATAAAAGCTAGTTCATTAAGTTCAGAGATCTTGTCAATATGGCTTCAGAGACTGGTACCTGAAGAAATCAAGGTGAAGCCAGATCAGAAGTTAAACTGCCAGTCACACTTTTCCTTCTTGGACTTGTGTGCAACCTCTGTGGAACTTCTTACTGCACTTGCTTTTGAAATAAAAGCAAAATCTTTCAGCTACTCCTGCTTATTGTAAGAAGTGGAATAGATAATACTAGGCTGGTGTTGGTACTTCAGTCTGTCACAGCATGCAACATACTTTTAGATGTTTTGTGCATTCAGAAATTGTATTTGCTCTTCTTTAAGAATTTATTATATACTGTTGTAGTAACTGAAAAAACTAAAATATCAGTTAGTGAGCAAATATTAATGGAAATAAGGAGCTCATAGCTCATACAATTCTAGAAGATGCAGACAGGAAATTACTTCAGAATTTGCTTCCTAAGGATTAAACAATTTAAAGGAAAAAAAACTGTGCCACAAGCATGTTTTGAAAAGAAGATTCTGGAAGGAACAGATTTCTACTAGCTCCCAGTCACAGGCTGCAAAGTTGCTCTGACGTTTGCAGAGAATGCATGAAGAAAACAGTCCTCTTCTAAACTTTTCATTAAGTTCTACACCTAACTTAATTGAAAGCAAGTCTTCTACGCTATAATGGACATTAAATTTTCAGCTACTGCAGCTTTTAGGCCTCATGTTACAGAAGAGCACTTTCATGATAGACATCCTATACAGCATCGTGTACATTTATTTTTTATATTAACCCACTGCCAAGCAGTGATGCGTGAGTTTCTACCTAAATTCACAAGCTGACAATGAAGTATAACTCCCTGCATACAGAAAAAACTGCCATCTTTTGTTCTACTGAGGTAATCAAGAAAAAACTTTAGGTTCGACCTTATTTAAGACAAGAAGCATTTAAAGTTGTATGACAAGCCTCTCTTCATTATTGAAAAGTAGTGCAGTGAAAGAGCTGTCACAGAATCATTAAGATTGGAAAAGACATCTAAGATCATCTAGTCCAAGCATCCATCTATCACTAATAGTGCTCCCTAATCCACATCCCCAAATACCGCATCTACACATTTCTTGAACACCTCCAGGGACAGTGACTCCACCACCTTCCTGGGCAGCCTGTGCCAGTGCTCCAATTACTCCCTCAGAGAAGAAATTCTTCCTAACATCCAAACTGAACCTCCACTGATGCAACTTGAGGACATTTCCTCGTCCTGTCAACTCCCACCAGTACACTATTTCCTTTCCTGAATGAAGGAGACTGCTGCAGCCTGCTCAAGAGGTCTCTCACCAAGAGAGCAACAAAACTTTCTTCCAACATCTTTTTCATGAAGGTATTTGGAACATTTTATCACTCACTACCTATACTTGGTTTTGTTCAGTCAGTGCTTTATATTCTGGCTCTCAAAATAGTATCCCAAAGGGAAAAATATGTTTTCTTTAGATAAAGATTAATTTTGTTGTACCAAACCTGAGATTTTGTCCCAATTGCACATACATCTGAGACAGAGCACAAAGCACAATTTGTGATGGGATCTGACCACAAGAATGTAAAACTGCTTTTCATGAGACCCAGTAAATGTGAGAAGCTTCATACGTGTGCAGTCTTGACAGTAGAGGGCTCTTCTCATTGTCTTTTGAATATATCTAGAAGTCTGACTTGAAAACTCCCCAAGATGTGCATAAAGAAGGTAGAAAGCCTTTCCAGCACGTGAGATGGCATTACCAAGTGCAGGACTCAACACTTCAAGGTTCCCAGAAAGCAGTTTGTAGACATGAAAGAAAGTTTATTGGGCATTAAAAGCTCACTGAATTTTTGCATTAATTATTCCTCTCCACCACAATCCAGTGTCTCAGTTTGCTGTATCTACATTGTATTTCAGTTATTGCAGCATTAGCTTTTCTCAGAAAGAAACATAAGTTTTTTTCCATGAGATGAAAAAAAAACATAAAAGGCTCTTCCTTACTACCAAAACCAAAGTCTATTTCTGTCCATGTTTACAGAGATCAGTTTTCATTTCCTTTTCCCCTCCTTGGTTGTTACACCATTTGACCTAGTTCTCATTACATTGAATTGAGGCAATATTAAAAAATATATATATTCCTAAGCAGGCACTTATATACCAGTTTATAGAAAACACAGAACTACCGGTAAATAATTTATGAATGCTAACCTTGAAAAACAATATGAACCTAACAGTAAGGGACGGGCAGAAGATGTAAAGTCGGCCAGATGCAGCTTGATGCTCATACGCAGGTGCATAGCAACAGAAGGCACAGGATAGGAACACTCTTGTAAAGGTATTAGTCACCGTTTAGTTTAGAAAGTGACACAGGAAAAAGCAACTTACCATTTCTGAAGGCTTAAGGAGTCTCGAGAACAGCATGATCTCCAAAAAGACATAGTGCTACCTCAGCTGCTAACCCTTAAATCGGGTGAGGAGGGGGGGGACACAGGTTCTAGTCCATCCACCAGTATGTTAAAACATAAGCAGCCAGAATACAAGCAAGTATACGACCAGGATAATACAGTTCTTAACTATTTCAGATATCCCCTAAAAAACAAACAAACAACAAAAAAACAGTGCAAGTCCTTTAATTAACCTTTCTCAGGCATACTAAATACACACTGTTATGTTCTTCAGGAATTTACTTTGGGGGAAAAAAAAAAAAAAAATCTATCTATCTCCTTTCTGCTCTTTTACAGAGAAGATATGAGAAGTTTGTACAAGATATACAGAGGGACAAACAACTAGACTACCCAAACATGCAGATTAATAGAATTTATGGACAGGGAGATATATCTCATTCCTTGATAGCTGCATTTCTGACATAACCAAATACTTTGAAAAGAAACATCAGAGTAAGAAAGGAAGAACTCATGGCTTCAGCACAATACCAAAAATCCTGCTTTGGCTTACAGTGAACTCACAGACAGATGAAGCCATACCAGTACAGGCATCTCCACGAGATACTGCCTGGCTGTCCCCCACACCCAGACTGTTGGGTGGCTCTGAAAGCCCCTAGCTGCAATTGCACAGGGCTGCACACAGCGCACACCCAATCTAAGGTGTTCCAGCACCTGCAGCACAGAGAAATCATTACACCCCCATAGCAATCCATAACACCTCTTTCATGGAAAGTATTAAAATACTTAACTTTCTAGGCCAGTACAATACACACACACCTTCAGAATAATGAAAAAGGATACTTCACCCTTGCTTCTCCTCTGATCTACTCACATCATATTATCTTTAAGTGAGCTATATCTTCTAACCTCAAGCTTTTTGTAACAGATGCTCCTGATTGTCTGATTTCCTACAGCTGGGCAGGTATTAATGCACTCCCAGTGCTGGGGCAGGCAGCAAAGCCCCTCAACAGCTCTCACCCAGCTTCCTCCTCTTCTAAATTTATTTGATCTGGAACAGTAAATGGTCTTCTGTGAGAGTGTAGGTGAAACCTCCATCTTTGCAACATATTTTATGCTGAGAAATGTTGTTCCATAGCTATCTTGAAAGACTATTTTTCAGGGGGTAATGTGTCCCGTGCTAAAGGCTGATGGTTGCACAAGGATTGCCTAGGCTGGGTTTGGCTGATCTGTGCAAAACAATACACCATATTTGATAGGATTTGCATGGACCACTGACCTCAGCTTTCAGCCTGCCTTACTGTATGGCTCAGGCTACGTGAGTCTGTGCTGGAAAACACATAAGTTGCACTAGCAGAAAACTCTTATAAAATATTAACAAGCATAAAATAGTCAAACCATTCCTCACACAATCCTGTACTTGAGGACTTGCATCTAAATGTTTGATGTCATGAGGGGATATTTTTCTCTAAGTGTGTATAACTCTTGTAATACTAAATGAGAATACTTTCCACGATGTCACACTAACACATTCATTGACTATCCATTAGCGCAAAAAGGGGTCTGACTCATAAGACCAAAACAGAATGCAAATATAAGAATTTTCTAGCTGTTAGGGAAGAAGAAACACCACAGAGAGAATCCCTTTGCCACATTCTGTGAGAGCTCCCCCAGGAAGAAATATGAAGTCACATAGCTTCCAGATTTTATAAAGCGACTTGCCATATTTATATGTGCTAAAAATCTAGAGACTTATTTTGGAGTAAAATAGGGAATAAAGGTAGGGCCACACAAGATTTCAGATGGCTGCTACTAAAAAAGGACTAGCAACATATAAAAATTTTTATCGGTCTCTGAAGTTAAAAAGGCGATCAACATGAATTACACTACTGGCTTAAAGGAAGGCAAAAACTTTGGAGCCTAAAAAGAGAATGCTGCAAATATTATTGCTAAATATAAAGTGATGTGGCTGAATTTATAAAATTCTTACAAAACTGAAAAGGACAATGACATATTAAGAGAATGTATATACACAAAGATGTATAAATCATGAAGAAGAAAAGTATGTCCTGGCTAACATAAATAGGTCATCAGGTATCAGAAAGGATGTGATCAGATAAACACTTCCCCAAATTAGTCAATGTCCCTATCTTTGCTTGTGCTTCTTTTAAATAATCACTCTCCTTTCTGAAATCTTTCATTCTGTAAATGTATATTTACTGTTGTCCTCAAAAATGACTTTTATTATCTCCTAGTTTCTCCATGAAATGTTTAGATTTGCTTATTTTATTAAGAATGCATATACACAGCATGCTTTCTCTTCCAATAGGAGAGAGAGATATTTTGTCTAACTTTCTCACTGATATGCTGAAATGTTTGGTGCTAGAAATATCATTATCTAGATATGCTATTTTGTTTTTTGTTTTTTGTTTTTTTTTTTTCCTTAGGTAAGTGGCTGAGTCTTTAGAGAACTTCATTTTCTATCATAGGAAAGATCACCTTTCAGATTGTTTCAGAGTGATTCAATAGCAGCCAGCTGTAGATTTAAAATCACATTTCCTAGGTCTTTATATCATAATGCCACTAGTAATAAGAACATTTTGAGTTTCCATTCTTATAACCATAGCCACATAACTTTGAAATAACAATCGTCTCTAATAATTGTATGCTAACTGGTGACTGATTGCAAAATTGATAATTCACTTTGAGAAAAGCTAAAAGTCTTTATGCAGCAAAAAGCCTCACAGCTTTAATAAGAGAGAGATTTGCGGGATTGACACCTGGTAAAATCCAGCATGTTTTGGCATGTTTTGCAGTCTGTGTTTTTCCAGTGCTTTGCACACTGAGGAAAAGCAAAATTATTGCTTCTTTCTGTAAGTTCCAGTTTGGAAATCTATCATGGAAAGAATAGAAGGGATTAAATAGACCTGAGAGAACCATATTATGAAGGTGAGAAAAATTAAATCCACTTTTGCAGGAAAAATTTACCAAACTTTCAACCATTTTCACAGCAATTACCACCGTAGTCTGTACGAACTTCTTTAAAACTAGTTCTCATCAGAAGTATCATAGCGTTACTTTAAAGACAAAGCTGATGGGATTAAGAATAAATTCACTACTTTGAATAATATTTCATATAATGAATTATATCAGCTAAGATTGGGTAACTTCTGTTAGAGGTAAATTTAGCACAGGAAATACTGACTACTCACTTTGCACTGAGTTCAGTTACATTAAATTTAATGTCTTACAGCAGAAAACACCAGACTTGGCCTTCCAGCAGAACACAAAAAGAAGATGGCAAGTAATGGATGTTTCACATAAATCAGTTCTAGCACTGAGTACTGGGTTTTTGATCATATGATGTACAAGATTTAGATTTCAGCCTGCACTGCATTGGGTATTCATGTATGCAAGGAAACACTCCATTAGTCAGCTCCCAGTAGGCCTTTTGTTTATTCCTGTGTTACAGCATTTTTAACAGCAAATTTCTAAGTACAGTTTTCTCTTGGCTTTCAGAACATCATAATTTTCAAGCGAAACAGGAGTTTAGGGGATAACAATAATTGGTGGAAAATGCACACCAAATGTAAGTCTACATTCATCATATGTTAGTGCTGAGACCTTTTTTAGGTGCCTCATTTATCAGATATGACAAGTTTTAGCATCTTAAGAGTTCACTTACATTAGCACTCCTATGTCATAAATTGTAAATTAGACTTTTTACTATGAAGCTTAATCTATTTTGACTCAAATTATTTGCAATTTTAATAGATGGCAATATGCAGATCCTCACTTCTGAACTATAAGAAAGGATCTAGCAAACATGAAAGTGATTCTGTTAAATTCATACAAGCCTATAAGTCTCAGGAATGGGTTTAAAATTTTCTTCCTCTAATTTTATATTACTTCTTCCCATTTTATTGTATTACTGTGCTCAAGGGGCAACAGACCAATGAAAAGTGGTTCTGTATTGCTCATATCATTTCATGTTGAGAGCAAAATGTAGTGACACAGGTGTAAATAGAAGATTTTGTCCTTGTTACATGGCTCAAAGCTTAACTCATAAATAAAAGTAAGGAAAAAGAAGGCTGAATTCTTGCCTTATTTAATTCCCCATGGGGCAATTCTATTGTTCAATTAATTTTTGGTAATTGCAGAACCTGGGAAATGACTTAAATTTAGGCTGTTTTACTGGCATTTTTGCTCTTAAATTTAGATCACTGGCCTTGTTAAATACATCCTTTAGTTATATGGCCATGAACTGAATGGCTGTTAATCTATTTGACATGATAATTATGCCTGCCATTGAGTTTACTGCTTGCACTTTGAACAGCGCACTTCAGAATGCTACCTATTCAGAAACCCTTTTGTTAACCAAGTAAATAGTTTTGAAGGTCCATGAGATTACTGATATATGAACCAGTGATTCAATACAGCCAGTATATTTGATGGGGCCTACTTATTTGTCTTTAGCAGTGGCAACAGAAGTACGCCAGGTGGTAAGTCCATGACACTATGTAGCTGCAAATCACTTCATCAAATCACAGAACCATAGAATGGCTTGGGACAGAAAAGGGCTTAAAGACCATCCAGTTTCAATCCCCTGCTGTGGACCAGCTGCAGCCCTCTAGATCAGGTTGCCCACAGCCCCATCCAGCCTGGACTTGAGCGTCTCCAGGAATGGGGCTCCACCGCTGCTGTGAGCAGCCTATGCCAGTGCCTCACCACCCTCTGAGTAAAGAATTTCTTCCTAATATCTTATCTAATCTCCCCTCTTTCAGTTTAAAGCTATTTCCTCTTTTCCTATCACTACATGCTCTTGTAAAAAAAAAATTCATCTCCAGCTTTATTGTAGGCCCCCTCTAGGTACTAAAGGCTTCAATGAGATCTCTTCAGAGCCTTCTCTTCTCCAGGCTGAACAAACCCAGCCCCCTCAATCTATCTTTCCAGGAAAGGTGCTCCAGTTCTCTGATTATCCTTGTAGCCTCTGGACCCACTCCAATATATCTACATTATTCTTACACTGCGGCTCCCAGGGTGCTTACTGTCTGCAGTAAAGGTGCTTGATCAGGTTGGTTCCTTCCTCAGATTTATTTCAATCAAATAACACCTTACATAATAGGTTGCTTTCAGTACATATGCACTGTAACAGTACCCATTTACTTCCAATTTCAGCAAGTTTATGGAAAACAGCATGGACGTGGTCAGGGGTTTAATTCTGTGCCAGTGCTGATCAATGAAGGTAATGCAGCTCCTTTTGCTGTTGAACTCCAAGATAGAGGTTTTACCCTTAACACTGATAAAATGCATCATGGTGGTATACAGGATGCAATGCATAAATTGACTCCCTCCTGCACATACAGGACTGTTAGGGCACACTCTGCATAGTAGATGCTCATAAATATTAGAGGAAGTTCTCTCCATTAGAGTATCACACTAAGCAGTATTTCTGCTGCTGAAGAGAGGTTTTTTGACTTTTTTATTGATGTTTTGCTCAGAGGTTTCCCACTTTCTGTCCCATGTCCTTTGCCATTCACCAATACTTTGGAGTTAGTTCTAACTACAAGATGCTTTAGGATATAAATCAGTCACACAGGTGTTCCTTTCTTCTACCTTGCTACTTTTCAAAGGATCACATTTGGACTCTTGAGTCCAGAAAGACACAAGAAACTTAAATTTCAAGCTAGCAGCTGTAAAATCTTCCAATTGTTACTTATTTAATTATTGACTTCAATTAATATCATCGAAGAGGAGATAAATGAGGGAAGAAAAGGAACATACACATGACAATCTTATTTATTGGACAGAATGAGTAATAAGTGTCTGTTTATTTTTCCCGAAGGTAAAAAAAATATCAGAAGAAACAGACTTTTAAAAATGTTTCCCTTAGAATTATAAGGAGGAAATTTCAGTTTCAGTGTTTTTAATGAAAAAAATTAAAGAGCCATCATTCTATGTTTATGAGCAACACACCCCAGTGCCAGCCTCTGAAAAAATAAATGCAAACATTGGATAGTAAGTCTGAACTTGAGCTGCAGGGGTAGCAGAAATGGTTTCCACAAAACCCACTGCAGCAATTCTTCTCCACGGGTATTACTATAGTCTACACAAAAAGGTGTCATTTAAAAGTTCAAATCAGAACTTTCTTGGCAAAAGAAGTAGTTTAACTGTGAAAGCAATTCAAGATATTTTCAACACTGGATCTCGGTCTCCTAATGGAAAAAACACAAGCAATGTATTCTTAGGCCAAAGAACAGATTACTTTTTAAAATGTAAACCCCAGCTTGTACCTGGCCTGCCTGGCATAAAATCATATTAACGGGCTGTAATGCAAGGTGACTTCATCTTCATGTAAACAGCTAATATTTAATTTAGGCATGTATGGTGAGCAAATATGTAAGTGTATTAATCCATTGCAATCTTCTGATGTATACTGCAGCCGTGTGATTTGATTTGAATTGATTTTGCAACTGACTTTGGTGACCTCCAATAAAAAAAATTGTTGCACTCACCGCAAAATGATTTATGATGGCAGGACTCTCTATTACATAAATACTTTCCAATGCATTAGTCAGAAATCAACTATCTTACTTCATTAAACCAACATAAATAATCAATTCTTATCTGATTTACCAGGATTTTATGCAAGAAAAAATATTCTACCTTTATGCCAAATGGAGTTAAAATGTTGATCATGTAATACGAAATGTCTCTACCTTAGTGTGTAAGTGCGACTAATCAAAATCAGAGGCTGCATTCAAGATGTTATCTCTGATCAAATTCCAGGTTGCACGTTACAAGAATTAAATGCACTACTTCAGCACTTATAGCTAACCATGCATATGCATATTTTGATAATAAATAGTGCTGAGCATTAACACTGTGCCATTTCGAATTTAAATGGCCACCTAGTTTAATCACAATGGAAAACCAAAGACGTTGCTTAAATATGAGCATTTTACAAATGCCATTAGGAGACAAAGTCATTACTGGCAACACATTAGTAACATATATTTTATTCTAAAACATCCTGAAGCACTTTACTGTATGCATATGCTTGTGAATGCTAATATGTGCACACTGACATTATACACAGGAATCACTTCAATCATTATAGATACAGATATAAAATTTGCTTCCTGTGCACATGGAGACAGAGAATAACACATCTGCAGAAGCAATACGCTTTCTTTTTAATTTAAAAGGATAGATTTACTACTGAATCTATGGCTGCTTATTATAAAGCAGAGACATTAAAAAGGATTTTCAACCAACACCCACATGATCATCAATACTTCTGCCAGAATGCGGTTTACCACAGACCTCTACCTTCTCAGCCTAGTTACAGAAGGCAGAAAGAGTAGGACATGGTATTATTTCATCCTCTAAATGCTAAAGGTTTATAAAATGGGAACATGACATTGACAATCAAAACTGCAATTCAGAAGCACCTCAGTTACTTGCTGTCTGAGCCAGAATTAGGTAAGCTCTTCTTTTATACCTCCAAGAAGCTAAAATATCTAAGATCATATCTCTGGGCAATCCCTACAGCTACTCTGGAGACAAGACTGAGCAGCTGCAATGTCTAAACCAGAACTAATCCATAAGTTAAGCTCTTGTCTATATCTCAATGCAAATCTGATTGTGTATGCAACCCAAATTTCATTTTGCTAACAAGAATTTTGATAAGTCATTATTTAACACATAATATCATCATTTAATCCATAACATATAATGTACAATCCCCAGAGCAAGGACAGGAAGCTGTGATTTTCGTCTTTCAGATATCCATTCCAGTCACTGAACAACAGACACCTTTACTTTGCCTGAAGTCTCCCTCTGAGCCGTTTGCTTGGATAGTAATTCTGCAGTAAAACTTAGATTGTCTGGTCATCTTTTGTAGTCATATGACTTCCACATTCACCCTAGCCCCTTAAGTTCAAAATGTGCGGAAAAATGAAGGTATGAAGAACCTCAAGCAGAAAATAAAAAAGATTCTGTATTTCCTGTTCCTTGTTTATTTACTCATTATAATAACAGAAAGAGGTGATTTACTTAGTGAAATACTGCGAAGAAGTGATCAGGAGACGGATATTTCCACAACACCTCCTCTTCCCTTGGAAGATATGCTTTACAAAGAAAGCAACTAAGTCATTCCAGACCTCTAGGTTCATGAAAAGACTTTCATGGCATTTTCTTGAGGAGTGCCTCAAGGAACATGGTATAACTCAGCATCTCCTGTATACTGAGAGTTTTGGAGAGCTCTCAGCCGCTGTGCAATGGCCATTTTTGTTTCAGGGGACTTTTTCCTTGGCATGTCAACTGCACTGAATCCCCTTAGACAGTCAGCCAAATGTGGGCAGCGTTGAGCTCATGCTCCCATCTCTCTGAGATATACAGCATAGGCATAACCTTGCACTGCCTAGGAATCCTAGACAGCTTGTACAGGCTCTCCAGGCTAATGCAACAGCCCACTACCCAAAGACAAAGCATTGTAGAGTCCAAGTCCTTTTTAAGATTCAGTGCAAAGATGAATGATTAATAGTAAATCCAAGTCATGCTCAAGATTCTGTTGATGCATTTATGACCCTTATCTTCCCTCACTGAGGTGTAGGTGTCTGCTGCTGTGAGGGATCTGAATTTCTGTAATACTGTCTGAAAATATACAGAGTGCAGCTGTTACAAAACAACCAAAGCCTAAAACAGGGAGCTGCTGCTGTATGCATACCTGTACTGTGCTCAGCAGGAATCACCTGCCTGACTTTCATAAACAATGCTCAGCTACCAACATCTGAGCTAGAGGACCTGTTTACTTAGCTATCAGCTTCTGGGATTCCTGTTCTTTGTTGGCAAAAGTTAGACATCAGAGAGAGACTATTACCAGCATGCACCACAAGTAATACACAATTTGCCAGATAAGTTAGGACTGGCAACACTTTGAGTTCCACAGTATTTTCTTTCTGTAATGAACTGCAGGATCCTCTACAGATACCTGAAACACTGTGAAGACAGACACAGGATTGAACCCGTCTCTCTTTCAGCCCCTTGAGCTACATCAGTAACTTTGCTAGCTGCCAGGAAATAACAAACCCCTCTCCCTCTTTGAAGCAAAACATCTGATCTTGGTCACAAAGTCTTTGCCTCACACTACTAACAGAAAATTCAGGAAATATTTGATAGTTGGAAAGGAAAAAAAAGCAATACAAAAAACAAAACAAAAACAAAACAAAACAAAAAAAAACCCACACACAAAAAAAGAAAAACCACAGAACTCTTTATGGCATTTTAGAATTTTGCCATCAGTTTCTCTTCTCTCTGTCTATGATCCAGCACCACGAGGGAAAGAATAAAAATATTTGTATCAGAGGATTTCTCTTTTCAAAAAAGGAATATTGCTCTAACTAAAGGAATTGAAAACAGTTTCAAATACTAGAACATCTACCATACCTATGGACTTTTTCCAGTTGCTATATTTTTTATCTACTGGTAAAATGCTGTTGTATCTTCCAAGAGCTTCTACTTCATTGAAGTTTCTGGAATTAGAGTTTCTGCTATACTTTGAAGAGGTTTCTTGCTGATGTTTCCTAACCACCAACATACCTATGGAATTCCACTACACTGTACCATCTTCATACAGATATAATTAAAAAGACAACAGATGAATACAGGCTTAAACAGAAAATGAAATAAATAAATTTAAATAAGTGACAACCCCACTGAGGCACAGACAAAACCAGTCAGTTACAAGGAGGCATTTTCCTTAGGCAAAGATTTTTCAGCATGATGCACTGCCAGAACATTTTCCTGTAAGACTAGCTCATTATTTTTATGTTAACTTCATGTACAACAGAAGGTATAATACGTAGTTCAACATTCTTCATTTCATCTCTTCTTATGTGTGCATCTTTCATTTCAACTCACACTGAGCAGTGGCACTATAGCATACGCATTTTGCAATGTCATACAGTAGGTTTTGAGATGGGACAATAATACTGTCTTGATTACAAGGCACTTAAAGAGTGGATCAGGTAAAAGTGCAGTTTGCAAGGGCTAACATCTGCAGAGATATCAAGTCAAGACAGGAAATCACTTTGAATTTGGATCTCCAAATTTGCAATTTAGTCCTAAAGCAGAATGCTTAAAAAGAAAAGCAATGACGCAAATAGTCCCCAGGACTCTTTAGGCTGAGGCTGACCAGCTGTTTCAAGCATAGCTGCTCAAGGACCATTAAGAGGATAAAGAAAAAGGAAAATTTTAACTCCTGCAAATGGTTTGATTGTTGTTCATCTGGCTTTATTTTTCACTGATGATAATCTGCACTCAGGAGTAACAAGTGCTGCACAAGCTAAGTATATGACACTTGACTGCCTTTCTAATGGCAGTGGTGAATGGGAACCAGATAGAATTGGGTTACACAAACTCTGATTTAATGGAGTTCATTTTTTAATGCATGTGTTACAAACTGAGACTTAAAAAAATCAAAAAAGAACAATGGAATTATGTAGGTAGCTTACACTATCAGGTGTAGTACTATTACAGAGAAAGAAATGACGTTTTGAAATTGCAATTCATATGCCTTTTTCAAAACAAATAGTTGGGTATAAAGGAAATGTCTCGATGAATAATGGAACTCCTATTAGTGCAGTGTGCCCTATGTTTAGAAGTTTGCCTCAACAGATGAAATGGCCACCTCCTTTGATGGAATTTTTCCAGCACAGAGCTAAAAAAAAAAAAAAAAAAAAAAAAAAAAAAAAAAGCATAGGAGAAACAATGTCATGGTCTGATACTAAATTGCAGGTGAGCCTTGTTAAAATGATATTTTCCTATGTGAACTATATATTTCTAGGTACTGCCCGCAGATGTTACTTTCAAATGTCTTTTCTCCATCTTTTCTATTTTCTACAAATTATTTTGGTCTCAGAATGAAGTGAGCCCATTTATCTATTAGTTTCAGGTTTATCACATCAAATTAAACATGAGAATACTCAGTAATTACAAATCACTTCGCCCTAGAAAATGGGATAATGACAGAGTCCTTGAAATCAATGAAGGTTAAAGCTGCATGTTTATAACAACGTTTCTATAAACCACAGATAAGATGCTGATTAGGATATTATATCAGCAACAAAACAATTAAAAGTTATATTTAAATCTGAAGGAACAGGTTTATTTTGTGCACTGCAAGGCCTCACAAATGTATCCAGCAAATAAACCACCTGATGTGATGTCAAAGATAACAAACAGGGAACTTTGTTCAAACTTGTCTTATGCCCACACTTTTCTCACAGCTAATCATTCGGGGACATTAACTACATGTGAGATGTTACTGAAAATAACAGTCTGCAGAAAACTGATGGGCCCAGAGTTTTTTCCAATAGGAATGCGTAAAAGAACATTAGATCAGCTAAAACACGGACAAAAGTTTCCAATATAAAAACTGCAGGTTGTATCTAGGTCAATTTTGCGACTATTCATTATTAAAATGAATAGTCATCCTCCCTTGTCCTGCCCGACAGAGATGCTGTCTAACATCTTTTTACCAAAAGACAAACAAAAAAAGAGCTCTGCATGCTTTGTTGAGAGCATATGGAAAGTCTCATGTGCTCATTTCCAAAAGTCAAATGTTACAAGTCTTTCTCAGGCTGTACCTAAGAATGCGTCTGAAGACTTTCCCAAATCTTCAGAAGAATATTATCCTTCTCCAACAGTTAGCAGCATGCATGAAAACAGTAGCAGCGTTTTGTAACTGTAGTACCTGGCCTTTGTAAAGCTACATTTTTTTGTATTCATGAAATTAATTCACCCCTTATAGCCAGCTTAACTTCAGCTTGAACAGCAAGCTTTAGCAGCAAGAACAGGTAAGTTCTAAATGCAGTGCAACGCACCTGACATCAGGGAGTTTTCATAAAGGCCCCAGAATGTCCAAACCAAGAGAAAGTTTGCCAGTGACCTGCCAAATCATCTAATTCCTTCACCTTCATACTGTTGAATACATTAAATTTGCCATATGCGTAAATTAAAGCGCATGCTTTTCTGAATCAAAAGCTGACTTGAATTATGCCTGGCCTTTTTACTTTTGTTTTAAAACAATCTATTTTCCTAAGGGGCTTACTTGATGCAGCAAATTGTCCATATGGAGAATGCTGCAGCTAGAAATCACAAATTATTTCTGTTTTTCTTGCTTTAAACAGCACTAAAGACAACTTTCATTTCAAACGGCCTTTTTTTTTTTTTTCTTTTGAAGTTTTTTTTTTTCTCTTGAAGGCAGATCCAAGGAGGTAATAGTTTAGTTAGGAAAATCCATCATTGTTTCCAGTTACAGCAATATCAATTCTACATTTTCCTGAACAACAGAATGTTAAGAATTTTCTACATCTGGAATCAACCTATCTAGATAAGTAAAACAAAAAAATGTTGAGCTGAACACTCTCCATGAGAGCGTTATATTATTTTCCTGCCCTTGATCTGCTCTTTTCAATCAGCTTTCCCCTCTTTGTGTTTCCTTTAAGTATTAAGGACACAATTTCTGCACAAAGATTGTGAAGTTAATCTGCAGTGGTGGCAGCTCTTTGTTATTATGTGGGTATGATTCTATTGCAACACAGAGGTCACCTCTGGTCTCCTCCAAACCTATCCTTCTAAATAACATGCCAGATCTTTTCTGTCATTGGCATTAAAAAGGATCCAAGTTGTACATAGCATACATGGATAAGCAGAAACTATTTTTGACCTTTTCATCATGAACTTCCATTATTAATAATCATGGCGTTTGAAAAAATAATGCTTAAAGTTCCACTTTAAATAAAAGTTTCATATAGATTTATTGATTTTGCTTTAATGTAAGAAAGCCTGGATCACAGCCTCCTTTGTTTTGATCGCCCATATAATAATCTTCTCCAAAATGATATACACAACTTCCAATTTGCCACTGAACAACAATGTTCACACAAACAATAGCTAATGCACTGTAAGCCTAAACTCTAATTTCTCTGTTTGAGTTCCTGCAATTAAATCTGAAATGTGCCTTTCAAGTGTTCAGAAACCGCATTTGTTTAAAATCTGTAACACATTACTTACAATTAGTTAAAGATGTGAGGCGAGGTGGAGTTATTGTACTGCTCTTCAGGATCTTGAAGTAATAGGATTTTTTTCAATAATCTGTTTTCCTGGCCAACAGCTGGAGTATGAAATTATGAAGAAAAAAACCTGACATTCTCCAAACAATGTAATTTTAGTCACTTAAAATCAGATCTACCTTCCATTACATACACACAACACTATCAGCATGACGCAAAGGAAAATGTTTGTTCAAACCTTCTGAGACGTCTCAACCTATAGATTTGAACTAGATCTTCCTTTACATTATTTCTGTCTTATGTTTAAATCTACTCTCCTAAAGTATATTTTAACTACAGAATTTGATATATTATTTTTCACTTCCAGCTGTATTCAACTTTTAAATTTGATGCCCCAATCAATATCATCCATTTTTATGGTTGTGATTCAATTCTATGACTGAAAAGAAAATCACCACAGAATTGGATCTTACTGCTCCATCTCTTTATGAACAAAGATAGTGCTGCTCTAAAAAGTTCAAAATTTAAAAGGACTAAGGTTTGGGGTTTATATGGTGAATACTGGCCTACCCATGACTTCCATCTGAGCACTGAGGTGTCAGTGCCTGGTTATCAAGGCAACAGAAGTTGCCAGTCTTCTCACTCCTCTCATCTTTTTATTTGTGCCACTCCATGGCACCAGTGAGGAGCCTCTCCTGTGGGACAGGTTCCCACAGCACAGAGCTGCCCTGAGCCCCATAACTAAGTCCTGGTATGAGGAGGATGTGTCCTGAGCCCCAACACAGAATCAGAGAATCACCAAGGTTGGAAAAGACTTCCAAGATTATCTGGTCCAATCATCCTCTTACCAAGACTGCCCACTAAACCCCCATCCCTAAGTACCAATCTGTATGTTTCTTCAACACCTCCAGGGACAATGACTCCACCACCTCCCCTGGGCAGCCTGTTCCAGTGCCAACCAGTCTTTTTGAGAAGCTTTTCCTAATATCCAACCCAAACTTCCCCTGGGATAACATAAGGCCATAACCTCTCATCCTATTGCTAGTTATGTGGGAGTAGAGGCCAACCTCCACCCCAGCACAATCTTATTTCCTGCAGTTGTAGAGATTGATAAGGTCTCTCTTGAGCCTCCTCTTCTCCAGACTGAACAACCCCAGTTCCCTCAGCCAATTCCCACAAAGCCTGTGCTCCAGACCCCTCACTGGCTTCATTGCACTTCTTTGGATGAACACCAGGGCTTAATGTCTTTCTTATAGTGAGGAGCCCCAAACTTAACACAGTACTCAATATGTGGCCTCACCAGTGCTGAGCAGAGGAAGGATCACCTCCCTCCTCCTGCTGGCAACATTGTTTCTGATACAAGGCGGGATGCCTTGGCCTTCTTGACCACCTGGGCTCATTGCTGGCTCGTGTTCAGTTGAGTATTGATCAACACCCCCAGATCCTCTTCCTCAACACAGCCTTCTGGTCATCCTACCCCAGAAATAGCCAGGAGAAACACACCATAAAAACTAGGGAAAAGTTCAAGTTTTGAACAATAAATTCAGCAAATTAATAAACAACCTGATAGGAAGACTGTCCAAAGGATGTCCAACCAAGCAGAGAGTAAGCAGCATGCAATCTGAAGTTTTATAAGGTATTCTCATAATTTTTATGAGTTTGCAAAATCAGCTAGCATATATATACATTTCTTGACAATTAAACATACATTATTTTCACACATTAAGATTGATTCAGATTCAAATAAATAAATAAACAAGCAAAGAGACAGCCAAGGAAAAAAATCCTTCAGAAATAAAGACTTTCGAACTGAAGAGCTGAATTTCAAGCTAGAATATATGCCTTAGGGAAAGCATATGAGAGCTCCTGAAAGTCAAGCTGGTGGGGCAGTAGTTTTGGCAACAAGGTTACAGTTCTGTTTGTTACAGTAACCAACAAGACCTTTGGGATGACTTAGGAGGTATTTCAATTGCTATTGAGGTCATCTAGGAATATCAAGCTATTTTCACAGATAAACTAAACTGGCTTTAAACCTATAAATGAGCATACTAGACATTATTTCTCTGTTCTGATTTAAAAAAAAAAAAAACTTTTGGGTGTTACTTTTTCAAATTAGATTATGTTTGCAAATTAAACAATATAGCAACTCACTTTTAGGTAAACACGGCAGAACTTCTAACTCTGAGGACAAGCAAGCATGAGAACCAATGACCATGGAAAGGGCTGAGTCAGCAACCTTAAACATTACAGATCTATAAATCATCAAAGCTGTTAGATGAACTACAGACTAATATTTATAAAAAATGCTATATGATCATTCCTGTCAGTGTAACTCTGTTATTATGCTTGTTTATAATTTTCAATCTGGGGCTCATCTGTGCTTTTAAAGTGAGAGCAACACAACACTTCCAGAATAGGGAAACTTTCTACACTGTGCATTCTTCTACACCAATGACTAAGTAAAATTTTGTTTCTCAACCATATTGTGTGGAAAGCTATGTTGTTTAAACAACAGCTTTAGACCTAGACAGATAAAACCAAAATAAAATGTAATTGTTATTTTTTTCTCTTACCCTTACTATCTGGGTAATAAAAGATTCATTTTCTCAAATGAAGCAAAGCAGCAGGCTTGTTCTGCAATTTTTTTTCTGCTTTTGTTGGGTGGTAATTTGGCAGCATTAATTGTATTAGTGTTTCTGTCAGCACCCACAACAAATATGCTTGTTTATGAAAGAAGTCAAATTCCAGCCTACTCTGGAATACTAAATATACATCCTTCATCACATCCGGATTTAAATCCAGCTACAACCTGGGATTGATGTATGGTTTACCTAGTGAAACGCTCATAAAATTTCTGTTCCAAATATCATACTAAAAATTAACTGCAGACATTAAACCACAAACACTTTTTGCTTTTGCTTTTGCTTCTTTCTGCTTTCTTTTGTAGCCAATTCCTTTAACCCTACTTAGAATTTGGTATATCACATGCTCTTTTGGTATGGCCTTAAGTTGAATTTACTTTCCCTTGTTTTACATGTTTAGATAGAATACCCTAGGGGTACTGCAGCCCTTTGCACTACTCTTGATGTCCTGCAATACTTAGAAATGGATTCATGAATTTCAACAGGATCAGAATAGGATCTTGAGATCTATGGGCATAGATATCCAGAGAGCCGGGAAGAGATAAAAGTGACACTGCTTCAAGCTAGATCTTTCTCCAGCCCCCGTGGTTGTCCCTGGATATTGCCAGTTCAACAGATCAGAAACCAAATTTCAGCACAGCTATCAAAAATAGTTTAGACATTGCCCTGTGGTCTGTGCAGAAAGGTGTTCAAATATTTCAGATCTTGTGAGAGTTAGGTTGTGTTTTTGCAGTACAAAACTTCCAGCACTGAGGGACAGGCCTTCACTAAACTTTCTTACAAAACGGCTGCAGGGATTCTTGCCCACACGGAGCTGCTGAGGCAGAGCCTAGCACAGGGTACAGTGAGTCTGCCAGGTGTTTGTTTTCTGGAACATTCTGACCAGGTGGATAGAAATGATACTAGCTTAGGCAGATAGGCAGGGAAGGGAGAATCCAGTACACACTGTCCTCCCATCCCGCGTGAGAAATGGGGAACAACAGGTGGGTAAGAAACTTTATATGGAAGCGTACCTTAGCAACCGCGTCGAGCAGATTGCGAGCCTGAGACGCTCGGCCAACCGAGTGCCAGCAGCGACGTCACACGCTTCACAGAAACGGTTCGTACCGGTACGGATGGCGCAGATTGAGCGCGAAATTTCTCCCTCGCCACGAGGGGGCGCGCGCGCCCGCCCTTGCAATGCCGAACAGAGCTTTGCTGCTTCACTGAGATCTTTGCCTGATTGGAAATCATTGATTTTGAGTGTTTCTCACAATCTGCACATGAAAAGAAGCGGATTTCCTTTCTCCAGAAATCTAGACAGCAACCTTTTCTGACCAAGAAGTTTTCAGAAGTGCCTTTTTCTTGGTGGGGAGGAAACTGAAGCAGTTATCCATTTCCAGTGCCACATTCCCTTTCTTATACGTGTGAGTAATGGCAGTAACCACACTTCCAGAAATATAGGGTTTTTTCATTTTAAATTATTCATGTGCTTCAGAATGAGTCTCGTTTCTAATTTTACTCAGAAAATCTGGCTGTTCTTATTTTTCTTACCTTTCGTTATTACAACCAGAACATAAACACTGCAAAAGTAATTCAAGCAGTATTTGGGGGAGGGTACTTTTTTTTTTTCTTCTGGCAACTAATGCAACTCTTCCACGTTATTTCTGCCAAAGAAGAATGATGCTGCCACAGTGACATCTAATCACTTTGAAAAATACCACTTATCTTCTTTTAGAGTACAGTTGTGGGTCTACTGATCTTCAAGAAACAGGAACCATTATGACAAAATTGTATTAACTCCTGTAAACATATTAATTTGGCACTGAGATCAATAGCTTCTGTAAAGTGCACCTTTACAAATCTAATCTGATTCAGACATTAAGTAATGGGGAAGTTACTTTATCTATCTGTGAGTAAGTCAAAATAAAGTTTGCAATCTTAGAAGTATATTCTAGTACTTTGCATTTGGATTCTGAGTACTTCAGATTCTAGCCACCATATATACCAATACAGCTTTCTGAGATTTATTTTTTGCATTCTTCAATAAGTTTGTTTGATATTTGTGTTTGTTTCTATTTTTTTTTTTCCACTTATTTTTTAAGAGATTACACTATGAACATTATTTGATTCTGGCCACACAAAGCAACGATAGAATTGAAACTAAGGCATATATTTCATTCTCATGAAACCATAATGCTACTGAAGGGCAAAATTCTAAAGTTAAGCACATGCTTAACTTTAAGCATTTAAGTAGACTTGTTTTTTTGAGCTGAGGTCTAAAGTTCCTAGTTATAATGGACAACATTATTTAAACTCAGAGACAGTGTGAATGAACTAATGCAGAAATCAATGGTAAAATCTAATAGAAAGCAAGAACATTCGAAGCTTCATTTTTTCTTTCATTTCATTTAACTATAATTATGCCCTTTTAGTACTGTTTTTCCTCAGTCCTCCACACCTACTATGTCATATTTATAAACTCATATTTTAGAACACTAATTAAGAACATATTCACAGCAAGAATAGTGGATGGGCGGACAGAAGGAAAGTGTTCAAGCACCAGAGAGCAAATTAATACCCATAAAAAAGAAATGAAAACGAAGGAGAAAGGGAAAGAGAGAGGAAAAAGGGAGTTTGCTATCTGCTCGCAAATAAACAGAAAATTAGACTGTCAGATGCGTATCTATTGTCTTTTCTGTCAACATTGCACCAGCTTTAATGTCACACAATTGAACTTAACATATATGATTTCCTGAATATTTTGAAAATGTTATTTATGCAACTATTTAAAAAACAAGTACTCAGCTTCACCGATTAAAGTGCTATAG
Organism: Meleagris gallopavo; assembly: GCF_905368555.1. Lineage (NCBI taxonomy): Eukaryota > Metazoa > Chordata > Aves > Galliformes > Phasianidae > Meleagris > Meleagris gallopavo. The sequence continues at coordinate 35,933,982 of NC_139407.1, forward strand.
CATCAGCATTTTGCCGAATAATAGAGTGTTAAAGTATCCCTGTTTACCTGCTAAATGGATGTACACAGTCCTAAGCGTAGGTACAAGTACTCTAGGAGCAGCTTTTCATGTATCATTTTAGCTGATGTTTGATAACAACTCAGTGTGTCTGGGCAGAACCCCAGTTGCATGCAGAAGACTGACAAGACAGAGGAGACTGACTGCAATCTTCCTGCTGTAAGCTCAGAAACTGAAATGATTAGTGAAAAAAAAAAATGATTACTAATTGCCAATAGATTTTTAATTATTGTAAACAACACAGCTACTGTTAATTAACTTTAATGAAAAAGGTAGGCTGTCAGTTATCTTGGAGACTTCTTGCTCTGAAGCTTTCATTCCTGTGACAGATCTTAGTATTCAGGTGCACTGACTTGCTAACATGGGATTAACCTACTCAAATATGTGCTTATTAATGTTTGGCAAATAAAAAAAAAAAAAGAAAAAGAAACATGCTATCAGTTTCTCAGGAAATAAAGAACAAACCCATTTGGTCATTTTTGATTTCTAGTCTTTTCTTAGCTTGTTAAAAAATACAACATGCCGTATTTTAGATATTCATGTAATCCAAAGGACTTCAGCTCAGTCTTTGTTTCATATGAGATTCAGAGGTGGTAAGAATAATTTTCTTAAAATTTAAATGCCTGGTGAAATACCTAAAAGCAAACAATCACATATAACACAGAAAAAATGAGTGCCTGCTCATCCACAAAAAGGTAAATGACCCGCTCTGTAAAGACATTAATTGTATGTTATGTGTTTGAAGTCTGCAAAACAATTTTGTGGCAACTGTCACAAATGTATTAGCCATAACGTCATGAAATGTAAGACTGATATTTAATATTTTATATTTGAGGTCAGAGGACATAATCAGTATCACCAGGGTAATTTTAATCCATTTTTAGAGACCTTTATATAAGAGAGTAATTATGGAAGCAGAAAACACACATGCAAAGAGACCATCCTGTAAAAGGTGTTAAAATGTGCCCTGAAAAAGCATTGAAGGTTTGGATTAGCAGCTTGACTAAATGCTAGAGCTGTGAGCTATCAGAGAACCCTCCACCTAGTTTTCTAAGTCTAAGTTGCTTAAATATACCCGTGCTGCTTAAGTTACAAAATCAGCAAAGCTGCAGCTGTGTCCCTCGCCGAAATTAAAGCTAGAGGTCCTCTTACACTGAAGCAGTTTTACTTCACCTCCATTATCTGCTAGAAAAAAAAAAAAAAAGATAAATAAATTCCCTTCAGGGCAATGACATCTATAGATTGTGTGGAGTAATAGATCTTAATGTGCACTGCCTGTTTCTAAATAACCAGTCCACTAATGAGCTCCCAAGGAAAGCCAAACATAACAGAAGAGAGTCCTGTAATGAAAACACAATGTTTTTAGTGACATTCAGCATTCTCCTTACTACAATGATACATTCACGTTCATTTTACAGGATATGAGACAGTCTTCAGCAAGTGGTGGTTCTGAGTCCTAGAAATTTTGATTCCTAATTTGTGCATTATTGTAGAGGCCTTTCAAAAGCATAATGTTAATTTCATCAAAAATAACTAGTTTGAAAAATCTTAAAGTTGAGGAGACAAAAATGTAAGTGTTTTGAAACTTGAGACATCTATATGTTTCTTAATTTCTAATGGCAAATGCCAAAAATGAAGTTCTTGCAATCCTTACCAACAGATATATTTTTTCACAGATATGTTGGGAGTCATTTATTTTATTTGCTATGTCTGCCTGTGGGGAGAAACAAATGTGATTTACTCTGTATGTAAGCTGTCCTGAGCACAGTGGCAAGTTACACAACAATTAAAACACAGTATGGCTCTTGGGATCTCCAGGTTGTTTGCAGGAGATACTGGTTATCTCTATTTGAGACTAGATATTTGGTGTTCAGAATTATTTCCGGATGAAATGTTAATTCCTTAGATCTCGGGTTATTCATGAGCAACCAATATTCAACATGAGGAACATTTTGACTGAACATTTGGTGCTCTCAATATGGATTGCTTCCTGATTGTTTGCAAGTATCTTAGAAAATCAGAGCGCCGATGCTTGCATTCACAATCCCAAATATAATTGCTGTTACTGCTTTGCAATTGTTGCTTAAAATGGTCTGTTTTGACTAATGTTCATTGCCGAGCTCATACTCCCACAGGATGAATGAAGTCAGTTGGCCCAAATATGAAACAAATCAGTGATGGAGGGTGAGGGAGATGAAATATCCTCCATCAATTTAGATGACAGGTTTATACAGTAAAAGTCCAAGGGTCATATTTGCCAGGGCTGGCACAGGAAATCACATCTGACAACTCCAAGGACAGATCCATCCCAGAGAGGCGATTCACTTGTAACTGTAATCTTCCTTTCTCCCTTTTACCCCCGCTTCCCACTTGTCAGCACATGCAGTGTTCAGATGAAGGAACATACAAAACTGATGTGTTCTCTGGCACCTTCCAATGTGACTGCTATGCTCACACATCAAACAGCAGCAGCTTCCTAAGATTAATGCTTTTCAATGTTGTTTCTACCTTTTTCTTTCTACCTTTCCAGCTACTCTGGGTAGCTGACTGAAAAGCAAAATATCTCTTTAAATAACGTTGTGATACAGTAGTAAATCTCTATTCTCTCCTCCATAATTCTTCAAATATGCAAGTAAAGTAGAACAATTTGGAGTCGAAATTCTTTCTTTTTCCTCTCCTCTCTTTCCATTGTACTTTCTTGATAGGTGAAAGGCTAATTTAGTCTCAAGTGTTCTGTGTCCATCCCAGATACTCAATTTCAATAAATAACCTTGCTGTGAATACATTCTAATTAGTGATTTCATACATGGAATTGAACAGTTATAATATAGTAGGCAAGCGGATCTATTGAAACAGTATAAAAAAGGCATAATTATTTTCAAAAGCTCTGTTGGAATAATGCAGGTAAAAAATTCCCCCGCTGGTGTCTGTTTTCTGTGTCCAATGTATCATTAGCACTTCACACTCAGTCTGTGTTTATAAAAGGTTAGCAACTTGGGCTTCAGCTTGTATAGGATGCCCCACAGTCCTGGGGACTTTTTCATTTCTTATTTGCTGCTCTCTGCTGAGATGACTGTAATGAAGACAAGACTTTGAGTTCATTCAAAATTAGACTAAAGTTATAAGGAAGAAAAATAGGAACAATACCATGAGATTCAGAAGAACTTTGATAATGCTATGGATTTGGCCTGGGTATATTCCATGTAGAGTGGAGTAATGTAAAATAAGCCTAGGAAAAAAAAGTCAATCTTTGTCATGTTTGCTACCATTGAAGGCAAGCTGACAGAGGAAGAGGTCTGAAGTGTGGTGGAAGGAAAACCTGCAAGGACTGTAAGCTCATTTCAGCACTGAGTCAGAATAAGATGCTGTGCTTCAGCCTAGAGGGATGTGATACAGAATTAAAGGGGAACAAAGTATAAAGCAATTAAATCAGGCATTAGTTACACTTACTAGGACTGCAGCACCATAAATCTGGCCAATGCTCTCAGGACACGCATCACGGCACAGAACAAAAAAGATGATAAAGGCCAAATGGATTTTTGAACATTGCATTAGGCTGCATTTGATGTGCAAGTTCCCTTGAAGGGCCTTTTTATGCAAAATTATCATGTTTGAGAAAACTGCCAGAAATTCACTGGCACGTCAATGAAAACAAGAAAGTGTTCCTAAAATGTAGGCAATTTACACCTACTTGCAGAAACTGCTGTTAAGGAACACGTAGATGGAAGCTGTCATATCTGCCTCCTTCAACTCCCTCGTAATGTCTATGTGGACATTTTGGCAAGTTTCCTGTCCTGCGCAGAGTCTGAATGAGTAGGCTGTGTTCAGCTGTCATATGCACCTCAGCCAGGCTTTCAGCCCAGGGAAGAGCAACCTGTAAGCAGGCAGAGTAGCAAACTGCACACCAGTCCTCTGACTCTGCTCTGCAATGGGCTTTGAGTGGCAGCTCCCACTTTATTAAGCACTGTAGTATTGCGGACAATGCAGTTGACTGAAGTAACATTTTAGCCAGTAGCACGGTTGCTTTGTCACAGAGATGCTCTACTGATAGCTTTAGCGAGGTACCTAATGATAGTCAATGGAGGGAGAAAACAGAGAAAGCTGTGGATGCCTCATTCCTAGAGGTGTTCAAGGCCAGGTTGAATGGAGTCCTGGACAGGTTGTTCTGGTGGGTATCAATCTGGGCCATGGCAGGGAGTTGGAACTGGTTGGGCTCTAAGGTCCCCTCCAACTTAAGTCATTCTATGATTCTATGATTAGTTTATGGTCTCAGAAAAATGGTGAAATGAGAGGGTAGATACCCATTTGAAATTTGACTGGTTCTGAAAATAAAACTTTTACAATGCCTTTAAATGGCTTTAAAAAGGCTTGACAATGCCTCTGCTTACACACTCTGTTGTGGTGCAGACCTGGTGGCTGCTGTATTCATTCCCCATTTGTATTCCATTTCTGCATGGTTTACCATTTCTTAAATTTCTTATATCTTAAACACCAGCATCTCCACAGGAAAGGAAGGGAGAGGAGTTAACTTTTGTGTAGCCTCCTCAGGACAGCACAGCAGCAATGCTGCCTGTGGCAGCATTTTGTTGCTAAATAATTACCCATACATTGCTCTAAGCAGGAAGGTGTTTTCTCGAAGAGCACCACATAAGTAGTAGTTTTGTTTGAAACCTCAAGGCGTCATTATGTAGAGAAAGTATCGTGAGATCACCTGCCTGAATTCACTAATACTAAGGGTTTGGGGAGAGGGGGAATGTGGGAACAGAGTTTGGAAAACAACTGAGCCACCTGAAAAGCAGCAACTCTACAACCAAGGGTCAAGAACAGGGTAAAGGCAAAAGTGAGAAAGGAGTCTCAAGCATAAATGTGTGGCCAGTTATAGAACAAATTAACTCTGAGACCTATTTCTCTGGGCTTTTCCATGGGATGCTTGGGAAGAAATCTGAGAAACCTGAATAAACTTGAAAGGAATGTATAATAAAGTAATAAGCCATCAGAGAGTTTAAAGAGTAGAGAGAAGTGAGTGAAGAGATAAAATGTAAAGGTCAGCACGTAAGGACCCCACAGTATAGGCATTCTTGACTAAGTTTTAAAAGAGGAGAAAAATTTGTGTTGCAAAGTGGAACAGGGCATCTGGTATGCTTTGTGCAGATAAAGCTTACAAAATACTGTGTATCACTGAGGAAAAATAAAGACTGAAATCAAGAAATAAACAAAGAATAACATTTATCCACACCTCCTGCCTTGCAGTTTTAGGAAATTAAATATCTTAGATGTGTCTATCTGCACCAGACACAAAATTGCTGTTTAAAGTTCTCAGGGTAAGTCTGGAAAGCACAAAGAGATCAATATCTGCAAGGCATTCCCTCCCTTTTCATGCACCATACTCAACAAAGCAGTGACCACAGAAATTCTCCCCCAGTAACCAAACCTCTGCTTTTTCCAGAAATTAGAGTTGTAATAGCAGTAGTGGAAGAAAATCATCCTTCCCATTTATTCCATTTATACTGCCAAAACCTGAATTAGAACACATTCTTCTTGCATCTCAAGAAAATGGTTTCTGTTAGTGTCTTGGTAAAACATTCACCCTGGGGAAGAATGTGCAATCTACAAGGCTGTGCAAGAAAGGCAGAGGGACACACTGCCTCTCTGCCACCTCCCACTCCTTTCCCCATTTGGCTCACTGTGCATATTGGGAGTAACGGAGAGAGGCCAGGTTTTATTCCTGCTTGACTTTTTCAAAGTTTTCCAGAGATGAGCAAATACCAAAGACTGCACACCAATCTCAGTTCGAAGCACAATCTGATCCTATATAAAAATGATTTCTCTCCTCCTTGTACTTCATGAATGGAATAAGTAGATGGTAGTCCTATGTCACTGAATACGAGAAAAGCAGAGCGGCGAGGCACCCTCCATATTGACATAGCTATACTTTTCAGGTCTCTAGATTAGAATGCAGAAAATAAATGCAGTCTCTGCCTTAGTGAAATGCAAAGGAAACTTTTTTGCATATTTTTGATATGTGACCGTCTCAACTTTTGCTTTCCAGTATAGTAAATCCTTGTAATTCCATGGTGCAAAAATCTGCCAGTGCAGAAGTAAGCTTTATGATTGCTAAAAGTCTTTGCACAGCATATATTGCAGCTTACCGTAATTATTTATTACTGATATAACCATTACTGAGTGTTTAATGCACTCATGGCCAGTGGGCAGAAAATAAGCCATACTGAATGACAGTGGCAAGAATGCACTTCTTCAAACAGGAAGTAACTTTCTAAACTTCTTGTCAGGCTGTAGTATTTTTCCCCTCTGTGCAAGAGTACGAAAATAAAAACTTTGGATATATATAAGTCAGAGTAGAGTGAACTCAATCCTGTGCCAGGAGGAAGCTGAATGAATCCTATAGATGTTAAAGCTGAAAGGGCCGCCTAGATCAGTTTGTTCTACCTCCTTTCCCATTGCTGCTAACAACTGCTAGTGTCACAAAAGCACACTCCTAAATAGAAAGTATGGAAAAGAAATACTCCCTTCCAGCTGCTCATTACTGCATTAGTATTTTATACAGAATGCTTACTACAGCTTTATTTTTCAATACCCTTATATTTTCTCATGTACCATATCTAATATTCGCATCATCACCTCTGCAGTGATGGTACCCCAACAACTTTCTATAGATAAATTATTCTATTGTAGGACTGACCCTCCCATTTTTTCCTAATGCATAACATGACTTTTATTTTTTCTTGTTACAGTCTATTACATCTTTTAGATACTCAATAATTTCTTGCCGTCTTTACTGCTAGTAGACTTACATATTTATAGACAAGTACATCCCTTACTTACTGCTTCAATGTGGGGCATGGAATTGACAGCTATATGATAAATAGCATATTCACTTGATGAACTGAAGAATCATATTGGAGAAGACATTCAAAGACAAAAAGAGGAATTAATAATCCCAAGTACAAGTAAGCATGTATGCACACAGCTATGTAAAAAAAAACAGGAAAAAGAGAAAGGACTTTCAGCATGACAATTTCCCCCTGAGGAAATAATTCTTTAAAGGTAGACAGAGAGAACTGAGATGCATCTATCAGTATGCAATATTCTTTATTTTCTCTTCACAGAAACAATCAGTGGGTGATAAAATTAGGCATATGAAATACGGCTTATGAAGTCCACCACTCTGCTATCTGGTACTGCATAATAATGCTTCATGTTTTCCATATTATACAACAGGATTTGCTCTGCTTCCCTTTGCTCCATTTTGAGTCTGTGGTTAAATCCCAGCATACTATGAGAGCAGGTGGACGTGAGCTGGCAGCATGCCACCAGCACCAGGGCTACACTGTGCTTCCTGAGATGTGCCCATGCTCGTTATGAGCTTCATCCCCTTGCACTTTTTCTACCAGTACCCCTCATGTGGAATTCACTTTCTCACAAACAGCTCTCCTTCCTTCTCTTTTTGTATTGAATCATAGAATGGCTGAGGTTGGAGGGGGCTTTAAAGATCATCCAGTTCCAACCCTCTGCCATGGGCAGGGCTGCCACCCACCAGACCAGGCTGCCCAGAGCCCCATTCAGCCTGGCCTTGAACATCTCCAGGGATGGGGATGCCACAGCCTCTCTGGGCAGCCTGTGCCAGTTCCTCACCACCAGGTGTAAAGAATTTCTTCCTAACATCTAAACTAATTCTCTTCTCTTTCAGTTAAAGCCATTCCCTCTCATCCTTTCACTATCAGGTCATGTAAAAAGTTCCCTGTCCTCCTACCTGTAAACTCCCTGTAAGTAAAAGCTGCAATGAGGTCTCCTCAGAGCTATCACTTTTCCAAGCTGAACAAGCCCAGCTCCCTCAACCTTTCTTCATAGGTGAGGTGCTCCAGCTCAATGATCATATGTGTGTCCCTCTTCTGCACCCACTCCACCAGCTCTGCATCCTTCCTGTACAGGGTGCCCAGGCCTGGACGCAGTACTCCAGATGGGGCCTCATGAGGGAAGAGCAGAGGGGACAATGCCATCCCTTCCCTGCTGCCACCCCTCTGTTGATGCAACCCAGGACACCACTGGCCTTCCAGGATGCGAGAGGATTCTACTGGCTCGTGTCCAGCTTTTCATCTATCAGGAACCCCAAGCCCTTCTCTGCTTGCTTTTAATTTCCCTAAATGAGATACTGGAAATATGTCCATGAAAGGAATCTATCATTACAATTTCATGGTCATAGCTGACCATGGTTGTCCAAAGGGTGTTCTTTTCTTTCCCATATTTCTTATCTCACCAACATACGTATTAAAGCCTTTGAGTATCTTCAACCCATTTTCCTATTATTGACTTCCTGCTTTTTGAATGCTTCCGTACTTGCCTAGCGTTCTTGCGGTATATCATCTGAATGCAGGCAATTTTTTCCTATTATGCAAATTTTATTTTTACTAAGAGTTAGCTCAGTTTTCATGTATATTAAAGTGTTTGACAGCTATTATTGTTATCAGTGGCTGCAACTTGCTTATATCCTGAAACAAGTAATGCTAATGATGGTGGTATCAGCTTAGTAAAACACATAATACTTACAAAGCATTGAAAAAATAGAAGTGATCCAGAGGGCTGGCAAGCAAATAGTGAGATGATTCCTCAGACTGACCAATTTAAATTTTGCTGAATCTCAGGTTTTGCAAGCTATAAAAACTTTACAAGATGGTCTCATATTTGTTTTCAATTGAGGCCTGTTTTTTCCAAAAAAAGTTGTTTTTTTTTTTTTTTTTTTGCTATGGCTCAAAGTGCCATAAAGTAAGTGCAGAGATGGTAGCATAGCAACCACAAAAAAAGTAAGTTTAAACACTGAGAAAATGAGCTTTTTGCTTTCTAATAGCAGAGCTTTCATGTTCATATCTTCTTGCTGGCTTTGAAACACCTGTTTCTATTTCAGCTGACTGTTTCATCCTCTCAGCACAGGAAGCTCTGTGGAGCTTCTGAATTACAATTAAGTAAGGCTGTTTTCTGTAGGTATTCTGCGGTCACCTGCAAAGTGCTGGCAATATTTTGAATGATGAGGAATTCATTTAGCTTTTAAATGAAAATAGCATTTCCTTGAAATTGAAGTGGATTTTGATGCAATGCTGAATTGATTCGTACAATAGGCATGAAAATAAACTCACTTTTGGCTGCTGACTCGGGGAAATTTTAGTGATCACACCAAAGAACTCCCAGCATGAATTTCTGTGATTTTTTCTTATAACCCTTTTAGGAATATTTGTGAACTCCGGACAGCAGAGGGTCGAGAGTTCTGTGTATTGGCTTGTCACTGGTTTTGCCTGACTGGGAGGCCTTTGAGTGTAAGGCTGTGACTCACCTCAGATTTGCATCTTTGCTTTACAAGTTCTTGGTGCCTGGAAAAGTAGATGTGAAACACTGAATTTAATAGCATCCTTTCTAGTAACATCTACTCTCTGTGTGTCTATATAGCCACATAATAAGAAAAGCAATTGAGAACAATCAATGAAGATTTTTTAATTGTTTCTTTAATCCTTCTGTATTTAATCTGAAATCCTTTTGCATTCTCTATTATGATTTTAATTAGGGTGAGTTTTCTTGCCAAAATTTTAGCTGTAACAGACACTGAAGACTTTTGAATCATAGAGTATACTGCACCAGGTGCACCCTCTGACTGTGATTTACCCTGAAATGAAACAATTTCTACCAAACTGGTATTTCACTATCTCCACTTCAGTTAATGGCAATTGATTTTTCATCACATTTATCTGTATTTTCACCCATTCTGCCTTCCAAGCTGTAAGCCTCTCAATTGTACACTAGAACACCCATAAACAGGTAACAAGAAATTAGCTTCAAATATGCCTCTGCAGATTTTACAGTTGTTTTGGCTTATTTCCAAAATATTTGAAATATCCTGATGTTTCTGTTCTCAAATCATATGATTTTTGGTCTCCTCTATACCCATTGTTAATGAGGAAATGTGAAAAGCTAAAGGGACTTGTTCATGGAAGCTGGATCTCTGTCAGACATATTGCAGTGTCCATAAAAGACAAAGATTAGCATAAAAAGGAAGGAAATGACTGAATGGCCCTTATGATCACTAACATGATGGCTTCCCGTGTCTATGAGCTGGACAGCTTCCAACCACCAGGATGCGTAGATGAAGAGCTGACAGCTTGCCATGCTCAACCCCATGCAATTTCCCTCCCAGCTGGATCAAGAAGTGCTCAGGGCTCCTTTGGGGCTACCACGTCCTTGGGTCCCCTGCTGCCTTTGCCACTGCACAGTACAGTTGCACTGGTTGGGTAAAGACTGCAATGCAATGTGGGCTCAAATGGCTTCCGCTCTCTGATGGGGTCACAAGACAGGATGGAAAACTTCAGGAATGGCCCAAAATGATTTTCTGCCATAAGACTCATACAGAATGAAAATAACTCAATGTTCTTACACTGTAAGTACACGTTAGGCTTTCCCTCCAATTTTTTCCAGCCATGATTTTCCATGAACAGCAAATTAAAATGAGAAATCTTTAAACATATTTTATCACAGAATCATAGAATGACTCAGGTTGGAAGTGAACTTGAAGCACATTCAGTTCCAATCCTCTGCCATGGACAGAGTTGCCATCCATCAGATCAGGCTGCCCAGGGCCCCATCCAACCCAGCCCTCCAGGGATGTGCCTCCAGGGATGAGGCATTCCACAGCTTCTCTGGGCACCTGTGACCATACCCTCTGAGTAAAGAATTTCTTCCCAACCTAAATCTCTCCTTATTTAGTTTAAAACCATTCCCCCTTGTCTAATCACTACCAGACTTTGTAAAAAGTCAGCCCTCCTCCTGCTTGTAACCTCCCTTCAAGTACTGGAAGGCCACAACAAGGACTCCGTGAACCATCTCTTCTCCTAGCTAAACAAGCTCAGCTCCTTCAACCTTTTTTCACAGGAGATGTGCTCCAGCCCTTTGATTATCCTGTCATTGAGAAGCAGATATCTGCTATGACTTTAAAAAACAAAACAAACAAACAAACAAAACCTTATAACTTCAATGGCTCTTCTGCACAACTATATGCACACTACACACTTTGCTATGTATTTTTTCATTAGTAACTCAGTCTCTCTTTCAGTTTGCCTCTTCCAACTCTAATTCTGTTGGTAGCATTTCACTTGTTGTGAAAGTTTTGCTGTAATACCACACTCCAAGCTGTGCAAAGCCTTTAAGATTAGTGAGCTTTACAAAATGGACCTAAAATTCTTATGTCCGTGTTACAGCAGGGTTATCCAAAGCCCAGAAGTAATGTAAATCGACTACAGATATGCAGAGCAGAGCTCTGAAGAAAATACTAATATCCTTACTCTATGCCTCACTCAGACCTAATCAAAGAGAGATCCAGTGCCATCATTAATGTTCTAATTTATGACTTACAGTTTTTCTAAACATGCAATTGACACATTTATGTTTGCATTGTATTGAAATGTCTTTACTGATGACTAATTTGCAGTAAAATAATAAGAACAATTGAAATATTCTTGGAGAATTCTTGATTATTGAATAATGTGCTGCTAAATTGTGAACTCTATATTTTTTTCTCAAGAGTAGTAGATAGAGCCAGTTCTATAGTTAAAACTGGAGTTTTTCCTATCATTAAATTTATTATTAACTTATTTATTTTTCAATGAAATCTACCTTGGTAAAACATATATTTTGTTTAGCTAGAATTCAGTAAAATCTGCCTTCTGTCAAGAAGGGAACGATTTCATATATTTAATTTGTCTTTGAGATTTTCTCATAGATTAGCACATTTTTCGTCTAACTCTTAAGAGAAAGATAAAGGAAAGAAGTTCAGAAAGTGACTATAGCACAGCCTAAAGCACGAAGGGAATGGCTGACTTCATTAAAGCAGAATCTGAAAAAAGAAAAAAGAAAAAAAAAAAAGCAGACCTTTTTTGATTCATCTCATTTTTAGCAAGCTAGGAGTAAAGAAAGAAAGAAAATTGAAATTGAGAGATTTGACACAAAGTTTGCTCTTTTTCTCTCACACAATTGAACACAAGAACTACCTGTTGCTCAGTAGTAAGGTGTGATTCTGTTAAATCCATGTTAAAATCTAGTGCAATTGGATGCAGTTGTATTATTGAGGCTGCATTTGAAATGACAGGCCTGAATTTATGCCTAAGTAGAATAGAAATTATAATTGGAAAGCAAATATCAGGCTTCCTTCTTTCTCTCCATCATGTGACCACAGAGACACGTAATTCTAGAAAGCATGAAACAAACTCACTGGACTACATTTTTGAATTGTTATTTTTAATGTAAGGCATTCTTGTATTTCCCTATAGACAGAGTGATTGGAAATACTCATTTTTGCTACTACATTTCTAAGAGTTGAAACAAGGAAGTTTTTAACCCACAATTGATAAAATCTCTATCAGGAACATATTCAGCTCCATGATGTGGTGCAACATCGTATAAAAATGATTCACTGCTATACTATATATATTACATAAAGATAATATAGATGTATGGCCACCAAGTGTCATTCACTGACTTTTAAGTAATCATTAAACATGTAAATAATGAGACAAGAACTTCACAGAAGCACAGAAAAACACTAAGAATGATTTAGTTGAAAGCTGAAAATTGTCATTTACAAAACATAGAGCCTTCTACTAACTGCAACTTTCCCATAATTCTTAGCTTTTGCTGAGTCTACCTACATTCAGAACCTACTACAGACAGCTACAGTCTCCTCTTTCCAACTTTTTCCAGACTGCTAAAGCAGTGGAGAAGAGAAAATAAGCCATGTGATTCTAGAGGTTGCCATCTGCCTGCACACAAACCCAGGGCAGCAGAGGGAAAGCATCTACAGCTGCATCTGGACCCCCGGGTGGAGAGCAGGGTTTTGATATGGGATCTGGATGGAAAAGGCAATTTATAGGGAAAAAAATGTGCTTGCCAAAATATTTGGTAGCTCAGTTCTGGATAAAGAGTTTTTGTAAATCCTGACTGTACCTCTTGGGTACATGCCAGCTATTAGGAACTGGATTAATCTTGGTAGTTAACATTAGAGACAAAAAGGATTCCTTAGACTTTAGAGCTGTTATATGAGGAGGGAGAGAGGAAGGGAGGGAAGGAACGCAGAAAGAAAGGATGGAAGATATTTTTTCATTGTCATTAAACATCATTTATAGTAGACATTTTATAATCTGTTTCATTCAATGTTGTTAGCATTAATGACACTAAATACCATTTAAATATCCTTTATATCTTTTCCGTGAACATTCTGTGAGATTTTTTCACTTACTCTGGTGAAAGTTACCTCAGACTTGCCTTCCCTGCATTTGTCAGCAGGCTGCTCTTGCACATGGCAATGCCTCTGTATCCTGACATCATTTAAGGTGCCCTACATGAAGCCACATCGTCCCCACTGAGCTCTGACTGTACAGTCAATGCTCACCCCGTATTTTGCATCCAGCCTGAATGATCTATCCAACTTTTTTTGCCAGTTTCTCCTCCTTGCAAAAGCCAGTTGCTTGACCATCGGGGGTCAGTGCATGATAGGCATCAGGATTCCTCCTTTTTTCTTTCATATACTCTCACTAAGGAGGTCAGAGGCTTCACTTTGCCAAGCCAGATATGTCTGGAGAAAAGTAGCGAATAGCTGTTTTCATAGCTACAGCGAGCTGTTGTATCCAATGGGATCATACAAGATATACCTAAAATACACTTTATGTTTTCACTTGTTTTGTTACAGTTCTTTGGCAGATGGAAAGAGGCTTTCACATCCCTGTTGGAGCACTGAAACATATGCAATGAGCTGAAGAACTGCTTCTGTATCTGTCCCTGTTGGTTGCTTTTCTTTCCTAATCCTAGGTGGTTTCTGAGATGGCAGCACTAACAAACTTTGCTGCAAGCCTCTCTGGCCCACTTAGGATGGCAAACAGTTATGGAAACAAGTAGTGCCACTGACTGAACTATGATGTGAGAATAGCATTTACGGTGATTGTCATTACTAAACTTCACTACTAAAATATATGTGAAAAGAATATATAAAATAATATATATGTAATGCATATCAAAATCTAATTTGTTTAAATACAGTGGTTATATTAGATAGTATGGGGGAAAAAAAGCACATATTCTTTCACATTTATGTAAAGTCATTTGAAGCAGCCTCAAATTCCAATATCTCTTCTCACATCTGAGAAGCATCTTTTCCTTGAAGTCCTTTTTGTGGGCCCATCTGCGCTAGGACCACAGTGCGCATTGTATGCATTTCCCCATTGCAGCTCAGGTCTGTAGGGATCTCATGCTGAGCCAAGACCCAAGGGTTCACTTTTCCCCACCATGAGCTCAGCTAGAGAAAAGTCAGGAGCAGAGTTTAGTAAGCAACACAGCAACTTCCAAAAGGATTTTCTATCTGCATGATCTGAGGAGCTGAGGTATACTACTCTCAAGAATTAGTCTCAGCCAGTGCTATTACTCTTAGAAGGAGATACATGGTAATATTCACAAAAATACAGAAACCTGACCTGAAGTGACCTGCACACATTTCAAAGAAAACAGCTCATTCTCTGTCTAAAATCAGTCAAGTGCAATGATGTGCAAGAACAGACCCCTAAGTCTTAAGAAAATATTTCTCATTAAGCAAACTTCATTTTTAATGGATATGTGAAAGTAAACAGTGTACTATTCAGAGCAATAATTATTAATGTTTAATTCAGGGGACCTTCACTAGTACATCAACCAATCTGATTTCAGTGAAAATCTAGGAATTTACCGCTTTTGAGATTTATTCAGTTATCTCTAATCTGACTCAATCTTTTAAAGACATATGTAAAAGATTTTTCTTCATACAATTATAATGTCATTGTTTGAAAGAAACAGTGGGAACACATAATTCTTAGAATTGTAGAGGAGTAACCGCAAGGCTCTTGCTTCTCTGGAAAGAGCCCTTCCCTTCGAAGGGAGTGTATTAACAGGAGGGCTGTTTACAAGGGTGGATAGTGACAGGACAAAGGGGAATGGTTTTAAACTAAGACAGGGGAGGTTTAGGTTAGATATTAGGAGGAAGTTTTTCACAAAGGGGATGGAGCCCAAGAAGGCTGTGGATGCCCCATCCCTGGAGGCATTCAAGGCCAGGCTGGATGTGGCTCTGGGCAGCCTGGCCTGTGGTTGGTGTCCCTACACCTAGCAGGGGGGTCAAAATTAGATGACAATTATGGTCCTTCTCAACCCAGGCCATTCCATGATTCTATGATTCTATGATCACTATCCATGAAATTAAAGCCAGCACTGATATTGTGAACAACTTACTGACACAACTTTCTCAGTAGCCTTCATGAAGTAGGTAAATAAGGATAGGATAAAAAGTTAATATATGATGTTATTTTAAAGCAGCGTAGAGCTTTCCATGCTTTACCTGTTGAAGAGCCTGAGAAGAACTGAAGTTCAGGGTGCAATGTTGGCAACACATCAAAAGCAGAAAAGTACAAGAGTAAATTAAAACACAATGGTATATTCACACATGCATTTCACAGGAAAAAGTATACAAGAAGCAGTACAGAAATGCAGATGATTTCAGAATATTCCAGACACATCTATCGACAAAGGCTGTACCCAGGACTGACTTCACAAACTTAGGTGCATTTTCTTATGGATATGCTCAATCAACTTTAAGAGAGTATTACTGTGACTCAGTTGCCGAACAGAAAATATGAGCCAAAATGTGATAGTTTATACTTTACAACCTACAATTTGGTAATCTACAAAATTAATTTCTTTCATCTTTAACGAGGTTCTGTTATGTGGTTTTGTGTGCATTATTATGTGTATTAGTCATAGCCTGACTAAAGGGAAATGCGGCATCAAATTTATCGTAACAGCAATTTTCCTTAAAGTATATTAACACAGATGAATTGGCAGATCTCTAATATGTGGCTTAAACTTATCTTTTATACAATATTGCCCTCTATGGGAGCACAATATGTAACAGATTTGAAATAAGCATTCTGCTGTGCTTCTGCCTTTTTACATTTTTAGCATATCTGTCTTAAAATGCTTTTCTTTTTACCATAAAAGCTTTATACATCAGAAAAATCAACCTATTACCCTACTATCATTTAATCTATTTCTTTCAAGCCTACAGATCATATTGTAATAAATATATCTATTACTGGTATTTGGCTTTTATATGATAATTTCAGTTAACAGTGTCACTGCTCAAAGTGTATATGCCTTTCTGCCATCTTGTGTTTGTTTTTTTTAAGCACTTGAATCCAAAGGCACACAATGAAGTAGTTGCATCAGTGGCATAAATGTGCCAAAAACATTTTGAATAATATTTCTAAAGCACCCAGAGGTTTGTAGAGAGTGAAGATGCAACTCCAGAACATTATTACAGATAGAAACAAATATGTTCAAATGTAACCTATTGAACATGAGTGGCATGAGAAGTAATGAGGCACAAAAAAGCTTAAGGGGTAAGTCAAGCATCGAGAGCTTATTCACTTGAAGTGCTCTTACTCCACCCATGTTTTCCTTTGATCACTTTAATTATTTTCTTTAATTTGTTCCCATGATAAAAAAAAAAATCAAATGTTTGCACTGAAAGATGATTGCTTAAAGAACAACGATCATTGTGCATTTTTCACACTGCTATACTGCACCTTCTCAAAACACCTTCTGCTTCTCTCCTGATTTAGGAGAGCTGTGCTGAAAGTCTATAAATAATTCCTACCTCAAGGAAAATTAATCTATAGCATTTAGACATTAAAAGCATTTTTAGCTTATTAACTCTGCTCTCCTTACAGACACTGTAGAGAGATTTCACATTTCTAAAGAATGCCAGTGCAATATAAATATAAAATCATGATCTTGGTTTTTCTTTGTCAGACTAAAATTCCTTGAAGTCAGTTAGCGTGCCTTTTATTGAGCACAGCCCTGTACATTTTACTAAATGTTAAGGCAAAGCACGGTTGCATCAGCTTAAAAATAGACCTTAGAGGAAACATTTCCATGTACCTGTTTGAGCTTTCAGGTTTCATAGTTTGGAGTTGCTTTTGTGATCTCATGCAGTTCAGTGTATCTCCCTCCCAAGAGGGAGATGAAGAGAGCCCTCCCAGTGTACTGGCATATGCTAGACAACTCTGCCAGACTGGAGATTCTAGGAGACTCCTGTGTGATATGAGCATGAGCATGACATGATCATTCAGTGCCAAGTTCCCCATCCTTGAAAGTTTGAAAACCATCCTATAGTGTACAGCTAACGGTTACTGCAACACAAAAACACTGGACTCAGCGTTCTCATTCTGCTTACTCTAGTAATCCCACTGAAGTTAATAGAGTCACATGTCTAAGGGAGACAATTATATTTGAATGCCTAAAGACAAACATAATTTCCTCTCATTTTTTGCTAGTCTTAAAATAAAAAGCTACACAAAACATTCCGGAGACCTTTCAAGTGCACAAAATTCACACACCCAATAATCTCTAGAAACAAATGTATTTACTTAAGAATGGGAAGACCAAGAACTTCAGAATACCAGGGACTTGCCTCAGAGTTTTGGCAATTCTCAGAGAAGGCCACAGAAGAAAACAAAAAGTGATTTACAGAGGCTCTGTTCAACATCAGTATTTCCCACGCTAGCTAGGGCATTATCAGCAGCAGCTTGGAAGTGTGAGGCCTCCTCCTATAGGGCTAGATGAAGTAGAAAACAAATGATAATGGGATTTTAAAAATAAAAGAAATTTGCTAAAAGCTGAAACAGAACACTCTGTACAACAGCATCCATTTATTACTGTAATACTAGAATACCAGTTTGAATGTGGTTTAGTAATGGACTTTTCACTGACTTTTTTTTTTTGAGTTTTAAATTAGGATATATAAAAAGCTAAGCTTGTGAGAGCTAACCTAGAAAAAAGTAATCCTTAGAATGTAATGGAAGCTTGATATCTAGATTGCAAAGACAGAAAACTAAAAAGAGAAAGATAAATGCTCTTTGTAGTTCTTTCTTTGAAAATATCATTCCTAGTTTCGCCTTTTATTCAGAGTGGATTAGAGTATTTAAAGAACCTCTATAGACATGTTAAAGGGGACTCCCATTGGAGCTATGGTCTAATTAAGTTACTTTATGAACCCTTCTACTCTCTGAATAACGCAAAAAAAAAAAAAAAAAAAAAAAAAGGAAATCACTTAATACTTTTAATACTTTAAACCAAGAGTTCAAGCTTCTTAATTTTTGTAATCAAGGAAGAAATGCTTACTTTCAGGATTTGTACGCTGTCATTTTTCTGAAGGATGTTCTACATGATAGAGGCTTTGCAAACAGCTGTTTTGGATTCCTCTTTATAAGAAGCCATGTGCCTCCAGCCAGCTTACCAGCCCAGCAACAAATTCACTGTTTTTCTTGTTTGTTCTCTCTAAAATGTTCTGTTAGCTATTGGGTCTTCAAAAATTTTATTTTAAGTATTTACTTGTTGATTTATCCACCAGAATATAATGCACTGTGGTGGTATAACTGCTTTCCTTTCTCTCTACTTAGAAAGCTACCAAGGCTTAGCTATGCAGGTGGCATATGACAACCAAATGATGATATTATACAGAGATAAATCTTCTCACTGTCCCAAGTGTTGTGATAGAGCAGCAAGAATGAATTACTTCTATATTTCCCAATATTATGCTGTAATTTGTTATATAATTGCTCCTTAAAGTGAAAACAGAGTGGAAAGAAGGATACACATGACTCCCAAATGGCTGAGCCGCAGATTTTTCCTTTGAGCACACTATGATTCTCTCCCTTACTTTCATTATTTTAAAAAATAACTCCATTAAGTTTGGAATGGGAGAAAGAAGAAAGGCCTAAGGGATCACAGCAAAAGAGTGACTTAGCTGGGACCAGTCCAATATTGGATTCTTTCTTTTTTACAGAAATCCTGAATTAGTGCAAATCTTTGTGGTTTTGTTTGTTTGTGTGTTTGTTTGTTTGTTTTTCCCGTGACAGTGAGGCACCCCTTTGTGGAGAGACTTTTGCTCTCAGATTTGCCTCACTCCCTTGAGGGTTCCCCTCTCTTATGAGACCATCAGAAGGCAATGACTGGGACTGCTGAAGCCCATGTTGCAGAAGAGAATGCTACACAGCCATCTTGGGATTGGTTCCTTGAACTGCTGCAAGGTCATGCTGAACCAAATACATTACTCATTAAATTAAGTCACTTTATCACCCTGAACTTGTATTGTGAGTGGGCACTTGAGAACTGGAAATAGCTGACACATACCAGGATGATAGCATTTCTACAGTCTGTGCTTGCCTGGCTACAGGACTGGGGAAGAAAGAAACTCTATGATCATCTCTATGATGCTGAGAAAGCCCATACCACTGGCACAGGAGAAAGCAGTAAACAATCCTTCACACTTTCACAGAAAGGAAAAACGGGTGCTCCACTGGCATTTCTAGAACAGCAAATTTCCACACGTGCTGCAGTTAGCTATGTGCTAGAGGTAGCTGCATGAGTAGTGAGCTGTTCTGAGATGCAGTCATTGGGGGACTTAGTGCTGCTTTAAATCTACTCTTTTTGATGATTTTTAAAAATAGATTGACTTGCTGATTAGTGGGGAGACCACAAGCACAATCTTCAGGAAAACACTCCAGATCGGAAAGGGTCCATAGACACTGACATGGTGGTACAGGTGCTGACACAAATTATGGTGGAGCTAAGCAGAACAGAACCTTATTTAGTAATATACTCTCCTGCCCCATCGAAAAGCCTTTTTCTTTCTAGGCCTGCAGTTATTTACCTCACAGGACATTTCTGCTTACTTGAAGCCTAACCCAAACCTAGGAAAGTCCCAGTATGGCAAATAGTGGGAAAGAGCCCCAAAGGCATGCAAAGATGTGCTTTTCCTCTTGCACAATGCCAGCTCTTCTCTCAGTGAGCTCAATAGCTCAGAAAGCAGTAATGTAGATCAGACTTCGGTCTGAGTGGAACAAATACATTTTTTGCTTTGATAGCATCTTGATGACAATCCTTACAGACTAGAGTTTATATGTTCATAGTTGAGTAAGCATTTAGGACATAAAACAATAATGCAATTAGAGATTTGCAGAACAGCTCTAATGCTACATGTTAATGAATGTATGTTAGTTTAACAGATACTTCAATATTAGTTTATATCAACACTCTCTCTAAGACAAATACATCCGAAGGCTTACAAGAACTAAGACACACTAGGACACTGACATTATTTCACAAAGATATGAAAGGTTAAGATAAAGGTCATTACAAAACTGATATGTGCTGATTTGCCTTAGTCATTTGCAGAAGAAATGTGTCCAGATATCAGCAGGGGAGGTTAATAGAAGCTGTTTAGCTGGGGAAAGCCAGCAGGCAAGTAATCTAGTTCATATTTTTGCATATCTATTTTATTTTGCATATAGGACTTTGCAGTATTTTTGCTGTTGTTTCAAATCAGTTCTTCATGCTTAAGCAGCCTACTTGCAGCATGTTCTCCACTGCTATCTGGAGAATAAGAATAATCCACAAGTCAGGCACTTCCAATACAAGACAGGAATGTCTTAGTTGAGTTGTGGTGCTCAAAACTCTACTCCAAGTATCTGCATATTTCATTTCCACATTTTTGAGCATATAAAACCTCTAACATATTCGGGGTCAAAAGCAACTTACTTAGTAATTAAAGATAAATAAATAAATAAGTAACAACAGAACCAAAACCAACCAAATCAACAGACTTCTTAACAAATGCATGTTTGAATACCCTGAAAAAAAACACACTGAGCTGTGCCTTTCTGTTTCTTGCACTTTTGATGTGATTGAAATTAAGTTCTGCATATCTTGAGTAGCTGCTGGAGAATTAGAGACTAATCTATAATTCTTATAAGTTGTCATAGTTCCTCTGAAATCAATGGATATTTTGATAGTTTCCGAGGAACTGCTCTGTGTTCTTAATAAAAGACACATTGTTGTTCAATTATAGGGAAGTTTAAAAAGTCTCCACAGCTCAACGAAAAGCCAACCCTTTGAGCAATAGTCAATTTTTGTTTCTTTAAACTCATTATGAACTCACGAGTCAAAAGCCATTTTTCTTTCAATAAAGACTGTACAGATCAGATGCCTCTAGCTGAAAGAAATGCTCATATGTATTGTAGCCAACTTCATTTTGCAATGTGGCCTTTGTGCTGCAAGGCAAATTTTGAGAGCAGAAGTCAGGAATGCTCATTAAAGTGCCACCAGAGCACTGTAGTAACAGGTGAGAAATCAGAAGACAATTAGAGAAAACAAAAGCTCTGCGTAACAACAAAAAGTCCATTCAAATATTTCCGTAAACATTTTCAAGCAGCCCAGAAGTGTGAGCAAGGGAGAGATCATACACTATTTACTACTCTGAAAAGTATTTGCATGCTCTGTATCATATCTCTAAGCACAGAATTGAAGGAAATGTATTTTTATTCATTATAATATGTTATGAAGATAAATTTCTTAAAAACAGGTAGGTGCAGAGACACTGTAGTAATAGTACAGTACTGAGAAGAACTGTGAACACCAGAGTCTGGATTTAGGTACCTAAACAGGTGAAGGACGCTGAATTTTCAGCAGTTGCCCCTAGTATAAATGCAAATGCCCCTTTAAAAAAAAATAAAATCTGATTCAAAGTCTTTTTAACATACACAGAACTAAGCAGTCTATGTGAAAGCACTAGGCTTAGAAAAGCAAAACATTTGTTTACATTTGTGTAAGCTCCAAAAAAATTGGACAAACAAAGCAATGCTTTCACTGTAGTCTGAAATATAAACAAATCAAAAGCAAACAAACAAACAAAACACACCAAGAAAAACAACAGCAACATCACCACACCAGAGTTATAAGTCAAAAAGGCATGCTTCTGAAAGATAATATCAGATCGGGGGCAAAATATAGACAGGTTTTACCTACAACTTTAATTATTAAGATAGAAGGGCTAGGCAATTATGGCTAGCTACCATAGTTCTACATAGTGGGAATAAATCACATAATAATTAACTAAGATGCTATTTCCATCAGCTAATGTAAAATCCATGCTGCAGGTAAGTACAGAGAAACGTACACCCTATGGCAAGGATTTCAACATAAATATGGTACCTCATTACTATGGTATTTCATTATTAGAGTTTCCCTCATTTTACTGCCTCTCTCCATCCATACTTAATTTCTGTTTCTTCCTGCTCCAAATTTTGGTTTTTGGATATTCTCCCCTAAAGCAGAGCATGAAAATAATATCATGATTGGAAGAAAAGTATTGATAGAACGAGGGGGAATAGCTTTAAACTAAAAGAGGAGAAATTTAAGTTATATGTTTGGAAAAAATTCTTCACTCAGAGGGTGGTGAGGCATTGGCACGAGCTGCCCAAAGATGCTGTGGATGCCCCAGTCTGGAGGGATTCAAGGCAAGGTTGAATGAGGCTCTGGGTAGCCTGATGTGGTGAGGCGCAACCCTGCCATTACAGGGGTTGGAATTAGATAATCTTGAAGGTCTGCTTCAAGCCAAGCCATTCTATGATTCTACAATCCTAGGGAACGACACCAAAGAAAATTTGTCTCTGAGCAAGACAAGTTCTCACTTGATATTCCACTTAAAATGAATCACTAAAAAAGTGAACAGATAAGTTCAAAGAGCTACTTTAGCATCTGAATTAAAATACACTCCGACAGTATGCGTAACCACTTGGTTGCCGGCCTGCCGTGGGAACATCTGCAGCAGCAGCTCCACCAGAGTGCGGCAGCTCCAAAGGGGCAACCGCTGCTCTGCCACATCTGACAGCATCTGAGATGTCCTGTCACACACTCACATCTTGCAGCAAAGCCTGGCAGCTCACACTGATGTCTCTGATGATCTGAGTACAGCCAGGAACCAAAAGTAGACAGGCAGCAAGAGGAACGATCATTGGACTTTCTTCTCACACAACTGTGGCAATGGAATTAGTAATAGGAAGCCCTCACATTTTTGTAGTTTTGAACCAAGTGCACCCAAATTCTTTTTTATGCTGGGAAAAGATTCTCTAACTTGACTTGGAGATCTTACTTTACTGCCTGACCAAAAACTGTCCGTTTACACAGGGTAGAAAGAG
The DNA here is from genome assembly GCF_905368555.1 of Meleagris gallopavo. Classification (NCBI taxonomy): domain Eukaryota; kingdom Metazoa; phylum Chordata; class Aves; order Galliformes; family Phasianidae; genus Meleagris; species Meleagris gallopavo. The sequence goes on from NC_139407.1 coordinate 35,957,144, forward strand.
ACACCCGCTCATCACTCAGGTCCCGTGGGATCTCGGCCTCTCAACTTCCCAACAGTAATTGGAAAATAAACCCCAAATCCAGAGTCAGCCATAGGTGCGAGGGATTTTAAAAGACCCCAGTGCTTGCTTTGTAATTAGAAATTGCAGGAAATGACTCAGACATACTTTGAATTTTAATTTTCCCTCAGTTTCTAATTTAGCCAGAAGGAATAAATTAGTCCCCAGTCAGGAATATCTACCATCTTTGAAACCTGGATAATCATGGAGAGTAAACAGCTCTTCAACGCAGAAGGTCCCCGCTGAAGGATGTAAATGGGAAAATGCATGGAATACCATTTATTTACACTATTTTGGAAACATGAAAGGTTGAGCTGACCCTTCCATGATTCAAATCTGTGTTTACAGCATCATTCATCATCTCAGAATGGGTTTGTTCCAGTCTCCTTGAACAAAACTATTTTCTCCTCACATTTGCCGCACAGAATTGGCTGAATTTCAATTCTGAGGTGCACGGTACAAAGAACAGTTCTGGAGTGAAAGGTGTCAAGCTGGCAAAAATTGAAAATTAGATTGGTATAAAATCTAATTTTTCTAATATAGGAAGTGTTTAGATTTTCCTCTGTAATATAATTTAACCCTAGAAAGCTGCATAACAATCATGTATCTTGGCAATGGGTATAGGTTTCAACCTTAACTGGATGAGCTAAAGGATTTTAATAAGAAATTATGCAACAAATATGTGGAATTTGTGTTGCATACAGTAGAAGAAAATGCTTTGCACTTCCAAGCGCTGCATGTTTGCTGGAATCCACCCAGCGGTAGTAGCATCAAGAGCACTTTTTAGCCAGCTTGCTGGGTGACCTTTGCTTGATTTTGGTCACACCACACTGTTGCACAAAAAAAAACCATTATGCCGGGTGATCTTACCAGTGACCCAGCAAGAGTACAAACCACAAACTCTTGCAGTACTGTGATTTTCTGGAGCCTCTGTTAGCATTTGAGGATGGGGTGGGCTGCTAGGGGCTCCCCTTGCATACTTGCCTGAAGCACTCTCCTTCCAGAAAAAATGACTCTTTCAACTTTTTTTTTTTTTTTTTTTTTTTTTTTTTTTTTTTTAATGTCTAGGCTTTCAGCTGCAAGCTCCAGGTGTAAAATCAGAAGCTGCGAGCAGTGTTTTCCTCCCGCATTTTGGGCGGGAGGTGGACCAACTGCACAATGACAGATTATGCAGATCCTCTCGGAGCATCTCATCAATCACGGTGGCGCGAGAGGGACGCGGCTCATCTCCGAATTAGGCTGCGTGGCGGCGGCCTCGCGTGAAGTATCCCCCCGCCGGCGTGACATCAGAGCAGCTCGAGTCCTTGAAAGTCTCGGGGTTGATTAGCGGAGGAGCGGGCTGCTCCTGCCAATCACCGCCCCGATACTCGTGGAGATACGAGGCAGAAGGAGGCTGGCTCCGGCGAACAAGAGGCACGGCGGCAGCGGCACTAGTAACAGGAGCAGCTGGTATTCGGGTGATTAAATAGTTCTCGCAGCCTTTTCACTGCGCTCCGGCTGCTTCCTGGCGTAATCCCCGTGTCCGAGAAGGAAGCTGCATTTTAACGGTGTGCTGAGCAGAGGTTTGAATCGTTCCAGCTGGCTGCTTGTTTGGAAAAGGACAGCCTGTGTATAAATGAGATGTGACTGTGCCGGCAGAGTTCAGTCCCTGGGACTGGAGTGAAAGGAGCCTTTCCGGGATGCTCCTCTGACAGCTGCTATCAATTGAAAACTCTCTCTAGCTTACCTGGAGCCGCGTGAGGAGATGTGAATAGAAGACGTCTCTTTCCTGCACGCTAGGAAAAGAAATTCTTCTCTAGGTAAGCTATTCTTCAGCTTCTGCATGTGTTGCTACACTAGCCTATACTTCTGGGTATATGTTAAGCTACTGATTAGATAGTATATGTACTCAGAGAAAACTGTTCTTGAAAAGGTATGATACACACACAGCATACAAATATAACATGCCTATAACCTATTCATATACAACAAGCGCTTCTGAAAGCTGCTGACAGCCTGGCATTCAAAGGTTTATCAGAAAGTTTGATATCCCTGCCTTCTTTGCATGCAAGTGTCTCAGATGTAAACAGAGGGGAAATAGTTGTTGGGGTAGATACGTGAAAGAGCGCAGAAGTTAAAGCACTGGAAGTTAGATGACAAGAGGAAAAAAAAGAAGGTTGCAGTTCTTTAGTCTGCTCCATATACTTTGCTTTTGTTTGCCTCCATCTAGCAGTCTAAGTTGAGCAAAGCAAAGTTGAGCACTAAAATGACAATGCAAAAGCTTGCATGGGTATTTAGTAACAATGTACTGTTAAAAGTAAGTGTTCTGCAAGGAAGCCAAAGTCTGATCTTTTCCAGCAGTTTTGTTTCTGATCACCATCCATCGGCAATGTTATTTTAAAACAGTATGATCATTCAGTGTGGAAGCAGGGAGCATGTCAGGCAGAAAGAGGTAAACCAAAGAAATCAGCATTTATTCTTCAGATTACTACAGTCTGAGCACAGAGCCAGCCCAGCATTTTTAGGTTGCAGCTGGCACATAGGCTTTAAGTCATTACTGCTGGGAATAAGCGTTCAAAGGAGAATTGTGTGGAGGTGAATAAGTCTCTCCCTACAAGCGCTACACTACAGTAACCACACATGCATATAGAAGCCGTGATCATTAATTCTGTCTTCCCTGGGGAATTTGCCTGATATTTTTCTTAACCAACTTTTGCAGCTCCTAATTCTGTTGATTAAACCTTCCCTCGCTTTTCATAAATGTTTCTGAATTTGGCCTATCCTGTGTAGGTGGTTGTTCTGCCTTTTCAACCTCAATACTCTGGATGTTATCAGAGCAAATGTAAAATAGAAACAACAAGTAATTTTCTCTCAGTTACTTCAGTAGTTTTTAAATTATGCTCCTTCTGCTACAAGACATTCAACTTGTGGGATAATATCAGAATCTCCCTGCTCATAAAGTTTACATAGTTGGCAATGCTGCCAGGTGCTTCCCTGTCTTGCCCTATCATGTCTGCATACTTTCATCGTGCACATTTTACCATCAGCCAAGATGCACCGTCTGATTTGCTTTCTGAAATGCTGCTCTAAAGAAGAGAGCAGTGGGAAATGCCAAATCACATTTAACAAAGGAAATTCTTGGCTCTCGGTTTTCTTCTGAACCTTATCAATCCGGATAATATGATGGGCTCAATTAGGTTAGATTTTTCCTATTGACACTCTTCCCTGCAGAAGTTTAAGGTTGTGTATTAGGTTTTTGTGCAGTTTCCTCAGAGCATGGCTATTTTTCTAATTCATAATAAACACTTCATGTCTGAAAGTGTCAGAAATGAAAGCAGGAGTTTCCTGATTTCTTGTTAACATCTGTTTTCTATGAGGTTGGAGGAATGATGCTATATATTTCCTTTTATTGGAGTAGATCAAATCAAAGAAGTATTAACCACAGATCAACATACTCAAGTCACTGACTACCTGCGCATATATCTGTGTATCTATATATATATATATATATACATATATTTCTGTCTGAACACCCTGTTAACTCTCACTATAAAGTTAGGGAAGTCATTAAAACTTTATGGATGTCCAGAGGTTGTGATGGCAGCTATATTGCTCTTTGTAGTGGCACTGATCGCAGCTGATTTGGCAGCACACAGGGAATTGCGAGCTCCTCTGGAGTTCAAATATCATTCAGTATGGGTGCATGCGGAGAGGAAATATGCTAATAGTAAAGATTATTTTTGTGAAGCCATACAGTATAGGAATTCTTAGAGGTATAATAAGATACTTTAAGGAAAACATGATTACATATTGCAAAACCAGGGCAATATTGTTCAAAGAAAAACTGGCGTGTTACTAGCAAGTCATGACTGAGCTTTCAGTTAAGCAAAAAATGGCATTTAAACTTTTATACCACCAAAAAAAAATCTCATTTTATTTTTCTATGAGCAATAAAAGAAAGAATAACATGCTCTCTTAATCAAATCTCTCTATATATCATTTCTGTTCCAAGTCTGATTGAGCCCACAAAATTATGGTTTGCCAGTCTTTATGTCCATCAGGCTGGCTGACCTTCAGCTGCACGTATATACTGATGTTTGCTTCCATCAAGCACTGGCTTTGCAAAGCTTTAATAATGCTTCAGCTTCTTAGATGCATCCAGAGATCTACAACCCATGCCTACAAAATGGACCTGTCAAAAAAAAAAAAAAAAAAAAAACCAAACCCACTAAGCTATGAGCAAAGAATTTCAAGCTGGAGTCTTGGTGTCCAAAGGAAAGAGTAACTCTGAATTGTGCAGAAAACTGTGATTCCCCAGCCTGTAAAGTCAGAAATGGGACACTGAGCTAAAGACAAGAGAGGGCTTCTCCACACTTCCATGGTGAAGGGAGCCTGATTGTGAAACAGTTTGCAGTGATTGAGGAGTAAAGTAGAGGGTGGCAACTGAACAGCTGGGGACCTGAGTAAGGAGCCAGCATTGAGGGATTGAAGTGCAGGAGGAGGAGGGTAGTATCCATGCCGGAATTTACTTAAAGCATCAAGTTAGTGTTCTGTCTCACATTTTGAGAAAGGCTGAAGAATAGTCATATCACAGCAATAAGTCTTTCCTATTGAGATGTTAACATTTCATGGAGCAGAAGCCACGCAGAAGAGTGCAAAAAAAAAAAAAAAAAAAAATTTCTTTCCACATCAACATCTAAATTTGTAAAATTGTTTGAACTATAAAAAAAGAAATCGTCTGCTGGAAGAAAATAAAAGCCATGCACGTCAATCCAAAACATTTATTACAACTATTGTCAGTAATAATAGTTACAATGAAATCACAGATACTCCTGAAATTAACAGTTGCTATAGAAAATGAATAATATTTTATCTAAACAGTAATGCTACCAGAATCACATGGCAACAGCACAACAGTGTAGAAACCATGTCGGTATTTGATGAAGAAATTACACTGGTACCAGAATACTGTATTGTGACGTGATGTTCTAAACTATATCTGGAAGGAACAGAGAAGTATTAAAACCCATTTCCATGTCTCTGGCTACAGGAAGGGTCACAGCTTCTTTCCTCAAGTGCAGACGAATAGAGGAAATGAATTCTTCCTCCAAGGCTGCAGAGTCTTTTGGAGAACTAGAGCAAATATAGAAGTGATAGCAGGGTGGACTTCTTCTATGGGGAAAAAAAAAAAAAAAACAGCAGGAAGAAAAAGATTTCTTCTTTTTACTTGACTCACTTGAGCAAGAGAAAGCCTGCTGAATTTCTGAATTGCTTTTCGTGACCTTCATTCTATTTGCTTCATGTCACATGGAGTTTAGCACACAAGTTTCTTCCCTCCCTCAAAACCTGCTAAGGCAGGATATTCAGTAGTGCAGCCCCAATATGAGACCGTATAATGCAGTCAGCAACTTAAAATTGTTTATATACAGCTGCTAATGCATTTCTCTCAGACCACAGTACAACTACATTTAGTGAGTGCATGCTTTTTCACACAGCCAGCCACCAACAACGTTGCTGTTGGAGAATTTCAGCCAGGACAATTGTGAAACCTCAGGATTCATCCCTCAGCAGCCACAAGATGAAAGGAGTAGTTTCAGTTCTGCTACAGCCAACCAGAGCAATGTAAAACACACACCTTGCTAATGCTCAGGGTTGATTCATCTATGACAACAGAGTTTTACTTACGGCTGGGTCTTAACCTCATGCCCTTATATATCATTATTAGAGATGCAGCAGACAGTATAACATGAGTGGGTTCTTCCCTGAGCAAAACTGGGCTCAAGATGTATCCTCCTGAAGGACTATCCACAGCTACTTATTTCAACCTGCACTCTGCCAGGCTTCTACTGAAAAGATTGCATTTAGCTCTTAGTGTATAAATAAGTGTTGTGCTAAATAATTAATAGCAGCTGCAGGCCATAAAAGAGGAGACTGTTCAGAAAGTTAAAACAGTCTGTCATGAAATATGCACCCACCTATGTTCTAATTTCAGAGGATGCTTTATCCACCATCCTTTCCCTGTACAAGGGACCAGCATTTTGCAAGAAAGACAAAGCTTGAGCTCCAGAGCCTAAGGGTATTCTTTAAATAAATTAATTCCCACAGGGATGATTTATCACCCCCTAAACCACCAGAGGGGAAAGAAGCAGGTGGTCATTGTTTCACAGAGAAATTTTTAGATATGATAGGAAAGGAACTGGCCACTTTTGATTTTAAAGCTCTCAGGGCTTTTTTATTTTTTAAATAAAGTAGGACCATCTACCTTGATAGTTTTGCAAAAATACTGACATTTTGCCTACTTAAATCACTGATATAATGGACAGTTTATTCATCGCCAGTCTTTTTCATTCACTTTGATTCACTTCTAGTTTTTAGGCTGTATTTGTGCCATTTCATTGATTTCACTGTTCTACTTCAAAACAGTTGTACTGCAAATGGTGGGGCATCCTGTACACAAAGAGTTTGCAGTCCATTCAGTCACAAGGCGCTGTAAAAGCCAGTAAATACCATCAGCAACTAAGGGGCCATGCTTTGAGTTGAAATAGTGCTTAAAATGGAGGAGAGGATGCTATATTGCTGGTAACTGAAAAGCAGTGATTCTGGAACAGCATAACATATTATCTGAGTCTTATTTCCCCATACCTCATTGTTTCTAACTTACCTGTAGGGGTCCATGTTGCTATAATTCATACCAGAAAAATCACAATTAAAGATCAGGATAGCTCCGTGCTGTGCATTGTCCACACAACAAGGAACACTCTGTCCAGGCCCCAGAGCAACCCACTCAGACACTGATAAGACTAACTCCTTTTTGGGTTTAGAGAGAGATTTTCATGTCTGCATGAATCAACAGCAGTCATTTTGCATTCTTAACTATTGTACCTCAGAAAGCACTTTGTCCTACATGGAAAATATTTTCTTTCAGTTGGAACAGTATACATCTATATAGATATATGGTTTGCTTGAAACAACTATAGATTCTAGTGTTTTGTTGCATTAAGTAATGAGATATCATTTTGTAGGCTCATAACTCCCTTTCAAACCAAAAAGCCAAGCTAAGTTTCAAGAAACATCCTGGAAATACATATTGGAAAACCCAAGCCATATGAGACAATAGGAAACTGAATATAAAGGGCACTGGCAGCACATTCAGCTAAAAAGATTTTGATTACTGGTTGGATTTTCTTCTTCGTTGGATCATTTTTTCCCCCAAAAAACAAGTTAATGTCTCAGCAAATCAATAAGCAGAGAATTTTCACAAAACAGGTTAGTCAAAGCCTTTGCATTCTATCATATAACTCAAATGGTATTAGTTCAAGTTCCAGTCTGTGAGCTTAGTGTGACTCAACAAAAAATCCCTTGAATTCCCAAGTAGGTCCATTACCCAACTAGTGGCATTTCTAAATTCAGTTTTAGCTAGATGAAACAAAGAATAGATCACTTGAAGGGAAATACTTGTTTGTATTTTGAACTAAAAGAAAAACAGGATGTATAAGTCACAGATGATACACATCAGAAATCTTGAAAGTGCCCTTCCACTTGACGGAAAGTGGATTATCTCAGATAAATACTAAAAAAAAAAAAAAAAAAATTGGTGAGGGTATGAAAAATAATAAGATAAAAACAATCACTGTAATCATTGGTCTGTATACATGAAAATACTAGTTCTGCTCCGGGTTTTAAATGAACTGTGCAGTAATCACACTACGTACATTTGAACAAGTATGAATCTCAGAATAATAGAAGGGAAAATGGAAGCACTGAAAAAGCAGTGACTTCCAGAAAGCAAATAATGGTGGCAAAAAGACAGAAATCAACATTTTGGCTCCTTGCTTTGTTCTCTCACCACTAGGCATTTTTCCCTCTTTATATGCAAACACCAGTTGTACATTCATTTCAAGATTAACAAAAAAAATAAAACAGTTGAATTTGTACTAACAACATCCATAAGAATTTCTCGAACTATCCTGTCTTCTTGCAGTGTTGGAAATACTTAATGTATTAAAGTGAGATATAGTCTGTTGGATTGCATTGTAATATTTTTAGCAAATGATGAAGTTTCTGTCTAGATTAGTTTTACTGACAGTAGAAATACGCACAGCCATAATTGGCTCCCAAGAAGCTGATCCTTCCAGTTTTAAAGAGCTGGTAATAAGAACCAGAATCTTCTAACTCTTGTTTACTCTACTTTGCTTAAAAACCTTTACTACCAGTTACAAGTTAGCAATGCCAGCTCATTGCATTAGCCTGCACATTCCAGGCAAGTGCCAAAAGCCAAGATGATGCTTCCACTCATTGCTTTGCTCTTATCAGAGGCTGCTGGGACCAGACAGTTTTTGAGCAATCTGAGAGGTAAAAGGGTGGTCTCTGGCTAAACATATCATTGCACTACTACTTCAAGTATCTCCCAGAAAAGACTTGCTTTTGCCTAGCTCACTGCTTACACTACCTGTTTTTCTATGAAATCCTCTTGATGATAGCAAAATCCTCCAGACAGGGAGGGGGAATTTCAGTTGGAACTTATCTGAAGAATAAATATAGACAAACTGTTACTGTTGTATCCAGAGCTTGAAAACCATCCCTGCCTGCCTAGTGCCTGGCTTGAGCAAACTCAGAATAAACCTCTTTAAATGTTATATGGTAAACATGCTGCTCTGAGGATTTAGGCACAAAGTTGTTGTTATCTACATTTAAATAGACTTCCTTTGAAGCAAGTGATAGATCATTACTGTGTGACAGCAGTAGTTTTTCTTAAGTTAGTGGTCTCCTAACTCCTAGCACAGATGTAACCACATCGGACTTTCTCACAACTGCCAGTGACAGGATACAGGTATCAGAAAACACGTTATTGAGTGAAATAAATTGTTACTGGTATATGAATGAGACATTTGAATTATCTTCTATGACAACAAATGTTTCTAGGTCCGGTTACAGCAATAGGAAGTCAGAAAATGTGGGAAACCGTTAAGCACTGGAAAAGAGTATCAAGACCAAAGAATTCAGCCCAAAATAAGCTAGTTCAGAGCCTGTAATTGTATCATGTAAGCAAAGAAACTACTTCTTTGTAAAGGAAGAAGCTTTTAAATCTATTTAAGAAGCCTTCAAAAAGTAAAGTACCAGTAGCTAACCAGCAAATCTGTAATCACTGGCAGATTTGCAAGCTACAGAAATTCTGCCATTAGTTAGATGCTAACAAAATTATAAAAGAGATTTTTTTTTTGTTACTTATTCTGTTCTTTCTTTCTTTCTTTTTTTTTTTTTTTTGTCAGCTTTCACATATGATCAAACAATGTGCAGAGTTTAACTACTGTATTGACTGAATTTAAAGACTTTAATGGTAGGCTACCATTAAATTGCACAAATATTATATCTTGACTAAATTCAAAGCACAAATCATTCTATTGAAACTGCATTGCTAACTGACAGCCTTATAGGAGTAGACAAAGGTAACAGAATACATGAACTGTAATAAAACATCTGATACATCATCTCACAAAAGTTTCCTATGAAAACTTAAATTCAAATTGGCTTTCATCGAAGCATCAAACTATGAATTGAAAAGTGATGAAGAGCCATTAACCAAGCAACATCAGATTTGTTGATGGGGGAATGTTTTGTAGGCTGTCTTGGGGAAAACACTTGAAGTCTGCTTTTATTCACCATCTTAATTCAGAAGTACTTAGTGATGCTCATTATACCTGCATTCTATCTTAATCCAATTGGGAAAGGAAAGAATGAACAACAAGGACATGATCCTGTAGGTCACACCCTACTTTGTAGCATAGGAATACCTGCACTCTTTTCAACCACAACTTTCTGCTGTGACATTTTGGCTCTGTCATTATGACTTACGCAATAAGCTTCTGACATTCAGATCATAGCTCAATCTTCTCATTCTTGGTAGTATTTTTATACGGATCTCACAAAGGTTATGAAGACAACTGTCACTTGAAGGAGGTCATTATCCAAGAGCAAAATAGCTATTGCTTCCAGCTCAGCCAAACTGCCTTAGAGAGGACTGCATTCAGGAATAATGAATTATTATTATTTAATTTTTTTTTAGAATTTTGGTAAATTATCAGCAAGAAAGGGTATACATTATCATTACTCAAGCAAGACAAATACATGTTGAAAAAGCATGGTGTTCTGCTTATGAAGAAATACAATTGCTTCTGACGCATTTTCATCAATACTAGGCAAAATATTCACAGCTTGACTAACAGATGTATACAGAATGAAGAGTTGAACTCAGAGTACTGGTGAAGTGGATCTCTGGACATACAACACTCCTTCTCAGAAAGCAGCTTAATCCCTTCAGTGGCTGGTGCTTGTACCAGTTCAAGTAATGACCTAACAGTTCCCCTGCATATGGTGAGACTACTTAAAAAAAAAAAAAAAAAAAAAAAGTCTTACCACATAAGGTTTTCAGCCAGATGACATCAAAATGTTATATATATTTCAGTACATCATGATGCAGTGATATATCATGATATGTGATATTTTTGGAACTGAATAAAATGTGTACACAGTTAATGCTTAATGCAATAATGACAAGAACCACCCTATCAAGAAAAAGAAAAAAATATAGGTTTCTCTTTCATTTATGGGCCTCCAAAGATCATAGTTATATTTGTGGATGCTTAAGAAAAATGTTTAAGGAAATATTACAACCCCATATGTTCTAAAACACTGAAGTATTTGAGACTGATAACTAATGACAACTGGAGAAAAGGTCAGTGGACCACTATGCATGGATATTTATGACATTCCTGGATGGTCCAGATGACTGTGGATTATTGGAAGTTAATGGGCCAAAGTAAAGAAGAGTTAAAGCTGATTATCAAGCAACATCCACCAGAAGTGAGGTCTGGGTAAGACTTGGGTTAAAAATTCCTAGTGAGAATTAAGTACCATGAAATGTTACATATGATCTGGAGAATCAAAGGAGGCAACATTTCCATAAGGGAAGATTTGCTGAAGGAAAACACCACCCCTACAAGCTCACCAGTTCATGTTTGTAAGTATTCCATTGATAGAATGTTTTTGTGAGGTTCTCATTAGTGGAGATTACAGTTACTGGTCAAAAAAAAAAAAAATTATCACTGAGGAAAAACACTTGGCAAGTCAGCAGCTTCAGATATGCACGATTTAATGAGAACAAAATACATCTGTTTACACACTGTCATGAAAGTAAGCTATCATATATGTTCAAGAAAGTGGGCCTTATGTCTCCTACTCAGTTAAAAGACAAGTTGAGCACGGAAGTAAATAAAACCATTAATGTGCTTCAAATCACACTTAGCAATACTAAGCATAATAAAAATAAACCAACTTTGGTGATCCTGGAGTGAGATCAAAAGTTAGCTTCACATTAATTAGTCTGTATCAGTCAGATGTTACCTTCTTTATTAAGACTAAAGAGTCTGAGGACTCACTAAGTATATCCTTATATATGATAGATGGGAGATCTGATGTATTTGTTAAGAGGTGTATTTGCATATATGTACACATGAGAATGTGCATGTGTAAAACTCATCTTCAGATATGCCTTCAGCTGCCCTTCCACCAGGGAAGCATTATTTTCTTCAAGTTCTGAAATCATGTGGTAAATTTAAAAAGCTAAGAAATTTGGAACTCAAATAGCTAGTTTCCAAGTGTTCTTTCATGCATAAGATCGTAGTCTTTCCAATATTACAGGTGCACTATAATACAAATAGTTCAGTTGAAAGTGACCTATGAAGACCATCAAGTCTAGTTGCTTGATCAATTCAGGGCTAAACAGAAGTTAAAGTATTTTATTAACAAAGCCTGTTCCAGTGTTTGACCACCCTCATGGTAAATCAATTTTTTTTTAATGTCCAGTCTCAACCTCCCTTGGTGCAGCTTTGTGCCATTCCCATGTATCTTATCATTGGTTGCTGGAGTGCAGAGCCTGGTAAGTCACTGTCCACTTCCCATCGCCAGGAAGAGAGCAGTGAGGTCACCTTTCCTCAAAGGAGATACCCCGCAGCCCAGATTTTTTTGTCTTCCTCTGGACACATTCAAGTACCGTAAATTCTTTTTATATTATGGAGCCCAGAAATACACACAATAGTCAAGGTGAGGCCACACCAGTACTAAATACAGCAGGAGAATCAAATCTTTTGACTGGTTGTGCTGTGTTTAATGCACCCACAATGTTGTTTGCCCTCTTGGCTGCTAGGGCGCACCTTCTGACTCAGAGCCTACTGTCAACCAAGTCTCTCCACAGGGCTTTCTGCAGCCACTCATCTCCCAGTCTGTAATTGTGTCTGGCATTACTCTCTCCCTGGTGCAGAGCCTGGCATTTATCCTTGTTGAATTTCATGCCATTGATGATTACCCAACATGCCAATCTATGTAGATCTCTCTGCAAGGCCTCTTGTCCCTTGAGAGCCAACTGTATTTCCCAGTTTAGTGTAATCAGCAAACTTGTTTTGGATGCACTCCGCTCCTGCATCCAGATCACTGAAAAAGTGCTGAACGAAACTGGCCCTAAAACTGAGTGCTGGGGAATGTCACTAGTGACTGTACACTGGGCAGATGTAGCTCCATTCACAATGGCACTGAGCTCTACTGCTGAGCCAGCTCATCGTCAAGAAAAGCATCTATATGCTTATCTCAAAGTTGGACAACTTGTCCAAAAGGATGTTGTGAGGGACAGTATCAAAGGCCTTCCTAAAATCCAGAAAGATTTAAAACAGCATAAGGGCTATTCTCTCTCTGCACTGAGCAGAAACCCTGAACATTTGCCTGTGGTCAACAGGAATTATTTTTCACTTGAATTGGTTCTCTTGTTTCTCTGTTGAATGAGCAGTCATTATGTAAGGAGTAGTAAGCTGGTGTCATGGATCATTAGACTGCTAATAAATGGCAGAAGTCATATAAGCATAGAAAGGAAGGAAAAGAGGAAAGATTTTAGCCTAAAGAGAAGTTTTATATATAGAAAATAAAGACATGCTGACTTCTGATTTATACTGGAATAGGATGAGAGGAAGCCCTGGCCTGTTTCCAGATGAGGTGCACATAGAGCATTGCACTGGCTGAGACAGGCAGCCAGAAATCACCATATTACAGAAAGTGCACTGCTCCTCTATGTAGCCTTGTAGTCAGCAATGTATTGTTAACCTGCTACAGATGTGAAGCCTATTCAATCAATCAACAACATGGATAAAAACAAGTTTACTTGGTGTTAACCAAGATTTCTGCTTTTCATAAGCCAAACCAGAACCTTAGCCTGGCTACAATGACAGAAGAGCTGATACCCCTGCCAGGCAGTGTTCTCCCCACCCTTCACTTGGGCTGGCAGCCCAAGCACCAGATACCTGCTGCTATCCTGATACCCAAGCCAGACCACTAACATATCATGTATTTCTTCTGAACACAAGGCAGCAACACTCAGTCTTAATAGAACTCTTTATTTACCCAGGCAATAACTTCATTAATGCAGTGATCCCTCAACAGAAATAGCAAGCTGATTTTGCAATACGGAGCTGCATTCTGCATCGTCCGTGTTTCCCTATCCATTAGTTGCACCTATTTTGGTTGAAATATGTGCTAAAATCACTACACGCTGTTAGAAGATCCATACTCAGAAACTGGACCATGAGAGAGTCAGCTTAGCTTTTATTCCTGGTGCTGTGCTAACACAAGGCATTAATAACATGTTATTTCTTCTCACTACTGTGCTATCATTTTTTAGCCTTGAGTCTTGATCTCCCTATCAATCATCTTCAATATCAGTATGCTTTAAGCAATCAGATGCATTTGTATGAGGAAGCAGCAAGTATTCAGCAAATAAATGAATTTTTCAAACTTCCAGGATGCCTAAGTTAAAGAAAATTGACAATTCTTGCAGATATGTGTGGCACCTCAACGTACAGTTGTACAATTTCTGGCCAGGGACACTGTGTCTAGAGAGACAGCTAAACACAAGACTGAAACACCTACTAAAGGATCAAGTCTGGGAAAACATAAGCAGAATTCCTTGATAAGTGTACCCAGCTCTTTGTCCCTGAAGAGTCAGTGTGCTTTGACCAGTTATCATTGGTTCACAGGCCCTCAAATACCAGTTTCTAAAATGAAACTACATTAGCTAATTATGAATGATGGCCTATTTTCATGTTTTCAAATTAATATAGTACAGAAACACTCTAAAGAATTTTGAATTTTTGAGTGAATATAAAGCTGTTGAACTTTGAGGAGGAAGAGTTTAAAAGGCACAAACAGCACTTAACTTCCAATTACGCTTTGGAAAATGTCCCACTGGAGGCTAATAGAGCTGATTTATTTTCATAAACTTTAATTACTTCACACTTTTTTTTTTAATTTATTTAAACTGAACAATATAATCAGTTCAACAGATGAGCTCAAATGCAATACACAACACAAAAAGGGACCTGCTCCAAATCCAGATTTCCTCCTGGAAGTCTAAATTTTTAATTAATCTTCATATTGCATGTCTAGATCATAGAATTGCTCAGGTTAGAGGGGAAAGGGACCTTACAGACCATCCAGATCCAACCCCCTGCCTCACGCTGTTTTTCTTGCTGTCAACACCAGATCAGGCTGCCCAGAGCCCCAACCAACCTGGTCTTGGACACTTCCAGAGACAGGACATTCACAGCTTCAAGATAGATAACTGAATACTTGTGCTTGTGATAATATTTGTATACAACAAGCATACTCTTCTACATAATTAGAAACTACATACTATTCTAGATAACTAGGAGATATTTTTAGTAGTGATATTTATATTAACTAATTTGGGATTAAAAAATATTTTTGTTTTTTATGAATTTGCAGGCTTTTTTTTTTCTAGCAACATAAGTGATAATAACAGTGAAGAACTAGCTAAAGTGTATTATTTGGAGAGCTTGCAATGCCAGAGAGAGATCCAGCAAGACAGAACAGCAAGGAGAAATGTGCAGTTTTAGGTCTCCTTGAATGCAATTCCCCCTTGCACTGAAGATGTTGATTGAGACATCCAGTTAGTATTCATTGCAATTTAGCAGCAGATTTTTTAGAACAGAAACCCTCTTTATTTTATATATTTATTAAACATAAGTGTCTCAATTAAGGTGCTTTACATGCCTGGATGATTTGTGAGACCCTTCTGGAAAGAGCATGAGGACAGGGCTGTTTGCTCTGTGAGTTGAGGTGAGAACAGGTGCTATCTGGCAAAAAGCAAGAAAATATTGCCCTCTAGTGCACAAAGAAAGCAGAAGATGCAAAGTCCAAGGTGTGTGTGGGAGGGTGTTAATCATTGTTCCAAGATATCTCACATGCTAACAAAACTAAGACTTGCTGCAATTAGCTGTTTTGTGAGGAGATTACTCCCCCTCCCCCCTCTCCCCCACTAGGCTGTCCTTCCCACAGAGAGAGCAGTTCTCCTAATCCAATAAACCCTCAGAGTCGGGCTGAGTGACTCATCAATGTCACTGCATCTGAAGCACGGCCCCATAGACAATGCTTCACTTGATCTGGTTTTATCTTTTTATAAAATCTTAATTAGAGCTTTAATAAGAAGTGAGATCCCAACAAGCACACAGCAAACTGCAGAATGAAAGAAGTACCAATGGGATTCAGGGAGGGGGAGGGGAGGAAGGGGAAGATAGTCTTCCAATTAACTTCATGATTTTAATTTCTTAGCAATAGCTGCATTTCTTTTCTATTTCACCCTTCACACAGTAGACATTACTAAATACAGGGCACTTTTCACACTTTTTTTGACTGCTTATTAAACTCAGTGCAGAAGTTACCCACCTTGCTTTGCTGGTTTTGTTAACTGCCACGTGACACACAGCAGGGTCACTAACACTACGTAAAACTTTAGTAAACTCTCAGCCAGCCTCAGCAGTAACTCCCTCTGCTCTGCATTTTGTGGTGTAATAGCTGTGCACAGTTGCTTGTCTTTCATGTCACTGTCATCACTGCTGAAACACACTACCCAGCACCACCTCACTGTGCTCACATCCTCTGTTTGATCTCCAGAAACATTCAGCAAGCATTGATGCATGTCAATGGGTGCCATTTTTCTTCCACATGGAAGAGTTTAGTGGCACACCTTTGCTTCATATGCACTTCCATGTCAGACACCATTATGCCAGGTAATCCCTCTGCTGCCACCTGTCGCACTGCAACAAAATGTAACAGAATATTGGCAGGTAAGTTCAACCTCCACTGTTTTATCACCAACATCCACCTCTGACATTGTGAGCCAACATAATAAAATAGAAGCAGCTCTGGTTTGTTAAAGAAAGCAAGCAACATTTGAACTGTTCAAATAGCGCTTGAGCCTCCCTCTCAACTTATATCGCTGATATCATTGTCTTTTTTAACATGCATTTTTAATTGCTTTATGGATTTTATTTACTTTTATTTTACTTGTTGTTGCAGATAATGTTAAGAGTTTTCTTCATTGATTATTGGCAACTGCTGCATTCTGAGAAAGCCTCTTTCAATTTAGCTTTCCAGATCTTTTGATTTCCTGCTCCGACAGCTTTATAATCTCTCCAACAACTTCATAAATGCACTGCAATGGTCACATGAACGGCTCAGGAGAGGAATCAACACCTCTGCGTCTCACTGTTATTATGGCACTTTAGAAAGAGAAAACCAAAAAGCAACGAGTCCAAGTCAAGTTGGAAGTCTTACAAAAGATGAATCTAATAGTGAGGCTCCGAAGAAGTTTCAGAACACTAGTCATTCTCCTGGCTGCCTTCTGCCTAGCAAGTATTGTCATTTCTGCCTATTACCTGTACACTGGCTACAAGCAGGAGATGACTCTTGCAGAAACCACTGGAGAAGCAGAGTGTGAAGATCTCAAGCTTTTACCATACAGGTCCATGGAGCTGAAAACAGCTAAGCCAATCGATCCATCTAAAACTGATTCCACCATCCTTCTCTTTGTGGAAAGTCAGTACTCCCAGCTGGGACAAGACATCATAGCCATCCTTGAATCCAGCAGATTTCAATACCACATGGTCATCGCACCTGCCAAGGGAGATATTCCCCCTCTCACAGACAACGGAAGAGGAAAATATACAATTATTATATATGAGAATATTTTAAAGTATGTATCCATGGACTCGTGGAATAGAGAGCTTCTGGAAAAATACTGCGTGGAATACAGTGTTAGCATAATTGGTTTTCATAAAGCCAATGAGAACAGCTCCCCAAGTACAAAACTGAAAGGCTTGCCATTACATCTTTACAATAACATTGCCCTCAAAGATTGTGTTGTAAACTCTCAGTCTCCCCTTCTGCGCATTACCAAAGCACCACGGACTGAGAAAGGCCCACTGCCTGGTGAAGACTGGACAGTTTTCCACTTCAACCATTCCACCTACCAACCTGTGCTTTTAACTGAACTGCAGACTTCCAGGCCAACCCCCATGGCATTGCCAAAGGCTGCTCTGTATGCAACTGTCATCCAGGACTTGGGGCTTCATGATGGGATTCAGAGAGTTCTTTTTGGAAACAACCTGACCTTCTGGTTGCACAAGCTGATCTTTATTGATGCCATCTCTTTTCTGTCAGGGAAGAAGCTCACACTGTCCTTGGAGAGATACATTCTGGTTGACATTGATGACATCTTTGTTGGGAAAGAGGGAACAAGGATGAATGTCAACGATGTCAAGGTAAGGCAAGAACTGGGGAATACCAACCTGGATGCAAACATGTTCATTGGTAACAAGGAGACAAAGGGTCAAAAAACTGAGAGTCCCACTTCTGTTTAAAGGCTCAAAGTACATAAATATACCCAGCAAATACGGAAACAACCCCAGGCTGTTTTAAATGTCTCTTTACTCACATGCATACAGAGATGCATTCAAGTATGTTGAATGCATGGACATGGCCTCAAACAATAAAGTATATAGCAAACATACTGACCGCCTCTCACTCTTGTAAGTACTGCTCACTTGAGAAAGTGGATAAAAAAGAACAAAAACATTTGAATACCTCACATAACCATTTTTTTCTCTCCAAACTAAGACAAAGGCATCTCCATTTCTGGAGCAAATTTACTGCTGAGAACTCTGAACTCAGATAAGAACACATTTTACACTGCATTAATTCCCCCCCCCCCCCCTTTGAATATACATATATGTGTATGTCTGCTTATGACATATATAAAAATTCCATTTATATGCATTTGCTGTTATTTCTGTCATTATTATTGAAAAATGAACAGAACAATGAAAGATTGTTCATTTTTTGAAATCTCCCATAACTATCACTATATCAAAATAGAATAAAAAAGGAATGGAAAAATTGGTCACAGTTTGACTTTCAGGGCTTAGCAGGATAATTTTCATTAACAGATAAGAATCCAAAGTTACTAGTGATAGGTTGAAAGCACAGCCTACACTTTAGCAAATGACCTAAGTATCTGATTGTTCACAGACTACTTTTTGGAGAATTTTTCAAACTTATTTTCATAGTCTTTATATTCAGAGACTCAATTATATCTGTCTAGATTAATTCTTAAAAGTGCATGCACTATAGGAAGACATGCAGACTTAAAGAGGTAAATAGACAGAAGTCTATACTGCATGAATAGACAGAAGTCTACTGCATGAAAATTACTTTATTGCGATTTTCCACATGCATGAGAATCATGTTCAGATATTAACTGAAGCTCCTAAGCATGCAACATTACATTCTCTAGCCTTTATTATAGAATTTTCATGTAAATACTCTACTGCTTTTGTGAGCAATAAGCAAGCCTCCTTTTTCTTTCTTTCTTTTCTTTTTTTTTTTTTTTAACACCTAGATATCTATTTTGTTTCTTAATACTTATTTCCAGTTCTATGAGCTTTACATTTGCCTGCCAACTCATCTGGATCACTAAGAGAGTGATATAATAGCCTCCAAAAAGAGTAGTTTCATACAAATAAAACACTGGAAAACTATTAATCAAACCAGGAGTATGATAGATCATCAGAGCAGCATCCAGACACTTAAAGAGCCTGCATTAGATATTCCTGGTGTCTTGTGATCCAAGCACTACACACAAGCTAAGTGATCAAGTGTTTCCTCTGAAGAAATGCATGATAAAACACATTGACAAAGGGCCCATCTAAAAGAGGAAATTAGCTAAAAATGCAATTGTGGAACAAGTTTTTCCAAGTGAGCTTTTTGCACACAGAGCTTTTAGAGTCTTATCTATATTGATTAAGAAGTCCCTATTACTTGAACAGAACACCTACGTCAAGACACTTGTAAATTCAAACCATACTGTCATCTGAAATAATCTCCAAGCCCCAAGAAAAGCCCCATATCATTTTCCTTTTTATCCAGAAATCAACAATGCTCGTAGACAAACCTTTCACTTATGCTTGGCAGAGCAGCCATGTCCCATCATCATTCTTTATGGGAGATACAGGACACAATTGGAGATCTGAGGGCTATGTGAGGAGCTGAATGTCAGAATTCTAGCTGCTAAAAGCATTCAGCATCACTTTTGTATGCTGCACACATTCAGCCATCTGAAAACTGAACAGTCCAGAACACTGAATACCTTAACAACAAGAGAAAGGATCTGCTAGGCTTCAGACTTTAATAATAATAATATTAAGCATGGTGAGACCTCTCTTTATGGATTATATTCAAGTCAAGTTTTGAAGGGAAGCTTTCATTGTTCCCACCCTTCTCAAGTGCTGAACAAGTAGCCCACCTCCATTGCAATACTACAAATAGTTTCATTCACGGGATAAATTCTCTCTTGGTCTCAGAGAAGAAATCACATAACAAACACAAACCATGGTGAGATATCTTTTGCAGGCACAAGCTCAGAACTGACTTCCCCATCAGGCACACTTTTGGAAGGGATAGTTTATTTCCCTTTTAGATGATGCTCCCATGTAAAGAGATTCTGCACCTTGACCATCCGTTACTATTCTGCATGTCAAACTGGGGCTTTCATTTCAAATCAGACTAGACATTCTCAGAATACAGCAGCATTCAAAGCAGAATGCTTGCTAATGAATATGACAAAAAAAATCAGGGTGTACTTTAGTTAGTTTACAGTAAAAGATAATTACAGTGAGTTAGAGGAAAATCTCAGAAGTCACTTGGGAAAGAAAGCAATTAAGAGCCAGTGAGCCTGGCTTCACTTCTCATAACAAAGCAGCCTCCTTGGTCAAAACACAAAATAGCAAAGGAAAACAACATTTAGGAGGCTAATACTTAAGCAATGTCAAAATATTGCTAAGCATTGTGACTAGCTGCTCAAAGGGGGCTGTGTTTCCACAGCACAGTGGGAGACTGCCACGAAATGCATGGAGGTGACACACGGAGGCAACGGTTGTGCTTGCCTTGTATGTGTATTGTAAGAGTGAAAGCAGGAGCAGGGAGGTGATTGCCCCCCTGTTTTCATCTGTGGTGAGGCTATACCTCAAGTATTTTGTTCAATTTTGGGCTCCTTGCGACAAGAGAGATGTTGAGGCCCTGGAGTGTGTTCAGAGAAGGGCAACGAAACTGGTGCGGTGTCTGGAGCATAGGTCCGATGGAGAGTGGCTGAGATTGTTTAATCCGGAGAAAAGGAGGCTCAGGGGAGACCTTATGGCTCTCCACAACTGCCTGAAAGGAGATTGTGGTGAGGTGGTGGTTGGCCTCTTCTCCTGGGTAGGATGAGAAGGAATGGCCTTAAGTCGTGCCAGGAGTGGTTCAGGTTGGGTATAAGGAAGAATTTCTTCTCAGAAACAGTGTGATGCACAGGAACAGGTTGCCCAGGGAGGCGCTGGAGTTGCTATCCCTGGAGGTGTTCAAGAAAAGGTTGAATGTTGTATTTAGGGACATGGTCTAGTGGACAGTATCAGTGGTAGCTGGATGGTTGGCCTACATGTTCTTAGAGGTCTTTTCCAACTTTTATGATTCTGTGAGAATTGTACAGGCTCTTTATGTTGTTCAACGAGAATAAACGTTGAATGAGAAACAAACAAAAAATTTAGACCATTTCCTTTCTTTTCCAAGCTGCATATTTCAGGTATATTTAGCACAAAAATCATAGTCCGTATGAACAGTATTGTGTACATCAAAATTCATTTCATCCCATCTTCTGTAACAGATGTTTACATCAGTATCTCCAACATGGACTTATTTATACAATACTTTAAAAACACCCACAAACCAAACATGAAGTGCTGTTTGTAATGAAGAAGTTTCTCAGCATAGTACAATTCACTGAATTATACCACATCACTACTTCTTCAGTTCCTTCAGTTTGTAGCACTTGTCATTAAAGCTGGCACAGATTCATTTTGCAAACTTATTTGGGATTCTGTTAGACTCTTAAGGTGCCATAGACACTAGTGTTGCTTGGGAATGCTTTTATATGCACCAGATTCCCAGATGCATACAAGAAAACTGGAAACAGATGCACTCTTCTGAAACTGTGTTAAAAATACTGTCAAATAACATCCCTCTATTTAAGCTCTTAGGAATTTCCTCCCAGTGACCAAGTGTATAATAATTGCCAATCCAAAGGACACATGACTAGAAATGAGTTTTTTGATAACAGTATTCATATGTAGCAATAAAAAGACGAGTAACACTGTTCCTGTGTAATTACTTCCTGCAACTTGAATGTTTTTATCCTCTCACAAAGCCTTTCCTCAATTAGGTGCTTCGAGGATATATATATAGTTTTATAAAGGGTGGCATCAGCTGAAGAAACAGAGATTAGAAAACAGAGTTATTATGGGCTCTATTTACCACAAAAGATCTCCTAGTCCCTTGTATTACAGAAGTTGTGCAAGGTCATATCTGGCTAAGTAATTAAACAGGAACTCAGCAGAGCCACAGAAAGCTATTTTCCTAAGCTTTGCAGAGATCTATCAGAGCCCCTACAAATGAATTCCTCTCTTTCCCTCCTGCCAATATATTATCTCTCTGCTTGATTTTAGAAGGCAAAAGACTCAAGAACTCTTCGGTTACTTTGCAGAATTACTGAATTCGTGTACTTGCAAATTATTTTGGTTCTTGACCATGTGATGAGTCTATGATAGTCATCAGTGGTTTAGCAAAAACAACTAGAAATATCTGCTTTTGTATTCTCTGGGGGTTGCCACACAGAAAGAATACAGAACATTTATCTTTAGATTTCTTTATAAGTGAGCACAAGCAGTAGCATTACTCAAACAGGTAGTGAGATCTCATGAAGGATTTTCCTTTGCTGCTGTTATTGTACAAAGTCGCAAAATACATTATTTATATATTATTTATATTTTCACCTAGGAAAGGCCCAGAGCAATCACTAGGAAACTTTCAGCACCCTCCCTAGCCACACTTTCTGATCTGGGAATAATCATTTAAAACAGCACAAATTAAAAACAAACGAAAAAAAAACAACCCTGCAAGATCACATTACAAGCAAACATTCTTCCACCTAAAGTAAATAAATAAACAAATAAACAAAATGCAGAACAGCTTCCCTTCTATAACCTTCTTCCAGGTGGACCCTCTCAAGAGCAAGCCACCTGCTTCCCTTACTTTCCCAGCTGGAGCCAATAAGCAAAGAGAAATTTCTCAAAATAATACCAACACCACACAAAGCCCCTTTTTCTAAAAGCTATGTTTTCCTTTTCTCTGTTGCCCCTAATTGCTGCACAAGAATCATCCTTGTGCTGAGATGTAATAAAATGATGGAGCAATACTATTGGAATGTCCTATGTATTCTTACCTGGGTGTGGACTCTGCTTTTCCTAGCAGCATCAAATAACCTGTCTGCATTCTCCCCCATTTCCCTGCTCTAACCTTCAGTCCACTCACTTCAGTGGAAAAAAAAAAATTGCATTAATCTCTGACACCTCCTCGCTTCCATAAATCTGCACTTTGCCTTTGACTTTAACCATCATTAAAATGCCTAGAACACTTAAAAGGTGTGATTTCTTGCTCATCTTAGTATTTTAAAGGCAAGAACTCATGCTGGAGTCACATCTTTTCTGATAATTCCAAATTAAGGAGTACTGGCTCAGTAGGAGTCTGCACTCAATAACAGAATCTCTCTTGCATATGCTTTTCCTGATTTTTCTGCAAAGCAAATTGCTTTCAGATAGAACAGTTAGAAATTTCTGAGCCACATCATCAGGTATAACAGAGCAGTATTCAGTAAAAAGCTGCAGGTAGATGCAGGATGAGTAATACTGTGTGCTACATGTTCATGCAAACTCTCAACTTTTGAAGGAAGGAATTTAATAAGCTGCTGTGGACCAATGCTCTATTTCTGCTTCAGTTCTTCTGGAATCCCTTCCCTCTCATGCTGTTGAGGATTGGTAGCAAGGATCCAATCCAGGCATGTGGATAAGGAAGACCTGTTTGACAACAGACAATAGTGTATTTCTGCATCCCTTTGCACCTAGTATTGCAACATATGCCCAAGTTTACATAGAAGTTTGGCAGCAGTAGTCAAGAGCAGACAAAGGAGTCCAGGAGGACAATAATGGATAACTGAATTTCTGACTCAGGTTTCTACAGATTTTCTCTGGATGCCCTCCTCTCCTATACCCTTTTAGAATTCAGAACTGTGGAGAGATGATGATAGAAGTTGCAGTAGCCAAATACTTCCATCTCCCTCCACTTAGTTCCAGATGTACTCATTATCAGTTCCCCAAATCAATCCCCAGTGCTTTAGCAAAATCTGAAATTCCTGGTGCTGCAGATAGGAATTGGAAACAAATCTTATTTTTAATTGTTAATTCATCTGTGTCTTTTACCTTCAGCAAAAGTTGAAGCAATCATTTCCTTTCTGATAACGTGAGATACACTAGTCATTCCTTTAGTCCTTCTATAGTAAGAAACTCCTGCCAATAAAGTAACCACGTCAATGGACAATAACAGGGAGAAACTGAAAGCAGAAGATGTACGAGCATTGGATGTTAGAGCAGACAGCTGAGCATTAGTCATTACAGCCTAAGTATTACCATAACGACACCCTTTAAAGCACTTGAAAATGGTAGTGAAAAACACAATGAACAGAAATTCGGAAGTTTCCATTTGGATGATCTTAAAGACTTACAAAATGAATTTTAAGAGCAATTGAGAATGCATTATAAGAAAAAATTAATAATCAGGCAATTTTTTTTTTTTTAATGGGAGTGTCTATGCCATTCTACTTCAGCAGAGAAGACTGATCTTTCAATATTTTCTTTGTTGATATCTCTTGAGTCTCCCTGTTCCTTCTGTCTAGTGTTGAATACTGCTCAAGTGCCTTGTCTAGAAACATCACAAAAAGCATTTTATACTTCAGCTCTTTTCTAATTTTGGTTTCAGTAAAGACTGCTCTTTCATTCACAATTTCAGCAGTGACATAGTGAAAAAACACAATTCCTTTGCCGTCAGCAAAACATTTATTTTTCTCTTTGGCAGCCTGGGGGATTGACTGTCTGCCCAGGCACCTTATCTGAATTATAATAGATCTGGGGTTCTCTCGTGTTATAGATTTCCCATTAAAGATATGATAGGTCTTCAGCATAAAACTGTACTTTTACTGTAAAACAAAGTCAAGAAACTCCAATTGTCTAGTACTTTCATCCTGTTCATTTAGATAATTACATTGCTTCCACATGTCTCACATATTAAAAGAGTATCTCTCTTTTCCCAGAGAACACACTGACTTTTGCGCAGTGCACTTTGATATT
This sequence comes from Meleagris gallopavo, assembly GCF_905368555.1. Classification (NCBI taxonomy): domain Eukaryota; kingdom Metazoa; phylum Chordata; class Aves; order Galliformes; family Phasianidae; genus Meleagris; species Meleagris gallopavo. The sequence goes on from NC_139407.1 coordinate 35,981,842, forward strand.
GCTTGTGGGAGGATCTCACAAAACAGACTTTTCTTTCAAAAAAAAGCTTAATCTTTCACAAAACAAGAAAACAATTTTTTTTTTTTTAAAAAAAAGACAAACTCCTTAATTTTTCCGGCTTTTTGAGCAGCTATAGGAAGTAGATAGTTTAATGTTCAAAACATAATGAATTCTGATTTAAACAAACAAAAAAACAAACACAGAACAATACATTTTAATATGTAGAAAGGGCATGGGTTCTTTAGTCTAGTTCATAAAGTGTGCAACAGCTACTGCTCATAGTCTGTGCCTAGCACTGTTATTATTTGACACAGTCTTATGTCTACAATTCTGTGAGTTTCCTAAGTTCACACCTATTTCCTGAATGCCTTCAACAAAATAAGTCTGCAGTCATAGGATGTGTCATACTGGAATATATTTTGAAGATGTATGTGGTTCTCTTTGTTTTATTTAGCTTCATTTAATTTCATTTAATTTGTTTTCATGGAGTTTAGGGAATCAGTAGGAGCCAAAAAGCATGGCTGCTTTATATCAACCTCTCAAGTGGCCTACAGTAACCTGTGTTTTAAAACAATGCATGTTACTTAAAAAGGTGCACTAACAATTGTTCCCTGTATAATAAAACAGCACTCTAAGTGATGGAATACCTTTCAAAAAAGGCTAGCCAATGCAGATGTAAAAAGCAGTCATAATTATGCCTTAAAAGCACCTGATGCAGCAAAAAGCACATTACTATGAATGTCCTATATACATTGCAGTTGCTTTACCACCAGTGTTACTTAAGCAACTTCAATTTCGCCATTGTCACTCCACCTCAATCTAGTATTATTAATATCATTAGTATTATTTAAACAATTTGAAAACACAAATGTTCAGAAAAAGAGTGACTGGATAGAAGGATGGACAAAATGATGAGAGAACAGAAAAACTCAAAGATAAGAAGGAGTATGTTGATACTAAAAATATTCAGCAATATTTAACTGGCAATTTTCTGTCCACCTTTAAGTCATAAAACAGTATGAAAACAAATCTTTGTTTATGTCTGGTTTTGAATTCTTAGATAGATTCATATCTACACATATATGCATACGTCCACACAAATTTGTGATTTTTTTTTTTTTGTCTCTTCTACTAATGTGGTCATAGATGCCTACAATTAATACTTTTTATTTCTAGTGCTGCAAGTCTCTACTTGTCTTCTTATCACAGTAGCAGAAGAGTGTAAGAGCTTTTAAGTAAAATATACGAAATCCCTGAGGGCAGCAGAAGAGACTAGTGTGAGTGGCGTGTCAGATTCTGGGCTCAGAATCACTCCGAAGTCCAAAATCAAATTTTAGTAAGTGGACTCTAAATTATAATTCCTGAAAATGTTGCATATCAGCATGCAGAACTTCAAAACTGGTGGGTCATAACAGATTGTGGTAGCAGACAATAGGATAACCTTCAAACCAAAGCTCCTGTTTTCCCTTCAGAAAAATAAACGACAGTGATCAAAAACTGGTATATGAGTATTGCTTTCATTGAGCTGCATGTTTGTCTCTCAGGAGATAGACTTTCTCCAAAGAAAGACTTTCTCTGCTGGGAGACAGGCTTTCTCCAAAAGGGTGGATACTTTTCATAATGATTTCCTTTTCCTCTGGACACATACAGAGTCCCAGTAATTTCATAGAGACCTGAGAACAAATGACCTTCTGACTGCATTCTTCAACATGAGTCATACATAGCTTGGAATTGTTAGAGTGAATCATATATTGCTTTCAGCAGTTTGTTGGAGAATAGAGCTTTGCATACAAATATTTTGATTCATCCAAAGAAGTTCACTTTGCAAGAAACTATTTTAGTTAGGAAATTTTATAAGATCCATGTGTAGCTACTCTAAGAAATAAACAAACAACAAGGAAGAGTGATTTCATTGAACATTTTAAATAGTGGCAATTTGATATAACTGTTTCACTGCCAAATGGGATTTCCATGCATTGGACAGTTTATTGTCTTTTTTTTCTGCAGTGACTGTAAGGACACACACACAGAGTCAAACTTGATGAAAAAATCATTATGTATTTTATGTTTATGACACCAAATAATATTCTGTGTCCATATCGACTGGCCAAGCTGAAGAAGAGAATGCATTGCAAAGCATTCAGGATTTGCCAAGAGAGCACAAACTGTAATAAACCTGCCTGATGCATTGTGGTTTTCCATCAGATGAAGTCTAGCTAGACCTCAGTGTCACTTTTTGATCTACTAGCACTGGCATAACAACTCCACAAAACATTTTGTAAAGGTGCAAATCACCTGTGAGAATATCCAGTTTAAAATCAAGAACACCAGGGCAAGAGATGGGTTAACTCTTCTGTATGGGGCTGCTGAATCACAGCCTGAACCTTCGATTGATCACCTGAGGCGAGCAATGAGTCAGCCACGGGAGCACAGGTGAAGGCAATTCTCCTGTGCTGCAGGAAGGGGTGGAGCCTGGCTGCACCTCTCCTAGACCCATTTAAGAGCTGACTGCCAGTGGGGAAGGATCTCTCTGGAGATCTGCTCCATCAGGAGTTCATCTCCTGAGCCCAGGACAGGGTGAGTGACTTTCTCTCATTTCTCCAATATAAATTACGTTAGCCAAGCTCCTGGAGACAGACAGACACACACACACACACACACACACACACACACACACACACACACACACACACACACACAATCTGTATATCTATTGACTATATACCATCTGTATATCCATTGATTATACGCTCTTCACCGTCTTTGAGATCTCTTGGGAAGATACACATTTAGAGGACTTAGACATCAGCCTTTGTCTCTCAGACTCTTTCTTTATGTCAGAGCCTGGGGCAATGCAGTTTCAAAGGATGATGGATGTTAAGAATCTTGGCACCCATAGCCAATGGTTTACTGTCCAGGCACATAGCTCCTGAATAAGACTAGTATGCGCCACTCTGTCAGTAACGAATGCTGATCTATTCATCTCTATGTGCAAGTTCAGTTGCACATTATGATTTCAATTAAATCTAGACTTTTCATATCATTGCCAAAATAGTGAGGTCACTCTGAAAATCATGCCTCCTATTTGTTTCCGTGGAAACTACAGCACATAGAAAGAGCAGAACAGTACTGTTTGACAGAGCAAGCTTTCAGCTACAAACTAGTACTTCTTAACACAGTCACCACCATTAGCTATGCATTTTCACCAGTAACAAACAAGAGCCTGCATGCAGCACTCATAAATACCTTCACCAGTGGATGCGATCCACTGTCATCACTGCTGAAACACACCTCCATCACGTCAATTTGCTCACATTCATTGTTTGGTCTCCATCAACACTCAAAGTGCCAGTGAATGTCAATGGGTGTCATTTTTTTTTTTCTGCATGGAGGAATTCAATGACTCTCCTTTACTTCATATGCGCTTCCATGTAAGACATCATTCTGCCAGGGTGCCCCTCTTGCCCTCTGCCATGTGGAGACAAAATAGAAAAGGCTATTGATGCAAAGGCTAGTTTCTACTGCCATACCACCAGCTGACAATGTGGGCCAACAGAATAAAATTGGAGACGTTACTTTCAGAGCAGCCCTCATATATAGCAGAATGAACTTGAAATAGCTGAAGAATCACTACGTTCTCCATCATCGTACTCAATACCATAGGCTTGTGTCACTGCTACTGTCTCAGCATGCGCTGATTGGTGTTTTCAGCCCTAAGTATAAAGTTCTTTTTCATCTGCCTCTATTGTTTCCATTTGAATGGAAATATCCTGTTGAGGAAAAGTATAGCGCTGTTATGTGGGGCTAGCAAACTGCAGTACTCAAGAGACTTTGCCCATGCTCACTAGAAGTCATAAACTAGTGAAAATGCACTGTAGTGCTGGGAAGTTCCTGAAAAATCTTCCCCTTCCACAGATGTCAGAGCCCCCTTGCTTAGGAGTTTTGTAAGACCACTTCATTTTCTTTCTTTGCTGTGTGATGTGTGCATGCATGGCAGGACCTGCTGGGGGCTGGATGTTAACAAGTGTCAGATGCAGCCTCCTGCTTTGCTGAACAGGGCACCCTGACTCCCTTTGCAGCAATCACTGCTGCACAACTACTTTGAACCCCTCCACAGACTCTCAATTCTTTCATGTGTTTTTGCTGCCAGTACAGATTACTCACTCACCAGGTCTGTTTTTATTTACTGCTGCACACATGCTAGAAGCAACAAGGTTCTCCATTAAATCCCCCTGCTTTTTTACTGCCAGCCCATTCTCAGTTCAATAGCAGGATGCCAATATTAGTTTCAGCTTATCCTTCATTTTCGTTTTGTGGCCTTTATGTCTTATCTATCTGTACATTTCTTAGCATTGCTATCTACATCTCTCTTACAATGCCAGTTCCAAATGCACAGTGCTATCCTTCTGAAGTGATGCACATGCATGTAGCATAGCTCTGTATCGAACTGTAATCATTTTCGGCAGACAGCAAACACAATTACTGCATAAATGCAGAAGGTGAAAGGAATAAAGCTATTCTCCATGGTCCAAATGCACAAGGCAATGCTTTTCCAGAGATTTACTTAGCTATAAGAAGTAAAAGTTATTTGAGAACTGTTATCCATAGAGCATCATAACCCAGAGACAGGTGGCAGTCTTTTGTTCTGGAAACACTGTCCTAATAAATTAATATACCTCCATACATTTAATCTTCTTACAGTAGCAGAATACGCAGTGCTCCTAGATTCAAGTGTTCTAAGTGTTTATGAGATTAATCAGCACAGAACTTGCCTATGCTAAATGCCTTTTCAAATATTAAAATTGTACTCATTTTAAGTTCTTGTTTTTTTCTTTTCTCATTGAAAATGACATTGTAAAAAACCTTACTAATTCTACAACATTTAGATGAAAATGATTTTTTGTTGCTAAAATTAGATAAGGATTATTTCTGTTCTCTCATGGCTGATTTAAAACACTAAATAATCTCATGTCATGATATTATAATGTGTCATTTCTTGTAGATGAAAATTCTGTGCCTGTAATGGAGAAATAAAATACAAAAAGTGATAATTTAGAAAGTTGCAATATTTTATACAGAACATTTCATAAAAATTAAGAATTTATCTCAAGAAATGACAGGATGAAAAAAAACAACCACCTTTTTTTTAACCTTAATTGAATTTTACTTTCAAAATAAACAAAAAATTGAAAAAAGTAATTCACGATTCCTACAGAACCAATACGAGTAAAAACACTCCAGAAATTCCTAAAGTGTTTTTTTTTTAAGGATTTATCGCAAAATAGCGCATGGATTAAGGTTTTTCTGATTTGATACTCCAGCACTTATTATTGAATGGTATGGTGTACATCAAATAATTCTGGTTAAGGTTGGCAAAGAAAGACTGCCCAGGCAGTGTGGTGTCATTCCCACCTGAAGTCGGAATAGTTTGTCCATTTCTGTGGCCATCAATGTTGAATGAAAAAGGCATTATCCCATTTCTGGCTCCTTTTAGATTTAAAGATTAGGATTATAGCTTTCCTTCTTTCCAACCTGCTTACCCTTTTATTTATCCTTGGTCTAAAGGGGTGAAAAATCCTTCTGTAACTGCAAAGTGGCAAGGCAGGGGAAAATGAAGTTTTTATTCATCTTATTTGATCAATTTGGACTTCTCCAGTGAAACAGTTTCCCATGGCAAAATATTGATTTATTAAATGCAGAATGTTCCACAGGAATGAGATTTAAACAAAATGGCATTCTGCTAACTCATCTGCTCTGGCAGACTGAAGAGAAAGTGGACGATTTGAAGAATATTAAAAAAAAATAATTTCAAAAAATCATAATTAAATGCAGCTTTGGAACTGCTGTTCTTCCAGAAATTAAAAATGAAAATAATTCACAGTGTGTTGAGAGATATTTTTAATATGAGAATACTCCAGAAAAAAAATGGATATTTCAGTTTTGTACTGCCTCTTCATTTCACGTAAAAGCCAGAATTATTACTTTAACTTTTACATTGCATATTAAATCAAAAATGTCAACATTTAAGCAATCTTTAAAAGTTCACTCGATATTATCGTTGAATTGCATTGACTGAGTCAGATTGAATCAAAGTCATAGGCTTCAAGGACTTATGTTTTCGACCTCAAAACATCAGAGCTTTGAGTAAAGGCTATATAAAGAATGTTTGAATTCACATTGTTGACAGCATACAGTATTTGCTTTCGTTCCCTGAAACTCATGAAATATTGGCTCTTAAAACTGTTAGCGATTCTTGAAAGCACAAGTGCTTTTTTGGTTGAGGTCCAATTGTTTCAGCAGGGTTCGTCTCAGTGTAATTTTCCATTCCCTGGGTTTTTAAGCTCCTCACAAGTCTATAGGCCTGTACATTAGTCTGCTCATTAATAGCACAGACACAAAGCCAAGCTCAGGATCATTTTAGGTGATAGAAGTTTTGATATTGATTTAAATATCAAGAGACTGGTCTCAAAAATATTCTCTGCAGAAGCAGCTCCAGTTGTGATCCTCAGATGGTCCTACCTGGCCACCTCAGAGTTTCTGAGTCCCTCTCCTCCTGCTATAAGCGGGCATGAAATAACTCCAGACCAGAAGTCAAGCCAGACCTATGACACCTGCCTTGCTTAATGCTGCAAGTGCACAAGGAGAATAAAAAGGCAGGAATCACAGATGAGAAAGAGGCTATGGGATCCCAAGGGGAAAAGCAGCCTAGTAAAGTACAGAATGTGGGAGAAAGGCTCAAGGGAAAAGAGTCAAAGCAGACCCTGGATCAGGGTTGTGTTCTTACCATTTTCCTGTAATACTGTGTCCCTAAGGGCTACAGGGATTGAAAACCTCCTTTGTAATAATCTTTACAGTAGATTTGTCATCAAATTATCACAGATATTTGGAAGTTAATGGACTATACAGGAATAAATAAACATTAATTTATACTTATTTGTAATTGATACAGTTTAGATAGTCTATAACATTATTAATTTAGAATATGTTTAATGAAGCTCCAGACACGTAAATTGCTGAAACTATACCGTATATGATTAACAATAAAAGCAAATTAAAAAAAAAAAATAGATTCAGTTGCAGAATGTGAATTCTTTAATATAGAAGCTCTGCATGTGTCTTCCTTACAGCATAGCTCAAGATTTATGTGCATCATAAACAAATATTTCTGTGTTATTATAAAGTGTAATTCCATTGTATTTGTTATTAGGAAAGGGAATAAGGTTTCCCATATGCTTTCACTCCTATTTCTCTTCTAACTGGGAATGTGCTGGACACAGTATCAGGAAATACACACTACCCATCACTGGTGTAAATATTGTGAAGTGGTGCTAGAGTGGTCTGTTATAGACTGGAAAGGCTTCACCCTCCACCTTCAGGCAGCAGGTCCATTCCAAAGCTGAGCAACAAGAGACAAAGCCTTGGACTAATGACATGGTGTGATTTGTTTACCTAATATAAGGAAACATTTTGAGCTGATGATACACTGACTTCACAAATGTAATAAGATGCTGGAGGGAAGCTTAGAAATTTTCAAAGACCTTGGCTGAGACAAGGATGTAACATTACTTTACATTCAACCTACTTTTTTTCTCACTGCACAAGATTTCATGAGGGAAAGGAAAATTCCTTTCTTGTCCTTTGTGTATTGATTGTTGATATTAAAGTGCGATAAGACCAAAGGAAAAAAGAAAGTGCGTTTAGTAAAGAGAGTTTGTTACTGTTTTGCCATTACTGTTATGGTTTGCACTGTAGGGCATGAGTGCAGCCAGCAAGCCCCCATATATTCCACAGGGCATTCTCCAAACTCAGTAAAAACTCAACACGTTGACATGAGGGTACAAGTTGATGGTGCTGATGAATTATCCTTTTACTACTCACCAGGTTGGAGTAACATCACTTGAAACCATTTAACTGGTTAAATATGTTGAGGGAAAATTCTTGGCTAAATCATAACTTCTTTTTTCATAACTTGCTTTTTTCAACTGTTGTACTGGACAATATTCTGTGTTACACCCATGTCGAGCTTGTGAATGTGAAAAGACTACAATTCACTGTGATACATACAGACACAAATGTGCATGTGTACATCTACATGTACACAAAAAGGCTGGAAAAGGTTCAGCATAGAACAATTGAAATCGGCTTTCTAATACTCTTCTAACATCAAACTGATGATAAAACAGCTGAATCTCCTTACACAGAAATACTCTCTTTTCACTCATTCCATGGCTGTTTGCTGATCCCTCCTGAAAAGGAGGGGGAATGTAGAGACTAGGGAAGAGCTTAAGCAATAAGGAAGATTTTCCACAATGGAAAAATAACACCTATTTTTGTTCTCATCTTACAGTTGCAAATGCTTTTCAGAATTTGCACGTATATCTTGTCAAACAATCCCATTTGGGTAGCAGAGCATTAGCCAAATGAAACCTATCAGAACAAACCAGTATTTATGATTTTTAAGCAGCTACTCCCATATAAAATATAATTATGGCACTCCCCCACAGCTGTGAAACTAATAGTACCTCTCCAGAAATGACTGGAAATTTAGTGTAACGCCTATAATTAAAAGGCATATACTTTGCTGAACATTTTTCACAGTTTAATGAACCTAAGTTACATGAAATCATATTTTACACTGCAAGTGCCTACACTGTTTTCAATGGGAATATTTAGAGAGAAAAACACTACCTGTAATGACTAAGATTTAAAGTGGTAAGATTTAAAAGTTATCTGGCTCAGTAATGCTACTTTCATCCTACCAGCTATGCGCATGAGAGCTTTAAAACAAGAATATTTTTAAACAAAACAAAAATCACAAAGAAAGAAAGAAAGAAACAATCTCCCTGTCTTTTCTGTACATCTTTCATTTTCTAAAGTAATTTTATGACAGTATTTAATATTCTGGTGAGCCTTCTTCTCTGTTCCTGAGAGTAAGTTATTCACCATGAAGATTAACAGTTGATGTCCTCACTGATGTGAAAACAGAAATATACATATGTATACTGTAAGGTCTATGAAAGGATTCAGAAACTTCAGCAACACAGATTTTCAGGATATAATCACTGACATCAGACATTGTTGTACTTGGAAGACATACTCTTCTTCTAGGGTGTGATTTCAATCTTTTAGCCAAAATTATGAACTGTAGAAGATTTATATACCATGGGAATAAGTTCTCATACAAATGAACAATTGGTGAAAACAGTAAGAAATTTCAAAATTATTTTCCCATTCAAATACAGACATCATCCAACAAGTAGTAAAAGATATTAGTAAACAACCTCTGATTAAAACATGCTTTCTGGAAACGTTTACTTCTCCTTACAAATAATTCATGTTGTGTACTAATGGCATAGCACACTATTCTTCCTGTGTAATTTAGAAAAGCAGGCATTGAAGACCTCAAACAGAGAACAAGCATACCTCTCTAACATGAAATATTTCAAAGATGCACATTGCTTGGGGAAATTCAACACATTCCAACAGCAAAAAAGGTTGCTTGTCAGAAGCAGTTTTAGGAGCCCTGGGGATAAGTCATCCCTGTCAAGAATGATTTAGCAGTACCTAGAAAGGGATGAGCTCCATCAAACACTAGGAAATTCATCCAAATCCTCTTTTACTCTCTGCTGGCTAAAATTCCATGCCAGACCTCCCACCAACAGCAGCTCCCTTTGCTCAGGGTCACCTCCAGAGCCCTGCAAGCCAGGCTGGTCTTCTCCCTAGCTCAGTGGCTGAGTGCCAGTTTGACTTGAGCACCTATGAGAGGTGAGCTGGGAAGGACAAGGGGGCCTGACATTCTAAATAACATAGGGAACAAGATTTCATCAATCAGTTTATGTATTCACCTTCATCTGTCACAATCATTAGGAGCCTAGACCTACCTGCTGCCTATGGATTTGTCTTCGGTTTTGCTGCCAGACTGAAGGACTCAATTATCAGAAGTTTCCTACCTCATTGGTCAGTAGAAGTGCTAAAATAATCCTTCATGCTCGGGGACAATTAAGTGGTACTGCTTTAATACCTCAATAAAATGAGGTTTTCTTATTGTTGTGGGTTTTTTTCCCCCCCTGTATCTCCAATCAAGTCAAATCTGGGGGAAAAACAAAAACAAAAAAAGAAAAAAAAAAACCTGCAGTACTTCAGTTTTGCTCTAGGTACAATTTCTTTTCTTTTTTAAAGAGCGTGATAATACTCTCTAACTGTACATCTATAACCTGACACATTTCCTCTGAATATTAGTTTGTAGAGATTTGTTCTCCATTTTACCTAAAATTACTTGCTTTTATGATGAAGTAACCTACTGGAAAATCTAAAATGGTTCACTTCAAATTTGTCAGCTACATTTGATGATCTGGCTTGATTTTATTGGACAACTTATTGGCCTTTGATATTACCATTTGAGAGAACTGAATAGAATAATAACATTATTAGAGTATGAGAGGAAAAGGATTAGCAAATTTGCTATTGGCATTGCCATTTTGCTTTGAATCTTCCAGATTTTGTCATTGGACAACCTACTATGCTGCCTTTAAGTACTGGGAAGGATAATAAAGCAGTGTTAAGCAGGAGGATTCTGGAGGGGTTTTGAAGTCATTTTCAAAAACAAAATAGGCTTTATTTTGCTCTACTCTAGGTTTGAAACCTCTAGGACATGGCGGAGATAGCATGTCCTTCATGAACTTTGGTCAAGGAAATGAGTGTGATGAAAAGCAAAAACATTGCCTTTTCAACTCCCCTTCCATTTTACAGAAACTTCCAATTCCAGCCAACAAACAGAATCAAACATTGAAGTGATCTCCCTAGATAAAGCAAGACAGCATCATGAAGAAGCCAGAAGAGTCAAAAAAGTTGTCTGCTAGAGAAGTAGCAAACAGCCCAGAAGTATTATGAAGTAACAATTTTAGTGATTTTCAAAGTACTCTGTTGCCCATGAAAATTTTGCAAACTGCATTTTTCAGAATAACAGAAGTCTCCGTAGCCCTTCTAGGGAAAGCTTGTTGTGAGGAGTCTCCGAATGAGACTTACTTTTGTTAACAACTGAAGAAAATCATTGCGTTGGCAGATTCAGGCAAATCTACTAATTCATTGCAAGGACTCCAGTTCTAGCAGTTACATTTTCTACATACTGCAGCCAGATGTGTAAACTGCAAACAACTGAAGATAAAAGAGGATCTATAAAACTAACATGTGGATTAAATACACAATGGGTTTTCCATAAAATAAAAGCATTACTAGATCATTGGAAATAATTGCAAAGAAGACTATGAGATACACGTATTTCACTCGTAACACTGTCAAGAAATTTAAGAAATATTTAAAGATACACTTTCTCCAATTTTAAGGTATTACTCACTTTGTCTAAGAAATATTCCAGAGAACAGTTACAACTTTGCTGAAAGTGATGTTCTAACTTAGAGTGCAAGAAAGTGTGACTTTTTCTACTCCTTCAGGATCCATCTTTTTCTCCCCCGGGAACAACACAGTGAAATAGATGAGCAGGGCTGGACTGAAAAGGACAATGTCTGCTGCCTGTCTTCTTGCTCCCACCTATCTCCAGTGCTTCTGGGACTACCTCTGTGATTACACAGTTCACAAGGATTCAGGGATCTCTAATTAGAAGAAATGCTGTGCCTGCCTGGCAGCAGCTCTCTGCTGAAATTGATGCTTCTCAGTGTTCCATTGACTTAGACTGTTTTCTGATTTTCAGAGAGGATGGCAATGGATCAGCTTGCAAATAGAAAAATATAAGAGCCCACAGACAGAGCTGGTATAAGTGCTAGTAGTAATGTGTAAGGACAGTAGAAGGGAGTGAATGATTTTAGATTTCACTCACCTACTTCAGTAGGTTGTAGGGGAAAACAGCAACTAACAATAAGAAATACAATGATATTGAAAGGCTTTGCATGCAGAGAGTGTGATTTTATAACTATCTTTTCACAGACAAAAAGCAAAGACCCTAGAGACTCAAGCTTTAGAACACCATGATTTATACAAACGGAGGCATCCTCTTAGAAGCCACTACTTATATCCACCATCACACAAACACCCATTCTAAAAACTGAAGGACAGACCCGAATTTGAAAATATCACCTCTGTTCCAAGTTCAAATACAACTGAATGTGTGCTTAAAAAACAAGACAAAACCAAATCTTAATTCCACTACAAAACAACTACATTGGTTAGGTTTTAAGCAGTAAATTCAAAGTACAGATTTTATTTAGGGTAGGTAGAAGTTCAGAATTTTGAGATAAAGGTCTGCATTGAGAATTTGAAAGAATTTTTATGACAAGGTTAACACAGTAAATGATTTCCAATGGCAGTAAAGGAGCAAAAACCCAATCAGATCAAACCTCAGTATATCCAAATCCATAAACTAAAGAAGACCAATAAGGTGGCCTCCATTAGTCTAGCTCTTAAATAATTTAAAACTACTGAGTACGCACCAAATAGTTTTTTGTTGCTATATTTTTGTGCAAAGAAGCAATTCTCAATAACCAAGAAAAAAGTGAACAAATGTTCAACTGAAAGAAAGTGTAGTTATTAGTGTTACTCAGCCTTTACAATATATTTGCATTGTTTCAAAGATGGGGAGACTGATTTTTTTAAATTGTTTGTTTGTTTATTATTTGCATGGCATAAGCACTTCTTGGAGGAAAACTGTAAATCTCTGTGTTTTACTATTAGCCACATGCAGTTCAATGAGTGACATGGTACAGTCTGCTGCAGTACAGATTGCCGAATGTGAATATTTTAAGAGCATACTATTTTAATCTTGATGTTGCCCCCTTAAGATTGTTTGAAAGAGTTTCCTGTTCAATTTTTAATTATTTTTATTTTGTTGTTGTTGTTGTTATTTTGTAATTGATCAAAACTACATGATGGTTGTTCCCATCTTACGCTAGCACTCAAACAGAATTGTCATTAAATTCTGGTTCAAATGGTAGACAAGCAGTTATAATGTAACTGGTGTTGATATTGATGTAACAAGAAGGGGCGATGGTCTAGCAAGGAAACTGCACCTGACTTGTAGTCCTGTTCAGAAAGACTTAACAGTTTTCCCTCAAGGGGCAAGTGGTCTAGGGGACAATGGGAGGGCTTTATAAATTAGAGTGAGCATTCCTGACCATGCTATTTGTTTTAATAATTAAATCAAAAATCTACAGCTGGCAGAGATTTCTTTTGTTGAAAATCCTTACGTAAGAGACAATTTCTATGGCCCTCTACTACACTGCTGAAAGTGCCACAGGCTGCATGCAACCCAAGAGGAGGGACCTGCTCTGCGGCAGGACCGGTGCCGGGAGTCCACCTTACCCCTATGGGCAAAGGAAATGCCCACAGCTTGGCACAGGCTGGCTCTTCTCTCTTCATGATTTGTCAGCAGACCAGGTTAATATTTCTAAAAAATCCTTCAGCATCAGTAGTGGTCAATATTGAAGACCCTCAATGTTTTCCCAAATGTCTATACATCTTTTCTGCAGACAACTTTGACACAAAACAGCAATCAGAAGCAGGTAGCTATTTCAGCCATACACCGCAGGTCACTCCCATACCTAATGCCTTTGGTCTTCCCCAGGCAAGTCCTGCTGGAGAATTGGAAAGGATTGCATTCCCCTGCTTTTCACTAATGCTTTTTGTTTTGAAATTCACACTTCACCCCTATTAAACTGTTCCCTTGCTCCCTCTTTGAACTTTTTGTTGCTAGACCTTCTAGTACTAGACTATTGGCTGTGAATTCCTCTTTCCCAGGGCAAGGACTGAAGAGATGCCTTGGCTATTTGCCTGTGTACACAGGTATGCATTTGGCCAAGGCTCTCTCAGTGTTTCTGTGTCACTGCCATGGCACCATCGCTCCAGGAATGCCACACCAAAAGCTGCTTTCTGAATTCTCAAACAATGCTATTAGACAGTTGTGAGTAGCTGGTAAATTCGATACAATATCACCCCATTCATCTCATTCAGTTAAAAGCAGCTAAACCTTTACTGGAACAGATGCATTCCTCTGTGCTGAATTAAGTGCAATTAGACTTCTGACAGTTTTCTGACTTTAGGATGGGGTTATGAAAGAGTAGCAGACACAGATCTGACAAGTTGGGCATTTCACTCACAAAGAAAAAAATAAATTCTTTTGTTTACAATAAAGATATTACATATGAGTGCAAAACATGGCTTTTTTTCTTGCTTCAAAAAACCCGCACATCCTCCCAGACCTCACACTAAGACAGCTACTCATGGGAATGCTGAACAGACTCAAGTAATAGCTCTATAATAAAAAAAATAGATTTGTAGACAGAGCTGGCTGTGTTCAGAGACCTTCCTATTAATTATTTATATAGAGCTATAGTTTAGCATAGTACTCCACAGAAATAAATCTGAAAAAAGGAAAGAAGTAAAGTCCTATCTCAAAAAACATAGTGTATCTGTGGCTGAAGTATTGCTCATCGCCTTGGGTGTGGTAGTCAGTACTTGGAATCACCTTATTTGTATATTGCATTATGTGAAAAATGCCATAACAGAGAAAGAAAATCAGTGAGATTGAGAGCTGCACATTGATCAGGTGCCTGGTTAATTTCTGTTCAAATCAGTTTTGGCACAGGGCAAATAGTACAAGTGATTTTAAAATCTTATTAAGGATTTGACTGACTTTATCACCTAAACTGCTTTTAAGATCTAGCAAGTCAACAATGTTAATTCTTTATAATCTCTCTGCTGTTGTGTTAATGAATTTTCTATTAAAGTTCTGTTATAAAAATTTGAAGTGGACTGAAATCTTCACCACACAGAAATCAGTGACAACTTCACAAGGGTTACAAATTCACCACTGTGTTGTCCTTTTAGAAGGATAGGTAGAGCAGATGAGATTCTAATCTTCACAGTAGAAGTTTGCTGTTCTAAACAAAAGGTGAATCTGAGGAATCTAGAATCCTGGCCTTGCAGTAAATCTGTTGGTGATGTTAGGCTGCTCACCGTTTCTTTCAAATCCAGTTTTCCTCTGAGAAACTAGCTACTTCATTCCAGCCCTATAATGCTTACAGAGATTAGCTATCTTCTAGTGCTATGAAGATTGCTTTGGCTTTGAAAATTGCCAAGACTAAGAGAGGTGGTATCAGATTTTTTCTTAGCACAGATTTTGGAGAGGAAACAAGAACAGGAAGAGGCAATCAAACATCACATCCTGATGACATATGCTTGCAGTGGAAAGAAATGCTGCTCTGCTATTTTTTCCTACACATTTACAGCTGGAAATCAGGAGCAGAACTACTATTTTGTTATCCTCCGTCTTTCCACAGACCACCAGCAAATTTCTGCACAGAACAGCTGGTAAATGAACCTCAGGCTATATAATTGCAAAAGCATTAAAGACAGATGTTCAGAACAAAATAAAAACACTTCTTGGTATTAATAGCAAGTATGTATAACAGGAGCTTTAGGAAACTGCCTTGAAGTGAAAAATACAGGGCAAAGTTTTACTAAATCTTAAAATAATTCAGGCTGCAAGGGATTTCTGGAGGTGATCGAGTCTCAGCCCCTGCTCAAAGCAGAGGTAATGTCAAAGTTAGATCACTTTGCACAGGGTCTTTCCATACCTTACTTTTTGCATCTCAAAGGACAGATTCCTTAGCCTCTCTGGGCAACCTGTCCCAAATAAAAGTCCTCTTTGCTAAGCAATGTACATAAACATCAAATAAAGGAAGATATTCTCTAAAAGAATATCTACACTTACATATTTGCTTATATTTTTTATCTTCAGTACATACAAATAAATAATAATACATATATAGGTAGCATATATACTTTTTTATGCCCACACACACATTAAAGAGACAAAAAAACTGCAGCACTGGAACTACTGCACAGCACTAGGCTCTATTCCCAAATGAATGATGACTTTGAGTAATGGGAATTTAGCCCATTTTTGACAAGATTCTTAGTCATATCCCAGAGATGGTGATGGGGCTACATAACCTTGGCCATAGGATGCCTGCACTGGCATATCCTTCCACATCAGAAATGCTTCCCAGAATGATTCAGCAAAAATAATATAACTCAAGATGACAGTAAGTTATAGATACATTGAAAAGCAAAACTATCTACATTCCCCTCCTTCCCCTGATCTCTTTCCACATTGTACCAAGAACTATGTCCTTTTTCATTCCTTCTCAACATAATGCAGCCATGTGGACAGGCTTTATAGTAATCTGGGATCGGGTTTCTTTGGGCAGATCTAATGAGTAAAGAGCCCCACATGTTGGAGACCCTGGACAACCTGACCACAGAGATCCCTGACATTGAGATGGAAATCTCTAGTTACTAAGTTCTTGAGCTTTTGTTAGTTTGAAAAATTCACATTGCTTCAGGGAAGGTCCCTGAAACACCTGCAAAAGTAAGGAAATTTGGTTTGTCTTTGAGGAATCAATGTCTAGAGCTGTTATAAGGTCTTTTTGAAAATGTTAGGTTTTGTCCTAAACAATGTCTGTTTCACAAAACATTAGGATTTTCTTCCAAAAACAAATTTTAACCAGTTTTCACCAGCTGTTCACACAGACACCAGTCCTTTCACAAATACTCTTCACATCTCTATCACCACTACCTATGACATGAGCAGCTTCTCAGATGAGAGGTACATGAACCAATCTAATTCTAGGTTAGGCTGCTGTTAGGATGGTAACCAGGTATCAAATGCAAACAAAGAATATGGGTTGCATGTTAATTCCTTTAATTAATCATTTTTTCTTCGTTTAACTAAAATTTCCTCAATGTATTTTCAAAGAAGGGGTTCGCTTATCCCTTTTACTTGCATATGCACACATACACACAGAGTTGCATTAAACCTCTCTCACTACAAACAGCCCCCAGCACTGATCACATTTGCCTCACTTTCCCTGAAAAGAAATATGAGATTAATTTTGTTGACTCACTTCATCCAGCATCTGTCCTCTGCATCCTATAAATCACCACACGTGCTAACAAGGACTCATACTCTACTAGTAGTATTGATCCACAAGGACCTCTGAGTTAGAAGGAGGAAAGCCTCTTTAATTATTTGGCCAACTTTAAGTGGGTTTATTTTTGTGCTTTGTTTTTAGTTGTTGCTTTTTATTCTTTATTTTTTTTTTCTTTTTTTTTTTCTGGAGGGTGGGTGTTGGTTACATCTTGGAAACACTAGCCACCATGTTTTAGCGTTGTTGTCATCTAGACTTGGAGTTTCAGACCCCAGAGAAGTACATTCTACCTCAATTTGGCCTGCCCACGCTTGGCATCAAAATCAGAAAAAGTCATTCTTTTACTTTCTCTAAGGATTTGATAACCTCTTCACTTTTCTTAGCCAGAGGTATTTTGACCTTTAATTAAAAGGAAAATTTGTTGTCTTCCATTCAGAAGGCAGCAAATAATGAACTCATTAAAATGAGGTTAGTGTTCAGGCCTCGGAGCAATAAGAGCTGAAGTCTCATTAGCAGCTAACAATCCAGAACATAGCACATAAATAAACCTAATATGGCAGAGCAAAATGCCTTGGTGCATTAAATTTGAGCAGAATCAAATGTTTACAGTCAATGATGTCTGGGGCATGAAGTTTTAATGTACTTAATAAAGGAAAGCAAATTGCTTCCTATTAGCCATGAAATGTTACTCAAGAAATTGCCCCAAAAAGTTTATTATGTAAATGAAGGCTAGAGTTATAATTAACAAGGACATAGCAGAAAAATATCACTTCTGCGCAATAGATGCACCAATTATGAAGTAAAAAAAACACAACAACTTCAAATCTACAAAAATTTATTATATGGATTAATGTGAAATACTGCTGAATATAAATGTAGTATAAAGAAGAAACCATCCAACATCTCATGGATGTCACGGAGAGAAGCTTCATTGACAAAAAAAAGAATCAATTAACAAAATAAAACTTACAAGTTTTGAGATATTCCTGGCAATTGGTTTTTGTACTTCAAAGAACAACCTGGAATCACTAAAAAAAAAAAAGAAAAAAGCTATATTTACTTAAGCTGACACTGAGACATGCCAGCTTGTCCATGTGCAGATGTGCTCCATGGTTCTTTTCTTGGAAAACTATAATTATCTAGCACAGTTTACTTAACTGTTCAACAAAAAAGGAATGGTGAGCAAACAGCTTACAAACAGCCTTCCTCTACTTACAACTCTTTTAAGACTCAGTAATTGAAGGAAAATGAATAATCCTACTGAAGCTGGAGGAAAGACATACACTGGCAGATAGCATTTAAATACTATGGGCAGTGGAAATATTAAAAAAAAAAAAAAAAGAAAAACAACAAAAAACAAAAAACCTGAGGTCATGATACAAAGTGAATGGGAGTGGCAACAGGGATGGGGACAGATGAGGCTCTGGGGAGTGAGGTCTGCCAAGGAGAGGCAGGGAGAGCACAGCAGGACCTGAGCAGAGTGTGAATAGCTGTATTCACACCTGGTGGCAGGTATGATTTCCAGCTGTTAAAATTCAATAGTCCTTCCTCATCCAGCAAAGTCCTTCCACGAGTGTGATTAGAATTAAATAAATACCTTCCGCCTATTTTGAAGGCCATGAGACCCAGAGAAACTTCTAGCACCAGATGGCAGGGACATGGAACTCCTCCAGGCTGCAACACCCAGGAGCTGGTGGGCAGCAAACCTGCTTGAACAACAGTCTTCCTTGTTTCAGCACTAAAAGCAGGGGTTTAATCACTCACAAGCATGCAAGTCATCAGCTCTTTTCTTGTCATGGTACAGTGTGCTGTTACAGTCTGTACCCTGTACGATATAAAGTTCTTATTATTTACTCTGCAAAATTACCAGTGAGGGCAGCGTAGGTCATTAGAAATTTTGTTCAAATATATATTCTGTGAAAGTAGAGAAAGTAGACCCTAATAACCCAGGGAGATGTTTTGGAATCAGAAGATTTTTCCCATCCTCTACAGAAAGTAAGCAGTGACAAAATGCATTAGGTTAACAGTATCCTCTTAGTATTAAAACAGAGTGAGGTCATGAAAATGAAATTTAGCCACATATCATTTCAGTTAATATGTGTATATGGAAATGGCAATAAAACCAAGTATTTGGGACCAAGACAAATCTAGTGACAGATTCGAGTGACAGATCTGCCCTTTAGACAGAGAAAAATGTTTGACACACTGCAGGTTACAGGATTTACATCTTAATCCTCACTCTGAAATTTTAATGAGACCTTACTGGGATGTAAAGCTTCTGCCTATCTTCCAGTTCTGTGATCTTACTGAAACATGAGTGTGAGGGAAATTAGAGAGAAAAAAAATAAAGTCATATAATGACAGTTCTTTTGCATATCTTCTTGTACTATATGTAAAGAGATAATTTCTCAAGGTGCTCTTTCCTCAAAGGAAGATTGAATTGATTGTTCTCAGCCCATCAGTCTTTCTCAACATATATAAAATACTCTACATAGCTTGGGAAGTTATATTCTAACATATAACAACTCAGATTCTCTGCTTATGACTTTAACGAAGTCAGTTTAGTGACTTTTTTTTATCAACTGAGGATATTCCTCAATTTCCTAGAGATTAATGCCACTATTAGCTAAGATTAAACGTGTTGGTGAATATTTATATAGTACGTAGATAGAGCCCCAAAATATGTGAAGTTGTCACAGAAGTTAAACAATCAATTTATCAAATGTCTGCCAGTATAAGCTGGAAACCTATATGTATCTCAATACACAATGCTCAATCACATGATTTACTGCAATAAGATTGCTATATTTATTTCCTTTAGCAACATATCCACTAGGTGACTGCAATGGCTGATAACCACTGTTTGTTTTAAGTCTTCTTTAACATTCAATCAATGTTTCTGTTGGAACAAAAGTAAAATGAAGATGCACTTTCTGACAATCTTTTATATTACACTCCGAAGTGGCCTGGCACCTAAATAATGCCATTATTGATGGTGACTGTTAGCAAATGAAGCTTTAAAAAAGACTAGAGTTCCAACGTCCATAGCCTCTAAATATATATTGTAGTTAACATGAGATCCATACCTTTAGAAAGTTAATGTCCTACCAAAATAGCTGACAGCAGTTGACATCTCCTAACCCACTGCAACACAAAGGAGATATCAGAAATTGTGCTACCACAGATCTGTTTTGCTTGGCTCCCATCTGGATTAGGATTGCACAGGCCACCAATCTGCATTTCAGTTTCTTAAATCCATGATTCACCACTTATAAGGGACTAATTACACTTTGGGTACAAATAGTTCTTTCCTTTTTTTCTAATTTATACCAGTGAGTTGAACAAAATAGTGATGCTGTCTTCCTATAATGTAAAATGAACTTCCTAATGAACATATGAAATGTAATCTTCTGAAATTAAAGGAAACATTAGCTGGACTTTGGGCTGTGTGTAAACCATTGTGTTCACTTTGTCTTTGAACTTTACTAGAACATGAACATTCGATCAATAGAAATGTTATTAGTAGATGATGTGAAAAGTTCTAGAGACCCACATAATGGAGACATGGAAAATTGATGAAAATAGAGTTTATAACCCATTCAACAATGGCAAGACCAATAGGGAGATAAATCCACTATTCATCTCACATACGTAGCACATCCAGATTATGTGAGCTGCTGATTCAAAGCAGAAATCTGCGCAGCAAGGACTATCTTTAGAAGCAGCGCAGAGTTGATAACCTAACAATAGAGGTAGACAGCTCGTGCAGACAGAACCATTATCTTTTTCTGTGTTTGTTGGGAACATGCACATAAAAAAATGCACATTAGATAGATAACCAGGACTACACCTATTCTGTAAGCAATATACTTGTCCTCTCTTTCATTTAGATTGGTCTTATCCTTTTCATGGAGGAGAGATAAAATAAAAATGAATTTGATTTTGGTCATGAGAAAAATGGATGTTACTTCCACCATAGATCAAAATTTGACTTTCACAAATAATCCTGAATTAGGTAATTAAACACAATCAAATATGTTTCTGCAGGTAAGTAAACCTTAATGCCTCCACATCTGGATGGTAAGCAGTATTTCTAACCTTGGAGTTTAAGCACATTTTATTGAGCCTCATTAATAACTCCAAATGTGCGTTGCTTAGTGATTTATTGTACACTGA
Organism: Meleagris gallopavo; assembly: GCF_905368555.1. Lineage (NCBI taxonomy): Eukaryota > Metazoa > Chordata > Aves > Galliformes > Phasianidae > Meleagris > Meleagris gallopavo. The sequence continues at coordinate 36,002,958 of NC_139407.1, forward strand.
CTCAATGACTAGATTCAAGTCCTGCCACAGACCATTGCAAATAATATATAGTATTTTGGTTTGCCATGTACTTCAGCACTTAGAAACTACTACTAGCATTGCTAGATCATCAAACTGATGGAGCAAATTAAGCTACCTGTAATAGTTTTAAAAAGAAAAAGAAAAAATAAATAAATAAATAACCTCAAAATAAAATGTAAAATATTTAACAGGATCTTCTTTGTTATATCTCCTCAGCTGGACACAATTTTTTTTTAAATGAGGCATTCAAAAATTAATGCTCACTTTTCTAAATGCATGTTAATTTCTTATTTATTTCAGGCTTTACTAGAGACTCAAAATTTACTGCGCACTCAGGTTGCAAATTTTACCTTCAACCTTGGATTTTCAGGAAAATTTTACCATACAGGTAAGAAGGAACTTCATGTTCTCAGGTAGCTACAGATAAATAGGTGACAGGATTTTAAACCCAGCTTTAAACATGCCTTTTCTAAATTAAAGCACTTACTCAATAGAGGAGTGGGAAATATATGCTCCACCATTTTAGATCCAGGGTTTCATTCGCTATCCACTGGGGCAAGAATAGCCTATGGATAATGTTATTAGGAATACATAGATGTCATTGGTGCTTTTCTGAAAGATGTATGATAGTAAACCTTAGTGTCGTAAAAGGAGAAAAGGAGCTGCCAAGATCTCTGTAATTCTTCACAATGCAAGAGAGCAGAGAAGATATACTAAAGATTTACCAGTATGACAGATATGAAGAAACATATAAGACCAAAAACAAAAAAAGAAAACATATCTCATAACCTCTAAAGAGGCAGATGTACTTAAATGGGACACATAAGATTTTGTTACGACTAGAAGTTATTTATTTTCCCAGTCTGAAAACTGGGAGGGATGATGACGGTAGAATCATACAGTTCAGAAGTACATTATTTTTCCAAGAAAAGAGAAAACAAGATGAAAATAAATTCAATTGAAACCCTGTTACCTCTGTACTGCATGCAGGAACAAGTTGTATACCCACACCATGCTTCCATGGAAGATTAGGTGCTTTTACATTTTCTTCTTTTTATGACTCCTCTCCTTTGGTCCACTTCTCTGCTGCACAATGTCCCCTTCCCGCCTTTTTCTCCCTCCCTTCCCCTTCATCTTCTTCTCCCTAACGTAAAAAGACATATTTAGAGACTCACTGCAACAGAGACATATACTGTCCTTCTTGTACTGCACCTTTCTCATCTTTCAAGACTCTAGAATCCTCAGCTGCCAATACATTCAGCCACATCTAACGCTTCTTGCCTGAGTGGCACTATGTAGGCTGGGAATCATTTAGAGGAGATGTGAAAGCATTGCAGCAGCAAAATGATGAGAGAACTTTAGAAGCAAGGAATGATACAGTCCTAGCTGTAACAGGTCACGAGGCAGCTGCGTAGTACAGCAAGAAGATGAAGATTCCCTGTCACAGTGTAAGTGCAGCAGTACTCTCCCTTTCATTGCCAGCATGTGAACATAATGCTAGCGAGCTCATCTACCTCTTATGTCTCTATTTCATCATCAATTAGAAGAGTAAAAAGGACCCTGGGAGATAAGGGGATGAGAAATCATTTGAAAGATAAGCAGAGAGAAGGAAACCAAAATTATTCATTGTGTACAGTTGGCACCACTGAAAGTCCAGGCTGTTTTCCCCTTATGTGGACACATAATGCTAGGCAACTGCTGCCCAGGAAACCTTACAGTCTAAAGAAATAAGCAGCAGAGTCTGAGAAAAATGAGATGTAGAGAGAGATGGAATTACTTGCCTGGAGTCATATAACAAGCTACTGGCAGATCTGTGATTAGGGAAGAACTTTGGAGACAAACCTTCAGTATTCTGCTCACTTCAGCTTGACCTGCCTGTATAGTTAGCTCTTCTGGAGATTAATTGGACATACACTTAATACAGCAAAATAAACAAAATAAACAAAATAGCCCAAGGCTCTGAGCAGCTCCGAAGCAGGATGCTGCTCCATTGTAATGAAGCTGGTATCAGACATTTTGGTATCCACCACACAGAAAGAAAATTCAAGGAGGAGAAGAGGTGGAAAAGAAGATAACTTATTACAAATATTATAAGATGAAGGCAGTGACTGGCAGAAAACATGAAGCTTTCCTACAAAATCACACTTAACCTGCCAAAGCACTTTTTCTGACAATCCCAATTGTCTCCATATGCTGTTACTATTTCTTAGTGAAGCCAGTTCCTACTAACCGACAGGTTTCATTTCCCAGCTGGTATAACACAGACCAATTTCTGATTCACTACTGCTGCCATAGCGAGAGAATATACATGCATGTTTGCCTGTCCTCCTAGGGATCCCAAGGTATACCAAAATAGCACAAAACTACTTAATGAGCTGAAGCATGCCATTGCCTCCATTAAGGCAATGCTGCCTGTACTCAGTGACGTATTCAAGTTTTTAAGTGAGCACTTCATTTACAGGTCAATGATAGCATTTGTCATATCAGTTTAGTGGAAAGATTCTAAAGTATCCTCTATGCAATATACGCTTTATTGACTCATAATAAATAAAACATGGGAAAGTATTATTTAATTACTGTAAATGTGGCTCATTTATCCCCAGAGGCTTTTAGTATCAGATATTCAATATGTTTTATTAGGTACCGAGATTGTTGTGCCTTATTGCCTTCTTTAATATGTGATTTTGCTTGCCTTTCCAGAACTAAGATCAGTTTAAACCTACAGGAGGGAGATGATCTTGGGAATGCGTTGGCATATTAAACAGTTAAGCATTTTCATTGAAAGATGCTGCTGACTTCTGTATGACAAATACAGATCCTATTTGGCTTGCCTGCATACCAGTACAATAACTGACACATCTTAACACCATCATTATTCCCTCCTGTAGCACAGGTATACTCTGCATTGTATTTGTGAAACTGATAGGGGGAAAAAAAAAAAAAAAAAAAAAAAAAAAAAAAGAGTAAAGACTACTGGTTATGCAGTTTTAGCAAATATCTTCTTGTTTACACTATGGCAACAGAAATGAAAATATTCTCAGAATTTGCATTTGAATTTTCTAAGATTATTGATGGCAACTTCAAACATTGTTTCAATCTTGAGCTTGAGACCTCTAAGTTGCTGTAGGTTTAAAATGAAGGTTTATTTATTACATGCAATCTAACACCAAACTATTATCCACCTGTATAAAGTGCAGACTGTCTTTCAAAATAGATATATGTGCATCTTCTTGATTGTAGGTCTACTGCAGTTTTCAGATTTCAGACTAAAATGAAGATAGAAAGTCACACGGAGAATACGGATTACACAAGAATTGAAAACTTCCCAATTTCCTGTTTTGCTTTCAATTCTTCAAACAAGGCATTGGGCAAAAAATATTAAAAATATATAAGCACTTTGCAAATATTGCATTAAACTTTTGACTTTTTATAAATACCTCTATTTGATATTTCATAAAAATCAAACATTTTTTTTGTAGCCTATAAAGAAAATAGTCCTCCAAAAAGTGAAAACGTCACCAAGTGTTAAATTTCAAGCCTTTCTTTCTGTTCCAACTCTGACACTTTGTCTGTATAAGATGGGAAGTGTTATGCTTTATCTTGTTTGATCTTTGCTATGGTAAAATATATATATGTGCAAATTTTGATGAATTGTATCTAAATTTATAAACAAATCACTATAAAATGTGATATAAAGTAATCTAAACAATCATACTTTAATAAGGCAATAAACTATCATTTGGACTAAATCGTACATCAAATAATCACAGTTCTTTATTATATTTGCCCTTTTCTCTTGTTCCTGCTTTAAAACAAGAATGTCTATGTTAATTATCTCCCTTCTGATTGCATTTCCCTGGGAGGGTGCAAGTGAACAATATATTCCAAGAAACAAGAGAGTAATCATTAAAAAATGCACCATCCAGAAGTTTTGGATAATGGAGCAGACAGGGCAGCCATCGGTCCCTTTGTCTGAGGAAGAAGTTACCTAAAAACAAGGTTGTTTTCCTCTCTTCCAGAAGTGCTCCCATCAGCAGGAGCAACTTTATGCTTTCTTAGAACTTGCAGAGTGCTACAAAGGAGAATAAATTGATTCAGTGATGCTAGGCAAAAGTTTCAAATAAATGTTCCCTTTGTGTAGTAGCATTCTTCAAAACAGACCTGTAAAAGTGAAAAATAAAGAGGTGAAGTGCACGCACTGAGCAGCTATCTGTGTGTCCCTGCTTCATACCACAAAGGTAAACAGAGACATCCATGGAGCATTTTCTTTCAGTGATTTTTGTAAAAACTGAAAGGCCCAGAGAGAGAAAGCAATCCATGTTTGCACCAGTAGTCTGATTTGGACAATTATTTCTTTGACCGAAGATAAATAAAGGCATTTAAATTAAGATGATAAAGGAACAAGACAGGAAAGTGCAATAAACTGAATGTTGTTCAGTAATTTGAGGGTAAAGTTAGTGGAAACATAACTTTTCCTTCCTAGATTAAAAAAAAACACTGGAGACATATGTCTGCATACTGTGGAAGTAGCACTGTATCATTTCTTAGATAGGGGGGTTTGATTTTTTATAAGCATGCGTGCTTCTGCCTGATGCAGATATTCTTCACTAACATAGGAATTTTCATTCTTTTTACTTAGAGATTGAACGTGGCAAGAATAGAATATTGACCCATAGGAAAAAACACGTAGAACTCTTGTCATTAGTTTTGCGTTTGTCACATTTTTGAAACTTTTTCTCATTTTTTACCAGAAAGTACCAGATTTCATTTTGCTGAGGTTAATGAGGTAGCTGTAAAGAGCAAGTTTTAGCAAGACACTGGTTCACAGCACTCTGCAGTGCCACCAAGCCAGCCTCAGCTGTGCATTGTCAACCAGGACCAAAACAGGTGGATAGAATTCATAGAGTCATTAAGGTTGGAAAAAACCTCTGTGACCATCCATTCCAATGTCCACCTACCATCAATATTTCTAAACCATGTTCCTTAGTACCACATCTCCACATTTCTTGAACACTTTGAGCGATAGTGACTCAACCACCTCCATGGGCAGTCCATCCAATCTCCATCTTCACAGGGAGCCTGAACTTCTGAAAACCTCTAGTGTATTACATAGAACAGCAATTCACTCTTAAAACTTACACTGTGTTAGAACTACAGTAAACTAACATGGTGTTAGGAATAGAAAGAGAGCTATCACCCACGATATCTCATCTGATTCCTTCTGTGATATTTTAGAGACTGTTCATAGCACAGTGAGAAATCAGAGCCAGACACCAGGTTTTATAGCAGCCTCTATCTTGAAAACAAACAAGAAAACCCCCACCAAAGTAATTATGGACATTTTCTGTTTTACTTTTCTATTCTTTTTTTTCATTCTTCTATCTTTTGCAGGCACTGAGGAGGAAGATGAAGGTGATGACCTGCTGTTGAGGTCTGTGGATGAGTTTTGGTGGTTTCCCCATATGTGGAGTCACATGCAGCCTCATCTCTTCCACAATGAGTCGTCACTGGTGGAGCAGATGATCCTCAACAAAGAATTTGCACTAGTAAGTAAGAGTTACCAGATGGACCACCTTTGCATATAAATACACCAAGGAAAGTGTGGCTAGTTAGTTGTATTATACATATGTTTAAATAGGTATAAAAATGAGGTTGCAAGATTGGTTAACTCAGCCCTAAAAAAAAAAACAAAAAAAACCACACACACTCTGACTCAAACTTGGGCTGACTTTTGCCTTTTTCTCCAGCACAGGCTTACTGGATAGGAAGCAGTCCATCGACCTTATCTTGCAAGACCACAGGGATCAGAAACAGGGAATTCTTGGCAGATGTCACTTGGCCTTTTGAGCTTAAGGAAGGGAATAATACACAGGTTATCAGCTCCTTGATGTCTGGTGCAAACAGCTTCAGAAGTGAGGGTGAAAGCTCCAGTCAACTTTGTGAAATGTTGTGCATGGTTTGTGAGAAATCTTGAAACTAATGAGGTAAATAAGTGAAGCTGTGGGACTTCAGAGTGCTTTTTTAGATGACCTGAAAATATGCTTTTTCACATAGCTAAGCTGTTAGTAATGCTTACAGATAACGTTTCCTTTTTGCTTTTTTCTGTTGTTAACTTACAAGAACCATCCTACTAGCATTGCCCAGAGCTCAGAGCACTTACACTCAGAGGTCAGTGGAAACCACTTAGAGTCCATTCAGGGTAATTCTACTAAGCAGCATCACAAAAAAAAAAGCTAAAGTCTGCAAATGCTCTCTTTAGAAAAGACACTTGTGTGGAATTTGTCAAGGCACAGAAATGCCAAGTAACCTGTGCCACTCAAAAGACCAGAGTAGCGCAGTGAAGCTTACTCTGCTGCTTAGGGAGCACAAAGTCCCTCACAGCTCAGAAAGAGCAGCCAGCAGCAGACCATGCTCCCCATCCCTCCATGAGCCAAGAGGCATCAAGAAGCCAAGCCAAGGCAGATGTCTTAACAAGCAGTTGGAAGCAATTTATTCCCTTGTTTATGAAAATATTTTCCTAACAATCTTTAAAGCAAATTCATTAAAAATGGCTTAACCGCTTACTCTTCTCTCTAGATAACCTCTCTCATCTGCTTCTTTGTAGGAAATCAGTGCAGAGGCATTTTGGATGACTTTTCTCTTCTACAACACAGTGTTACAGTGTCACTCCCGGCATGGCCTGTTCATGTCTTTTGTTTGACCTGGCCTAACTGCTGTAGAGGCCTAAGGAATCTATATATAGTTGAGATTTTAAATGCAAGAAGAATTTAAGTAATTCCTATCTCAAGTACACATTCATCTTCAAAACCTGCTGGAAAATTTTCCTAGTATTTTCAGGTAACATGATGTCTTTTAGATCAAATCACCTTCAGAAATAAAATCTATAATGCAGCTTGAAAACAGAGCTTGTAATAGAATGTTTGCAACTTCAGTTACAGAAAGATAAAGCCCATCTTCCTATCATCATTGAAGGGTAGAGACTCCTTTGGGTGCCTATAAATAAGAGGCTGATGTCAGGGAAAGGCTGCAGTTATTACAGCTTTATTTCCTGCTAGCATTTGGACAGGGGTAGTACCAACCTCTCAACCTTGAATCGATACGAGCTCTGCAATTTACTTATGAGAACATTTCTTTTCAAAAGGCTTCCTTTGAAGTCCACTCTGGGGTAGAAATTTGTCTTCCTGATATGACAGTTTTCCTGATATCTAACAGAGCTTCCAGCTATGACTCCAGAGTAGCCTTGTGCTCTTCTTTCTCATTCTCAGCCTCACGTCTTATTCAGGAAAGGAACTCCCTTTTCTACAACTGTACTTCTTTAAGTCTTTCAAAATGAAAGCGAGTCCTTTTTATTATTCTTTTACTTCACAGTGTGTTTCCAAATTTATATTATAGGTCCAGAACAGTAAACAGTAAATCTGCTTAGTGCTATAAATCTTATTTGTGCTCTATTATCTTTATTTAGCACCATACTCAGGAGAATACAGCTTGACGTTTATGCCATTTTCTCACACATTTCCTATTTATTGACCGTATCTGCCCACCTCCTGTTTTAACTGTAAGTAAAGACTTCGCCAGTTTGTGCAAGGAAAGTTGCAGTAATTATTCAGAAGTATGATCGCATTCATTCTTCACCTGATGCATTTCTTTGTTCATTTTTTAAACACGGTGAGAAGGAAATTAATTCTTCAAGATGGGAGAGCAAATAATTATATCAGAAAAGAGTAATCAAGGCTGCTTTAACATCCCAAAAAACACCACCACAACAAAAAAAAAAATCTCTTCATTAAGAACTATCAATTCCTCGGGGCATTTTCATTTTGGAAGAAACATCACACTGACTGGAAACCTGGACCTTTAAGGCTAGATCTAAATCCCTTCACAGTCTGCAGTTTCTTCGTGCAAGGGAGCGTGAGGCTCAGGAGTGGTGATGTTCACTGAGAGAAAACATTTCATAAAAGGAATGTTCTTCTCTGAGTGCTGTGGATTAAAGTCAAGCTTAACAAACATAAGCCAATTTATCTGAAACACAGTAATTCATGGATATTATCACATGGAGCTATAAATGTACACAAGCACAATTTTTATTGGCTCTTGCATTTACACAATGTATAATCTTTGGTTTGCAGAAGCTTGAGCATAAATACAGCCTGCTGGATACAGGCAAGAAATGCAAGTGTTACAGCAGCAGCTGGATAAAACACCTTGTGCTGTTCTACGCTGGTATGTCTGCACCTCAGCGTGAGGCTCTATAAATAGAGAGGTTACAATTGCAGCCTGCTTCAAACAGGTACATCACAAAATACTCGTAGAAATCAGATAGCTAAACAAATTTGTATAAATACAACTAATTGCTAATTAGGTGCGCAATTACCTTGATTTCAGTTAGATAAGTAAACCTCTGTGAATAAGTAAACCTCTGGGGCTTTATAAAATCAACAGTCTTTAAAGAATTCCCTTTGCCTGTAAACCGCTTGTGAATTAAAGAATACCACCTTTAATATGAGCACATCATTCCTCATTTCCGCAGTTCCACATCTACACGGTGAGAGGAAGCTGTTTTCTGACATCCATCATATATGCTGTTGCCCCACTGCCCTGGATTTATCATGAAGTGAAGGAAGTTCTGCTTAACAAAATCCCTGCCCACCCGTGCCTGAGCAACAGCCCCACAGCTGCCAGTGCCCATTGCCCCATCATTGCCGCACCTCTTCCCAAGCACTCACGGCATCCTCAGCCTCACACTCTAAGAGCAGGGCATAACAGCTATAGGAAACGAACGCCTGGTAGGATTCCATGCAGCCTTCCACCTTTCTGCTGTTTCAGAGGACATTTCTCTTGCATGGGGAGGAGAGCAAGCCCAAGCCCTGCACACTGCCACTGTTGATGCATCTAGTATGTTCACATTTCATTCTTTCCTCACTTTTCATAGACAAAGAGCAAAGTCCCTTTCTTTACATTTTGGTCTTTCTCTCTGTTTGTTACCCTTTAGGGAAGATTTATACCAGAAAGCTTAAACAAGCAGACACCAGAACTAGTGATTTTAACTTCAGTAAAGCAGGTTGCAGACTAACCATAACTCTGCTATTCTAACGTCTTATGTATATATGGATAGTACATTTCAAAGCTCAGCTAAAGGAAAATGATATTTATTTTGATTATTGATTTGTTTTGTCAATCATATTTTGTGGGTTGTTTTATTTTCTTCTTCTACCAGAGGATCCCCAAATCCTTTACAGACATTAATGGATTAAGCTTTGCAAACTGATAAAATCTCAGATATTATTCTTACGTCTTTATAGGCCAGACAACTAATACAGAGGTAAACAAATCATGTAAGCAGATGCCTCTGTTAGCCCATATTCCAAAAATAAAACAAACCAAGTTCTGCTGATTTTTACTGCCAAACTTTAATCATAAAATATTCTTCCTCTCCCTCTTGTATATCCTTATCTTGCAAAAACTAGGATATATTTAATCCAAAGCCTGTAGCTCTTTATTTTGTCCCTTCATTTATTTGCTCTCTAATTATTTTCTGCTCTCATTTGTGAACACATGCATCCAAAGTGTTGTAGAAAGAGGGCAAAAATTATCACAGGCTGTAAAAACATCACTATGATCTGATATGAAGTGAGATGCACCTATGCAAAACAAAACAATTTAGATCCTTTCTTGTATTGCTCCTTGGATTCAATTTCCTGATTATAAACTAGATTCACATTAGCACTTGTCTCTTAACAATAATTTCTTATTTGCTGAATCATTTTGTCTAGCTAGAGAATTTTTAAACAAGATTTAAAGTTTGGAATTGAACTAAAAGGATGAAGTATATATTCAGTAAAATTATCCAGAAATATCAAGAAGATTTTGTATCCAGGAAGGCTAGAATACCACATATTTTTATGATTGCTGACAAGTGGCTAATTCATTTATCAAATTAAAATTAAAAAAAAACACAAAAAACTTTACTAAGTATTAAACTTGCAAAGTAACATAATCTCATAGGAAATCTCATCCACCTGCAGAAATATTAGAAATATATCCCAGTACTAAAAGTATGTAAAGCTTATGTAAAACTCAACTTTGAAAGGTAACATCTCATGAAGTATCATATTTTCTCTATCACCTACTGTTGGACAAAGTCAAAACATTTTTTAAAACTTGCCTGAGGTTATATTAACTTCTTCACCAAAGAATTAGTTATATAAAGGTACTCTTGCAGTTCAATTGATTGTATGAGGAAATCCTCATACAGCAGACATAAGATTTGTTGAATTAAAGATCTGGGTTTTCTTATTCTCTCCCCAGTAATGGCCAGTATTATGCATTTCTGTAAAATAAATCAATCGTCATTTTTAAAAACCAGATTTACTGTTGTCATATAGCATAATTTTAGTCCTTATTGTGCTTTAACAAGTAAATGCAGTATTTGGTGCAATCAGGAGCTGAGTCTCTCTCTCAAACAACATCCTGCTAATATAAGTAGCCAATTTTCCTGTCACTATTTGTTTTGTTGTTGTTTTGTTTTTAAACTAAAATCTCCAGCATCTGCTCACAGAAGAAAACAGAACACAAACTTATGTTTTGAGAATACACCTACCCCTGGAAAGCAGCGCTAAGTCTCCATTACCTGTCTTTCTTTAGCAAACGTAGAATGAATATACATAGTACATGCGACATGATGAATACAGCTCATTTCTGTACAAATAGCAAGGTCAAAAGTCTTCACTTGCTTCAGCTTTTCAAACCACTCATAGAAGCACCCATCCTGCACATGGCTCTCGTAAGGTAGCTCTGAAGGTTGTGCAGATGAGCCAGGTTGCACTGGCAGGACTGAGCATTTCCAGTTCCTATTCTCAATTCCTGTCCCAGCTCAAGCATGCTCAAGAATGTAATACTGTTCTTCATAGTGCCAAAAAGGTCAAGAAATTTTCCAAACTATGCAAACACACGTACAAAGACTTGAATGTAGAAATAACCTTATGAAACCTAGTAGGAAATTGTTCCTTAGAGCAAAGAGTGTACTCATTAATGGCACCTCTCATTTTGCCTGACAGCTTGGAGCAAGTCCTTCTTGGATTCACATATTTGCTTCTCCTTTAGCACATTAATTCTCAACACCAAACTAAATTTGATAACAAAAATACGAAAAAGAAAACAAAATAAATCACTAAAATAGGACATCTAATGTTTAATTTACTCAAAATTTACTCCAAATTAAACATGGAACTGGTCACATCTAATTACGTCTTGCATATATCTTTTTAAAATCATATTGGGTGTCTGAGTGACATGTACTTAAATGATGAACTGTATAGTGTGCAGGTTTATTCAGAGGTTAATTATCTTTTTATATTGAGAACTTGCAAAGTGGTGTCTTACTTTATTTGTGAATGGTAGATTACCGTTTTGAGGTTCTGTTACTATAGCAATACCAGCTGCAAGTAGTAAGTAGATAAACAGGGTTTTGCATGTATTTATCCAGATACCTCCTTTCAGTCATATTCAGAGTAGCAGTCATTAGCTAGATCGAGATGCTTTCGCTTTACATTTTTATCTGTGAACTCCCTAGCAGGTTTTGGTGAAGTTTTATTATTGCACATTGTAATTCAGTACATCTGACTGTGAGCATCATAGACTGTTCAGACATTCTGTTAATAAATAGTGAGATTTTTGAAAAACCCTTAGACACAACCTATTCCTTCATTCATGTTCAGAGAAAAGAGTGACACTTCTAACTGTACTTCTATTCATCACTTCACCCTTAAACTGACTCATGACTTTCAGGTACATAACATTAACAACTGAAAGTCACACTTCTCTGTCAGTAAATTGCAAAAGCGTGTGTTTTGGCATCTCCCCACCTTCCCCAAGATCAGCAGGTAACCTAAGATATTTGCTAGTAAGAAACAGATAATTTTAAGTGGATGCATTAAAACGGTGTTTCTCAAGTGTTCCCCATTGGTTTAATTTAAATTTTTCATTGAACCAAAAGCTTTTCATTGCAAAGTACTTAAAGATGCCCTACAGAACCTGCCACTCCCAGAAGTAATTAACAGTTATTAGATAATATGGGGAAGATGAAGGACAAGCACACCATCTCAGATTTTAACCATTTTCATCTGTATCAATTATATATGAACAGAAAATAGCTGATGTGCAGCTCTCTCAGCACTCTCAGGGAGTGCTTTTATTGACACCTAGGGCAGAAGAGGAGAAAAGGTGAGGAACTGGGGCCATGGGCACTGTCCCACATCACATGGCACTGGGAGAAAAAGAAAGAGATGCAGTAAACACTCAGAGCATAGAAAAAGATCCCCTGGAGATCTCCCATGGGAGTTGAAAAGGACTTAGAAATTTAAGGGGTTGAAAATGAGTGTGAGGATAAGGAAGAAGAGGCAGAACATAACCTTTCTTCCTGGCAGTAGTTGGTGACAAAACGCCGGGTACATTTCTGTACATCACTCAGCCCAAAGCTAATCACTAAATCAAATCACATGCATTCTTAAAAACACCCCAGTCTACAGAAAATTTTAAGGGGCTCCATCAGATAATCCCATCAGATGAGTTTTTTCAGATAGACCACATGAAATCATGGATGCGATTAGTAGCAGAACAAAGGCAAGAGATCTTCAGGAGTAAAGGAATATGCTCTGCACATTAGTACACTTACACTCTAGCTCCTTAATTCTGTCTACCTGCATATAAACACCTCACTGTTCCATCAGGAGATACTTTCAATATAGCCTACAGATTATATCCATGAAAATGCACATAATTCCTTATAGGAACTGAATAAATATTTATGAGACAGAAAATGTGTCTTTCAGTTCAGATTTTTTGCTACTACCCTAATACTTTGGGAAACATAAGCATATTCAGAAGCTATAGGGGACATATGCCTATTTTTTTGTTTGTTTTGTATCAGCAAGACACCTTGCTATTATTCAAGTAATAGGAAAGAACAAGCCACAATTGTCACAGCAACAAGTTTTTCTGCTTATTGCTCTAATGCTATTTGATAATTTACAAGATTCTTTAAACAGAACCAAACAGAACATGTATTATAAAAGCATGCAACATCTAACGAACAGGCAGATAAACCTGTTCTCTACAACAGTAACACAGCGTAATCCAAGAAGATTATTTATCACTCTACAAACATCAAACTAATTCCAGCTCCCTCCACCTCTCCCCTGTTTTTAGCATGTGCTACATACAAATAGATACAAGGCTGTCCAAGGACAACAGCTTCTCCAAAGCTGTTATCCGCAGGAGAAAATCTTTGAAGAATTACGTGTTCTTTTTCTGCTCCTAAATATATCCTTCTCTCTGCTGTGTTGCAGGAGCATGGCATACCAACTGACATGGGGTACGCAGTGGCTCCACACCACTCTGGAGTCTACCCAGTCCACATCCAGCTGTATGAGGCCTGGAAGAAGGTCTGGCACATCCGAGTGACCAGCACAGAAGAATACCCACACCTGAAGCCTGCACGGTACAGACGGGGCTTCATCCACAATGGCATCATGGTACACTGCATTTCCATGCTTCATAGCAATATTACTTTAAGTGATTTAAAAGTCTGCTATTTTTACCAAATGTTTCAAGTTTTACAGCAATCATTAAAATTCTCTGTGATCAAGGATTTGTAAAGATGCCAAAAGAGTGCATTTGTTATGCAATTTTAAAAAGTCACACAAACTCAGGCAACTGTTAATGTAATCTTCAGAAACTAAGTGTATTTGTAACCCAATCTACTACCATCCATCAATCAAAATATAAATGCATATTTTTAAAATTCATTAAACTGCTTAAGACCTATGTTTCAAGGTCTGGTTCATCTCTGCGTATGAAAGGATTAGAAACTCAACACTAGAGAAAATGAACAGGTAGAAGTAATCTTCTCTGGCACTTCTCTAAGGCCAAGGTTTCTTTCTGAGCTGTGCTTCTGAATCTCCTAGACTGGACACATGCTTGACTCTTCTACACCCCACATTTGGGTAAGAAGGGAGAGGGTTCTTCACATGCATATTTCACCTGCTTGAAAGGCAGGAAATTGTGTAAAGTTTTTTGACCCATCCTCTCAGCCAGCAGCTTGGAGAAAAAAAATTTGAATGGACAAGACTGTGAGACTGAAACAGGCATCTGCAAAACTTATATCTGTATAACCTAGGTTAGGAATACATTTTTCAAAGCTGGGTCCTTAACCATAGAAAAGCCCTAACAGATGCAAATATTGCCTGCACATGTAAAATCTTTTTTAGGGGATCAACATTCTGACAAAAGAGACATAGAATCATAGAATCATTAAGGTTGAAAAAGACCTCTAAGATTATCCAGCCCAACCGTCCACCTACCACCAATACTGCCCACTAAACCATGTCCTTAAGTACCACTTCTCCACATTTCTTTAACACCTTCAGGGATGGTGACTCCACTGCTTCCCTATGCAGCCTGTTCCCAACCACCCTTATGGAGTAGTTTTTCCTAACATCCAACCTGAAACTCCCCAGCACAACTTGATGCCATTCCTTCAATATGTCTCAATCAAAACCAACAAGTTACTGCACGAAGTCCAATTATGATTGGCATAGACTTGAATTCAGCAACGCATTTACACATTAAAATGCTTCACTGATCTTAAGGTTTGTCTCTTAACTGAGTAGAAAAATGAAAGCACCGACTGTAGGGAAACAAAAGGCCTTCCCCAGGTGAATCGTGTCTCTGTATATGTTAGGCAGTATCTATAAACTCTGACATTTGTTGTCTTTACTCAGTGCACCAGAGCCCTTTGATTTTAACTAGTTAGCAATGTAACTAAAACATCTAATTTTCCAAGATCAGTCTACTTTCCACATCTGCTAGCTTGCAAGTTTCTGACATGCAGCCCCCTGATTAATGATGGTATGGAGGCCTGATCTCAGATCACTCTTACGTGTATGCTCCACCAGTCCTGGAAAGGTTTGACAGAGAGGAGAAGGGTTTCACTGTGATTTTCGGACACTATGTAATACACAATACGTTATGTTAAACTGAGGAAAATGTGAAACTCATTTGAGGTCCATAGTCTTGAATAACAACTCATTTCGGTGTCCCAGTAACGTTAATTACCTGCAATAGTGAAGATGGCCAGGAAACATTATTTATCCTTTAATAAACTAGCCTTGCCAAAGGAAGAAATATTTAGCTTTTTGTTTTCTTTCTCTTCCAAACACCAGGAAACAAGTCCTTAATTATTACTGGATAAGCTGGCTAAAGCAGTTTGCATGTGTGATGTAGCTTTGCATCTGGAAATCATATCTGCAGGAATTTGCTTATAGTGAGAGTGCAGAAGATACACTAGAGTCTATAAACACACTGGGTTACAGAATCGGAAAGGACTGCAGCTTTGTTCAAGCTGCTGGAAGTATTACAGTGAATATGTTAGAGTAAGTTTGCAGAAATAAGTTAATATTATAATGGTGCTGTCATTTTGTTCTCAGGTGCTCCCTCGACAGACCTGTGGCCTTTTCACTCATACTATTTTTTACAAGGAATATCCTGGGGGTCCTCAGGAGCTGGACAAAAGTATCCGAGGAGGTGAACTTTTCCTCACCATTCTCCTGAATCCTGTAGGTATCTTCTTTTGCTACTTTTGGACACACTGACTATTGGGACCGGGGGCGGGAAGAAGGGAAAGTATTAGTTTCCTTTGACCTACATTCCCACATTGGGAAATTAAAAAGAAGATTACTCGATTAGAGGGAATACACAGTTTAAGATGAACAAAGCAAAAACCAACCAGAAATTAGTAAAAATTATTCTGATTGTATGCAGCAAGTTGCTGGAAAATGTATTCCTGTCATTTTCAAGCTTTTTCTCACCCTGAAGCTGAGTCCTTGTAAGAGAAAAGGACATTACCACATCTAACCAATATTGAAAGAAAACAGCAAGGATAGAGAGAGCTGAGTGACCTTATTCCGCTTTCCTTTCTGTTTCCCCAATCATGGTTCTGCACACTCCTAAGAGAACTTGTTGGAAACTCCTGGGCTCGGGCTGATATCATTCTCTCATCACCACTTCTTATAAAAATAGGTCCTGCGTAGCTAAAAAAAAGTACCCTCAGGCACTATATAGCCTTCTAATGCCTACACATCACCTAGCAGTTATAGAAAAAAGATGAAATTGGATGAACATTACTAATGAGGCAAGTGCATACAGGTAAGAAAGTAATAATTTCACAAAATCCTTGCAGAATAGCACCAGGAACAGTATTATCCAAGAATATGTCATGTTCAGTTCTGTACTTTGTCAAAGTTTACACAAGCCATAACCCAATGCATATGTATGTAAATATATATGTGCACAAACAATCTACGTACATATGGTTTGATCACTAGCATCACATTCTTTAGGATGATTTGCATAGCTATTGACCAATTTTGTCTCTCAATAAAACAGTCTGAACTGTGCCATGCTAAAATGCATGTGCTCCTACAGTTAAGACAACACAACGTATGTAGGTACACAGATATGATTGTGCTTATCAAGGAAGAAAGCTATATGACTACAAGTGCTGCTTTTTGAAGTAAACAACAGTCTGGTGCAATTTGAGACAGTAGCTTAGAGGTTAGAGAAAGAAGGGCAAAAAAAACATACCAATTACTTTTTGCTGTTGTCCTCCTTTCCTCCTGTTCCACTCAAACAAGGTGTTCTACTCACAAGACAAATGACTTGTGTCTTAGTAGGTGGCCTAATTTTCAGTGGTTTTCAATTGTGGTACGCATTGACTTTTTTGTAGAGGTACAAAAAATTCAGTTGAAGCTAGTTCTCAAATCCAGGTCGCTTTTATTTAGAGACCTAAGTATAGAATTTGGTATTCTATAATTAGATGATTGTGTGTGTGAAAATTTTGGCTGGGGAGCTAAGTTGGTGCCTGAGTCAAAGCAATTCAGTGATCATAAAGAAAATGAACATGTCTATTAGGAACTTTCCTATATCATATGTGACAGCTACTTTAGAATACTAATTTGAAAATAGAAAGGCTGTTTTTTATCCTCTCTGACATGCTTTTCTCCCCATAGTTTATTTAGTTTAACCTGGCTTGGGATGCTGCTGAAATTTATTGTGAGTTTTCACATACTTGGATACTGTGCTATCTTTGACTTAACTGAATTTTTCCCCAGATTTAAACACGTGAGCACTCAGCAGCAGTGTATGCCCTCTTCCCAAGAGGAAGAAATGAGGACGTTCTCAGCATCCTTCTATCAATTGCCTATTCCACATCCAAGTTTTTGAGTATGCTCAAGCCACCCTGATTTCTTCAACATTTTTATCTTTTCCTTAAGTTACAAAATACTTCTTGCACCTTCCAATTTTCCTATAGTTTTCATGAAGTATTACTGAACAGGATGAAAGCAGATAGGCTTATTCCTACACTTATGATAGTCTCCTCAGTGTGTTCTTCTGGAATCTCTGAAGCTGCTTTTGAGCAGGACCAATCTCATAGGTGCTAGAGCATCTCCTTCCTTCTAGCAGGGGGCTTCCCCCAACTGGTCTTCACCCGTGAACAACCAAATCTCTCCCTAAAGGGGTTTACAGCCAAACAGGCACATTAAATGTCCCACTTGTTACACTGCACATAACAGAAAACTCAAGAAAAATAGTTCTACCCTTTGCTTATTAATGGTATGAGTTTTCAGAGGTGATGCAGCAGCAAAGGATGAGACTTTTCCTAGGGAGGTGGTACACAATGGCATGTGAAGCATTCCAGAATTAACTGTGCAACAGTGATGTTCACAACAGAGTTAAACAGACTTCTTCCAAAAAATAAAAAATAAGAAGGGGGAGGAGTAAGGTGTTATTTGTTTTTTTTTTCCCCTCAGTACTGGAGCTTGTTTTGACCAAATTATGTTACAATAACTTGCGATCACAATATATATCATTGGGTGGCATTTCAAAAGAACAGCTTTATATCTATACTGTTAATGTTTGATTTTTTCCCCCCTCTACTTTTATGATTTTCTATCTCTACCTCATCAAAACTGATATTTTATTGAGCTGAGCCACACAAATGAAATACTGACATGCTCTTCCCTAACTCTGAGTTAAGTATGAATCTACTCCAATATAGTGCTTATTCAGACAGGAAGAAATATAATTTAATCATGTGCGAGTTGAAGATATACCACAAAACTCCACCATCATTCAAGTCAGGTTGGTACACTACCCTGTGAAATATGTGCTGATGAGAATAAAAAAAAATCCAGCCTTATCTCAGAAGGCTACTGATGTGAGTAGGAAGAAAGAATAAAATGAAATCAGCAACAGCTATGCATCCATTTTTTTAAAATATCAAATTTGGACAGCGCACAAATAAACAAATGGGGAGGTCTGACTTTATTCCAAGTAAGAAAAGGAGGTGTAGAGTTTTGGTGGTTAATTAGAAACACAATAGAGATCAGTATCCTAAAATCCATGGTATCTTCTGAAAAGGATCAAAAGAATGTCTCTTCCAAACTCGACTGAAAAAAGAAGTATGCTGCAAATGTGATTTATTCTCCAAACTTCCATAAGAATAGCAATGAGAGATTTCCCAGCATATAGCCTAGAAGATTTTCACACACCTATGTTCATTAACAAGTATGCTTTTTCAAAACATTTGGATATTAACCTATATGCATCTGGGGACTTTACCAAGAGCAGTATGGTATAAACCAGTGTGTGCTGTCTGAATGGATTATGGAAATGAACAACTGTCTGGAATGCAAAGACTCTTTAAAAAATCATATTTTTTTCCATCTTATTTAATGAAATGCCTAATGCATAGAAATAATTTCCATAAAATAAAATCCTAACCATAACACAGTATCCCCTGCCATGTAAGCTGCTTTACCTATCGCTATAGTTACTCCACTAGATTTTGTACCAAAAGTAACTGTACCATTGTTTATTTTTGAACTGTTGACATTGCTTTCATTTTTCTTTTAATCTAAAAGCAACAGATCAGACTTTTACTGGTGAGGAGAAAATTTACATATACAGAAACTAATAATTGCATCAGTTTTGGCTAGTATAGTTTCCAATTTCACGTTTGGATCCTGCTTCTGGTATCCCTCAAAGTACAAAGTACAAAGTATAGTAAGTGCCTATTTTCTCCTGGCTTCACTATCAGAGATAACTACACAGTTTCTTCCAAAACAAATCAGGTCCAGTTTGGAGCATGGTTTGTCCCAGGATTGACCCTGGAAGCCAGTCTGGACAAGAGTGTTTTGGCTCTTGCAGACCTCCAACACCACCCACGGCAAGCTTTGAATTCTCATGTTTTCTTCATGTCTTTATGCCCTTAAACATGCAATTTGTTACCTGGGCTATCCGTAAAACCAGTGCCCTAAAGCAATGATACAGCTTTAAGTCACTCCTTCAGGTACCCTGAGCTTAAAAAGCAGACATGCAAGCAACTATTGCATTTGAGTCACGTGTGTAGAAGTGACATCTGGCAGGAGCTATGCAGGCAGGAACTTCCCCCTCAAGTGGGCACAGAATAGTGGCACTCTGCCCATTTCATACCCACACCTATACAAGGCACTGCTGGCACCGGCGTCTGATAGGGCCTGGAAGCAACCAGGGCTGCTGGGGCTCTGTTGATGTGAAACCTCTTTTTGTTTGCCTTGTTGGAAAGGGCTATAGGTGAAATTGTTGCTTAGAAATAGATTAATAGCACCAGCAAAACAAGCAAAAAGGCGCTGTGCTGCACAGCCCCTTTCTCTTCACAGTATTAATTCATCACCCCACTAACTCAAGTTGCCCCTCGGCACCAAGCAGTACCACATTTATTCACCTGATGGAGAGGGCAAGAGTACAGCTGAAATCAGTTCATGTCCATTGTTACCCTGAGACAAGGCTTCCAGAAGTGAAAATCTATACTTTATTCTCCAGTAAACAGAATTATTACAGGTTTGCTTCACACAACTTAAGACTGTCTTTTTCACTCTGTTCTGAGTTTCAGGAATAATTGCAATCCCTTGATTAAAATCAGCATATCACCACCTTTTGCCAAGGAGTACAGCTATTTCTTTGTCTAAAATCAAACTAGAAGTCAGCTATTTCTGTTCTCCCAGCTTCCAAGCTTACCAAGTCAAGGGGAAAGAAACAAACCTGAGTATGTGTGAACAAGTGGTGGCATAAGCCATTCTGAGCAGACACATGCATGATGAGGGAATGAGGGATGTTTAGCATGAATAGCAGCCCAGGCTCAATGGAAGCCAGTGCTGATTGGTTTCAACAGGAGTGCTCAGTTTTCAAGCCCCGAATCACTGTCCATACATCCTCTCTGCAATGATACCCATATGGCCATCATAACATCCACTAGTAGTCTAAGGAAGCAGGTTTCCGCCTCATTTCCCCCCCTCCCACCCTGAACAAGTGCGAGTACAAACACTACTTAAATAATCAAATTCTGATTAAATACTTTTTCAATTAGTTTGATTACTGAAGCACATTTCAAATTTAATTAAACGTGAGGTAGCAAATTTACAAAATAGGAATAATGTAACATAGGAAACTTTTATAGAAGGGAGAGGGTGGAAGATAATTAAGTTCTTGTTTGAGGTAAAGAAAATACATTTACATTTTGGAAAGGAAAGGAACTGGGCATCTGCTCTCCTTTCCTGATATTCAAGCACCTCCAGTGAAGGCTACTGGAAAATCCTCTATTTTTCTCTCCTGAATCTTGAGAAACACGGGGGAATCCAGAAACCCTGATCATTACCCAAAATGAAGCAATTTCAGCAAATGTATAACAAATATATATTAAGCTCATATACCAAAAATGTTTGCACTTTTGTAAAAAAATGCATCAAAAAGTAGTTAAATTAGAAAATGCCCAAGTGACATTGCATTAGGGTAGTTTCTTGAGAAACTGTCAACAGGATCTTATGATGGATTTTTTAAAATGGTTTCTACTGAATACTCTGTGGCTCAGATATATATTTTCACTCTCTAATTTATGAATCCTAGGGATGAGTCACGTCTGGCAGAGATGATTTAGTGGTATGCACAGGAGGGATAAATTCCACCAACAGACAGAAATCAAACCAACTTTCCTTTGAGTTTTAATGAAGGCTATAAGAATACCAGCCAGACCTTTCCAGGACCCAGCTAATGCAGAAGGCTGCTTGAGTCTAGAGTTTGGGGTACTTATTCTTTGCATAAACACTTCAAAGCAAAGCTCATTAAAGGTAGCAGGAAAAGTCTCAGTGAATAGATTGGGTTTGAAATAAATCTACATAGGGCAACTCTTTCAAAAGGTTTCCATCTAGCTCCCCTCTGAACAGTTTCATTCATTTGAAGGCTTTAAAACAGTAACAAGGAGCTTCAGATGTATTTAAAAATTAGAAACACACATACAATTTGGGATTGAAAATGGGACTTTACTGCAGCTATTAAGAATTTTCTGTTACTGTTCCATATAAAAAAAAAAGCAATGAAAAATTCAAATAGGATATTTTATCTCCTTTTCTAGACTAAAGCTAGCAGTTCAATCAGTGCTATGTTATTATCATTAATGCTGTTTGTTTGACAATGCTACTGTGATTTGACAGTGACATCAAAAATCAGTTAACCACAAAATTCTAATTAGGACACAGGCAGTGTCAGCATTTTCATGCCAGCACTGAGAAAACAGCAAAACCACCATAATCAAATAGAAATAAGCAAGGGAAGAAAAAAAGAAAACACATCAATTGGTCAAAAATACAACATTTTGTAAAAACTTTTGTACCTAGTCTTATTTTGATAGCAAAATTAAAACTTTCCTCCTAGGAATTACAGTTCTTATCTCTGCACTATGATAGCACACATGCCTGTATTAGTTGCACCTAGAACACAAAATAGACATAAGTTGCTAATCAAGACACTTTCAACTGAAGAATTACCCACTAGAGTGCATTCCTGCATTGCCTGGCAGCTTCCTTCCCAGCAATGAAAGCTTATTTCTGGTCATTTCTGATCTCATGCAAGCTTTCCACATGAGAACACCCACGTCCTTTGGAGGGTGTGCGTCCCACAGAGAACACACAGCCAGCATTAGCTGGCAACATGCAAACACAGCATCTCAAGTCATAGAGCATCAGAACCATTAGGAAATGCTTGTTTCAGCCTACTTGTTCTGATTTTTCTTTAGAGCACTAGACAAGAGAAATACCACAGCCTTAACATCTGAATCTAACACTACCCATCTACTTGACATCATAGAAAATTATCTGGACTCAACCTTGTAGAAACCTGATCCTTTGCAAAAAAAAAAAAAAAAAAAAAAGACATTTCTGCAGGTGTAGGGCATTCCACAGCTTCAACAGAAAAACTAAGTCAGCTTAAAGTTTTGAATGCATGGTGGGTAACTTTTTTTTTTTTTAATTTCTTGTTGTTAGGATTTTTTTGCGTGTTTTTCCTTTTTTAAGCAAACACAAATTTCCTTTTCTCCTTTCCTAAGCCTTGCCAGTTCCTTAGAAACATTTTGCAGTTCTTTGAGGTACTTTCAAAGCATTATTTTCTTAATGTTGACTTTACTGTTTCCTGTAATTATAAGAAATGCAAGAGAGATTTTATTTCAAAGAGTTCAACAGTCCAGTCATTTTCAGACATTTTTTTTTTTAGTATGTTATTCTAATTCTCATTATTTATCCAGCTTAATTTCTCCTTAGGAAAAGGTACCTTTTTAAATCCCCCTCCGTTGTTGTTTGTCACCAGCTCTGCTCCGCACTGCTTTTTTGGTTTTTTTAATTGTTTCCCTTCAGATGTCAATTCATGCACTTTTGTGCTCAAAGTGTTTGGTCCAAAGAGAAGACAAGTATACTGGCATTAAAGTCATCCTGCACCGAGGTAGCTCCTCCTCAAAGAGTTTTACTGTGATGCACCAGTTGGAGTAACATTTTTAAGGCATGCTTACAGCTGCTTCTATCATAAGCGTACAATTAATGACTATACCAATGTTATGGTATAGCAGTGTACAATTAACAAATACACAGATGTTAAGGTGTAACAGAGAGCTTAGCTATGATGTTATTACACCAAAGCAGGAAACAGAAATGATAGGTACACTCACCCGTAACCTGGGCTCACAACAGAAAACTCCAGTAGAGTGGATCTCCAGAAGAGAGCCTTCCCCACTGGCAGTCAGCTCTTAAATGGGTCTAGGAGAGGTGGAGCCAGGCTCCACCCCTTCCTGCAGCACAGGTGAATTGCCTTCACCTGTGCTCCCGTGGCTGACTGACTCATTGCTCGCCTCAGGTGATTAATCAGAGGTTCAGGCCATGATTCAGTAGCCCCATACACATAAGCTAACATGAACAAGCACAAAGCATGAATGTAGTGAGGAAGCTGGAGGAACAGATCAAACCTACTTTGCTTCAAAATGCAGTCCATGAAGACTTATAATTAAAAAAAAATAATCCTCATAGTACACTGTTCCCATACTGAAATGCTTTCAGCACCAGAAAAGCAGGTTTCTCACTAGAGAGCTTAAGGAACTCCACTGGAATTTAAATTTCTGGAGGTTTTTCCAGATCTGGGTGTCAGCCTCAGAACTAAGTAGTTCAGTCCATGTTCTCTGACCATTACCCTTTTTCAGTCTCCTGAGAAATACTGAGGCATATTTAAAGCCCACTCTTAGAAACTGTTCTGTATATCACATCTACAGCAACCTGTATATCACACCAGCAGTATCGGCAAGGTCTTCAGTATCTTTTTTCTAGTTCATCTCCTTTACTCCCCTGCTTCACAGACAATAAAGTACAGTCATAAATGTTTAACAGCCAAGATAAGCTAATAAATACAGCCCTAAATATTATCACCATTACAAACAAAAGCGAGAGTCATTTCTCCTAAAAATTCTCTTTAAACAGACAGCTTTTTATTAAGTCAGCAAGTAACAGCACAAGAGGCACCTCAGTCCAACACTAAAGCAAGAATAAGTAAACTGGGCTTTGAAAAGCCTCAGCAAGACCAACTAGCTCAAATAGAATGTCAGTTAATTGGATTTACTTGCCAGTCTGGTGCATATTGCTCTCATTTGTTGACCTTAAAAAGATGATGGATAAACCTTAATACCATCATCTCTTTTACCGCAGCATCCTTCCAAATTTCTGTTCACTTATAAACCTGCCTCAGGCCCAAAGCCACCAACCCCACCTTAGAGAAACCATCAAGTTAAGCTCAACAGAAGAAATAGCTATAGATCTTGCTGCATGCGAGGACAATGATTTGCACAATGTATGTACACAAGGCTACCTTCAAAAAGCAGAAAAGATTTCAGAAAATGAAACAAAATGGGAACCTACAATCTTAAAGTTTTCCCATCTTTGTCCAGTCAATGCTGACTGCAATGAATGAAGATTTTATGCAGGCTAAACTAGAACGTCCCTTAGAGAAATCGTTAAATTGAAGGTTTGTATCAAGGAGAAGATTATTCCTTATATCTGGTGTCTTAATTCAGAAGATGCTCCTCTCTTCCTATTCTTTCCCAGTATTTCTCCCTGGTATGGAGATGAAGTACACTGGGCTAACTTTTTTCTTATTATTGCAAGGTATTCAGTCCTCTGATGCTTCCTTTTTCATAGTTCCACTATAAACATAATTATAGATTTATATCTGCATCACCACAAAGTGCCCAGAGACAGAAGTATACTTTGCAAAAGTATGTTTTGTGCTCAAAATTAAAACAAAATACTGGCAACTGATATACCAACCCAATTTTTAATGTTGAGAAAAGTAGAAGAAAAAGGGAAAGTTAAACACCTAATAAACTGAATATTTATTTTAAGCTCTTCTTATGAATCAAACAGTCCAAGAAACTTTAACCTGAGATGAAAAGTAATATATGAATTCAGGAAAATTAGCTTTTTTTGTAGGTTGTTGAGAGTGAAATCAGACCTGTGATTGAAAGGAAACTTTGAACTCAACTCAGGAGAAGCTGCCGACTGACCCTAAACAAGGCACATTGTTATTCTAACTGCAAATGAAACATGACTGCACATCATAGAAAGGCAAATTCTTCATAAGTTTCATGGGATGCTTTTAATTTTGATGGCCACTTAAATGCATTTACAGTGAGTGTTTAGAAGTGTAAAGAGGCTACTGCTCATTTCTAGTTTGTTAGATGTAGATTCTACATTTCCCATGCGCTATACTTAGAATGATTTGTTCTTGTTTCCTGCCTTAACTCCTGAGAAGAATCACACTATTGCTTCAGAATATTAGAAGTAAATGCAAACAGGGGTTAATTCCTACCTTTCAAAGAGATCTGGGAATACTATTATGGAACATCTTGAGCATTAATAATATTTTTATTTGCTTTGTTTCACTGAGCATAACTGCAGGAAGAATAAAAAAATAACCTTGGGCTTCGTAGAAAATACAGTGCGATCCATAAGGAATTTATAACTGTTCTAATAAGGGCCATGTGAATAGATAATCTCAGCATATTTCAGGAACAGGAGAAACAAAATCCTCCCCACTACAAAAAGGTCAATACTTGTTGAGCCATCATTAGCAGCATACTGCATATGGGAGAGGGACATGCCTATACCTATTATTTTAATTACATTATGTTCTGTCTACCAACATAAAAGGGAGCTTTATTATTAACCAGCTATGTCAGAATTTGTTTTAATGGCTACAAACACATCAAACCAAGTTAATATATACAAATATAGTCAGTTCTTATTCTTTGTACTGCAACCCTCTGACCTGCATGGACAATGTAAAGACCAGTTTTACTGTGTGTAAGTGGACATTGCAGTGAAGCATAGGAGTGACCAGATGCTTGTCCCAGTTCAGAGGACCACGAGACTCCACCCCAGTAGCACACCAGCCAAGGCCACCTATATGGGCAGTGTCACTGCATGAAACAGTAGCATTTCCCTGAAGATGTGAGCGATATCTCTTCTTTATTCAGAAAGACACTTGTATCCCATGCACATTCAGAATTGCAGACACCTTCTGTCCTCCTCCTGCCACAGTCCATAGCGAAGCTCACTTTAACCAACATGCGTTAATACTGAAGGACAACATGCTACAGAAGTGCCTCTATCTACCACAGTCACCCCTTCCCCAACAGACAATTCTTTTGTAGCTAGAAGATCTATCACATTATCAGTGCTTACAGAAATACTATAATACAGACATCAAAGTTGAAACCACTTTTATCATTCAACTTCAGGTGCATGATTACATCCATTTCAACCTTGCTCAGACTTTTGAATCCTTTTTCTCCTTTAAAAATAATTCTTCCTTCATCCTACACTGTCATACCAGCTGGAAAGAGCTGGTATAGGAAAATATTATCCTATGGAAACACAAGCCTTCAGCAGCATATTTAGAAACTAATTAGCTTGAAATTGAGAGCATAAAGAAAATGTTTCTAGGATAACACATGATCTTTCTCTTTTTCTTTTATGACATTTTCCTTCTTTATGACAGTTGATACTCCACACCATACGTTTCGGTACTTTATCAGAATTACTTCTCAGCAAGCTGGGTGATGGCAGAAATAGTAATAAATGGCTGTGTGTCAACAAGAGGGTTATTGGGGAAAAAAAAAGAATCCATTGCCTTCAAGCACACACCATACAATAATTTATTAGTGTCAGGAGCAAACCTTTAAGGTAAGAATGAGCTGACTCAGAATTCTCTGATTATTGAAAATGAATCCTTAATAGAAGTAAATGGACGAGAACAAAATTTCCTTGCTCTATTCGTCATTTAAAATTAATTGAAAAGTGGCTGATTTGAGAATATTATATCCTCTAGTGAACTGAAAATGTTGTATTTTTTTCCCCTCTGAAACCAAGAGTAGAGAATTAAATTAACTCTGAGGTTTGTTTGCTTGTAGTAGGCCACCAAAATAGATTAATTAATCATCATTTATGAACACTCTATAACACACAGCAGTCAGCTCTTCATAAAAGAGCAAGAATAGCAACATGACAGTAGAACAGTTATAAAAACAAATGATAAATTTCTTGCATCTCCAATCTATATCAACTGACATGACATTTATCCCTCTGTAGTTTGAAAGAAAATATTCCAGTAAAAATACTGACTCAGTTTTTATAAGAGGACTCAGTTTAAACAGGATAATTTACAGTTGTTCCATGACAGTGTGCTACACAGGATCCTGGACAGACATTTTCATAGGGAAATTCACTCTTTCTCAGAGATTTTTACCTTCCTCTACTTGGAGAGTATGATGTGTCACATTAATGATTACAGATTAATTCCATCATTCAAAACACAATTAGGAAAATATCTATTTAAACATTTACAAAGAGAAATTTTGGAGAAACAGTCATTTATGGGCATTTATCCAAACCAGTGATCACTGTGACCATTATTTACTATCAGCAGATAGATGAGCATATTCCTCCTGAAGTTCAGCTGTCTCAGAGGATTATGTTTTAACGCACTGATCAGAAAGATAAACAGGGAAAGATGGCTGTAAATACAGTCAAAAAAAAAAAAAAAAAGCTCTGTTACTAGCTCAGGCTCTGAATTTACTGAATCCAGCCATAGCTGATAGGGTTGTTCGCATCTTTGCCCACTGTATTGAATTGTGATCTGCAAAATACTGACCTTTTTCTTCAGGTATTAAAGACACCATATGCTGAACTTATGGGTTATACGCAGTGCACTTTCAGTGCTCATGTGAATGCTTCTCTTCTTAAGGAGGCCAGCCTGTGAACCTTAAAAATATCCACAGTTACTCAGGTAACAGTTTTATTCTGCCGAGAAATACTCTTCCCTAGAAACTGAGTAGTTTGGGAACACCTCCAGGGCATAGGATGACAAGATTTAACCCCAGGTCATTGCAGAGAATATTTGATGGAGCATCCCCAGATGACATACAGCGAGTAAGTAGAAAGATCAGAGTCAAACACATAGATTGGCCTGTGCAAAACACCAGGCTCAAACACAGTGCTCATAAATATTTATTACCTCTGTTATTAGTTATTTGGCAGCCTGGCCACTGCTGGCTCCTTTCATTGAATGCCATCCAGTTATTTACACAGACTCCTGAGTGGCAATCTGCTCTTCTTATCCAAGAATCATAGCCATGCAAGTATTACATGGGTAGAGCAAACAGTCTCTTAATTATATATCATATCCTTTGGGGTCTACATAACTGAGGTTTTACATTGCTTAAAATGTAAGCATTGCATTTAAATTTCTTCAAGGTAATGGAAGAGCAGTTTATTTCCATTAAAATAAAAAGCCAAACAGGAATAAATGTTCTGACTCTTTTCCACTCACACAAGCTAAGAAGCCCCCTAAGATATTCTCCAAATTTCAGAAATAATTAGTTTCATTGCAAAGATATTAAATCTACGCTAAAAAGTGATCCCTCCTGGATTGACTGCAGTATCTACATGCTACTAAAACATGTCATTATTTAATTAGCTATCAAGCATTTAAGAACAACCATACACAAACAAAGGGCAAAGCTGATCCCTTCGCAGAAATAAGGCTAAGCAGTGGGAAAACTTAGTAAGGGTAAAGTAAAAAAGCTTCACGGCTGGCACCCAGGCTGGTTGACACTCACGGCTCCAGATTAAGCACTGAATGTATGGATCTCCCCATACATGGGCACGCAAAGCTGCTCTAAATGTATTCATTAATATCAAATCCACCAATTAATTAAACCAGTGGGTCTTTAACACCACCATCAACCCTTGCCTGGATACGTATTGTCCTCTGTAGCCCTGCTCCACATTGCAGAGTAGAATGCAGGTCGTAAGTCTCTGTGCACAGTCCTTTTCACCAGGTAACACCAGTTAAAAAATAAAAGCATAGAGTTCAGACAAAGAAATAGACAGCAGCCCCCACTTCACCATCTCCACAGAGTTGGACAGAGCTGTCCCCCCTCACCTGCCCAAACAGAGGACTGATCAAGGCCCAAGTTGTCTAACACTTTCCTCTATCGGCAGCCCTTTTCAGCCCATTCAGCTTCATGAAGAACAAGGCTTACCCAACACTCCTTCCCTTCTTCCTTTATAATATGAAATAAGGAGATTATTTACAATTATTAAAAATTTTCAGACATGCTGTGGTAAATGCAGAGCTTGTAAGAGCACTATGTAATGCTGCCTACAGCCCTCCACTCCAAGGCACTGGGAAGGACTCAGGCTAATGCTGACCCAGGATGGGCATTCACCTGCTGGCTCAGATCAACCCTTCTGCCATGACAATGCATCAGGAGAGAGTTGGGGCATTAGTAACAGTAAGGAAGGGCTATCCTTACCTCAGTGCAGTAATAGGGAGAACTTCGCATTTTGCTGTAAATAAAGCCAGTCAGCATGGGATATAGTTAGGCATCCTTGATGCCAAGGAATATTCAAATTAATTGGCACAAAATAATTGAAGCTATACTGATTTTCATCTGCAGAGGATTATAACTAAGAAGATGACAGCCTCAACTAGCATTATGTTGTTGCTTGATAGGAGTTAAAGAACACACGAAGTACACAGGCAAGGAAATGAGAAATTGATATCTATCTCCTTATACAAACTCTTTGATCATCTCTGAAATCTGAAGACTAAAACTGTCAGAGACTTCGGAGCTGTTTCTATAATGACACTTTCATTATTCCTTCAGAAAGTCTTGGTGTACAAATCTGACCTGAGACAATGGCCCACATCTTTTTTCATCTGGTTCATTTTTTAAATTTGAAGTCGGGTTTATTCTTGAGCCTAAACTGAATAGATTTTGCTTTCAGAGAGGAAGTTTATAGCTTAAGGAAACATTTTCAATAAGAAAACATAGATGGCAACAAAGAAAATCGCCGTATTGTGAAGTTCACCTAAAAATGTAAATATTTTCTTATAACAGAAGGATTTATTGCTCTAGACTTTTGCCAAGGCTTCACAGAGCTCACAGATGTAACTTGTAGCATCACATTTGCAGAGATTTCATTGGACTTCAGCCACAATTAAATGTAATGCTGATCACTTATACAAGTGTGACAAATGAACAGAAAAAGAAATCCATTTACTTTTTCCACTCTAATACAGCTCGGAACTGATTGCATAAAGTCAAAAGCATTAGGGCTATTTCCTTCCCCCCATTTTTAGTGGGGCTTTGTTTTAAGGGCATGCTGTCAGAGCCTGAAAAAGCAGTGAAAAAATAATGATTGGAATTACAAAATAATGGAGTGGAACCACCATTCCTTCATCTAGGACCACAGGCACTGGGAGTACCAAAAATATATATAACACAGGAGATGGTTGTTGTATTGAAATATGATCATGATTAATCTTTAAGTAAGAAATGAGACTCAGTAGATATTAGAAGATTAAAATAAGAAACAAGCATAGCAACTTTGCTTGCATAGGGAATAGAATAGGAAAGGACATGAATTTTCTGTTAATAATTTATGCAACCATATCAACTAAATAATGGAAAAGCAGAAAGCTTTTGTGGGTAAAAAATAATTTTACTTTTTGAATAGGGAATTCTAGAACAACATAGAAACACTACAACATTTGTACAGTTCTATCAAAGCCACGTACTACCACTGGTCAACAACATATATATAAAATATATACATATACATATATATGTGTGTATATATATATATATATATATACACATATATAACAACAATATATATATAATATATATATATTATATATTTCCTCTGTGTATATGTGTGTGTGTATATATATATATACATACACACACACACGTACACACACACACACCACTGCAATAAATAGGGGTGTGGGAAATAAAGTGCCATTCAACATTTTTGTTTTCCATTCAAGGGGAAAAGTGCTACTTCCCAAACACTGCTTTTGTTGCTTCCTTTAAAGATATCACATTTGGAAAAAATTTGATTACCCTGTGAAGAATGCTAAAAGAAAGAGATGTGAAAAGGAGAAATAGAGTAGAAGTTGTTTTTTTTTTTTAATTTTTATTTAAATGTGATTTTCAAGCACGTGGATGACTGCTTAGTAGCAGAAGGGCCATGAATATGAATAGTGCTGAATTCTAGAGAAACAATTTGTCATTATTAAAATTAGTGCTTTGTCAACACAAAAGTCTCAGTTCCAGCTTCCTTTTTGTGCTATTGCACAAACAGCTGCATTAAGGGCCCAGTATTCTGGGATTCATTATCAGTGAATGGGGCACTGGCTCATAAGGTACAAGAAAAGTCTACAATTCATAACAGGAGGCTGTCAGGATGTGAAATACATTGAACACTTGAAATTGAAAGAGGTATTTCTGTGGTCAGCCTACCATAGAGCTACTTCGTATTAGTAAATGGACACTTGACAGTTTTGCATTTCTCAGCCATGACATACCATTTATACATTCAGAAATACAACATGCTACCATCTAGATCCAATTATGAGAGCTTGCTCTTGGAGCAACTGCATAGCATTTTCCAAGCACAATAAAAAAAGACAGAAGAGCAAAATTCATTTTTCTGGGAAACATTCATGCAAGAGGAACAGAGAAGGGCAGTAAACATTACCAACTTTCTACAAGAAAGGATGCTTGCACCACTCATTTCCCAATATGCACAGCGTTGAATCTAGTTTATTTTACAAAAATTCACTCCATCTTGCTAAATTTCATTTAAGAGGCATGTAAGCAAAAGGGAAAGCTGCTTAAGATGGTGCAAAACAAGTTTTTCTTAGAGGAGGATATCTGTGCAAGACCTACCTTGACCTCCGGGCTTCCCAGCAAAGGGGTAATGCACCAGCAAAAGCAGGAGGAAGTAACCTAAGAGGAAAAATTTCTTCTACTTGTTACTGACTGTCTGTTAAGATGAGACAGAGCACACAATTTGTACAGAAGTTTTGTAAATTACTTTCACCACAAGAAGCATGGATTTATGGATAGGCACTGTTTCAAGTATTTGCATAAAGACAGACAGTGTGGCACTTTGGGACATAGTTCGCTGGGCATGGTGGCAATGGATTGTTTGGTCTAGATCTTTTCTTTGTGGTCTTTTCCAACCTTAATGATCCTATGGATACTTAATTCCCAATGTGCTGCAATACCAGGGAGGTTGGTTAGGGCACACTTTAGCTGGACGCTGGAGCACTAACAGCCCATTTTCCAATAATTTGTTCTAGATGTGGGTTATTCTCAAGCAGAAAGCAAACTTTATGATAGATATTACTGTGAAACAAAGATAGCAAGGACCTGAGTGGCTGTGGAACACAAAGCTTCTGGGAAACATGCAGAAAGAAGCCTTGTTTAATATCAGATCATGTACAAACAGCACAGCTGCAGTCTTCAGTCAGGGTGAGGGATTTAAGCCAGCTGAGGGCAGGACTCATCCTCACCCCTTAAAGGTGCAGATTTGAAGAGAAACATCAAACATTCCTGCATTCAAAGCTGCATGTTTAAGGTGAACAAAATCCTGTAGTAAACAAACGCATGCACACTAAGGACAGCACTTAGAAAGCAACTGGGCTCTGCTTAAGGAAGTCACTTTGCTCTTTGACATTCAGGAAATTCACATTCCTGATGTCTTATATACTGAGGAATTTAAGTCCCTGAGAATGAAGCTAATGGGATTTTCATAGCTACCTGGATGTTGTGAGCATGATGTGGATCACTCAGCCAGGATGAAAGTCCCACTAGAGTTCTGCATCTTTGGCAAACTTCTCCTTTAAGCTGCATCTACACTGGAAGATCTACAGCGGTTCACAGTTCTCTGGGTTGATCCTCCCAAAAAGGCAAATATAAGTTGCTGGCTTAGAGCAGACCAGCATCCTAATGTCCTCTAGAGACAGGTAAGCAGCCGTTGCTCAAAAACTTGCAGCCAGAAAAGCAGACCAAAGGCATGAACTCTGCTGCAACCATTTCCTAGCAAGATACTGCAATTTTTCTGGCACTGCAGTAGTACAGAGTCACAACCAAGGAGCCTGGATACAAGCCTGAACATAAGGTGACATGGCTGAGTTCTTATAGCTGAGGCTCTGTATTTTTTCAGTATACTTGATGCTGTTTGTAGGCAAAAACACACCACAATTCCCATATCCAGGTATGCTACCGTGGACAGACTTTCCTGTGATGCTTTATCATGGTGCTTAGCATAAGCTCCTTGTTGATGTTGAGTTAAAAGCTTCTAAATCTAATCATCTTTATACCCTTGCAGTATAAACTGGAAGATTTACCCAGAAACTCAAATATGTAATACAGTACAGCATTGCCATGAGTTTGCATATTGCTAATAATTCATTAGCTTTACAAAATATTTCTGCTGGGCACTGTGACAACTCTTCTCACTCTCATTCTGCATGTCACTAAACTAAGCAATTGTTAACATTAAAAAAAATTCAACCAATGTGTGTTACTCAGGTACATTATAACATAGCTGTGAGTGCTTTTTGTTAAGACTACACTAAGTTTTGCACTTACAAAAGTAAATAAACATCCAGATTATACATAAATAGGTACGTGGGCTGTGCTTACGGACAAAGGGCATTAACTTGAAGTACAGAATGCAGTTTCTGTGCATTTCAAAGCACAAGTTTCTATTTAATAATTTTGAAACGAGCTTCTCACCCTACTAGCTAATCCAGATATCACTTTACACTCCTTTCCCAAAGTGCTCCCCTAGAGGTCTGCACTCACACTGATTACTCATTGCTTGTGAGATGCTGCCTTTTTAATTAGCCTGGCCAGCTCTCCAAGGGAAGAAAAATGTGTTGTCACCTGACTGTGCTTAGAAATACAGCAGGAGCTGCCTGTTCCCTGCTGGAGCAGCCAGGAACTGTTTGAGAGCTGCTGACAGCTTCTCTGCTCTGGAGGAGCAGCCCGCGTGCTCAGCTGTCGTAGGTCACAACGGTTCAGGTTTGTTAATAACAGACTACCCAAATATTATGACTTAGAAGCAGAAAAGATGGTAAATAACCAGATGTAGATACTGTTGGATCATGTCAGATGGAGATGTAAAACATTCTCAACAGTTTTGTGTGTTAATTTTTCTGCCATTAACTATTTTAGTTGAAGTTGATACTGATTTTATATTATCCATTGCTCCCAAACAACAGAGCAGAACAAAGTAAAGCATCCATGCCCCAGTGAACCAAACGAAGTAAAACTTGCATCAACTGAATTAAAAGCACTACCAAAAGTAGAGAATCCACCAAAGGCACAGAAAAATGATCCACCAGCTCTGCTTCTGCTTTCCCTTGGACCCCACCTGCTCCCTAGAGAAGTACTCAAAAGAATCTTCTTTTATTGTTAGCAACCTTAACTGGGATTGTTTAGTTTGGAGAAGAGGAACTCAAGGGAGACTTTATTGCCTTCAAGAACTCACTGAAAGGAGTCTCTTCTCCCAGTGAACAGCAATAGGACAGGACAGAATGGCCACAAGTTGTGCAGAGGAGGCTCAGGTTGGATATTAGGAAGAATTTCTTCTGAGAAAGGGTGGTCAGACACTGGAACAGGCTGCCCAACGAGGTGGTGGAGTCACCATACCTGGAGGTGCTCAAGAAAATAAATGTTGCACTGAGCAACATGGTCTAGAGCAGACACAGGCATGGGTTGACAGTTGGACTAGATGATCTTCTTGGTCTTTCCAACCTTAACGAGTTTATGAACATTCTATTTCCATCTCCCCACCCAAGTCTAACAGAATAAAAACATGATTTATCCTCTAGCATTGTACATTAACTGCACAGTTACTCTGAAAAAATTAGGACCACTGTTGTCCTCAAACATCTTTCTTACAGAAAAGTTACAATCTACTTGAATTGTTAACAGAGTAGGTAACAGAAAATAAGAGGAAAAAGAATTCTAACTAATGTAAAAATAGAATCATAGAATCACCAAGGTTGGAAAAGACCATCATCTCATCCAACCACCCATTTACCACCAATATTGCTCAGTAAACCACGTGTCCCAAAGTGCTACATTTACACAGTTCTTGAATACTCCCAGGGACAGTGATTCCACCACATCCATAGACAGCCTATTCCAGTTCCTAACCGCTCTTTCAGACAAGCTTTTCCCTAATATCCAACCTGAACCTCCCTGGTACAACTTGATGCTGTTCCCTCTCATTCTGGGAGAAGATACTGACAACCAATTCACCACAACCTCCTTACAGGGAGATGTAGAGTGCAATATGATCTCCAGTGAGCCTCCTCTTCTCCAGAAGAAGCAATCCCAGATCATAACTTCCATCCAGCCTGTAGCCTACATCTCTCCATTCATTCTCATTTAATACAGGTATAAATAGGATGCTTCTGGAAGATACGTGTGGGTCACCTTACACAGAGGGACCAGTACAGTTGTAGCATTCCCAGCAGCTGCTCTTGCCACACTCTTGGGTTGTAACTCCAGCATCCCAGATGGGGCCAACTGGTCCTGCATCTATTTGAACAGCTACAGTATTGAATAACAAAAAGCAGGACTAAAGATTGCATATTTTATATATCTGCATAGAAGCTAAAGTTATTGTCATGAACCGCCCTTAAAGCAGCTGTTGGGAAAGAGGACTGCATATTAACTCATTTCTCCCTAAATGGAGGACAGATTTAAAAGCAATCTCATTGACTTTGAAATGCTGACCCCAGGTATATGTTACTTAGATATATACAGAGAAATCCAGCCTTTCAAAATGAACCTGACAGCAATCCTCTTCTTCAAAAGAGACAGTGCTCATCTTTCTGTCCAGCAGATATGGGGGTGGATAAAAGGTTATCTGGTTTCCTATTCCAAATCTTTCATTAGCCTCCCAATTAATTCTTTGCAAATCATACCATCCCCTCCGTGTCTCAATTTTTTCCACCAGCAAAATGTAAATCTCAGCATACTCTATTCCTATGAAAGATTTTGAAAACCATAGCTTTCAGCTAAAAAGCTGCAGAAATTTCTTATCTGCATACAATAAAATGAGAGATTAAAAAATAAAGGGAATGCTTCAATTAAAAAAAGAGCCCTGACTAAAGAGGAGGGAAAGTGATTTTGAGGAATATGTACTGTGGAGCATGAGAGGTACGCAGCAAGCAAGACCTAATCAGAGGGCAGATGGCAGAAAGAAGAAAAAAACTTTTTTTTACTTAAACTTTCAGCATTCTTCCCTTTCAGATCTCAAATTATTAGCGATCCCAGTTACAGGAGCAAAGGGAGAGGTGAACTGCCAAAGCTAAAGAGATATTGCATTGGTACAAACTAAAGAATCATTTGAGTATTGCTCTCCTACATGTCTGTGCTCTAGCATAGCACAGAGGAAAACAACCAGCAAAGTAATTCACAACCAATCCTGTCTCACATATCTTGGTGTCAATAGATTGTATGTCAATAGCAAGGGCTTGTACTCAGCTCTTCTCTGCACATTTGTCTGATACACATTGCTTATGCTAGTTTAACCCTAAGAGTAATGCCATGCAGCCAGGTCCTTTCCCAAAGCCCCCAGGAATCTGAAGTAATTTATTGCCTTTATACTACACTGCTGCACAAGCAGTATCATACCTCTCTCTGAAGAGCATTACCCCATCATGATGAAGTACTGGCTGCTGGTTGTTGTCAGCCTGTGTTCTATCTTGCTTTTTGTCATGGGGAGTGCAGAAACATGGTCTTTTCTCTTTTATTCTCCAGTTTTGATCTGAGCACTATGAGAAGAGATATTAAGCAGTTTTCACTGGTTTCCTCACTCCTGCCCACAAGGCTGATTCCTGATCCCTCCTGTGTCAATCAAAACAGCACAACAAAGACAGCAAAGCAGTGCAACTCTGTTGTGCAGCACAGTACCAGCCCCAAGGCATACAGCAGCATTGTGCTTGCTCAGCACATTTCTCTGTATTGACGCATCAGCAGGAAAACACAGCTTTGTGTCCATCCATGCTCTAAATATGAACGGTTAATAACCATCCACATTTCTCTCAAAATATTTGGAAACAGCAAAGAATCAGATATGGTTTCATCGGTGCACAATACATCAGATTCATACCCACTTCAAATAATATCAGTGGAGCAAAAGAAATCAAGAGGTATCTAAGGTATCTTGCCACCATAAAGAGTGATACAAGGATCTTCTAGACTGTACAGAAGCCTAATGAAACTAAATGACTAAAATAAGCTGAAACCCATCTTCTAGGTATACTGTTACACATACACATTCACACAAGTTCAAGTATAAATAAACAAAATAGCAATTATAGATTTATGTGCCTACATTATTTGCTGCAATAACATTAAATTGCTGCAATAATGTTAAATGCCATTTAGGAACACCTTGACACTCAAAAAAAAAAAAAAAAGATCTTAGAGACAAGATGATCTTCTCTATCAAGATTTCCTATAAGGGTTTGCTTTTTCATCACTTCTCAATAGTTTGTATGAAGTACTTATCACATTTATAGGACCAGAAGTGTAAACCAGAAAGGACACACTTGTACTTTGTTTTTTTGTTCCTTTTGTCTGTACTGGGAATAGGGAAGCAGGGGGAAAAGGATCAGCAGACTGGAAATTCAAAGGAAAAGATACAACATCTTGTTTATAAGTTTCTTGGGTACAGCATATGGGAAAGCACGAAGTCTGGGGAAATTTAATTGTTTGGCTTTGTTAAATATTTTCAGTCACATGATACATAGGCACTGAACTCCACCAAATCAGGTGGAAGGAAAGGCAATAATCTAATTTTTTCTCAAAGATGGCTCAGAACAGAATATGAGCAAAGAATAAGTTTCCTTGCATGGAGTAGAGCTGCACTGTGCAAACACGCTGCAAATAGGCCATGAGGGATAACTTCTCTTAAGCTCCACTAATCTTCACCTTAGAGAAGTACTAAAATCCTCATAAATAATATAACACATTAATGGGTAGGTTTTTAAACGTTGTGGTCTGCCACTTAAAAAGCACTAGGGTAGCAGAGCACAGTGGTAGAAGTGGGAAGTATGTGGCTTGTTATCCTGGGGTTAACTTGGAAGGCAGAACAGCACACTGCATTATGGCCACAACGTATGGAGCCAAAGCTCAAGCTGACCTCAAACAATAGCAGCCCAATCCTTCTCTTCCATACCTAGGTCGTAAAAATATTACACAAACAGTTCCCACCTTCAGGACAGAGACAGAAATCTCACTAACCTGAGCATACCAGATCTCCTACTACAGCTCTGAGAAAGGGAAAACATACCTATTCTCTCTCTTCTTATAGCCCATATGGGACTTTGTAAGCTCACACCCAATGCCATGAGCCTTCAGCTTTGCTATCAGTTCCCCTTCCTAATCATCCAAAAAGAGACTCATCTGGCCTTAGGTATCCAGTAATAAAGCAAACAGCTTATGAACTAGGAGTCCCTACTGCTGGTGACTAATCTCTTCCAATTCAGGTGTTCCAGAACCTAAAAGGTCCCACAAGATGCATACACAGAGTTGCATCTTAGCCTAACACAGGTAGCCTAAAAGGTTTAGCACACTGGTCATTTCTCTTATCAGTCTTCAACCAAACACTTCCAAGGCTTTACAACCCAGCTCCATAACCTAAAACGAGGCATAAAAAAGCTAAGAAATGGAGTGCTGAGCCTATGCCCCTCTTCTAAGTCCAGACCAACCTGAAAGCAAATGGTTTGTGAGCTGCATAGTGCATGTGAGCCGGCTGTGTAAAGCAAGAACAGAACATATTGTCAGTGTGGTGGAAACCTGATCCTTTCACAGGCTAACGTTTGCTGCCCAGCATTGTTCTTTTTCTTCATTAAGGGTCTGGCTCAGGCCACTTTTTGCTTTTGAGCTTCAGGAGTTCAGTGTAGCATGAAGAAATGCTCCCATTAAAGGTCATCCATAAATACCTCTCATATGGAGATATCTAAACTTCACATAAAGGAGATCTTTATATGTAAGGAAACATTGCCCTTGTATGAATTCTTCATCTGTCGCAGTTGTGATAGGTACACAAGACTTGAGGAAAAGTGAAATACTCTTATGGACTCTGGGTGCATTACCAGCTGACCACTGAGTACACAAAGCCAGTGCTCTATTTTACCTTTCCCAAAATTCTTGCATTGAGTTAGGATGGCAAAATGCCATTTTTCCCCATCACCATATATTTTGTGGTTTGCTGTAAACTATCATTATAACTGTAACTTTTACTTCACATTAAGGCCTCCTTAAAGTATGATTTGGTTATATATATATATATATATACATATATATATATACACACTAGTTATAAATATGATGACGGTATAATTAGATTCTATTGTCACTGTGCACCATATCCGAAGCCAATGTACCGAGCAAAACAGTTAAGTAACAATACCCTATTTTTGACAGCATCTTCAGAAAGCTAAATAATCACAATCTACAGATAAACTGGGCCTTTGCAGCACTGAAACTGAGTTTAATCACCTCATATAAAGAAAATACAGGGAAATATATTCTGCACATTATTCTTACAAATTCTTCTCTTTATCCCTGGGAAATAAATGATGAGATCTACAAAGCAAATTTCTCCACATGAAGGAGAACTATAAAAAGACTGATAAACAGACAGAAGTTTTACTGCCTTCAAGAAGAAATCAATGGCACTGATATTTAGTTGAGATATTATAATCTATAAATGCTTGAAAGTTTTACATTTCAGAATTTTTTTGTCAAAGTGGCCAACCCAGTTGGAGGAGACAGTCTATTTGTCAGATTTTAGTGTTAGTGGTGGACTCAGTTTGAATGAGGCAGACAATTAGTCAGATTTTAGTGTTAGTCCTGCAAATGGCAGCTCTGAAATTAATGCTTTTCTGAGATGCAACAGCTGGTGCTCCAGGAAGCTGGTGGTGGGCCCAGCCGCATGTGTGACTTGAACTCATAGGCCCTGGTGCGGGGATGAGGAAACAAGCAGGGGTTGTGCAAGAAACAACTTTGATGCAGTTTGACAAAAGAAATCAAAATGGAAGAATAAAGAATCCCTGAACACATCTCCTGAACAGAGACAGGTAGTCTTTGAGGTGAGAGGGTGGATTTTGAAGACATGGCACATATGCAACTGTGTCTAGACATGAAGCTGGCAGAGAGGTTGGGAAGTAGGATTGACTTAACATTTTCCTCTTCTGTTGTTTTTGAGTGGCTGTGAGACAGTTTGCAAAGCGCTATTCCTGCCCTTGCTCTGACTGAAAGGTTTCTCTGCTCTCCCAGATCAGCATCTTCATGACCCATTTGTCTAATTATGGGAATGACCGCCTGGGGCTGTACACCTTCTCAAACCTGGCCAACTTTGTGAAGAGCTCGACCAACCTGCAATTGCAGACACTGCCACCCATCCAGCTGGCACACAAATACTT
This sequence comes from Meleagris gallopavo, assembly GCF_905368555.1. Lineage (NCBI taxonomy): Eukaryota > Metazoa > Chordata > Aves > Galliformes > Phasianidae > Meleagris > Meleagris gallopavo. The sequence goes on from NC_139407.1 coordinate 36,043,254, forward strand.
CGAGCTCTTCCCTGAGCAGACGGACCCCCTTTGGCAGGTAATGTCCTGACCTCTCCCTGCCTCCAATTACATTGCTTGTCAAAAAACGAATCTGTTCCTGTAAAAATAATAATGAAAAAAAGTAAAGTGCCTGCTTCAATTTAAAAAGTTATTTTTCAACTCACCTCAAATCAGGCACATTAAAAGCAACTACACAAGTGAAAGCTTCTTCCCCTCTTATCTGCAAGTTTGCTGATGCATCACAACGTGTTAACTAGTTACAGGGCACTACCAGCAAGATGAGTGCAGACTGCCTATAGCAAGTGGTACCCCAAGGCAAACAGCACGTGTTCATTGTGCCCATCAATGGAAGCAGTTACAAGGATTTCATGCCACTTGAACCTCCTTCACCAAAGAAACAAGAAGGGAGGGAATGGGCTGTTTTAGGAAAGGAAAAGGGTTTCCACACAGTCCACAAATGGCTGTTTTCTATCTCTGTTGCAAATGCATGACAGTGCTGCTTATAATCTCTACGCTGTAATTTCCCAATCATTGTTGTACATGTCTGGCTCTTCTCTTATTCAGAATGTGATGTGCAACACTTTTAGCTATGTAGGCTTAAATCCAGTGACACAGTTGAGATCCAAGCAGTTTTATCAAGCTTATGCCCATACAAAGGAGTAGAAAATCTTGCTATTATTTTTGGCCCAGATGCAAAAAAAGCATAAATCGACAATATTCCCATTGAGTTTAGTGGAGCTGCAGTGATTCACATCATTTAATGATTTTCTCCTTTATATTTTGCTAACTTTTTTCATTAGCAAACTATATCTTCTATTACCAGCAAAAGCAAGGATCCATATGATAAGTCCTAACCTTTCTTCTTGTGGGGTCTTTTGTCACACATTTTTATTTTGCATTCATGGGCAGTAAAAAGATAAGAAGATGATGAGTAATATCCCACATTTCTATTCTGCCTTCCTTTTGGGTTCTTATGTAAATTTAAAATTGGTACTAAGAGTACTATGCATCTGAAACCATTTCATCACCTTTGAAAGTAATGCCTCAAAGCTATTCAAACAGAGGTTTCCATTTTAACTTCAAATGAAAACTTGATTAAATCAATGGTTTAATATTTCTTTTCTTTTTCTTTTTTTTTCCCTAATGACTGAACTTAATCCTCAGTCATGTAAAACCATTACACACACATTTAATTTTTGTCAAAGGGACAACACACATGCTTGCCTAAATGCCCATAGGCTCTGAGCTGATGAAAAGCACCAGGCTAATGGAGAGAGTAGTCTTACAATAGTCTTGTAAGGTGTGGATTTTGAAACCAATCTTTCCAGATTTTGCAGAGCTGTTCAGTTTTCCTGATTTCACTGGGGCCTCTGTAAGGACCAGTCCTGAATGGTATCAAGGAACTTAGTCTCTATATACCTGGAAATTCTGGTGCCCAGTACAATGGACGGATTTCTAGGGATTCCCACCAATTACCTCAATATCTGTGAGGAATAAACTCTTATGGGGAAATATCACAGAATCATAGAATGAATCATGTTGGAAGGGACCTCAGAGACCATCTAGTTCAAACTCCCTCTGCCGTGGGCAGGGCTGCCACCCAGTAAATCATGCTGGCTGGGGCCCCATTACAACCTGGCCCTGAGCGCCTTCAGGGATGGGGCATTCCACAGCTTCTCTGGGCAGCCTGTGGCCACCTTCTGCATAAAGAATTTCCTCCTAACATCTAACCCACATCTTCCCTTTTAGTATTGGAAAGCTCCCTTTAAGTACTGGAAGGCCACAATGAGGTCTCCCCAGAGCCTTCTCTTTCTTTGGACTGAACTAGCCCAGCTTCCTCAACCTTTCTTCATAGGACAAGTGCTCTAGTCCACTGACCATCTCTGTGGCCCTCCTCTGCACCCACTTCAACAGCTCCACATCCTTTCTGTACTGGCAGCCACATGCCTGGACAGAAGACTCCAGATGGGGCCTCACAAGAGCAGAATAGAGGGGAACAGTCACCTCCCTTTCCCTTCTGATTGCCCCTCTGTGGATGCAGCCCAGAATACAGTTTGCCTTCTGTGCTGCAAGCATGCATTGCTGGTTCTTGGCAAGCTTTTCACGTCCTTTTCAGCAGGGCTGTTCTCAATGAGTTCTTCTTTCAGTCTTTACACATGTCTGAGATTGCTTCAACCCAAGTGCAATACCTTAGGTTTTTACTATTTTGTGTAAGGCTCTGGTATAAGTGTGTAAGATTTAGATTCTGCAAAGTCTCATGTGTGCAAAATGTTTAGGATATCTCTGGCATGATGTGCCCAACTCTGTTTTTTTTCTTCAGAATCCATGTGATGACAAACGACACAGAGATATTTGGCCCAGAGACAAAAGTTGTGACCACCTACCCAAATTTCTAGTGATAGGACCCCAGAAAACAGGTAAGAAACAATGAATGTGTAGTCTAAACCAAATCCCAGATTTGTATCTATGTGTGTAAACTGTGACCGTTTCCCTGCTGTAGAAAATGCATTCCTCATCCATATAGGATTCAGGTAGTAACTCCTCCACCACTAACAAAGAGAGAGAATGGGGTGAATGGTAATATTGCATTCTCTTTCCACTACTAGCCATTGCTACCAGAAGAATGCTAAGGGAGTAGCACCAAAATTTCCCAGCAGTCTTATTCTAATGGGTATTATCAGTCTTTCCCAATGCTGTATTTATTTGAACAGGGAAGGCTCAGATTACAATTTACTTGTTGCCTTCAATTATGGTTTTCTTTCCAAAAACTGAAGACACTATAAGGTGTGAGGATAGATTATTTTGGCAATAATTCGAGTTGATTTGCTTTTGGGAAGAAGCATGAGCTCATCCCCATTTGCAGGAGGGATTGGGCAGCACTGGCTCGGTGCTCAGATGCTCTCCAGAGCTGGCTCTTGCTGGCAGCCAAAGGGTGGAAATCCCAGCATCTCTATGAAAACACAGTTGCTGATGGCAGCCTCATCCAAGCCACAAGCAGCTATGTGTTCACCTGCCTTGTGCACAGATGTTGAAGTAGAGTGTTGTGGCACTTTCAAAGCTGGCACTTGGCTGTGCACATCTAATTTCACTGCTGACTTCCACCCACTGGTAATAAGACAGTGCAGGAGGAGGCAGTGTAAACATTCGCCATAAAGAAATATGCTGTCAGGGTGCTGTAAGTTAAGTTTGTTATTAAGTTCTTTGACAAATTGTTTCCTCACTGTTTGAGACCCTAATTGCCAGTCAACACATTTACCTCTTTGCAGGGCTCCTCTGGGGGTCTCAGCATTATTTAAATTGAGCCACATATTCCCACTCCCCAGCTAGCTGTTACTGTTGTTGACATATTACAGAAAGTGGATACTGAGGCAGGGCAATGAATCAATAATCCAAGATTATATAGACATACTGTGACAGTGGCAAAGAGACAGAAGGTCTTGATTCATAGTCCAGTGATAGCTTGTATAGCATAAAATCTTTGAAGAGTAATTTGGAAGACATATTCTCCAGAGATTTCACTTTGTATTGAATAACATTTCTGTTTCTTTGTGGTTTTGTTTTTTTTTTAAACTAACAAATAACAACAAAAAAGTATGAGGATTTTAAAGTACACTTATTACTTGTAGGTTTGTTGACAGGTAGACCATGCAGATAAAATACACTATGCCTCCTTGATAGACCTTTTATTCCTCAATAGCAGACCCCCCCCCCCCAGGAGAAATGCACAGTGGAAAAAAGTGCTGTTCAGGAAACAAGAGAAGCACAATCACACAATTACTACTTTGGAAAACTTTTGTGCATGTAAACAATTTAAAAACAAACATGTTCAGGCCAAATTTTATCACTGGGTTAACAAAGCCAAGGAAGCAATGTCACCAACAAGAGTATCATTACTGCCTCAGAAAGCAGAATTCAGAATCCAGAAATGGGAACAGCTTAAGAAGCACAGAAAAAATTTGCACGTATTCCCCACTTCATCCGAAAGTTACTTGTGCCTACATACCCCTTTCACAAATAGGCAAGGGAAATCTTTCTAATTTTCCAGTATATCTCAGTATGAACTGAGGCAGAAGTACTTTCTTATACCAATTAAGTCAATGGTGGTTTTTTTTATGTATCCTAATGACATCTCTTTGCATTTTTGTAGGAACAACAGCACTTTATTTATTTCTTCTGATGCATCCTTCTATTATCAGTAATCTCCCAAGCCCAAAAACTTTTGAAGAAGTTCAGTTCTTCAATGGGAACAACTATCACAAAGGAATTGACTGGTAAGAAAAAATACTCGATACTGGATTAATTTGTTATTCTTGGCATTATCAGAGAGAATGAGAACCTTACTTCTAATGATAGGACATGTAATCACATCATAGAATCATCATAGAATCATAGAATGGCCTGGTTTAAAAAGGACCACAATGATCATCTAGTTTCAACCCCCCTGCTATGTGCAGGGTCACCAAGCACTAGACCAGGCTGCCGAGAACCACATCCAGCCTGGCATTGAATGCCTCCAGGGATGGGGCATCCACAACCTCCTTGGGCAACCTCTTCCAGTGTGTCGCCACCCTCTGTGTGAAAAATCTCCTCCTAATATCTAACCTAAGCTTCCCTGTCTCAGTTTAAAACCATTTCCACTTGTTCTATCACAATCCATCCTTGTAAACAGACGTACCCCCTCCTGTTTATACACTCCTTTCAAATATTGAAGGCCACAGTGAGGTCTCCCCCAAAGCTTGGTATCTTGGTCTCTTGTCCAAGCTAAAGCAACTTTTCTTCATAGGAGTATTGCAGTAACAATTTTCTTATTCTATTCACAACAGCAAGCACAGTTACGATGGCTGTTTTCTGAATAACATCTCTGTCTTCTCGTAACTACGTATTTTGAAAGGGATGAATTATACTTTTTTTTTCCCAGTATTTTTAATTAGGTAAAATTTGGCTTCTCATGAGAAGAAAAAAAGCTCTCCATAAAGATTTTCAGCTGATTCTCCTCTCATAAATTTTAAACATTGCTTTTATTGTTTTCGGTTAAGAAAAAAATTTTGTAAGTATTTTGTTTCCATGGGGAATGGCACTCCACATCTTTATACGAAAACCAAAATACAAGACAAACATCACATTATACAGAAACAGATCAATCTTTTCCGAGTTGTCGTGAAAAAGGAGGAGAAAGAAATACTTCTCATTCATTTTTCATAGTGTGTAAGCGAAGAGCTCACACATAGATATCACAGAGTATATGGTATACTACACAAGAGTGGGATGAGCAGGGCTGGTGAATCAGGGCTTGGCTCCCAGGATGGCAGGGCTGAAGTGCTGTGGATACCCATCAACCAGCCTTTATTCCCTAAAAACTATGTGAGACTGTGAGTCTCTCCTCTGCAGCACTGTGCACACAAAGAAGCTGGTCCTGCTGAGATGTGTTCTGGCACATTTCACTGGGATTGGCTGCTAGGCTCAAATGTCAGTAGAGTTTTGTGCAGAGGGTAAGGTCCCACACACTTTGTTTCAGTAGAAAGTTCTTAAAAACAGCCTGCCACATCAAAACGGAAGTTTCTGGAGTACTCAGCCAAACTAATAAGACCAAAAAATGCATCCATTTGAATTCTCCAGTCTTTGGATTAAACTTCCGATGCTATTCATTTTTACTTCAAATCAATTTTCAATAGAAAAGATCATCAAAGCCAAAATTTGAAATCTTGCTTTCTGAAAATGGCTAAAATATTTGTCAGTTCAAAGATGAAACTTTTCAACAATGTTAAAACTAAACAGTTTGCATTTTGCAGCTTCTCTCCTTTTTTTTCTCTGGCTAAAAGTGAACAGGCAAAAAATTTCCTTGTGACACTGAACTTATTAGAAAAACCCCATTCATCAAAGGGAAAACTGAATTACCTGACTTCATGGAGGATTTAGCTATTACCAGTACCATCCAAGAGCCAAAATCTGTTCTCCCTATTCCAGTTCCGGAGTGAGCTGAGAAATTTAATTTTGCTTGTTATGAATTATGTCTGAAAATCTACTTTCTGACCTACCATGAAATGAGATGCAGATGCATATGACCCTTTTAGTTCTAATTAATTTCTTTACCTCCCAGGTACATGGATTTCTTCCCCACTCCTTCCAATACCACCACCGACCTTCTCTTTGAGAAAAGTGCCAACTATTTTCATTCTGAGGAAGCTCCTAAACGAGCAGCTTCCCTCATCCCCAAGGCCAAGATCATCACCATCCTAATCGACCCATCTGACCGTGCCTATTCTTGGTATCAGGTATGGACCTTGCCTTCAAGAAACAGACAGTGAAATCAACAGCGGGGGATGATGACCATCATCAGGGGGAATTTGTGCCCTTGAGCAAGAACAGGATTTATTGCACAGCATTTGCACTGTGTAAAAGTGGAAGGATGCTGAATGCCAGCTTTTGCAGTTGGCACCTGTTACACCAGTGTCATAAATGATGAAACTTCTCAGCACAGAGCTGCCACTAGCTGTAAACAAGCATATTAATCTCAATTACATTTGACACTACATAGAGGAAAAGCAGTATTCTTCACCCAGGGAGATGCACGGGGGAAAATGAGCATGGCCTAGCTAGAAATCAGAGCTTTTTATGCTGAGAATCTGGTTCCTCATCTAGTCCTCTGTCTTGCAAGTTGAGTAATATGGAGTAGTGTACAAATATATGTAATGTCTTCTAAAGTTTCCTCCTAGCTGAAAAGAGATGTGTATGAAGAGTAGGGTTTCTTTCTTTTTGTGAAAATAAAACAAAACATATTAATTTTCTAAGGAAAATCTAGGATGCTCTTTCATGCCTTTTATCATGTCCATACCTTTCCATAAGAAAGTCTGTACACTGTTTTTTTAAAGAGATATTTTAGTATGCAAAATATGGTGTGATTAGAGAAATGAAGAAAATACTAAAAACGGGGTTAAAATGGACATAGATAATGTTGCAATAAGCATAAAGTACAATATTTCTGATACTGTGGCTTTCTAATTTGCATCTGTACAAATGCTGATATGAGATGTGGAGCAGTAAAACACTGGATCTCCTTTGGCCAAGTACCTCCTCAGCTCTTCTCTCACCCCTGGCTCCAGCATGGAGTAGACAGAGGTGCAGAGAAGGGCAGGCACAATCTCCGTCTCTCACACATTGCAAAATCTGAACTGAGGTTGTTGCCTTCTGAGTGGGGAGTTATAGGACGTATTGGGAAGGAGGCTATAAGGAGTCATGATCTGTTCTCTGTGGGAGTTAGAAGTACCAGAGCAATTTGTTCCTCTTTTTCTCTTTGATCATGGCTTAATCTTCAGAGTCATAGTGATGTGTGACTAAATATCTCCCATTAGCATCAGCGCTCTCATGAGGACCCGACCGCTCTGAAATTCAATTTTTATGAAGTCATTACGTCAAGCCCCTGGGCACCCTCAGAGACAAGGACTCTCCAGAAGAGGTGTCTGATGCCTGGATGGTATGCTGTCCACATTGAACGATGGCTTACTCACTACCCAGCTTCACAGGTAACTTCCAATCTGTTAGTTCACCAAGGTTGCAGAAGGTCCTGCAGTGAGTATTGGCCTCATTGATAGACGTAATGGGATACTTCCCACTGGAACTCTTAGCCATTATGAAGTGCAGATTTGTCAATATCAGAGCATTTACCAGAAATATTTTGATTTTTCTGTCTTCTGTTAAGATGCAACAGGAAAACTCTTTGGCCTGTAGCCACATGGAGTCAATGAGTGACTTAGGACCTTCCTTCCAAGATTGCCAAGGCTTCTGAGTCTCAAGAAACAAGTATTTGTAGCATGAGATACTGTAGGAAGTTTTGCCAAATTCATCCAGAAAATGCCAAGGCTTTATCAAAAAACAATTCAATTCCCCCTCCCACTCACTTTGTTTCTAGAAAATTTCACATTTATTTGATGCTGATAGGGAATTAGCCTTCCTCAGTAATGGAGCAAAAATTCTATCTTTTGCTTCATCTTCCTTCAGATGTTTTATTGAATTGTCTTTTACAAACCTTTCCATGAACATTTAACATAAACATATAGGCCTAACCAATATCATACAATCATAGAATCATTTGAACTATCTAAACCAACTGTCCACCTACCACCAATATTGCCCACTAACCTATGTACCTAAGTACTACATCTGCTTTCCTTGAATATCTCCAGGGATGGTGACTTCACCATCTCCCTGGGCATCCTGTTCCAGTGCCTGACCACTCTTTCTGAGAAGAAATTCTTCCAAATATCCAACCTGAGCTTCCCCAGCGCAACTTGAGGCCATTTCCTCTTGTCCTTTCACTGTTACCTGGGAGAAGAGGCTGATATCCACCTCACCACAATCTCCTTTCTGGCAGTTGTAGAGATTGAGAAAGTCTCCCCTGAGCCTCCCCTTCTTCAGACTTAGCAATCTCAATTTCCTTAGCCACTCCCCATAAGACTTGTGCTCCAGATCCTTCACAGCTTTGCTACCCTTCTCTGGACATGCTTCAGGGCCTCAATGTCTTTCCTGTAGTGAGGGGCCCAAAACTGAACACAGTTCAGAGCTGAATACAGAGGGACAATAACTTCCCTGCTTCTGCTGGCTCCACTATTTCTGATACAAACCAGGATGCCATTGGCCTTCTTGGCCACTTAGGCTCATTGCTGGCTGATGTTCAGGTGAGCATCAGCCAACACTCTCAGATCCTTTTCCTCCACACAGCTTTCCAGCTACTCTGCCCCAAGCCTGTAGTGTTACATGGGGTTGTTGTGACCAAAGTGCAGGACTCAACCCTTGGTCTTGTTGAACTTCATCCCATTGTCCTCAGTTCACTGATTCAATCTATACATGTTCCTGTGGCATCCTAGAGCCCTCTTATCCTGAGGCAGATTGATACTGCTTTGCTGAAGTCGAGGTATGCTATGTCAACAGCACTTCCCTCATCCACCGAGTGAGTCACTCAATCACAGAAGCAGATCAAGTTGGTCAAGCAGGACTTGCTTTTTGTGAACCTATGCTGTCTAGACCTGATCTCTGGGCTGTCCCACTCATGCCGTGTGATCTCACTCAAGATGATCTGCTCCATAACCTTCCCTGGCACCAAGGTCAGGTTGACAAGCCAGTAGTTTCCCAGATATTCCCTATGACCCTTCTTGACAATGGAAGTCACATTGGCATATCTCCAGTCCCCTGGGACCTCTCTAATTGACCAGGACTGCTGCTAGATAGTGGAAAGCAGCTTGGCAATCACCTCCACCTTTGGTGGATTCCACCTGGCCCCATGCACTTGTGACAGTCCAGATGAAGTAGTAAGTCTCTGTTTCCTTTATCGTGGGGGATTTAATCTGCTCCCCATCAAGTCATGAGACTGAGTACTCTGAGAAGAATTGGTCTGAAATATGCCTATTACCAAGCAACAATTGTTTTGTGATATAAACCTAAAGAAAATGCTTTAGTATTACACAACAGGGGCATTCTTTACCTGTGTACATGGTCCATTGCTTACATACTATTTCTGCCTATTTTAAGAAAAAAATATTAAAGGGTATTTAAAGAATAAGCATGTCTGTCCTGGGAAATCTGGAGCATGAACAGGGTACCAAGTCTCCCATGCCCCATCACCTATGCTCCTTATTCTCTTTTCTTCTGGACTGGGCTGCTGCCATCTCTCATGAAGATTTCTCTACTTCTCCTACAACAGCAAAAAGCAAATGCACACCTCTTATTAAACATGCAGGCGCACACTGACATATTTCTTGTAAAACTGGTAACCACTCATGTTGCATAGCTGTAGTGATTAATTTTACAAGACGCACAACAAAATGCACTCATTCTTAATAAGGTACGCAGAGAGTGCACTCACGGTGCTTACTAATGTGTAGTCAGTAATGTGCATTCACTCAGCCTGGGCACTCAAAAACTTAATAATTCATAATAAGCCCTCATGATAAATATAAAACACGTTTGTCCAGAACAGTTATTAGCATTGCTTCTTGGTTCTCTGGGAGACTTTTGATGCATACTCTTAACATTTGCTTGTGCAGGTCAATGTACCTTTACATCACGACAATTCTAAATTAAAAAAAAAGAAAGAGAGAGAGAGAGAGACCTTTGCTAACAATTTTGCAAGGCTGATGGTAATTCTGAAATAAACTACCACAATATCACTTTTGAACATTTAATTGTTTGGCTTCTGAACATTTAATTCTAAGATACAAGCATTCCATCATTTTTCTTATTCCATGCCAGACTTCCTATGGACACACTGTAAACCCTTGAAACATTTTTGCACTCCTTCCTTATCTCTCTGACTCAGAATTCTTTGGCATTTGGGTTAGGTTTGTTAGATCTAACTCTTCCTCTGAACAAGAAGGAGATAATGTTATTCCTTTCTTCAACCTCAATCTGTTTCTAACTGACTGGCATATTTATCCCCCTAGTTGCTAATTATTGATGGACAGCAGCTAAGAAGTGACCCAGCTACTGTGATGGATGAAGTGCAAAAGTTTCTTGGAGTCTCTCCTCACTATAATTACTCTGAAGCTCTAACGTGAGTCTGTTTCTTTATCATCTGCTTTACAAACTTTACTACTTTAATACTTATCTGAATTATAGACAGATTAATATATCGTTAATTGCAAACAACAACAAAAACTCACAAGAAAAACAATTTTGCAAAGAAAAAAGCAATTTTTTTAAAGTTGTGTTTAAGATGCATTCAGTTTTCCCCTAACTTGCATACATGTATTATAGAATTTAACTGCAACGCATACATTTCCATGTGCAAATTCTATTTCACACAATATACAGAGCAAATGATTGCTCAGTATTTTGTATTAGGAACAGAATAAAGGCCCGTGTTCATGTAAAAAATGTCTGCTATCTTTAAGTGCTAAACCACAGATGCCCAAGATGTTTTCTCTGGTTCTAGTGCTGCTTTCCTAGCTGCAGTGATTAATATGTGGGTTCAGTCGATGTAAGTTGTGCATGTACAAGCTCAGCATACATTTGCAAATCACACTGTTGAGCATTATGACATCCTCCAGAAGCTGAAGACCCCCAGTGTTAAGTCTAAAAAGATTAGTTTAAACATTTTTACCACATTTATGTAGCTGTTTAATGGCAGAGATTAGGAGAACAGCATTCAGTATGGTGGGATTCATCTGCTTGCAAAGTTTGCATTTATTGTAGACCAAATACATCATTCCCTAATCCTTTTTCCATAAGTGATTGGGCCAGTTCTGTTGCCTTTTTCCCAGCAGCAGTCAGGCACATGGCGTGGGTGGATCTCCTCTGCACGCTGGCAGTTGGGTGCAATTATGAACCACTACTTGCAGACCTCAACCTGGGATACAGGGGAAGATCAGATTTTCATCTGACGCTGGAAACTCTTTGTTGCCTGGGATGCCAGCGCTGCAACTGGAGGTGCTCTGCAGGAGCCCAAATCAAGGTCTTTACACAGAGTGGAAGCCTTGTGATTGACTGCCTGCAGCCTCTGGCTTGGAACTAGTGACTGCAGCTACGATGAGCCCGGATCATATTTCTCATCCTTGCCACCCGGAGGATAAGACTTTCCCCAGAATAGGGGATTAATGGCCTATGTGGCACTTTCTCTTTGACATGTTTCAATTCCCTGCAGGAAGGCAGAATCTTTGCAGAGGCAGGAGTGGGCTGAATTTATCTCTACCCTCCTAGTCCGACAGCAAATTGTAAGAAGCTTTTGCACAGAACATCTCTGTGTGAGGATCTTGTCATCATAAGCAGAGCTGCACTGGAGGAGTCCTGGCACATTCGTGGGCTGAGAAGCCTTGTGCCCTGATCAAGGCTGTTCCTAGCCCATGACAGAGGGGTTGGCACAAGGGAGAGCATCTGCCTTCCCTTCCTGCATACTGGCAACAGGAAAACTGCCAGAAAAATGAGGACACCAAGGCCCCTCTGGCCCCACACAGTTTCTTCTCCTTCTATAATCTGTCTTCAGTATTGCCTCTGGTGGGAAGGTTATACTTATTTAAACTGCAGGCATGAAGTGAGAGCTGAGGTCTGCTGCTCTTTGACTCTCAAGGACATTGCTCTGCCAAAATTCTTTTCTAGAGGAGAAGTTCTGGATTTCAGAATGTGATTTTTTAAGTCGTTAGTTTCTAAAGCGGAGGAAATACAGTTGAACTACTGGTGCTCAGAAAACTGCTGCCACACATCTGCAGGGCCTTCTGCTTTGCTCTAATAATACACACCTACATGCATATGGCTTCCTTTCTGTAACTAAATTAAAGTCAGAGGAGTAACAAATAGGGGAAAAAATGGCATCTCCTATGTTTTTGAACAGAAGAAAATGTATTGCAAAAAGTTCTATAAAATTATGCAATCACCATTTAGAGACACTGAGAATGCAAATGTGTGATGGAAGCCCACACCTCTGTAAGGATTTAGAATGGAAAATGAAAATGCGTTAAATGATGTAGTGGCTTTATCTTAGACCAGTCAAAGTAATAGGATAATTCCCAGTTGCTACTGCCTAATAACTGCATACCACACAGCTTTAAAGTCATCACACAGCAGCCTAAGGATACAGTCCTGCAAATGCAAGCGAGCAATAAGTTCATTATCAGTCATGAGTACATAAACATCCCATGGGAGAGTAATGTTCATGCAAGGACCAGAGAACCAGCCCTTCTCAAGCTGCAGAGTGAACAGAGCAAGGAAGTGCATATTACAGTGGGTTGCCAGCTGGATCACCATCTCTTCCACACATCAGGACACTCTCTTCCTGTTGAAGTAGTAAAACCCAAATGGAAAATGAACAAATATTGCAAGGACTCAACACGTAACATTGGTAGGAATACACTGCGATCATCAAGCAAAGTGCTAGGAGAGGGAAAGAAGTCCAAGGTGTTTCATGAAGTTCCCACCTGTTTCTATTCTACTCAATTATGTTTACAGGAGCCCTGAGATTTTTGTAATACCTGGACACAGTAGGTTGAATTAAGTCTGAGATGCCTTTTCCTCTATCCAGAAAAGCCCTCTCTTCTACTATCTAAACTTATACATTCCTTTAATAATATTCAGTATGCTAAGTCTGATGCAGAAATATTGTTCGGGGCATGGTTTTGCAGTTTTCCTTTTATGTCACATACTATATTACTTCTCCTCTTGGGAAATTAGTGCAAGCTAGCTAACGTGCTTCTGTATGCAATGAGCAGAAGGAGAAAGCCAAAGTAGAAAGGATTCTATCATCAATATATCCATTTAATCAAAGATTTATTTATTTTAAATTGATACAGCTATTGAAACAATTTAGGAAACAAGGATCAGGCTTGCAATAATAGGCTAGGCAAGAAAAAAAAAGGTGAAGAACATTCACTCTTCTCCAGAAATTAGTTCTGTACAGCAGCAAATCACAGGTATGCCTATGTTATATGGACAGATGCAGGGCAGAAAGCTAGTCTGTAACTAATTAACTCCATGTTCCAGACAGTTATACTTCATCCTTCTCAAACATCTGCTGAATAGCAGGAATGAATCTTTTCAGTGCTTTGTGCATGTTGCAAGTACCACTGCAATAAATCCAAAACACTGTATGTTGTTCATTCCTTAGTGAGTATATGCTTTAATGTCTTAATCCAAGATTCTTATACTTTGAATTTTAGATATCAAAATCAAATTGCATATTTCATATAATATTGTTAAGACAATGTTTATATTTTTAATCCCATCTTTGGAATGGAAGTGATACTTAGGCCTAATGATATGGAACAACCAGCTTCTCAGGTGGAGTTCAATTACCAACAAGAAAACAGCCATTCTGTCAGAAAACATAAGCACTACTTATTTCACTCAAAAAATCAACATAAAACATTTTTATATTGGATTTCTTATCATTTCATAGTCCAATCACACACTTTAATTTAGAAATATACTTAAGGATTGAGTCTGTGTCTGTCAAAGTCTGCAAAATATATCAGATTGCTCTTTTTAACCTCTTTGACAGTACTGACCTATGATATTATCAGCTCCTACTGGCCATCTGGAGCACTTTTCTAGAGTAAAATGATAATACTCTTGAGAATACAGTGTGCATACTTCCAGGAAAAGGGTTGGTCAGTAATTCTCCAACAAAGGTTTCTTTGCTCTTTGTCAACTGATCAAAATGTAAGCACTGATCCATTGATCTGACATGGATAACAGCTCTGAACAAAATCAGACTACAAAATAGGAGTAACAGTCTGGAAGATCTTTGAGGTTGTCCTTCAACTGGAAATCCTATAGCTCTACATTTGAAACATGTACTCTATATGCTGGGCTACCAGAATAAGAAATAGATAGCACAAGTAGAGTACAGTGTGAAAAACGTATTGCCTAGAACCACTCTCAAAATGAATTGGGGGCAAATATTAAATTATCAAAGTTTTCATGAGAGGAAAGCTACTTCCCACTCTGTTCTCACTATTTATGTCATCTAGAGATGTGTGCAGCCATAATTGTTAGCTAACTCTGATATTATAGTAGCTGTGAGATTCTTCCATGATTAAATCTTACATATAATTATAATCTTTTATAGGTTTGACCCTCAGAAGGGCTTTTGGTGCCAATTACTGGAAGGAGGGAAAACAAAGTGCCTGGGAAAAAGCAAAGGTCGAAAATATCCACCCATGGACCAAGAGGTAAAGGCTTTACAGAGATTTCAGTTAATGTTTTTTTTTTAATACAGGCGCTATGTTTGAACCCTAAAGCAAGCACTTTATAAATAGTAATAATAAAATAAAATCACTGGCTTGGTATTCTTAAAAACCAAAATTTTTCAATGATCTCTGAATAGTTGGAATCCCTAGAAGAAGCTCTCCCTAGGAGGCAAGCATAACTCCCAGGCACCCCACTGCATGGCAGCACGAGCCTGCTACCATTTTCTGCAGGGTGGGCCTCCTTGTCTGACTATTTGTGTTGTTTCCCCCCTCACAGTCCCGAGATTTCCTGTCAAGCTACTACCGAGAGCACAACGTGGAGTTGTCTAAGCTGCTGCACAGGTTGGGGCAGCCCCTGCCCTCCTGGCTGAGACAGGAGCTGCAGAAGGTCAGGTAGCACACACGGGCAGGGGTCCAGCCAAGGATCATTTCCTTCACCGTGAAACCCCTGCTTCTCCGACTCACCTGTGACCGTCAGTAGAGGACCTCGTGAATAATGCTCTTTCTTTAAAAAAAAAAATAAAAAAAAAATAGAAAAGAATAAAAAAAAACAAGTGTTTATATGCACGTGCTGACAGTTATTAGCATCAACCCCTTTTGTCAGCTTCCAGGAAATAATATGGAGCTATGTGGCATTACTCTTTACCCAGAACAGGATTCGTGCATAGTCTAGTCCCTCTGTTCACCAGAAAGTACCAGAAACTGTGTGTAGGACAGATTGACTTCAGTGTGTATGACAAATTGCAGTCTGTCAGGACACAGTCAAAGGATGGGAACATCTCTCGCCGGATTGTGAGGTTGGTCGACTCCTGTTGTTTTTTTTTCCATTCAATTGCACTCCAAGTTTTCCTAATATTTCACTGGGGAATTGAGCACTGTGCAGCCTGAGTCCTTCGTGTTTATGATATATGCAACATACTATTGTTATTTTTGCCACTAAATGAGGTAGACTAACTTCTTCTCTCTTTCTTCTTACCTCTTGCTTCAATGGGCTTATGGTTGGACAAAATGATCTTAGTTACCCCTATTCTTCTGGATTTCCTGTCATAACTCACAACAGTCTGTGTTCTTCTGTTGCACACTTTCCTGCTTCAAAAGAAGATATATCCTTATTTACTTAGTTACACGTATTGTTGACGTACAGCTCAGCAAGGTGGCTCTCCTCTTAGATCTAAATGAAATCCATTCACTTTCATCTTTATGGGACTGTTTTGCCTCCCTCTTCATCATATCTGCTCAGTTTCTATAACAGCTGTGATAGAGCTCTGAGATCTGAAGTTATATTAAATATTTTTTTCATAATGCCATGGGACTCCTTAAAACATTATCAAAACCATTTAAAAGCTAAACAGGCCATTAGAGAAATGTACTGACAACAACCTAATGTTGTCAATTTTGATTTTAACTGGAAAGTTTTTGCTCTGAAGCCTTCAAAAGAAGAGGATGGGTTAGGCATTTAGGGTCTCAGTCTGAAAACTATTACAGAAAAAAATCTCTAATGACCCAAGCCATTTATTAAGTTTTTGAAAAAATCTACAAAGACCATTGAAGAACAGAGTATTTCTGTAGATCTTAACAGAGTTGAATGTACAAATATATCCACTGTGTATCACAGATACATTTATGATGAATATGTTTTTATGCCTACATTTCCACATATTGCATGTATCTAGATCAGGTATACACTTAGTTCCAAATACTTGTGGTTTTTTTTGTGCCCATAAGGAAATGAAAGAATTTGTTACTAAAAATATAATATTATAAACTGCATTTTCTTGTCAAATCTGTGTGGGCAGGGTTGACAAGGCTGAGCAAAAATTCATTGGGAAACTTGAGCTGGGTAAAAAAATAATATTTAGTCACATTAGTCTTGTAACAACTTTTTCTCAAGGAAACAAAAGTTTTGCTACACGTTCTTTATTCAGACTTCCTTGAAATAGTTTCTAAACACAAGCCCTTTCAGGGGATGCATCACAACACCATTTTTTCTACCATTTTTTTCATCGACAAGCCCAGGGGTTCCCACAGCTATCTTGGATGCATTTTGCCCGCAGCAAGGGCAAAATAGTGGTGGCAC